>NC_135575.1:139419860-140619860 GCF_965152235.1 Eretmochelys imbricata
TGTGAGGCAAGGGGGAGATACACAGAATATTGTAAAAGTACATGGTTTTCAAAACTCAAGGCTTTTAGATACCATGGTGATGAGTGCTGTATAAATTGATGAACTTGATGGCCATTCCCATAAGCTCTCTAACATTTGAACTTTTTTTAGAAAGGATGTTGTTCACTTTCCTCTGGTTACTTTATTGCTTAGAGAGTTGGAAATGGTGAGGGTTTTAGAAAAACTATGCAGATTTTTAAGGAATCTTTTGGTTTTAGTTTATATTTGTATGTTTTATTGTTTTAGCAAGTTTTGTAATTTCTACAAATAGCTTTGGTAGAAAGCCACACTGTATCTGGTATTTGAACTCTGCCTTTCACTGATGTGCTGCTTTCACTCTGATAATGACCTTCTGAGGGAGAGTGCTCACTGATTAAGAGCTGAGTGATTGCAGCTTGTCAGTTCGTTTGTAGTTCCTCTGAAAAAATGTGGCCTGATTTTTTCAGAGGTGCTGGGTACCCACATTGCTTCAGTAAGTGTTGCAGGTTTAAGTTAAGCAAAGATAAAATGTTTTGAAGTAGGCAGATTACTTTGTGAGTGCTCCCAATGATAGTAACTGTTTTCATTGCTAAGATAAACTATTTGTAGCCGTTTTCTTCAAGTTGCCGTTGCGTTCTGTATAACAATCACCCCAGAAAACTGCTATTTCCATTTCTAACCTTTTACAATACACTCATGAGCATCTAAGGCCAACTCTTCTTGGTAATTTCAGAATTGTTCAGGTTTGATATATTTAAATGTTCTGCCTCCTCTCTAGTGCTTACCTTTTTTCAGCTATTTAAACACTATGTGTGGAGTGGTTTGGGAGATGGGAGGGAGTGTGTTTTAAATTAGATAAATAAGGCACATGCCTGAAGGATGTTAATTCTCCAGTTGATGTGCTCTGTAAGTCCAGTGGGACTGAGAAAGCAATATGCCCTTAATTAATGTTTGCACCTCCAAATCTGGTAGAGCGGTTCATACACATTGCATGACGTTAGTTTTTTGTTTGTTTATTTGTTTGTTTTTAAAGTCCTGCTTCTTAACTATGCGAAGTGATAAAATTGTGGTGTTCATTCAATCGAACATTTATTTTATCTCTAGCCCAAAACTTTGACCCCATGGGTTGGGCTGCGGAAGATCAATGTGTCGTACTGGTGCTGGGAAGACATGTCTCCATTTACAAACACCTTGCTCCAGTGGCTGCCTGGGGAACCAAGTGATGCTGGATTTTGTGGATATTTAGCTGAGCCTTATCAGCAGGGATTGAAGGCCGCAACATGTATCAACCAAGTTAATGGCAGTATCTGTGAAAGGCCTGGTAAATATGCGGCTGATAAAAATTTTTCTGTTTTTGTGGGAAACTAGTTGAGAAGTATTTTACTGTCTTAAGTAATACAAATAAGATTCCCCCCAATTAAATTTTGAATGTTTGCATCATTCAGTAACCAAACAGACCAGTTTGAACAATAGCTTTTTTTTTAGTTATTCTGTACAAAAATCAGGTATTTAAAAAACCAGCAGAAGTACAGTGAGACTGTTCAGCAATAATTAGCTTTAAAACTTTCTCCCAACTGTATATTTGTATGTGACATTGAGGTTAATTATGGTATGGAACAATCTTCTTACTAAAAAATAAAAACTATTCTCTACCTGAATTTTTTTTGTACATGTTGTCTAGCCAGAGGATAATTTTTTTGAAGTTTAAAGTTAATTGAGCAAAACACTTTGGAAATATGAGAGTTTTGAAAAAGGAGGTTATTTGCTTTTGGAAAAGCCCTCTATCATTTTTGGAACTGCATATCTTTAAAACGGCTGGGTCTATTAACTCTCCATTTTAGACAGTTATTCTGAATAACAATTAGAGCCTTCTTTTTAATATTTTAGAAAGGCTGGCTGATTACATATCTAAATTAGCCACACCAATGTAAGTCCTGCTCTGCGCTAGTACAGGATAAAGTTAGAGATGAAGATGTTTGCAGAAACTTTCTCACAACATTTTAACCTAGTCTATAACTAGTTTAAAACTTAACTTGGTCTGTGTCTGTCCCTTTTGATCTGAGAATGGTTCGTCTAAATTGTCATCTAATGGATTAAGCACCGGACTAGGAGCCAAAAATTCTTGAGTTAGAATTCTGGTTCTAATACTGATTTGATCTGTAGCATTGGTCAAGTTGGTCAAGTTACTAAACCTTTATCCCTCTCTTCCACATGTAAAATGCTGACACAATTAACTTCACAAAAGTGTGAGGAGGACTATATGGATAACGTATATGCAGCACTATAAAGATATAAATAGCAATAACATTCAAGTTGTTTCCTTTCAGTTTTACTCTGTATTTGTACTGAAGATAATTCATAATGACTGAAAAATGAATTTGTTGTAACAGATATATTTCCTACTGCGTGGATCTTATATTGTAAAGTTTCTCATCATGGCCATGTTACAGATGAAATGACTCAGTTCAGCAACAACTGAATGAAATACTCAAACTAAATTTTGAGAGATTTTTCAATTAGTAGTACAGTTGGGCTAATTATTTTTTGGCAAATAAACTGATCACTGAAAAATGCAGTTTCGGCCAACCCGAAACTATTCACAAACTGGGCACGAGTTAATCACATAGTTTTTTGACCAAACCAAAAATATCAAAACATTTTGGCAGTGCCATTTTGTTTTGACCAGACTCAAAAAGTTTGTTTCAGCTTTGGGCATTTTGACAAAAGCAATGGAGTTCATTCACAAAATGCATAGTGGCAATTTGTAGTCATTCATAAAGACAATGAATAGGTTCTGAGCCAGGGAAAGAGAGTGAGAATGACTACCGGTATATTGACTGGTGGTTAGGGTTTTCGCCTAAAGTGTGAGAAACCAGAGTTTAAGTCCCTGTTTCCGAGACTATTTAATTATTTATACAAAGCAGAACAGGTTCAACGGGGGAGACTGAGACCTGGTCTACACTAATGGTGTAAGTCGATCTAAGTTATGCTAGTTCCGTTATGTAACTGAAGTCGATGTAGTTTAGATCAATTTACAGCGGTGTCCACACTGTGCTGTGTTGACAGGAGACAGTCTCCCCTCGACATAGCTTCTGCCTCTCAGGGAGATGAGAGTGCTCTCCCATAGACTTAGGGGTGCCAATATTGCTGGTAGTGTAGACGTGGCCTGAGAGAGCACCATACTAGAATATCCCGTAGCCAGGACCCTGTCCTGCAGTGGGGGAGACCCAAATTCAAGTTAATTTCTCCACATCAAGCAGAAGGGGGAATTGAACCCAGGAAAGTATATTAACCACTAGTGTAACGATTACAGTAGAAGGTTTCAGAGTAACAGCCGTGTTAGTCTGTATTCGCAAAAAGAAAAGGAGTACTTGTGGCACCTTAGAGAAATTGGTTAGTCTCTAAGGTGCCACAAGTACTCCTTTTCTTTTTGCGATTACAATAGAAGTCATCTTCCCCCTGCCCTACATTTTGTGAATCTAGTTCTTTTTTGCATTTATGAAAATACCTGAAATTGGAACAAAAAAATTTCAAGTTAGGTTAAAACTAAATGTTTTGTTTCAACCCAACTCAGTTTTTTTTTTGACTTCTTGATTCATCATAAATTTTGAAAATATTTTATTTTGGTTCAACCTGAAACGAAGCTGTCTTCAATTTTTCAGAACTGCCAGCAAACCAAAAAAAAAAATCCAGTATTCACCCAGCTCTAGTATATTTGTCACACTGAACTTCCCAGTTTGGCTAGTTGACAAAGAGCGATTCACCTCTATTTTTTTTTAATTGTGCAAATGAGCAAGGGCCTGTAATTTACTACCATAAAATAGAATATTGTGTAATCTGTTTTCTCATGTCATTGAGTGTTGTTTCTTAATGCCCAGCTAACCACAGTGCCAAGCAATGTCGCACGCCCTGTGCCTTGAGGACGGCGTGTGGAGAATGCACGAGTGGCAGCTCTGAATGCATGTGGTGCAGTAACATGAAACAGTGCGTGGACTCAAATGCTTACGTGGCCTCTTTCCCCTATGGCCAGTGTATGGAGTGGTACACCATGAGCAGTTGTCCACGTGAGTAATTTCCTCTGTACCTGGAAAGACGGTCTAAGAAAGCTTGGCTTAGATAAATTGTTAACAAATTTCATGTGACAAAATCATAAGCAGTTACATAGTGTTAGAAAAATCACAGATCCCTGATTGGATGAGCTTTACAAATGTAAGGACTAATCCTTGAACATGCTATGTTTCATGGAAGGTGTTGAGCAGGATTGTGCCCTAAAGTATGGCTCTAACCTAAACAGCAAATAATGTAAGCTCTCAAATGGGGTTATGAAAACTCAGATTTTTCAGGAAGAAAACATATCCAATATTTTTTTTCAGAATTTTTTCAGTTTTTCAACTTGTCATTCTGAAATGTTTAAATCAGCAAAACATATGTAAAATATTTTTGCTAAGTCAGAAGTATTCATTTCTAATTTGATCCGTTATTTAAAAGGAGAGCTATTCTAAAAGTTAAACAGCAGTGAGGAGAACATCAAGGTTCTCGTTTTGTATATTTTGAAACCATAAAGAGGTTATAGAATTTTGTAGGAGCCTTGTGGGAATGGGGGTCTAGGTAAAGTCATTGGTAATAGAGAATGGTGTAGTTGGGGGAAATGAATTATCATTAAATATTTGAGGGGGAAATTAGGGGGCTGAGTTTGCTAGGATCTAGAAACTGGTGGAAGCTGGTCAAGAAATCCGATGATACAGTTCTGGACGAAGCTGACTAGCATCTTATTTTTCATTCTACAGTATTTTATGCAATAGGTTGTTTCTTTTCATTCTCTCTTCAGTGAATATGAAAATTGCTTATAAACACTGTATAATGGTTAGTTTTGAATTATTAATTCATAAATAGATAGCTGGTATTTTACTCCACATGCTTGAAGTTGAAGGAAGTGATAGGAGATGTGATTGAATGGAGCAAAGTAATAGAAGCATATTGTTCTGCCTCTAAAGTCAAAATGCAAACACTGCCAAGAATTCAATAGTTAAGATAGAAAGACATTATACTCCTCTCTGAGTACAGAAAATCTTCCTTCATTTGTTCAAGATCAAATCTGTGATTGAATGAAACTGTGTATTGAAGCAGAATAGCACAACATTGAGGTTGCTCCTGCAAATAAGACAAATTCTATGTCATCACGGAAACAGTCCCACTTATTACAAGGAACTGAGGAATAGCTAACGGGTGTGTGGAATTTACACCCTAGCTCAGCAGGATGCTGGGCTTGAGGGATCTTCATATGCCCCCTAATTGTTGAGTTTGCTTTAGAATGTTTTGCGTCTGCATGGTGCTGCACTCCATTTCTACCAAGTGGTTCTGTGGAGACAGTAGCCTGAGGACAAATTACCTTGATAACCCCTTCTTTCTAATTTAGGTTTATATTTGATATAGAAGCATGTAATATAAGCTGTATATGGTGCATGTATAAATAAAGTGGGGTACATCTCAGTAAAGATTTGAAACAGGTCATTGGTTAATCAAATTAAAACTGTTTCTTTCCTTCATTTGGAGACCGTGTATTTCATGTTTCTAATATTTTATTGTAAATAAGACCGTTATAATTCACATAGTTAATTGAAAACATTCAGCAACATTTTAGTGTGCACTGTTTAATTCTTAGAAAGGGACTGGGTGTTTTTCTGCTGTTTATTGGCTTTCTCTGTAACTGGTTAAATGATTTAGACTCTGTGCCTTACTTCACCAATTTGGATAACAGGCTGTTTTTTTTGTTTGTTTTGTTTAGTTTGTAATAAAGTTTAAAAGCAAGCTTTGAGATTGTCGGATTAAGTACACTAATAGAAATTCATGAAAATACATCTGTTTATAAATGTATTAGAATAAATGTTGATTCCAACTTGTAAGGATCAGTCTCAAGATCAGTAAAAGGCATATGAAGATTCTTATTTCAAATATTGTCTTGTATTGTGAGGTATCCAGTGGTTTATTTTACCATTTGACATTTATTTTCAAAGCTGCAAACTGTTCTGGCTACTGCACATGTAGTCATTGTTTGGAACAGCCTGGCTGTGGTTGGTGTACGGACCCTAGTAACACAGGAAAGGGGAAATGCATGGAAGGCTCCTACAGAGGTCCAGTAAAGATGCCATCTGCACCAACAACAGGAAAATACTACCTGGAACCCATCCTTAATGTCAGCATGTGTCCAGCAGAGAACAAATACAACTGGTCCTTTATCCAGTGTCCAGGTAACTGAGCAGAAGTTTTTTTTAAAAATTGAAACGCTTCAGAGGTCATAAAACTTAGACTATGTCTACACTGGCAATTGAACGACAAAACTTTTGTCTTTCAGAGGTGTTAAACCCTCCCCCTCCACCCAAGACAAAAGTTTAGCCACAGCAAGTGCCAGTGTGAATGCCGCTCGTTGGAACGAGAGGTTTTTTGTTGGCAGGAGAGCAAACAAACAGCGGCTACACTCAGTGACTTTTAGCGGCACAGCTGTGGTGATACAGCCATGTCACTAAAAGCCCGGGGTGAAAGTAGTAATAAACTCTTACTGGTACAGGGGCCTGGCTCCAGGCCCCCGGAAGGGGCAGGGCCTCGGGTGGAAGGGGCGGGGCTGCGGGGGTCAGCCTCCACCAGCCAGCCCATCTGTGCTGCCTGGCCCGTGCTGCCTTGGGCTCCGGCGGCGATTTAAAAGGGCCCGGGGCTCTGGCTGCTGCTGCGGCGGTGGCAGCCGGGAGCCCTGGGGCCTTTTAAATTGCTGAGCCCGGGGAAGCTGCCCTTACCCCCGCCCCCTGTGTCGGGATCCTACCAGCAGGGCCGCCAACCTAAGGAGGGTTCTTTGCCATGGCAGCATTTAACGTTGCTGCCCCTTTTGCCACCCCCTCCCACCTGGCCATTGGTGGCCCTACTGGTGCAGTCCCTACCGGCAGGGCCGCCGACAGCGGGAGGCAAAAGGGGCAGCAACAGTGCTTTAACGTCGGCTGGTATGGGCTGGTACCGGCTCCTTACTGGTACGCTGAACCGTACCAGCCCACTTTCACCCCTGCTAAAAGCTGTGTAGTGTAGACATAGCCTTAGACTCCAGGTGAAAGACCAAATGCTTAAACGATTGCAGAACTTAATTTCCTGTTACTAAATGAAGAGAAAAAAAGTGAAATATGCACAAAGAATGTAAATTTGATTTTGAAAAGGAAGGAGTCCACAGTCAGACTACAGCATTTTAGTCTTTATATTAATCACTTTTGAGTATATTTAAACAGGAAGAATGAATGAAAATAAGAAGAAATGCAGTTCTGGTTTTCTAAATAAAATATTCAGTTGACTATTAGCAAGGCCCAGTTTCTTATGCAGCACATTTATGTTGAATTATCTAGTGAAGATCCCAGAATTGTGTGGACTGCCTGCCTCCCTCCAACCCCATGAACCTCTCCCTATTGTTAATTCCAGTCCAGTCAGAGGAGTATTTCTGTTATATACTTTGGTAATCAATTTATTTTATACCTCTCTAACATTTTATATTTGAACAGTTATCTTCGTGATGATCTCAGATGTCACGGCCCATAGCATGAGAACCAGGGTCTCTTTGCAATTCAGAACTTGCATGAGGTAGTTCCATTTGTAAAGTGATTAAACTGCTAACCCAAAATGCAGATCAGATTCTTCAGACACTCTATGATACACTACATTTGAGCACAACTACCAAGTATCTCTTTGTTTCCTCAGCCTGCCAGTGCAATGGGCACAGTAAATGTGTAAATGAAAGCATCTGTGAAAAGTGTGAGAACCTGACAACTGGCAAACACTGTGAGACTTGTATATCTGGCTACTATGGAGATCCTACTAATGGAGGAACATGCCAGTGTAAGTGAAGTCTTAAATCTGTAGTATAATCAAATCTCGGGGGTTTTATACTGCAGCTTATCACCATAGTATCTGAGTGCAAATCAGATCCCTCTTAGTGTATATCAGCTAATGTATTTCATTTATTACATACCCAAACTACACTAAAAGAACATTAAGGTTGCAAAGCCAAGCTCTCAAAAACTAGGAAATGCCAGGATGAAGGCTGTCTGTGCAACATTAATTCAATCCTCCTGTGCATATGCATTATGAGAGAGTCTTGTCAAACATCACATAAGTCTGTGGCAAAATGAGGGGTAGAACTCATGCTGTGTGCTGAATGAGATGGGAATTCTGTGGAGACAAAAATAGCATGGGAGTATGTAATTTTAAAAAAAACTTAGCATAACAAATAGGCCCAAGAGGGCCAAATTAAGCTTGTACAGACTTCCTGACTGTCGTTAGTTTTGCTGAGGGGAAGTCTGTTGCTGGAAATATCTTCTTACACATGAGACATACTGCTTGATTTAAGGTAACTCAAGCAGTATGTCTCATGTGTAAGATTAGATGTCCTACTAAAAGAGATGCTCTAGTTTAGCCAAAGTTTTGGGCACAATACAGAAATCACTTGATGAAACTTTGTGACCTGTGCTATTCAGGACATCTTATTCGATTATCATAATGATCTCTTCCATCTCTAAAGCCTATGACCCATTGCGGATAATGTAAAAATTCCATGGTCCTTTTTTTTTAAAAGCAGTAGTATTAATCCCAGTGTTTTGGTAGCAAATCAAGCTGGAATTTGCCCTTTACCGTACAGTATCGAAGTTCTTCCTTTTGTTTTAGTTAGACACTGTATTCTTTAGTTAGACACTGTCAGACTGCTTTCAGAGTAGCAGCCGTGTCAGTCTGTATTCGCAAAAAGAAAAGGAGGACTTGTGGCACCTTAGAGACTAACCAATTTATTTGAGAATAGGCTTTCGTGAGCTACAGCTCACTTCATCGAATGCATCCGTAACTCACGAAAGCTTATGCTGAAATAAATTGGTTAGTCTCTAAGATGCCACAAGTACTCCTTTTCTTTTTGTCAGACTGCTGTGCATTGTTAAAACGTTGCCATATTTCACTGCAATTTCAGTGGTGGAGTAAGTGAAACCCCATTGGAATTACATTTAAAATTGAAAGATTCTTTGGGGGTCCTTAAGAAAGAAAAGCTTTATAAAAATATAAGATACTGTTAGCCAAAATTGGTATTTTTGATAAACAGGTATTGGCAGTACTGGGAAATGAATATGGTAGGCATGATGTTATATACTTAATACAACATTAAACCATGTAATATCTATGTGAATTATTATTGCTGGTATTTTTAAACTGACTTTACATAGGGTGCCTTGAGGTACAGAGTTATGAGTGGCCCAAGCTATTCAATGAATTGGAGAGTGAGCTGGCAATAGAAGGCATGAATTTTTACTCCCAGCATTCAGTTCTAACTGATGGATTACAGTGTGTCCCTGTGACACAGAATGTGACATAGAATAAGATACTTTTTGAGGGGTCAGGGCGGGTCCAGCTTATTTATCTGAGCATGATACAGAAACAGTTTATGTTGTTGCTCACGTGTTGTATGACTCTTTTGCTTCTGTGGCGCCAACTACGTCAACCATTTCTCCTGCAACATCGTGCCATTGGTGAAGTTCTTCTGAGCTGAGACCCGGAACAATGAGATGGTTGTCCTGGCCTTGGCCTGCATCGTCAGTGTCAGGTCCTTGCTGATCTCTTTCCTGTACATCTTGGTGTACCTGTGGCCTGGGCCAAGGTATTCTGATCAGCAGGACAAAGCTAGTTCCGTGCTGTACACTCTGATTATTCCGCTGCTGAAAGCCATGATCTACAGCCTAAGGAATAAGGAATAATAGTTTAAAGAGGCACAGAGGGGAAGGCTTCCTGTCACAGTCTGTGATTAGCATCCTCCCACCCGTCCATACCTCCAGAGAACCTCCCCCAAGCAGAGTTTTCTATAACACATAAAATGAGAAGAGCCAGAGACTCAATGACCTCCACTAGGGACTTGGCTAATGAAAGTCTGTCAAAGGTGGAAAGCACTGAAGCAGAGATTTTCAATGGACCGAAGGGAGTTAAATGCTCAAATCCGTTCATATGCTGTGAGAGTGGAATGTCTTTCTCTCTTAGTATCCTTATAAAATCCCAAACCAAATTCTATTCAAAGGTATGGAAAATGCTGGAAACCATGCTAAGTATTAATAGGTTGGCAATTAACATTTAATCCATAGCTAATAAAGCTAGTAGGTAATGTCAGAAGAAAAAAATTACTGTAAGGTATTTGGCCAACTTTTTAGTTTACCCTCATTCTTTCAGTATCTACTGTGAAGGTGAACAAAACAGTTCGACCAATGAGGGCTAGCCTGGATTATAGATGGAGACCAGGGAGGCATGGCTACATCCCATGGTGCCAGAGCAATTGCTAGCCAGTTGTAGCTGTTTTTTGTTGGAAAGGCTGCCACTGGTGAATTCCTAGAGTTTGTTACAGGCACTGGATTGGCAGGTGTGTACTAGGAGCAGTCTTCTGTTATCTTAACCCTTTACACTGCCTCCTTTTTTCTCCTCTGAGATTATTTGGGTATTAATTCCTCTTTGTTCTGTCTGTATTGGTCAGTTTGTTGCACCCTGTGTTTCAGTCACAGCCTTTGGGGGAGCGTGAATACTTGGAAGCAGTTGTGTGTTCACCAGCTATTGGTGGTGATTGTGTTTGTATGGTATGATTAACATACCTTTGATTTACAGGATTGCAATTTTAGTCAGTTGGTTTTGGTAGTATGGCATAGCATGGGTTAGATTCCCCCTGAAATGGGATAAAATTAATGTCAGAAGGATGGCAGGGTTGGTGTTTCCAACTTTTTCAAGGATGGAAGTTGGAAAAAATCCTTCTTTCCTGTGAATTGAACTCTTGTATATGACTTGGTGGCTGACTTGTGCATTGGTCTACATAGAACTGTGATCAGGTCTTGGAATAGTTGTAGGCTTCAGAATAATGTAGGCTTTTTGACCCTAAAAATGTTGGCATACTTGGAATTTGAGTGACAAAAAGTGTGAGAAGGTGACAGCAAAAAGTGGGGGTAGCTGAGGTCTTCCCCTTTTTCCTTCTTGCCAAGATAGGTTACTTTAGGATGCTGCTGTTTTTAAGGTTTAATAAAGCTATGGCCACTTGGTCGAAAGAGAGTTCTTTCCCCTTTTCTTATTGGCCCCTTGCCATTTGCAATATCAGAAAGACAATAACCAGATGCTAGCTAATTCCCGCTTCAGCAGCTGCTTTTTAAAAATAGTGTTGTCTTGTGTAGAACAGAGCATTAATAACAAAGGGCAGAAAATATAACCAATCGAAACACAAAAATAGCAGTCAGGGAGCTTTCTCTAGTTTATCCGGTATTTCTGAATTGTCCGATGGAACTTTCACATGAAGAAATATTAGTGCTAGATAAAAATACTATTTGGAAGAAAAGAGAAGGCACTGTTAGCCCTGAGATCAGATACATTTCCTCTCTAGTGATGATTCTAAAAGGGTGCTGCCTGGAACACTTGCTGGCGGTCCACAGGCAGCTGGTTGGTGATAGGGTGCTGCACTTGCCCCTGTGAGTTGCTAAATTGCACTGAAAGACAGCTAAACTACATAAATCCTTTTCCATGCAAAGGGTGCAGTAGCTGCCACTGAGATGTTATGCAGTCATGAATGAGGAGAGAGTTTGCCCTCATGACAGTGAATAAGAATGGAGGTGGTCCCTGAGATAATCCTCTGTATTTTGCAGTCTGCACTGAGGAAAAAGCCTGAAGAACTCTGCTCTATGGGAGTGCTAATCTATAGTCCATAAGTTGTTTTGGCTTTTATGAGGTCCTCAGTGGATAAAAATTGACTATTTAAAATAAATAAAATGCACGTTTTTAAATCAAATTGGATTTTCCAATTTAAATTAAATGCAGGAATTTAAAAAAAAAAACTATGAAAAAAATGGAAATTGGCATCGTCGTCCTATGTTAAGGCCAAAATGTATTATACTCTATCATTTAAATTAAATACAAGAAATAATAAGCAGTACATGTTTTCTGCCAAGTTTTAAAGAAAATCAGACTGCTCTACTGGTGGAAGTCACTGGCTAAGTACCTGAAACCAGTTTGCTGAAGTGTTAAATCAGTGTTGGACAGCAGTACCCTTTTGTTCAGGTGCAGAGAGAACATTTTCTTTTCAGTTTATTCAACTAGTTCAGTTTAATAACTAGTTCATTCAAAGTTAAGAAACCAATTGGGAGTTGAAAAAGCAGGTAAGTTTTTTTTTTTTATCTTCTTTCAAACTATGGATAGATGTGAGGAGGAGATCTGCTTCTGAAATCTTGAAGGACAGGGTGACCAGAAATAATCAGTTCAGTTTACTGATTACAGATAATGCTTCTTTGGTTTAATAAATCAGTTAGTTTTAAATACAAAATATGTTTTGGTAAACTTCGATATTTTTTTCGAACGTATCCAGCACATTTAAGCTTGTTTTATTGAGTTAAAGAGAATCAACCTTTGAAAAATAACTAAAAAGTACGAATGCAAAAGGCAATTCAAATCAGTGATTTAAATCAAGGTTTTCTGCTTGCTTATTTAAATCATGATTAAAATCAGTGATGTAAATTGATCTAATTTAAATCAATCCTCCCTGATAAGGTAAAATAATTTACAGCAGGAGGCTGAAGAATCTGCTTTTATACTCATCTAAGTGTCTAGTTCAGTACTTCTTCAGAAGCCATGTATGTTCCCCTTTCACACACATTCCTTGTGAAGATACAGGGCATGAGCCTGCCTTTCAGTCCTTTGGTTGGACAGCTCACAAAAGGAATCTAGGCACCATATGAAAGGAACTTTGAGAGCCTGTCATCTAATTTTCATCTAGCATCCAGAAAGATGTTGATAAATTGGAGAGAGTTCAATGAAGAACTGTGAGAATGATTAAAGAAAACATACTTTATAGCGATCGACTCAAGGAATTTAATCTGTTTATTTTAACAAAGAGAAGGTAAAGGGGCGACTTGATTACAATCTGTAAGTATCTACATGGGGAACAAATATTTACTAATGGACTCTTCAGTCTAGCAGAGAAAGATATAACATGAGCCAGCGGGTGAAAGTTAAAGCTAAACAATTCAGACTGGAAATAAGGAATACATTTTTAACAGGGAGGGTAATTAAGCAATGGAACAACCTACAAGGGGCCAGGATGGATTCTCTATCAGGACGTTTCTCTGAAAGATATGCCCTAAGAATTATTTTTGGGGAAGTTCTCTGGCCTGTGTTATATAGGAGGTCAAACTAGATGATCACAATGTTCCCTTCTAGCCTTGGAATCTATGAACCTTTGAATTATATTAAATTAACTGCAAAGAAAAAATTTCTTGTACTTTTATTACTCCTTTATGAATAAAGATGTCAGAGTTTTTTCTGCTTGTTTAACATTGGAAATACTAGGAATATCAAGTCTTCGTTTTTCCTGGAGAAACCTTCAGCTCCCCAAAGAAGAGGTAGAAGTGTTGAATTGTTCACACAGAGCTTTTCTCCAAAATGTTTGTCAGGAGTTTGAGTAAAATAGGTATTAGTATTGTTTTTTGGTATTGTAAATATAGACCAGTTCCTCCCTTTTTGAATTTTCATTCCCTTGTGATATCATCACATTAGTACACCAGTTCTTCAAAGTGTCATCCAGCAGAAATGGGGCAGTTGAGGATTCATAGATTTATTTATTTATTTATTTATTTATTTATTTTAAGGCCAGAAGGGACCATTTTGATCACCTAGTCTGACTTCTTGCATAACAAAGACCAGAGAACTTCACCCAGTGATTTCTGTATATGGTGATACTTTTAATGTTAACCCCACCCCCAAAAAACATAAAACAAACCAAAAAGCTGATATTGAGGTCTTTAAGCATCATAAACAAGCAAATGGGCACAAGTACATTTTTGGTTTGTAGTTAACCTTTAACACATCTCAGTTCTCTGCCTAAATGTTTTAATCACTGTAAACAAATCTGTCCATACTGTTTTACTCAAAACCTACTTTATCTCCTTTACAGCTTGCAAGTGTAATGGTCATGCCTCTATCTGTAATACAAATACAGGAAAGTGTTTCTGTACTACCAAAGGAATTAAAGGAGATGAGTGTCAACTGTGAGTTGCCATTTCTTATAAATATTTGCTATCCAAAGACTGTACATAATAAAGTAATTCTAAATAATGAAAAATGTATTTATTTAGTATGGCATTAAACATTTCCCAGTGCTGACATTTAACTAACTTTACCGTCAGTGAAATCAGCAGTAGTTTTTATATTGTGGTAGTGAGCAAAATGGTTTTCTCAAGATTACTATATTAAGAGTTTATCAACTGAGAGAGAACATTTTATACAGATTTTAAAAGATGAAAAGTAAGATTTTTTTTTCTTCAGAATTTACATACCGCTGCACATATTCCTATTTAAAAAAAAAAATAGATGTGAACTGTCATTTTTAGGGCACTTTGTTTAAGCAGTTCCTGCAGGGGTGGAGAGTCAATATATAGGAAATATAGATAAATCTGAGGTAAGTTTTGAAAGAGATTTGAACAAGCTCTGTTTTAAAGGAGCACAATGAGGTATAAACAGTCACAAAGTATAAGTGTAGAAAAAGTTTTTATAAAACCCTACTCTGCATCTGTCTTATCTGTTTAGATTTTAAGCTCTATGGAGCAGAGACTGTCTGCTGTTGTGTTTGTACAGTGCCTTGCACCATTCTTAAGCACTACTGTAATCATAGAAATATGGGTCTGGAAGGGGCCTTGAGAGATCATCAAGTGCAGCCCCCTGCACTGACTCATGACCAACTAAACCTACACCATTCCTGTCAGGTGGGTGTTCAACCTGTTCTTAAACCTGCAGTGATGGAGATTCCACAGTCTCCCTTGGAAGCCTATTCCGGTGTTTAACTATCCTTAGAGTTAGAAAGTTTGTCCAAATATCCAATCTAAATGACCCTTGCTGCAGATTAGGGTCATTACTTCTTGTCCTTCCTTCAGTGGACATGGAGAATAATTGATCACTGTCCTCTTTTCATACCAGCACATACTTGAAAACTGTTATCAGGTCCCCACTCAGTTGTCTTTTTTTCAAGACTAAACATATCTAATTATTTTAACCTTTCCTCATAGGTCCGTTTTTTAAAACCTTTTTATTATTTTTGGTAGCTCTTCTATAAACGTTCTCCATTCTCCCCTCCCCCTTTTTCTTGAAATGTGGTGCCCAGAAGTGGTCAGTACTCCATCTGAGGCCTCACCAGTGCCAAGTAGAGCGGGACAGTTACCTCCCATGTCTTACACACTACACTCTTGTTAATGCACTCCAGGATGGTATTAGTCTTTTCTGCAACTGTATCGCATTGTTGACTCATATTTAATTTGTGATCCCCTACAGCCCCCAGATCCTTTTCTTCTGTACTACCACCTGGCCAGTTATTCCTCATTTTGTAGTTATGCATTTGATATTTACTTCCTAAGTGAATTACTTTGCACATGTCTTTATTCAATTTCATCTTGTGGATTGGAGACCAGTTCTTCATTGTATCATGCTTGTTTTGAATTCTAATCCTGTCCTTCGAAGTGCTACGTTGGCGTCATCAGCAAGTTTTATAAGCAAACTCTCTGCTCCATTATCCAAGACATTAATAAAAATATTGACTAGTACTGGACCCAAGACAGACCTCTGTGGACCCCACTAGATATGTCCCCCTAATTTGACAGTCCTATACTTTTGGGTGTAGTCTTTTAACCAATCGTACTCTCACCTTTTAATAATTCCATCTAGACCACGTCCGTAGTTTGTTTGAGAATGTCATGTGAGACTGTGTCAAAAGCCGTACTAAAATAAAAAAAAATTGTCTGCTGTTTCCTATCAAACAAGGAAATTAGGTTGGTTTGGCATGATTTGTTCTTGAGAAACCCAGGCTGACTATTCCTTGCAACCCTGTTATCTTCTGGGTGCTTACACATAGATAGTTTAATAATTTGTTCTGGTATCTTTCTAGGTAGTGAATAATATAATAAATACGATTAAATATGAAAACACAACCTAATAGAAATGTTTCCATTGCAATGTTTAGGAAAATAAAGTCAATGCAAGTTTATTTTTGAAGGATTACTAACATGAGTAAAGGTTAACAGGATTAGGCCCTAGTATGGCAGAATTGAAGACTATTGTTTATTTGGCTGGAGTTGCTTAATGGGGTACATGTGTGAAGAACTATTAAACTAATTTCAAGCAGAGGTTATTCTTTTGAGTAGTGTTCTTGTGTACGTTTCACTTTATGTGTGCATGTGCCCCTGCACCTTTGATGCGAGATTTTTGCTTGCAGTGCCTGTTCTGCTTGCATATGTGCCCTACACATCCTCTTGTCCTGTACCGGGGCTATATAGGGCTGCACGGGCAAACCGCCCTCAGTTCCTTGTCAGCCACCTTCCATCAGAGACTGAGGTATAGCATGCCCCTGTTTGCTGTATGCCTATTTTCCCCTTTTATTAGTGTTTATGCTTTATAAGTAGTTCTTATTAGTTGTAGGTTTAGTATCTTATACTTGGAACATTTATTCTCTTCTTCGTCGTTGTCGTCGTCTTCTGTGTTTTTCTTCTTCTTCTTCTTCTTCCGTTGCGGATGCCAGGCTCCCTGGTATTTGAAAGGTGCTCCTGTTGTTGAGAAGCAATCCATGTTTGTGACAGGCACTCCCACTGCATTCATTGCTTGGGAGACTCTCATGTTCCCAGCAAGTGTAAAATATGCTTTCTTTTGAGGGAAAATCCTGCAAAAACAGGGAAATTAAGTAGAGACAATTAATGATGGAGCAATCCTTAAAAACAGCTTTGGGTCGGGGCACTGCGCACCTCCTTGTCCAGGGACCCTCCACATCTGTCAGTGCTCCATTGTCACCGTCACAGAACTTCCAAGGGGAACATGGAATTAAACATGGAATTAAAACTCTGATCTCCAACCCTCTTCTTGACAGAGGTGCTGATAATCACACTGCCAATACTGAGAGCTTTGCACTCCAAGCTTAAGAAAGGAGATAAGAGGAGCAAAACAGAGAGTTCCTCATCAATGTAGATCCAGTCACCAGAGACCTCAGGCCCTAAGAGGAATGCTAGTGAGAGTCCGAGTACTTCAGGTACCATGAAGCACGTTAAGACTTCAGCTAAGTCCCATACCTTAGCGGTAAAGAGATTGGTACCAAAGACTTCCACTGCCAGGAGACCAGCTTCAGTGGAATCCTCAACTCCTTTGATATTGTCGTCAGTGCCTCGCATGATGACCTCTGCAACACCATCGGTGCTGATACTGAGTTCTGTTGTGCCAGTACCACAGGAATTCCAGTACCTGAAAAACATTTTGGTACCGAATAAGCCTGAGTCTCTGCTCCTTGTAACCTCTGGATACCTCTCAGTAATGAGGTTGGCTGGTTCACCAACTGCTCATGTTTCTGGGAGACTTATCTCTTTTCCATCTTTGACTATCCATGAGGAGTGGTTGTCACCTCTGATACAAGGTTGAAGAGCATTCTGACTCAAACTCAGAGCTTTCACTTCAAGAATCTCCAATTTATTCACGGAGACATTACTCCCTGTGCAGAGGCAGGACACCAGACTACTGCTCTCCAACTTTTGGGATGACCAGCATTAAATTCTTCTCCCTATGCCTTATGGTCTCCCTCATTGGCCTTCCTGGGAGCCATGGGCAATGTATCACTGGCAGTTTTCAGCAATCTAACCTCAGTCCCTCAGGGAACATGGAAGACCTGATTCCCCGATACAGTGCATCCCTTCTCCCCATTCTTAGCCCGAGGAGACCTTTTATTTATCTTTTACCACAGGAACATCAAGAACAGCTCAGCTCCATAACAAAGGAGAGTCAGCTTTTGGGAAAAACTTCACTGTGGTCTTCACACGATGTGGCAGAGACGGCAGCCAGGTCTATTTCCACTACATTAATGATGAGGTGACCTTCCTGGCTTCAGTTGTTCAGTTTTCTGCATGAAGGAAACTTGATTGTGGAGGATTAACCTTTCGATTGCCAGAAGCTTTTTGCAGATTCCATGGATCATTTGCTTCATACCCTAAAGGACTCTAGGGCAATACTTAAGTCTTTGGGATATACACACCTGCAAATTAAGGAAGTTTAGCAGGTCTCAGTTAGCTCAAAGGTCCCGCCCTGCTCTATTTTCAGCCTTCCAGAGGACACCTAAGCTACCAGCTAAGAAGTCATGGTTTTCAAAGAAAAAGCCTTCAGATACCTCAACTGCTTCATCCCAGCCTTCCGTGTCGTCCAAAAGCCAGTTTTGATTGTTTGGGTGAGAGTCCGGACCAGCCAATGACCAGGTTTTATCATCTGCCCAACACAACTCCAGTTCCTCAATTTGGACACTGCCTCTCTCTCTATTTCCTCAAGCATGCGAGTCTATAAAATCGGACAAATGGGTATTGGAAGCCATTACTTCGGATTACACTACCCAGTTTACCTCAGTTCCTCCCTTGTAACCCCCTTCCCTGTCCCTTTTCAGGGTCTCCTTTCACAAACAGTTGCTGACACAGGAGGTGTCATCACTCCTAAATCTAGGAGCCATGGAGCCAATCTCACTTCAACACAGGGAAAAGGGGTTCTATTCAAAATATTTTCTGATACACAAGAAAAACAGGGCTTGGAGACTGATACCAGATCTCAGACAATTGAACTAGCGTGTCAGACTTCTGAAATTCAAGATGGTGTCCCTAGCAGCTGTAATTCTGTCCCTGGAATTAGGAGACGGATTTGCGACCTTTGATCTAAAAAATGCCTACTACTTTTGCGAGACAGATGAATCCCACGTTCAGTCACAGTCATTACCAGTACTGGGCCCTACTCTTCGGCCTGTCATCCACCCCAAGGGTATTCTGAAAAAGCATGGTGCTACCTCTGTTGTCTTTCCCTACCTTGATGGAAGGCTCCTCAAGGGTCGGTCATATCAGGAGGTGCAGTTCAAACAACAACTTCACTATTCCAAAGTTTAGGCCTGCAGATAAATTTCAGAATCAGTCTTGACCCCTACAGAATGAATTATCTTTATAAGCCACTTCTGGATTCTATAATGGCAGAGTTTATCTCCCTCTCGACAGGTTCCTTGTTCTAAATTACCTTATACAAACAGTGTTGCTCAGCCCTCAAGTTCCAGCAGGGACATGTCTGCAACTGCTGGGACACGTGGCAGCTTGTGGTTTTGTGGCGCAAAATGCCAGGTTGCATCTTTGATGTCTTCAGGGGTGGCTCAGGATTGTTCATACACCCAACGAACACAGTCGCAATGAGCAAGTACCTGTACCCAATCAGGTCCTACAGTCACTCATCTGGTGGCGGAATCTATCCAAAGTTAATGCAGGAATTCTGTTCAACCAGAATCCCTCCTATAGTCATATTAACATCGGACTCTTCCCTCTTGGAATGGGGAGCACATTTGGGTCCTCACACAGGCCCTGGAAAATGGTCACAACAGGAACACTGCTTACACATCAATCTCTTGGAATTAAGGGTGGTCAAAAATGCTTTCCTCCACTTCCTTCCCCTGCTCAAAAACAAGTCCATCAAGATCATGACAGCCAACGTAGCATGCATGTATTAAATCAATCGTCCGGGCAGAGCGTGTTCCTCTCACTGCCTCAGAGCGGTAAAACTTTGGAACTGTTTCATAGCCAGATAGTCATCTGGGCTTCTTACCTTCCAGATATACAAAACACCATGGCAGATGATCTGAGCAGACATTTGTCCTTAATATACGAATAGGAGTTGGACTCTTGAGTGCTCAATAAAATACTCCTGACTTGGGGATTTCCAGAGATTAATTTTTTTGCCACAGCAGTCAAAACAAAGTGCAGGAAATTCTGTTCCAGAGGGAGTCTCGATCCCCAATCTCTAGGAGACGCTTTCCTCATTATATAGACAAAGGGTCTTCTCTATGCAGATCCTCCAACTCCATTGCTCTTAAAGATCCTTATCAAGAACAGAGAGGACCAAGCCAAAGTCATTTTGATTGTAGCAAACTTGGCCAATATACGTTTGGTTTCTGAACCTCCTCAAACTCACCTCTTATCCTCTGTGGAGGCTACAGATAAAATCTCCAGTATTGTCTCAGGATGTGAGTCAGACCTTTCACCCCAGTCTTGGTTCTTCAGTGGTTCTTCAGAGACCTTATGCTCATCAGAAGTACAAAGATACTGTTGAATAGCAGAAAGAAATCTAATAGACATACTTACCTTCAGAAATGGAGAAGTTATAGCCTTTGGTGTAACCAATGCCATCGGTTTTCTGTCCAGTCTCTCTTTCCTCAATCTTGGACTACCTGTTGGAACTGAAAAATTCAGGCCTTTCCTGGAATTCCATCAAGGTTCATTTAACAGCAATAACAGCTTTCCACGTGTCAGGAGAAGGTTTTTTATTATTCACTCATCCAACCACAGTGAGATTTGTAAAAGTATTTATCAATCTTTTCCCACAGATAAGAGCCCCTACACTGCTTTTGGGTTTTAAACCTTGTTCTTAACCGTCTCAGGAAGCAGACATGTGCTCACTTTTATATCTGTCTGTGAAGACCACCTTCTTGGTGGCCAACATTTCTGCTCAAGGGGATGGGGAAACGGGGACGCTAATTGCAGACCCGTCCTTTTACTTTGTTCTCCAAGGAGAAGGTATCTCTATGACCCCATTCAAAGTTCTTACTCCTCTGGAGTTCATATCAACCAAACTATTAATTTTTTGTTTTTTCCCTTAAGTTGCATCAGTTTACACAAGAGCCTTCATTTCATATGTTAGCTGTTAAAAGAGCATTAGCTTTTCACTTGGACAGGACTAGGCCATTCAGTAAGACCCCCAGACTTTATTTCCGTTGCAGAGAAGTCTAATGGAGCACCTATCTTCACTCAGAAACTTTCTAAATGTATCTTCTGGATGTATTATTGCCTGCTATGGTTTCGCTGCGGTTACGCCTCTCCTAAGAGTGAGTGCACGCTCTACTAGATCGCTGTCTGCATCTCTACTCAGAGATGTTCTGGTTGCTTAAATCTGCAGGGCTGCAGCATGATCCTTGATGTACATGTTTTCTGACACTGTGCCCTATTTACACTGCCAGATCAGATGCAGCAATAGGCAACGCAGTTGTCTCTTTGGTAATGGACTCTGCTCCAAAACTTCCAACTTCTCAAAGGGTTACTGATAGGGAGCCACCTAAAGTGGAGTGCCCACAGGGATTCTGTTCGAAGATGGAGGAGTTACTCATGTTGTGCAGTAACTGGAATTCTTTGAGGTGCATCCCCGTGTGGGTGCTCCACTACCCACCCTTTTCCCCTCTGCTTAGGAGCTGCCTGTGTGGGCTTTGCGATAGAGGAAGAACTGAGAGCGGTTTGCCTGCTCCACCATGTGAAGCCTGGGTACGGGGCACGAGGATGTGCAGGGCTCATGTGTGGGCAGAATGGGCACTGCTACCAAAAATCCCTGGTCAGAGGCACAGGGGCACGTGCGCACCTAAAGTGAAGCACCTGCAGGGGGACACATCTTGAAGAACTCCCATTAGTGCACAAGGTGAGTAACACCTCCTTCCTGTAATTTTCATACTTCAGTTTCATTGCTTTCTGCTTGCTTGCTTGGGTCTTCCAAGTTTCCATGGTTTCTTCAATATCTCATTACAGCTTCAGACTTGCACCTTTTTGTTTTTAATTGTATACAGTTATCTTCTGAGCTCAAGCTATGTTCCGTAATTGTTTTTAAATGGATAGAGATTCAAGCCCAAAAAAAGGAGAAAATCAGACTGAAAACCAACATTGATTTAAAAAAAATATTCTTTTTAGGTGTGAGGTAGAAAATCGATACCAAGGAAATCCACTTAAAGGAACATGTTATTGTAAGTACAACTGCTTTTCTTTGCCTGAAAATAGTAAATGTCTTATTTGATATATAGGAGCAAATAAGTTATATCTATTTTACTTCGCACATCTGTTTAAATGCAGATGGGTTAGGACAGTGGTTCTCAAAATGTGGGTCGGGACCCTGTTCTAATGGGGTTGCCAGGGCTGACATTAGACTTGCTGGGGTCTGGGGCCAAAGCTGAAGCCCAAACCCCACCACCTAGGGCTGAAGTCTGAGCCTCAGGCTTTGACTTCGCACCTCCTCCCCACCAGCGGTGGCAGGGCTTGGGTGGGCTCAGGCTTGGCTCCCCCCACAGGGTCATGTAATAATTCTTGTTGTCAGAAAGGGGTCGCAGTACAATGAAGTTTGAGAAATACTTAGGAAATTCTGGATTAGGAAATACTGTCTTTACACTACTAAAATTCAGATTATCCTAGTTTTATCTTATTTTACCACTCTTAAATATTTGAGATCAACACTTTTAGAAAGACATTAGATGAAAAAACATCTTAAATTAAATAGCAATGAAGGGTTCAGACAGGATTTCTAAGGAGGTGTGGAAATTAGAAGTGTGCTAAATCCTGCTTGGGCAGTCGAGGAGCAGCACTGATAGGTTTTAAAGATAATCTTGTGCAGTTATCAAACACAACAATGTTGCTTATGCCAAACACATGGGAAAGGAGAAACAGCACAGTGTAGGGCAGGCTTCTTGATAGTAATTTTGAAGCCCAGAAAACTGGGAGCATGATGATCTTTAAAAAAGTTATTGTCAGTGCTGTGTATTGTCATGATAGCTACAAATACTTCATTAAATATTTAGTTCCTTTGTGCACTCCTTTGAGCCCAGTAGAGACTGCGGTGGACTGGATTAGGCTTCTTTCATGGGAGGGGAGGGGAAGGGAAAAGAGAAAGGAGAAGATAAGATATCGGTGCGTCATGAAGCCTCAACCCACTTTTTGAAAAAGGCCTTGTTTTATTAGCCATAGTAGCAATTTTATTGTATTTGCCTGGCCTTTGATTTTTCCCAAATGCAGTGAAAATGTGGTGGTTTACCAGTTTTGCTAGATGTTTTTCCCCACACTGTTCTAATGGGAACATTGTATTCTGCCATTCAAAAATGTTTGGTCTTCTTTAAACTCCCATAACATTGATAAACAGTTTTGATAGATACTTTAGACTTGGTGAAACAACAAGAACTAAGGAAAATGTGGTCAAATTATGTAGTCAACCACATTTCCCTTCTACCAAGTTCTTTTAGGATGGAGACTTTTATCAGATGTCCTGCTTGAAAAATGTAAACCTTTCCCCCCTTCTCTTCCAAAAAAAAAAAAAAAAAAAAGTTGGGTTAACTTTAATAGAGTAGGATGTAATACCCTCCGAGGCTGGTATAGTGAGGTGTCTAAAGTGTTCATTATTCTCTCCCAAACTCAACTTTCTGTTGAGGGCAGATTATAACAGTGCAGTAACTCTCTCTTGTTGCAGTAAGCTGTTTGCTTAATCTAAATTAGAAATCACTTACCTGCCTTGCTTTCCAGAAGCTTGTTTTATTTCAAGGCACTTTTTCACCTTTTTTGCATGTATTCTTTACAGATACTCTTCTTATCGACTATCAGTTCACCTTCAGCCTTTCCCAAGAGGACGATCGCTACTATACTGCAATCAATTTTGTAGCAACACCTGAAGAGGTGAGTATGGTCTCTTCCTTTTTGATATCCCTACATTTCATACTTTGTTTAAAAAAATCCGCCTTCTCCTTGCACTGAAGAGAGTGTCTCATACTGTTCTTTGAACAGAACTACCGCCTTGGTGCACATACATAGTCCATGTGCTAGCCAGAATGTCCTCAATCTGTGTAGCTACATCTTGCTTCCTTGCAGCTCCAAATGTTTGTGGCCAAAGCGGGGCAAAAGGAACCGCAGCCTAAACCTGCAGTTCACTAGCTTTGTACTTCTGGAATATGTAGTCAAACCCCTCTAGCTTTCTGTTGTTGCTTGCAGTTAGTCTTGTATTTTATTGTGTCTGCTTTCTTCACTTTCTTTTACTCTAATATAGTTAGTCAATGTAGAATTATGCCATGGCACAGTTCATTCTGTTGTTTATTTTGCTTTTCTTCCTGGTGCAAAAGGCATCTCCTTTTGGAATGGAAATATAGAGCAGTCATGTAAGGTATCTGACTTCAAGTGCAGCTCCACATTCATGGTGACTCCTGTGCATCAGTGAAGGTCGCTTCTCTTTCACCTCAAGAGCACAGAGAGAGGTCAGCTTCCAGTTATTCTGCAGGGACAAAGCCCATGGGCTAGCCAGAATAACTCTTAGTCAGTTAACACCAGGGCTTCTTCTGTGTTTAATAACCAGCTGAATTCAGAATCCCAAAATTTCTCTGATCCTGTTGTGCAGGAAAACGTCCTGTTGGTCCAAACACTGCAGCGAGTTAATGCTGTCAGTTTCATCCTTGGAACTGAGGGGTGGGGAGACAGGAAAAAGCAACAGTACTCCATGTCTTAAATCAGACTCCAAGAACATCAGAACGTAGCTCAGAGGCCACCAGCACTGAGCTGGTTGTACAGAGCCTAATATAATGGGTCTTGATCCATCTTTGTGGTCCGTGGTGCTATTGCAGTACAAATAGGAGGCTCCTTGATACGGTGAATGACACAGACTCCTTCAGTGCAGACAAAACCACTTCCCATTTTTTTCAGTGCTCACATCATTCCTACCAAAAGATGCTGTGGATGGGATAAGTCAAAGCAGTACTATTGTCTGTCTGCTCAATCCAGCTGAGTACAGGAACTTCTCCAAACACACTCTTGAGCAGAGACTTCTCCTTGGAATGCAGCTTACAGTTCCTTGTTGGCTGCTCTTAAGAAGCCTCTTGGTTCTAAGAGAGAGCCCTGCATTCTCCTGCAGGATCAACAACCACAGCCTCCAGGCTAATAATGGGGAAACCATGGCTTTGGGGGCCAGGACGACCTCCCCTTGGCACCCATCAGTGTAATGAGGCCCCATGGGACCTGCACTCCATGACCGGGGTGTCAAACCAAGCAAGGGCTCTGTTGTATTTAGTTAGATGGAATATATGGATCCAAAGAGTCAAAGATATTAACATGGTGCTATTGCTGTCCAGCATTAAGCAGTGTTAAAAAAGGTTTGGGGTTTGGTATACAGAGACCCCAGCCTGCCTAGTACATGGCAAACACTATTAAGAATCGTTTGAATCCCTTATTGGGAATACAGAAAATAAGGAAAAAACCGTTAAAAAGCATTTAAAAGGGAAAGCATTAATAAGTTTCATTCTCACAACATTCCTTCTTCCCTCTCCCTTTAGCCAGAGAGAGTCTTTAAAAACATGCCCACTTGTCTGAAAGTCTCTTAGATGGTACTACGGATGTTAACTATCCTTAGTTACTTATAATGGGCAGGAGCTATTGTTACTGTCGTTGAAATCTGATCCCATTTCCTAAAAGACAAAACAAATGAAATGCACACAAAAGGGAAAAGTGAAGAACAACAAAGATAGAAAATACAACTTCTGTCTCTAGTGTTATCTCTCACTTGCAGCTTCACTGCTGGAGAAATACAAGCACAGCACAAGGTCTTATCAGCGACTCTGAGACCTGACAAACTTGTACCAGCATCGGGATGTTTAGGGCTTTGCTTTTAGCTGCCTTTCCGGGCTCAGGCTTACAGCAATGTTGCAACATATGCATTGTTGTCTAATAAGACAAATAGCTGGACAAAAGGAAAAAGGAGAGGGCTAGGAAAGAGAAGAAATATGGTGGGAAGGAAAAGAACCTTTTGGGAAACAGGGGAAGGAAAGAAAAGAGAAGGATGTGTATGAGACACAGCCTCACGTGTCAGGTGATATTTGGGATTAGCATGAGCCAGTTGAGGTGGCAATGGTGATGTCGTCTGAGTCCCTCTTCCTTGGCCCAGTCTGCTCAGGACATCTCTCTGTAACTAGACGATGAAGAGTCTGAGGAGATGGTGGGGTTGGCAGCTGTCATGATGAAGTTTTCACCTTCCTCTTCTCTAGTCAGCCATCTGTCTGTATTTCCCCTCACCCCACGTCTTTTTTGTTAAGGACCCCAAAAGGGAGTGATGGACAGAATGGTCCCATCCCCTCATTATTTTGTGCACCAGTTAGACCTAATTTCTGACACACCAATTTTGGTTGGTTAATTTCCAGTCCCATACTTTTCTTGTTGACCAGGCATGGTCTTAACACAGTCCTTGAGTTATATCAGGAGGCCTTTTTTTGTTTAGGCTAATTCAGTCTTTTTGCACTTTTTCCCTGTCAACATTTATTATGAGTTATTGTAACATTTTGTGAACTTTCACTCACTTTTCACAGTTGAGCTCAGAGTTAGGGAAAATTTGTAGGCCCAGTTATCACAAAAGAGGCTATAAATTTATATTCTATTATAAAAATTTATATTATATAATTTTATAAAAGAAGGCACAGATATTGGAGCGAGAGGAACATATGGAGGGCCATTGTCAGAGCAAAGATGGAGGCGGGGAGGAATACCAATAGGTAACATGAATTGAAATCTAGACCAGGGCAGATATTTTGTGAGGATACAAAATTAATTGTTTTATTGGGGGCGGGGGAAGAGTATTTAAAACCAAAAATTATCTAAATGTGTTTGCATTAAAATATATTTGAATGCTGCCACTGCCAGTGACCCCAGAATCATACTTAGGATAGTCTGCAAAGAACCCTAAATGAATATGGTTTGGAATTACATTGAAGTAAACTTTTCTTTTTGGGGAGATCCAAATGAAAATGTACAGCTATGTTCTATTTTATATACAGTGGATCTTTAAAATGTGTCTTGCTGGATGTTAGTGCTCTCACATGTAGATGAGTATTTTATTCAACATACTGTGAAATAACTATAGTTCTGATACTTTTAGTGAGAGTTGCTTTCAAAACAGATCAATTTTAGTTGAATGACATCTGTTAAAAATAACTGTTTTCTTCTCTCTCTTTTTCTCTAAATCAGCAAAATAGAGACCTGGACATGTTTATCAACGCATCTAAAAACTTCAACCTGAACATAACTTGGTCAACGAGTTTTGCAGGTAAAAGAGAAAAGTAAACCAGAATCTCAACTGTACGGGAATAATTAAACACTATATGTTACATTTTAGAAATTGGGATGTGGGAAAGAAATTAAATTAAGAAAGGAATTTTAGTTTTCCGCTCTCCAGTTTTCCAATTCTCACATCTTGATAATGTGCATTGGAGACAGTGGAAATGCTGATCTAATTTTTTGTAATGCAATATTTTGTGTGTTCATTGATTCTACTAATGAAATACAACTCAAAATTGCAGTCTTCAGATGAATAGTTCCTTTTACTGTCACAGCCATAGCTTAATAACTAAGGATAATTGGTCCCCTTTGAAAATCACTTAATATCGGCGCTGAAAGCAAACTTTTATTGCTACTTTTTAAATTCTGAAACAGCTGGCACCCAGGCAGGGGAGGAGATACCAGTTGTTTCAAGGTCCAACATAAAGGAATACAAGGACAGCTTCTCCAATGAGAAATTTGATTTCCGGAGCAACCCCAACATCACTTTCTTTGTTTACGTGAGCAACTTCACCTGGCCAATAAAAATACAGGTAAGAACTCTCTTAATAACTAATAGATATACTCTATTAACACAACTTGTCATCTCTTCCTTCCCTAAAGCATCCGTAAATGTGATATGCTATGCATTGTCTGAGTTGAGCCACAGCCTCAGACAGTGGAACACAGCACCAGACAAGGGATGCACAAAGATCTTTGGCAAGTAATTCCAAAATGTGTCCCCCTCCTTCCCCCAATCTTCTGGCACTGTCGCTGTCTCCTGCAGATCTGGAACTGTACCTGGGAAAATCTGCTGCCCCAGAAGCAAAGAAATTGGGCTTCTGATTATTTCAGGGGGGCAGTCAGCGTGGTCCAGTGTTGTCATAGAAATATATTAAAAAACTCAGTCTTTAGCTTTCATAACAAATATAGCATATTGTTTCTCACTCTCAGGGAAAAGTAACCAAATGTCAAAAAACGCAGACCGTTGGTGTGGAAACTAATAGAGGAAGCTTTTATAGGTTCTGCTGCCTCTTTTTATTTCTTGTTCTTGCCTAGACACAGCTGGAGGCTTTGCTCCCGGAATGATGAGGCTTGTGGGTTGGTTCTCTTCTTTGGTTCAGTGCCCTCTGTTTACCCCTTGCTGTTCTGGTCACATGTGGCATAAGTACACCCCATTACATTAGTCCTAGATCAGCAGAGGGATTAGAATATAAGAATGGCCATACTGGCTCAGACACTTCGCTTATGTTTTTGCTTAGTTCTGAAATCATATTCTCAGCGACTTTGCAATAGACACCACAGTTGCAATTTTTAACCTAGTGAATCTGCACATTCTTTTTACTTCAAAATGTTTTTTTCTTTTTGTGTTTTCTCTAGTCTGACAAGATGAAACCTTTTTAAACTTTTTTTTCTTTTTTTTTTTTTTAATAGTTTGTTGGACTACTCTTTTTAGAAATCCTTAGCAGGTACTGTACATGGGGATAATGTGAGACTTTTTTTGCCCAAGGTATGGTTGTAGTCAGAAAAATTACAGTAAAAATGGCACCTCCTACTCAACAGATTGAATACCCAGAGAACAAGAATCATTCCTGCTAATTTTGGTGGCAAAAATAAGGGTTTTTTAAAAAATATTTTATGTTGTTGGCATGGAACCAGTACAGTTAATGAGAGGTGCATCTTTAACAGTTTCAAGGTTAAATATTACAGATAAGTGTTTATAATACCACTTGGACCTAGGAAGGTTCATCACCCACACTAACTAGCCTTAATACTCACTTCTGGTGCTTCAGTCCCAGAACATTTTGCATATTCCAAACTCCCTATCCCTGTCACAGCTTCATGGCATCGGGATGTATAGAACTTGTAAGGTGGTGTGGAAACCAGAAGGATATCCTGGCCTGGGAGACAGGGTGAATACCCCAAACCACTCTTTGGGAATGATCTTTTATGTGCTTACTACAAAAACAGTGTACACCCCAAGGGAGCTGAGCTGGCTCTTGGTTTGCTTGTGATAAAATACCTGTCATGCAGAGTCAAATGACAGCAGAGGCTCAGAAGTGGTAGTGGAGAAAGCTCCAGGAGTCAGCTGGCAGTTGACCTTGGCCTGAATAAGAGAGTGACCCGGTCCTCTCTTACTTATTTGCACTGTCAGCAGCTGTAAAAAGGACTCCATGGACTGTAGTTCTTGCTCTCTGATCACCCTCATGATCTCCTGGAGCTTTCTCCACTACCATTTCTGAGCCTCTGCTGCCATTTGATTCTGCATGACAGGTATTTTTATCACAAGCAAACCAAGTGCCTTTTTTGGGCCAGGAATACTTCCAGTGACAGGGGGAAACAGAGCTGTGATCGAGACTTAGAATGAGGTGCTGTTGTTGGTATAGAATGTCTGAATGAGGCATACAGTTTCTGTATCTCTGGGGAACTTGTCCAGACATAAGAGCATAAATTCTTCCACGTGTACTTGCCATTAACTAGAGTAGTAATTACTCTGTGAAAACTGGCAACCTCAGATGAGTACTGCTGATGGATATATGCATTTCATGTTGCCAAGCCCACTGTGGGGGCTATTTAGCTGGAGACGGTAATACATAGTGCCCTACATGGGATGTGTAATCAAAGTGCACAATGTCGCTGAGATTATGAAGTGTTTTTGCAAGATGTTTCCCAAATTGTGCTTGGACTGTTGATGACATCCATAGTTCTATTCTTTGCCCAGCAAGCATGATTGTCATCTGAAAAGGCTATATTCCATGTTGGGTGAACAGACCAGGGAAGTGAGGAAACAGCGTTTCATTCACCAGAACCAGAAGCTGTAGTTCAGAACCCCAGACTGGCTGAGAGCAATAGGCATGCTGCTATGATTAGGGGAATGCTCTCAATGGTTGGCTGTTTGCAACAGCACAGTAAAAAAACTCAAGGAGCTGACTGAGACGATATCTGAGCCATTAGCAATTATCTTTGAAAAGTCATGGAAGATGAGAGACATTCCAGAAGACTGGGAAATGGCAAATATAGTGCTCATCTATAAAAAAGGGAAATAAGGACAACCCAGGGAATTACAGACCAGTCAGCTTAACTTCTGTACCCAGAAAGATAATGGAGCAAATAATTAAGCAATCAGTTTGCAAACATGTAGAAGATAATCAGGTGATAAATAACAGTCAGCATCGATTTGTCAAGAACAAATCTTGTCAAACCAACCTGATAGCTTTCTTTGATGGGGTAACAAGCCTTGTGGATAGGGGGGAAGGGGTAGATGTGGTATACCTTGACTTTAGTAAGGCTTTTGATACTGTCTTGCATGACCTTCTCATAAACTAAACTAGGGAAATACAACCTAGATGAAGCTACTATAAGGTGGGTGCATAACTGGTTTGAAAATCGTTCCCAGAGAGTAGTTATCAGTGGTTCACAGTCATGCTGGAAGGGCATAATGAGTGGGGTCCCGCAGGGATCGGTTCTGGGTCCGGTTCTGTTCAATACCTTCATCAATGATTTAGATTATAAGTGTACTCTCTATACCATTAAGTTTGCCGAAAATACCAATCTGGGAGGGGTTGCAAGTGCTTTGGAGGATGGAATTAAAATTCAAAATGATCTGGACAAACTGGAGAAGTTGTCTGAAGTAAATAGGATGAAATTCAATAAGGACAAATGCAAAGTACTCCACTTAGGAAGGAACAATCAGTTGCACACATACAAAATGGGAAATGACTGCCTAGGAATGAATACTTTGGAAAGGGATCTGGGGCTCATAGTGGATCACAACCAAAATATGAGTCAACAGTCTAACACTGTTGCAAGAAAAGCAAACCTCATTCTGAGATGTATTAGCAGGAGTATTGTAAGCAAGACACGAGAAATAATTATTCCACGCTGATCAGGCCTCAAGTGGAGTATTGTGTCCAGTTCTGGGTGCCACATTTCAGGAAAGATGTGGACAAATTGGAGAAATTCAAGAGAAGAGCAACAAAAATGATTAAAGGTCTAGAAAACATGACCTATGAGGGAAAATTGGGTTTGTTTAGTCTGGAGAAGAGAAGAGTGAGAGGGGACATGACGATAGTTTTCAAGTACATAAAAGGTTGCTATAGGGGGGAGCGGGAAAAAATTGTTGTTCTTAACCTCTGAGGATAGGACAAGAAGCAGTGGACTTAAATTGCAGCAAGGGTGGTTTAGGTTGGACATCAGGAAAAACTTCCTGACTGTCAGGGTGGTTAAGCACTGGAATAAATTGCCTATGGAGGTGGTGGAATCTCCATTACTGGGAATTTTTAAGAGCAGGCTGGACAAATACCTGTCACGGGTGGTCTAGATAATACTTAGTCCTGCCTTGAGTGCAGTGGACGGGACTAGATGACCTCTCGAAGTCCCGTCCAGTTCTATGATTCTGTGAAACATGGTGATGGGCTTGAGCTAGAATCAGAGGTTCTCAAATTTCATTGCACAGCAACTCCCTTCTGACAACAAATATTACTACATGACTCCAGGAGGGGGGAATGAAGCCCAAGCCCCTTGTGGGGGGGCCACGGGGGCCAAAGCTTGAGCTCCGCTGCCCTGGGCAGAGGGGCCAAAGCTGTAGCCTGAGCCCCACTGCCCAGGCCTGAAGCTGAAGCCAGAGCCCCATGGCCCTGGGCGGTGGTGCTCAGCCTTCAGCCCTTGGTACTAGTAAGTCTAACGCCTGTCGTGGCGAGCCCATTAAAAAGGGGTTGTGACCCATTTTGGGATCCCAACCCACACTTTGAGAACCGTTGTGCTTGATTAATTGGCATCTGGAGGTGCAGGCAAAGGGGTGTTTTTGGGGTGAGCCTGGAGGACCATTATTCTTGAGGCTGTTAAATAGCAACCAGAATGTGTTCCGTGCCTTGCTCGTTTGTTCTCTGGAGAGGGAAGAAATTTTTTTCCCTTAGAGTAATAGTGACCACACTCTGTGAAGTATAAACCCAACTCTTGTACTCCTTTTCATTCCCATTCTCTAGCTAATACAAAGATGAAATCATAAGTCGTGTGTGGAGTTTCTTTCATTACCTGAGTTCTCTGCATTGTCCTCAGTGAAACATGTCTATGACAGCAGGTTCTATGGTGCCTGACCTTGTTCCCCTTCCAGTGACACTTTCTTTTCCTGTCACCACACCACCATATACTTTGGTTCTGTTGAGTTTCGTGTAAGGCATTGATGGGACTTGCTTTGAGCAGATGTAATTGTAAAGGTACTAGGAGTGCTTGAGAAATGTTCAAAGCAATTTTTTGTGTAGACAGTGTTTTTCAAGAATTGAATTAACTTTTTATTTTGCTTATAACAAAACTCAACTTTGCCGTCTTCTGTCAGAGCCTAATTACTAAACTACCCTGAATTATTTACCTTGCTTTCCCTTGACACACAATTATTGTATAACTCTTACAGACGCATTAGCAGGTTTGCTTTTCTTCATACTACTTGAAAAATTTTGCCATAATGAATTCTAGGACATTGTATATCGTCCCGCATTATGCTTCCCATTCTACTGCCAGAACCTGCCCAATTTGGCTCTTTAAATGCCACATCTGAATTGTGTGGCTTGTTCCGCATTGCACATTCACCAACAATAGTATATTTGCCTTAGTTCTGTGCAAATTTCTTAAATTCTCCTCTGCTTCTCCTGGGAAAGTTCTGACCTTTGCCATAACTTCAAAACAGAATTAGTTTCTCACAGTCCAATTATTTTCTTCTTTTCCCGTAATTCTTTATATTGCACAATTTAGTTTATTTTCTCCTCATGAACTTGAGCTAGCCTAGATTTATACATGGCGTTGAAAATGCTAGTGTCTCTTGCTCCAACAGTTGCTCCTTCCACTTCCTCATAATCCTTGCATAGCAGTTCACAGAATGCTTTTGTATAAAAGATGTCCAGGGAAGAATTCCTAAAGGATAATTGAAAAATTATTGCATGAGAAAATATAATTGTCCTCCAGGGTCTGCAGTGAGGGATTTAACCTTGCTTTTAAGGCTCTGTGTAATCTTCCCCCATCTCATTTTCTCCGACTCATTCACTAGCATTTTATATTTCTCCCACTCCTTTCCTTGATCTTTTCCCTTGTTTTTCCACACTCAGCTTCTTACTTTCTATTGTGGTGTTTCCTCACCTACCTTGTGAACTGTTTTGGGAAGGGACTGCCTAATAACTGCTTCTTGATTTGGATTCTTAGACATTACCGGAATTTTATTTTATTTTATTTTATTTTTATTTTAAGTGAAACAACCTATCCCTTCCCTCCTTCTTATCTTAAATCCCACACTTTTTAGGAATATTTCCTGCCTCCGCCTCTCTAATAATCTCTCCACTCAATGCCCTTTCCTAAATTATTGTTCATTGTTTTACCATGTATGTCCTATCGAATTCAGATTGCAAGCCCTTTGGGACAAGTAGCTTGACTTAATTTGTTAGTTCAGACTCCATCTTGCAAAGTGTCTAGGACGTGGGTTTTTTTTTTTTTTTTAAGAAGGCTGCCTCCTGCAGTTTTGACCATTGCAGCAACATGTTTCATTTTTAAACTTTCTGCAAATACTTAAAATGTGCTAATTTTCTTTTGAAACTACTGTTTTCAGTTCTTAAATTGTGGTGAATTCATTTAAAATGTGATAATTTCAAATTGTGGCTTGTTTGATAAGCTAGCAAAGACAGAGTAGTTCTATGTCATTTCTTTGCAACTTAAACATTTTTAGCCATTTTTCTTTATTCAAATCTAATGATGTGTATTGATCAGATTGGCCTTCTTGTTTTCTAGTTGGAATAGCATAATGAATATTCCGAGTACACAAGTTCTGTTGTACTAGCTCATTCTCGTCTTTGACGTGTTCTGCATGATCAAATCTGTCTAGTACAAAGCTTTTTAAAAAAGCTGTAGAAATCTACAGTAGATGATACTACTTAAATAAATATTGTTCCTAAGGTCCTTGATTCAAATTTGCCTTGTGTTTCTGGCTGTCCTGCCCCCTCTCCTTGCCTTTTTAAGCTGGACTCGGAGCATATAAATGCTCTTTTGTGCTAGAGATAGCTGTGTTCTTGCCAATGCTGAAATCTGGCTTTTTTCCCCTTGTTGCTCCACCTCTCTCCAAAACCACTTCAGTTGGTTTTTAAAGTATATTGGTGGAGGATGTCTTTTTCTTTTCCTCCCCTACTTTTAGAAGATAATCATTTTAAATCATTTAAGAATTAAAACTGCAAAATGTAGAGGGCCTGTTTTTGAAAAGTTACAGAAATCTGTTTCTGGGTTAGCTCTGTCTGAATAACTTCCATTTTATGAAAGCCACGTTGTGGAGTTCATTTAAAAACTTAGTTTGCCAAGCTTCCTTTGAAAACACAGGTAAGTTCTTGTTGAAAAATGTCTTGGTATTCTTCTCTATTTGCACTCTAGTTCTTTGCTGTCAGTAGATTTAGTTTGGCTTAACCATATTAAGCCTATGAGCATTGTATAAAGCATACTATTCACCTTTCCACTTCAGTTTATTCCGTCTTGAATGTGCTGTATTAAGTAATCCTTGCCAGAAGCAGGACAATGTACCTCTAAAAATAGCATTTTTTTGGAATGGTCACGTGAAAGTGGTATGATGTAGCTAATATTTTATTTTACCTGTAATCCTCATCTTTTATGACAGTTTATAAAACAGTTGCTCTATTTGTACAGGAAAAATAATCTCTTGGATTATAAAAAATAATACAGTTTTAGAATATCACAACTAAGGAGGAAGGAAATTCAATGTAGAAACTTGCAGTGGAATTTTACTGATTATTTGAATTGCAAACAATGTTTTTCCTCTCAGCTTATGTTTGTGAAACTAAAGTACAGTGTCTGACAAGCACCTAATGGAGAGAACGTGAAATCCTCTTAGATACTTGTATAAACATCAGCAGTATTAAACTGACGTGCATTTACTTTGAACAAATTACAGTAAATAAACCTCTCTTCAAAATTGCCAGTAGATCAACCATTTAGCTGCTAGTATCGCTAATTTGAAACTTATTTTAACAGCTTTAAGTTTTCTAATAAAGTAAGAGGCTAGCCAGGCAAGACTGTTTTGCAAATCTAATATTTATGGTACCTTTACCACTCAAAATAAATATACAAGTTGTTTTCTTGTGTCATGATTCTTGTACTGAGGCAATTGGGAGTACACAAATTCTATAGTCTGGCTCTTTTTGCCCCCGTATATAACAAGTTAACGTGGTCCCTGGAGATATAGTTTGTAACCATATCATTGACTGGCAGGTTGGTTCATTTCTCTCTCCTGTGTTGGATTGAGTTATCTTTACTGAATAACCTGACTGTTAAGTTATTCATCGATTCCAAAGCCCGAAGGGACCACTGTGATCAATTAGTCTACCTCTTCTATAACACAGGCCATAGAATGTCCCTAAAACAATTCCTAGGGCAGATTTTTTAGAAAAACATCCCATCTCGATTTAAAAATGTCCAGTGATGGAGACTCCACTTCTGCCCATGGTAGATTGTGCCTTTATCTTCACTGTTAAAAATGTACATCTTTTCCTATCCTGAAGTTGTGTAGCTTCAGTTTCCAACCATTAGATCATGTTACACCTTTCTCTGCTAGATTGAGGAGCCAATTATAAAATATTTGTTCTCCATGTACATACTGAAAGACTGTAATCTAGTCACCCATTAGCCTCCTTTTATTAAGATAAATAAATTGAGGTCCTTGAGTCTATCACTATAAGGCATGTATTCTAGTCCTGTATTCATTCTCGTGGCTCTTCTCTGAACTCTCTCTAATTTATTAGCATCCTTATGAACCACATGTTCCAAAGAGCAATGAAGACATAGGAACTTTTACAAACTCTTGCATATGAAGTATTTTAATATACCTTTGCAAAATCTCACTATTTGCTCACTACATGCCATTTGCTTGAAGAACTTTACCTCCAATACTTGAGGCTTCAGAAAACTTCCATGGTAGCAGTGGCCATCACAGCATGATATATCAGGTTAGAGCATCACGTTGCAATTGGACAGTTTTTAGGTTTTGAGGACCTGAAATATGGGGTGACCAGTGGGACGGCTTCAGTTCACTTAAGTTGTTGAATTCTTCTCTGATTTAATTACTACCATGGAGGGGAAAAGGGGAGTGGAGTATAGATGAAATTGTTTCTGCTGTTGATATCTGCATATCCCCAACCTCTGAAATTTCTTTGTGTGAAGTTCAAGCTTGTTTTTTTTTTCTATATGGTGTATTCTATATAGAGCTTTGACCCTTCTTACTTGAGGATATTCTAAATCACCTGCATAACATGTGTCCCACCTTCTGGGGTTCTCATAAGACAATCATTTTAGATATTTTAAAGGTGCTTCCCATCATGGTATCAAAGTATTTTGTGAATCCATTTAATATATCGAATCACTTACAGACTTATTTAGTGAAATAAATGAATGTGGAGCATGAAGATGGAAATCATCCATCTTTGTGAAATGGATAGTTGGCTTATGATTAAAGGCTGAAAACTCAAGCATAGAAATTGTAACAAATGGCAAAATTGAATATTTAGTGCAGCCTGTAACACATCCTATTTAAATCCATCTTTTAATTTACATAAAGTATTCTTTTCATTGATAATCTAGATGAAGGCAGCTTTACCATTCATATAAATGTACACATTTAAGTTACACAGCACACCAATTACTCTTGACATGAAAGCATTCTGTAAGGAGTATGTGTCAGTGGGACTGAAAGTGAAATTGTCACATTGAAACAGTTTGGGACTTGCATTCTATTTCATTATAAATGGAATTTCTTATTAGTGGATTCTATTGTATGTAGCTTTTTATGTTACCTCCAGTTTCTTATCAAATTTGTTCAAGATAGTTGTATCTTGTAGAAAGATGGACATATCACCTTCCGAAATCAAATAGTAATGAAATGAAACCTCCTTTGAACATATAAGTATGGGAGTACTGTTCTTCTCTAAAAAGTGATTATATAAAATTGCACCTCCTGTAACAAATCTGCTTCCTTTGTTTATGGAGTCATAGCTACAGTAGAACCTCAGAGTTATGAACACTAGAGTTGCGAACGGACCGGTCAATGACACACCTCATTTGGAACCGGAAGTACGCAATCAGGCAGCAGCAGAGACCCTCTCCCCCACCCTCACCCCCAAAAAGAGCAAGTATAGTGCTGCATTAAACATAAACTACTAAAAAAAAAAAAGGGGAAGTTTAAAAAAGAAAACAGATTTGACAAGGTAAGGAAACTGCTTCTGTGCTTGTTTCATTTAAATTAAGATGGTTAAAAATAGCATTTTTCTTCTACATAGTATAGTTTCAAAGCAGTATTAAGTCAATGTTCAGTTGAAAACTTTTGAAAGAACCGCCATAACATTTTTGTTCAGAGTTGTGAACGTTTCAGAGTTACAAACAACCTTCATTCCTGAGGTGTTCGTAGCTCTGAGGTGCTACTGTACTTATTGTACATGCCTTTTTTTACTGCTTTTTTCTCCTGTTAACCATTCACATGCCAGCACAGCTAAGAAGGAATGAACTGGATTCTATGTATTGCTGTGCATCAACAGAATTAATTGCCAGTCAGTTTAAAGAATGAACGTGTAATCCCATTGAAGGCATTTGAGTTGCACAATTGTCACTGAATGTCTCTCTTGCTTCCAAAACTTATACTCTTGGTTGTGTGCAAGAAGCAAGAATTGAAATTGACTTTGAATGCACAAAGTTTGCAGAGCTGGCAGTTAGATGGCAGGTGATGTGGCATTATGAAAACACAGCACACATGAAACACCATGATACCATTGTTAGTCATATTTCAGAGTACATCTGTAATTTAAGATGAATTAAGATACTTCCAAAGAATGGCCTTCTTACTGAGTACAGCAGGCGCATCTCCTGCTATAGTGGATTCAGCTATTTGAGAGGGAAATATTAACCAATATTTTGCAACTTGCCATTAGTTTATATTACTAGTAGAGGTTAAACCCTCAGACAATGTAAGGGACATTCATTATCATATTGTCATACATTAACAAAATATGTCTGAGGTTCTTAGGACTATTCAAGCAAAATGCTTAAACATTAAATTCTTGTTTCAAAAACAAAACCAAAAAAAGGTTAAAGCATTACTAAAGCAGGTTTTAGTTACATTTCCTTCCTTATGACACTTGGTTCTTTGTGCTGCTGTTTTCACCAATTCTGTCACTGTTAAACCTGGTTCTAATGGGGGACTTCAATCACACTTCATCTGCTGGGAGAGCAATACAGCAATGCACAGACAATCCAGGAAGTTTTTGGAGAGTGTTGGGGACAACTTCCTTGTGCAAGTGCTGGAGCAACCGACTAGGGGCTGTGCTCCTCTTGACCTGCTGCTTACAAACAGGGAAGAATTGGTAGGGCAAGTAGGAGTGGGTGGCAACCTAAGCAGCAGTGACAATGAGATGGGTGAGTTCAGGATCCTGACAAAAGGAAGAAAGAGTAGCAAAATACGGACCCTGGACTTCTGAAAAGCAGACTGAGACTCTCTTAGGGAACTGATGGGCAGGATCCTCTGGGAAGCTAATATGAGGGGGCAAGGAGTCCAGGAGAGCTGGCTGTATTTTAAAGAAGCCTTATTGAGGGCGCAGGAACAAACCATCCTGATGTGCAGAAAGAATAGCAAATATGGCAGGCAACCAGCTTGGCTTAACAGTGAAATCTTCGATGAGTTTGAACTCAAAAAGGAAGCTTACAAGAAGTGGAAATATGGACAGATGACTAGGGAGGCGTATAAAGATATTGCTAGAGCGTGCAGGGGTGTAATCAGGAAGGCTAAGGCACAATTGGAGTTGCAGCTAGCAAGGGATGTGAAGAGTAACAAGAAGGGTTTCTATGAGTATGTTAGCAACAAGAAGGTGGTCAAGGAAAGTGCAGGACCCTTACTGAGTGGGGGAGGCAACCTAGTGACAGATGATGTGGAAAAAGCTGAAGTACTCAATGCTTTTTTTGCCTCAGTCTTCACAGACAAGGTCAGCTCCCAGAGTGCTGCACTAGGCAGCACAGTATGGAGAGGAGGTGAGCAGCACTCAGTGGTGAAAGAACAGGTTAAGGACTATTTAGAAAAGCTGGACGTGCACAAGTCCATGGGTCCAGATCTAATGCATTCAAGGGTGCTGAAGGAGTTGGCTGATGTGATTGCAGAGCCATTGGCCATTATCTCTGAAAATTCGTGGCAATCAGGGAATGTCCCAGACGATTGGAAAAAGGCAAATATAGTGCCCATATTTTAAAAAGGGATGAAAGAGAACCCAGGGAACAACAGACTGGTCAGCCTCACTTCAGTCCCTGGCAAAATCATGGAGCAGGTCCTCAAGGAATCCATTTTGAAGCACTTGGAGTAGAGGAAGGTGATCAGGAACAGTCAGCATGGATTCACCAAGGGAAGGTCATGCCTGACTAATCTAATCGCCTTTTATGATGAGATTACTGGTTCTGTGGATGAAGGGAAAGCAGTGGATGTATTGTTTCTTGACTTTAGCAAAGCTTTTGATACAATCTCCCAAAGTATTCTTGCCATCAAGTTAAAAAAGTATGGATTGGATGAAAGGACTATAAGGTGAATAGAAAGCCGGCTAGATTGTTGGGCTCAATGGGTAGTGATCAACAGCTCGATGTCTAGTTGGCAGCCAGTATCAAGTGGTTTGTCCCAGGGGTCGGTCCTGGGGGCCGGTTTTGTTCAACATCTTTATCAATGATCGGGATGATGGGATGCATTGCACCCTCAGCAAGTTCACAGATGATACTAAGCTGTGGGGAGAGGTAGATACGCTGGAGGGTAGGAATAGGGTCCAGAGTGACCCAGACAAATTGGAGGATTGGATCAAAAGAAATCTGCTGAGGTTCAACAAAGACAAGTGCAGAGTCCTGCACATAGGAAGGAAGAATCCCATGCACTGCTACAGGCTGGGGACCGACTGGCTAAGCAGCAGTTCTGCAGAAAACTGCAGACCTGGGGATTACAGTGGACAAGAAGCTGGATATGAGTCAGCAGTGCGCCCTCGTTGCCAAGAAGGCCAACGGCATGTTGGGCTATATTATTAGGAGCATTGCCAGCAGTTTGAGGGAAATGATTATTCTCCTCTGTTTGGCATTGGTGAGGCCAAACCTGGAGTATTGTGTCCAGTTTTTGTCCCCCCACTACAGAGGGATGTGGACAAATTAGAGAGAGTCTAGCAGAGGGCAACAAAAATGATTAGGGGGCTGGGGCACATGACTTATGAGGAGAGGCTGAGGGAACTGGGGTTATTTAGTCTGCAGAAGAGAAGAGTGAGGGGGAATTTGATAGCATCCTTCAACTACCTGAAGGGGGGTTCCAAAGAGGATGGATCTAGTCTGTTCTCAGTGGTAGCTAATGACAGAAGAAGCAATGGTCTCAAGTTGCAGTGAGGGGAGGTCTAGGTTGCATGTTAGGAAACATTGTTTCACTAGGAGGGTGGTGAAGTACTGGAATGGGTTACTTAGGGAGGTGGTGGAATCTCCATCCTTAGAGGTTTTTAAGGTCCGGCTTGACAAAGCCTTGGTTAGGATGATTTAGTTGGGGATTGGTCCTGCTTTGAGCAGGGGGTTGGACTAGATGACCTCCTGAGGTCTCTTCCAACCCTAATTTTCTATGATTCTATGATAAACCAGGTGACCATCATTAGTATGAATTGGCATACCCATTTCAATTAGACATAAATTTTACATGCAATATACTGGTTAGTATTGCTTGCGAATCATTTTCGAGAATGCAGTCAAGTAAAGTTATGGATGAAACTTTGTTTCAGCAAAACAAACATTGAGACGCAGTTACCCTCTGACAAGTGGTTAGCAATAGGCTGCAGCATAAGAATGGAACTTGATGAATGTGTAATATTGTACTTATAAAAAGAAAAGGAGGACTTGTGGCACCTTAGAGACTAACAAATTTATTTGAACTTAAGCTTTCATGAGCTACAGCTCACTTCATCGGATGCATTTTCTCTAAGGTGCAACAAGTCCTCCTTTTCTTTTTGCGAATACAGACTAACACGCTGCTACTATGAAACCTGTCATTGTACTTACAGTTCCTTTTTTATTTTAAGCTTTCTCTTTCTTTAAGGGTACATGTATACAGTACAGAAAGCCCACCTGGAGTGTAGAGTTCTAAGGAGCTTTACAGCCTAACTACAAAGCCTAAGTTAAGACTGGATGATAACTGATTCCATGTTCATAAGCAAATTAAATGTGGTGGGTTTGGTAACTTTCCTGACAGGCCTTCAGTGTGTTGACTGTGTACGCTTACTATGCTCCCTGCATTAAGGATGGATAAAGGTGATCGAGTAGAGCCAGTGTGAGCTATGTACATACACTCCACCCCCACACACTCTTCATTATCAGATTGTGACCGCAGTCGAATATTCAAGTCTCTTGTTAATGATGGTTCATGGTGTCTCTTTCCTTTGGATAAATATAATTGCATGTACCTAGGAGCCTATCACACTACATCTTTTCCTGACCATGACGGGATACTTGCTTTAACCTGAACAATGAAAGATAAATCAGTTTGTTTTAATCTTTTGCAATTTACTGTTGAATGTAATTACTTTCAGTGATATGCAATTACATGCTGATTTCCAGAACAGGCAAACTGACATCTCCTGTTGGGCATGGGGAGATTTGAAACAGAACAGTTGAATGGATACTTTAAAACATGAAACAGCTGTTTCCTTTCTAGCTGCTCTTGCCTTCTTATTTTTGGCATCAATTGGTGACATTTTTCTCTCTTTTTGGAAGTTGTTCTCTTTAACATTAGGGAGTATTTTTGCAAGCAACTTTCTAAATCCTTGAAAATTAGGAATTGTTTTAGAATACAGTCCACCATTTTCAGGAGGTGTTGCAACTTTTAGGATTTGCCTCCAAAGGTAATGACTTTCCGATGATAGGTGATTTCAGCATGAGTAGCTTTCTTTTTCAAGGTTGCTGATGTTTTATTGTAGAACAGTAGTATGGCATGTATGTAATCCATATATTATGGTGGGTTTTTTGCACTTGGAGTGAACTGCGACTCTAAAGCCATTTCAGTTAAGTTGGACTTTGCAACGGTACCACAGCCCTATGTTGTCGAAATCGGTTTGAGGAGCAATGTAGTATTGTCTCTCCTTGTTTTAGGATGTCTCTGTAGTTATGGCAATGTATAAAGTGTTTTGATGATGAGGAAATGGTTTTCCTTGAAGCCAGAAAATGTTATCTTTAGAAGTGGATTGACCTCCTATTCTTTTTGTAGTTCTGCCTCCTGGGTCATAGAGTTGTGTTAAATGGTTTCACAGCCTTAAACAGATGCTTCAATCTTTTCCTTCTCCAGTTTTATTATAATACATTTGTACAGCGTTGTAAACTGCAGGATAAAAGAGATGTAGGGTGAGAAATTTACTGATGACTAGATGGGATTACTTGAAGAGCTGGCTTTCCATTTGGGATATAGGGAGATGGGGATAGTGATTGTTTTACAAAAACAGATTGTACCTCTTTGAGTGTAAAACTCCAAGTTCCAAATGACTAATACCTAACAGAGAGCTCCAAGAAAGGGCGCTACTTAAATTTAAATATATGCTTCAACAATAAGGCAGCTTCCTTCTTCATTGAAGTGGCAAGTCTGCTACCTCCTTACTTGAAATGGTGTTAGGATCGAAGGATATCTACTGGTATGTGGTCTGGAATGTGCCTGTGTAAGAGATGATTTGTGATGGGGCTGTGTTTGTGATCCAAGGAGGTACCCAGGCTGGGCCCTCACCATGTAAAAGGCAGTGTTATCTCCTCTGAAGAAAATCTTCATTCCGATATTGGCTCCCCTTTTTCTAAAATAACCATCATTTGACCTTGGGTGCATACTGCAAACTCCCAGCTGAGGGATTTGTAGGTGTTGAGCTTCTTAGAGCAAGAGGTGGGTTTTTTTGGTGACCTTATGGACTGGTTTTATGTTGGTGTGTGCAGTGTTGTTGCAGCTATGTTGATCCCAGCATTTTAGAGAGACAAGGAGGGTGAAGTAATATCTTTTACTGGACCAGTTTCTGCTGGTGAAAGAGAGAAGCTTTTGGGCTACACAGAGCTCTTCTCCGCACCTGAGGAGCAGCCCTGCGTAGCTCGAAAGCTTCTCTCTTTCACCAGCAGAAACTGGTCCAATAAAAGATATTACCTCACCCACCTTGTCTCTCTTACATGGGTGTGGTCAGTTTTAGGCTGCTTATGTGATGCTTGAATTGCGGGAGACTTACCTGTCTAGGCCTTTATTGTCAGTTGCCGTAATTATAATGCCAGCTGCTATTGTATCTGAATGCCTAAGAATGTTTTAGTTGCCTGTAACTAGAAATAGATGTTCTTTAAATCCCAATTAAAAAGTTAAATTAGTTGTCCTGTGAATATGGAACAGGGTAGAGACTCCCTGCAGAGTAGGAAAGGGAAAAAGGCAGGATTTTAAAAGTGGATATTAATTGTATTACCATACCACAAAACTGCTCAAATAGTTTTTTTTTTAAAAAAAGCCCACCCTTTTTACTTACTCTTAAATGTTGTGTGTAATTACTGCCTACAGTCTGCCTCTTTTCCAGAATTCACTAATTTATAGGATCAATAAGAACACATTAAGGTGTTTTCCTATAGACCCATTGCTTCATTAAATGATTTGAAAGTATTAGTAAATGTTTTAGACAGCAGGATCAAAATGAGTCATTAATTCTGAATTATCAGTCCATCTTTGTTTTAGAAAGTTCTCCATGTCACAATAGAAGACAAATATTCCACATAATCTGGACCTTCACCAACTGGTGGAATGAAAGGGAACTACTAGTTACTGGTAATGAGTGTCCTGGACTCGTTTAAATGGCTTGCTTATTTTGCCTGCTAGAAAAGTGAAATTTAGTTCCAGCTCAACTCTCCTGTAACGTAAACCCAGGGAAAAAATCTACACAAAACCAAAGTCCAGCGTATGACACACAATCTGGCATAGGAACACTGAATAAATAATGAATTGTCAGATGGTGCTGCTTAATGAGTCTAGTCCTTCGATCAGCTGCTAGATGTGCCTTAATATGGTATGATACACTGCTGGAATAATCCTGTTTCTTTCCAAAGCACATGCAGCTTTGCTCTTTCTTTTTATTTAAAAAACAGAACAAAAATACCAGCAGCCTTATACTCAGAAACAACCAACCCTGCAACCAGTATGCACACAATAAAGAGAAAAAGTTTAAAGGGCCCGATTTCATTTTCAAGCTTCAAACAGTTCATTATATAAACAGTGAGCAAACAAGTGATTTTTACAGTGTTGAAATGTGCCTCCATACTGTCCTTTTAATCAGTGTGAAAACTCCGGTTCTCCTGTCTTTTTTCCTCGAAATAAGTATGCTGTTTAGAAACTGTTTTTGATTACAGCTGCTTCATGCAGTAAGATGACACAAGAAATCTGAAACGGTGTGCAGCTTTGGTATTGCCTAATGATGAGAAGTGTTGTTACTAGGAAATATTTTTGTTACTTGGCTTTATATAAAATACTTACCACTTCTGTAGAGACTTCAATGCTCAGCACTTTACAAATATTAACAAAATCTGTGAGGTTTTTGTTATTCATCCCATATAATTGATAGAAATTGCTTTTAGGTCCCTGTAACCTGTAGATAGCAAAGACTTTATTAGGCCATTCATTCCCTCTCCTGTCAGTGCAGGATTGTTTTCTGTTGTGCATATTTCTAGAGTTTTGTTTGGTTTGAATTGATACAAGTAATGAGGCTATCACCTCTGTTCTAGCAACTATTCCACAGCCTAAACCAAACCAACCAACCAACCAAAGTGACATGATTACTGATCTTTGTCAATCCCGAGCTTCATTTTCTTCTTGTTTCCTTCTTATCAGTTTACAGGCACCTTTTGTTTAACACGTCTGTAAAGTACCTACCCTCTGTAAAGCTCTTGTTTTCCTACATTTTAGGGGATGGAGAATGTGTGAGAGGTGGCCTGCACTACAAATTTTGACAGTGTTTGAATCGTTCACAGTGAATTGATATGTTGGTGAACACAATTTGCAAGTCAATGTAAACCAAGACAAAGTCCTGGTCAACACACAGTCAACTAGTTTGATTCTTTACAAACATGGTCAGCCAGCAATATTTTATGGTGAATACTAACATTGAGTGATAGTAACTGGGAAAGGCGGGACTTTTTCAGTGGTAATGGTTTCGTTTGTGTGTTTTTGTGTAATATGATTGACTGTTAGATTTGTTGGTGAATGGCTCTCTTTAGTTGTTAAAGGGTGTGTAGTCTCTGGCATAATTACTCTTATATTAATTTATAAAACAAAATCAAATTAAAATAAGTAAATGTAAACTATGTTTACATGTAAGATAGACTCTTGGCATGCGAAGACACTGGCTGTAGTAGCAATGCCCACTTAGCATCTACAAAGTTGCCCTAAACTCCAGATGACATTCTAACTAACTTCTTTCCTGCCTTTGTGGTATGAGCAGACTGGCCTGTGGTTTACCAGGGAAGATAATCGTTGTGCTGTTTGTAGTTGAGATTTGTCTCCTGCAGCTAGACTCCATGATCAGTACCCATTTCCCTTGCAAGAAGCTTGCCAACTGACAGACTTTCAGGCTAATGTATTAGTCTACTATCCCAGCTGCCAAACTCAAGATAACTCAAAACAGCTTTGCAGCATAAATACATCTGAGGTCCAGTATAAGGGTTGATACTGTAAAAGTTTTTCAGGAAGTCTTCTAGTTTGAACTCAAATGCTTTTAAACCTAGCTGTGGAAAATGTGAATTTTTTTTTAAAAAAATCAAATGGTTTTGTTTTTTTCCTTTTTAGTTTCAGATGAATTCCACATCCTGTAGTGAATTCCGAACTTAGGTTTTGAATCATGAATGATATGTTTTTATAAAGATATTTTTTCTAGTCTATCATCTTACCTTTTCTGAAAGCAATATACCATGAAACATTTGCTTTTATAATGTACTGAGAGGAAATACTAAGCATTTAAACTGTAAAATTAAAACAGCACACACAATCATTCCAGAAATAGAGATCGGACCTACAGCAACTTTATTTAGCATTGCTGCAGTCTTCAGAATTAGACACAACTGGATAAAAAAGGATGGCTAGTGAAGACAATAGGATCGTCATAGTTTCAGGACATAGACAAAAAAGAGAACCAGTTCAGAGGCCAACTGCTTTGGCCAGGAAGACCTTGCCAGCATCTCTTGGCTATGCTTTATTAGTCCCCTATCCCCTTTCTTTGAACTCAGTATAAAGCATGCTTATGTGCACAATACAAAGATTTGGGGGGAGGAGGCAAAGTTAGTGATAGAGTGGTTGGCCTACTAGAAATAAATAAAATCTGGAGATATCGCAATTTTGTAGTTTTGTTCCCCAAAGCATTAAAACAAGGTAAATACAAAGTTTTAGGAAGTTTCCCTTTTTATAGTCTGAGCAAGTAGTGACACCTATAGTTAAATTTGCTTAACACCCTAAGCCTTTGTTTTCAGTTGATGAGAACATTGCCAAACTAAACCAGTTGAGATGAAATTTTCCATGCTGGCCCTCTGCCTTAGGCTGAATTATTATGTAAAGTTTCAACAAAACCAGTTCAGCTGTTTCCAGGATCCACGTGAGTGGGAAAATTTTCTAGTTTTTTCTACTGTATTTTTGGAAAGCTGAAGTGCCTCCATGTGTTCAGGATTGAAATTTGCCAAAGGAATAGTCCTGTGGTCGTGCTGTTGACATGAGAATGTACCCACATGTGTTCAAGTTATAAACTCCTGACAAATGCCATTCGCACAGGTTCATTGGAATTTATTAGGCTTGCTCCTGCAATCTCTGAACATTCTATCTCCATTGAGTGTGCGCTAGGAAATTACGTAGAGAGGAATGTTTAAGGCTACAAAAGTTTTAAAAATGCTAGAAGTAAAGTTGCCAATGCAACTTTAATTCAGACACCTTGCATGTATACATTATAGATGTCTTTAGTTACATGACTACATTCTGTTTGCTCTACAACAGGGGTCTCAAACTCAAATGACCATGGGGGCCACATGGGGACTAGTACATTGGCCCGAGGGCCGCACAACCACCCCCACTCCGCCCCTGCCCACCCTTTCCCTGTCCCGATTCCAACCCCTTACTGAAACCCCCACCCCAACTCTGCCCTGTCCCTGCCCCCAGGGGGTGCAGGGTGCAGCAGGGGCTGAGGGCAGGGGGTTGGGGTCCAGGAGGGGTGTGGGGTACGGCAGGGGGCTCAGGGCAGGGGGTCGGGGTGCAGGAGGGGTATGGCAGGGAGTTGGGGTGCAGGAGGGGTGTGGCAGGGGGCTTAGGGCAGGGGGTCAGGGTGAAGGAGGGGTATGGGGTGCAGCAGGGGGCTCAGGACAGGGGGTTTGGCTGCAGGAGGGGTTCGGGGGGCGGGTCCAGCCCGACACGCACTGGGGGCAGGGCAGGCTCCCTGCCTGCCTGCCCTGCCCCCGCACCGCTCCAGGAAGCAGCTGGGACCTGCGGGGGCGGGGGCACAGGGGTCTGTGTTTTGCCCTGGCTGCTCGGGGCAGGTACCTAGAGGAGCAGCTAGGGCAAAACACAGACCCCTGTGCCCTCCCTCCCACAGGTCCTGGCCGCTTCCTGGGGCGATGCGGGAGCAGGGCAGGCAGGCAGGCAGGGAGCCTGCCCTGCCCCCGGTGCGCGCCGGGTCGGAGCTGCTCTAGGTAAATGCTGTGGGGGGCAGGGGTGCCACAGGGAGCTGGCGGGCCACAGGAAATAGCCCCGCGGGCTGCGTGTTTGAGACCCTTGCTCTACAAGAATCTTGTCTCATTCAGTGTGCCGGCAGGCTGGAAAGTGAATAAGGCAAAAGGCTGTGAGAAGAGCTGGTTTCTCTCTCTTGCTGAGCCACACATTTTTAATATGATGTTTGGCAGTGTTCTATCGTGTGTATACCTCAGGGACCTGAATTAAGATTGCTCTACCAATTATGAGCCTTTGCATGACATTGCTTGCTTGTGCACTTCCATCTAGATGTGCATCACTATTCTGCACCTGGCTATCTATTGAGTGGACCCTGCCAGTCTGATAGATTTGTGTGGTAGTTCTTTGACATACAGAAATGGGGGGACTAGATCTTAAGTACTCTTCGTAATTTAAAGAAAACTATTCCCACTTTTTGCTCTGCACAGCAATCTGAAAGCTCACATGGAGAGACAAGAGTGTATATAAATGGCATTTCTGAGCCAACTGCTGACTGCAGCCAGTTAACTGAAAAGTGACAATTTGTGATTACTGCAGTAAGGCAGCCCAGTGGTAAAATATAAATCAATTTTCATCTCAACTGAACATCAGAAGTAAGCTGGTTCTTGTAAAATATAGTGCAAATACATTTGCGCCATAAAGTTGTGGGGCTCGGCTAGTAAGGTAAGGCAAGCAGGAAATAAATCAATCCTCTTGCATTGGTCTCCCACACTGATGTAACAAGTGATGCCATTTTTCAACAGCATAGCCCTCAACAATAGGTCAGAAAATCCAATTTTAATGAAAGCTTTATTTTGACCATTTATTCTTAGTGAGAAGTATTATTGTGGGGAAACTCTTGGTTTGGTGTAAGCTACTTGTCTACAAAATTATAAAGCTGCATTCTATATGGATGTATCCGATGAAGTGAGCTGTAGCTCACGAAAGCTTATGCTCAAATAAATTTGTTAGTCTCTAAACTGCCACAAGTACTCCTTTTCATTTTAGATAAATCAGTGTTGCAACTATTCATCTGATACCCTTTCTGATTGCACTATTCAGATTTGTCAACTTTCCGAGATGATTAAATAACTTCCACCCTGCAACCCCCATATACAGACTCAATAACATCCCAGGCTGCTCCTCATATCCACAAAACTAACTCATTAGTCTACTTGAAATCCCTCCTTCAAACTTTTTCTTTCGGTGATACCTACAAAAAGCTTGACAACAATTAGGCTCCTGGTGTGCTGAGACCACTGCTTATCATACTGACCAATATTGTCTTGTTTCCTTGTATTCCCCTGTACTTCCTTGTCTCCATCTGTTATCGCAAGTCTGAAATTTACATTGTAAGCTGTCTTGCTCTGTGTCTGTACAGCACCTAGCACAATGAGAGCCATGTCTAGAGTTCTTGGGTACTATGGTAATCAAATAATAAATAATTTATTATTGAGCACATTACAAGTGTGCTCTGTATAGTGCATGGCCTTCCTATTTCCTTCTTAGTTCCATTAAAAATGTTAGTATTTAATGTAAAGATCATATGCAGTTAGAGTCTTGACTTCAGCCTAGCCCTGTGTACCTGCTCAACAGTTGCAACAAGATGAAGCAGTCGTATTAACATTTCTTAGATTTAAAGTCAGATACTGGTCACAGAATCTGGATGAAGACAGCAACTCTGGAATTGACTCTTTTCATTGGACTGCTAGAACTAGTGTTGATTTGACCATTAAGGCAGTGTTTGAGGGGTTTGCTTTTTTGGAGCTGCAGCACACTTAACCAGCCTATCAGTCCTGTTGTGTCGCTTCTTCCCTATGCTTTGCAAACATGGGATAGCATGATCAACATCAAGCTCTGCTGTTGAGACTGACCATTGCATTTAGGGCCTTTTCCGAGGTGCTGGCCACTGAGAGAGGAGGGTCATCTGGCTAGTAAGAGTCAGTTGGGAGCCACTGGCTAGAGCTGCCCTTTCTAGGAAGTGTTGTTTTCAGGCACAAGATGGCTTGGTCAACAGTGAGTAAAGCACATGAATTTGGACTCTGGCTTTGTCTGCGCTCAAAATTTAGGTCGACCTAGTTATTTTGGTCAGGGATGTGAAATTCATGCCTCGGACTGACATAGCTAGGCACAGTTGCCAACTTTCATGCCACAAATAAGCACCCTGACTTTCACAATAAGCCAAAAATCAAGCTAATCCCATTTCAAAACAAGGACAAAACAAGCCAGTCCCCAAGAACCCCAACACTCTATGTGAATAGATCCTCCGAGCGTTCAGTGACTGTGGTGGGCCCGCTGTGCACCCCTGACTCTCTCCCTGCTTGCCCCACCTTGCCCTTGCTTGCCGGGAGCTGATCAAAAAAAAAAAAAAAAAAAGCCACAAGCTGCAACCCAAACAAGCAACAAGCTACAAGGCAAACACTAGCCAACAAGCAACTCACAAACCAATTAAGTCAAAAACAAGCCCAGTTTCTGCGTATTTTCTCGGGTTTGGCATGTCTGTAACTAGGTCAACCTAATCCCTAGTGCAGATGCAGCTGCAAGTATTTCTACACTGGAAACAAAAACAACCCCCAAAAAAACCTGCAGCAGCAAATTTGTGAGCCCAGGTCAACTGACTTGGGCTCACCCTCCGGGACTAAAAATAGCAGTGTAGAGCTTGAGTTCCAGCCCAAGTGGGAATATCTACACTGCTGTATTTAGCCTCGTAACGCAAGCCCAAGTCAGTTGACCTGGGAGCTGAGACTTGCTGCCATGAGGGTGATTGTGTTTTGCAGTGTAGATGTACCCTCTGTTGATGGAAGAACCCATTGACTTAACTAACTTTGGGGAGACAATGTTCCTACGCAGGTGGAAAAAGATGGAAAAATCCCCTACATCAGTGTAGGCTGTGTCTATAACATCGCTATGCCAATATAGTCTCTGTAGTGTCTACTTACCTTCACATTAGTATATGTAGGAGCTCAGTTGTACAAGATATTGGTTTATCAGTCTTCATCCAAGGTATATGGTTCAAGCCATTACAAGAGGAATAGCTCTGTGCACGTATAATATGACTGATTCCAGGACCGGGAATTCATGGTAGTGATCATTGAAGTAGTCTGTGAACTCACTTTAGCATGAGAACACCCCAGTCATTTTTGCTGTCTTGCAGAAAGCTGAATTTGAAGTTTCCAGAGTTATCTGGTGCTGCTTCACGTGATGATTAAAACCAAGAATTAATCAAAGGACTCACACAGCCACTGTCACCCTAACATCTTATTGCCTCACAATCCTTAATGTATTATTTATCCTCACAGCACCCCTGGGAGGTAAGGAATTCCCCTTTTTTTTTTACATGGGGATTGAGGTACATAGTCTAAGTGGCTTGCCCAGGGTCACACAGGAAGTCTGTGGCAGAGCAGGGAATTAGACCTGTCTCCCCATAGTCCCAGGCTAGAGTCCTAACTATCGGATCAGGTCAGGCGATGCATTCTGAATCTCCAATACTGGGAAATGCTGACCAAAAATTCTGGGCCACAGTGCCAGAAATCATGTGTATACAAGGCAATGGTTCTGAGCAGTCATGGTTGTCTAAGTCTGTAAGGAGGAACCAGAATGAAAAAGAACCAAGAGATGAGCCTCCTAGTAGTATGGCCAGAAGAACACACAGCTAATGTTTCTGCAGTTTCTGCATACTGGGAAATGTAAACATTACAGATTGGCAAGTCAGAACTCTGATCTTTAGAGGAGAGCACAAACCTTCCTCAGAAGGTTCAACTGGAAGTTTGGCCTCAGGGTACATCAGCTCAGCAAAGAACCCGTGACTGGCTGTGACCGCTGACTTGGGCTTGCGGGATCAAGCTGCAAGGCTGGTTCATTGCAGTGTAGGCTTCCAGGCTCGGGCTGGAGCCTCGCCTTCTGCACGTGATTTCTGTTGAGCCCAAGTTGGCTGGCACGGGCCAGTTGCAAGTTTTTCTTTGCTCTGTAGACATACCCTTTTATTCAGATACACTCACTTTTTGGTGCTATTTTCTATCCTCTACATCTGTTTCAGTAAAGAAGATCTTGACGCAATTATCAAGAAAGATTTTTTCCTGTTCCCTATTTGCTATCAGTTGTTGACAGTATACTGTGAATGTGTTATACTTTTAAAGCACACATTTGGGCAAAAGACACAGGTTTTAACTGTTTTAAGAAGCATTGCAACAAGTAACAGTCATAGCATCTTGAGAGGAAGAACACAGTTACCTGCTTTCCCTACCAAAAGCTGTAAAGGGCCAAAATTAATACTTTAAATAACTGAAGAATATTTAAAAATGTTCAGGTGATAAGCTGACAGAAATGCAGGCACTTAGAATTCTGGCCATGGCTTCATGTTACTGTTTGCACTCTCCAAAGTCAAACTGAATTCATGCCTCATAAAAATGGCAGAAAATCAAGCTATGGGGGAGGAAATAAACAGAGATGTACGTAAATGCCACATGCAGCTTATTTGCTGTTTGGATGCTTGTTTTATCTGTTTGAAAACCCTGAGACTTGGAAACCCTGCCAATCTTATCAGCCTTCTGTTCTATCATTTTTCATTGATTTGTTTTGGCACTCAGGTTTTGTTTAAATATAAATTAAGGTAGCCTGAATCTCTGCTCGGACTACTACCCTTTTCAAAATACTGTGTTGTCCCGTAGACTTAGAAAATATATAGTATGTAGTGTTCTCACAGTTATTATGTTACTGTTTCTGACAGGACAAGCTTTCTTGCTTGTTTAAATAAATCTTTTGAATTTTCAGTGAATTCAAAACTTCAGTACCCTGTTTCCTGTTAGCATGTGTTCTCCAGTTCATTTTACGCTTTTGCATATGTTAACTGAGCTGTACTTTCCCTTTTTAGATAGTACTTAAAGAGGGCCTCCTGTTCGAAATATCATTGCTAGCTTCACTTTTTGTTGTCAGCCGGAATCTGAGAGGACTGTGAATAGAAGGGCTCTAATGGTGCAAATTGCCTATGCTTTAAAAATTGCTGGGTATGGGCAAAAACCTAAATTTGGCATGTCCATAGTTTGGCATGTTCCTAGTGGAAGACAAGGTGGGAACGGCAGCAGGATTCATATGTTGTGAATGAATGTATGGGAAGGCTGAGTTGGGCTTCAAGACATCAAAAATGCTGCATATTCTTATACGAAAATTGAAATAGTTAAATATCTTTTAAAAAGTTAAATATCTTTCAGAAATATAAAACTATTAATACATTATATTAAATGAAATGCTAGCAGCCTATTACAGTTCTTATAGAATTACAATTAATGTACGTAATTTATTCTTTCGTAATTATACTCTTTCCATTTTGCCTGTAATGGCAGTTAGGGATAATTAATTTATAACATCCTACAGGAATTATATTGTTCCAATTTGTGTGTAGTTGTTTTCATAATATGTGTGCCAGAATATTAAGTACAATATGAGTCACACATTTAAGTAATCTTAATGAATCAGTTACTCTTCCCGTATTTTTCATGAATGTATTGAACTTTATGCTGCTTAATTGACGTGCAGACTCAAGCATTTTTGATGAATTTATAAAAAACGGTTACCTACCTTTTGCAAACGTTGCTCTTTGAGTGTGTTGCTCACGTCTGTTCCGATCCACGTGTGCGTGCACCCATATGCGTGGTTATCGGAGATTTTTGCCTTTGGGGTATCCGTAGCATCGGCAGTGGTGCCTCTTTGAGTACCGCGCTTATGCGCTGGTGTATCAGGCATCCCCGACCCTACGCCCTCTCAGTTCCTTCTTGCCAGTAACTCTGACAGATGGGCAGGAGGGTGGATAATGGAATGGACGCGAGCAACACCTCTCGAAGAACAAGTTACGAAAGGCAGGTGACCGTTTTTCTTCTTCGAGTGCTTGCTCATGTTGCTTCCAATCTAGGTGACTCACAAGCAGTGCCAGTGGAGGTGGGCTCACGGTTTACGGTCTTGCAGCTTGCAACACTGGCCTGCCGAAGCCAGCATCATCCCGGGCCTCCTGGGTAAGCGCATAACGGGACATAAACATGTGGGCAGACAACCAGGTGGCAGCTCTACAGATCTCTTGAATCGGCACCTAAGCCAAGAAGGCCACAGGTGATGCTTGCGCTCTAGTCAAGTGCGTTTTGACTGTCGCCAGGTGAGGTACGCTCGCAAGCGCGTAGCAGTATCGGATGCAGGCTGCGATCCAGGACAAAACCTTTTGAGCAGACACTGGGCAACCTTTCATCCTGTCTGTCACCGCAACAAACAGCTGTGTTGATTTACGGAACTGCCATGTCCTGTCGATATAGAAGGCCAGCGTCCTCCGGACATCCAGGGCATATAACCTGCACTCCTCTTCGGATTTATGGGTCTTCAGAAATAAGACTGGTAAGAAAATGCCTGGCTGGTATGAAACTGGGAAACTACCTTGCCCAGGAATGCCGAATGCAGCCACAACTGGACCGTATCTTTGTAGAACACCCTATAGGGTGGTTCAGACATAAGTGCCCTGATCTTAGAAACTCTGCAGGTGGATGTAACTGCCACCAGGAACACAACTTTCCAGCAGAGAAGCTGAAGAGAGCAGGAAGCCAAAGGTTCGAAGGGAGGCCCCATGAGCCTGGACAGCACGAGATTCAAATCCCAGGGTGGGACAGGGTCCCAGACATGAGGGTAAAGACACTCCAGACCTTTCAAGAACCAGGACAGAATGTCATGAGCGAAAACAGACCTGCCTTAGAATGGGGGTGGAAAGCTGAAATAGCGGCCAAGTATACCCTGATCGATGACAGGGACAAACCCTGAAGTTTGAGGTGCAGAAGATAATCCAGGATAACCTGCAGCGAGGCCTGCTCTGCCAGGATGTGCCGATCCAAAGCCCAGCACGTAAATCTTTTCCACTTCACCAGGTAAGTCACTCTAGTGGAGGGCTTTCTGCTACCCAGCAAGACCTGTTGTACCCAGATCAAGCATTCCCTCTCTTCCTCATTCAGCCATGCAGTAGCCATGCTGTCAAGTGCAATACCTCCAGGCTCGGATGCAGGAGATTGCCGTGGTCCTGGGACAGCAGGTCCGGCCAGAGACTGGCTACCGAAAGGTCCAACAGCGTGCTGAACCAGTGCTGGTGAGGCCACTTGTGGGCTATCAGGACAACCTTCGCCCTGTTCTGTTTGATTGTCATGAGTTCTCTGTGGATCAACGGCACCGGCAGGAAGGCGTCCATCAGGGCCCCTGACCACGGGAGCAGGAAAGCAACTGACAAGGAATCCCTGTCCATCCCCTGGAGTGAACAGAACAACATGGCATGTCCTGTTTTGGCAGGATACAAACAAGTCCCCCTGGGGAGTTCCCCACTTTTGGAAGATCATAGTGGCTGCCTCCAGATGGAGCGACCGCTCGTGGCGAGACGAGAAGGTCCTGCTGAGGCAAACTGCTAGCACATTTTTGGTCCCAGGCAGGTGCGTGGCTCTCAGATGAATGGCACGCCACACACAGCGGTCCCAAAGGCCGAGAGCTTCTTGGCAAAGGGCTGACAACCTGGCTTCACCCTGCCTGTTGATGTAATACATGGCGGCAGTATGTCCGTGAGGACCTGCACCACCTTGCCCCTCGGGTGGGACAAGAAAGCCTGGCAGGCCAGGCGAACCGTCCTTAGCTCCCTAACATTGATGTGAAGGGCCAGATCATCCCGCAGTCTGTGGCCTTGAGTGCTGAGCTCGCCCAGGTGCTCCCCAGCCCAGGTCCGAAGCATCTGAGACCAGGGTCAGCAACAGAGACAGGACCGCAAAGGGAACATCCTCCAACACCGACCCAGGGTTTAACCACCACTTGAGGGATGACAGAATGTGATCTGGCACCCTGACTACACAGTCTACATGGCTGGGGGTGTAAACCGACACCAGCCACGCTTGCAGAGGCCGGAGGTGGAGCCAGGCATGACTGACCATGTATGTACAGGCGGCCATTGGCCCAGCAACTGCAGGCAGATGTGAGCCATGGTGAGCAAGTGGTTCTTCACATGGGAGATCAGGTCCAATGTTGTCTGAAACTGCGTCTCTGGAAGGAAGGCTCTAGCTCATGTGGAGTCGAGAGCCGCTCCAATGAGCTCTGTGTTGGACTGCCCTTAAGGTAGATTTTTTCTTGTTTATTAACAGGCCAGGTCACAACACATAGAATGCACCAGATCGAGGCTTCTCTGCACTTGATCCCGAGACCTGCCCTTGATGAGTCCCAGTCATCGAGATATGGGAAGATCTGGACCCCTCAATGTCGTAGGTAAGTGGCCACTGGTGCCATACATTTTGTGAAGACACTTGGAACCGATAAGAGGCCAAAGGGGGGAGTGCAGTAAATTGGAAATGGCGTTCACCCACTATGAAACGGAGGAAACATCTGTGGCCTTGGAATATGGAAATAGGCATCCTACAAATGGAGGGCAGCATACCAGTCTCGCTGATCCAGGGAGAGGATGATGGAGGCCAGGGAGACCATGTGAAACTTCAACTTCTTGAGAGACTAGTTGAGGCATCGCAGGTCCAAAATGGGTCTGAGGCCCTCTTTTGCTTTCGGGATTAGGAAATAATGGGAGTACATTCCTTTCCCCGTCATGTCCCAAGGGACCTCCTCCACTGCCCCCATGCGCAGGTGGTTCTCGACCTCTTGAACAAGGTATTGCTCGTGAGAAGAGACCCTGAAGAGGGACGGAAGGAAGGGGTGCCCAAAAAGTGCAAGGTGCAACCTTGAGACACTATGTCCAGCACCCAACAGTCCAAGGTGACTCGGAACCAGGCCGAAAAAAAGACGGTTGAGGAAAGAGAGTGGGGTAGATCCTGGAAGGTGACTGGGATGTCGCTCTTGACCGCACCCTCAAAATGAGTGCTTGTGGCCCCTGAGGTGATTTGCCGGTGCAGGCTGCACAGGTGAGTGGGAGGAGGAAGGACGACGGCGGCTGAAACTAACCTCTCTGTCCCTTCTCCTTGCAGACCTTGGGCGAGACCGCCAAGGCCTAGGCGGTGAGGGTGGCTGGAACTGTTTTCTTGCAGGCTGCGGTGAACACATGCCCAATGAGCAAGGGAAGAGGCCAGTGGTCTGAAGCCAGAAGCTGCGCTTCATAACCACTGCTGACGCTATCACCCTAGCCACGGAGTCAGCCATGTCCCACACTATCTGGAGGGAGCACCGAGCTGCCATGGTGCCCTCCTCTATGAGGGTGCCAAATTCCTGGGCCAAGCCCTGAGGGAGGGACTCCTTGAATTTACGGAGGGAGACCCATAACTGACAGTTGTATCTCCCTAGGAGGGCCTGATGGTTTGCCACTAGTGCAGGCTGGCAGTTGAATAAATTTTTCTTCCAAACAGGTCCAATCTTTTGACCTCTTTATTTTTGGGGTCGAGCTGGTACGGCCTTGTTTCTTTTTCATTGGCCCCAGAGACCACCAGCGAGCCTGGGGGAGGGTGGGTGTAAGGTATTCAAACCCTTTGGCAGGACAAAGTATTTCTTTTCGTCCCTTTTTGAGGTGGGAGGGATGGATGAGGGGGTTTGCCAGATGGTCTTGGCAATCTTGAGGACACGGTCATGCACTAGTAGTGCAACATGGGCCGGGGTAGAGGCTGACAGGACATTTAAACAAGGGGTTTGCCTGCTCAACCATGTCCTCCACTCCCAGGCCCAAATTCTTGGCTGCCCGACAAAGCAGGGCCTGATGTTCTTTAAAATTGTCCAGCGAGCTTGCTTTTGAGGGTCCCGCAACCGCCTCATCCGGGGATGATGATTGCACCGCCAGGGGAGGCCCCAGGGCATCTTCCATCACAGGGGAGGCTTAAGGGTGGGCACAGTTTCCTCTCTCTCGACCTCCGAGCATGCCTCATGCACCAGGTCCGGTGCCATTGGTGCCTACAGCTGTTGCTCCAAGGCGGCAGCCAATGAGCGGCATGGAGGGGGATTCGCTATAACCGACACTCTCCACGCGCTCCAATAAGGCCACTGTGCTGGCCACTGGCCATGCTGCCAAGTCGGCACTGTGGACGTCCACGTGGCCTTGGGTACCCATTCGCGCTGGTGCAGCTAGGTGAGGGGCTGAACAGAGCTTCCGTGCTGGAGGAATCCCCTTCCAGTGACCATGGTGGGGCCATCGACACCTGACTTTGTTTGCTGACTGACACCGTCGGAGAACGGTGCTCAGAGAGGGGATTGTTGCTGGTATCGAGGGGACTGGTGACACGATGGGGAGCACTGCCACGAGGCAGGTGACCGGGACCTGCGGGAGGGTGAACGGTGTTGGTATTACGGCGATCTAGGCGATCTGCATCGAGATGGTGGAACTGTGATCGCGGTGCCGATGGCCAAGGGCGCGCCCCAGAGGGTCTGGACTGCAACTCTGGCGACCTTTGGTGCGGAGGTGGAGAGTGCTCCTTCCTCTCGAGAGATCAGCGGCACTCCACTACCCTCTGAGAGCTCTTCTTAGTGGCTGGCTTGCCCTCTTGGGGAGCCTTTGCTGGTTTCTGAGGCACGTGCTGCATCGGTGGTGTGGGTGGAGGCCTTTGCTCTCTCAGCGCCGGGGGAGCTTGTGAAGGCGTTGGTGCCGTCAGGGGTTCAGGTCCCAGGCTGCTCCCAGGAATTGGAAGGGCCCCGACTAGGGAAGCATGGACATATGGCTCCGGAGTGGCCGGGCAGCCTGAAGTAGGTCCCTTGCCTGATGACCCAGGGCCCTTCTTGCCTGGTGCAAGGGAACCATGCTTCCTGACCTTTTTTTTGCACACCACCGACAGGGAACGGTGCCAGGCGTGCACAGCGCGCCGAAGTACTCAGCGAGTCCTGGCGGGATGGCACAGAAGCCGGACAAAGGGTGGACTCCATGAGACAAGCCCGGAATCGAATATCCTGCTCCTTCTGCATGCAGGGCTGAAAGGTTTTACAAATTTGGCTCTTATCTCCAACATGTGATTCCCCTAAGCACTTGAGGCAGCTGCTATGGGGGTCACTTACAGACATAGGCCTGTTACAGTCCAGCAGGGCTTAAACCCGGCCTGGGGCAAAGTCCCCACTGGGACCTTAACTGCTAACTGCACTTAACAACTACTTAACACTAACTACTATAAACAAACTATTTACAAGGCCCTAAGGATCGAAGTCAGTAAGATGAAAACGGCTAGCCCGTGCAATGCAAGGAAAGGTGCTCCGACTAACCATGGGTGGTAAGAAGGAACTGAGGGCGTAGGGTCGCTGGCGCCTGATCCATAGGGTCATGGCACCGACCCATGAGCACAACACTCAAGAGGCGCCACTGCCATCCCTACAGACACCACAAAGTCAAAAAACATCCAACATCCAACGTCCGTGCACGTGGGCGTGCACACAGCAAGATTGGAATTGTCATGAGCAAGCACGTGAAGAAGAGCTTTATTTATAGCTTTTATTACTCAAAATTAAATAAGAATGTAAACATAAGCTAAACAGATATGTTTATAATAGTGTTTACAAAGTTTAAATGAACAGATTTCAATTTAGAGATTTTAACTGATGGAGTGAAAAACAATCTCAGTAAATCAGTATTTGGACATAGTTATTCTATTCTTTTTAAACTTATTTTAATTCTCTCCAGAACTGAGGTGCTGATTGTGATACCAGCCCACAACTAAAGATCCTTATCCTCGTGCAATGCTGATTTGTCAGTCAAACATTGCATCAATCTAAATCTATAAAATGATCCACGACAGTTAAACTAAAAGTGATTCCAAAAGTGATTAGAAATTCCAGCTATTACTTAAATACTGAAATTTCAGTTCAAAATTGCCTTCCTAGAAAGTATTTCATAGCCAAGCCCTTTCCTTATGTGCACTCACAAAGTACACTTAATGATTCAAAGCTATTTCAAATGTCTTCTGAAATTCACCAGTAGGGGTAACCACATGTCACTTTTAATCTTATTTTACTGTAAGATCCTACTGTAATCAAATGAAAGGTATACTCTTTTTAATTTTTAGCTTATATCTCATTAAAATCCAGTTTTCATGTATCTGAAAAGCAGTTTTATGTGATACTGCAAGTAACTGGGTTTTCAAAAAATTGCAATAGTTTGTATGCTTTCTTTCAGCTATCTTCTCACTAAATGTAAACAGATTCTACTAGTAGTGCTATGTTGAACGGTCTGGTCCCATTGCTCTTAACCATTTATTAATACAAAATTATTTTTAGGCATCTACAGGGACACTAGTTTGTGAAGGACTCCATGGTCAGGACTCCATAGTTAAGACTGAGTTCCATTTTGCACATATAACCTCTTTGTTTCACATGGGAAAAGACAGTGAATCCTCCCCAGAGGTACAGCACTTACTTTTTTAAAGTACAGAATGAATTTTCTAACAATTTATACGTAGATCCTTTAATTAGTTTGAATTAACATTAATAAAAAACTGAATCCATTAAAAAATTTAACATATCACTTTTGTTTGTCCTGAATGAGTTTAATTAAAGTATAACACACACACACTTCAAACTTTCCATATAGTTAAAATTAATTAAATCTTGAGTACAGTCTGTATCAAAGAAATTAGGCTGCACTTGAGCAAAGTTATTAGTTGTTGTTGTATCTAATTATGATGATGATAGGCTACAGATGGGGTAATGTGAACCGGACAGGGTGTTTTCAACGTGTGAGAAGTAAATTATGGAAGTCACCTGAGACTTTTTACCCTTTTTACAAGGTGCAAACTCCCCTCTTGCATCCTTCCAAAATATAAGCTCTGCCAAGTCAATGAAGAAACCACACGTACTAGGTCACTTTGATTGCACCAGAGGAAGCTGACTTTTCTCTGTTACCTAGAACTTATCCATCTTTTTGATTTTCACTTGAATCCCTTATTCAGACTCCTGTCTCTGGCCATCCTTTTCTAGTCATGGCCTAGAGAGAAGTACCTCAATTCTGTTATCACAGCTGGTTTACAGCTCTGGAATGCACATAAGCATCTCAGTTTTTTTCTTGGATCCATCCTGCACTGAAATGGCAGAAGCTTGTTTTTAATCTATAAATACCACTTTGGTCTGTTTTAAAGGAAGGTCTAGGCCCAGTCATTTGTCCTCCATTGTATTTAAAAGAGGTTCCTACCACTTGTTTAATTTTGTTTACTTGTATTTCAGTTGCAATAGTCTTTGACTTCCAGCATGCAGTAGCCTGACAGTGATTCTTTCAGGAGGATTGTTTGCATGTCCAGTTTCTCTTTCTGCTTCTAGATTCCTTGTTCTATAAAAGCTTTTAGTTTAAAAATTTACTGTTTTGTCCTATTATCTCATTAATATAGTTTGTATTGTGAATGTATGACGTTACCGCTAATGTTTCAGTATCTTAGCCAGACAAGGTAGCTGAGGTAACATCTTTATTGGACTAACTTCTGTTGGTGAGAGAGACCAGCATTTGAGCTTACACAGAAGAAGAAGAAGAAGAGTTGTGTGTAAACTCGAAAGTTTATCTATCTCACCAACAGAAGTTGGTCCAATAAAGATATGACCTCACCCACCTTGTTTCGCCAATATCCTGGACCAATATGACTACTGCATATTAGTATCTTAGATATTACATAACATAACACTACATAACAAGTATCTTAGTTACTGTCAATTCCTGTTTCTATAATATATCAGGAGCTTGAAATTATTTGATTTGTTTGAAATTATTACTATTCCTATCTTGGTATCTGTTTTAAAGAAAACATAGATTTAGCCCTCTGAGCTTAAAATGTAAAGTGGAGCCCACAATATGTTTGCTATCCTTTTTAACTGGAAAACTCAAGTAGACTGTTGGGCACTGCATTAAAATTAAATTAAAAATACAGCTTGCCGAATCTTCCCGTCATACATAGGCAGTAGGATTGAAAGAATGGGATCATATAGTCTGCAGCTTTCAGTGCTGTTGGGTACAAGCTTTCCAGCAAAATAGAAAGTATACCATTATGCACTCCAAAGGAGATTACAGTGTATTTGTAAACAAATGGTTCTGGCCTTCTACTATACCAGTTGCAATATAATACAGTTATTTAAAGCAAATATGGCAACAGACTATGTTTCTGGAAAAAATAATAAACAACTGGTTATTTTTCTGGTATTCATAGTATTCAACCTGTAGCTAACAGTGGGAATAAGTTAAAATTGATACCAGTATTGTTATGATGTATAATTTAATGGGAAAATAGAAACGATGCTTTGAGACAGACTCTATAAAAATGAAAAGCTTTGCTGAATAAACTGCCAGTTTCCGTTTAGTGTTGGAAAAAGTTCCAATTGTTCATGAAAGAGTTAATTTCCTGTTGTGGTGCTGGGATTGATAGTCAGAGGAAATAGGAGGTACCTGGAAAGAATTTGTGCAATATTAGCAATCACAAGTTGCCTTTCTGTTGGCTTGCCTTCCCTTTGCTTTGTTGTTTATAACCAGACTCTCTAATCTCTCCTTTTGCCTCTAACCACCTCCCAATTTCCTGTTCCTTTCTTCCTTCTGTGTTTTGTCCAAAAAATTGGGTTGTTTTTCACTTTTCTTTTCAGTTTGAGTGGCTTGCAGGAAAGTGGGTTAAAATGAATGCCATAGTTGTTTTTACAGTATCTATTATCTTCTGTGTTTCATGCCTTTTTGCTGCTCTTGGTGTAAGTTACTTATTCAAGAAGATCTTACTTTAAGAGTATTATTTCAATGAGGGCAAGCAATTCTGCTTGCTTTTGAACTTTTTAGTATTTATTGTACTTTATTGGTCAATATGTCTGCAGTAATTCAAAATATTCTACTTTAGCTTGTATGCTGCTTCTTATTTGTGAGTATTGTAATCATTTTGGATTTGGAGCTTTTCAAAGATGATTACCATGTTCTTTTGCCTCATTTACCAAAGTGATATATTCCTGGATTGTAACTGGAAGAGCTGAAGAATTTGTTTTGTTTTTAAAAAGAAATTTGGATGAAGCATTTCAAACCTTAATCTGAGGTCTGTTTCTTCTTTGTCAGAATACTACTTAATATTTGTTTTTAAAAAATCAACATGGTGTACATTTGAAGAAAATGAAGCAGTATTTCATAGTAATTGTTGATCCCAGCAGCAGTGTAATGATGAATTTTGGATATAAATTACCTGCCAGTGAAGTAACAGGAAAACATTTGCTTTTCTTTTTCAGATTGCTTTCTCACAGCACAGCAACTTTATGGACCTGGTACAGTTCTTTGTGACATTTTTCAGGTACTTTTCATTTTAGGCAGATAAATGTTTCAACTGTTTTAAGAAAGCTCCTTTTATCAATACACTGATTTATAGTTTATTAAAGTTAAACCATCATCTTTATCTAACATTTAAGTCTAGTGAATTGAAAGTAGTACTATTAACATTTAAAATATTTTTTCTTGGTAAGGTTAAATTAGAGAAATTTAGTTAGATCACGTCAGTGCAAGCGCTCACCATCCTCTGAATAAAGTGAGCCCTTATCGTCAGTGTGAAACAGGTTCGTGATGCCATAAGAATGGAAACAACAGAAGTAAAATAATATTCTGTTTCTTCTTCCGTTCTTCAAAAGGGTGTTCTTTACAAGAACATGGGAAGACTCCAGAAGTGATGAAAATTGGGTCCTTAGGATTTCATAAACTGATGTGCTGGACTTTCTAATTGTAGGGACTGTTAATATTTCATAACATGACAATAATATATATACTACTTTCAAGTAAACATTTCAAAGTGCCTTATGAACATTAAAGCCTCACAATCCTTTGTGAAGTAGATAAGGATTATACACGTTTTACTCATGAGTAAACAGATAAAGAAATGGTATCTTGCCTGAGCTTTTACACACATTCAGTGTCAGAAGAGGTCATAAAACCTAAGAGCACTGAGTTGGCATTTCATGAAGATCACTTATCACAGCTCCTATATCAAACTTTTTTCGTAGCACTACATCTTAAAATAGACACTTTACAGTGGATGCTTGTTTACAGCAACACCTTGTAAGAGTGACCGCTGCTTGTGAGCAACATTTCCCCTGGGAACACTTTCCCTACTGTGAATTGTTGACACTCCCCATAACAGCAACGGTCGCTTAGGCGCAACGTAGAAAAAGGGCACCGATATTTTCCTACTAGTAAGCATCTACTGTATATGGTTTACTTCCTGTCTGATTCATGTTGATATGGGGTAAAATCTTGTTCCCATTGAAGTAAGTGAGGGTTCTTCTTCAAGTAGTGTCCTTGAGGGTGCTCCACTTCATGTGCCTCTCATGTGCCTTGATTGGAGATTTTCTATTAGTAGTGTCTGTTCGACCTGTGCTTGCACACTATACAACTTGCGCCACGCTCCCAGGGCATATAGGGCTGCACGGGCAAATCGCCCTCAGTTTCTTCTCTCCAACCTCTGCCTGAGATGGAGCTCTAGCGTGCCTGCCTTGTGTGTGCCTCAGTGTGTTTTGCAGTTTAGTTCAATGTTTCTAGTTAGTGTTAGTTGTTAGAATAAAATCAGTTAGATGTGAGAGGTTTCATTTTTTTCTCCCCTGCCCCTCCTTTTTTACTCCCTCCCCCACTTTTTTCTGGTGAACTCATTTGGTCTGGCTAGGTATGCCCGGCTCACCAGGTTTCAAAAGCTGCTTCTCTTGTTGGGCGGCTGTCCCAATCAGCAACAGACACTCTAAATGTACCCATTGTGTTGGAGAGTCCCATATCTCCCAAAATTGTAACTTTTGCCTGGCTCTAAAATCTAGAGCTCAGATGAACTGGAAGACCAAACTAAAGCTGCTGCTGATGGAGCACTCCCTTCGACCTCCTTCCGAGTCAGGTCAGCAGACCACACACTTTCCACCTTCCCTCCGCCTGCCATTCATCTGTCTTCAGACTGTGTCCCTTTGGCTAAGGTCTTGCCTAGAAGGGGGAAGATCTCTGAGGACTTAGGGAAGGTTCCAAAGCAGGGGAAGGAGCCAGCTCCCAAGAAGTTCTGATCTCCTGCTAGGTTTATGGTGTTGGAGGCCTCAGTCTCTCAACTCAGTACTTTCATGGCAGAAGACTCTCTTCCTCCAGTACCAGTGGAGCAGGGAGACCGCAGAGCACGTCAGAGAAACATAACGCTGTCAGAGCCCCAGTACCATCCGCCTCCAGATCAGCACCATCTATTTCAGACTTACCAATGGTGCCTTCCCACATGGCTCTCTCAGTACTGTCCAGGGAGGTTGAAGTGCTTCAGGTTGGGGGGCTGTCTATAAGCAAGGACTGGCCTGTTTCCCGTGCACATTGGTGGAAGCACTCTATGTAGAAATCCCATCTGTTATTTCGACCTTCAGGAGGAGTCCACGCAGAATCCTTCTTTTTGTATTGTTGTTAGGAAGGTTTCTGTGGGTTAGTATGCTGTTCAGAGGTGTTGGAAATATTCCTTGAGTCGGAGACATTGAAAGTAGGATTCTAGGTCGCCACAGAACTGTATCATGTTCGTGGGGGTGGAGGGGCATGAAAGACGATTCCTCACTCTCACAGATCTTGGGAGACAGGCCAGTCCTCGCTTACAGACAGCTCCCCAACCTGAAGCAAATACTCACCAGCAACCACACAACAAAAACACTAACCCAGGAACCTATCCTTGCAACAAAGCCCGTTGCCAGCTCTGTCCACATATTTATTCAAGGGACACCATCATAGGACCTAATCACATCAGCCACACCATCACAGGCTCGTTCACCTGCACATCTACCATTGTGATATATGCCATCATGTGCCAGCAATGCCCCTCTGCCATGTACATTGGCCAAACCGGACAGTCTCTACGCAAAAGAATAAATGGACACAAATCAGACGTCAAGAATTATAACATTCAAAAACCAGTCGGAGAACACTTCAACCTCCCTGGTCACTCAATTTCAGACCCAAAAGTGGTCTTTCTTCAACAAAATAACTTCAAAAACAGACTCCAACGAGAAACCGCAGAACTGGAATTAATTTGCAAACTGGACACCATTAAATTAGGCTTGAATAAAGACTGGGAGTGGATGAGTCATTACACAAACTAAAAACTATTTCCCTATGCTAATTTTCCCCCTACTGTTACTCACACCTTCTTGTCAACTGTTTGAAATAGGCGATCCTGATTATCACTACAAAAGTTTTTTTTCTCCTGCTGATAATAGCCCACCTTAATTGATTAATCTTGTTAGAGTTGGTAGGGCAACCCCCATTTTTTTCATGTTCTGTGTGTGTGTGTGTGTGTGTGTGTGTGTGTGTGTGTGTGTGTGTTTATATATATATATATATTTGTCTTCCTACTGTATTTTCCACTACATGCATCTGATGAAGTGGGTTTTAGCCCACGAAAGCTTATGCCCAAATAAATTTGTTAGTCTCTAAGGTGCCACAAGTACTCCTCGTTCTTTTTGCTGATGCATACTAACACGGCTACCACTCTGAAACTTTGCATTTACAATGGACCCAAAAGATACTTACACTGAATTCAATATGGACTCCCAAGGATATCCAGGAAATTGCCATATCGACCACACTGGGGTCTATTCCCAGCTCTGCCACTGACCTGTTGTGTGACCTTGGTCAGATAATTTCTCCTCTGTTTCGCCTGCTCTGTGCTTCGGTTTATCATCCTGTCCTGTCTTGTCTATTTCGACTATAAGCTCTTCAGGGCATGGATTCTCTTTTATGAGTATGTACGCTGCCATGTACAGTGGCACAACAGCTGGACTGGGGCCTCTAGGCGCTACTGTAGCACAGATTATAAAAGTTATCAATGTTGAATATTCCTTTGAGCTTTACAGCACATCCTGTATTTATCTTGTTAGGTTTTAAGTGACACAGGCTTTCTGAGTTGTATATTGCCAAGCACATTGGCAGACCTTAGGTATTATTTGCAGAAACTAAGCAGTACCTAAACAAAGTTATGAACAATTTTTGTATCTAATTTTATGCACACGTGTGTTAGGATATTAGGTTTTAGAACTCTATATACGGAAGTACAGCGCTATTTTACTGATTGCCTAACTTCTTTCAGGGTCTGTCCAGCTAAAAATGGCTTGGTTCGAATGTTTCATACTTTGCTTAGCCTATGCATAGATTTTAATGTATGTAACTAATTTTTAAAAATTAGCCATACTGTGTGGCACATCAATGCATTCTTTACATAAGAATGTCCATACTGGGTCAGACTGGTGGTCCATCTAGCCCAATATTCTTTCTTCCGACAGTGGCCAATACCAGGTGCTTCAGAGGGAATGAACTGAACAAGTAATCATCAAGTGATCCATCCCGTCGCCCATTCCCAGCTTCTTGAAAACAGAGGTTAGGGACACTTCAGAGCATGGTTTTGCATCCCTGCCCATCCTGGCTGATAGCCATTGATGGACTTATCCTCCATGAACTTATCCAGTTCTTTTTTTTTAATCCTGTTATAGTCTTTTGTGGATACAGACTAACATGGCTACCCCTCTGATACTTGTTATAGTCTTGGCCTTCACAACATCCTCTGGCAAAGAGTTCCACAGGTTGACTGTGTGTTGTGTGAAGAAATGGTTCCTTTTGTTAGTTTTAAACTGCTGCCTATTAATTTCATTTGGTGACCCCTAGTTCTTGAGTTATGAGAAGGAGTAAATAACATTTCCTTATTTACTTTCTCCACACCAGACATGATTTTCTAGACCGCTATCATATCTCACCCCCTTTAGTCATTTCTTTTTCCAAGCTGAAAAGTCCCAGTCTTATTAATCTCTTCTCATCTGGAAGCTCTTCCATACTCCTAATCAGTTTTGTCACATTGGAATTGGAAAAGGTACAGAAGAGTGTATCTTTTTTGAGATGGGGCGACCACATCTACACACAGTATTCAAGATGTGGACATACCATGGATTTATATAGAGGCAGTATGATATTTTTTGTCTTATTATCGATCACTTTCCTAGTGATTCCCAACATTATGTTAGCATTTTTGATTGCTGCTGCACATTAAGTGGATATTTTCAGAGAACTATCCACAATGACTCCAAGATCTGTCTTCAGTGGTAACAGCTAATTTAGATCCCATCATTTTATATGTATAGTTGGGATTATGACAGGTTTCAGAGTAACAGCTGTGTTAGTCTGTATTCGCAAAAAGAAAAGGAGTACTTGTGGCACCTTAGAGACTAACCAATTTATTTGAGCATGAGCTTTCGTGAGCTACAGCTCACTTCATCGGATGCAATGTGCATTACTTTGCATTGATCAAGTTTCCAAGTCTCATACCGCCATGCATGTGTTAAACTGTGCAAGGCAGGGCAAGGAGATGCAATAAGAGACAAGAACTCTGTAATTTCAAAGATCCCAGTAGGATGGGGAATCAATTACTTTGCCCAACTCCAAATCTCAACTCAGCTTATGAAGCAACAGGGAAACCTGCAGAGCCCAAAAGCTCTACAGGGCAAGCAAAGTCACAGGTTGGTGGAAGCCAGTAATCCACTAGAACATCCATACTCCAGAGACTAGTGTTACCTAGGGCTGGCTGGGACTAAATTCTGTTCTGGGCCGGTACTTAATTTCCTTTTTTATTTAACAACCAAGTTCCTCTCCTTCAAAAGATCTGGAGCTTGAAGTTCAGTGATTCTGAATGCCTGCAGCTTCCTTTGCTATCAGTTGGAGTTAGGGCCCTTAACACCTTTGAAAATCAGGTCCAAGTTTGCTAGTTAACTTTACGGTTATTATTCCATACAATAGCTTTTTATTTTAAGCTCCAAAAATGTCAGCAGATAAAGGTTGAGAAAAATGGCTCTTACTGGCTCATTAATATTTCATTATAATTGAAACTGTAAGAGAAATGATATTCTAACCACTGTTAACCTTTTGTAAAACCAAATGAATTGCAAGGAAACTTTTTCTTCCCCTCTCCTTCCCTTCCTTTGCATAAGCTCTTTAATTTTTACTTTGCACAAATCCTGCTGTTTTCTTCCCTCAAAGTTTAAGCTATTGAAAGGTTTTTTTGTATGCACAGACTGTGGTCTTAAAAAAGTGTCAGTTTTTTTCTTCAAAATCTATTCCTCCCCATTCCCACTTCACTAGTAATTTTTGTAACAGTATGCAAAATGGTTTTGTACAAAAGGTGTTATAAGGAGCCTTCAGTCCCTACTAATCTCATGCCACCTACATTTGATCTAATTTCCTATTATCTTTTTACTAGCATCCTGTGTTTCTCCGCAGGGATCGGTTCTGGTTCTGTTCAATATCTTCATCAGTGATTTAGATAATGGCATAGAGAATACACTTATAAAGTTTGCAGATGAGATCAAGCTGGGAGGGGTTGCAAGTGCTTTGGAGGAAAGGATTAAAATTCAAAATGATCTGGAGAAATGGTCTGAAGTAAATATGATGAAATTCAATAAGGATAAATGCAAAGTACGCCACTTAGGAAAGAACAATCAGTTGCACACATACAAAATGGGAAATGACTGCCTAGGAAAGAGTACAGCGGAAAGGGATCTCGGGGTCATAGTGGATCACAAGCTAAATATGTGTCAACAATGTAACACTGTTGCAAAAAAAGCAAGCATCATTCTGGGATATATTAGCAGAAGTATTGTAAGCAAGACACAAGAAATAATTCTTCCACTCTACTCTGTGCTGATTAGGCCTGAAGTGGAGTATTGTGTCCAGTTCTGAGTGCCACATTTCAGGAAAGATGTGGACAAGTTGGAGAGAGTCCAGAAAAGAGCAACAAAAATGATTCAAGTCTAGAAAACCTGACCTGTGAGGGAAGCCTGAAAAAATTGTGTGTGTTTAGTTTGGAGAAGAGAAGACTGAGAGGGGACATGATAACAGTTTTCAAGTACATAAAAGGTTGTTACGAGGAGGGAGAAGAATTGTTCTTCTCAGCCTCTGAGGGTAGGACAAGAAGCAATGGGCTTAAATTGCAGCAAGGGAGGTTTAGGTTGGACATTAGGAAAAATTTCCTAACTGTCAGGGTGGTTAAGCACTGGAATAAATTTCCAAGGGAGGTTGTGGAATCTCCATCATTGGAGATTTTTAATAGCTGGTTAGACAAACACCTGTCAGGGATGATCTAGCTAATCCTTAGTCCTGCCATGAGTGCATGGGACTGGACTAGATGACCTCGCGAGGTTCCTTCCAGTCCTATGATCCCTCCTTAAAGCCTGCTGGTTCCAGGGATATTTGCTACCGTTTCTCCCCAGTTTCATCATAGTTTTCTCTTTCTTGAGCTGGCATTCTGTGTCTTTTCACAGATTTGAAATCTTTAGGGGAGGGATTGTGTTTTTGTTTGTAAAGCTCCATATAAATTTATGTTGCTATGGAAGTGATTATCCATATTAATTCTGCTTATTTTGTTTTGAGGAAGTGGCTAATTTGATTTTAATTTCGGGAATCACCATTGGGGAAGTAGTGTGTATAGTGGCACAGTAGCTGAGGAGACACTTTTCGGTACTATATAGTGGTCTGCTTATTGTAAGCATTTTCCAGTTGTTTTGGAAAGCAGGGATATGTCACATTACAATAATTCAGATCTCCTGGAGTCCTGCAGTAGATGTTTTCTTTGATATTCTTTGCTTATCCATTGACGTATTTTATAGTGCCTATCACTATATGTCACTATATGTTACTATTTATAAAGATCACACAAAATCCAATCTCAAATCCATTTTTCTGAGAAACAGCTGAGCTCATGTCGCTCTGGTCATTATTTCTAGACACATCAGTAACAGCAACCAGCGAGACTCTAAAAATAATATAGGCACACTGATTCATGAACAATCCGAAGCCAGATCTCCCTAGTATCATCTCAGAAGACTTCTCGCCTGCATATGCAGCCAAACATGTTGTTTCTTCCCAAAGTGCAGTCTCTCCTGGCTGGGGCGGGGTTGGACTAGATGACCTCCTGAGGTCCCTTCCAACCCTGATATTGTATGATTCTAGTCACTGTCAGACACGGTCCATCGCTATGCTCAGCACCTTAACCACCTTGTGTCTTGCACAGACTTGAATCCCACAGGTGAGAGAAGCAGATTCTCCTAACAGTATGAAGACAATCCCCACACATGATAGAGACAAGTGACAGTCATTAGCATAGAACATTTGAGATAAAGCAGTGAGGCTTCTCTGTGTGTTTCCAAACCCCACAAGTTCTGACAAAGCAGTCAAACCTATGCAGTTGAGGAGCTGACCTCCATTACTCTAACTTCTCCTTCACCCTTGAGTCCTTGGCTCCTCTTTCCTATTGTAAGGGCCACACTGCCACTCCCAGCTCCGATTCACCTCAAATATCGATTTCCTTCGCTCTTGCTCTTGCGCAGTCATGTGTCTGGAAGAAATCTCATGACCATGCTGACTTCCTCCACTACAAATTTGTTCTCTCTTCCTTTTGGTTCTGCCATCTTCAGAGCCAAGTCACACTGCTTCTCACTCTCTTTGAATTCCGTGCCTGTAATCCCAACCAGTTTTTACCACCTTTGACTCTTTCTTCAAACCCACTCCCCTACCCCCAGTTTTGTCTCTCAACAGGATCTTACTGATCTCTTCAAATTGAAATATGACAAGATCTTCCCAGATATGGGAAATCTGTCCGTACAACTTATGAATTCTGGCTGATGTTATAAAGTTATGAAACTTGTTTTATCATGGAATGCCTCTTTGTGGCTGTGGAATCCATTATCTGCTGACAAGGTTGTAAGCACATCTCTCCTGTAACAAATACAAAAGAGCATTGTTAACTTTGACTGGTGAGGAACCTGAGGCAAGAAAATGCACATAAATCTTTTTCACACTTTCTCTCCTCCCCTCCTGTCATAGGCACAGAAGTTTCTCCTTTGGGCTCCTGCTAGCCCTTCCATTTGCTCTAATGACCCTATGCCATCTCATCTCCCTCATCCCACTTTCATCCCCTCCTTACCCTCTCTTCTTCCTCTGATTCTTACCCTTTTAATACAAACATGCTTTAATCTCTCACATAGTAACAACAACAAAAATCCTTGACTCCACTTGTCTCCATCTACTGCAGCATCTCCCTTTCATCTCTGCATTCATTGCGCACACTACCAACATTATTGTCTGGTGTTCCTCTCCTCCAGTTCCATCTTAGACTCATTCCCATCCAGCTTCTGCCCTTTGCACTCCACTGAAACTGCTCTCACTAGTCTGACATCTTTCTGTTAGCCACCTTTGACACGTCAGTCACATTCTTTTTCTTGGAATTTGTCCTACCTCATTTTTTGAGATTCAGTCCTCCTCAAATTTTCCTACCTCTCTGATCGTTCCTTCAGTATGTCATTTGGCCAATCCTCCTCATCCATCTCAAACCTTTTGTGGGAATTCCCCACACGATTCGTTCTTGGTCCTCTTCTCCCGCTACACATTGTCTCTGGGCAATCCATCCACAACTAATAGTCTCTGGTGCTGATGACTTTCAGATCTACCTCTTCACACCAGAACAATTTCCTGTCCGAACTAAAATCTCTGCCTGCCTTTCAGCTCCTCACCTTCCGAATGCCCAGCTATCAGCTTCAGGTCAGCTGGCCAAAACTTAATCTCTACATACACCCTTTCCTTTCTGAGTCACTGTAGGTAATGTGATATTCCTCCTTGTCATTGAGTCTCATGACCTTGGCATCATCTTCAACATGGACCCCACTTTAGATCCTCACATTCAGTCTATCTCCAAATCTTTCTATTCTTGCTGCACAATATTTCTAAGAAAACAGCCTTTCCTCTCCATCCACATAGCTGAAACTCTTTTCCAACCTCCGCTCACCTCATGTTTCAACTACTGTGTAACATCTTCTTCTCTGGTTTGACAAATGCAGTCTTACCCCATAGCTACTCATTCAGAATCCTGCTGCAAAACTAAACTTTCCTGGCTCATGGCTGACCACATCACATCGCTCTTTACATCTTTCCATTACATCAAACACAAACTGTTTATCTTCCCATGCAAGGCCCACCGCAGCATTTCTACACTACCTATCATTTCTCATATGCTGTTGAGAGGTCAATTCCTACCTCTGATCAGCCCAGAATGCAAGCTTCCATCACCCCCTTCCACTTGTTTGAAAATTTAACAAGTGTGTTCATCCTTCCTTAGAGGTTTTTAAGGTCAGGCTTGACAAAGCCCTGGCTGGGATGATTTAACTGGGAATTGGTCCTGCTTCGAGCAGGGGGTTGGACTAGATGACCTTCAGGGGTCCCTTCCAACCCTGATATTCTATGATTCTATGATTCTTTCTCCTATGTTGTCCCTCATGCATGGGAATTATTCCTTGTAAGGTTCTGCAAACTACCTTACTATCCTCCTTCAAATATCTTCTTAAAACTCTTCCTCTGCAGCAAAGCCTATAAAGAAAAAATACGTAGTGGGTGAGCTGAGACCAGCACCTATCTACAATGTGTGGGAAAATTGCTGCATTATCATGGGGGACTTCAGTTTGGGTACTATAAGCGGGAGGTCTCATGCTGCCAGTACTAAAACATCCTTGGAATTTTTAAACATAATGGATGACTGTTTCCAAATTCAAAAAGTGTTACAGCCAACACTGGGGAATTTTGTCTATATTAGAACTTCTCCTAACAGATAAAGAGGAACTGATCACAGAACTAAAAATCAATGGTAGCTTAGGTACAAGTGATCATGACTTGACCACATTTATAGTATGTAAGCAGAATAAAGTCCAGATGAGTAATATATGTATATACACTCGAGGCTTTAATAGGGCCAATTCCACCAAACTGGAAACCAATTATGAGCAAAATCAACTAGTAGGAAGAATTCAGTCAGAAAAATGTGACTAATAATTGGGAATCATTTAAGAACACTTTACGAGGTGCCCTAGAAGCCACAATTGAGAGAGAAGGGTGTGCTGGATAAAAAAACCAACCTGATTTAGAGGGGAAGTGAAGGCAGCTGTAGGAGCACTGGGGAAGTTCCAGAAGACTGGAAGAAAGCTAATGTTATGCCAATTTTTAAAAAAGGGTAAATGGGATTACCCAGATTATTATAGGCCTGTCAGCCTGACATTGATCCCAAGCGAGATAATGAAGCAGCTGATATGGGTCTCAATAAAGAACTAAAGGAGGGTAATTTATGCAAATGAACATGAGTTTATAGAAAATAGATCCTGTCTAACTTGATACCTTTTTTTAAGAGATTACAAGTTTGACTGATAAAGATAATAGTGCTGATGTAATATGCTTAGACTTCTCTAAGGCATTTGACTTGGCCCGGCATGACATTTTTATTAAAAAACTAAATATAAAATTAATATGGCACTACTTAAATGAATTAAAGACTGGCTAACTGATAGGTCTCAATGTAATTGTAAATGGGGAATCATCAAATGGGTGTGTTTCTAGTGGGTGGTTGGTTCTTAACCCTATACTATTTAATGTCTTTATCAATGACCTGGAACACAACACAAAATCATCACTGATAAAGTTAGTAGATGAGACAAATATTGATTTGGGAGGGACCATAAACAATGAAGAGGACAGGTCACTGAGTCAGAGTGATCTGGATCATTTGATAAATTGGGTGCAGGCAAACAATATGCATTTTATATGGCTAAATGTAAATGTATACACCTAGGACCAAAGAATGCAGGTCATATTTACGGGATAAGGGACTCTAACCTGAAATCAGTGACACTGATAAGGATTTGGGGGTCATGGTGGATAATCAGCTGAACACGAACTCCCAGTGTAATGCTGTGGCCAGAAGAGCTAATGCGTTCCTGGAATATGTAAACAGAAGAATCTCGAGTAGGAGTAGAGAGGTTACTTTATTTGACACTAGTGCGACCACTGCTGGAACACTGTGTCGAGTTCTAGTGTCCACAATTCAAGAAGGATGTTGATAAATTGGAGAGGGTTCAGAGAAGATCCATGAAAACTAGTAGAGGATTAGAAAACCCACCTTATAGTGATAGACTCAAGAAGCTTGATCTAGTTAACTTAATAAAGAGACGGTTAAGGGGTGACTTGATTACAGTTTAGAAGTTTCTACATGTGGAACAAAATATTTAATAATGGGCTCTTCAATCTAGTAGAGAAGAGTATAAGATGATCCAATGGCTGAAAGTTTGAAGTTTTGTTTGTACAGTACCTAGCACAATGAGGCACACCCCTATGAATGAGGCCATAGGCACTACTGCACTTCAAATAGCAATAATCACAGAATGGATGTGGTCCTCCCTAGAAGAAGAGGAGACACTTACTGGGCCTAAGGGCAGCAAGCTGGGATTACTCAGGTTTGGTATCTAGCTCCAGAGAGAACCACCTCCTGGTCCATTAATTCTACAGCAGTGCAGTTTCATAACTACATAACTGGTAGGAGGAGGCAGAAGTTCAAAGCTCTGTTTTGTAGGTGACACAGATTCACAACTTGGGCATCCTTCATCTAAAAAGAAAACTAATCACAGTGGAATTGTCCCGTAAGCAGGAGGTGTTCTCCCAGGTGACACACATTCGGCAGCTTTCAGTGTAAGCATGTTATGGACTTGTTCTCCCACAGTCACTGCTCTCTTTCCTTCTGATTTGAGAGTGTGCTCTTTCATAGTAATCCTCACAAATGCCAGAATCCCACCGAATTCAACTGATTATCTTCACTTCTTTAAATTGGATAGAGCTGCTGTGCACTAACAGATGCTGTGTCCATTCTGGAAGTGGCAGCGTTTCAGGTTTTCACAGATTCCAAGGCTAGAAAGAACCATTGTGATTTTTCTAGTCTAACCTCCAGAGAAGTTCCCTAAAATAAATTCCTAGAGCAGATCTTCAAGTCAAACATCCAATCTTGATTTTAAAATTGCCAATGATGGATGTAGCATGTATTGATCTTGCATGTAATGGGAGAAATTTGAGATGGAAAGACAAGACACTAGATGAAAGAAGGATAAATTTATAGTAATATTTTATAAATATTTAGCTAGGACTGGTATTTTTCCTGGGGAAAATCCTTGTATGTGGGGAAGGATACCAGTCTACTCTCTGGTATCATGGGCAGAAGAGCAGCAGCACTGGAAATAGGACATTCTGCTCAGGCTGTGAATAAAGGGGCAGGCTTTTCGTGGCTGCTTCTCCTGTGTGCTGCCACTCATGTAAATCTATTTCAGTCATTAACTATAAATAAGGTTGGTACCTTTCCTAGATATTGCAGGATCGTTCTCATTTTACTAGGGGGACTTTGCAAGTAGGTTTAACTACCCTTTTCAAAGTACAAATGGCCAGTGTGTTTTCTGAGCGAGGTCAAAGAAGATGAAACAATTTCCTACCCAAAAGGTATTTTTGATTTGGTCATCCTGCTGAGAATGATAAAATTCAAGAGTGTACCAGACTGTAACTCTGTTATAATGGCAAATGTTCAAGATGAAGTGGGTGATGGTTTGTTAAACCCTTATGGTGTCTTCCACAATAAGGAAAGTTCATTAATCTGTAAATTAGGTCCTTCCCTCCTTTGCTATTAGCATCAGGTAGCAGTTCAACAAATAGCAGCTGTGCAGTGTCAATGCACACATTACTAAAGAAGCTGTTTAACCAGTCTGTTTAGCCTAGTATCATTATACAGTCAACGACTCAGGCTTTATGTATTGGTTCTATCTTGATTGGATTTTAATGCCTGGAACAGCTAAAATGTGACCTATAACTCTCCACACATTAAAAGTTACTTTCAGATAGCACTTAAATAGTTTCCACTTCATCAGAATAATTTGAAATGTTTTTCTAGTAATCATCTTGCTGCTTTCAGAAATTACAAATAGACTTTCACACACTAAGGCATATTAGAGCCAAAGCTACAGTATATTTTGAGATTTAAAACTGTCATTTTTACTAGCCATTCTAATGTTGATAAATATCGTAGGGTGGTTCAATCATTTGGGCCTTAATGTGCCAGCTGGATTTTCTCCTCTCGTTGTCAGGATTCCTCTTACAGTGTCTTTCTCTCCAGCGTCAAGTAAAAATGAAAACTTACTAGTTATAAGAATTTTAAGGACACTTAGGAGTGCAAGGAAACTGTCAGAAAGGAGGTCAGCGAAAGAGGTGGAGAGGCAGCTGGGATGTTTGAGGTTTTAGTCAGAATTTATTTTAAGGATACACTTATGGAAGTTACTTATACACTTATACACTTATAAGAAGTTAATAAATTATAGACACTTAAATGGTTAATCAAATTGAGTCTAGGAGTCAATAAGTTACTTATAACCTTCTGTAACGCCTTCTTCTGCTGTGCCTATAAGCGTCTAACACGCACAACTCATGTAATATCCTTATAAAATATATTAATCATTTATTAACCCTTTATAAACTATAAATGTACCCTTAATATAAAGTATGACAATTTTTTTTCTGTTGTTGCTGTAGATAAGAGTTAAAAATAGATTAGCAATTAAATGTGCTAGGATCTAGTCCTGAGCATGGGTCTTACTTTTCACCCCATAGAGGCTAAAAAATACCCCAAGTGCTTGTCTTTCAGTAGCTCAGTTACCATTGTCTTACAAAAAGGAAAGGAAAGGAGTACTTGTGGCACCTTAGAGACTAACCAATTTATTTGAGCATAAGCTTTCGTGAGCTACAGCTCACTTCATCGGATGCATAAAGTGGAAAGTACAGTGAGGAGATTTTATACCCGCATGGCCCCACAGTATGCCAACATTTTTATGGCTGACTTAGAACAACGCTTCCTCAGCTGTCGTCCCCTAATGCCCCTACTCTACTTGCGTTATATTGATGACATCTTCATCATCTGGACCCATGGAAAAGAAGCGCTTGAGGAATTCCACCATAATTTCAACAATTTCCATCCCACCATCAACCTCAGCCTGGACCAGTCCACACAAGAGATCGACTTCCTGGACACTACAGTGCTAATAAGCAAAGGTCGCATAAACACCACCCTATACCGGAAACCTACTGACCGCTTTTCCTACCTACATGCCTCCAGCTTTCACCCAGACCACACCACACGATCCATTGTCTACAGCCAAGCTCTACGATACAACCGCATTTGCTCCAACCCCTCAGACAGAGACAAACACCTACAAGATCTCTATCAAGCCTTCTTACAACTACAATACTCACCTGCTGAAGTGAAGAAACAGATTGACAGAGCCAGAAGAGTACCCAGAAGTCAGCTACTGCAGGACAGGCCCAACAAAGAAAATAACAGAACGCCACTAGCCATCACCTTCAGCTCCCAACTAAAACCTCTCCAACGCATTATCAAGGATCTACAACCTATCGTGAAGGACGACCCATCACTCTCACAAATCTTGGGAGACAGGCCAGTCCTTGCCTACAGACAGCCCCCCAACCTGAAGCAAATACTCACCAGCAACCACACACCACACAACAGAACCACTAACCCAGGAACCTATCCTTGCAACAAAGCCCGTTGCCAACTGTGTCCACATATCTATTCAGGGGACACCATCATAGGGCCTAATCACATCAGCCACACTATCAGAGGTTCGTTCACCTGCACATCTACCAATGTGATGTATGCCATCATGTGCCAGCAGTGCCCCTCTGCCATGTACATTGGGCAAACTGGGCAGTCTCTACGTAAAAGAATAAATGGACAGAAATCAGATGTCAAGAATTATAACATTCATAAATCAGTCGGAGAACACTTCAATCTCTCTGGTCACTAGATTTCTGATCTCAAAGTGACTATCCTTCAACAAAAAAACTTGGAAAACAGACTCCAACGAGAGACTGCTGAATTGGAATTAATTTGCAAATTGGATACAATTAACGTAGGCTTGAATAGAGACTGGGAGTGGTTGAGTCATTATACTAAGTGAAACTATTTCCCCTTGTTTATTCCCCCCCCCTCCCCCACTGTTCCTCAGATGTTCTTGTTAACTCCTGGAAATGTGCTGCAAATGGCCCACCTTGATTATTACTTCAAAAGGTTTTCTCTCCCCCCACCCCACTCTCCTGCTGGTAATAGCTCATCTTAAGTGATCATAGAATCATAGAATATCAGGGTTGGAAGGGACCTCAGGAGGTCATCTAGTTCAAACCCCTGCTCAAAGCAGGACCAATCCCCAATTAAATCATCCCAGCCAGAGCTTTGTCAAGCCTGACTTTAAAAACTTCTAAGGAAGGAGATTCTACCACCTCCCTAGGTAACGCATTCCAGTGTTTCACCACCCTCCTAGTGAAAATTTTTTTCCTAATATCCAACCTAAACCTCCCCCACTGCAACTTGAGACCATTACTCCTTGTCCTGTCCTCTTCTACCACTGAGAATAGTCTAGAACCATCCTCTTTGGAACCACCTCTCAGGTAGTTGAAAGCAGCTATCAAATCCCCCCTCATTCTTCTCTTCTGCAGACTAAACAATCCCAGTTCCCTCAGCCTCTCCTCATAAGTCATGTGTTCCAGACCCCTAATCATTTTTGTTGCCCTTCGCTGGACTCTCTCCAATTTATCCACATCCTTCTTGTAGTGTGGGGCCCAAAACTGGACACAGTACTCCAGATGAGGCCTCACCAATGTCAAATAGAGGGGAACGATCACGTCCTTCGATCTGCTGGCTATGCCCCTACTTATACATCCCAAAATGCCATTGGCCTTCTTGGCAACAAGGGCACACTGCTGACTCATATCCAGCTTCTCGTCCACTGTCACCCCTAGGTCCTTTTCCGCAGAACTGCTGCCTACCCATTCGGTCCCTAGTCTGTAGCGGTGCATTGGATTTTTCCGTCCTAAGTGCAGGAGTCTGCACTTATCCTTGTTGAACCTCATCAGATTTCTTTTGGCCCAATCCTCCAATTTGTCTAGGTCCCTCTGTATCCTGTCCCTACCTGCCACCATATCTACCACTCCTCCTAGTTTAGTATCATCCGCAAATTTGTTGAGAGTGCAATCCACACCATCCTCCAGATCATTTATGAAGATATTGAACAAAACCGGCCCCAGGACCGACCCTTGGGGCACTCCGCTTGATACCGGCTGCCAACTAGACATGGAGCCTGTCAAGGTTCCTCCCCCACTCTGAACTCTAGGGTACAGATGTGGGGACCTGCATGAAAAACCTCCTAAGCTTATCTTTACCAGCTTAGGTCAAAACTTCCCCAAGGTACAAAATATTCCACCCTTTGTCCTTGGATTGGCTGCTACCACCACCAAACAAATAGTGGTTACTGGGGAAGAGCTGTTTGGAAACGTCTTTCCCCCCAAAATACTTCCCAAAACCTTGCACCCCACTTCCTGGACAAGGTTTGGTAAAAAGCCTCACCAATTTGCCTGGGTGACTACAGACCCAGACCCTTGGATCTTAAGAACAATGAACAATCCTCCCAACACTTGCACCCCCCCCCCCTTTCCAGGGAAATGTTGGATAAAAAGCCTCACCAATTTGCAGACCCAAACTCTTGGATCTGAGAACAATGAAAAAGCATTCAGTTTTCTTACAAGAAGACTTTTAATAGAAATAGAAGTAAACAGAAATAAAGAAATCCCCCCTGTAAAATCAGGAGGGTAGATACCTTACAGGGTAATTAGATTCAAAACATAGAGAATCCCTCTAGGCAAAACCTTAAGTTACAAAAAAGATACACAGACAGAAATAGTTATTCTATTCAGCACAGTTCTTTTCTCAGCCATTTAAAGAAATCATAATCTAACACGTACCTAGCTAGATTACTTACTAAAAGTTCTAAGAATCCATTCCTGGTCTATCCCCAGCAGAAACAACATATAGACAGACACACAGACCCTTTGTTTCTCTCCCTCCTCCCAGCTTTTGAAAGTATCTTGTCTCCTCATTGGTCATTTTGGTCAGGTGCCAGTGAGGTTACCTTTAGCTTCTTAACCCTTTACAGGTGAGAGGAGCTTTTCCCTGGCCAGGAGGGATTTTAAAGTGGTTTACCCTTCCCTTTATATTTATGACAGAGCCATTGATCACTACCCGTTGAGTCCGACAATCTAGCCAACTTTCTACCCACCTTATAGTGCATTCATCCAGCCCATACTTCTTTAACTTGCTGACAAGAATACTGTGGGAGACGGTGTCGAAAGCTTTGCTAAAGTCAAGACACAATACATCCACTGCTTTCCCTTCATCCACAGAACCAGTAATCTCATCATAGAAGGCGATTAGATTAGTCAGGCATGACCTTCCCTTAGTGAATCCATACTGACTGTTCCTGATCACTTTCCTCTCGTGTAAGTGTTTCAGGATAGATTCCTTGAGGACCTGCTCCATGATTTTTCCGGGGACTGAGGTGACTGGCCTGTAGTTCCCAGGATCCTCCTTCTTCCCTTTTTTAAAGATTGGCACTACATTAGCCTTTTTCCAGTCATCCGGGACTTCCCCCGTTCGCCACGAGTTTTCAAAGATAATGGCCAATGGCTCTGCAATCACAGCCGCCAATTCCTTTAGCACTCTCAGATACAACGCATCCGGCCCCATGGACTTGTGCACGTCCAGCTTTTCTAAATAGTCCCTAACCACCTCTTTCTCCACAGAGGGCTGGCCACCTACTCCCCATGCTGTGTTGCCCAGCACAGCAGTCTGGGAGCTGACCTTGTTCGTGAAGACAGAGGCAAAGAAAGCATTGAGTACATTAGCTTTTTCCACATCCTCTGTCACTAGGTTGCCTCCCTCGTTCAGTAAGGGGCCCACACTTTCCTTGACTTTCTTCTTGTTGCCAACATACCTGAAGAAACCCTTCTTGTTACTCTTAACATCTCTTGCTAGCTGCAGCTCCAGGTGCGATTTGGCCCTCCTGATTTCATTCCTACATGCCCGAGTAATATTTTTATACTCTTCCCTGGTCATCTGTCCAATCTTCCTCTTCTTGTAAGCTTCTTTTTTATGTTTAAGATCCGCAAGGATTTCACCGTTAAGCCAAGCTGGTCTCCTGCCATATTTACTATTCTTTCGACACATCGGGATGGTTTGTCCCTGTAACCTCAATAGGGATTCCTTGAAATACAGCCAGCAATCCTGGTCTCCTTTCCCCCTCATGTTACTCCCCCAGGGGTTCCTACCCATCAGTTCCCTGAGGGAGTCAGTCTGCTTTCCTGAAGTCCGGGGTCCGTATTCTGCTACTTACCTTTCTTCCCTGTGTCAGGATCCTGAACTCAACCAACTAATGGTCACTGCCTCCCAGATTCCCATCCACTTTTGCTTCCCCCACTAATTCTTCCCAGTTTGTGAGTAGCAGGTCAAGAAAAGCTCCCCCACTAGTTGGCTCCTCCAGCACTTGCACCAGGAAATTGTCCCCTACGCTTTCCAAAAACTTCCTGGATTGTCTGTGCACCGCTGTACTGCTCTCCCAGCAGATATCAGGATGATTAAAGTCACCCATGAGAACCAGGGCGTGCAATCTAATAGCTTCTGCGAGTTGCCGGAAGAAAGCCCCATCCACCTCATCCCCCTGGTCCGGTGGTCTATAGCAGACTCCCACCACTACATCACTCTTGTTGCTCACACTTCTAAACTTAATCCAGAGACACTCAGGTTTTTCTGCAGTTTCATACCGGAGCTCTGAGCAGTCATACTGCTCCCTTACATACAGTGCTACTCCCTCACCTTTTCTGCCCTGCCTGTCCTTCCTGAACAGTTTATAACCATCCATGACAGTACTCCAGTCATGTGAGTTATCCCACCAAGTCTCTGTTATTCCAATCACGTCATAATTCCTTGACATCACCAGGACCTCCAGTTCTCCCTGCTTGTTTCCAAGGCTTTGTGCATTTGTATATAGGCACTTGAGATAATCTGCTGATCGCCCCTCACTCTCAGTATGAGGTAGGAGCCCTCCCCTCACAGACATTCCTGCCTGTGCTTCCTCCCGGTATCCCACTTGCCCACTTACCTCAGGACTTTGGTCTCCTTCCCCCGGTGAACCTAATTTAAAGCCCTCCTCACTAGGTTAGCCAGCCTGCTCGTAAAGGTGCTCTTCCCTCTCTTCGTTAGGTGGAGCCCGTCTCTGCCCAGCATTCCTCCTTCATGGAACACCATCCCATGGTCAAAGAATCCAAAGCCTTCTCTCCGACACCACCTGCGTAGCCATTCGTTGACTTCCAAGATTCGACTGTCCCTACCCCGGCCTTTTCCTTCCACGGGGAGGATGGACGAGAACACCACTTGTGCCTCAAACTCCTTTATCCTTCTTCGCAGAGCCACGTAGTCCGCAGCGATCCACACAAGGTCATTCTTGGCAGTATCATTGGTGCCCACGTGGAGAAGCAGGAAGGGGTAGAGATCCGAGGGCTTGATGAGTCTCGGCAGTCTCTCCGTCACATCGCAAATCTTAGCCCCTGGCAAGCAGCAGACTTCTCTGTTTTCCCAGTCAGGGTGGCAGATAGATGACTCAGTCCCCCTGAGGAGAGAGTCCCCAACCACCACCACCCGCCTCCTTCTCTTGGGAGTGGTGATCGTGGAACCCCCAACCTCAGGACAGCGTATCTCAAGCCTTCCAACCAGCGGAGTCTCCTTCTGCTTTCTCCCCCCAGACATATCATCTGGTCCACTCTCCACAATGGTACCTGTGGAGAGAACATGAAAACTGTTACTTACCTGTGTCTGTGTTGCTGGTACCTGGACATTCCCTCTTCTTCTTCTGGAGGTCACATGTTGCCAAGCTTCTTCACTGGCCTCTTGGCTCCGCTGTGCAACCTGCTCTAAATCTTTAGAGCTTTGTGCCTGTAGAAGCATATCCTGACTTTTGTCCAGAAAATCCTCAGATTCTCATATGCAACGCAGGGTCGATATCTGCTGCTCCAGACTTTCGATCTTCTCTTCCAATATGGATACTAGCTTGCACTTTGTACAGACAAAGTTGCTTCTGTCCTGTGGAAGAAAGACAAACATGGCAGGTCACAATAGCTGAACCCCCCCCACCCCCCCATATCACCTTCCTACTATGAGCTTCCTCAGAGAAGCTGGCAAGATGTAAGCCTCACTGGGCGCACCCCAGGCGAACTCCAAGGCAAACTCCTGCTGTGTGCTGCTCTGCTGTTCCCTGCTGCTCAGCTGGTTCGCCGCCGCTCAGCTGGTTCGCGGAGCTCTGGCTATTTTTAAACAGCCAGGCTTCCCTGAAACAAACAAACAAACAGACACTCTCCTTACAATGTATATTTTTTCATGGTCTGTGTGTATATAAAATCTCCTCACTGTACTTTTCCACTTTATGCATCTGATGAAGTGAGCTGTAGCTCACGAAAGCTTATGCTCAAATAAATTGGTTAGTCTCTAAGGTGCCACAAGTACTCCTTTTCTTTTTGCGAATACAGACTAACACGGCTGCTACTCTGAAACCTGTCATTGTCTTACACTTAGCTATTGACTCAATTTTCTCTTTTGCTCTCCTCAGTTTGAAAAATGTAACTAGTTTTAAACTGGGTTCAACATCATTATTTTCAGTGTTCTCAGAGTGGGCAGCTGTCAAGGTTCCTTCCTCACTCTGAACGCTAGGGTACAGATGTGGGGACCTGCATGAACAACCTCCTAAGCTTATCTTTACCAGCTTAGGTCAAAACTTCCCCAAGGTACAAAATATTCCACCCTTTGTCCTTGGATTGACCGCTACCACCACCAAACAAATACTGGTTACTGGGGAAGAGCTGTTTGGAAACGTCTTTCCCCCCAAAATACTTCCCAAAACCTTGCACCCCACTTCCTGGACAAGGTTTGGTAAAAAGCCTCACCAATTTGCCTGGGTGACTACAGACCCAGACCCTTGGATCTTAAGAACAATGAACAATCCTCCCAACACTTGCACCCCGCCTTTCCAGGGAAATGTTGGATAAAAAGCCTCACCAATTTGCATAGGTGACCACAGACCCAAACCCTTGGATCTGAGAACAATGAAAAAAGCATTCAGTTTTCTTACAAGAAGACTTTTAATAGAAATAGAAGTAAATAGAAGTAAAGAAATCACCTCTGTAAAATCAGGATGGTAGATACCTTACAGGGTAATTAGATTCAAAACATAGAGAATCCCTCTAGGCAAACCTTAAGTTACAAAAAAGATAGACAGAAATAGTTATTCTATTCAGCACAATTCTTTTCTCAGCCATTTAAAGAAATCATAATCTAACACATACCTAGCTAGATTACTTACTAAAAGTTCTAACAGGTTTCAGAGTAACAGCCGTGTTAGTCTGTATTCGCAAAAAGAAAAGGAGTACTTGTGGCACCTTAGAGACTAACCAATTTATTTGCGCATGAGCTTTTGTGAGCTATAGCTCACGAAAGCTCATGCTCAAATAAATTGGTTAGTCTCTAAGGTGCCACAAGTACTCCTTTTCTTTTTGTAAAAGTTCTAAGACTCCATTCCTGGTCTATCCCCGGCAGAAACAGCATATAGACAGACAGAGACCCTTTGTTTCTCTCCCTCCTCCCAGCTTTTGAAAGTATCTTGTCTCCTCATTGGTCATTTTGGTCAGGTGCCAGCGAGGTTACTTTTAGCTTCTTAACCCTTTACAGGTCAGAGGAGCTTTCCCCTGGCCAGGAGGGATTTCAAAGGGGTTTACCCTTCCCTTTATATTTATGACAGCAGCATTGGTGGGTCAGGTACCGGTGATAAACATACAGTCTCGCCTTATTTTTTCAATAGCGTTCAAAATGCGCTGTGGCTTTTACTGCAGAATGAATATCCCTCCTGTGCTCCTCTTTAAGGGATCTAGGTGGGTGGAGAAAAGATGGAGAAGAGGTGCTGTTCAGGGTGGCAGGAGCTGCAAAGAGAAGACCTAAACCAGCAGTGGCCAGATTGTGTTGCAGGACAGAAGAGGCTGATGCTGGATGAACAGAGATAGAAGGGAGTGGAGTCGACAGAGCTAAGGCCAGAAGGAGGCTGGAGTAAGTCCCACAGGGAGAGTTAGTTGGTTTTTGTTTGTTTGAAATAAGGGCATTTTGAAATTGTTGAATGATCTTAGCTCACAATGAGAGTGGAATACAGAACATTATGGCCACGTGTGTGAAAGCAAGCCAGCAGCATTGTGTTGAAGTGCCGAGAGCAGTGACTCTGTGGTGTATACATATGACTGACGCATGTTAATAATGCTAGAGAATACTGTCCATTAGTTCAGTGTTTCTGGTGTTGCTTGTGAGCAGGTGGAAGAAACGGGAATGCTGGCAGAAAGCAGACCTCTCCGAATCACAGTATAATGCTGGTACCTATTACAGACTATTTTACTCTGAGTAAACCCAAGAGATCTTGCTTTCAGTTTGGTCCTGCGGCTTTGCCATTAAATGACATCCTTTAGTGTACCAAGTAAACACTGCATTTTACTCCTTTAGGCGTGCTGCTGAAAGATGCAGTGCAGTGGGGGGGAATATGTGTTTCCTTATTGGCTTTATATCTTTCACATGTATTTGCTGCCTCCTTGTGACAGTACAAAAAGCTTATCAGTGTTGTTCCTCTGCAAAATGTAGTGTAGCATTTAAAATGTTTTAGAAAAATCAGATAACTAGTCCTAATTTTAAATTTTTATTTATACCTTTCTCTAATAGTCTTGGTTATGATATTGGCATATTGGGCTGTATTAGTAGGAGCACTGCCAGCAGATCGAGGGAAGTGATTATTCCCCTCTATTCGGCACTGGTGAGGCCACACCTGGAGGATTGTGTCCAGTTTTGGTTCCCTCACTACAGAAGGGATGTGGACAAATGGAGAGAGTCCAGCAGAGGGCAATGAAAATGATTAGGGGCTGGGGCACATGATTTACGAGGAGAGGCTGAGGGAACTGGGATTATTTAGTCTCCAGAAGAGAAGAGTGATGGGGAATTTGATAGCAGCCTTCAAGTACCTGAAGGGGGGTTCCAAAGAGGACTGTTCTCAGTGGTGGCAGATGACAGAACAAGAAGCAATGGTCTCAAGTTGCAGTGGGGAAGGTCTAGGTGGGATATTAGGAAACAGTATTTCACTAGGAGGATGGTGAATACTGGAATGGGTTACCTAGGGAGGTGGTGGAATCTCCATCCTTAGAGGTTTTTAAGGCCCGGCTTGACAAAGCCCTGGCTGGGATGGTTTAGTTGGACTTAGTCCTGCTTTGAGCAGGGGTTTGGACTAGATGACCTCCTGTGGTCTCTTCCAACCTAATCTTCTATGATGTCAAAAATGAAAACAAAAGGGGAGCTGTGATATAGAAAAGGGCAAAAGAGAAAACCGGCATGTACAGTTCTAAAAAATGCTTCATGTCTTCTAGAGATTGTTGTTGTATGACAGTGATCATCCAATTAATTCACAATTGGGTTTTTTTGTTTTTTTCTAACTGGACAAATGAGCTTTTAAGTATGGGTTCCATTAATAATGTTTAACAGATGTGAGCAATTAAAGGAATAGCATAATCTCCTAGCCCCAACCTACATTCTTGTGAGGCTCTTGTTAGCTTCCCCAATTATGCTCTGCATTACACAGTGTAGACAGTCCTTCACTATGTCCCTCATTTCCAAGAGAAATTTTCTGAAAGATCAGTTAGGACTTCAAAGAAAATCCATCTGAGGGGACTGGCCAAGTCCTGACAGTCAAGAGCTGCTGAACTGTCTAAAACTCTAGATCTCTTTTCCTTGGGAAATGAGCGATGTCGAGGGTCATGGCAAAATCAGGAAATCTATGACAGTAGCTGTTCTCCATAACCCAAGTTCAATATATTTGCTTTCAGCTGAAAGTTGCTGTTGGAACCAGAACTTTAGCCCGATGGCCTGACAGGCAACTACAGTTAGTATACAGACTTTGCTTTGACCTAGACACAGTCTTGAGACGTATCATGCAGACCTTTGGATATTATTTACTTAGTGTCTGTATTAGGTGTTGTGGACAGGAAGGATAAAAGATATTTGACCCCCAGGACTGTAGTCTAAACATCCAGCGTACAACTGGAGGATTGGGGATAGGATATAACAATAAGCAGCATTATAGAAGAGTGAAGATTCAGCATGTTGTCTCAGTTCCACCATTTTTGGTTGGATGCTCCTTTGTTTATTTCTCTTTGCAGGGAGTCCTAGTGAGGGTAGGCCTCTGTGATAAAGTGGATGCTGTGCCCTCCAGAGAGCCTTCAGGGTTCTTTGGGAATGGGAAACTTGTTAAGGAGGAAAAAGCTTACCAAACCATTCAATAAGTGTTGTGGCATTCATGCTGGGGAAGCTAACTGCAGCCTCAGGACAACCTCTGGAGCTCAAAAAGATTGCTATTCCATCATTTACTTGTGCCTGTTCAAGTGTGATGTATGCAAAAATTCAGCTAGTCAAAATCTAACCTTGTTCATGGGAGAAATGCCATTTACGGGTAATGCAGATTCTGTTCTTACACTTCACTAAATATATCAGTAGATTATTTTCTGAAAGAAAGGGGAAACGGAAGCTATAAAATCATAAATCAACAGTTGTATGTGTGCAGTGATGAGATGCCAAAATCTTAACAACAGGTTCCCTCCTCATCCCACGAGGGGGTCGTTGCCCACCCCCGCACCCCCGGGACTCCTGCCCCATCCAACCCCCCCCCGCATTCCTTGACATCCCTCCTCCCGGACCCCTGTCCCATCCACCCCCCTCCCCTGTCTGCCCCCAGAACTGGGCAGGAGGGTCTCGTGGTCCACCGTAGTGGATGCCCACCCCATCCCTAAGAGCCAGAGGCACCTGCCGGGGGGTGAGGTGGGGATTCCCGGAGGTGCTTACCTGGGGCAGCTCCCAGGAAGCATCTGGCAGGTCCCTCTGGCTCCTAGGGGTAGGGGAGCGTAGCTGAGGGGGAGCAGGGGGAGTGCCCCCCCCCCCACTGATCACATCAAAAGTGACGCCTTAGGCGCCGACTCCCTGGGTGCTGCAGGGCTGGAGCACCCACGAGGAAAATTTGGTGGGTGCAGAGCACCCACCGGCAGCTCCCTGTCCCGCACCCGGCCCCAGCTCACCTCACCTCCGTTCCTCCTCCTCCTCCTCCCCTGAACGCACCGCCCCACTCTGCTTCTCCGCCCCGGGCTTCCCGTGAATCAGCTGTTCGGCGGGAAGCCGGGGAGGGCTGAGAAGCAGGCGGCAGCTTCCCGCTCAGGCCGAGGATGGCGGAGGTGAGCTGGGGGGGGGGGAACGGTTCCCCTGTGTGGCCCCCCCCTTCTCCCCATGGGTTACCTGCTGCGGTGCGGACGGCCCTCCTCGCTCCCCCCCGCCCCAGCTCACCTCCTCTCTGCCTCCCTGGGACTGAGTGTGAAGCCTCTGCCTGCTTCTCAGCCTGCCCCAGCTTCCTGCGTGGAGAAGCAGAGCGGGGCAGCGCATTCAGGGGACGAGGCGGAGGCAGAGCGGAGGTGGGCTGGGGCCGGGCAAGGGGTGGGGTGGGGTGGGGAGGGGAGCTGCCGGTGGGTGCTCTGCACTCATCAGATTTTCCCCTGAGGTGCTCCAGGGCTGGAGCACCCATAGCGTCTGCGCCTAAGGTGCCACTTTTGGCTGGTTAAATTTAGAAGCCCTTTTAGAACCGGTTCTCCCTCGCAGGGCAACCAGTTCTAAATGGGCTTCTAAATTTAACAACCGGTTCTAGCAAACCGGTGGGAACCGGCAGGAACCGGCTCCAGCTCACCACTGTATATGTATGCATTTCTTTGTCCTGAGGGCAAGAAATTAATCTAAATGTCTTCCTGGTTTGGGAGTGGGGCATGTTGTTTCTGTACTTGAAAAAATAAATAAAATATATCACAATTAAGCATAGGGCCAATAAGGTGCTATAAAGTAAACTTTTATGTCTGAATTTTTCTTATATAACTGTAGAAAAGTGACTTTCATATGATTTTGCAGTGGACCAAAGTAAAATCAAAATTGAATGCCTCAGATTAAATGTGAGGAAGTGTTTTTGGAAATTCTGCTATATTGGAAAATAGATGTCATCTGAGATGAAAAATGCAAAACAAACGTTTGTTGTTGCAAGAGCTAACAGTTAATGTAAATTGTGCATCTTTCTCTGTTCCTCCCTGTTGAGATTCAATATAGACTAATGAAAGTAAGGTCTGATAATATCTGTAACACTGGGATATGGACTCTTTGGTTATTGGAATTAGTTTTCAAACAAAGTTTAATTTGCTAACGTTAATTTCACTTAAAGCTTGAAAAAATATTAGTTTTGTCCGATGTACATATTGAATACTAAATTATTCCTTTTTTGAGCTAACCTCTCATTTAAAATAAATATTGCTCAAGATTGCTATATGGCATTATCCTTACGATTCACTTTTTGCCTTCTTATTGTCTTAAATTGCTAATAGAATTTCTGGATTCTAATCACAGCTCTGTTGTTTGACTTGCTGTGTGACCGGGGGCAAGTCACTTTAATAACCTTTTTGTGTCTCCTGTTTATCTCTCTGTAAAGTGGACATAGAACCTAATGAGACTTAATGTTTGCAAAGCACTTTGCACTGCTATAGCATTTTTCATCAGAGGACTAGCCTTTATTTTGTTATAGCTTTCAAATGCTGATATATTCTGAATGGAGACAGTAAGTATTTGTGTTTTCTCCTCTACAGTTGTTTCCTGTCTTTGCTCCTGGTAGCTGCCGTGGTTTGGAAGATTAAACAAAGTTGCTGGGCATCACGACGAAGAGAGGCAGGTCAAATGACAGTACTGAATGTTCTCTAAATGACTTTTTACCACTTTTGTGCATCTCTTAGATGTACTTAGACATACATATTTACTTAGACGTACACATCCAGTATTTACCTTCAGTTAAGCATATAGATTTCTGTTTGCAGAGGTATATAATAAAACACATTGATTAGCATTTTGATGAAAAGCTATCCTATGTTGCTATCTTGGTTCTGCAGTTTAAGTCATGCACTAAGTATGGTAGGTGAACATATTGTGTTCCAGAAACTCAGATTCCAGAATTTGTAAGCATAAAAATAGTGTATAGCAGAAATGTTTTTTTTCCAATCAGTTCGGAAATTTGAAAATCAGAAACTTGCTATTATAGCCCGTCTCCTTTGCTGGAGTGCTAAACTACAAGTAGCTCCTGCCTCTGACTGCCTCCGTAGCAGAATGGCTCTAATCTCACTTCAAAGTTGTAGGCCCACATCAGTGGTTTGAGGGAGTATATTATAATTCTAAGTGAGGGGGGAAATAGCTGAGGGTTAAGGATACACTTTTGAAAAAGGCACCCAGGCTACCATAACATTGCTCTTCCTCCCACTTTATGGGGATCCCAGCCAGGCTCCCATGTTCCCTTTCTTGCATGCAGAATATGAAATGTACGTCACAGCACACTGGAAATACACTTTTCATACACGTATATCTCTGATAAACGTGTGATGACTTTTCACCGTACTAACTTTTGCTGTTTTCAGTAAAGTGCTCTAATTTTGCAATCTGGCTAGCACATGTAGACATGCTACCTTTGTCTACTAACACTTGGCTAATTGGCTGCCATGTAGAATCATAAGACCCAGTCCTGTGAGCTACTCCTTCGGTCAGTCAGATCTCTTCACTTTTTTAAATATTTTTTTAATTAAAATTTTTAATTTTTAAAAGTGCAAATATATAGTTATTTCCTCTCAACCTTATGTTATTCCAAAAGTATAAGACTAGGAAAACAAACAATAGATATGACAATGTGGGATGCTACATGCCATATCATGTCTTTGTTTATATGATGGGGTGCCGCTATAATCGGAAAGGACGGGTCTCCACATAAAATGCAGGACTTGGAGTAGGTTAGTCTGAGTTGCATTCCGAACTACTATACGGACTTCCTGTGTGGCCATGTGCAGCCTCTCTGTGCTTCTGTTTCCTTGTCTTTAAATAAGAATAGTCCTACTTCTCTTTTGCAGGGAAGTTACGGCTAAATTCATAAATATCTATAAAGCACTTTTGAACTCAAATGGGAGGTGCTATAGGAGTGCAAAGTATAATTTTGTTCTGGTGAAGTAGTGGGCTAAAGGGAAGAAAGAGGATAGTAGGGTGTTAAGGAATGAGCACAGAATCGTTAGTTAGAGGTTCTGAGTTCTAATCTTGTCTCTGCTGTTTGCCCTTGGTAAGTCATTTCATTTATCTGCTTACGTCTCCATCTGCAACGTGGGGATAATGTGCAGTTATCTCATGGGTGTTTTGAGGATTAGTTTTTACAGTGCTTTGAAAATCTAAAGTTCTGGATAAGTGCTTATTTTCCTGCATATCTTCAAGGATCCACATGTGGTTTGATTTCACTGTAAAGTATGTAAGTAAAGTAGCATTGCTAGATTTGAGAATGCCCATTCTAATTATTTGATACAACAGCCTGCTTCATGATGGTTTTTTCTCCTTCCTCTTCTGTCAAACGTAACATGCTGTTTCTATTACTTGAGATTTGACATTAATGATAATGTCACTTAATATTTTCAAACAAATTAACAGTACACATTAATATAATTTAAATAATTGAAACTTCACCTGCTCTCCGAAGGTAGCTAGATTTAGCACAGATCATCTTTTTCCCCCCCACCCTTCAACTTCTTGGCAAGAAAGAAAGCTAAAGTTCAATGGAAAATTTCCTGTTGACTTCTTGAATAAAATGTTAATCAGGGTTTATAGTGAATGTAGGCTGAGAAATATACCATGTTCCACCTGGAGCTGAGACATTTAATGAGAGCTTAAATGGAAAATGTCACTGGTGTGAAGTTATCCTTTGGGGGTGGGGACATTGTTAAGTCACAAATGGAAGTGAAGGGGTATCTTAGAATTACACTAAGTTTATTATATTCTGTTTACAAATGTGATTACAGTTGATAGACAGCATGTCAGCATTTTCTTTTTCTGAAGGGTCCCTCTCTTCTCTCTTTATTTGACTTCCCTGTATTCAGTGAAACCATAATATAGTCAACTTATCATTTCCATACTCTTAATATTGATAACATGCTCTTGGATCCTCAGGGGAAAGATGCTCTACTAGTTCAAAGTGTGGTTTTTATTGTAGACAGTATATACAATTGTATTGTGTACAGCATGCTACAAGAAAAATGCAGTGCACTGTAGTTCATTGAAACAAATTGGGAATTTAATTCCTTATTATTGTGACAGGATGCTGGGTAACAGCAGCTTAACCAGCACTCTGGTCACTGCAACTCTAATTACTTTAGAGCTGTGTCTAATTGATGGGCTGAGGCGAATGAAGATGCTAGTTAGGCCCTTAGAAGGATCATACAAAAAGCACAGGAAGGGGGGAAAGCAGGAAAAGAGAGGGGGAGACAGATTGCTCTTCCCTGCTTTCTTCAGGCACTTTGGGCTCCCTAGCACTGTAGGCTTAAGGCTGTATCGTGTATAGGGTGGTGGAGAGCAATATTGTAAATAAACTGCCTGAGATGTTTTACCAGCAAAACTGTCTCTGAGCTGTTTGCAGACTTAAGCAGAGGCGGGAGTGAGCAGGCCCCGCCACAATTATATACAGAGTTGTTCCACTGAATCAGAATTCACGAAAAATGGGCTTCATTATAAAACATCATCAGTCTCAGTCCTTGTTGTGGCCTGTATGTCTGTGCCATTGTGTTTTCCTTTTTTTCAACAAATAGTTGTAAAACTTCGGGAAACTCGTTTAAACCCAGCCTGTGGTACAATTTTCAGGCCTTCCTTGTGAAGTCACTTATCAGATATTACATAGTAAGAGGCAGTTGTCTTCAGACTGAGATTAGAATTTAGGTAGAATTCCACCCCGTGATCCTGTTTCCTTTGTTGTGTAGAGTTTGTTTTTAAGTTTTAGACTTTGGGATAGCACCCAAGAACTTTTTTTTGTTGGTTCCAGAGAAAACATCATATCAGGGCTATCTTTTAAAAATGAACCATTAAAATAAAGAAGTAATTAATATCAATTCAGTGTCTCTAGGTCTTTGAATGTACGGTTTCTAATGGGTTTTCACTCAGAATGGTTGTAGGGTTGGTAGTCTGCCATCTTGTTTTAAATTTTTCTGTTCTGTCTCAAGCCATGGCAGTTCTTCTGGTTTCTTGGGAGTAGAGCCACTTCTATGAAAACATTACCCAATCATTGGGTCACAGAGCATGAAAACTTTCAGATGGTAGGATCAGACACTGGCCACTGCTATAAACACACCTCCCCCCCATCTCCTAGCCACTGCAGAGCACCATGATTCTCTGATATGCATCAGATGAAGTGGGAAAGAAGGAATCTGAAGCAATGGTGTTACGAAACTGTCAGATTCAGTTAGAATTTTAACAGAAATATACTATGCTACAGCCGTAATAGAGAAGAGACCTTTCTCTTATGCAGACCCATGCTCAGTGTGTTGCTAAACCTTCAACTGCCAGAAGTTGGGGCTGGATGACAAAGATGGATCATTCAAAATTGCCATTTTATTCACCCCCCTCTGAAGCATCTGGCACTAGCCACTGTCAAAAAACAGGATGCTGACATAGATGGACCATTGGTACCCAGTATGACCACTGCTATGTTCTGATTCCATTTCAGCAGCTAAATTCCATCTTGCAGTGTTTTCCCATATAGCAAATCACTTTCAGTCCCAACTGCGTCACAGCTGAATGACTACTTGCAGAGGATTACCTTCATACAGTCTTTAGGAACACCACTGAATTCAAGACGGAAAACACACTTCAGTATTTGGCACATCATTGGGGCGGGACACTCTAAAAGGCACTGAAAGCTGAGTCACCATCTGCCATTCAGTTCCATACCTGTTGTATCTGGTGAAATGTGCCCAGGAGTATCTAGAGTGGGACTTCTTCTGACAGATTGTCATACCATTTTTTGAAAAGGAAAACCTGCCATAGTCTGGCCAATTCAAGAAACCATCTTTGGCCCCATCAGACTTTGCAGTCTATGGTCCAATGTAAAATCTCCCATTTTTAGGCAAGATAATCCTAGCTGCTTCCTAATACTGCCAGTATTTTAGTCCCTTTACTGTCGGAGTTCTGGCCAGGTCATGGGACAGACAGTGCTGGTGGATGGCCACCTCCAGCCCCAGGATAAGGGAAGGACAGCTATAGTAGTCGTCTGGGATCTCTCTGCAGTATTTCATTTTGAGACCATGGCATGTTACTGTCTCCTCTGAGATGCAGCAGTGATTGGCAGGTGAGTTCTGAAATGGGCCCCGTCTTTCATTTCAGTATGCCTACAGAAACTGGACAGCTCACCTGTGGAGTCACACAAGGATGATTTCCCCCATTCTTTTTAATATGCACATGGACATGTATGAAATTCTAAGATGCTCTGGTCTCATTACCAGCATGATACAGATGATACCCAGCTGTACATCATTTTTACTTCCAGTGCAAATATCGCCCAGACCTAACTAATATCTCTGCCTGGTCAAGGTTCACATTTGGATGAAAAGCATATGGCAGAAGCTGAACCCCAGGGAGGGGGAGGTGAGGAGGAAGCTCTTTGAAGACATAGCAATTACCTCAAACAAATCAGGTGCTGCATGCTGAAAACTTGATTATTTAAGAGAAAATAAATGGCTTGAATCCTTTATAAAGAAGTAATGCCAGGGTACCTAACCTCCAGGCAGCTAGGAGGGACAGCACAGATTTATAGCAAAAACATTTACTGCAGGTTGTAACCAAATGCTTTTGTATCACCTTCTGTTGAGAAAGCACTGTAATGCAAATTCAGAATCTGTTCCAAGATATTCTGAGACATTTGAAGATACAGGAAAAAGCTAGAAAGAATTAAAAATACACAAGGACAGTCTGTCTCTAATCCTCTGTGACCAGCTACACGCACCTGTCAGCACTGACTTGCATCAGCTTCATGAAGCCAAGAGGTGTCTTTGGGATGTGAAAACAGAGTGGAGAAAAAAAATATCCTAGCAAAATAAAGGAGTTTTAAGCATTTGTCAAGAATGTAGTTCTGGCATGACATGAAACATGTTTTGGAGTAAAACTAGGGACTCTGCATGCAGTTACATATCTTTTGTGTTATATAGGGCTCGAAAAAAGAAAATAGAGGGTTGTAAAGTGTGCACTTGTTTTCTCTCCAGTGAGCAACATAACTAAATATTTTTAGACACTTTAAAGAGGGATATGGAAACAGGCTGCTTTTAGGAGGCTTAGAATGAAATGAAACATGGTAGGTTATTAGGTATGTGAAATCGTTTGTCCTTTTATCACATGCCTTTTGGAAAGTGACATGTTAAGATGTATCAAGGTGGTGATAGAGAATACTGCACAAAATATGATAGTGGCATTATAAGTTAATACATCCATCTGTAACTGCGATCTTAAATTCCAGGCCTCAGATTCCATTCCTTATCTTCTTTCGTCTGGCTTCTGCACTCTCCCAACCCCCACTTCCCCAGGGCGCACACTCTCTCCCCACTGTGAAACAGCTCTCGCCAGGGTCTCCAGTGGCCCATTTCCCTGCTAAATGTCAGGGCCAGTATTTCATCCACATCCTTTTTGACCCCTCTGGGTGTCCGTGACACCACCAAACAATACTATTCTTGAAATTGTCATCCTTGGGCTTTCATGATTCCATCCTCTCCTAGTTCTCCCTCTGGTCTTTCAAATCACTTCTTCAAGAGCCATGTACAGTGCAGGATCCTCTTCTCCTGTTCCTCTTTCGATGCAGTTCCTCAGGGCTTTATCCTTGGCCCCTTCCTCTTCTCCATCTACTTCCATCTCTGGGTGATCTTATTCACAAACATGATCTTGACAACTAGCTCTCTGGTCCTGACCTCCCTATTTCTATCACTAACAATGGGTACAATTTTTTCCAAGTTACTTAGGTGCTTCTGAAAATTTTACCCAGTGCCATCAACTCTACCTGAACCTGCTTTGATACAGAAATAAAATCCCTTCTGACCACACACCCCTAGTTGTCACCTACCACCCCACACTGGAAACCATAAGGCATATCATTAAACTACAACCCGTACTCAATGGGGACCCCATCCTGAAAGAAATCTTTCCTGAACATCCTCTTTTGTCCTTCAGACAACCTCCCAACCTCTCCAAGCTCATCATCAGAAGCAAGTTCCCCACAGACCAGAGCACACCATCTCAAAGCAGCACCAGACCCTGCCAGAACAAACAAAAACATAGTACCTCTGGGTGACCACTTTTCACAAAGCTATCACTCTGTATCTGACCTATCAGTCCTCATCCTTAAAGGAAACCTGCACAACACATTCAAAAGATGAGCCTGGGAGCATAAATTCATCTCTTTGCTAGACACTAAAAATCATGGACTGAATAGACACACTGGATTTATGACTTATTACAACAATATATAACCCACTAACAGCCCCTCTCAGCTGCTTCCTTCCCAGCCTCCCTATGACTGGAGGAGTGTTAATGGGCCACTTTGCCTTGAATGGTCCCTTGAAACGTATTAATTACTGATGCCAAACAGTCTGTTCCATCTTGTAGTTAGCTGTGATGCCCTGAGTAAATTTCCTGCACCTGAAGACAAGCTCTGTGTAAGCTCAAAATCTTATCTGTATCACCAGCAGAAGTTGTTCCAGTAAAAGATCTTCTCTCACCTACCTTGTCTCTCTGATAGCCTGGGACCGACACAAGTACAACAGTACTGCATACACTAATTATCCCTATTGCTTAGGTCCATAATCTTGGCTGCATCTTTGACTCAGCCCCCCCTTTTGACCCATGCACCAGGCCATGTCTAATTCTTGCCCCTTCTTCCTCCCCAGGATCTCCAAGACCTGACCTTTTCTCTCTGCCCACATTGCCAAAACTTGTCCAAGCCCTGATCATCTCGAGGCTTGACTGCCACCATTTTCCTCCTCCTCCTCTGATCTTGATGCCTCCTCATATCCATTCAATATGTGGCTGCTAAGGTCATCGTCATTGCTCTGACTACATCATGCAAAATCCCTCTAGTGGCTTCTCCTCTCCCAGTGCACTGAATACAAACCTCTTGTCTTTATTTTCAAAGTCCTCCACCATTGACTCCTCATCATACCTATCAGATCTGTCATCTTTTCAGAAGGTCAGCTTCTGCCTTCTGGGCTTATTTCAACAAGATATGTTTTAATAGTACCAAATGCAAGGTCATGCATCCAGGAAAATGGAATGTAGGTCACATAGGATGTGGGAGTGTATCCTGGAAGTCAGTGTCTCTGAAAGGGACGGGGGTCATGGTGAATAACCAACTACGCAAGCATTCCCCATGCATGGAGATGGCTAAGAGCAAATGAGGTCCTTGGATGTATAAGCAGAGGACTATAGAGTAAAAGTAGGGAGGTAGTGAGCATTAGTGAGACTGTCACTGAAGCATTGTGTGCACTTGGAGTGTCCACACCTTAAAAACGATGTTGACGAATTGGAAAGGATTCAAGAAAGTGCTACAAGAATGACTTATCTGGAAAACCTCCTCTCAATGTGCAGCGGCAGTCAAAAAAGCAAACAATGTTGGGAATCGTTAGGAAAGGGATAAATAGTAAGACAGAAAATATCATTTTGCCTCTGTATAAATCCATGGTACACCTGCATGTTGAATACTGTGTGCCGATGTGGTCATCCCACTCAGAAAAGATGCTTTGGAATTGGAAAAGGTACAGAGGAGGGTAACAAAAATGATTAGGGATATGGAATAGCTTCCATATAAGGAGAGATTAATAAGACTGGGATTTTTCAGCTTGGAAAAGAGACAACTAAGAGGGGATATGATAGAGGTCTGTAAAATCATGACTGGTGTGGAGGAAGTAAATAAGGAAGTGTTAGTAACTGTTTCTCATAACACGAGAACTAGGGTCACCAAATTAAATTAATAGGCAGCAGGTTTAAAACAAACAAAAGAAAGTATTTCTTCACACAATGCACAGTCAACGTTTGGAACTCTTTGCGAGATGATGTTGTAAGGCCAAGACTATAACAGGTTCAAAAAAAGAACTAGATAAGTTCATGGAGGATAGATCCATCAATGGCTATCAGCCAGGATGGGCAAGGATGGTGTCCCTAGCCTCTGTTTGCCAGAAGCTGGGAATAGGTGACGGGATGGATCACTTGATGATTACCTGTTTTCTTCGTTCCCTCTGAAGCACCTGGCATTGGCCACTGTCGGAAGAAAGAATATTGGGCTAGGTGGACCACCAGTCTGACCCAGTATAGCCGTTCTTATGTAAAACCTGCCTGACCGAGTACCTACCTGATCTGATACTATAGTGCTCTTCAGTCCAGCAGACAAAGATAACAAGCTCCAGGGGCTGGAACCTGAAGCTAGACAAATTCAGGCTAGAAATAAAGTGCAAATTTTTAGCAATGAGATAATTAAACATTGAAACAATTTATCTGGGGTCAGGATGTGGTGAATTCTCGATCACTTGAAAACTTAAATGAAGTTTTATTTGGCTGTCAGATATGCTCTAACTCAACCACAAGTTACGTGCTTGATGCAGGGATCACTTGGTGTAATTCTGTGATGTGTTGCTATGCAGATCAGACTAGATATCATAATATTCCTTGTGGCCTTGAAATCTATGAATGGGAGCCATCCTGGTTGTAGCTCTTAAGCTCCACCACAATATAAATGTTAAATAATCTTCACCGTGGATACTGTATTTGCTTTTTGGTCACCATCTTAAGAAAAGTGCAGAAGAAATGAGAGAGGCTGTAGAGGGAAGACCAGCAAAAATTTATTAACGTATAGAGAGATTCGGGAATAGATTCAAGGCTAGTTGCATGTGCCACAGTTGAACTTGCAGGTGTCCAGTTATGGCTGACAATGTATACGTGTAAGTTTCTGATTTGTATGCACCATAGTGGCAATTGAAAGAATACATCAGACATGCAATTGTACATACTTCTTTATACCTGCAGTTTTGATGTACTAATAAAGAAGCGGCTTCTGATATATACTGGAAGAGAGCTGCAGCCCAATGGTTCAGGCTGTGGTGAGAGTTTAACCCTAGCAGGAGTACTACTTCTTTTTTTCATTCAGCCTGTTGCGTTTTCAGAGGAACAGATCTTTCGCTATGACAACGGGAGTCAGTAGTACAAGTGTCTAATTTGACCATTTGGAAAATGAGTGACAGATGTACAGTCTTCCATTATTATGCTAAAAGCTCTATAGTCAATCAAAGGTGCTGCCTTGTCATTGTATCTCTTGTATTTTATATGTACCATGCACCTCTCTTCCGTCTTAAAAATGACGTCTTAGTTGGCTTATTAAAGGTCAGCTTTTGTGTCCTCTCCTATTGGGCATGATTATGATAAATAACTTCTTTAATCCAGGACTGATTAAGTAAAGAGGCACTGTCATTTCAGCATGAGACAAATTCCCAGCAGCTTTACTTGCTAGGTTTGTTATAATTTGAAGTGTGGAAATGCCTGGTGAGAAGCATTTGGACATTAATTCCCTCCTCTTCTCTTTTTTAACACAGGCTGCAAAGTCAGTTACAAAACTAATTAGCTAACATTAATACAAACACCGCTCCAGGGAATTAAATCTTAATTTTCAGTGATGATGAAAGTGTCTAAGAAAATTTATTTGTTGACATGCATAGTACCTAACACAATTGTAGCCAAATGCTGCTGTTCACTTATTTCTGATAGAACAGAGATCCTCTCTGTGGGGTAGTTATATTTTATGTATCTATGCATTTATCTGTATCCTATTTACAGAATTAAAATTCAAAGAGTGACTGTCAGTAGCCTGGAAACTCTAATTCTGTCACATGGTATCAAACGATAACTGTGGAGCAGGTTTTAAAGACACCGTGGGACACCTTTTTCAGAGTTGGGCATGCACCACAGAACACGTACATTGGTGCATGCCTGACTAATGTAAGGTAATATCTGATGTGTGTGCACAAAAATAGGTATTTGTGTATGCACAGAAACAGATGCCAGATTAACCGTATGCATTCAAACTTTGAATCAAACCCCAATGTCTGAATTGTAGTTACACATCTTATATTTCTTAGAGCCTAAAATATATGCATGCAATTGTGTGTGCATTCAAATCAGTCATGGGTTGGCTGGTCTTTTAAGGCAAATTGGGGCCCAGCCTCACCTCTAATGGCTCAGATAGCTCTGAGCTAAAACTGGTTGGCTAGGGAACAGGTGATTATAAAAGTAAGCATGTAGCCCAGTTGGGGTAAGAGCTTCAGGGAGCAGGACTACTCCTGCAGGAGATCTTTGGGAAAGGTGGAGAGCCACAGCATGCAGATTGGGTCCTGTAATAAGCCCTGGACCAGGGTGACTCCTGTGTGACCTGCCTGCTGTGTGTTTGTGTGCCTCTCCTCAAAGCTGCCAGCTGAGTTTGGAGACTGAGCAAAAGGTGGCCCAGGAGGGCTGTAGTGGACCCCAGGAGCAGGGTGGGAGACTTGTTGGACTTGATGCCCCAGAAGAGGGTGGACTTTGAGGCCTTAGCTGGAAGGCCAAATCACTTGAGCCAACATCTGCCAAATGCCCCGTACCAGTAAGAATCCACACAGGCCATTTATTTTTTGGTTTTAGATCTTAGATTAAATTACCCCTGTTCTACATTGCGCTAGGCTTTGAGGAAAGGTCAGAGAGATTTGAATATTTTTCACCTGGGCATCCTACTTGGTTTGGTGGTGCTAGAATTGAAGGTATTTATCAAAGATTAGTCAGTGAGAAGGAGATATTTTCATTCTGCATCAGTCTTTCCCTCAGTCTTGCCCTAGGAAAAGACTGACTTTTCTAAGAAATGAGGGGGACTGAGTTTGTGCTTGCTGGACAGCACATTTCTGCTCAAATATACTAAATTTAGTGTGTTGTGTGATAGGAAGATAGGAACTGTCCACTTAAGATAGGGTCAGCAGTTTGGTGCTGCTTGCACAATCTGAAATCTCATCATCTTTTTTTCTTAAAGTGTTCAATAACAGACCACAGGTCGGGTCCGTTTTGATGCTACTGTCTACTTGAGAATTTTAATCAGGAGAAACTGGGTTTCAGCATTTCACACAGAGTGAAACTTCCTTTGAAGCCTGTGTGTAACTGTAACTATTTATTGCATTCCCTCCACTGGGTAGATTTGCACCATTGTTGCATATTTTAAAATTACAAAGAGCTACAGAGCTGATGAGGCAAATTTCTTTAAGCTGCTGGTCTCCATCGAGTGCTCCAGGGCAGCCTTGTACAGAGGGCCATGAAACAGGAGAGAAACAACAAGGATGCCTGAGAGAAATGACTGCTGTTTTGCGTGGCAAGATGAACTAAATGCAAAAATCTAATTTCACTTGAAGAGAATGTAGTGTGTGCACATGGGTATCGGACATCATTGTAAAACAGAGCTCCACCCAGAGCAGAGTGACACTGAAAAACCGCAATAAAGAATAATCTGGTGAGTTAACAGAATTCACCTCAAAGCTGATGAAGATCAACATCCCTGCAGACAGAAGATCTAGAATTAGTTGAGAGTTAAAAATGTTGAGTGTAAGGAATTGCTAATGAGAGAGCTTGAGGACTTGCCTGGGTTTATGTATGAATAAATTCTCAAGCTCCTGGAATTGAATATTAAAAAGAAACCATTCTGTAGTGGAAAGGAGGTATAGAGCTTCCACGCAGAAAATGCAAAAGGGGCAGACAAGAAGGGTAGCAAAAGAAGCAAGTTTCTTATACTAGGAATGTGGCAAGGACTCATAAGGCTGACTAAGCTGCTGGAGAGGTCATTTTCAAGGTAGATAAAACCTTGTTTTCTGCAGCCCAGAGTCTCCCACAATTTTGATATGTATGGGCTATTCCTCTCCTGACTGCAGTTTCCAGAGGATGTTCAACGCTTCAGCACAGCCTGTCTCCTGCTTGCTGACAGATCTTCTGCCTCTGCAGCAGCAAAATGGCGGTTTGCTTCACTCCTGTCCTTTTCTTTTAGATACGTTATTTCTAGCTGTTTTCTGAGCACTTAAAGGGTTTTTTTTTTTGGTTTTCAAGCCTTCTCTTGGTCCGAGATCTGAGCACTGTGGTGGTCAGAGCCACCTGGCGCCTCCCTGCTGAGCTCCGCTTTCCAGAGCAGTGGGCTGAATCCAAAAGGTGCTCTGTATATAAGGCAGCATTCCCAGGCATGGAAGAAGGTAAAAAATGCCCAGCCTGCACCCAGCCAGCCAACCCTATCTTTGCTAAGGCACAGGGCTCCGAGTCGGATAGGCATGTTGTGGCCCCAACTCTCCAAGAAGCCATGATTCCACCACAGGGAAACTTGACCAGGAGACTGAGCAGAATAGGAAGAGGCTCTGAGGATGCATACTTCATCTAGCCGACCTGGAGTAGGTCCTGGCGTAACAAAATAAGACCCTTTCTGGGCTACTGGTTCCCCGCGCCCCCTCCCCCAGCTCCCAAGTTATAAATTGCGTCCCAGAATCCCTGGGAAAAGAAGCAGGGTACCTACACAGCTCTTTTCCTCCCTCAGAGAATTGGGGGGTTCTTATGATACTTTGAGGTAAGTCCTGAAAAACCCAGACTCTGTGTCCCAAAAAGGCAAAGGCAAGCGTGTCCTTCACAAAACAGCAATTAGTGTAGTTAATAAATAAGTGAGGTGAAGGCCAGGAGATAAAACCGCCTTCTCCTTTGCCTTCTGCCCCCAAGGAAGCATTTGCTGGGGTTTGTCTCTATCATCAGTCTCTCTCGCAGTCTCTTTCTCTGAGCAGGGAACGTGCTCAGTAGCCCTTCCTCACCCTGCAATATGTCTGGCCAAGCAGAGAAGCCTGTACGTGCCTCAGATTGCAGCCTCATGGAAACTGTGCCTGTCTGGCTTTCAGCCCAAGGACCCTAACTCTGCCAGCGAAAGGGGCTCAGATTTGAGGCAGCAGAAGAATGGGAGTTGTGCCTTCTGATCATCAGCCATAAACCCTTTCACTGCCAAGAAAAGGGGCTCACTCTGAAAGGCAGAAAAGGGTCTCTCTCTCTTCACCCCAAACTGCCTCCACATTAAAAGCTTGAGTATTTCAGGCAGCCTGTGACCAGAGGCATACGAGGATTCCACTCCCCATGAAGCAGCACTGTCCTGGGATTACAGAGGGAAAAATTATAAATCCCTTCCCAAATTCAAAATTATCCTGATTTCCTAAGTAAAAGCTCCAGGTGGTACCAAGTTGCTCCTACAGCATTTACTTGGCTGCTAGCCAGCCTGGGGGAACGGGCAAGGCAGCCTGTCAGGCTCCTGGGGACAGCAAACAAGCTACTTTCACAATTGAGATATAAGTACCAGGAGCCCATCTCTGTTGTGTGGTCCCCAGATGAGTATCAGTAGTGTACAACCTCCCCCTGGGATTAGCCAGGGAAAGAAGTACCACACATGCAAAAAAATAAATAAATAAAATAATAACAAAGAAAAAAAGAACCACCACCAAAAGAACACAACACAGAAATAAGCCAGCCAACCTACAGAACTTTTCCAAGACAGAATGTCAGTCAACGGCCCGCAAGGAATTTATTAATAAAATATCTTTCCTTTCAAGCATTTGTCATCAGACGTCACTAGTGTGGTGCTCTGCTCTATCCAATGTCGATAACAGTCAGCTGCGTCCGTGTGTTTCCTCTGTGTGCTGCCCCGGCTCTGCGCAGATAGCTGCCACAGCAGACCTTATTTTACCATCCATACACTCATGCCCCTGTCCTTTTAGTCTGCATAGTCCCTTGTATGACTGATAGACAGATTTTATTATCCAATTTTTTTATTTTTTTTACTCCCTTATGGTGGGCCTGGGAATATTAGGCCCGGGACCATGACTGAGGAATGTAGTAGTATGCTTGAGCCTTAGAGGCACTCCTAAATAATTAATATATTCAAATAATATGGATATGGCGTATATATTTGTAGCGTATATGGGTATATATGCATGTGTACATATGACACCACCTTATATACAAGCATAACCATGTTTTTCCAATCTGGTGATTTGTACTCTGGCCCTTTTACTTTTGTGTCACAGATACAAACACACTCCTATTAGGGCAATTGCCCTAATATCATCTGTATCATCATTAGTAGTAGACTGAGTGTTTTGAAATACTGAGGTAGGCATTGTTATAGTGTGTTCCACAGTATTATGTATATGAGAAGTAAAACAGAAATTTGGAGTAGTGACAATACAAATGAGGCCTTTATTTATGAATGTCTTAGAATCATAGAATATCAGGGTTGGAAGGGACCTCAGGAGATCATCTAGTCCAACCCACTGCTCAAAGCAGGACCAATCCCCAATTTTTGCCCCCGATCCCTAAATGGCCCCCTCAAGGATTGAACTCACAACCCTGGGTTTAGCAGGCCAATGCTCAAACCACTGAGCTATCCCTCCCCCCTTGCTATACTTCCCCCCTCTTGTAATTAGTTACTACACAGTACTGCCCATTTATGTTATAGGTTACCCTTACTGCTGGTCATCACCTCTTGTAAGCTTTGCTGGGCAGGAAACAGATACTGCTAGCTTCTCTGTTCCATGGATTGCATTGCTCTGTGATACACCAGTAGTTGATGTAGATCCAGTTGTTTTTATGGATGTTGTTTTTCAGAATGGACAGTAACCAATTTCTCAAGTATTGCTGTGTCAGGATTTAGTAGTGGTACCCAGCCACGGAACAGAATTGTTTTGAATAACATGTGTCTCTGTTAGGATGCAGTATTAATGACCCCAAATTGTGACCAGTACTAAAAGGGAATTTATATACCTAATTTGTAGTTACCATATAACAATTTTTTTTAAACTACTTTGTTTCTCTTTGCCTTCATGTTGTTTGCTGCCAGTCATTTGTTGATTTTTACCTGTGTGTTGGTTAAACAGTTTAGCAAGGTTATTCACGTTGTAAATGTTGTACAGCAATGATACAGTAGTACAGCGATAATGCAGTTGTTTTTACACAATAAGCAAGCTGAAATTAATTGACAGTTTATCCTGGTCCAGCTAATGATTATTAACTTAATTATCCATATATGGTAGACAGAGTGTATTTGACCAGTCTCCTATTTATAAAGCACTTCATTTTTCTTTTCTCGATGCTTGGGGGGTTTCTTCACTGTATACTGATATTTTCAGGTGTCTTCAGGGTGTGATATTTTCTGGTGTCTTTGGTCTGTGGGATGCAACTTAAACAACTTTTGTTAGTTAACATAGTAAAGATTTTTGTTTCTTTTTCCTTTTTTGTTTTTGTTTTCAGTCATCCAGACTTAATACAAAGTTTAACTTAGTTTGTTTACAATGTAATAGGGACCAAGTCTTTTATAACTCAAGCTATACTTTGCAATTGTTGTATAGACATTTATTTTCATTTGAGGTGCATTACTAATATTTTATACTGAATGTAGTGCTTAACTGCTAAAATAAATGCTCACAATCTTCTGTGAGAAGGTGTATTGCCTTTTTCTCCCTGCTGAACATTCTGTGTTAGCAAAAGAGTCAATAACATAATTTTTACCATGCTTTTTAGAGTTAATTTGCTTGTGATACAAAACAGCAGATTGGAAAAACATGGTTATGCTTGTATATAAGGTGGTGTGTCATATGTACACATACATACACTGTTTAGAAGCACAAACTTTAACAACCGCTGCTTCCCATTAACATAACATAACAAAAGAAAAGCGTATAAAATTAAACCAAAATAAATTTTAAATACAGGTCCATGCAAATACTTTGAGGGTATTAAACTTTCATGATGCTTTGTTGTGTTTGGGAGCCAAAGGTGGAAACCTGTTGAAAACGTGGAAACCTGTTGAAATCGTTTGGTTAGCTTTATGAGTAAATTGTTATTTTTAAACATTTTTGCTATCTCATTCTTATAACTATATTTAAAAGTGCAAACAAGTTTATAAAAACCCAAACAAGAAATTGACGTTTTGGTAATATTCTCTTTACCTTAATGTTGAGGTTTCCCCTTAAATTTTTTCTTTGAATAACAAATTAAAAAAGAAAACAAAACAGTGATTAATAAAAGAGAATTCTTTTTGTTTGCAATTGCATTATTTGTTGAGGCAGAACTATATGTACATATATTTATAACTGAGACCTTGTTGAACTTGGGGAAAAAAATGACATTATGATGGTTATACCCCAACCATAATATTAAAATGGTGTGGTACCACTTTATATATATAACTTTACAAAGTAAGGCAAACAAAAAATAAAAAGGGTTAAACATTTGAATAATCAAATTATTGCCTTATTTAAAACTTTTAACAAAAATTGATAAAGAATATATTAATATATGCCAAATCGATTGTATTAATTGGTAACAAAGAATTTTGCATTACTTTATATTTAACATTATTTTAAAACTCTGCTATATGGAGATAAGAAAAGCCCATGTTTCAAATATTAGTGAGTGGTTAGGATTAGAAGCAGAGTGTGCATTTCTGTTGTTTGGCAACCATATCTTCAAGAAAGTTAGGAATAATTCCAGCTTTTGCATTCCTGAAGGGTTAAAATAATTAATTTACTGGATTTATTTAAAGTAAAGTTTTTACCTTGTTTTCTTTTTGTTTCTTGTTTTGTACTGTTTTCAGTTGCTTTATCTTTTGGAGGTTTCTGTAAAAACTATAACTTTTAGCACAGAGAAAGAGTCCAAGTGAGGAGAGGCAGGGGAAAGGTGAAGAGCTACCTAGGGTAAGGGGACTGTTTCCCCCTTACTAACATTCAGTGGGGATGTTTTAGTTGCTAGCTCCCAGTACTAAAAGCTAGAACAGAACAGAGAGAAGCCTTAGCACTGGCTAAGGCGGTAATAGACCAACAGGCAGCAGAAGCTAAGAAACCCCCTACTATTTATGTCCCACGGGATCAGAAGGTCACAGAGTTTGGTGGCTTCCTGACAAGATCAGGAGACATTACGGTATAGGAGTGGGTCAAGTCTGTGAAGGCGGCCCTGCGTGTGCTAAGAGTACTTGAAGAAGATTGTGTAGACTTTGTAGAGGAGCACCTCAAGGGCCAGGCCAAGGCCACAGTAAAGTTCATGGCAGTGGCAGACAAAAAAGATGTGGAAAAGGTATTTGAACTCCTCCTAGAAGTGTATGGAGACAAGGTACCTATTGGAACCCGACTAAAGGAGTTCTTTGAGAGAAAGCAGGAGCCTAGTGAAACTGTCCAGGCATATGTGTATGACCTCCAGGAGAGAATGAGCAAAGTGGAGCGGCGAGACTCTCAACGAGTTCCAGACCCAGATATGGTTCTGAAAGAGCAGTTAGTGCTGGGGCTCCAGGATGATTCCCTCCGCCACAAAATGAAAAGGAGGTTTAAGGAAGAGCCCAGTAAGAAGTTCCATGAACTCATGCAGGCTGCCATTATGTGGTCAGAAGAAGAGGAAGTTCCTGTGACAGAGACAGCCAAGCCTAACCCCCTGTCATAAATATAAAGGGAGGGTAAACCCCTTTGAAATCCCTCCTGGCCAGGGGAAAGCTCCTCTCACCTGTAAAGGGTTAAGAAGCTAAAGGTAACCTCGCTGGCACCTGACCAAAATGACCAATGAGGAGACAAGATACTTTCAAAAGCTGGGAGGAGGGAGAGAAACAAAGGGTCTGTGTCTGTCTGTATGCTGCTTTTGCCAGGGACAGAACAGGAATGGAGTCTTAGAACTTTTAGTAAGTAATCTAGCTAGGTATGTGTTAGATTATGATTTCTTTAAATGGCTGAGAAAAGAATTGTGCTGAATAGAATAACTATTTCTGTCTGTGTATCTTTTTTGTAACTTAAGGTTTTGCCTAGAGGGGTTCTCTATGTTTTTGAATCTAATTACCCTGTAAGATATCTACCATCCTGATTTTACAGGGGGGATTTCTTCATTTCTATTTACTTCTATTTTCTATTAAAAGTCTTCTTGTAAAAAACTGAATGTTTTTTCATTGTTCTCAGATCCAAGGGTTTGGGTCTGTGGTCACCTATGCAAATTGGTGAGGCTTTTTATCCAACATTTCCCAGGAAAGGGGGGGGTGCAAGTGTTGGGAGGATTGTTCATTGTTCTTAAGATCCAAGGGTCTGGGTCTGTAGTCACCTAGGCAAATTGGTGAGGCTTTTTACCAAACCTTGTCCAGGAAGTGGGGTGCAGGGTTTTGGGAAGTATTTTGGGGGGAAAGACGCGTCCAAACAGCTCTTCCCCAGTAACCAGTATTAGTTTGGTGGTGGTAGCGGCCATTCCAAGGACCACGGGTGGAATACTTTGTACCTTGGGGAAGTTTTGACCTAAGCTGGTAAAGATAAGCTTAGGAGGTTTTTCATGCAGGTCCCCACATCTGTACCCTAGAGTTCAGAGTGGGGGAGGAACCTTGACACCCCCGTACACGAAGTGGGAGCCTAGTGAATGCAGCTGCTGGGGAAAAGGTCCTGCCCCAAACACAGTTAACACTGGAAAGTTTAAGTGAGGCTGTCCAAACACTGGTGGGCCAACAGGAGGAGATGATAAAAGTGATAACTGAGTTAATGAAAAAAAAAATCCCATTAGTATGTCAAAGTATCTAAGGGCACCGGGATCCCGAAGAGCCCCACTAAAGGATGAGCTGGGAAGGTACATCTGTTACACTTGTGAAAGGCCAGGGCATACTAGCCGGGAATGTCCACTGAGAAGGAGAACAGAGTCCCAGACACTGAAAACCAATAGGGCACCAGGAGTGAGTGGTCCATCTACAGTAGAAGGCCAAGCAGTGGCAGAAGGATTCCTAGGCCTCTTCTTGGTGGAAAATCACTCTGCATACAGTGTTGAAAGGAATGTGGGCAATGCCAGCATATCTAGTGACTTCTGTAAGCGAGCATTTGGAGATTGTCTACTGAAGTATGTATAGCAGGGGTGAAGACCAGATGTTTGTTAGATACTGGCTCAGAAGTCACCACCATTACTGAGTCGCATTTTCAAAAATATTTGAAAGACAAGGAGCTGACCGTGCACAGCACACGGTTTGTACGTCTAACAGCAGTTAATGGACTGGCAATCCCAGTGGTGGGATGCCTCAAAGCAGACATAGACTACATGGGCCAGACACTGCCAGGGAAATGCATCTTCATCCTGAAAGAGAGAGACTCTGAACGGAGCCATATGAGAGAAGGCATCCCAGGGATGAACATCATTAGTGAGCTGAAGGAGCTACCGTTGCCAGTAGAAGGAACTAGGAGGATGAACCGTCATGGGCACTCTAAGAAGAATGCTGTGCTGAGTCGAGTACTGGCTCGAGCACAGAGACAAAACCATTCATTGGGCCCTGCGGGGCAGATTGGAAATGTTAAAGTGGGCAGAAAACAGAAGACTGTTATTCCTCCTCAGAGAGGGAAGATCCTTGACGAACACTGCTGTGTATCAGAAAATACTAATAGATGTCTAGCTCTTGTAGAGCCTACATCTGGGATAAACCTACCTAATGGACTTCAGTCAACCAATGTACTGACCAGTGCCATCAAAGGAAGAGTACCAGTGAGTCTTCTAAACTCAAGCATGGAGACTGTGGAGTTGCAGCTTGAGGAGGTGATCCCTCAGGTGAAGGTAACATTTGAGGAGAGGGGAGAACAAGTTACCTTTCCTCAGGAAAGATGTGGTGGGAGATCGCTAGTTCCAGTTCAGGCGGCATGCCAAGGGCTAATTCCTGCACAGGTGGCTAACTTAAGGATGTTGCCAGAGAAGTGTCAAGAAGCCTTTTCAAAGGATGAGGTGACCAATTTCGATGACTGGGTCAAAGGTGTCCATGACAGGCCAAAGACAGCCAACAAAGTTGTTCTCAGTACAACTAAAGACACAGCCCACAGTAGGAAAAGGACTCATGATCACAAGTCCAGTGGGGCTCTCATCAGACCTGGTGACTGTGTACCAGTTCGTAGCCACAGACACCAGAGGCGTAATAAAATACAAGACAATTGGGATCCAAATCCCCACACTGTGGTCACCCACAACAATCCCGAACTTCCAGTGTACGCTATCCAGCCTGAACAAGGAGGTCCTGAGAGAGTAGTACATAGGGACCAGCTAAAGCATTGGACTTTTAGTCTTACCAGGGTTCGTAGGAGGCATAGAGCATCATTTCCCGAGGAGACTAAAACCAATGGGGTAAACCCAAACCCCAACGAGAATTGCCAGGTCCCTCAAACTGACCCAGTATTACCCGAGGATAGGGAAATAAAAAATATGAGTAATGAACCACCAGTTTAAGAAGGTCCCAGAGGGCTAATAAGGGTGTACTTCCTGTTCGATTTAGAGATAATTGTTATTGGTTCTGTGTAGTGTTTTAATGAATATTGTTATGTATAGTATGAAGAAGTAGATGTGGAATGTTAAATATGTTAAATGTTCTTTTGATAATTGTTAATGGGTTTTTGATATGATATGATGTGGGTATATGTTGTTACTATGGGGCCCGGATGTACTGGTGTGAATATTGTGGCTGTGGCAGAATTTTAGCAATGGGTAATGTAAGGGGACTGTTGCCCCCTTACTAACATTCAGTGGGGGTGTTTTAATTGCTACCTCCCAGTACTAAAAGGGGCAAGGGTCAATGGGGAATCAGAACCCTGAGACTGCCAGTCCCTAGGAGCAATGGGGTGAGGCCAATGCTCCAGGTCAGCCCGAATGACAGGGCGAGCAGACTAATTGGGGAGTCAGGAGGCCAGGGAGGTCCCATCCTCCGTGTGAGCTGGAATTGCCTGGGTCAGACAGAGTGGGGCCAAGCTAAGGAGAAAGCAGGGGCCCAAGCTGAGCTGGGTAGCAGAGTTGTGCCAATCCAGAGGAACTAGAAAAGCAGCCCAGAGAGAGCAGACCCTGTCCTGGGAGCAGAGCTGCAGCAACCAGAGCCAGAGGGTCCAGAGAAGCAGCCCAGGGAGCTGGAGGCAGGGCAGCAGCTGTGCTGAGGCAGAGTGGAGCTGGAGCTAAGAAGACAGAGTGGGGCTGGGGCTGGAGCAGGAGCAGTCTGGAGCCGGGTGTCGGGAGCAGCTGGGAAGAGTGAGGGGGGACCCTGGGCAGTGGGCCCAGCACAGGGAGATGCCTTAGCCAGGAGGCTCTGCAGGCCAGACTCAGAGGGGGATTGGTAACCCTGACAGGGCAGGGGCAACGCTGCAAAGAAGGGCCCTGCCACCTAGAGCCTGAGAGCGTGTGGCCACCACCAGAGCGAGTGTCCAACCCACGGCATCGCTGCAGCACAGACAAGGCCTGAGAAGGAGGCCTGGGACTTACAAGGAACAAACTGTGAACTGCCCTGACGTTCCAGAGACACTGTTTGTGAAGTTCCCTGCCACAGAGCGGGGTGATGTGTTTCCTTTAACCTTTCCCATTTTTCCTTATTCTTTTTCAAATTAATTGTTGATTAAATAACTTGCATTTGCTTCAAATTGTATATAATGATCAGTGGGTAGAGAAGTGCCCAGTGCAGAGAGAGTACCCCGGAGTGAGGACACCCTAGCCCCTGTCCTAGGTAACCACAGCAGGGTTGGGGGTCGAGCCCCCCAGGAATCCTGGGCCCAGCCTTGTTGGGGTTACGAAGACTCTGCCAGATAGGAGAGTGGAAGGGGAGTCCTCAGGGGCAGAGAGGCCACTGGGTAAAGGAAGTGGGAGCGAGGACCCAGATCCTTTCGCTAGCCCACTTCACCGGGCTAGTGCAGAAGCCAGGAAAGTTCCCCACAATAGTGGGACTATTCCCCCGCTTACACTAGGAGGGTAGTGAGACTTGAGCCAAGAGAGATTAACTCTTAAAGTATAGGCAGCAGCAGCAAGTTTAGAAAACTGATAAAGGATATAAAAGCAAACATACTGGTATGTAAAAATATTTGAGAAAGGAGGTTATATTTTTAGCTGAGTGCGAAGTATGGTTTCAATTTGTTAGTCTCTGAGGTGCCACAAGTACTCCTGTTCTTTTTGCAGATACAGACCCCCAAGCTTTCGTTGCCCAGGAATAAATACATCTTGGGTTATTTTAATAAATCAAGCCTGCAACCTAGATAGCCATTTTTCACGGTCTCCTGCAATACTCTGCCACTGCAAGACACTTGGACAGTTTCCCTAAGTTCTCATGCTCTTTCTTCTCAGATCAGTAACACATCAATATTAACATGGGGTTTCCCCACCACTGGGGTGCCAGTTCACATTTATGCAGTTCTGGGAATTACAGCTGCTAGATTTTAAAGAGCTACTGATCTGAAACAGTGTCGTTTCTTCAGCATCAACTTGCTATCTTGGGCCCATATGAGGGGCACCCCCCAATTGTTGTACATTCTTGATACCCTCTTCTTCCCACCACGTTGCTGTCTGCTCAGTTTGTTCCTGTCGGATAGTTTTAGTCTCTTGTTGTACCAAAGCCTTGGGGCTCTGTTTCCATGCCAACTGCTCTGTAATCTCTTTAGCTTGCAATGCTCAGTATGAATTAGACTTGCACATGTTCCACTGATTTAAAAAATGTAATTACATGAATACTGAGTATTGGCCGGTCCAAACTGCGGTGTATATTACATCATATCATGAACTTACAGTACATTTTGACTTAAAGTTTTCATTTAGGGCATAAGTGGTTTAAAACACTCCTGTAACCCTATCAATTAGGTATTCTATAAACAAAAACGCTGTTTAAAAGTGATTAAGGTTGGTTGTGTGACTTCCCACAAAGCAAATCACTGAAAGCAAGGCAATTCCAAGTTATGGGACATCTCTTTACCATAACCTAATACCCGCATAGCATGTTTCCACTGACAAACTTTGCATTTTCACTCGAATCTCCTTTTCTCTCTCCAGATAAGAACACACACTACACATGCAAAATCTGTCTCCTTAGCACTGTAACACAAAACTGTCATTAAAACATCAACCACATTGACAGTCATTCAGCAGGGATATATGTGCACAGATTAAGTGTACAAAATGTGTCTCTCTTGGGGAAAAATAAGGTCTTAATTAAGGAATATTTATTTCTAGAACCCATTTTCATAGTGGATCTTATTATTCTTTGTTACATGATTTACTCTGTACAAATATGAAAAGCAACCAGTCTTTACATCAGCAGGCTTAATCCGTAAATAGGGCAATATCATTAAAATATGCACACAGGCTGAACTGTCAAACTTCAACTGGTACAGTTCAAGTACGTAAGCTATATTTGTTGGGTTGCCTTTTGAAGGGACATCCTTATGCTTAGATGAGCTGTCAGTCTGTTTGAAACTGGGAGTGGTTTTCCATCTTAAAATATGACCATACAGTTGTTGACATAGAGCCAGACTTTATTCTGAAATAGATGTCTGTTGTAATAACTGACAATAATAGCCAGCATTTATACAGTATTCCACATATTCAGATTACTCATACTGAGAGGTGCAATCCTTTGTTGAAGTGATGGTAGTTGCAGAGCTAAATCCTTATCCAATTCTGAAAATGTAGGCAGTAATGTCACTTCAAAGTTGTTTGCATTTTCACAGTGTTGTCAGAATTTTATCCCATAAAGTTGCTGTTGATTTCAACAGGCGTGATGAACTTTAGTAAACTAAACTTACTTGTAAGAGTTAGTTCATTCTTCTTTTGGACATCTTTTTCAGGACAGCTTGTTCTCTGATTTTACAGCTGCTATACAAAGCACTTCATGATAGCTGAAGGGGACAATTATGGGAACGACTACTCAACAATGAGCTTCACACTTGCTTTAGTTTGCGATCTGCTGAGTGTATTTTAAGTGTTCTAAAACTCTGGAGGTTTAGTAGATCAGTGAGTGGTTCCTTACCACTGCTGGGTTTGCCTGGCAAGTAGTTAAAAAGATCATCATAGGCACAGAAAATCTATTTCTAGGATTTCCCTTTAAGTTGTTTGTGGTGATGTCTAGAATCAGTGCTATTATATAGCTTGTTGTTTTTTGCTAATCTTTTAGAAATCAGACCTAGATTTGCTATTTTCTTTTTTAATTTTGTGTTGGTGAAAGGTGCTGGATTGAAATCCTGCAAATTGAAGTCCTCTGTCCATAGAAGAGGCATAGTGGTCTGAGCCTCACCACATCATCCTGGGGAGAATTCTGTGCCAAAAAATTAAAAATTCTGCACACAATATTTTAAAATTCTGTATATTTTATTTGTCAAAATAACATAATGTAATAACACCAGTAATTTATTTCAAAATACCTGTCAACAAGTATGTCAACAATACACACAACAACAAAAAAGATCTTCCCCTCCCCACCCCCCCCCAGAGTAGAGAGTTAAAGAAATACCTATGACAACCCAGTTCCACTTGGGGGTACTTGGGGCTGCGTGGGACCCCCAGAGCCCAGACACCTGCACTCCCCTCCCCCCAGAGCCCAGACACTCACCGCCCTGGAGCCCAGGCATGGGGTCCCCCCCAAAGCCTAAATATCCACACCACCCTTCCCCCAGAGTCCAGCCGTGGACATCCCCAGAGACCAGACACCTGTACCCTCTTCCCCCCAGAGCCTAGCCACGGGGCATCCCCAGAATCATAGAATATCGGGATTGGAAGGGACCTCAGGAGGTCATCTAGTCCAACTCCCTGCTTAAAGCAGGACCAATCTCCATCCCAGCCAGGGCTTTGTCAAGCCTGACCTTAAAAACCTCTAAGGAAGGAGATTCCACCACCTTCCTAGGTAATGTATTCCAGTGTTTCACCACCCTCCTAGTGAAAAAGTTTTTCCTAATATCCAACCTAAACCTCCCCCACTGCAACTTGAGACCATTACTCCTTGTTCTGTCATCTGCTACCACTGGGAACAATCTAGATCCATCCTCTTTGGAACCCCCTTTCAGGTAGGTGAAAGCAGCTATCAAATCCCACCTCATTCTTCTCTTCTGCAGACTAAATAATCCCAGTTCCCTCAGCCTCTCCTCATAACTCATATGCTCCAGCCCCCTAATCTTTTTGTTGCCCATCCTTCTTGTAGTGTGGAGCCCAAAACTGGACACAGTACTCAGATGAGACCTCACCAATGCTGAATGGAGGGGAATGATTACGTCCCTCGATCTGCTGGCAATGCTCCTACTTATACAGCCCAAAATGCCGCTAGCCTTCTTGGCAACAAGGACACACTGTCAACTCATATCCAGCTTCTCATCCACTGTAACCCCTAGGTCCTTTTCTGCAGAACTGCTGCCTAGCCACTCGGTCCCTAGTCTGTAGCAGTGCATGGGATTCTTCTATCCTAAGTGCAGGACTCTGCACTTGTCCTTGTTGAACCTCATCAGATTTCTTTTGGCCCAATCCTCTAATTTGTCTAGGTCCCTCTGTATCCTATCCCTACCCTCCAGCGTATCTATCCAGAGCCTACACACCCACACCCCTCTGCCCCCCAGACACCCACACCCCACTCCCCCCAGAGCCCAGCTGTGGGGCAGCACCCGTCCCAGATACCTGCACCCCCAGAGCCTTTAGTCCACCCCAGCTTCTTTACTGTCCAGCCAGGGAACGTGGTGTGGTGTGGCCCTGTCCATCCTCACTGTTTGTCAGAGCTGGGTCTCCTGTCCCTGGGAGAATGAGGCTCAAACCAGCAGCCAGAACATGCAGCCTCTATCCTTGCGGGCTGGGCATTCTGTTCACTAAGAGCCGGGCTCTGCAGCGTCCAGCAGCCCACAGTGGCGGCCAGAAGCTCAGCAGCCCCAGTTCTGCAGGAAAAACGTGAAATTGTGCACAAATTCTGCATTAAGAAAAGGAGTACTTGTGGCACCTTAGAGACTAACCAATTTATTTGAGCATAAGCTTTCGTGAGCTACAGCTCACTTCATCAGATGCATTCATGAGTATGCATCCGTTGAAGTGAGCTGTAGCTCACGAAAGCTTATGCTCAGATAAATTGGTTAGTCTCTAAGGTGCCACAAGTCCTCCTTTTCTTTTTGCAAATACAGAGTAACACGGCTGTTACTCTGAAATTCTGCATTGCGCAGTGGTGCAGAATTCCCCCAGGAGTACAGTGTGTCTCAACTCTAGGAATGAGAGGAGAGGTCTTTTAGTCTTCTGTTTAGTGCCTTAGCTGATACTGCCCGCAAGAGTGCAAAACCTGATGATGATTTGTATGATGCATATACTGATCCATGGGAACTGCAGTAAAAGAGCTTTTCACATAAAGCACCAAACTGAAACAAGACTAGATAGCAGAGATTGTTGGTCACTACTGACCTTGTCTACATTCACACCAGTGACCTGCAGATGAAAAGCTATGTATCCTATTTCAAATTCACCAAGTCAGTGTTTTCGCTCCCCACTTCCTGTCTGTTTGTGGGTGGAAATGGCAGAGTAGAAAAGAGATGGGGAACAAGGATGTTCTTCACCTTGGTCAGCAATGAATGAGTTGAGCAGAAGTCAGCTGGACATGAGAGGAAGAGGGACAGAAGGCTAACCCTAAATTTGTTCCCTGTGCTGGTATGTTATATCCTTTTCTGCCACCCTGCGACTGTTGTCTTAGGTTGGTTGAGAAAAGGACTCATTTTATTTTGTTTGCAAATTGCGTAACACATCTTGAGTCCTGTAAATAATGATTAGTTGATTTTTTGACCTACCGATAGTAAAAACATTTAAAAGAGGAGGGGGGAAGTATTTTAACTTGCAATCTTTAACATCTCACTAGTCTAGCTTTTTGAGTATAGAATAAATTTAGTACTTATAGAGTTGTAGTTACTAGTTCTCCAAGACGGTGATAGCTCATCTTGGGAAAGCCCAGAAGAGTTGCACCAAATATTATGGAATAATGTGCTGTGAACAAACTGTATCCAGGAGAATGGAAACCGATTTCAGATCCAAGCAGTCCGTGCTCATTAACCTGGGAAGGCAAGAGGACTAGGGTGAAACAACAAGTACCTGTCCCTGGCAGGCGAGCAGGTTATGACATATCATTCCTATTAACTGAATATGACGGATTGGCCTAGTAAGCCATTGCATCTGAAACTAACTTTTATAAAAACAGTACAGCAAGTCAAGACTGACTTACATGGGATTTAAGCCAGGCCTGTCAAACCTAGCAAATGGAAATGGTCATGCATTTCAGGTAATGGCTAAACATATTACAAGTATTACAAGCTAGAATGTCAGAACCCTGTTTGCTCCAGGCCAGACCGTGCTAGCAGTGGTGGAGTTAAGGAAATTTCCTTGTAACTGCTGCCATACAGGAGACAACATTGGTTGGGTACGGAAGAGCTCACAGTTGGAAATTATACTTTACTTTATTCCATTGTTACCATAGAGTAACAATATTATTCTGGAGGCAGCTGAACAGACATGAGAAGGCTGGAGGCAGTAAAGATAAGTTCTTCAGAAGATGGCAGTTGTATAGTGGAATGATTTTAAGACAAATTAAGTTAGAAGGAGAGTAGGATGTGAAATCAGGATATGGGATTGGCTGCAATTCATAAGATTATGATGGTGAGGACATTGCAGAAGACAGATGATAGGATGCCGGTGAAAATAGTACAAGTACAAACAAAGTGAGTCAGACCTAGAGGCCAACCACCAACTAGAGGGTGGGACATCATCTGGAGGGACATGACCAAGCCCTGGACAGGAATGAATGGTGATACGTACTGTTCCATATGTCAGCAAAGTTGCTTTGGGATTAGAAGTAGTAGTTATAGTAAGGTAATACTATAGGTAATAGATAATAGTAATGCAAAAGTGAAATACTAAATACTGTAAGTATATAAATCAGAGGGATTTCATTAGTATGCTGATCTTTAAGTGGCTGATGCTATTTGTTTCCAATGTGTCATATCACTGTTCCATTATTTACAGGCAGTGTGCCACATCATTCCCAGACCTGCTGGAATTGATGTTTGACACCTACATCTCATTACCAATCACTTGATCTGCAGTTAGTGCAAAGGACTTTTAACCACAGGAGCTAAAAAGGATATCTTTCCATACTACTGCTAAACTAAAGTTGGAACTGCAGTCTGCCACTTAGAGACTGCCATTGTATGTCTGAGAGAGAACCATAACACTAAAACTCAACTTGTAAAGAGAACAATGTGTTTTAGGGGCTTCTAAAGATTTATTCAGAAACGTGTATTGTATTTGAATAAAACATATTCCTGCAAGCCATACTTGCTGTTCACAGATACATTTGGCATGTTTAGACTAATACACAGGACTGTTTAATGTTAATTTGTGGTATACCAATATGGTAAGTACACTGGCAGCTGTCTGATTTGTGTAGACTTACAAAATTTTCAGAGTGGAGTTACTTAGACCTGTTTATATTTATACAATTGGTTTTATTTAGAAATTGTTCTCATCAGGTTCCCTTGTGTCATCTTTATGCCCAGTGAAAGCATCAGGAATTTGTTTTGAAATGTTAGCATGCTGGAGTCCATATCTTTCCATATTCAGTAAAATCTGTCAAACATTTTTGTATTCTATATGTTGGAACAGTGTATTAATATCTCTGTGTTTATTCACTAGCAACTACTCCGTGAGATGCAACAGATGGCTAGCCGTCCCTTTGCCTCCATCAATGTTGCCTTAGAAACAGACGAAGAGCCGCCTGATCTCATTGGAGGAAGCATAAAGGTTAGAGTTCATGCTGTTTGGATGGTCCTACCTGTAATTAATCTTCATGGATGTTTTTTCTCAACTGTGGATAAAGCAGTAATGGAAATCTGCTGCTCATTGGCAACCTGTAGGAAACTATAAGCACTTGAAAGCTTATATGAAAGCTTATGTATTGTTTTGACTTCATGTTGTGCCTTTAGGTTATGCATTTCCATCTTTTGGACTACACTGGTGTTAATAAAAGTTACATCAATTTTTAGTTTTTATGCTTGTAATGAAGAAGGACACAGCTTAACGCAGCAGAACAGTTGGATGGAAATAGCTGTGGGTGCTGCAAATAGAAGCAGTTCTTGTGAGGTCTCTCCCAAGGAACAGAAGAGTAATTGTCTTTGAATTCTGTAGAGATATAAATGTATTTTTTGAAGCAAATAAATGTTCATCACAAAATATGATGCGTACAAAGTAGGAGGAGAGAATTACAAAGTGTCTTTCCCCTAATCTGGAATACTTTTAGATGCAGTATGTTGTAATTGTAGGAATATGCAGAGTTAAAAGGGAAGATGAAGAATTTGAGAGAGATCATGGCTGTGGTAAATTTCTGATGTCAGACCTGTAAACTAGAAAGCAAAGCTAAGCTTTCCTGAGTATAATTTGTCTATCTACTGTACACATGCTTAGCCTATAAGTTTATGGCACTCTCACTTAACAGCCTCGGCACAAAATCTTCTTTCCTGCCCTTACAATGATGACAAAAAAATATTTCTTCCATTTAGAATATATGTGGGGTGTGTTTATGTGTGTATATAAAATATAGCAAAAAAAAATGATAAAAGAATGTTGAAGTTGCAAAGTCCAGAATTCAGGTGCCAGGAAATGCCAGAATTAGGATGCCCATACGACTTTAGTTCTGCACGTAATGCATATGAATTGATAGTCTTTAATTACATGTTCATACTATTTTTTCCATAGGACTTCTGCCTCATTCAGGGCACAGGATGGACAGCTCTCCATAAGTGAGGCAGCAGTTCAATGTTACTTTTTAGCCTCACTACTCAATGTGCACCCCCTATCATATTTGCTATATACTGTCCAACTGTTGCATTGAATTTAGAATTAATTTTGTTCATGGAGTTTTCTCAGGTTTGCATTACCACGGCATCTGAGTGGTTCATCAATTTATCTCTGTCTCAGGCAGGGAGGTATGGTCCCTTTTTTTTGTAAGTAGGAAACTGAGCAATAGAGAAAGTAAGGCCAAAACTTGCAAGAGTATCCACTAACTTTAAGTGTTTCAATGATTGGGCAACTAGTTTGAGATACTTATGGGGCCTGAATTTTTGGAACATCAGCTGTACTTTCATTTGAGTTGTGAGTGCTCAGTACTTTTGAATAGTAAGCCCTAGATACGTCCAACTGGTAGGTAGTTTTTGTAATTTCTAAAAGGATGTTAAATAAATGCCTCTGATTTAGAATTGATAGAGAGATGAACCAAAAGACAATCTTTCTGTTAAGATATGGTCCACATCTCTGAAAAAGTTTGATACAAGTTTTAACAAGTTAAGAATTACTTAGAAAAGTTAGATGTCTTCGAGTCAAATGGTGAACTATATTTTAGAATAGTAAAGGAACTGTGTGAGGAGATATGAGCCATTAGTGATTATCTCTGAGAACTCATGGAGGACAGGAGTGATTCCAGAAAACTGAAAAAGGGCAAATATAGTACCTCTTCATGAAAAGGGGAACAAGGACAAATAAGGGAATTATAGATAAGGCTACAATTTAGTCACGGGTATTTTTAGTGTAAGTCATGAACAGGTCACAAACAATAAACAAAAATTCACAGTCCGTGACCGATCCATGACTTATACTAAAAATACCTCTAACTAAATCTTGGGGGCAGTGCACGTCTGGGGCCAGTGGCACCAGCTGCTGGGGGCCACCCAGGGACTGCGGTCGCTCTGAGACTGCTGCCTGGGGCCACGGCCGAGAAGTGGCTGGTTTGGCTGACCCAGAGGCCACTACAGCAGCGGCTGGTATGGCTGTCCCTGGGGCCACCTGGGCAGCTGGCCCTGGAGCCAGGCACACCGGCTGCTGCAGAAGTCACAGAGGTCGCGGAAGGCATGGAATCCGTGACTTCCATGACAGACACAGAGCCCTAAATATAGATCAGTCAGCTTAATTTTGGTATCCAGAAAGATAATGGAGCAAATAATCAAACAATCAATTTGTAAGCATCTAGGGGAAAATAAGGTGATAAATCAAGGACAAATCATGTCAAACCATCCGAATAACCTTCTTTGACATTGCAACAAGCCTTGTGGATGGGCAGGGGAGGCAGTAGATGTGGTATGTCTTGACTTTAGTAAGGCTTTTAGTGCTCTAGCACATGACCTTCTCATAAACTAGAGAAATAGAGCCTGGACAAATGTATTATAAGGTGGGTGTGCACTGTTTGGAAAAGCTAACTCAGAGTAGTTATCACTGTTTCACAATCAATCTGGAAGGGCATATCAAGTGGGGTCCCATAGGGGTCTGCCCTGAGTCCAGTTCTAGTCAATATCTTCATAAATGATTTGGATAATGGGATAGAGAGTACATTCATAAAGTGTGCAGACAACACCATGCTGGGAGGAGTTGCAAGCACTTTTGATGACGGGATTAGAATTCAAAATGACTTTGACAAACTGCAGAAATGGTCTGAAATAGGATGAAATTCAATAATAACAAATGCATAGTACTACACTGAGGAAGGAATAATACACTGCACAAATACAAAATGGGAAATGACTGCCTAGGGAGGAGTACAGTCGGAAAGGATCCGGAGGTTATAGTAGATCACAGACTAAATGAGCGTCAATAATGTAATACTATTGCAAATAAAGCAAACATCATTCTGGGATGTATTAGCAGGGGTCTTGTAATCCAGACATGAGAAGTTATTCTTCCACTCTACTCAGTAGCGATAAGGCCTCGATTGGTGTATTGCATTCAGTTTTGGCAACCATACTTCTGGAAAGATGTGGACAAATTGGAGAAAGTCCAGAAGAAAGCAACAAAAATTATTAAAAGTCTGGAAAACATGGCCTATATGAGGAAAGATTGAAAAAAAAGAAGGGTTTTAGTTTGGAGAAGACTGAGGGGGGATGTGATAAGTCTTCAAGTACGTAAAAGGTTGTTATAAACACAAGAGCGATAAGTTGTTTTTCTTATGACTGAGGACAGGAGAAGAAGCAATGGGCTTAAACTGCAGCAAGAGAAAATTAGGTTAGACATTAGGAAAAACTTCTTGATTGTCAGAGTAGTTAAGCGTGGGAACAAATTTCCTAGGGAGTTTGTGGAATCTCCATCATTGGAGGCTTTTAAGAGCAGGTTAGACAAACACCTGTCAAGGATGGTCTAGATAATGCTTCATCATGCCTCAGTGCAGGGGACTGGACTAGGTGACCTACTGAGGTCCCTCCTGGTCCTTCATTTCTATGATTCTTTAACATCATGCATCCGATGAAGTGGGTTCCAGCCCACGAAAGCTTATGTCCAAATAAATCTGTTCGTCTTTAAGGTGCCACCGGACTCCTTGTTGTTTTTGTGGATACAGACTAACATGGCTACCCCTGATACTTTAATATCCTGGATAACCTATTAGGTCTTTTCCATTTTTAGAGTCTGAAGTAGATGGTTACAGAAAGTCTGTATGGAATCAGTTGTCCATATCACACGCGTTATCATAAAAATTGGCACTTTTGTTGTCTCAGCAGAGGCTCCAATGAATGGTTATGGACATTCTTCTCTCCCTGTAAAAAGGTCCCTCCAAATCAAGATCAAAGCATATTGGTGCAGGAAAGCTTGCCTACACAATGCCTGTTTGGTGGCTAAATTACTTGATTTCAGTCTCTGATAAAGTCAGCCCAGCACTACCATAAACATTATTTTTTAAGGGAAATGCAACAACTGTATTATGTGACAGAGATGTGACATATTGGCTTAGTTCACATAGTGTACTTTAAAAATATATTACAGTGGCCTTCTTTTTCACCTGTTGTTTTACACTGTATGTACAACTCACTTGTTTGTATGTTTCCCTCTTAATCTTGTTAGTCTGGGGAAATAAACTGATAGGATTTACAGAAAAGCCAACTTTCTTTAAAACAAAAATAATACTGTAAAAACTATGCATACGTTTATTGTTCGTATGAAAACAGACAGTCTTTGTTAAATTCAAATCAGGGTTAAGAAGTTCAGGCTAGCATGAATTATTAAAATTCTGCTCTGACTTTTCACAGGGTCCATCATCTAAACTAAATTGACATTTACCATGAAAAAATGCCAGTCTTCCTGCAGGCACTTCCCCTTCCCCTCTTTCCATTACTTAGCTTATTTCTAGAAAAACTAATTTAACTGAAAACACCACTCTTGCGGTATTAGCCCAGAACCAGTTGTCGTAGAGCTGTCCTAAACTTTTCTGACTTCATGACAAGTTTGTTTGCAGTTAATATCTTCTCTTCAGTTTTTGTTTTCACTTTGGGTCTTTCAATATCTGCTCATTTCTTCCTCACCTCTCCTGTTTAGCTTTCTGAACTGACTTTTTTCTGTTCTCTTTATCCTTTCCTTATGTTTTTTCTTTTTGATTAGAACTACATTAAACAGGGCTGCCCCTCTGCTGTGAAGGGGTCCATAAATAGTAACACAGGATCTCATTCATTTCCTTCCTCACTTCTACGTGATACCTTCTGTCTGTCTGCCATCTTTTCTTTTCTGATTTGTCAGAACTGGCAAACTCTGACATTCTTACATGGCCCAGGAATTGAAGGTGCAGGCCAGCTTTTCAAGAGTAAGAGGATAGTTAAGAATCCCAGTCATTTATGTAGGTTGCTGAATTTGACAGTAGTACCAGAGACAGGGAATTGAGGCTAGTGTGTACAAACTTTCTGAAGCATTCCAGTGCAGATTGGATGGTTTGGGGGAGAAATTAAAAAGGTGCAAAGCAAAAATTTAGGCTCTGAGTATTGCAGAAAATACTCCCAGAGAGGTGGTCTAGATTGTTGAATAATACTCCAGTGAAAATGGTGGAAACTACACCTAACAGGCATATTCAGTTTCGAATATGTCGTCTACATGTCCCTTTGGTCAATTTCAGTTTTTCTCCCAGCCCTTTTCCACTTGCACTGGAATTCCCCAAATAATTTGGAAAGGAGAAGCCGCCATCATAGCCCACGCTCCCATTGCTCTTTGGTTGGAAATATTCTTAACTGAAGGGAGTTGCAGGAATCTGAGTTGATGTGGAATGGGCTGATAAGCAACTGTGGAACTGCATTTTTTTGCCTTCTGTTTGCTATTGCCAGAGCAGGGAGGTTGAAAACAGAAATGTTGGGTGCATTGTTGGATCTTAAGGGGTTATCCAGTCACTCGGCCATTCAGTGTGCCACCATTGTTGACCCTGTATTTGGCTCCCCTCCCTCGTACACACTTGGCACCAGAACTACAGATTTCTTCGTGCTAATCACAAACACAGGGATTTTTTTCACGTGAATCAGAGATTTTTGGTTCATAACTACTTTATTTGGGGTACAAAAGAGAGTTGAAAAATGGGGCATTTTGTCTACAAGAGGCCTCTTTCCTTTTCCATCGTGCACGGCCAATTGGCAGCTTAGCGTCAGGCTAGTTCCTAAGCTAATATTTTCCAGCTGGACATATTAGAACAGTGTTTTCAATTAGTATTTTTCCTAGGGCACATCATAGTAATAGAAACTAATTTACCTCTAGGGAAACAATTTTATTAGTGTGCAGCTAAGCAACAGATAACTAGCTCCTTTGGGAGTTTTTCCATTCAAAAACCCAGTAGAGCACAAATCTTCTCTTAAATTTGGTTGACCATTACAAGATCTATTGGCCCTTGGCTGCAGCTGTTTGAACTCCCTGAAGCGCTGAACATTACAACTTTTATAAGAATATTTAAGATCCTTGGTCATCTAGAACCTGTGCAAATGTTTTAAACTGAGTTACTGGGAGTCAGGCTATTGTTTAGATCTTGTTCTTTGAACTGCTCTAAGAAGATTCTTGCAGTCAGTTGGAAATAGTCTTAAAAATCAGCTTTTCAAACAGAAGTTAGAGAATTTCTTAGAGTGCTGGCATAGATGATCTTTAAGCATCTTAAAGTAGGGAGCCTCATGCAACTAGTACTTACATTCTCAGCAGAGGTAAATATATATACTGTGAAAGTCATCCTAAGCAGCCACCACAGGGATGAACAAACAGATACCTAGTAAAGTTTCAGAGTAGCAGCCGTGTTAGTCTGTATTTGCAAAAAGAAAAGGAGTACTTGTGGCACCTTAGAGACTAACACATTTATTTGAGCATAAGCTTTCGTGAGCTACAGCTCACTTCATCGGATGTAGCTCACAAAAGCTTATGCTCAGATAATTTGTTGGTCTCTAAGGTGCCACAAGTATACCTAGTAAAGTTTGTCTTTCATAACAGGTCAAACAAAATTGTGCTGGAAACTTTGAGGGAAACTGTAAAGCAGTTTCATAAGACAGTATTGTCAACTGGAGATGGCCATTCGTGCAGATCTCACTGTATTGTGTTCTGTTTTCCACACTTAGAATCCAGCACTGATAGATGGTTATCCCTTCATCTGTGAACTGGAGGCTGTTCATGTCTACAAGTAGTCTAAATGGCTAAATGATGGTGGCTTTTGTCAAGAAAATAGTCTGCAGCTCGTTTGGAATGTTAATGTCGTTGAGGTGTGGATGTGCATTTAATTCCACAACATTAGTTGTCATAGGGCCAAAGTTAGTCTCACTGCAAATTCTTAATTGCCCCTTTTTCAAACATCAAGACACCAAGCTTGATTTCTGCTTTAGAAAGAGCCGAAATGTGGCACAAGTGTAGCCTGTGCCAGTCTAGTAATCAATTCATACTGCCCAGGGTAGAAATGCTGTCAACAGGATCAAAAACTGCCTGAAGGTCTCAGCTATTAAAAGGTAGAGATAAACAGTAGTATGTTCAGATGGGTGTGGAGTGTCACTGGGATCTGTGCTCTTTCCACTCTTAACATCTTTATTAGTTATCTAGAAGGTGGTAAACAGCATGCTCAGGACATTACAGTAACTTGAGAGGAGTTGTGAATATCAGCAAGGCCAGGAAGTAGCTAGAACGATTAGACATTTGAACCAAAAAAAGTGAGGTTCAGACTTGGAGAACTGCAAGCTATTGCATTGGGGGGCAAATAATTTGAAATAAAAAATTGAACATAGACATCACTTCTACAGCCTTGCTGTAACTGCACCCGGAATCTTGTATTCAGTTCTGAGTACTACTGTATTATAACAGGGTTCAAAAAAGAACTAGATAAGTTCATGGAGGACAGGTCCATCAATGGCTATTAGCCAGGATGGGTAGAGATGGTGTCCCTAGCCTCTGTTTGCCAGAAGCTGGGAATGGGCAACAGGGAATGGATCACTTGATGACAACCTGTTCTGTCTGTTCCCTCTGGGGCACCTGGCATTGGCCACTGTCAGAATATGGACCTTTGATCTGACCCAGTATGGCCGATCTTATGTTCTTATAAAAAAAAACTGATTCAATGGGATGAGCTCAGAGGAGAGCAACCAAACTTCTCAGAGAGCTTGGCCTGACTTCTAAAAGGATTAAAAGCCAAGTATGTACTGTATAGTTTGACTAAGCAATGTTTGAGAGGGGCACAACTGTCTGTATATATTTAAAGGGGCAGTGAGGAGAGGGATGAAAGGGATATCCCAGAGAGGAATGGGATGAAACTGAGAGGAAAATATAAACTGAACATCAGGAAAAAAAATGTTGTTAGTGAGAGCTGTAGCACTGCAGAATAGTCACTTCAGGGAAGTAATGGGGCTTCCATCACTTGGGACATCTTGTAATGATCCAGTCTAGTTTTTATAGGTACTGTAAAGAAGAATCCTGTCTTAAAGCTTACCTAGAGGGAGGTTATCCCATAACTTCCTAGCATAGTAGTTCTATGACCTTGGTTTTAAGCAGCTGTGGTGCTGTCCACTTTCAAAGACAGGGTACTGGACTCATTGAACTGTTGGTTTTCATCTAGCATGTCAGTGCCTATGTTCCTGTGACTTAGATGATTCATTCATAGGTTTCAAAGCCACAGGGTGGGGACTGTTATGATCTAGTCTGACCTCCCACATATCACAGGCCATTGCATTTCATTCAGAAGGCATGCTATAACAGGGTTTTAGTTCTAATTTATTACTTGTTCCATTCTTCTGAGAGAGCATCATTTGCCATTTAAAAGATTAATTGCTGATTCGTTAATACTAAAGCACTCAGATTGCACGTAAGTGTGTAACTACGCGGTTTGCTTCTGAAAATACGCACCAACAGTGGAACAGCCAATGTGGTCCACGTAGGTGAACAGATGTCAGGATAGCTACTGTTCTGTTGCAGTATAGAGGAAGATGAGAACAAAGAGAGATTTATCCATTTGGGCCTTTTAAATTATATTTATTGTTGACTCTGCCTATGTTCTCCTGCTTTCTACTTTATAGAGAAGTGTGTACTATCCGTAATATGTAGTTGCTAGTTTTAAGAACCTAGAGATCGTGTGGACAAGTGAGGTGTGTAAAACTGATTAACTCTCCTAGAATTTAATATACTCTAATAATGTTCTGTACTGTGAAAACAACAAAAGATGCTAAACCCTTCGCTTAATGAATTATTTCCAGCTAATGTAGGTGTGGGTTTCATTTGACATAATTTGCTGCTTCGAGAAAGCTTTTCCATTGGTATGCAGTGAACATTTGGTAGTGACGCTCTATGATCTGCTGTTTGTCCTGACCGTGTGACTGCAAAGGTTCATTCCCCTACCCCCTGAGTATACGTTTTGGTAGGTAAATGGAATGATGGCAAGATTTAACTTTGTCCACATTTTGTAAACGTATAAGATAAGTATTTATAAATAAAATTGAAAAGCTGATATTTTAAATACAACTGACCAGTAATGCGGTTGGAAATGCTTTTACCCTGATTTTAGCTGACGAGGAGGAAGTGGCTCAAGAGAAAGCAAACTCTGTGAAGCTTTGAGTAAAAGGGTCTTTTTAAACTCTTCTTTCCCTTTGGCAGAAATGAGTACATTTTCTGATTGAAACACTAATAACACCAACAGCTTCTGAAAACTGTTGGAGAGGACCTATTTGCATTCCTTTGTGCACAGAAGTTGTTTTAAGTGTCTTGTGTCTGAGATCATCCAGCTGCTGTTTCATCCTTTTTATGTGCACCTTTTATTATAAAAAGCAACCTAGTATTGAAATTAATAGCATAACTACCCTCTGGTACATGTGAAATCAAGGTGAACTTTTCAACATTTGCCATATGCATATTGGCCATATTGTATGCTGTGGCTTTGTCTTACACTACCCGTAGGGCAGCAGTGGAGAATTTCAAGATCAATGCGATTGTTATCTTATTTGTGAGAACGTTATGGGGCCAGAAGGTTTTGTAATTTAACATTGCCTGGGAACACTGCAAGTTCTCCTGACACTAATCTTTCCTTTCATGTAGACCTTGCATTGAATGCTTGCTGGATTGACGCTACTTGCATTAAAAGTGGGGTGGTTATTTATTAAATGTAGCTGGGTATAACTCCCCATTGATCTTCCTGCTGTTCATTTGTGGCCATTTGCATTTCTGATACAAGATACTGATGAATCAGTGTCTCATGCCCATATGTTGACTCTGCTAGGGCTAGCCCAGAAGGCTTGAGCACCTTTTTAAAAAATTATATTCTTAAACTCCAGACATAGAAACCCAATATTGAAATGGGCTGAACAATTCAAGAAAAAAGATTGATTTACTGTGGGCCAGCTTCTAGTTAAATATCAGGGCCAAGGTTTCAAAGATGAATATGAATTTTTAATCTAGAATTGTGCACTTCAGATAATTACAAGAAGTTAATTCGTCTCCGCATGAGAAAGCACAGGAAATACTCTGGGGATGTGATTTTTTTAGAACTTCATTTATACCCTCTTTTTATGGAAAATCTCTCATGTTTTATTTTATGAATGCTTGGTCAGTTGTCAATCATACCATTCAAAAAAACTTGGGAAACTTAGCCTGACACTATTCTGCACAGTGAAGTCATCTGAAGCATAGCTGAAACTCTGTTTAACTATTTCAATAATAATGCCCTAGGTTCTGCTTCCATTTAAGCAACTCTGTGAGGCACATATCCCTACTGGAAATTGAAAGCATGTAATGGTTTGGGACTATTTACTAAGCCATACAAAAACGTTGTTAAAAATACATTTTGTCCTACTGTGTTTGAAAAGCAATTGGCTTGGCCTGTCAGTGTTGCATGGTAACTGGATTATATGCTCCAGTATACTTAAAATGTGTTCTAGAAAAATAAAATTGCTGTTCAATGTTTTAAATTATATAGAATATTTATTATTCTGTAGTCATTAGTTTTCATAAGTGTTATTAACTGTTAGACTGTGTTGTATGTTAATTGTATAAATAGAAATAATGGGATGAAATAAAAAGAGATTTTAGGCTAAACGTCACATAATGATGCCTGATTGTGAGATGTAATAGGCTCTGAAATTGGCTCTCAAGGGAACTGGTGGTAGACACTTCACCTGAGTCATTTAAAACTAGTCTAGAGAAAGTACTACAAAATGTATTGTTAGTGTGGGAACAGTATTGCCATGGGAGGTGGATTAATTAGATGACCTAACTGAGACTTTGACCATTTTTAACTTGTATAATTCTGTGAATTATTCAATGTATACTCTACATATTACGCACACTTCAACACTCAAACAAAAAAATTACTTGGCTTGTGTCCACAGCATTTCTGGTCAATATAGCAGCTTTATTGAAGAAATGCTAAAATAGATTTTTTTTTTTTTTTTACATCCTCAATCATTAACAAGTTACCATTAATTTTAAAATTACATTATAAAAAGGGCACTTTTTCTAATATTAACCAGTGCGAAACCCATGGCCGTTCTGGCCGATAAAAATCAGTGGAGCCTCATCATTTCCTGACACTGAAGGTCAGCCCTCAGAAATGTGTCTGTTATGGGATCTAGGAATGACAATCATGTGACATGACTTGGTTATAAAATTCGAGTTACCTTGGCTCCTAGCATTTTGTTGTTCAGCAAAAAAACAACACTTCCTTTAATAGTAGCTTTAATGGCAGAGGTGAGCTATTGCAGGCATTTAGCAGCAGAAGGGTTCAATGTACCACCTGTGCAAAGTCGTCATTCTGGCCACATTTACATTTTTCCTTAAGGGGCGGGAGGAGGGGGAGAAGCATTGATGAAAAGCCAAATTGACAGTCTTGGAGACTGAAGTCTCTGCTGCTCACAGACCAGATATGGCATTGACAGCAGCACTGCAAGCTTCTCCTACACTGACCTCTCAGATGTAACCTGAAGGAAATAAGTCTCTGCCATTCACTCCTTGGTGCCTTTGAAACTGCCAACAAGGGTGCCAGTTGTGGCTTATGTGATGTGTGGACTCAGAGCACCAACTCGTTTCTGATGGGCCATCAGATGGCAGTGACAGGAACATGCATTTGAACCAGTGCCCTAAAGGTGAAATCTTTTGTGTCCCATTAACCACAATCCCTGGCCATCTGTTCCAACTGAGAGACCTTTTGTGATTTTAAAATGTGGACATCCAAGTGTTTGGACACGGAGGGCAGCACTGGTGATGTGCCAAGAGTCTGAGGGCTGCACCTAATTTGCATAGATTTGCATAATGTGCACTTTTATCATATCGTTAGGTTTTCAATAAAAAGGAATTGCTTCTATATTTCAGTGATAAGCTTAGCAAAATACTCAATGTCAGAGTCCCCATAGTGATTTTTTTTATGGTGAACCTACTACTTAGAGGTGTTGCAAAGTTTGGAGAGCCATATTTTAAGAGGAAAATAGCAGCCATCTATCAGACAAAAACACTAATTTGTTATCACAAAAAGGGAAAATGGCAAGTCTTCCTCAGTATCCACACTGTGTCTGCCTCCCTCTGATCTTGAAAGAGGGCCTGGATCTCCAGTGTGAGAATTCAGTGGCCTACCATTCACAGCCCTAATCTCATAACATAGGGCTCCTGTCTCCAAGGGAAGTACGGGAGTTTGCATTTGGAGCTTTTGTCATTGGGGAGATGGCTGAAGGTAGCTGTAATTCCTGTTATGGGAAAGAAGGGGAAAATTAGGAAGCTGAGCAAGTTAATGCTTTGGTTACTGGATGGGAGGGGGAAAAGCATGGACTGTTTTTGGACTATGTCTGTCCGTGGCAGAGAAGTAATAACATGATGAAGTCTGAACAAGCTCTCCGCATTGGCAGCTGCTTATTGTTTGTTTGTACAGCAGCACCTAGAGAACACACTCATGATCAGGGCCCTATTGTGTTGAGTGCTGTACAAATATATGGTTCTAGATAGTTCCTGACCCAGTTGGAAACCCTGTCATGTGCTACCAATGAGAGAAGCTTCTTTGGTGTGACCTGTATGAATATGGGACTAGTGCATCAAACTCCCTTACGATGTGGGACAGGCCAATATGTAACATGATAATGTCTAGGCCCATGGTGATGCCAGCTCCAGCTTTGCAGGCAGTTGTGAGATCACAATCAAGATAGCCAGTAAACTGCTGTTTGACTTATTCACTAGTTTGTCTACATCTGTGTAGAACACATTCCCCAGACTCCAGTGATCAGCTGCCAGATGTAATAGAGGGCATAGTATGTCCTTCTCTACAGGCTGACCCATTGCCTACATCAAACTCAACGTTGCCATCGCCTGATGCAGGAGTCATATCCCCACCCTGGTTTTTGCTTTTTGCCCTCAGTAACACAAGCTGAAGATGAGGTGTATTGTGAGTCACAGTTCCAAAAGCAGGTGACTGAGTTGGTGCTGTCAAAAATGAATTCACAAGACTTGATTGTGTTTTATATGCAGTGTGTGTTATTACTAATGACAGCCTGTCTTAGCAAAACCGTGCACAGCGGTAGGCAGTACATAGCATTTATTCTGGAGTTATACAAAGCAACATGATTGTGTGTTTATTGTACCCCTTTCTTCCAGTGTACCCTAAAACAATAAATTTGGCGACCTCATTGTACAAATTGTATATTCCCAAATCTCTTAAGTCACCACAGAAGTGCAACCACCTCTGTGGTGAAAAGTTGACAGCTGTTTAACAGCACACAGCTTTTCGGATCAGTTTCGTGCAGGAAGAGACAAATACCAGGAGTAAATAAACCTGAAGTAGACATGAAGGGAAACAGAATGTACATACTTTAATTTAGAAATTACCCAGAGCATGAGGGTTAACCTCCCTCTTGTGAAAGTGGCATTGAATTTTGAGTGACTACAGCAGCTCAGGATGGGTTCTGTATCTCACCCAAAAAGATATCACCTCCAGCAGCACAGCGCATCCTCGTTATTACAAAGGCGTTGGCTCAGTACTGGCAGAAGGAAGATGGCTATCTGCTGAATCACTTACACGAGACTGCAGGTTATCTATAATGCTTCCATTTGAAAAGGGTAGCATCTAGCATTTATGTTTGGGGAAGGAATGGAGTAGCAAAAGTATTTTATAATCCAAGAGTGGGGCAAAGAGAATAAATTAAAATTAGATCATAAAACAAATGAGTTCTGTATGTTGCTCCAACATTTCATTCACCCCACGGCGTTGTTCCATGCCATTGTATTCTCCTGGGGCGTTGCTATTTATTGTCGCGAGCACTTGGAGTAAGATTGAGCGCCGGGCTGATGCTGCAGCACTAAATTACCCCCCACACATTTAGTAGCATTTTTGGGTAATGGAAGGAATACAACGTTTGCTTGGATTTTTTTCTTTTTCAGAGATTGCCAAGAAACTTTTAAATGCCCAGCATTACCTCTCTGTTCAGTAGGGTAGAAGGCTGGATGTAGTGCATTGCTTCAGTTTCCAAGAAGCTTTCCCTATGCTCTCTCCATTACCCCTAGTAACTGAGTTGCCAGTCGGATAATATGGCACGCACACACACGTATATGCTCAGTTGCTTTGTAGAACAATAATTGTTTGGAGTTTGATCCTTTTTTTTTCTTTTGGGTATGGGAGTTTTGTTTGTTTACGACTGCAGATTTTTACAGACTGCCTCTTATGTTGTTATAGGCTGTAAAATACTAATTTATCTTGCAAAAAGACTAATAAATCATCGTAATCATTAGGGTTAATATGAAATATGAAAATAGTTTAAAGTTTCATTTTGTTTGCTGTTGTATCCTTTTTTATTAGGCACCAGTAATTTAATTGCGTTGTTTGATTCCTGTTCCTTTTCTAGAGTCTTGGATTATACTGAGTTTCCGTTGAGCCTTTAAATACAGTATTACAATTTTATGCCTAATGAAATAGAATCATAGAACTGGAAGGAACCTCGAGAGGTCATCTAGTCCCATCCCCTGCACTCAAGGCAGGACTAAGTATTATCTAGACCATCCCTGACAAGTGTTTGTCCAACCTGCTCTTAAAAATCCCCAATGATGGAGATTCCACCACCTCCCTAGGCAATTTATTCCAGTGCTTAACCACCCTGACAGTCAGGAAGTTTTTCCTAATGTCCAACCTAAACTGCCCTTGCTGCAATTTAAGCCCATTGCTTCTTGTCCTATCCTCAGAGGTTAAGAACAACAATTTTTCTCTCTCCTCCTTGTAACAACCTTTTATCTACTTGAAAACTGTTATCATGACCCCTCTGTCTTCTCTTCTACAAACTAAACAAACCCAGTTTTTCTAATCATTCGTCATAGGTCATGTTTTCTAGACCTTTAATCATTTTTGTTGCTCTTCTCTGGACTTTCTCCAATTTTTCCACATCTTTCCTGAAATGTGGCGCCCAGAACTGGATACAGTACTCTACCTGAGGCCTAATCAGCACGGAATAGAACGGAAGAATTACTTCTCATGTCTTGCTTACAACACTCCTGCTAATACATCCCAGAATGATGGATTTTTTTTTTTTTTTTTTTTTTTGCAACAGTGTTAGACTGTTGACTCATATTTTGGTTGTGATCCACTATGACCCCCAGATCCCTTTTCGCAGTACTCCTTCCTAGGCAGTCATTTCCCATTTTGTATGTGTGCAACTGATTGTTCCTTCCTATAAGCAATAAGTATTTCATTAGTATCAAAGAATCCACTAGGTGCTGTATGTTCATAATCAACAGGAAACTAGAAGCCACAGAGCATAACATATAGAAAGTCCACCTCAGCTTGCTTGCTGATATGAGGCAAGAGCTCGCCCTCAGTACTTGAGTTCTGAAGTTTATATAATACTTACTCATTCTTTACTTACCGTAGAGTTGTTCCATAGTAAAATTAAGCATGTGCATAAGTGTTTGCAGGATCAGGGCCTATTTGCTGGGTCAGGTAATAACCTATGTTAATATCGACGTCATGCAGTTACTTTTAAAAGGCAGATAAGCATGTCACTTTTTTATTACCTTGTCTTTTTAGTAACAAAGCCCCCTGAAATTAGCTGCTGATCTTTTCAAATTAAATGTTCAATGTTAATAGGAATACACTGGGGGAGATTTCTTAATGTCAGAAAGATCAAACACCCAGTTCCCACTCACCATCGGTGAGCGCTGGGTGACGAACTACCCTTTGTGTCTTTGGCAATCTTCCCCTTTGCACTTATCCTTGTCTCTCATAGTTGTATATTACACAAACAAACACGCACGCGCGCACACACAGTAAATAGGCCTTGGAACCCCCTGCAAGGAGAGTAAATAGTGTAATACTTCATACAGAGAAGCTTTGTGCAAGACTTGATTTTTAACCACTAGACTTCATTAAGGAAATGTGTTGTGTTTTATGGCGATTAGGGTTATGATTGTCATAATATTGATTTCAGTCTTGACAACAATGTTCTGGGCACTAGTCAACCATAGATAAAGTCATAGTTCGTGCCCTGAAGCTTTAATGTACAATCTAACAGACAAAGGGTGCGGGAACAGGGAGGTAATAAATGAACAATGTTTTTTCTTTTTTGCTACAGACTGTTCCCAAACCCATCGCGCTGGAGCCGTGTTTTGGAAACAGAGCAGCTGTCCTCTCAGTATTTGTGAGGTTGCCTCGAGGAATGGGAGGTATCCCGCCACCAGGGCAGTCAGGTGAATGATTGATATTGTGCTTTGACATGTTTCTAATATGTCTAGGTATTTATACTGTGCCCATCACCATGATCTCTGAATCTTACAGATTAATTCAGGAATACCTAAAATTCCCTAGTCAGTGGGAATTTATTTTACAGGGTAGGTAATCTAATTTACTAAGGGTTAGATTCTTCCGTTTGACTCCAGTTGGGTTGAACCTCACTCCTCCAGTTAGCTCTTTGAAATGGGTGGGCTCACTTGCAGAGTAAAGAACTACTCAGTTTTGTTAGGGCGGCATAATTAAGCCCTAAACAAACGGCATGCAGGGTTCACCAGACAATTTCTGCTAACCGTGAAAATGCTACAGTTGTTATAACTGCGGTTTGATCCCTTTCTTGTCACTGAGCTTGTGCAAGGTAATCACTGGTGAAAATTTAGAGCCATATACTGTGGTGTCTGTCTTTGTTTTCCCCTCAGGGTGTTTTAGAAGAAGTAGGGATACATTTCATCTGAACACCAGTCACTGGGAAAAATACAGGGGCCACAAGTGGCTGGAAGTTTCCAATAGTTACTTTTAAAAGGGCCTTATTTGCCTCCCCGACTCCCCCCACAGAGAAAGGTTCACCGGTCTGACTTTCAAAGGCCAGGCCCTGCTGCTTTCTCTCTTCTGATGGGAGCATGGGGCAGTAGGATGCTGTTCTTCCCACTCCTGTCCTAACACTTTATATGAGGGGAATCAGGTTAGATGCAATTGTTCTCTCTCTCCCACACACAGTCCCCCCAAAACTACAAGCTTTTCCCAGCCCCTCAGCTAATGGTTCCTTTGTGAGGAGCTGAGATATAGATAGCCTCTGGAACAGCTTCTGTTGCCTGCAGCTGGAGGACGGTCAGGACAAGATCTTTGTCTTTAGCAATCAGCAAAGCTAGTAAGTGTGGTGAGGGGGAGGAAGGGACTAGAAGAGGGCATAAATTGCTTTTGAGTTCTAGTTTTGCACAATGGGGGGTAATTAGGGATTTGAATTAAATAGAGGCCAGAGCCAGATCCAGGTAAACACTTTGGTTTTCTCTCATCTGTGGTTATTTTGGGAGGGTGACTATTTTTCAGACCAGGAAGGTGTGGTTGCAGGGTGCTTGTAAAGCATAATGCACCAGCCATCCCCAAGTGCTTTGAGGAAACTGCTGTTCTTCTGTGGCATGATTACTTGCTTCCAATAAAAGCAGCTTAAATGAATATCCCGGTTTTTATGTTCAGAAGATTATCTTTGGCGGGTGACAGGAAGCAGTTGCTTCGATGGAAATGTACTTTATTGAATAGCTTGCTTCTGAGTACCCTGTCAAGTTTAATCTGCAAATCAAAATGCTGCTTTAAAAATAAATAAATCACTTTTTGGATAAGATTTTTTGCAACTGCAGTCCTTAGACTTTCACTTCTATAACCACCTTGATTTACTACCTCAGGTCTTGCGGTGGCCAGTGCTTTGGTGGACGTTTCACAACAAATGCCAATTGCCTACAAAGAGAAATCAGGAGCAGTACGAAATCGGAAACAACAGCCCCCGGCACAGCCAGGAACCTGTATTTGATGCATGGACATCATAGACTGTCTCTCTAGGGTTTTAAACACCAGTAACACATCGGAGGAGGAGGAGAAAGATTTTACAGTTGTGACACACAAGAGACTAAAAATATATGGGAAACGCAACTTCCTTGAATCCAGCCTTTTTTCTCATATACTCGATAGTTGGCTTTGTTTGATAATTGCTCCACTTAAGTTTTACTGACATATGCCACAGGATGGTTCGACTTCTTCTCCCCCGGTTAAAAAAATATATATATTATTTCAGGTCCAGTAACCTCTAATCACCACCACTGAAGGTCAAAGTGAATAAACCAGTAGTACAAACATAAATGACACTCAGGTTTATGCATGGAAAGTGCATTATAGTACATGTATTTATCAAACTGTGCCAAAAGGGGGGGGGTGGGGAAAGATGCAGCATTTCCAAGTACGTCTCAGCCCTCAACACTAATATTAAACTTCAGCGTTGTTGTCATTTCATATGTAATAATTTCAAAGATTTTGTTTATTCCCACATTATTTAATTAGTGCTTTTTTGTCATTTATGGTCCAGCTTAATATATAGCATCAAGATAGGAAAGAATGAAGCCAAGACTGAATATTGTACATTGCTTACGCTGAGTCCAATATTTACAAAGTTGAATGTCATTTTCTAAAGCATTCGTGGTTCTGTCATCTTAACCCAGTTGAAATACATGCGCACAAGTGCCTAGACTTAAGCAGATCTAGGAAGTGAGGGAATTAGTGCACACAGGTTTTTACATAATTGTGTTCCTATATTTCTGTAAAAATTAATTAGTCACCCAGGGCAATCTCTGCCATTTGTAATGCATCATTTGTAGTCAGAGAAGATGAGGGCATTTTCCCACCCAAGAAACTACTTAATCTGGTGGCAGTATCTTGCGGGGGAAAGTGGAATTGAGTTCCTGTATCTTATGTGAACGCTGCTGTTTTCACCAGCTGGCATAAATGGAAGTTGTGTGTACCTGTGGCCTGCTACCTAATTATTACTTGATGTTACCTTTTGAGTCCTTTTCTGCCCCTTTGACCTTCCCTGTTCTTGTGGACAAGGACTGCACCCTATCAGTGGTCAGAAGCGTTGCTGTTCAGCACTTCCTCTTAAGGAACTGGAGCGGCTCCTTGAGGCCCCGTTGGTCTGAAGATTTTAATTTTAAAAAACGTAGTAGCTCTGTTTGGCCTCGTGTTTGAATGTTCAATCTTGAATTTTCCCCAGTGACTGTACGGTGTGGGGTAACTGCCTTAGATACGTGAGGGAGACTTACTGCTGATAGGATGCACTCAGTAGTTGTAGAAGAGGGCTCGGTGTCGCAAGGGATTTATTATACTTTCTAACTCTTTTTGCAGTTGAGCCTCAAAATGATGCTGATGAGGTTTATTAGACTCAAAATTCGGCCTACCTTGTCATCATTAGAATCTGACATAAGAGGAGGTGCAGATTCTTGGTATTGCCAGTGCTTTTAAAACCAAAGTGTAACTGTTAACGAACCGACTTTGTCACCACACCGCAGCCAAGAGTAGTAGTGATGTTGATGCTGACACATAGGCGTTGCGTTAAGGTATCAAACAAGGTACAGCTGTTCAATAACCATAGTAAGTTCTGTTCTATTCAGAACACTGGGCTCGAGTCTGTTTTCGGCTGGGGTATTTACTAACTGAAAAATAAATTGATTGAGGGGAAAAAATATTAACTGCAAAGGAACTATTGAATATTGTTTGATGTTAGAGCCCTCTTCCCAAGATAAAACTGAAGTAACTGCATCTTCTTTTCTTTTTCTTTTGTGTTTTTGGCCGTCTACAACGTGTCCATCAGTTTTTGCAGAACCTGGAATTCTTTCTTTGAGGTGTAACATTTGAATAGGAAAATAAATCACACTGCATCTCAAAACAACAGTGGTGGTGGTAAAGATTGTAACTTGGTGGGCCGCAAACCTACAAACAAAAACACTAATGAATCTTCTCCTAACAAATACAACAACACTACAGAAACGTTCTTGTTAAAAACACACCTTTTTTAAAATATATTTCTAAACCTGCAAGTTAAATGTCCTCAGGAGGGTTTGATAAGGAGAAACTTTGTGGAGTGAAAGTTTTTAGTCAACTTTAATGTTAGCTGGTGCACAGATTACCTCAGAGTCACCTCCCAAAAGAACTTGCAACTTCCCTTGTTTATAGGGCTGCCCCGGGCTAGACCACACCAGAGAAATAACGCAAGATAAAATTTTCCCCCTATATATTTAATTACCTCACAAATGCAGATCTAGTATTCATAGACCCTTACCCAATTACCCATCACACTGGGAAAACGAACACTGGCTACAATTCAGGAAAGCTTTTAACCTTATGCTTAAGTCCATACTTATTCAGCACAGCACTTAAGCAGGTGCCTAAAGTTATGCCTATGCTTAGGTAAAGCAATGCTTTGCTAAATGGGGGCCATTAAGTGAAATTATTTTTACTTTAGAAAAAACAAAAAACACATTTCTGCTCCCTTTTAGAGAATTGTCTTATGCTCAGATTGTTGTGTCTCAATTGCTTACAGCAGAAGTGTGGCCAGAATACTCTCAAGAAAGGAGTTAAGGGGCAGATGTTAAAAATAAGGAAGACAAGTGAAATTGATCAATATTAAGTTTAATTGAGCCCAAAACTGTAAATAGAGGAATGAAACAAAAAGATCCTTTAGGGTTTAGCCTTGCTCTGTATCTTAGTTCCATACGGACAAGGGAAAAGAGAACTCTCATACGTATCTCTGCTGGAAGGAGTTTCATCCCAGTTCAAAATAAATTATCGGGGGAACGAGTGAAGAGAGGAGAGCGGAGGGGCTGGGGAGAAGAAAACAAACTGCAGGTGTTTCATCAATGTACCAACATCAAAAGTGGATGATTGGGGGTCATAAAGGGGATTCTTTACAAAACAACAACCACCTGTAATTTCATAGGAGAATCTGTAAATAAGTGAAAAATAACACACTGATTTTGCACTTGTAAATAAACTATACAGTAGTGCAGAATGTGGACAGAGTTAGCGTGTATATAAAACAGAAATATCTAATGTATTTTTGATGCATTTTAAATGATGTATGAGTTTTGTCTTAACTTCTTCATATGATGATTAAGTAACTTTCCAGAGCTTTAAAAAGTCATCAGATTAATGCCTGATATCTGGCAGTAGAAAGCAAGGAGGCATAACCTGGCATTTTTATGTATTTAAATACATTCACTTGAACAATAAAAGCAAAGTAGTTTAAAATACAGCTCTTCCATGAGAAAAAAGAACAATTAGAAACAGGTGATATTTATACTTAAAGCAGCCACTATTATGAGATTATTAAGTTGATGGTGTGCTGCCCAAGTCTCTATCATTAAGATTGTGCTAGTGAGTCCATTCCAAATCACTGTTTTCTGGGGTTTTATAACCCTGGGTGAAATTTGGTATACAAGGTCTCACATTGTTCACTGGGAACATTTTTATTCTTTGCGAAGGTTTTTTTTAGGTGTTATTTTAACTGGAAATGTTGCAACCTCCTGAATGTAGAAAATTCAATTAGTGCCACTGGATACAAAAATACATTAATTGAAACCAATTTTTGTTCACAAACCTGCTTCAGTTTTTTCACCAGAATTTCATTTGGATTTTTTTTTAGCATGCATGATCGGGTGCAGCAGACCCTATAGTCATGTTGGTCAGTAATTTGTATTTAGAGGAAGATTTATGGGTACACCCACCATCAAGTCTCTTTTAAAGCTATCGGCTTAAAAACATACTGTACCAAAAATGCCAATGTACAGATGTGTATGGTGCCTGTGAATTCCCAATATGTAATGTACCAAAATATGGTGATATTGTATCATGAAAGAATGACAGGCCATAAAAGGCGTCTTGTGCCAGATATATAGTTCCTTAAAGGTAGGATGCATACTAAATATTGTTCTTGTATGTCATACTCTGTCTGGCAAAACTGTACCAACATATCTATTTACTGGGTTTAGAGTGTTTTCTCAAATGGCTGTTCATCTCGCCAGTCCTAAATTTAGCTTAAATGACCCTTCAGTGAAATCCATGCCCCCCTTCCCCAAGGGACTGAAATAAAACATTAAGGTTTTCACACAAACCAGTGAAGCCAAAGACTGCTGATTCTCAGTCCTGAAGTGACATGAATGTTAGAGATTTTTTTTTTTCTTTTTCATAAAAGCCTAAATTCAGGACTGAGTGTCAAATGGAACTTTGAACCTGCTGGCTTTGGGCTTGCCACAATTCTTTAAATATCGGCTCTGTAAATACATGTGCTCCACCACTGACCTTAAAATAAAAACTGACTGTACATGTCAGGAGCGACTTTTAAACTAAGCCATCTACGTTTCCATAGTAATCTCTGTGGGGTTTTTTAATCTTCAATCTTCATTTCCGAGTGCAACAGTTTGTTTTACAGTGGATTCCTAAAGTAAGCTGGAACATCAGGTTCTGTGAAGAAACATGCATGTTTCATATACAAAGGTGCATCTCCGTCTCCATTTTTGAATATATATGCACTAGCTTTTGGGGTGGAGTGGAGGCAAGAGAAGGATAAGAGATGCTTTTACTTTTCTGACATGCTGTAGATAATTTTAGTCATAACCTTGCTTTCTGTTTTAGTTGCTTGAAATAAGTAAGTTCATCACGTGCCAGTAATGCCTACAATAACACACATGCTGTTTATTCTGCTTCTGGATCAGGATGATGGTAGCCCAATTTACTGTCTTTCTAAAACAATAAACTACCTTTGTGTGTCTTCCAGGTACTAAAGACATTTCCCCCTGTGTTATCCACCCACTCCAAAATGCTCACCAGGAAAAAAAACAAAACCCACACAAATCTATTTGTGGAAGAGTGTAAAATAAATAAGTCCATTTTTAAAAAAAATAAAAAATAAAAATAAAAATAGATTTTATATTATTCTGAAATTTGTGCACACTAAATGTTCTTTACACTAAGATCCTTGAACTAATTCGGTCTTAATTTTTTTTGTTCTGTAGTTATTTACAGTCCTTATCTGTGTTCCGACTCGAGCTTAGTTTGTTAATATGTATAATTTAGTGTTTATTGCATTCATATGTAAATACCGAGTAAGTATTGTAAACTATTTCATTGCTGGGGATTGTGGGTGTTATACATACACACATTTAGGACTGCAGTTTTTTGGTATAATTTTTTGTATTGTAAAATAACAGCTAATTTAAGCAGGAACAAGAGAATTATGGGAAGTCAGTGCATTTTAAACACATATGTGAAGTACATGTAAATAAATAAAAAGTAAATAATGCAAAACTTTCTTCTGAAATAAAAAGTAGGAAATCTGGTTAAAATGTCTTTTTATTTTGCGTCGTGCTTTTTATCTCCCCTTCAAGCAGACATTGGGGTATTTTTTTCAGCTTAGTTTGTAAAGAGATCCTAAACCCATAGCCAGAGGAGGGTTGAGTTCTATGACGTACATCCGGGTTGGATGGTTCTCCTTCCCCCTCCTAACTCAGAGCACTTTTCTTGCTCCGCCTTTTCATTGTGTCTTGAGAATTTCAACAGCAATTCCCTATTAGCTGCTCTGCCTGTTGTTCTTTAGATCCTGTTGCCTTAGACAACCATACTTTTTGTGGGCTACAGTGACCCACCAAGGTGGCACGAAGAAAAACCATAGGAGTGGTAGGACAGAGAAGGATACCTCTCTAGGGTTTTCCTAGCAGGGATTTCAAAGCACCAGCCTCACTCCGATGCGTTAGGTGAGGACCGCAGAGCATTGAGGCCAGGTGGATTTGCAGGAAAGGACAACACCCTTCCATATAGATGACCTCCTTGCCACTCTCCTGTGGATCCCTCATCCGCCTGGGAGTCCAGATCCTACTGGCGTCAGGCTTCTCTGCATTCCCCTGAGACAGTTTAGCATCTTCCAGGCTAGGACACAGATGGAGGTATTACTGTGAGCTCTTGCCTTGATTTCCAGCCTGGGGAATGTCAGCATGGAATAATGTATGCCCCAATCCACCCAAAACTGTCTCCAAAGGGTAAGGAGTGTTATGCTTTTGTCACAGAAATTCTGAGATTCATGTGCGAAGGGCTCCTACCAATATACAGGTCAACTGGAAATGATCTGGGTTTGAGATTCATTTCCTTCCTCAAACTCACTAATCTGGAACATTATTCCTTAGCTTGCCCACAACCTTCACTGTGGTTCTGAATGTTACCTACGGTTACATGGATGGCCTTTGCTTTTTCATTATAAGAACCAGTTGGTAAACTAGAAAGCACTGGGAGTGACAGAGGTGGCAGGAATGCATATCACTGAGTTAGTTACAACTAACTTGTTGCTTCTGGAGTGAAGGGATGAAGTATCAGTGACGGATTCGGTCACAGAGACCCCCTTGGGACTGCCATCTGATGTGCTGAGCCTACTCTGGCAGCCTATGAACGTGCTGATGTTATTCATGCCAATGCAGCCTCCAGTTATATCACCAGCAGTCCAGTTCTCCACACAAAGACTAGGGGCCTGGTTCTGATCTCCCAACACTGTAACTCCAGTGACTTCAGTGACTAGTGTGAGTGAGATCAGCATCGAAACCAAGGCAAGGGATTATTGGGGCTATAAGAGGAAGGGCTGAGTCATGGCAGTTGATCATGGGGTGGTGTGAGGAAACTGAAATCAAACCCATAGACTGACTTTGATAAACAAGCTTCTGCTTCCATGCTATCAGCCACCATAGGTGCTGGAACTAGGGGGGCTGCAGCACCCCTTGGCTTGAAGTGGTTTCCATCATATGCAGGGTTTACAGACCAGTTCAATGGCTCTCAGCACCCCCACTCTACAAATTGTTCCAGCAACCTTTTCAGCAACCCACTGACAATTCAGTCAGGACTGGATTCCACCCGTCATTCGAGATGTGATGGGAGCTGTCAGCAGTCCGGCCAGCAACGTTTCCATTGGCACACTGGCCCAGATCTCTGCTCTTAGCAGAAATCTCTCATGTTAACGAGCTGTAATTCCTCCTTATAAAGAAGGGCTTTGAGCATTTGTCCTGTCCGAGCTACCCCTCCTGCACAGGCCATTAGCTAACAGCAGCTGTCTCTGCGCTCAGAGAGGAATAACCTCTTAATAACCAAACTGCAACAGCTCCACCCATGTTCATGCTTTAGCACTGTTTGCACTGCAGGAGCTGATGGGAGGTTTCTGTTTCCCTGTCAATCCTCTTCTTACAGGATCTGGGTGTCAGCTGTCAAATTTTTGTTGTGCTGTGACTGCAGCCAGGTGCCGTCAGTATCGTCCCCATGACATCTTTCTCATCCCCTAGCAAAGTCATTGGGCCACTGCTGTTCCCTTGCATTGGTGGCAGTGTGGTGTAGTAGCTAAGGACCCGGCTCTTGGGGAACTGGGGTTCTAATCCTGGCTCTGCTACTAAATTGCTATGTGACCTGGGGCAAGTCACTTCACCCCTTGGCCCTTCTACTTCCTTTCTCCCACCTTTTATTGGTCTTCTTTATTTCGATTGCAAACCCCTTGGGGCAGGCATTAGATCCACAGATTCCTGGGCCAGAAGGGGACATTGTGATCCTCTCTTCTGACCTCCTGTCTAAAACAGGCCAGAGACCTGCCCCATACTAATTCCTAGAGCAGAGCTTTTAGGAAAACATCCAGGCTTGATGTAAAAATGGCCACTGATGGAGAATCCACTACGACCCTTGGTAAAGTGTTTCAACGATTAATTCCTCTCGCTGTTAAAAAGTTATGTCTTAGCTGCAGGCTGAATTTGTCTGGCTTCACGTTCCAGCCATTGGCTCGTGTTCTGCCTTCTCAGCCAGACCGACGAGCCCATTGGTAAAAAGGGACTGATTCAGGGGCCGTGGCAGCCATCAGCTGTACGTTCCCATTCAAATCAAGCAGACATGACCAAAAGTCTGGCAGGCTGGAGTCTCCAGCACTTCTATCCATGGCTCAGAGACCCCTGAGATACTAAGATGGGGACAAATGCACTGGATAAGTAGCTGCAAGTGCAACAAGAATTGGGATTTTGTCATTTACTCCCAACACACCTTCTATTTCCAGCTGTGCCTTATTAGTAAAAAAACAGATGCCTCCCTGTACCCACGAGGCAGGTTTGCTCAAAAGTTTCCCACGGTTGCTACCATCAGTTCATGGCTACAGGAGTAAGCGCCAGCAGAAGCCGGAGTATGGATTCATTCAGAGATTTGAAGGGACAGTTGTGATACGTTAGTCTGATGTCCTGTATAACACAAGCCATAGGACTTCCCTGAATTATTTGCTGCTTCAAGTCAAATGGCTGTGGATGAACTAGAGCGGATTCTTCAGGAACAAACCCATCTGGATTTAGAGGGTTCTGGTTTAAAGGTTTTTCCGGTGGTTCATTAGCCACAGTGCTAAAAATGTAAGCCGCATTGCTAGTTTGAATTTGTCTAGCTTCAACTTTCAGCCAGCTCCAAGCAAGACTCAGCCCCAGCTAATCAAACAATAGCACCCAGATGCTTGCTGTTAGATTTGTTATCCCTGCCTTACAGATGGGGAAACCGAGGCACAGGGTGTATAAAATCACTTGCCTAACATCACGCAGCTAGTCTGTGGCAGTGTCTTCCCCCTTAGACCATCCTAGCCATCCATGCAGCACTAGGAAGGCAGGGCCTGAGGGTGCTTGCTACCTGTCGAGGAGCTCTATTTCATTGCATCTTCCTTTATCTTATAGCATTGTGTGCTTGAATCAGACAAGACGACGCTAAACATAGCTGCTGAGCACGAGTCCTTAATTCAGCATGGTCTCCCGCCCCGCCTCCCCATGAGACCCTGTTCACCAGCAGGAGCTAAGCAACAACAACAACAAAATGCCATTGAGCTTTACGCATGCCTGTGGGGCCAAACATCTGTCCTTTCCCGCTGAAACCGTTTGTGCCGATAAAAGTAAAATCAGCTTTGATTGTGCACTTCGCTCGCTCACCCCTTTCAGCACTCACAGCTGCAAGTGTTTTTAGGTTGCAATATATAACAAACCCGCCTCTCCCCCCCCCCCCGCTTTTATTCTGTTAGGGACCCACCGCTGTGCCCAGTGATGGAAGTTGCAGACTGCTGCAGCAAGCTGGGTGTCGCACTCTTCCACCCAACTACTGAAAATGATTTTTCCCGTGAGATCTCCTGTCTCAAAACACTGCTGGGCCCGCTCCTCGCTAGGTATCATGGGCCTTCCCGCCCGTGGGCCTGGTATTTAAGGAGATGGGCTGCCACTGGTACCTTGTCAGCGGGCATGATGTAAACAACACGTTTCCAGCCTTCACTGTGGTCAATTCCGATGTAGTGGACAAGTGGCTCACGAAACGATTTAGCTCAGTGGCTCTCAAACTCTAGGGCGGGAGCAGCTCGCGACCCTGTTTTAATGAGGTCGCCAGGGCTGGTGTTAGATTTGCTGAGGCCTGGGGCTGAAGCCAAACGTCCAAGCCCGGCCACCTAGGGCCAAAGCCAAAGCCTGATGGCTTCAGCCCTGGGAGTCGGGGCTCAGATTACAGCCTCCGCCCACCTAGGTTTAAAGCCCTCAGGCTTCTGCTTTGCCCCCCCTGCCCAGGGCAGAGGAGCTCTGCCTTTGGTCCCCCTTCCCGGGGGTCACATAATTTTTGTTGTCAGAAGGAGGGTCACGGTGCAATGACGTTTGACAACTCCCTGCATGACACTGTGTCTGCCTGGCGCCTGCTTGACATCACTCAGGAGGTCTTTGCGGGTGGAGGGGCTATGCACAGGGAGTAGATGGGGGGACCTGTGACACACTGCTAAAAGAAATTGGCCCCGGGCTGAGTAAGAGTGGCAACTCATTTGTTCATACAAGTGGCCAAATTAGCACCCAGCCAGGCCCTTGCTTATCAATCACTAGGTAAAAGGCCACATTGCCTGGCAAGTTGCACATCATTATTCAAAGGCAGGGGATCCAGTTTTAAAAAAAACCCAGCTCAGGTCCCCGTCTCCCCCCTGCTCCCCCCAATCATCTGCTTCCCTTCCTGTTGTTTGATAGTTAATGAGGATTAACATCTTTCCATCGCTTACACCGGCGCTGGTCTCCAGACTAAGCTTCCAGACCCTGCCTTCAAACCTTGAACGGGAGTAGGCTTTTCGTTCCAAGCCCGTCGCCTTGATGGACATAGAGTCTAAAGAAACCAATAGGGAAATTCCTGCAGATGCTTGGAGTGTCTGCTCAGGAGCTGTGTTCCTAAAGCCCTTTTTCTTTTCCTGAACCAGAAATCCCTTTGGTGCTCCCCTGCATTCTGCTAAAATCATTGCTGAGACATGCAACGGTTAACGTGTCCAGCCGTGCTTCCTCGGCTGAGCAGCTGGTGACATTTCCACCCGCTCAGGGAACTCAGAATGTCTAGGGCCCTCTCACAGGAAGCCACAAACGCTACCCTGCAGAAAGTAGGTTGCCTACAGGGGGTGCTGTTCTTGAGGTGGTAGATTACTGCTGTAGTTGACGAATCAGCCTGACCACTTCTGGTTATTAACGCTCCTAAAGCAAGCTGGGCGCGAGGGCCTTGGGTGGGTTAATCTTGGCTACAGTCCAGGGTTCGGAATTGTATCCTACTGCCCAAATTTTCCCCTGTACTTTCAATCTGTTAACCCAGCGGTTCTCAACCGGGGGTCTGTGGCCCCACTGGGGTGGGCAGAGGCTGTGAGCCATTTCAGGGGGTTCTTGAGCCCCAAGACCCTCTGCCCCATGGGGCTAAAGTGAAGCACTCCAAGCCCCAGCACCCTGCGGGGCAGAAGCCCTGAGCCCTGGCACCCCACAGCCCCACCCCAACCCTCGGGAGTAAAGCCTCGAGTCCCTCCCCACCACACACACACTGGGTCCTGGGATTTTTATAGCATGTTAGCGGGGGGGGGGGGCCCTAAGAAAGCAAAATGTTGAGAACCCCTTCATTAAGCTGTTGTTCCCTGTCCTAAATGGTGCAGGACCCCTGTGTGCTTTTAACCCTCTGCGCTGGGCTGATCCAAAGGTGACGCTGGTTTGGGGGGTACAATGATTTGCCTGAGTCTCTATTAACAGTCCAAGGATGCACAAATGTTTTCAGTTAATACCGTCATAGAGTTTAAGGCTAGAAGGGACTGTGACATGAGGTAGCTGACCCCCTGTCTAACGTAAACCCTCCTAGTCAGGCTCACCCAGCTCGGACCTTGGCGGGGGCTGCAGGGGCTACCGTAAGGCACGCAAGAAAACACCAGCCTTATCGTCAACCTCAGCAGAGAGACCTGTTCCAGACAGCGGCTCAGGCTGGCGCTTGTGCACCTATGATGAGCCCACTCCTCCAGCCCAAACAATTGCAGCCACTGCCAAAAAACCGAACCAGCATTGTCAGCGCTCACACAATGAGCCCGGCCAGCTCAGGGCGGGCCTGGCAGACTGGCCACGCTCATGGGATCAGAGGGGAAATAAAGAGGAGCAAAGGATCAGGAAAATGCATGTGTGCTTTATTCATGTACACGTTTGAATACTGATGCTTATAGAAGTTTAGTTAAGTACAGATTATATCCCCGTAGTATACGCTAACATCAGCCATTCAACCCCCCGCCCCCCTAGCCCCCCCCGCGAGTTCACACACACAGTCTCTTAGCATCACCTGCCATCACTTGTTTTATTGCCGAGATTATTCCTTCCCGCAGAAACGCCTTCCTCACCAGGCGCTTTGTTGTTTTGGCGATTGCGTTACACAAGGTGTAAGGAATTCCCAAACCACTCCAGAAATGGCATGGCCCCTCAGAAAATACAGCTCAGCGATGCCACAGAAGTTTACTTTATTAAAAAGGACACATCTTTGTGCTTAGGAAAGTCTGTGGGGTATGTATTAGTCCGTCTCAGCCCCTTTCCAGTGCAAGCAGATACACCAGGGGCCCTGGTTAGTAGAGAGAATTGAAAAAATTAATCATTTACATTTTTGCGAACATTTTGGCCCATGGCAAAAAGGGAAACTCCCCCCCCCCCCCCCCACACACACACTCACAAAGTGATCATATTTTCTCATTGGCTATAAGAACTGATTTAAAAAGAAATGGCAAATGTTGAAATTTTTAATGATTTTTTTAAATCAATTTCACATATTGATGGAATGAAATGATCACATAACAATTTCATCCGGTTTTGTGGTGAGAGAGAGAGAGAGAGTGTGTGTAAAAAAAGTTGGCTTGAATTCTTGTGTTAACCCTCCCCACAACATCTTCTCCACCTGGCCATTGCTTAGCATCCACAAGCTTTGCATTTTTAAATTGAGGAACCCCCCCCCCCGGCCCCCTCAGTCCTATAGGTGTAATGACACCTACTGGGCTCCCGGCCCGATCTCTGCTGGCTCCATCCAGCGCAACCAACAAAATACTCAACATTTGCTCATTTCATCCAGACATCAAATTGCATCCACGTCCATTGTAGTTCTGTGACCCCGTTTGCAGGCGAACCCATCCCATACTTGCCAAGGTTTGGATGCTATAAAACATGGGGCTTTCACAAGGGGAAGAAGGTGAGGGTGAGACTTTTGCCGCCATTGAAATGCGTTGGCCTTGCAGCGCTTGCAAGGATGGTGTGGGGAAAACAATAACCATTTGGCTTACAAGAACTAGGGCTGTTTTGCCCGAACACTACCCACTATATCTGAGGCGTGAAACGTGACAGCTTGCTTTTAAAGCCCTGGGTTTGAAGGCCCCATTGAGCGCAGCCTTCTGGAGGCAGAGACTGGTCACTGCCTGGTCAGCCGACCCTGCTGCCACTCAAAAAAGTGGAGCTAAGCTGGGGTACCCAAGACAGCTGACACCAGGTCCCTCAGCCAATTTATACCAGCTGAGCCGCTCCCCCCTTACTTAGAGCTAATGCTGCCCTGCCAAGCATGTGAGGACTAAAATTCTCCACACCGACATTAGGGGAAGGCTGGAATGACGTTTCCGAGTGCTGCGGCTGGCTGGAGGGAAAAACCCTGCCGCACTTCCAACACACATATTGGCTAAGGAATGGGAACCCGGCCTTTCAAAAGCCCCAGAGAGGTGAACTGGACAGTGGGGTAAGTTCCTAGGCGGTGGCCATGGAAACGCCCAGTCTAACCCATAACGCGGCCTGATTACATGGCTCAGCACATGAAGGTTGGGCCGGCAGCCGGTAGCTCAGGTTACTGCGGGCAGAACGGCAGGAAATGGCCACACCTAGTTAAAGCCAAGGAGCGTAGCACATAAAGGACTCTTATGAAGTAGCTTCCTGGCACACAGGGAAGAGCCTTGTCCAGCTGTCATTGGGTCAGCGGTCAGATCCTGCCTCTGCTGTGCCAGCTGTTGTCAGGCTTTGCACAGCACAGCTGTTAGTCGTGTCACTTCACGCACTATTAGGAGGCTCGCCCACGCTTAGGCTGCTACCAGGAGCTATAGAGACTAGGCTTGTGCATGCCCACCCCATCCCACTAAAAACACAATGTACCACGAGCTGTGGCCACCGCCTGCTGTTCTCTGTAGCGCTCATCTTCCCGGCTGGGTGCATGACACCAACCGGCGGGTATGTCTGCGTCCAGCTTTGTTGTTCCACATTTACACCTGCTGTCCCTGCCCATAAGCCCTAATTTTATGAAGACCTCTGGGACAGCTGAGACCTCTGTAAAACCAGGCTAATGAGATGTTACTGTGCTAAGGAGCACCACGGAAAAACAGCTTTGGTCACTGCAACCCAGGGGTGGTGGTGGTGGGGGAAACATAACAGGACTTTGGTTACACTAGGCTCAGAACTCCAGCGCATCACTCCAAAGTAAGTATTAACTGGTCATATTTCATGCTCGACTAAGGGCCCGGGAACGTTTCTTTTCCATTGCAATTTTCCTTTAAAATTTAAGCAATCGAGCTAAGAAATCAACTTCTGAGGGGACTGGGAGAGGAGGACAACGGACTGCAGCCAAACCCCTATCCTGGGCCTTGTGCGTGCAGTGCTCCATTGGGTGGTGCTCGCGATCCCCACCTGCCACTGCTGGGCCCTGTCAAAATCCTTCTGACAAACCCACATGTCAGGCGAGGCCTGCTGGTGGCGCTGGAGACATGTGACCCAAGGAATGTGCTTCTCGAACCCAGCCACCCAAAGTGCAGGAGGCCCTCAAGAAATGTTCCTCCGTGGGGCAGCCAGGCTGAGCATTTAATGAGGGGGCAATTCACCAGCGTCTCTCTGAGCCTGATCCAGCACAGAGGCCCCTCAGCTCGGCCACTGACGTCAACAGGAGTTAGGGGCTCACTCATGACCCTCAGGATCATACGCTGTATCTCCACAGAAAGGTAGGGGTGGCCATGCGGGCTCAGACCCATGGTCCATCTAGCCCAGCAGCCTGTCTCTGGCAATGGCCGGCCCCCAATGCACCAACAGAGGAAGGTGCAATAAATCCTGCAAACAGCAAGCATAAAGAACACTTCTTCCCAGATCCTATTATTTAGAGGTTGACTTAGCGTCTGAAGAATGAGGGCATAAGCCAACCTAATGAGAGCAACTTTGTTAGCTAACTATTTAACAAGGTGAATCAGAGCAGGCCATGCCCTGATGCATTTAGTGCCTGGATCATTTCATACGGCAGCTGGGTTTTTGAGTATCCCCAAGTGGCCGTTCGTCTGGGTGAGTTGGTTGGTTGCTAGGTCTCCACTGAACCTTTTCCAGCCCATCTTTCATTTCTGTGACTAGAGATACCAAGTAAACCACTGAACATCCTTTGTGTCACTAAGGGTGTCTACACTGCAGTAAAACACTCGCAGCTGGCCCATATCAGCTGACTCGGGGCTATAAAATTGTAGTGTAGACATCAGGGCTCATGGGGTCCCAGAGCCCAGACATCTACACAGCAATTGTATGACCCCAATGGCCTGATCCTGCTGACATGGGCCAGCTGCGGTGCTCTATTGCAGTGTAACCACAGCCTTTAAGACCAAACAACTCGCTTGTCACAGGTGAGCACGAGTCAAGCGACGTGAACATCAGTCCTTGCCTGGAGGCTTACACATACCAAGAGATTATAAAAAGACTAGCGTTGTGTTGGGACAGTATATCCTACTCTCACCGCACACTTGGATGCGACAAAAACTACCCCAAAGTCTTGACAGGGCCAGTTAAGAATGTTCCGGGCTCAGAAGGGGACGCCACCATGAATTGCCAAAGCCGGCAAAATAATGGAAGGCGACACATGTGTTTCTTCCTGAAGACCATTAACGCATGAACACGGTTTTCTACAGGAGAGGGGAAAGGGTCGGGGTTTGGCTGGGAGTTACACGCCAGCTACACAGGATGCTGTCAGGCATGTTGAAAAACCAGCTAGGTCAGGGATCGCACAGTCCTGGCTTTGCTGTATCCCGCAGAGATGCCTGGTGTCTCCTTGGCGGGCAAAGGCAATGCCTTGCTCACAAAGTGGATGATGGCCTCAGTCTGAGCCAGGGATGGGGTTCTGTTGGTCCTCCCGCAGCTCGGGTCACTGTGTAGAAAGTTGCAATGCGTATCACGAGACCCACCACGTCCCCGTAGGCCAGAGTTTCATGAAACCTTCCAGACAGCTCATCTGTCAGGAGTATTTCTTCGCTCAGCTGTCTCAGGAGAGCTCGGGGCCTCTGAATCTCGTTTCTTGTGCTGGGCTCTACGAAGGGGCCTGTCTGTGGCTCTGCACCACCATGGACATGCTACAGGGCGCTGGAGACGAGAAGCGAGCCAAGGAGCGGGAAGGGTGACCAGGAGTGAGCTGGTGAGACGCCTTCAATTTTACAAAATAGAATATGTTGGCTGGGGGGGGGAGAGAAGGGCAATTTCCACACACGCCCCGCCCGCCCCGCGACGAGACGCCCCACACAGAGTCACCGCTTGCCGCGTGCTCGCTCCCTTTCACATCGCAAGCAGGAGTGGCGCAGTGAGAGCCATGGAAACCCACATCAGCAGCCACCCCGCAGTGCAGGAGGCTGACGCCAAGCCGGAGGTTTCGGATGCCAGTTGGGTGGAGCCCCTTAGGAGTGGCTCCTCGCCAGGTGCCTGTGAAGAGAATGGAGACAATGCTGAGGGTTAACCCCACACTCATCCTCCCACTCCGGGAAAAGACAGGAGCCGGGCACACCCCACGACATTTAACGGTGTTGCAGGCAGGGAGGGGTGTGAGGGCCAGGCTGATCGAGGCCTGTTATGAAGCATTGGCCTGAATTCTGGTCTCAAGCCAGCTCTGTTGAAGTCGATAGTTACACTGCGGTGAGGGTGGAAGCGGCTCTCATCAGCATCTAATGGAGGCCTTTCAGAATCAGAGCTCGGGACAACCATTAACAGGGCAAGCCCTGGAGCAGAATGGCCTGACAGCGACTTCACTTTAGTCTGAGGCCAGATAACACAGGCCGAAACACCTGGAGGCTCCTGGGTCATCAAGTCCAGTCTCCTGCTATCACAGGCAACCCTCTCATGCTATCCTATGGCTAAACTTATCATGCCCCATCTTCAAATTAGAGGGGTTGTTTGCTCCCTTCCCCCCATGCCCGCGCCTACTGGGAAGCTGGTCCAGAGCCTCACTCATCTGATGGTTAGAAACCTTCTAATTGCCAGCCTCTGGGTATTCCTGGCCAGTTGATCAATTTGTTCTTGAGCCAACACTGTCCTTTAGTTAAAGTGGTTCTTTCCCTTCCCTGGTGTTTACCCCGCGTATGTATTTATAGAGAGCAACCCGATCCCCTCTCAGCCTTTGCTTTGCTAGGCTATAACCGAGCCCAGCTCTTTGAGTCTCCTTTTATACGATGGGCTCTCCAGTCCCTGATCACCCTACTTGTGCTTCTCGATGCCTGTCCCGTTTGAATTCATCTTTCTTGAATATGGCGACCAGAACTGTACCCAATTGTCCAGATAAAGTCTTACCAGTGCCTCAGATGATGGAATTAATCCTTCCCTCTCTCTGCTGGAAATACCTGGCCTAATAACATAGCTCTCCCTGCTCAGTGACTGTCATCAGGTGCGTCCATAATACAGAGTTAACTCAATGATCCAAGGTCCAGTTCCCTCCCTGGTGTTGGGCAGAGGAGTAGCCACATAGCGAAATGGCAGGGTTTGCTGGAGTGTTTCCTGTCTCCACTGGTTTTGTGTGGCGCCCATGTACCCCACACACCTGCTGGGTGTGGTGTTCTGTCCCATCTAGTGGCACCAAGACCAGCTAGAGAGAGACAATTAAAGAGTCTTCTCTACAGTCTTGGCTAAAAGCCATATGGCATGCCATGGTTGACTTCTGCGTCATATGGCTTTTAGCTCATGCAGTAGAGGCTTATGCACTAAGCTCCAGAAGTCCCAGGTTCGAGCCCACCTGCTGGCGACCAGGGTCCGTCAGTGTTACACCCAGACTTTTGGGTCATATCCCATGGTTCACAGCCCCTTAGGTTCTCTCACTACAGCTCACACCAGGCCTCTGATCAGAGCCATCTCTCCACGTATTAAGAGAGAGGTGGGGTTTGGAGGCCTTTTTTGCTACTTTTGTGTAATCAGCTCAAGTGTTTCCTGTCCCCCAGAATACCGTTCCCAGGAGGAATGAACACAGCAGGGGAAGCTCACCTTTAAGCAAAGATGCAGAAGTCAACCAAAGCATGCCGGCTGGGGACGTTATGGACACTGGCTCTGCAAAATAGTCCTGACACTCACAGAGGACAAACACTTTTTGTGCTTTTTTTAAGGCTTGGTTTACTCTTAAAAGTTATATTGGCAGAGCTCCCAATCAGGGGTGTGTGAAAAAAAACACAATGTCCCAGTGACACAGCTATGCTAGCAAAACCCCCAGGGCGGATGCAGCTATGCCAGTGGAAGAGAATGTCTTTCGCTGTAAATAATGTCATGGGGGGAGGTGGTGTCCCTACACCGGCAAACAAGGCCTTCTGTCAGCGTGCGCTGTGTCTACAGGCGGGGCCTGTTCTGACATAGCTATGCTGGCCTACGCTCTGTAGTGTAGACGTAGTCTTAGAAGTGGGAGGGGGAGGAGATGGGGTGGGAGGAGTTTAAACTACGTAGGATGAGAGTTGCTTTGGGACGAAGAATGACTTGGTGTTTGTGGCACCAGACTGGGACCCAGGAGAGCTCGGTGGAGTTCCGGGGAGTGTCATTGATTTCAATCGGTGTTAGGTGCCCAGATACCACTAAGGATTTATGCTTCAGTTCCCCGTCTGTATAAAGGGGATAATAGCACTGCCCTGCCTCACGGCGGTGAGGGGACATAAACTCCTGAATGACTGTGAGGTGCTCAGACACTACCCTGGCAGGAGCCATAAAAGTACCTAGTTACACACGGGAACAGCCATGCTGAGTCAAACTGATGGTCCGCCTGGCTCCGTATCCTATCCCTGGCAGCGGCCAGTGCCAGACGCTTCAGAGGGAATTAACAGAACGGAGCAATCTCGAGTGAGCCGTCTCCTGTCGTCCAGTCCCAGCTCCTGGCAATTGGAGGTTTCGGGACAGCTGGAGCATGGGGGTGGAGCTGTACTTTGAGTCCCCCACTTTATTGCTGGCTGGGCATTTAATGCTTAGTGACGACATGAACCACGTGCCAGGTCTGAGCAGCCGTCTAACGTTTGGATGCTGATCAGGATTAGCCTTCCTCCTTCAGCACGCACCATGGGACTGGGACTCTCCTAGGAACAGGCTCTTCCATTATACCGCCGGAAGGACCAGCAATGCCAAGGGACAACTTTTCCGCTAGTGTCTCTGCACCTCCACTCCCAGAGGGAACCAAGAAGTGCAGAGATACCTGAAATGGGGGAAAGTTACCGGCACGTTTTCAAACCTCCCAGAAGCCTGTGGTTGCAGCTGGGCTTGAGCCCTGGGTGAAGGTTGGAGGCTGTTTACTGTATTCTCTCCACCCTGCTGTGTTTGTCCCCAGTGATCCCATGCAATGTAAGGGCAACACGTGTAACCCCATGCACGAGGGAGCTTGCTCCACAGGAATGCGAGCCAGGGCTGCAGAGATTGTTTCTTGCACATCTAGCCGAGGCTGTAATCCTGGGCGATTAGGTCTTCACTGCAGAGTTAATAACCCATAGGGTCAGCTGCCAGGTCTGAGCACCCAGGGTAGCCTCACCCGGGGAGGAGCAGCCACACAGCAAAGCCACACTCGAGTTACTGTGTCCTCACTGGTGCTGCCCCCTCATCTGTGACTGGGGACATATCCCATGGCTCTGTGTGCGGAGATGCTCTAGGATTGTTTCTGCATCAATGGCAGGAGAACTTGTCTGTCTTTTGGGGGGGATGTGTGGGACAGCACTGGAGGACTATCCGCAGACGCGTGATTTTGCCCACATCCTCACCTGCAGAGTGGGTGGGTTCCAGCCTGCATTAAAGTGGAGCCCAGGCTTTAACCTGCACCCCCAGCTCTGTAAACTATTCTAGGCTTCAGGTACCTCCAAATCCAGGTGAAAGGCTGCAGGGAGAAGGCTGTAGCCCAAGCAGGGACCCCACGGGAGGCACACGATGACCTCTTTACCACATGAGCTTTACCTCACCTGCTGAATTTCTAAATCTGCACAACGCTTAGCAATGAATGTGGAGGCCTCCCTCCCAGAATGGCAAACCCCTTACCATGTTAACTGGTTAACAATTAACTCACCTCTGACACGTCCCAAAGGCTAAGCTGGCTCCGTCCCTAATAAAGGGGACGTACATCCAGAGCTAACTTGTAGAGGGTTAGGGCCTCTCTTCCCTGGTTGGCTAGCTTGCTCTGGGGGCTCAAGGCGTATTTCCCCTGTTGGGTCCCACCCAGCACCATGGCAGCTAGGGGCAAGCTGGCATGGATGGATGGCTCAGGGTTGCAGGCCGGAAGAGCTGTGGGGCTTTTACTATGCTCTGCCAGTCTATTCACATGTCTGGACAGGTGCCAACCTATTGGTGGCTAAAATAAAATCAGCTCCCCCACCATCTCAAGGTGTGGGTCACCGGGCCCCAGTGCTACTGCTTATTCCACTTTAAGCGTCTTCCCCTAATTTCAGACCGCAATCCAATTTACAAAGCCCTCCATGACTCGTGTATAAACTTCAAACGGCACAAAAGCCCCCTCACCACCACCTTCTTGCAAGATTCAAAACGAGAGGGTCGAGGGGTTTGGGCTAAAACCCAGAAGAGAGCCTGGGTTAACTCTGCAGTGAAGAGACACTCCCCAAGAGGAGAACAGCATCTTTCATGCAACTCAAAGGCCAAATGCAAAGGGAACTGCTGGTAACAAGCTAAGCCAGTTCTGTGTGTCTCTGCAGGAGGATGCAAGTACAAGCCAAAATTGTGGCCATCTGCACTGTGGTGCAGATAAATAGATCTACATGTCAGGGACAACCTGCAAGGTCCTGACAAGCCCTCAGTGCTGCTGCAGCTGCATTTCAATCTTCTCCACCTCGGCCACAGGTAGGAAGTGGCAGGGGCTTGCTGAGTGACCGAGGAGTTTCTGACATGCTGGGCTATTGCATGGCAGGGGAAGTGCAAGTGGGAAACAGGGCTTCCCAAACTCTGCATTGTGGTTCCACTGAGCCTGAAAGACAGCGAAGGCCAGCTGGTCCAGTCCACGTTGCTGGAGCCCAGCCACTGGGGAGCTTCTGTTATCTGGCATGCAGTGAATCGGGGGCACTGTTGTTATGTAATGATGAACTAACTTAATAGTTCTAGGACTGTAGTACGCAGTAAACCAGGGTTATCGTTTATTTAAATAATAATCATTGAATATTACTGTCGTACACAGAGGCTACACTCAGCCTAACAATAAAATACTACTAATAATTAAACAATATTTTTCTTGTGTCTAGAACCTTTCAGTTGAGGATCTCACAGTGCTTAATGAACATTAATTAATGGTTGACATCCCCAGGATAGAGCAATGTTATTCCCATTTTACCAGTGGGGAAACCGGGGCACAGAGTGGTTCAGTGACTTGCCTGAGGTCACACAGCAAGCCCTCAGCCAGGCCAGGAATAGAACCCGGGAGTCCTGACTCTCAAGCCTCTGCTGCCCGCAAAACTATTAACATCACTTACTCCTATCATGACAGACGCACGGCACACTTAGCAGGTGACAAGCTCACCAGAAGAAGAGGAGAAGAGTGAGGACAGCATGGCCTGATGGTTAGAGCTGAGTTTATTAAAAGAGCTTATAAAGGAGGAGGGCTTGGGAAGGGCCTGAAGGAGAAGGGCACGGTGTGGAAGGGGGGTCAGGGAGTCTCAGGTGAGTGGCAGGGGTTGAGTGTAGAGGGTGCAGAGGGCAGCAGAAGGAGGGAGCTGAGGTCCAGGAAGCCGAGGGGGAGCGTGAATTTGCTGCGAGCGCCAGTACAAAGGCTCCGTGAGCTCCTCGGTCTAACCCCTACCTTGGTGGGCTGGAGCCGCTCAAAGATGTTCCCTCTGAGGGTGGTGGCGGCTCTGTTGGAGTTTCGCTCCTGCTTGTACATCTGCGTCGTTGGGGGCACGGACGGGGCCAGAGCCGCGTTCAGGTACGTCCCGTTGCCGAAGGCCAGGATGGCGTTTTCTTGGCGAAAGGGGGAAGAGCTGTCAGAGCAAAGCTCTCGAGGAAAGTGTTAACATTACCCCCCACCCCCCCCCCAACCTCTCCGGCCACCCCCAAACCAGCGCCTCCCTCCCCAGAACAGGCTGGGCACGGACCAGCCATCGCCTCCCACTGCCGCTCCTGCCAGCCCTGCCTCCCTACCCAGTGCCGCCCTGTCTGCCCACCCATGTGCCCTGACTCCACTCGCGGGTGGGCGGGGAGCCATGGGGCGGCGGGGAAAGCAGGCCAGTGGGGGCAGAGCTTCCCAGCAGGGTGTGGGGGACAAAGCCACTGAAGGCAGAAGTTGCTGCCTGGCCCTGCTGCCCCAGTGGCCAGGAACTCTGCCCCCTCCACGCGGAGTGCGCCTAGGGGCTCCCTCCGAGCATGGGAGAGGGGTTGCCCCACGCAGTGTTCTGTCCCCCTTATGGGGGCTTGGCCAAGGACACAGGTTGATGAGCCCACTATGGTCTTGCCTCTTTTCACTCAGACAATAGCGGTTCGGGCCCTGCTACCAACGCCCCACCTGGGGTGAGCCGTTACACCTGCCAGACCCCAAGAGCCACTGAGCACAGGACAGGGAGCCAGGAACCTCTGAGTTTTAATGACCCAGTTCCCTCTGTGACCCCGGGTCAGCCACTTACCTGCACTGAGCCTCAGCTTCCCCTCCCGTAAAAATGGGGAGGACTGTCCTGGGGGGTGCCGAGAGGCCAAATTCAGTCAGGTTTGTAATGCCCTTTAGAAAGGCTAGGCATGGTCTCCCGGATTCTGTGGGAGTGCGTAAGTTTGGCAGCCATTTCCACTGCCCCACACAGCCAAGTCCCGCGGGCAGTCCGACCATCAGAGCCAGCTGTGGATGGGAAGCGCCCGGTAGGCTGAGTTCCCCTTGGCTTTTCCCCAGGTGGAGTCGCCTACGGAAATGTGCAACATGCTGGCACCCTGGCATCCCCCACCCACTGACCCCAGTGCGTTAGACCCAGCGATTTCAGCCAGGAGTTAGGCCCAGATCCTCAAAGGCATTTAGGAGCCTAAGCGACTCCATGAGGGGCTGAGCGGAGGGAATCGGGCCCTGGGGGCTAACCTAAGAGCGATACTGGATGGCGCATAAAATCAACATGGAACCTTCCCTCTTTCCTGGGCAGAGCCATGGGGGCTGGCACATGCTGAGCAGCAAGGCGATCGCTCACAGCAGAACGTATGCAGTAACATCAGGGCATAATGCATTTACAGCAGCGGTTATCCCAGCGGGCAATGGGAGCTGCGGGCCCTCATGGCATCTCGAAGGCTCAGGCTTTGTATGGGAGCAGCTCACGTGGGCCGCTCAGCCCGGCGGCCAGCTGCAGATTCTCTCCAGCTAGAGGATGCACAGGTTTCCTTCTTAAACATGCACCATGCCACACCCTGCCGTCAATACATGGCCTCGCATAAAGCCCTCTGCCCACTGCCTGATGGTGCTCTGCGGCTTCACAGCCCAGCGGCTGCCTCCTCGCAGGTCCTGACGAGAAGCCACCACGCAGACTTGGTGATGCGTTCGTTATCTGAGCGCAGGACGGCTGTGGTTTCACGCAGGGTCACGCTGATGGGAAAGCCTGGCTGAGAGAGGAGAAACACGCAGCCCTCTCCGGCCAGAGTAACAGCAGCGCAGGAAAATGCTGGTGAAGTTAGTTTCTCTTGGCACAAATGTTCCCCCTTGTCGGGTTTTCTCAAGCGTGACAGTCCCAGGGCCTCGCCGGTAGCTGCTGGATGGAGCGCATGTCGTCTCAGGACGCTGATGGATTCTGACATCTTCAGCGCTTGTTGTCTTTTCCAGGGCTATAAAGACGTTTCTAGCCAGTCTACATAACTCAGACAGCCTCGCCTCACACTTCACCTTCTCCGAGCTGTTTCGAGGGCTAGGACATCCATTTTACAAAACAGTCCAGCAGGCGGCGCGCTGGCGAGGGATAGAGCAAGCCCGCTGAGCTCTCCTGGGGCTACATTTTAAGTGTACGGGTAACTAGTACAGGACAATGGCTAGGACACCAGACTGGGAGTCCGGAGAGCTGGGATCCAATCCCAGTGCTGACACTGCCCTGCTCGGTGACTGGGGGAGTCACTTCACGTCTCAGTTCCCCTCCTGCCCTTTGATGGCTTTGTCTCTGGGAGTACTCGGAGCTCCTGGAAAACTCAGAAGGGCCAAAGTCCGGCTTGTCTAGCGTGGATGTGCCGGAGGTGAGAGGGCACTGGGAACCCCAAGCGACCCCCGGGGCAGCTGTAATTTGCCTGGGCAGCACGAGGACGAAGGCTAGCCATGTCATGTGTAGCACTCCTAGCCTGTAGGGGACATGTCTGGGGGCGGGCAGGCACAGGTAATGCTCTGACCACTCCACCTACCACCCGGCAGGTGCAGAGCTGGTGGCAGGACCTCCTTTCACATGGCCTTTCCGTCCCCCTTGCGAGAGGCGCCCAGGAGCCCCCCAGCCCCACAGTGGACTTGCCCCATCTGATACGTACGGAGACAGACGTTGTCGGTGAACAGGTGCAGAAAGCTCTCGCACTCCTCCTGGCGGTTGCCACTGGCATTGCAGGTGCACCAAGGCGCGATGCTGGCGGTCGAGTTGTCGATGTAGTTTGGCGTGATGGGACTACCTGCCAAGCAGGACGGAGCAGGGCTGCTGTTACCGGAGGAACCAGCTGAGAACCCAAACTACACGGGCTCCCCAAAGCAAACCTTCCCCCCACTCAGCCACGTTCCTGCGGGTTCCACGCTGCTCCCCTTAGATCTGCCAGGACCTCTTTCCCTTTGTGCTTGACCTGCTAAGAAATGGGGAACCTTGCTTCTTTCCTGGCCATGTTTCCAGGTCGATTCTGCTCTGTTCACATACCCAGCACAGCCCATGGTTAGAGGCCAGGGTGATGCACTCAGCTAGTGACATTACACCCTCACTTCACTCCCTGTGCTACAACACTGTAGGTCTTCCTGGAGTCCTTAGTCTGCCTGGTGTGTAGCCCTGGGGTACGCAGCAACCCTAGACTTCCACACAGTCTTGTTCAGACAGAGACTTTGCCCATAGCCATGGACAGGTCAAGGCTCCAGTAAGGGAGGATTAATACTGAATGGCTCCATAGTCTCTAAAAGTTCAGGATATGCCCAGACTAGCCTCTCCTCCCCATTTCCCTAGCCCACTTCCTAGGCTCCAGCAGCAGTCAGCTGGCTTTTCCAGACTGAGTCATGCTATACTGAGAGCTCCCATCTCAGGCCTGAGCCAAAGCCCTCTGAAGCCAATGGAGGGGCGTGGAGGAAGGTTTATACCTGGCTTATACCTGGCTCCACCAGCGGTGGCTGTGACGTGATTGGCAGACGGGGTCTGCCTGATGACCTGGGACTGCCAATCCATGGATGCACAGGATCTGGAAACATGGGGGAGTGGGGACTGATGTTCCAAAAATATGCCACGCTTGCCTTTGTTGTTTGGGAGCATTCAACATGAAATCTTTAAGTATCTTGATATCATGTACTGTACACTATACGGAGCATGGGCAGGTACCTCTCAGGTGAGGATTAAGGAGTGACACCTTTTCACCCATTAGGACCAGACCTGGGATCTGCTTCCTGGGTCCCTTTGAGTCAAATCTGCTTTTTCTGCTGACCCACCCAAGTGACTTGTTACCTGTTAGCCTTGCAGAGCCAGCGCAGTGATGGGAGAGCAAGCTGGATTCTCATCTGGCTCATGGGCATCCTCACCGGGATTATCAGAGGAGCTCTGATTGCAGAATCTCTGTTGTCAGTGAGGATGCAAGAGGCAGAAGGGACATGGAGCGTGCTCATTTGATCTGAGCGGCTGGCAATGGTCCAGAACGGGAGGTGAGAGAGAAGAGGAGAAACAACGGAAGGGCACAGTCTCATACCTATGATTCCTGTGTACGCCAGCAGACAGGCAGCGTAGTTCTCCCTCCTGCAGCCAGTCGCAGACTGTGGGGAAGGCTGGCAGTTAAACTGAAACTCTGCATATCGGGACCTGCATTGGACAGAGAGCGTAAAGGGAAATGTCACCGCTACTTAACTTGCTGCATTCACTGCACTTGCATATAAATAGGCCCACTGATATGCTCGCTGACTTATGTCCTAAACGACCTAAAGTGAATAGCTAAGAACGGCCATACTGGGTCAGACCAATGGTCTATCGAGCCCAATCTTCTGACGATGGCCAATGCCAGGTGCTTCAGAGGGAATGAACAGAAGAAGGCAATTATCAAGTGATCCTGCCCCAGTCACCGAGTCCCAGCTTCTGGCAGTGAGAGACTTAGGGATACCCAGAGCATGGGGTTGCATCCCTGACCATCTGGGCTAATAGCCATTGATGGACCTAACCTCCAGGAATGTCTCTAATTCTTTTTTACCCCAGTTATAATTTTGGCCTTCACAACATCCCCTGGCAATGAGTTCCACAGATGGACTGTACATTTTGTGAACAAGTTCTTCCTTTTGTTTGTTTTAAATCTGCTGCCTATTAATTTCATTGGGTGACCCCTGGTTCTTGTGTCATGTGAAGGGGTAAATAACACTTTCTTATTAACTTTCTCTCCACCATTCATGATGGCATTGACCTCTAGCATATTGCCCCCGAATCATCTCTTTTCAAAGATGAACAGTCCCAGTTTTTTAAATCTCTCCTCATATGGCAGCTGTTCCATGCCCCTAATAATTTGTGCTGTATTTCTCTATTCTTCTTCCAATTCTAATATTTCTTTTTAGATCATCTGCAAACTTTCCCATCTCACTGTTTACCCCTTTTTCCAGATTGTTTATTAATATATTGAACACCACTGGTCCTAGTACAGATATTCCCCCCTCCCCCTGTTTACATTTCTCCACTTTGAAAACTGACCATTTATTCCTACTCTTTGTTTACTATCTTTTAATCAGTTACTGACGCATGAGAGGACCTTCCCTCTTATTCCTCTTAATTTGCTTAAGATCCTTTGTTGAGGAACTTTCTCAAAGGCTTTCTGAAGGCCCAAGTACAGTATATCATACTTGGATCACCCTGGTCTACATGACTGTTGACCTCCTCAAAGAATTCTAATAGATTGGTGAGGCATGATTTCCCTTTACAAAAGCCGTGTTGACTCTTCCCCCAACATATTATGTTCACCTATGTATGTAATAATTCTGTACTTTACTATCATTTCAACCAACTTTCCAGGTACCGAAGTTAGACTTACTGGCCTGTAATTGCCTCTGGAGCCTTTTTTAAAAAGTGGGCAGTACATTAGCTATCCTCCAGTCATCTGGTAAAGAGGCTGATTTAAGCGATAGATTATATACCACAGCTAGTAGTTCTGCAATTTCATATCTGAATTCCTTCAGAACTCTTGGGTGAATAGCATCTGGTCCTGGTTGTTGGGGGAGAAGGCATATTTAGACCTGACAGAAGCCAAGATTTTAAGAATCTGTTCTGATAATGTTTAACAGTGTAAGCATAAGTAGAACTGCCTATGTGTAAGAAATTGCGGAATAATCATGTTTGTGAGACCAAGAGAAGATAAAGTGACTAAAAAGCTAGATGGATGGGGTGGAATTGGAGGAAATTTGGTGGCCTTAGAAAGTACTGAGGCAGAGAAAAGGAGATAAAAGAGACATAGGAACCCTATAAGGAGCTGGAGCTTTGGGAACTTCAGCATTTGTTCATATGGATATCACAGTATTGTGGGAGGAAAATCAGAAAATGAGATTTCGGTTACAGAATCTGTTAAAGTTAAATAAACAACAGAATGAGGATATGGGGAGGATTTAAAGGATATTCAGGATTTTAGGATAACAGGACAGGTGTTTAGGGAAGTCGAAGCAGCAATCAATGAAATGGGAAAAATCCTGAACCAACCTCACATATCAAAGGTGATTTACCTGCTCATGGGATGGCAGCTTCCTAATACAGGAGCTACACAGGTAGGACAAAAGGAAATTCAAGGTGGGGAAGTACCTAGGTTCATAACAGAGAAGATGCTAGAACAATGGACAAAAACAGAAGGAGCTTGATGCAGGGTTAGGCGCTGCTCAATGGTCTGTTATGCTGAGAAAAGGTGCAAGCTTGATGAAACATGGATGTGGGGGGTGGTGGGGGGAGAGCCGGAAAGCCCCAGATACTTCATGTTGTTCCAAGAGGCATGGTACCTGGTTATGTCATTGTGATGTACTGCAGAGTACGTTGCCGACATGTGGGTCCATATGCTGGCAAAAAAACCAGAATTGCACAGTAGGGATGAGGCAATGGGGACAAGGTCAAACCAAGGTGGCAAAAGCTGGAGAAGGCAAATATTGTGTACCCTGTTGGGTAGGGCACTTCCAATATGGGACACAAACATGTTATTATGACTGGCCAATGTTCTGCTTAGATCCAAGAAAACTTACCCGAATAGAGGACAAGGCAATTTTTCCCAGTTCCCCAGCATGAGTTCCACAATGTATCAGCTGGTGGCCCCCTGACTGGTACTGCCCTGAGCAGCTAAGCCATGTCATACAACAATTGCATTGAATGTGCAGGCCTTAACGGAAAGACATCCAGAATGTCTGTGGACCTTAAAGCAGGAGAGTCGAAATATTCCACGTGAAATAGGATCCACTGGGAAATGGGCCATGGTAGGAGTTAGTATACGACATTGGGGAAAATCCGTGAGTATGCAGGATACCAATGGGCTTTGTGCAAGTCAAACTAGCAGAAGTGTTAATCGCATCGATTTAGAAGGATAGGAGCTTGGTTAGGCAGCTGGGAAGGAGAAGAGTATATGAAATGCAGGCTTTGATGAAGCCTTAGAAAGGATTTTATGGCTTCCCAGTGGGGAGTGTAGGCATATTTAGGCCTGACAGAAGCCTGCTGTGGATTTTAAGAGTCTGCGCTGATAACATTTAATGGCATAAGCATAAGCAGAACTGCCTATGTGTAAGAAATTGAAGCATAATCATGTCTGTGACAACAAAAAGGAAAAAAAGAGAAAGTAACTAAAAAGCTAGAATTGAACGGTTTGAACTAACGCTAAACCTGTACTGGTGGGTGAGGAGAGTTAACATGGAAATGAGAGACCAATACATAACAAAAGATAACCGAAAGTTATAAATAAGTTTGTATAACAAAGGAAAGTTGAAACTAAATTATCCAGTGCTGGAGGCAACTGTGATGAGATCATTCCAATGAGTTTCCCATTGGTGAGAAATTGATCACTACTTGCCGAGTGTTTTGCCTTAATAAAGATTTGTTAGACCCTTCTGCTGAGTAAGTGAATCTCAGTCCAACACTGGTGACTTATTACTGTTTAATTTTTCAATTTGTTCCAAAATCTCTTCTACTGACACCTCAACCTGGGATAGTTCCTCAGACTTGTTACCTAAAAAGAATGGTCCTGGACTCTCCCTCACATCCTCTACAGTGAAGTCCGATTAAAAGAATTCATTTAGCTTCTCCGCAACAGCCTTCTCTTCCTTGAGTGCTCCTTTAGCATCTCAACTGTCCAGTGGCCCCATTGTTTGGCAGGCTTCCTGCTTCAGATACACTATTTTTATTTTTGCTGTTGGTTTATTTCTTTTTCTAGCTGCTCTTCAAATTCTTTTTTGGCCTGCCTAATTATACATTTACACCTGACTTGCCAGAGTTTATGGTCCTTTCTATTTATCTCAGTTGGATTTCACTTCCAATTCTTAAAGGATGCCTTTTGGTATCTAACTGTTTATTTTTGGTTTTTTTGGGGAGGGGGGAGGAGTCTTTTACCGTTTTGTGTGATTTGGGCAATGCCTTTAGATTGAGCCTCTATTATGATGCTTTTAAAAGGTTTCCAAGCAGCTTGCAGGCATTTTACTCCTGTGACTGTTCTTTTTAATTTCCATTTAACTAGCTTCCTCATTTTTGTTTACTTCCCCTTTTGAGGTTAAAAGCTACTGTGGTGGGTTTCTTTGGCATTTTCCTCCGTATAAGGATGTTAAATTTAACTGCATCATGGTTATTACCGAGCGGTTCAGCTTCTTGGATCAGATCCTGTGCGCCACTCAGGACTAAATCAAGAATTGCCTCTCTCCTTCCAGGTTCCAGGACCAGTTGCTCCAAGAATCAGTCATTAATGGTGTCTAGACGTTTTCTCTCTCCATCCTGTCCTGGGGCGACATGTTCCCAGTCAATATGGAGATAGTTGAAATCCCCCATTATTATTGGGTTTTCTGTTTTTGTAGCATCTCTAATCACCCTGAGCATTTTTCAGTCACCATCACCAGGCTGGTCAGAAGTTTATTCCTACTGCGATACTCGTGCTATTCAAGCATGGAATTTCTATCCAGAGATTCTGTGGTACTGTTGGAGTCATTTAAGACTTTTACTGTATTTGACTCTACACTTCCTTTCACATATAGTTGCGGTGTCCCCGCCAGTCTCAAGAAGGCAGGTTTCCACTGCCTCATAAGGCTATATCAGCTCCCATCAGTGTGAGCTGCTGAAAATGGCCAAACAGATCCAGACTCCTGTACCAGGTGACCCTCCCCTTGCCAGCTCCCCCAGGCGAGCAGAGACCCTTGCCAGGTGACTTTATTGCCAAGGTGACCTCTCCACTGACAAACTAGCTCTCCTGGATAGGAGCTCTCATCTTTTCTGGAGCGATTACATTTCAGTGGTCAACCGTTTTAAGTCAATGACACTCTTTTGTTGTTCTTTAGCCATCAGCTGGTGGGATTTCAGCCAGCTTGGATGTGGCCCATTTCCAACAGTTGACAAGAAGGGGGTGAATATCAACAGAGGGAAAATTACTTTTTGTATTGTTAACGAGACTCACACCTTCTTGTCAACTGTTGGAAATGGGCCATATCCACCCTAATTGAATTGGCCTCGTTAGCACTGACCCCCCCACTTGGTAAGGCAACTCCCATCTTGTCATGTGCTGTATATTTATACCTGCCTATTGTATTTTCCACTCCATGCATCTGATGAAGTGGCTTATAGCCCACAAAAGCTTATGCCCAGATAAATTGGTTAGTCTCTAAGCTAGCATGTGTGTGCACAAGGGTTGCCGACTACCCGGATCACTTTGAATTCAAGGGGTGATAGCGGGGTATAAAATGGGGTTAACCCGGTATTATTTTACTCTGTTTCTTTAAAGAGCTGTGCTTTTGTTCATGGCTCTCATTTTGGTTTCTGTGCCTTCTGCAGACTTTGACCGGATCTCACATTTCCTTGCTGCTTCGGACGTTGGCTCCAGAGGATACATTTATTATCCGATTGGAGACCAACGAACTAGCTAATTAACAGCTGTGCTATTTTAAGGCTGTGAAATCGTTCCCATCCTCCAGGAAATCAACACAGTCCCCTCTGCACCTCCCTTTCCCCATCAGCCTAGCTTATTTGTGTTTCCCCAGGGGGGGAGTAAACACTGCTAAATTTCAGATCCACTGGCTAGCTGTGTGAAATCCTATAGTACCTGGAGTAATGGCTGCTGGCTCCCCTGGTTTGCCATTTTCAGATAAAACTTAAGCCAGAGGGTCTAGCCACTCAGTCATTAAAATTCCTATGGTGGAAATTCCAATGTGGGGAATTATGTTCTGCTCCCCCTGCAGTTTCAATTGGAGAAATTATTTGTCATTCCTCCTCTTTAAAAGCTAAGTGCTGCAGGGTGGTTAATGGGCTCTACCCCAGAAAGAGCTGCAGCAGGGTGGGTAAAGTAACTCTCTCTCTAATCTGTAAAGTTCTTTGAGAACCTTAGGGATGAAAGTAGCTATAATGAAAATAATAACTAACACACACACACAAGTGTTGACACACCTGCCCACGTACATATAGTGTCCTTCATCTAAAAGGATTTTTTAAAACATAATTTCACCCTCCCCATGCTGCCATGAAAGAGACACTATCATCCCCATTGTAACTGATTTGTCCAGGAAGTCACTGGCAGAACTGGAAATAGAAGCCAGGAGGGCCAATATCCAGTATCCTGATCCAACTACTAGGCAGCTCTGCCTCCCAGGAAGTGGCTGGCATTATATCACACGCAAAGTACCAGCATTCTCGAAAGGGAGAATTTTACCACTGCCGGCTCTTTGGTTAAGTTGGAATGTATCCATTTGATTGCTATCATTATTTACTTACAGTGCAGCAGTGCCCAAGCATGGACCAGGCGCTTTCAGCCACATGGGATAGCACATTCATTCTCTAATGGCAGATACTGTGCCACAGGGGCGAGATGCGAACCAGGAGGCTAGATGAACAGGATGTGGGGGGGGAGAGGGTTATAGAAATTGGGCCACACCGTTACATGGTGGGTAGGGTTCCCCATTAAGTACACAACTACCCCCACTAAAATCCCCTTCCAGCGCAAATAACAACATTGTGTTCATTTTATTTGCCTTCTAATTTGGGGGCCTTCGGGGTACACTTGGGTCTTATTTTCAAGCTTTTCTTTGCAGTCATGAAGGCTGGAGACTTAGCGTTCATGAATAAAAGTGAGAGTCTCGTGCAAGCTTTGGATTCCAGCAGATGGGGCTGTCCAAAAACCACCACCAAGTAGCACAACACAAGCAATGAAATCGCAGGAGCTGGCAACTCTGAATGAGGGGACAGAAGTTGGTCCCCGTTCTGAAAAAGCTCGGGATGCCGTGCGCACACCTCTTTGCCCTCCAAGGGCGCGGTTACGCTGCAGTCACAGGGTGTGATTGCAGCTCATGAAGACATCCCCAAGCTAGCTTAACCCAGCTAGCCCAGGTCCCAGAACAGTAAAACAACAACATGGACTTCAGCTCTGACTGTTGTGGCAAATTGCCAGTATGATTACGATGGGTCCCACACTTCCTCTTCGGGGCCGGCGGGGGGGGAGGACTTTCAGGGCACAGTTTCCTGCCCCTGAACTAGGGTATTTACTGTCCCACTAGTAACCCAGAGAAGGGTAGTGGAGAGGGAGGGACCCAGGCCCTCCCTCTACTCCGGTCCCAGCCCTGGGGCCCTAGGGATAGTGGTAAATCACTTGAACTAGTGCTTCCTTCCCCTGGGCTACTTCCCTCTCCTGCCCTTCAGCTTGTGGGGCTTCCTACCCTCCCTCTGCACAAACCAGGTGTCTCTCTACCTAGGGTCTGTCTTCTAGCCCACCACAGCACTGCTCCAACTCCTCCCAAACTGCTCCAACTCCTTCCCCCAGTTGATTGAAGCAGGGGGGTTTTATCAGGTGACTGGCTTCAAGTGCTCTAATTAGCTTCAGGTGCTTTTAATTAATCTATAGAAACCTTTCTTCCCTCTACAGGGAATAAGGCTTCTCCTCATCCTGGGATTTACATATCTCTCCTATATCACTCTCCTGCTGCCTTCTGGCCACGCTGTATCACACTGTTCAAGCTTGTGCAATTAAGTAATTACTAAGTAATTACTTGGGCAGCTAATCCATGCTGAAACTCATGCTGCTTCAGCTTCCCTGGCTAGCTAGATTCAAGGTAGCTCAGGGATGTCTACTCAAGCTTTGATCGCACTCCAGGACTGCAGCGTAGACACATAAAAGCAGCAACTCCACCAAAGAGCTGGGGAAGGCATCTTGGAGCAGGGATAAACCTCCTTGAAAGAAGGCAGCTATGGAAAGCCTGGCACACATCGTGCATCGTGGCCTTTCCAGGGAAACTCTTCTGAAGCTTTGTGGCTTTTAATAGAGGTCTCTGGAGAGAAATGACAAAGGGACCAAAACCAACCCCTCACAAATTATTTTTGGCCCAGGAAAACTCAGTAGTTTCTCTCTCTCTTCCTCTCTCTCTCTCTCTCACACACACACCCTGCCCACCCTTAGCAGTTATTTCCCATTCTTCATAACAGCACCAGCGAGAACAACACTCGAGTTCCGGCTCTGACTTCTCTTAGCAGGTCCATAAACAGACGCCTTGAGACCGAGTCCAATCCTGCCAAGGGCGTCTCAGTCAAGAGCCATTTTCTGTGACCAGGTGCTGTCTCCCTTTCTGATGCTGCTAGGGTTAAAGGCGGGGCTGGAGATATAGGCAAGCCACTGAATGGCCCTGCAGTCTGCCACAGTTCCTGAGGGCCCCCACCCCATTTGCTAGTGATGGGTACAGTGTGCACCCCTCCCCATTATCCCTCCTGGTCACGCACAGGAGCTCAGCATCTGGTTCCTAGTGAGGCTCTTCCTTCCTGTTTCCCTACACAGAGAGGTGGTGTTGCCTAGTGGGTAGACATGCGCCTTGCAGTCAGCAGGGTTGGGCACTGCTCCCTGATTCACTGCATAACCTCGGGCAAGTGCTGGACCTCTTTGTTCCTTAGTTTACCCCTTAGCGGTAACAAAGGTCAAATGCCTGCTGAGAGGCTTAGCCGGGAGCGCTTGTAAATTGCTTTGGGATCCTTGAGACAACAGATGCAATTAATACAGCCTGACATTAGCTTTACCTCCCAGCTTTCCAGCTACCATACATACCTGAGGCAAAAGGGGGACAATCCAAGCGATTTGCCTCAAGAATGCACCATGAGCATCTCACCCTACGTTTGACCCTGGGCTCCTCCTAGCCAACCCTTTGCTTTAGCCCCCGGAGCAGAGGGTCTCACTTTAGGGCCTGCTTCCACCATGGAGTCACTGGAAGGACTCCCCTCAGGCTTCAGTGGGTTGGACCAGGCCCTCCATGGGGTGGGCCCCACTGTGCTGCGCAAGTGTTACCTGCAGACGTAGTTCTCCCGGCAGGAATCCAGGGGGGTCAGGCAGTTGGGCTTCTCCTTGGACTCGTAGGAGCAGGCAGGGACAATGGTCTGCCGGCGGCGCTCGGCGCAGGCTGTGTCGTCGCAGGGGCAGAAGAGCAGCTCGTGCGTGTACTCGGGGGGCACGCGGTCGAAGAACTTGCGCAGGGCCTTGTGGCACTTGGAGCGGTTGCAGGCGTCGGCCCGGGCCAGGCGCCGGATGCAGAAGGAGACGTACTCCGTCCTCAGCCTCTGGCACATCTCATCCACGTTGCAGGCCTTGGCAGCATCCAGACAGCGGTTCACCTGCGTCACCTCGTTCTCGGAACCTGCGTGGCCGGGAGACCCCAACAAAGCTTAGCGGTGGCCTTCGCAACACCAGCACCCGAGGGGCCTCCAGCCCTCGGAGGACAGCGGGGCTGCCCCCTGGTTAACCCAGAGCCCGGGGAGCAAGAGGAGCTGGGATTCACCCTGCGGTTAATAATTTAGCCCTGACGAGGCTGTTAAAAAACTAGCTCGCCTAGCACGTGCAGTGGGGGGCGCTCTTCCAGGAAGGAGGGGGAGTTTCTGGTCACAGGCCAGGTCCGGGCCAGGTTAAGACTCTGGATTGAAGCAAATATCACCTCCCCAGCTGTGCTGAGAGCCCTCATCCCCACTCAGCCTGTCCCCCTCACTCCGATCTTGAGCTGGCAGTGGAAGCAGCTGTCACCTCCGGAGGGGGAAGGAGTGGCTCCGGCTAGGGAGGCAGGGCTGCTGCCAGAGAGGAGATGGGTGAGAAAGCGCCAATCAGGCAGCAGGCGGGGGATGGACTGCTGGCTATCCCAGACTTGGCAGTGCCAGCCCCCATGCTCCCCTCCCCCAGCCCCTGCAGGCTATCCCTGATATGTGAGTTCCAGCTCTTCCCCAGCTAGCCCCCGTTGATTATCCCTGACCTGGCAGTGCCAGATGCTTGACCCCTCTGACTATCCTGGACCTGGCAGAGCCAGCTCCCCACACCCCTGCTGGCAGTACCTTTCCTGGCATTGCCAGCTCTGCCTATTGGTGCAACATGTCATGGCTACGCACACATGCCAGGCTTCTGCAAAATCATGCGCGTCGCATCACAGACCACTCGGGAAATTTCACTCCCCCAGAACCCCACAAGTCTAAATCTTTGCCCTGTTCCAGGATCTCAAAGCCTGTTGCAAACATGAAGTAAGCCTCACAACTCCCCTGCGAGATGGAGAAGAACAACTGCCCCCCACCCTCAGATTACAGAGGAGGGGCACCCAGGCACAGGTAGAGAGGAAACAAGCCATATAGCGAATCAGTGGCTGGCAGAGGTGGGAGTGGAACCCAGGCATCCTGGCCCAAGCTGCACCCCAAGCCACGCCACACGCCCCAAAAGGACAAATGAAGGCTGTCTGCAAATATTGTAAACTGGTGAAAAAGTGACCTCCTTAAGATTATTTGTCACAACACTTTACTCTGTGGCGCCTTTCAAGAGAGCATGTCCAACTGCTTTCCAAGTGATTTGATGAACTCTGCCAGAACCCTGCCAGAAGTGCTGTGAGGGAGACTAGGGCACGGTGGGGCCTGAGCCCGTGAGCACTGAAGATGCCTGTGAATGTCAGTGGGCTATAGATGATGCCAGTGGTGGGTATCTGAGGAACAGCACGCAGCAGGATGCAGAGGAGTTCTTTACAAAGAGTGCTGTTTCCTGCCCCTTCCTCGGAGGCATTTAGCCACTGTGGAGATGGGATACTGGATTAGATGGACATTAGGGCTGATTCAGGCTGGCAATTCCTCATCCAGAACCTACTACCACTAAAGACAAGTGCAAACACTCCATTTGGGTAAGCCAGTATTTCCGAAGGGTGGGCTGAGCCCCTGGGATGGGGTGGGTCTCCCAGGACTGGCCAGGGCTGTGAGAGGCGTATACATTTAGGTGGGCAGGCCTGTTACAGTGCATTGCGAGGCACAATGGGGGCGTGACTGGTATAATTTCCCCAAAGGGCAGCTCAAGCTGGATGAAATCTTTTGCCATGGACTTCAGTGAGGCCAGGATTCCACCCCCCACACCATCATGACTGGCCCTTATTTCTGTGACGGGCTTAACGAAAGCTCCAGTTCCCTGTGACTCTGTGCTAATAACGCTATTTCAGACTATTGTGCCCTCACTGGGAGTAACGCACGGGGCTGGAGTTTGTGGAGACTAGCAAAGCACGTGTTTCTGGCACAGTAGCACTGAAAGGACCCATTCAGAATTAGAGCCTCACTGTACTGGGTGCAAGGTCCTTAGACACCCTCATATCTGAGCACCTCCCCACTGTTCAATATATTAATCCTCACCACACCCCTGTGAGGCAGGGCAGCACTGTTATTCCCATTGTATAGATGGAAAACTGAGGCACAGAAAGACATAGTGACTTGCCCAGGGTCACCCAGGAAGTCTGTGGCAGAGCAGAGATCTGTGCCCGCATCTCCTGAGTCCCAAGCTAGCATCCTAACTGCTCAACCATCCTTCCTCTCCCACCGGCTGTAAAAAGCGCACCATGAAAGACAGTCCCTGCCCAAGGCCCTCACAATCTAAACAGGGTCAAGACCCAACAGGGGTCTGCAGAACACAGCAGGGGTGGGAGAGGTGGGAGCCTGACAGAGACAAGCCCACAAGGTCACATAGCTTCACAGCAAAGTGTACAAATTAGAGGCATCAGAGTCTTTCATAAGAGAAGAGCACAAGAGAGACGGGTGGCTTGGTAATAGGCCACCTGCCCAGCCATTAGCCGGAGGATGGCGTCGCAGCTGGGACGACTTTGAGAAAGGTTCTGACGGAGGACAGGGTCGTGGCTGTGTAAGTTGGTTCCCACCCTTGCGGGGCAGCAAGGGAGATGTTGGTTTGGGGGAGAACAGGGACGAGTGAGCAAAAGAGGCTGCCGTGCTGGCAGAACGAGGAGCGGGAGGTTGAGATGTATGGTAGCGTGGGAAGAAGCCAGCAGAGGGTAGCCTTGAAAGGTGGAGAGTTTGCGGGAATTTGAGTGCAGATCAGTTACAGAAAGAATCTGTTCCTTCCCTGCCCTCCTTGTCCGTCCGAGAACAAGGGGGCTGCTCGGTGAGGTCAGGGGCAGGTCAATACAGAGAGATATTTCTCCACGCAGCAGGGAGCCAGACTGTGGGATTTGCAGCTTCCAAAGGCCAGAGGGTCAAAGAGTGGAGCTGGATTTAAAGAGAGGCTGGAGAACTTCATGATCAGCGATAACATCCGTAGCTAAACAACCTCAGCTAAGTTCATCTAACCCCATGCAACAGTGTCAAATCACCACCCCAGGGGCCAGGAAGGAATTCTTTCTGCCTGTCTGATTATTTTTCTGCCAGCTTTAGCTTCGGATACTGGCCAGGATAGTGGACGGGATGCGCCCATTACTCCCCACTTTTAGAGGTACAGAGGTGAAATGCCCCAGGTCACACAGTCTGTGGCAGAGCTGCGAGCAGACCCCAAGAATCCTGACACCCAGCCAGTCTCCTGTTCTAACTACTACCCTACACCATCTCTCCACACCTGGTTGTCGTTACACTGTACAGTCTGATAGTGACATCAGGCCAGTTCTCTATTCAACTGGACAAGTACAGCACCGTCAGCGAGCTTACCCCTAACCAACACCCAGCCCTACGAAAGTGCCATGATCCAGGCCCAGTGGGATGAGCCAGCTGGCAGCTGTGTCTCCACAGCTCATCGACAGTTTAGGATGCCTACTGGGATTCCATGACAACCATATGCTCGATTGGACATCCCATAATCCCTGCTGCACAGTTGCTAGGGAAGGCTTCTGGGGCGCTGCATACTCCAGCATTTGAGAGTGGAGGAGGCTCAGGCTTTATGACATGCTCCCACCCCGGAAGCTGGGGAAGGGACCACCCTGTATCACGTATGAGCAGAGAAGGGAAAGACCACTCCCCCACCTCCTCAGACGACATCCAAGGTCAAGGCTGGGAATGGACATGGGGCCTGAGGGAAAGGGGAGAGTTTGCTAGAGGTGGCAGAGAACGGGGGCCAAGGCCATGCAAACTGCACAGGGTCTGGGAAAGTTGCCGGCTCTGGACGGGGTCACAACCTAATCCCACCCTGATTTAAGGTGTTGTAGCCATACGTCCTACCCGATTGGAGCCAAACCTGATGGTGATGAGAGTCATCTCCATTGGGAACTGCACTGTTCTGAGGCCTTAATGAAGTTTGCAGACTATAGTGGCACAGGGCTCTCTGACTGTGTGTGTACACTAGTTTCCAACATGGAGACTGTGCTTCAAGGCTGCTTTTGAGGATTTTCACCAGCGTGACCAGACCACCCTCACGGAAACAACTGGAGGGCTGTGAATGCTACACGACTGTAATTGTCCTGGAGCTACAGCGAGAAGCAAGGTGAATGACTGAAGAAGCCAACATTCAAGAGCAAGTCACTGGAGGATGTTCTCAGGCAATGGTCTCCAGAAGATTTGGTGGACTGATGGGGCCATCTTTGCGAAGAGCTGTCAACTGACTGGGGCACCTAGGCACTACGATAATTCAAATGACAAATAATAATAATAATAATAATCAATAATCGGGGGAGGAATAGCTCAGTGGTTTGAGCATGGGCCTGCTAAACCCAGGGTTGAGAGTTCAATTCTAGAGGGGACCATGTAGGGATCTGGATTGGTCCTGCTTTGAGCAGGGGGTTGGACTAGATGATCTCCTGAGGTCCCTTCCAACCGTGAGATTCTATGAATCTATAATAATATCCCCCAGCCTGAGATCATCACTGGAAGAAAAGTCAGAGCAAATCTGATGCCTTTCAAATCTCGATGTCGTCTCTACCAGGAAATGCAGAGTCAACGGGCCTATCTCCACTCACTTCTAAAGGGTGGAACTCCATTGGCGTCAGCAAAACCACCCTTGAAGTACACCAGTGCAAGCAAAGAGCAGAATCTCAAGCACAGGAATGTCTCAGTGAATAGCAATCTGGATAGAAGAGTGCACAAAGCAACGCTGTTACTCCAGTGAGGAGGGTCAACACCTGCACAAAGCCATGAAGGAGAATGCTTCAAAAAACTAATACTGTGGTTACTTGGGAGTAACACTGTCTTAGAAAGGAAAGGAGAGACCTCGGAAACCAGATAAAAATCAAGTATCGGGGGTAGCTGTGTTAGTCTGCATCCACAAAAACAACAAGGAGTCTGGTGAGAAACTGCAGAACCATTAATTTGGGCTTGAATAGGGACTGGGAGTGGTTGGCTCACTATAAAAGCAGCTTTGCCTCTCCTGGAGTTGACACCTTCTCATCTATTATTGGGAGTGGACTATATCCACCCTGATTGAATTGGCCCTGTCAGCACTGGTTCTCCACTTGTGAGGTAACTCCCTTCTCTTCATGTGTCAGTATATAATGCCTGCATCTGTAATTTTCACTCCATGCATCTGAAGAGGTGGTTTTTTACCCACGAAAGCTTATGCCCAAATAAATCTGTTAGTCTCTAAGGTGCCACCAGATAAAAATCACATTATCTGCAAATATTAGAGATTGGTGAGGGGGAAAGAATATCCACATCTTTCTGATTTCACTGTTAAACTACTTGATTTGAGCATGGAAGATGATCCCCTTTTCACAGGAGAATCCCTGCTAGGAGTGATCAGGCAATTCATCTGAGACCTCATGAATCTCCTTATGTGATAAAAGAGATAAAGTGAAATTCCTCCTGGCTGCAAAGAAAAAGAATTTGAAGACAAACTTTTTCATCTCTGCCAACTTGAGACTCAAAGCAGGAGGGACTTTATGCCAATTAGAGAAGACTTTATGGAAGAAGAAGCCAAGTCTCTTGCTAAATTTAGGATGCTACATCAAGACAAAAAATATCTTTGGTGAGTCATTGAAACCAGACAGCCTTCCTGAGGACATTAAGAACAGCCTCCGACTTATGACTGCTATGGCACTACAGAGACATGTGACCAAGTCACCTGGTACTGGACTCCAACATAATATTAGTGTTTTTCCACTGACTGGGCATGGGAATCTAACTGGGAGATGAAGGGTTCCCACCATATGCCAAAGCTATTTAAGGCAGGGGAGTGACATCATTGTGGTTTGTTCTTCACTGTCTCCCCGCCCAAGAAAGAAGACTGCTGGAAACACCTAAGAAACAAAAGACTGAACTAGGGGAGAAGGGCTGAACCCAGGCGAGAGAGTTTTCTAGCCTGTGAAAGGAATAACTGGAGTTTTAAACTGCAAGCAAGTGTAGCTTTCCCTCAAGAATCTCTGCAATCTGCATAAAACAACATTTAGGGTGATAATTTGCTACTTATAACCAATTTATTTAGTATATTAAGCTTTGATTGTGTTTTGTTTATTTGCTAGGTAATCTGCTTTGATCTGTTTGCTACCCCTTATAATCACTTAACATCTATCTTTTGTAGTTAATAAACTTGTTTTGTTTTGTCTAAAACCAGTGTGTGGAATTCATACCTGGGTGGGAGGGGGCAGAAAGCTATTGCATATATTCCTCCACATTGAGGGAGGGGGCCAATTTCATGAGTTTACGCTGTACAAATCTCTGTGCAGCTCAAGATGGTACAATTTTGGGGTTTACCCTCAATGGGGGCGGGTATGCACTTGAGTAACTGGGCAGTTCCTTAGCTGAGCCTAGCCATGCAGAGCTGATCTCAGCATCCATGTGTAGCTGCAGCTGGGTATGTCCCTACCTGTATGTGTGCTGGTAAAGTGCAGTCTGAAGCCTGGGGGAGGGCTTGGCAGGTTGCACAGCAGTGCAGTGTAAATGGAGCCCAGACTGGTGGGTCAGAGCAACTCAGAGGTACCCCAGTTCCAAATGGCACCCCGGGTAAGGGGAAACCCATCACAGCCCCCCCTTCACCTGAGGCCCCGCTCCCCTCTGCCGCTCCCCCCCATCGCTCATCCTTATGGCCAGTAAAAGGTGGGAGGGCATAGAATCATAGAATATCAGGGTTGGAAGGGACCTCAGGAGGTCACCTAGTCCAACCCCCTGCTCATCTAGTCCAACCCATAGCTCCCCCACTTTTAAAAGTAATGGGGCCAGCCCCCCCCCCCATTTTGGTGCCCCTGCCCCGAACTGTACCTGGACCCCATTGCCCCATCAGGCAGGCATGGGGCCAGATTTACCAAAGAAGTCTGCTTCCACTGAGGCCTCTGAATGGGGCCAATGGCTGCTGATCTCTTTTAAAAATCCAGCCAGCCGGCTCTGCCCTGAAGGGGATGGGCACCAGGAGAGCAGGATTCTTCTGGCCAGAGCTCTTCTCCCAGAGTCATGGTGTTTTCTACCTCAGCTGGGGGAGCTTCAGAGGCTGCCTATCCAGACCTTGCCTAACTCTGCCCTGGTCCCTTGCTCTTTATGGCCCTGGTCCAAACATATAAAGTGCCTCTCCTGAAGACGTGCTCTTGTCTAAACAGCTTAGCATGGAAATGCTCGGCACAGACAATGCTAGAGGGAGCCGTGCAGCGCGACAGATGGCGGTGGGGCAGCGAGAGGCCTAGTCATTCCGGCCCTCACAGATCTGGATTGCAGGCCCCCCTCCCAATGAGCACCCTGCTTTGGGCCAACAAGTAGGAGAATGCGCTCCGGCTCACCTACCTGCGGTGATGGATGCCAGCCGGACGTAGTCAAAGCCCCTGATGAATGGCTCATACGGAGAACTCTCCAAAACATTCATACCTGAAGTGAAAGGAAGATAAGTTGAACCCCAGCACAGTAAGGTAGCTCTGGCTCCTGAGATTTGTGCTAGGAACCTGTCTCAGTGCAAAAGCCGGAGTCTGCAGAACAGCGTTTGCATTATGGGTCTCCATGGTGCATATTCTTATAGCGAGTCCATTTCCCCAGAGTAATGCTCAGTATCTTAGGGGCTGGTGGAAGAGGCCAGATCAACAACATCTGGAGAGCCAAGTCCTTATCCCCAGCACAGGCCACAGGAGATTTAACCAAGGCTACCTCTTGAAAATGAACCTCAACCTTGGCCTGGGTGGGTTAGCTTCTATGGGCGAGAGAGCTGTTTGGTCTCCTTGGACCACTCAGTTCTTGGCCTCTCTGCTGCCAGTGAAGGGCCCAGTTATACAAGGAACTGGACAGACTCCATGAATACACATGTGATGGTAGCAATTTTAATTCACTACGCACCCAGCGTTCTATCCCCCGTGAGGTCTTTCTCGAACTTGCTGCTTTCCAGACAGCCATCCCTAGGCTGTGCTGTTTATTGCCTTACCCTAGATTGGGTGTGCCTTTATATTTATTAACAGTGTGTCTCCTCCCAATGCATGCTGCTCTTTCTAGCTGAGCTTATAGTGAATAACACACAGCCCCAGCAAAAGCCTCCCGGTGTAGATTAAGGATGCCGGAAATTTTATTCCATCAGAGTTCTCCTTTTATCAACTCCAAGGACCATAATGTGCCATGCTACTGACTGATGCCTCAGTAATACTCTGTGGAAAATAGCTTAGTAAGTTTAAAAACAAACAAACCTCTGGGGGGATTAGACATTTATATGGATAAGATCAGCAGCCTGAGCTGCACTAGCTGGGATAAAAGGGCTATCAAACCTCATGCTTCAGGGCATATGCTGATCCCCAGCTGGGGTCAGGAAGAAATTGCTCCCTTGATGCACAGTACTATGGATTACCACAGGTGTATTACAAGGCAAGTTTACAGCTTTCTTTGAATTACCTGGCACTGCCACTGACTGCATCGGGGACCATTTGTGTGCTTCAGTGGAGCAGTTTCTCTGTTCTGATGACACCACCTGGCATCTGGTAACGCGTCTCCAAACACTGAAATGCCTAAACACAGACTTGCTCAATAGGTGCAGAGTAAATGCTACGCTATGTAAATTCCCTGGGCGTATGATGCCACAACTTGTTTTTATAAAGGCTTCTAGGAAGCTTTTCTGGCCTCTTGGGTACACCCGTATGAAAGAACAGCCTCTGCACGTCAGTTTCAGAGTGGCTTCCTTTTTTAGTCAATGAGACATTTAGGGATTTTTAAATATTATTGGGAAAATGTGTCCCCAAGGAAACGAAAGCAGAGAAAACAAAGACGCAGCGGTGTTTAATGGACATGTGAGTCAATCTGCTGCTCAGAGAAAATAAGGGGCTCACGACCCCGAGTGAAGCCCGGGTCACCTGCCGTGGGAAGCAGAACCTAGACAAATCCTGATTTACAGCATTCGCTGCTTTTCCAGCCCTGGGCTCCCCCAGCTGCTCTGCCAATGCATCTCAATCCTGACCCGCAGTTCCCCTGCTATTGCAGTGCAGAGCACCCACACCGCTCTGCCGATGTGTCTCAGTCCTGACTTACACCATCCCCTGCTATTACAGACCTGGGTGGGTGACCCTGCAGCATGGGTGGCGGGTGAACCGCTGGCTCGAGGAGGCTAGCCTCCAGCCCTGCTCATTCTGCCCAAGGCCCCGCGCCTTCTGCCCCCCCTGCCCCAGATCATTGCAGCCGCTGGTCCTTGCCAGCGCCCCCAGCCCCCCAACCCCAGAGCGCCGGGCAGCATGGCCCCAGTCTCCCCAGCCCTGGAGCTCCGGGCAGCGCCGCCCCAGCTGGGGCCATGGCACAAGGGAAGAGCCACCAGCAGAGCGGGAAGAAGGAGGGGAACTGGGGGCGGAGTGTGGGCGGGCCCACACCTGTCTGTTTGGGGAGGCTCAGCCTCCCCCAGGCTATGATACCCGCCGCCCATGCCAAGTAGCTCGTTTTGGCCGGGACAGTCCCTTTTTTAAACCCTGTCCCAGCCGTCGCAACTTAGATCACTTAGGGCGCAGAGGAACATGTGGGGGTGGGGGGTTAGCTCTGATGCCAGCCTCGCTTCGGGGGGGGGGGTGGCAGACTCGGGCAGGGGTAGGCAGGGCTGGGGCGAGCAACAATGCCAGAAGATGGGGGGCCTTGGGCTAACCCCATGCCATGTCTCGTTTTCCCTTTGGGAAATATGGTCACCCTAGACCTGGGTCACTACCTCTGTCTATACCCCTCCATGCAGCACTCCACTCCGAGGTTTGGCTTTCAGGCTCCGGGGAAGCTGATAATGATCTCTGGCTTGAAAAAGACCAAAATGTGGATCAAACTGGCTTTCTTACTCAGTTGTTGAACCATTTCCATCGGACAGTAGATCAGCAAAGCACTGCGCATCAAAGGAAAGGGATCTGGTGGCCGTGACCTGCTCTGCTTTCAACTGTTGGATGGGAAACCAGCTGCATTTCTCAACACAACTAGAACACAGTACGTGTTAAGTTACCTACCCCCTCACCCCCCAGGGCTTTAGTTTTTCCATGGGGGAAGCTCATCGCGAGGCTTTCCTCTTTACCTGGGATGCTCTAGGTCAAAGGTCACCTGCAGAACCTAAAACGGTGGCTCACAATGTCCAGGGGGGGAGTGGATCTGACTAATCTCCCCCCCAAGCCCTCTGCGCCATGCCCTTTCTCTCAATCGCTGGGGATACCACACCACCAACTTTCTACTTGTCACTCAGGTCGGTAACCTGGGCATCATCTTCCCCTTGGGCCTCTCTCTAGATCCTCACATCCAGGCTACGTCTAAATCATGCCAATTCTTTCTGCCTCACATCTCTAGAATACGGCCTTTTGACTCCATCCACACAGCCAAAACTCTTGTCCAAGCTCTCATCGTCTTGGGTCTCAATAGGGCCCTACCAAATTTACGGCCAAGAAAAAAGCGTCACGGACCATGAAATCTGGTCTTTTGTGTGTTTTTACCCTGTACGATACAGATTTCACAGGGGAGACCAGCGTTTCTCAAACAGGGGAGTCCTGAAATCTGGTCTTTTGTGTGCTTTTACCCTGTACGATACAGATTTCACAGGGGAGACCAGCGTTTCTCAAACAGGGGAGTCCTGAAATCTGGTCTTTTGTGTGCTTTTACCCTGTACGATACAGATTTCACAGGGGAGACCACCGTTTCTCAAACAGGGGAGTCCTGAAATCTGGTCTTTTGTGTGCTTTTACCCTGTACGATACAGATTTCACAGGGGAGACCAGCGTTTCTCAAACAGGGGAGTCCTGACCCAGAAGGGAGTTATAGGGGGTCACAGGGTTATTTTAGCGGGGTCTCAGTATTACCACCCTTACTTCTGCGCTGCTTTCAGATCTCGGCGGCTGGAGAGCGGCAGCTGCTAGCGGGACACCTGGCTCTGCAGGTCACGCCCCGCCAGCAGCAGCCCAGAAGTAAGGGTGGTAATACCATACCATGCCATCCTTCCTTCCACGCTGCTGCCTTCCGAGCTGGGCGGCCGGAGAGCGGCGGCTGCTGACCGAGGGCCCAGCTCTGCAGGCAGCAGCGCAGAAGGAAGGGTAGCAGTACCGCCCCTGGAAAGAGCTCCCCATAAACATCCACAAAGCTGCCTCCACTGTCCTCCTTCAAATCCCATCTCAAAACTCTCCTCTGCCGTGAAGCCTTCAAAAAACTGGACAATGGTCCGGCTGCTGGTGCGCAGAGAGCACTGCCTGTCATGCTGACCCTATTGCTTCATTGTTTCCTTGTACTCCCCCATCGGTCCATATCCATCTGTTGTCTCTTGTCTTATGCTGAGATTGGAAGCTCCTTGGGGCAGGGATATGTTTTTGTTCTGGGTTTGTACATGACCTAGACAATGGGGCTGTTGGAGACCCCAGGGCACGGCCACTAGTTAAGTCGAGGGGATGGAAGGCCATAAGGGTCGAGGAGGTCTCCCTGCTGAAGGCCTAAGGGCTTCTTCTTAAACCCCCTTAATAGAATTCAGGCCTGGCTGGTTTGAGTAAGCTCTTTTGCTCTTAAAACAATGTTGCAGCCGCAGATAATGCCTCATAGTGTAAGGTTTGCTGACGCCAAGTTAAAGGTAACAGGAGAGACAGCTAAAAGGCCAGACAGGATGTGCTGGTTGTTTAAGTTGCTAGGAATGCTTGTTAGAGGTTGCAGGAAATAAATATTGTTGTAATCATATAAGGAATGCAGAGTATTTGTGCAAAGTTTTAATTGGTTGATGTGTGGTGCAGTAGCAGAACAAAATATAAAAGTGTGTGTAATGATCTGCTCTGGGGTGCAGGATTTGAGATTCTGTTCTCCCTGTACCTTGTTTGCAGCTGCAAATAAACTTTTTTGCTTCTCCACCCCGTTGTGTTTATTGGGTGACGCACACTGGGCAACGAACCCCTGCTGTTGTTTGCCTCTGGCACTGGGTGCCGGCAACAGGGCCCTGGCCCACGACTGTTTCTCCTACATTCTATGGTAATAAAAAACAGCAGTAACTAATGGAAGCACAGACGCCAAGGTATGTATTCCTCCACAACAGCCCTGGGAGCACGCTGCTTCGGGGATTTCATTGACGGTAAACTCAACCAAAAAGAGGGCGCAGTCCTGCACGGTGCTGAGCCCCCTTCTTTGCTAATGACTTCACATCCCAGCATTCAGCATCTTGTAGGTTCGGGTCCTAAGATTGCATCTGAAAGTGGGATTCCCAAGGGGTACACTGAAGCAGAGATCATGGAAGCTGTGATCAGGGCAGTTTGCCTTGGGCTGAGGCTCAGGGGCTACTTGGAGGGAAAATGAATCTGAGTCTGCCAAAAACGGAGGTACATCTTAAAGTCCTATTACAGGAAAAAGATGCAACTGAACTTTACCTGCAGTTCCCAAGAGCCAGCTCAGGATTTCCTAGCCCGGTCACTTGATTTGAGACAGAGAGTACTGTTTGCCTCATAAAGAAGGTTTCAAAGTAGCAGCCGTGTTACTCTGTATTCGCAAAAAGAAAAGGAGGACTTGTGGCACCTTAGAGACTAACCAATTTATTTGAGCATAAGCTTTCGTGAGCTACAGTTAGTCTCTAAGGTGCCACAAGTACTCCTTTTCTTTTTGCTCATAAAGAAGCTGATTCTGACCTAAGATATGAGCGTGTCCTTGTACAAAACCTGTTCCTCCAGTCAGTCCTGGCAGGACAGCAAAATGCCAATATTCAGACTTGTATGCAGTGTAGCTGTAGCCGTGTTGGTCCCAGGATATTAGAGAGACAAGGTGGGTGAGGTCATATCTTTTATTGGAGCTTTCGAGCCACACAGGCTCTTTTTCACGTCTGGCAAAGGCACTCTCAGCATCACAGCTAAATGCAAGGTGGAACAGATTGTTTAGCATAAGTAGTTAGCACACATATTGTAAGGGACCATTCAAGGCAGAATGGCCCATTAACACATCTGCAGTCATAGGACAGAAAGAGGGGGTTAGCGGGTTACAGGTTGTTGTAATAAGCCATAAATCCAGTGTCTTTTTCAGTTTGTGATTTTTAGTGTCTAGCGGTTATGAATTTAAGCTCCCTCCAGGTTCGTCTTTTGAAAGTGCTGTGTAGGTTTCCTTTGAGGATGAGGACTGATAGGTCAGACATAGAGGGACTGGTTTGTGAAAAGTGGTCACCCACAGGTAGGTGATAGGGTGTTTTTGTCCTTTATCATTTTCCTGTGTGAGTTCATTCAAGAGCGTAATGATTGTCTCTCTCACCAACAGAAGTTGGTCCAATAAAAGATATTATCTCACCAACCTTCTCTCTCTAATATTCAGACCATGATGTGACTTTATTTAAAAGACAGACTGGTTGCGGAGGAGACCCTGACTGAGATGCTGCATGCTGCTATACGGGAGGAGGTAGAGAAGCAGCAGAAGCTGGGGACTGGAGCATGTACTTGTGTGCAAGGGCCCTACACAGAGCAGCATACAGTAAAGCAGCGCTTCCTCCCAAGGGGAAAGGAGTCTCCCAAGGTGACTCATTAATGAATGAGATAATGGAACTAAAGACCAGTGGTGATTAACTCAAAGTGGATGCCAAAATGAAGATATTACAGCGAGCTGTCCGGGTGCATGACGAAAGAAGTCATAATGGCTTGATCAGACAGGCAGACAGACAGCTCCAGAGAAAAGGCCATGCGACTGCAGGCAGGCTGCTAGAGGCAGTACTTGTGACCACTGTTTCAGATGTGGCAGTAATGAATACAATCAGTCAGGATGTCATGCAGGAAAATCACAAGAGAGCGGAGACAAAGCTGGCACTGCATCTGATCTACCAGGAGCAGCCTACCTTTGCCATCCTACACTGAAGCAGGAAAAAAGAATAGCTAATTTAGCTGGAAATAAATGCACTATGTGGTGTTTCGCCAAGCCCTGTGGGACACTAGAGCACAGGTATGCATGGTCTCAAGTCGGTGGGTGGAAGATAATCTCCCAGGGACACACCTTAGAAAGTTTGAAGAGTTATGGGAAATAGAAGACGGGCTTGGCCTTAAAGCTGCCAATGGAACTCAAATCCCTTGCAAAGGACGGACTAATGTCCCATTCCAATTAAGCGGAGAACATGAAACAATGGGTGTTCCCCATTGCAGAATTTAGGGATGAGATGTGCATTCCCTACCTGGATGCTGTCCTTGTGCGCAGTGACACTATTGAAGAACACATGGAGAATGTAAGGAGAGTATTGCAAGAACTACAGAAGCATGGAATTAAGATGAAAGCTGCCAAATGTGAGCTCTTTAAGAGAGAGGTACTTTACTTGGGAATTGAGGTATCTGCTGAAGGTTATAAGATGGATCCAGCTGACATTTTGGCTGTTCATGATTTTGCAGATAAGCCACCATATATCCTCAGGGAACTTCACAAGCTGCTAGGCTTCCTCACCTATTATCCAAGCTACTTCAAGACTTTTTTCAAGTAGCAACGACATTCCTATGACTTGTTGACTGTTCCACTGGAATCTGACACACAACACCACCAAAAGTGGACCTGGAAAAGGAAGACGCTTCCTGTAAGGCATTAGGTGCAGTCTTATACCAGCACCAGGAAAGTAAACCGAGAGCCATTGGTTATGGATCAAGAACACTAATTGCAGCTAAGAAAAATGATTACCTTCGTTCAGGAAAGCTGGAGTTCCTAGCTTTGAAGCAGGCTGTAACTGACAAATTCTGTGACTACCTCCACTATACACAATCCTTCACAGTTTACAGGGATAACAACCCATTAACCTATGTCCTCCCCTCTGCCAGGCTGAATGCCACAGCACACTGTTAGGCTGAAGAATTAGTTGACTTTAACGTCAAAGTTAGATATTGTCCAGGGTAATCTAATGTGGTTGCAGATGCTTTATCCAGAATGCCCCTTGATGTGAAAAAATATATGATGAAATGCACAGATGTTGTTAATGCTGTCTTCTTGGTTAGCAGTTATTACTACCAACCCTTTGGCAGCAGCAGACCTCTCCATGGCTATTAAATCCACCATAACGCCTATTCTGTAAGAAGACATTTTGGCAGCTCAGAAGGAAGATCCAGCTGTTGCTAAAATTCTTCATTATAAGTCCTTAGGGCATACACTGAACAACCAAAAGAGCTCAGGAGGATGTGGTAAGATCTCTGCCCTGATGTGAGAATGGCATTGGTTGCATTTGGATACAGATGGAATACTTAAGCAGAAAACCTACTTATGAAATCAGCTGTATCACTTGAAAAACCCTAAGGCGGGTATATCAAGAACTACACGAAGAGATTGGACATTTAGGAGTAGAGCAAAAAATCAGTCTCACAAGAGACCACAGATGAAGAGGGATATTGAACATCATATCACTAGAGTCTGTACATGTGTCACAAAACCTCACCAGCCTTCGAGAGTTCCACTAACATAGTCACAACAGAACCATCTGAGCTTGTATCAATGGACTTCTTGCATCTAGCCAGAGGCAAAGGAGGATATGAATAAATCCTAGTAATAGTGGATCACTTCACTGGGTTTGTCCAACCCTACCCTACCACCACCAAGTCAGGCAAGCCTGCAGCAAACATGATCTTCAATTACTTATTTGGTTTTCCTGAAAGGATCCATCATGACCAAGGGGCAGAGTTTGAAAATAATTTATTCAGAAGGTTACAGCATGACTGTAAAATTGAAACATCTCGCACAACCGCACACCACCTAAAGGATAATGGTTAGGTAGAAAGGCTGAACTAAATCCTATGTTGAGAACCTTACCAGAAGAATAAAAGTCAAACTGGAAGGACTCTCTTAAATCAGGGGCAGATTTAAGGGTCAGAGCCTGGTTACCAAACATGAAGCTTAGGGCTCAATGGTCACATCAATTTAGGCTTTTTTTAAAGATAAAAAATGAAAAAAAAAATCCCATAAAACAAAAAGCACAGGCCTAAACAAAAGTGGACTCTCACCCAAATTATGTTGGCTGGTGTATATCCAATTTTTGGACCCTCACACCACGGCGACATTTTTTCTTGGCAAATTATTCTACGATGCTGTCCAGCTGTCTCATCTTTATCAATTGCAAGGAGCACTAGACACTCAGCCATGTTTGTGATATGACTGACCACATGTAGTTTTTGACACATCTTAATGTGCTTATTGTGCAGTCAGCACTAGCCACTCCAACTGGTATGGTGAGAAAAAGTCAACACAACATTTACATTTCTGGTAAAACAGCATCAAGAGAACTTGATACACTGAAACTCAAGCAGTTCCGGACTCCAAGGAACAAAATGAACACTTCTGCGCCCTTTGTAAAATAATACATCTTGAAAGACAATCTCATGAACCAAGTCTAAAAGAAAAATATAAGTATTTTCCCATCAGTTTAAGAACTTCCTTCTTTAAAATTATATTATGAAGTCGCCTGGGATGGAGGAAACCAAATAGAGGAGCTACTTCTTGAAATCCCTCACACTGAGGTTTTAGTTCCATAATCATATTGTTTAAGACCTCAAAATATTTTCTTTGATGGTTACCCTTTGCTTCTAACGCAGAATAGTGTGCAAATTCATCATCCATGTGGCATACGCATCTCTTCCTGTGGCTTGGATAGTTTGCGTTTTCAAAACCCATTGCTTCCCCCCACCTGCTCTGAGACGTTTTTACAATTTTATCATATTTTTCTTCAGCTCTGAGTTTGCTGAGCTCATTCACTGTGCTCTCAAATGTCCAGAGGACATGGAACAAGTCAATTTTCTTTGACTGTAGGATTCCAGAGGCTGCAGCTGTGATAACTAAGATCCTATGCCACCACAATAGATTGAGGTAAACCATCCAAGCCATCAAAGACAGGTTGCTTTTTGCTTGTATGTCCTCGCCACTCCTGCGTTCAGCAACAGTTTAATCTTCTAGGCATTCAATTACATTCTCAAAATTTACTATCATTGCCTCATTTCATTCAAGCTGCCCATCTAGACTTGCAGCGTACCTTTAAATGTAAAGGTCTCCTTCATTCTTCAGACGTGTGTTCAATTTCATCTGCAGCATCAATCCTGTCAACTTCTGTGAGGGCTTGAAATGCATCATCATTTCCTCTTCCTTTTGCAAAGCTGTACTTTCTCAAGCATGATACAGATAAAGAAGATAAATATTCTCTTTAGACTTAATCATTAATTTTTCCCATCGATGGTTAGAGTCTGTGAAATATTTATATATTTCCTGCAAAGTTGTGAAGAAAACCTTCAGATCTGGACTGGCCTTACCTTCCGCAGCTTGCACCAAAACTAGGTTACTGTGATGTGCTGGGCAATGGATGTATGGTGCCTACACTTTGCCTCCCCTGCCTGAAGGATATTCTTTCATTTTTGTTTGCAATCCTCCATGATCTCCAGCCATAACCCTGGCACTATCCTATTCCTGTCCAGACATCTGTTTGGGGTTTAATCCATATTTTCAGGATAAAACATTAGTTAACTGGTCACACAAGGATGCAGCACCTGCCTCAAAGCTTACAAACTGCTCTTTTATATCTGCCACTTCTTTGACACAATCAATATTAACAAAGCGAAGCAAAATGGCCATTTGATCAACATGGCGAATATACATGACTTCATCTGCAATGACAGTGAAAAAAAAAAAAAAAAAGCTTCTTTGCCACTATTCAGTATGCACCACTTGCTAAAAGACGTATAAGTTCATCAGTAATTGTTCTTGCTCAAGTATTTGACTATCTTGGCGTCGCTGATATTTTGGGAAAAGTTGTATTATGTCTGTCAAGTAGCTTTCTGATGGTCAGGTAAATACCACACTTGTTGCTCTCCAGCACCTCACAGTGGCCAAGGAAGGTGACACCTAAAGTAGTTAAAGTTTTGACTGTGCCAAGCAATATTTTTAGTACTTGACATTTCTTAATATTTTCAGATGCTTGTTTATCAAAACAGGCTTTGATGCGGTGACGCTTCGTGACCTGCAGAGCTGCCACACGTGACTTTGCATGTTGTTTGCTCCTCCCATGAACACTGACTTTATCATAGTCTTCCAATCATTGTTAGCCACGTTGATTTCCGAGTTTCTGAATCACCCAATGGGCAACACATGTGACCGTATGCGTCATCTGAAAGATCTGCATAAACTAAGCCACTTGACATGCAAACCTTCATACGATCAATTTTTCATTCTGTAAAATGAAGATGAAAAGTGGCAAAATGTAGGGGAAAAAAGGAAACCTTCCATTTGGCCTATTGCTCAATGGGCTGGCAAGGAGTAATCTGTAAAATTATACGCAACAGCTGACGTGATAAAACGGAATCTTGAAAGCAATTTTGATCAGATGGGAACGTCAAACCTATTTCAGCAGGAAGGCTGCTTGGACCTGTGTCATTGCTGACCTGTTCATCTACAGGAAACAAAGTACATTTCCCAGTGGCAGCCCTTCGGAACCGGAGTGTGCTCGGTGTCTGTGACCCCTGCAGGATGGGGTCAGAAACTTCTATTACTACCAGCTACGGGGCATGCCCAAATGCTGAGCGATTTTTCAAAGGCATTGCAAGACGGATGGGTGTGGATCTGTTGGGACCCTGATAAAAATGGGGGTTGATGGCCAGGGGCAGCGTTAGACACATGCAGCCCATACAATTGCATCAGCCCCGAGACAGGGAGGGGGCCCCTTGCCAGGGTGACTGACTCCATTATTTGTGAGGGTGAGGCCCCAGAATCGAGTGGTGGGGAGCAGTTGGCAAGGGCAGAGGAATAGCTTATGCAGCTGTTTGAGGGCCCATGCAGTTGGAGGACCCCCTGCAGGCTCAGGGCTGCTCGGCTGCATAATATATGCCTGGCACAGGCTGCTGCCACTGTTTGCAGCTGGATGACACCTCTAGGAAGGGCCCGGTGAGTGAGACTCCAAAATGGTGGCTCCGCCATGAACTCTGATGAGTGGGATGGCCAATGGCAGAGCCTCACCTCCCACTGTGAGGGCAAATTCAAACGAGGGGCAGCAGGAACTGGTGTGCGGCTCTTCCAAGAGGCTCTGACTCTAGCTCCGGTGATTAGCGGCTTTGGCTCCCATGACAACAGTTCTGGCTTTGGCGGAAGCAGTGGTGATGGCTCTAGCAGCAGGAGCCCAGGAGCAGGGCCTCGGCCAGGGAGAGCAGACAGTATGGCCTGGAGCTAGGCAGGCGTGAGGGATCGGGGAGCAGAGCAGGGCTGCAGAGGCAGGGATGAGCGTGGGGGTTGGGGAAAGTGAGAGTTTATCTATCTCAATGTGGGCCATGTGATGGCCCACAATAAAAACCTGCACTGGGGCCCATCTTTTTCTTCCTCTATCATTGGCAGATGGGAGGAGGAGATGGGAGGGACCAGGTCAGCATTTGCTGGCTGTTAAATCTGCCACTGCATGTAATAAGGTAAATTACGCCTGTAATTGTACATGAAATTAGGCAGTAGGGTTTGCACTTTTCTATTTCTTGTATGGAAGATCACCATTGCCCATTGACGTCACATTTGCTTTATCTATGAATTTGGAATCTACAACCGAGGACCATAACGAGTATGCTGAGAAATGGAAACAGCTGATGAAGGAAGCTTATGAATGGACATCAAAATGTTCTAAAAATTCTGCTACCCATGGTGAGAATCGTTACGAACAGAAAGCGCATGGTGCTGACCTCTTAGCAGGTGACAAAGTACTTGTCAGGAACCTTTCAGAGAGAGAGGGAGCAGGAAAATTAAGATCCTCTCTAGGGAAGATAAGATTCATGTAGTATTTAAAAGGAAAGGGTAGTCGATGAAGTAAAAGCAGAAGCTGGAAAGGGATGTGTTAGAGTTCTTCATCGCAATCTTTCACTTTCCTCTGACTTCTCACCCTGGGATAGAACACCACCCTCTAACCACAGAGGAAGACACAGTGAACAAGGCAACTAGCCCAATAAGAGATCACAATGAAGACAGGAATTTGAACTCCAGGGACTCTAATAGTGAATGAATCCAGGGGCAGAATCATTTCATCCGCGTCTGGGAAATGAGGATGTTGTTGATCCTGAAAACTTGAGAACGGCTGATCAGACTGATGTGACATACACACCAGCTGGAGAAAGACATGAATGCCAAAATGAGAGCATGGTACCAGAAACCATTGTGCACAAGAGGACAGATCACCAGAACAATCCACTGACAGGTGAGGTCATCTGACTAGAGAAAGAAGAAGCCGACAGACACTGGCATAGGAAGAGTTAAGGACATCTACTTATCAGTGTCTAAATCCAACTATTGTACAGGTGATTGCCCTATGGGGTTATCCTCAGGTTTGTTACATGCTATACCTATTTCTGTATCTTATCCTGCATTCTATGCAAGGCTGATATAATATTGGTAAGTGAAGTGTTCGATAGCTCTGGATAGTTTGTAATTAGGATAATTTAGTACATTTTCGAAATAGCTTGCAGTATGCCCTGTAACTTGCAGTTAGATGTTTATACCATTGATCACATCCGAACTGTTATTTTATAAGGTGTGAATATATTTGTGGATTTAAGGGGTTCAGAGCTGACTATTCATAGAATCATAGATATGTCGGGCAGGAAGCGATCTCAAGAAGCCCTAAAGGCCAATCCCCTGTGCTGAAGCGGGACCAAGTAAACCTAGACCATCCCTGACTGGTGTTTGTCCAACCTGTTCTTAAAACCTCCTGCCCACCATGCTGACCAATATAGTTTCATTGTTTCCTTGTACTTCCCCCTCTGTCTGTATCCATCTGTTGTCTCTTGTCCTATACTTAGATCGGAAGCCCTTGGGGCAGACTTTCTTTTTGATCTGTGTTTGCGCAGCTCCTAGGACAATGGGGCCCTGGTGACTTGGTTTCCTATGTGCTACAGTACACAGATAATTAACAACAATAGCTAATGGAAGCAGAGACCCCGGGTTGTGTATCTCTCCACAATAGTCCTGGAAATGCTCTGCTTTGGGGATTTCATTGACAGTGAACTCAACCAAAAGAAACGACCCAAAAGAAGGGCCCAATTGAGCAAGGCGCTGAGCCCCCTTATTTCCCAATGACTTCACATTACGGCACTCAGCACCTGGTAGGTTTGGCTAAGAGCTGCACTCAGGTTTCTGGGAGATGGGCAACACGGCCCTTGTTCCTGGTAGGTCTGGGCAGCCATTCACTTTGTTCTGCACAGCCTCTTGATCCAAGCGTCAACCCTCAGCACCTTTGCTTTCTGCTCCTGTCAGCATTTAATTAACCTATCTGTTCTGCAGCCTCTGGTTGGAAGCGTCCGTTTTATTCCTCATTTAATTTTCATGGTGCATAAAACGCTGGCAGGCCTGACCGGGGAGAGTTATCGCTGCTGATGTGTACTTTTATAAGGGTGCTTAAAAAATATTAAATCAACATTTACTCAAATACAAATTTGCACCGTGTGGGGATGAAATGCAGTGTCAGGAGCATTGCGCCTCAAATCTGACACATCCCAAAGACACTGTCAGGCAGGAAACTCAAAAGAGTTTGGTTTAAGAACCATAGAACCACAGGGTTAGAAGGGACCTGCCACGGTCATGTAGTCTAGCCCCCGCCAAGATGTAGGATTTGTTGTGTTTATACCATCCAAGACAGGTGGCTCCAGCCTCCTTTTGAAAAGCTCCAGTGAAGGAGTTTCCACCCCCCCGCAGGTATCTGTTCCATTCTCCTACTGTTCTTACCGTCAGGAAGTTTGTCCTGAGATTTAATCTAAATCTGCTATGCTGTAGTTTGAACCCATTGCGTCTCGTCCTGCCCTCTGTGGCAAAAGAGAACAACTTTTCTCCACCTTGTTTATGGCAGCCTTTCAAGGGTCTGAAGACCACTATCATATCCCTCGCTTAATCTCCTCTTTTCCAAACTGAACATACCCGGTTCCTTCAGCCTTTGCTCATATGGTTTGCATTCCATCCCTTTGATCATCTTTGTCCCTCGTCTCTGGATCCTTTCCAGTTTCTCCACATCCTTTCTACACACTGGTGACCAAAACTGGACACCGTTCTCCAGCCAAGGCCTCACCAGGGCCGAGTAGAACGGTACTGTCACTTCCTGTGACTTGCATGCTGTGCCTCGGTTAATGCAACCTAACATTGCATTTGCTTTTTTTGAAACAGCATCGCATTGCTGACTCCTGTTGAGGTTGTGATCCATGACAACTCCCAGGTTGCTGGGTTTTTTTGTCACCCACACCACGTTATTTCTTCAACACAGACTTTAAAGGGACATTTATATAAAATCAACAAAACCAGTTTTAGTTTATTCCTTTTTTTACAAAAATGCTCTTGCCCATCCCCAGCTACAGATCTCTACCCAGGATACAAACATTACAGATTAAGTCTCGTAGCCACTGGGGAGTTAGATAATGATTATTTGCCTCATTAGACAGATGGAGAAACTGAGGTACAAAGCAGTAAAGAGATTTACTAGAGGTTACAAAGCAGAACTGAAGCACAGTTAGGAAAAGAACCATCTATAAGTACCTATATGGGAAGGGATCTAATGTTGCAGACAAAGGCATAACAAAATCTAATGGCTGGGAGCTAAAGCTAGATAAAATCAGGTTAGAAATAAGGTGGATGTTCTTAACAGTGAGGGTAATTAACCATTGGAACAACTTATCAAGGGCTCTGGTGGATTCTCCACCACTGAGTGTCTTTAAATCAAGATGTATGAAACAAACAAACAAACTGTAGCTCATCTAGAAGATATGGGCTTCATGCAGGAATCATTGGCTGAGATTGCTATACGATCACAATGGTCCTTTCTAGTCTTCAAATGTATAAATCTATGACCCCTGATCTCCTGGCTCCCAGTTTCCGTGCTTTACCCACACAGAGTATCTCCTGTGTTTTGGATTTCTTTCCCAGGGCTGGAAACACAAACACAACATCCCTGTGCTAATGTGTGAGTTGTGGCCAGGTGGTATCAGCACAGGCCAGGGATGGCGGTGGGGCGGGGGAGCAGGAACACCCATATTCTGTCACTGATGCTTTCTGCAGCCTTGGGAAAAATCACTTAATAATAATTCATTCCCCACCCCACAGCTGGGGAGAAATGAACCTAAGTGAATTTGGGGCTGGATCCCAAGTGACTTCCACATGGAACTCCCAGAGAAGTCGTTACAATGCAGGCTGCAAGCTCTCTGGGGTAGGGATTGTTTTCAGTGGATGTTGGTAAAGAGCCCAGAATGATGGAGCCTGACTGGGGTCTCTGGGCACTATGTCATAATGATCATAGATAAAGGGGGCAATGCAGAATTAGACCAAAGGCTTGGAAGATGAAATGGTCCAGCTGATGCTGCTGGGATAGCAGCTCTGCACACATACCCCTACCCCCAGGGCTCACCTTAGCTTGAGGCATGATGTAGCCACTCTGATATCATAGAATCATAGAATCATAGAATATCAGGGTTGGAAGGGACCTCAGGAGACCATCTAGTCCAACCCCCTGCTCAAAGCAGGACCAGTCCCCAACTAAATCATCCCAGCCAGGGCTTTGTCAAGCCTGACCTTAAAAATATTTAAGGAAGGAGATTCCACCACCTCCCTAGGTAACTCATTCCAGTGTTTCACCACCCTCCTAGTGAAAAAGTTTTTCCTAATATCGAACCTAAACCTCCCCCACTGCAACTTGAGACCATTACTCCTTGTTCTGTCATCAGCTACCACTGAGAACAGTCCAGATCCATCCTCTTTGGAACCCCTTTCAGGTAGTTGAAAGCAGCTATCAAATCCCCCTTCATTCTTCTCTTCCGCAGACTAAACAATCCCAGTTCCCTCAGCCTCTCCTCATAAGTCATGTGTTCCAGTCCCCTAATCATTTTTGTTGCCCTCCGCTGGACTCTTTCCAATTTTTCCACATCCTTCTTGTAGTGTGGGGCCCAAAACTGGACACAGTACTCCAGATGAGGCCTCACCAATGTCAAATAGAGGGGAACAATCACGTCCCTCGATCTGCTGGCAATGCCCCTACCTATACATCCCAAAATGCCATTGGCCTTCTTGGCAACAAGGGCACACTGTTGACTCATATCCAGCTTCTCATCCACTGTAACCCGTAGGTCCTTTTCTGCAGAACTGCTGCCGAGCCATTCGATCCCTAGTCTGTAGCGGTGCATGGGATTCTTCCGTCCTAAGTGCAGGACTCTGCACTTGTCCTTGTTGAACCTCATCAGATTTCTTTTGGCCCAATCCTCTAATTTGTCTAGGGCCCTCTGTATCCTATCCCTACCCTCCAGCATATCTACCACTCCTCCCAGTTTAGTGTCATCTGCAAACTTACTGAGGGTGCAATCCACACCATCCTCCAGATCATTTATGAAGATATTGAACAAAACCGGCCCCAGGACCGACCCTTGGGGCACTCCACTTGATACCGGCTGCCAACTAGACATGGAGCCATTGATCACTACCTGTTGAGCCCGACAATCTAGCCAACTTTCTATCCACCTTATAGTCCATTCGTCCAGCCCATACTTCTTTAACTTGCTGACAAGAATACTGTGGGAGACCGTGTTAAAAGCTTTGCTAAAGTCAAGGAACAACACATTCACCACTTTCCCCTCATCTACAGAGCCAGTTATCTCGTCATAGAAGGCAATTAGATTAGTCAGGCATGACTTGCCCTTGGTGAATCCATGCTGACTGTTCCTGATCACTTTCCTCTCCTCTAAGTGCTTCAGAATTGCCTTTGCTAACACCATTCTAGATAGTGGTAGTAGCGGGACTGAAGTATGTCTACACTAGACACTCTGCAGCTACAACGCTGTAGTGTAGACTCTTACCACTGCAATGGGAGGGGGTCTTCTGTTGCTGTAGCAAATCCACCTCCCTGAGAGGCAGTAACTAGGTTGAAGGAAGAATTCTTCTGTCAACTTAGTGCTGTCTCCACCAGGGCTTAGGTCAGCTTAACTACGCCATGCAGGGAGTGAATTTTTCTCACCCCTGAGTGACGTCATTGGAGCAACCTAAGATTTAGGTGTAGACCCGACCTGAGTGGCCCAGGGGACTGACTGCAGAGCCTGTCATATCTAAGTCACTGCTGGTCCATTGAAGGATCCAAAAATCTCTATCATTGGATGTGGCTGGTGGGAAACCTGGGAGAAATGGGTAGGTGGGTCTCAGCTCAGATCCAAGCGGGCATGAAAAACCACCACCAGAGCCAGCACTAACTGCAAACCAGGTGGGCGTCTCAGCAGAGAGGCCAGCATCTGGATGGCGACTCAACTTGTCTGGAGAAGGTTTCACTCTGCTCACATCAAGTGGGGAGGAAGCTAGCCCGGCTGCTGCCTGAGCTGATCCTGTTCTGTGGCTAGAAGGAGCTGGAGCGTTTCACCAACCCAAATTTCCTTTTAAAGACCCTATTTGGAGAACCCTCCCACGGAGACGTGGCACCGACTGACCTTCCATCAGGGTGTGGTGGATGCTCCAATAGACACTCAGGCAATGTTTCTCCTTCTTCATGCCCCGTTTGCACTTGCAGCCATAGAGCTGGCTGGACAGCAGGGCCGTCACCGTGCTCCGGCACTGGTTCTTGGCGTCTGGCCCCAGTTTGTTGGCGCCGTTGCCCGCAATGCATTGCCGGAGGGTCCGGAACTTGGAGCTGCAGCTGGGATCATTGGTGCAGGACTCCCCGGCCTGCAGGCAATCTCTGCCCGAACTCACAGCTTCTGTCATGCCTTCTGCAAGAGAACGAGAAAGAGAGAGAGTCATGGTGTGATGCTCCCAGATTGAAAATCAAAGCAATTCAACAACATCTCCCACTTTCCGGGCCAAGCTCTGAATAAGCCTTTGCTTAAATACACAAGCCCTGTGGCCTGGCTTCCCCGAAGATCCCCAAGCACCTTACAAACAATGGGCCCACTCATGAAGTCCTTACTCAGCCAGATCTCCCATTGAGCTCAAGGGCACAAGTCCAAATTGCAAAATCAGGACTTCAATATACAGTCACCTCCCCTCCTGCTGAAATGCACCTACAGTGGAATGCAGCAGCTGCTTAGCAGGGTGTAGCAACACCACCCCACAGCCTCCCAAAGCTGCCCATGCAGCTCTACAGATTCACCTACACGGGAACTGGGTGGGCAACATGCCCCCTTTGCCCCACACTGGCAGAGGGAAAGCCCCAGGAATGAACCGAGGCTATGCCTTCTTTCCCTATTTTGTGGCCCATGGAAATCACAGAGCTCCACTGAAGTCAAAGGGGATTTACACGAGTGTAAAATCTGGCTTTTTGACTGTAGTATCCCAGATGAAAGGCAGTGGATCAGCCCTGCAAGGCTCAGTGCCCTGGCAATCCATTGCATGGACAGACCTACTGAATTGCTGCTGATTCCCCTCTGTCTCCCAGCAGCTGAGTGTGGTGTGGCTGCCTTGCCTGCCATGGGGAGGGCAGCGGCGTATGCGGGAGGAGAGGAGACTCAGATCCCTTCGCATGCATGTGTTCTCGCTCTCACGCATTCAGTGGGGTGGCAGATGGGAAAATTCTCCAAAGGTTCAAAAGGCATTGGGTGAATGCAGCCTCAGTAACCGCGGGGAGGTTTGGATGTGCAGCAGGCAAGCCCCAGGTGTGCAATGACTGGGTCAGCGTATGTTCCAGGGGCAGGCCAGTTTGTCACTAGCTAGCCATTAGGATTGCTCCAGGGCTCGTGCCTGGTTCGATCATTTCCAGTGCCTTGGCAGAGGGCAGGCAGGTCTCGAGTTTTTCCCTCTGAGGGTATGTCTACATCGCAGTGGGAGGTGTACCTCCCAGCTCCTGGGGACGTACCCACAATACCTCTGATCAAGCCAGCTTGCTGAAAATAGCAGCATCACTGCGGTTGCACCGGGGGGATGAGGGACGGGCTAGCTGCCCCGGGGACATACCTGCGGTTTCAGACAGGATCACACTCAGCGCACCTAACTCATCTCGCTCCCTGTGTGGCGACTTTAGAGCTAAGACAAAATGTGCAAAATTTCATCCCAAAAGGAATTAGTCCGCGTCACATGAGCAACTGGCAAAGGTGGGTTGGAATGGATGGTGGGACCCAGTATGAACTCCAGCAGAGACTAACCATGCCGGGTATAAACACAGACAATCTGCAAAGACCGTACGGTACTTTGGGAGCCTACTTAAAATAAATCAAACATTCGCAGATTGAAACATTTGCCTACAAAATATAAAGTGAATATGTTCTCAAGCTGAGACCCATTCACATGAACAGAGAGACCAGGAGCAATATTTACAGATCAGTGCCCCGAGTGCTGGTGCTTTCTGTTTACGATGCCGGAACTGGAAGCTACTTTAACTGGGATGTTACAAATGACCCATTCTATAATCACGTCATTTAATAACTGGGGATTTTTATTGTTAGCGGTGTCTTTGCTGGTGAGACAACATAACGTCACATTTCCCCAAGCGTGGCCCTCAGGAGTCATTTTATACAATGTAAAAAAAGAGTCTCTCTGAGAAAAATCTCTGTATCTTACAATATGGATGATGCGTCTTAACCGGCCCATGAGTGAAAGGGATGTAAGAACATAAGAATGGCCATACTGGGTCAGACCAAAGGTCCTTCAAGCCCAGTATCCTGTCTTCCGACAGTGGCCAATGCCAGATGCCCCAGAGGGAATGAACAGAACAGGGAATCGTCAAATGATCCATCCCTTTTTGCCCATTCCCAGCTTCTGGCAAACAGAGGCTAAGGACACCATCCCTGTCCATCCTGGCTAATAGCCATTGATGGACCCATCCTCCATGAACCTATCTAGTTCTTTTTTGAACCCTGTTATAGTTTTGGCCTTCACAACATCCTCTGGCAAAGAGTTCCACAGGTCGACTGTGCACTCTGTGACAAAATGCTTCCTTTTGTTTGTTTTAAACCTGCTGCCTATTAATTTCATTTGGTAATTCCAAGTTCTTGTGTTCTGAGGAGGAGTAAATAACACTTCCTTATTTACTTTCTCCACACCAGTCATGATTTTATAGACCTCTACCATATCCCTCACATAGTCGTCTCTTTTCCAAGCTGAAAGCCCCAGTCTTATTAATCTCTCCCCATATGGCAGGTGTTCTATACCCTTAATCATTGTTTTGCCCTTTTCCAGTTCCAATATATCTTTTTTGAGATGGGGCGACCAGATCTGCACGCACTAAATCAGATCTTCCTTGCCAAGGATGAGCAAGTTCATGGTCTTGCTTTCACCATGTTCTTTGAGGGGTCTCTCTCAACACAGTTCTACCTAATGATTTGTACACTGCTGCCCATCACCATGGTATGTGAGTGCCAAATTCAGGTCACTGGCATTTGGGCCACGGATATGTTTTTTTTTTCTGCTGCCTCTTCGTTGTAGCAGAACTTTCAGCTCCCTTCTCTCTTTATTTGTGTATTTTGAAAGCCCTTTTGCCTGCATTATTCCCTTTTCTTAGTGCCAATTCCACACTGTTACTGTGGGCAGGTGGGGTCAGAAGTTTATTTTCACATCCTGTATATGGCTATATAATATACCCGACCTGATTTTGATTTCGGATCGCCTTCTGACCTCACATCAGAGTAGCTTTCCTGCCCTGCTCAGAGGAAAATGGTCACCCAAATCCTCCACTAGGTGGCAGTAGCCTTTTACTGTCTTTCTAGTTTAATTGAAAGGCTTTTACTTAATTCACTCAAGCGTTGATGAGAGAAGCCAGAAAGCACAAGATCCTGAAGTCCTCTGTTTATCCATGGACACCTACCCCCGGCAACATGCCTCCACTCTGATTTGCAGGTCCAAAGGGTGCTGTGAGTCTCCAGCCCCATCCCACCAAGATTCCCAGCTCTTTCTGGGAGTTTTGTAGTGTGGACACCTGCCTAGTGGGAGCTGGGCTAACACTATCAACCGGTCTCATGGAAGGGCCACCAAACAGCCCGTTAGACGATCCTGGTTTTCATATACCAACCGTGAAATTCAAACTGGTTAGTGGATACTGATACGTCTATTAGCAGCAAAATACTTAATACTTGGAAAACTAACCTCCCGTTTATTCAGAAAGGTCCAAAAAAATGGCCAAACGTGGAGAAGAGAACTACAAAACGGGGGGAGGAGGGGGAAACACACAGACACCAAATATTGGTCCCCCAAGGATGCAGTCATGCAGTTGTGAAGTTACCTGGCTCATCTGTATTGTCGTTACCAATGTTAAGATTACATTTGTAGCTTGTGTATGTCAATTTGTGTGGTCAGGTGCTCATGTGTACATGAGGACAGAGCCCTTTACAGACAGCAACTGTTCATTTCACATGTGCCGGTGGAATAATGATGATGCTATCATGATTGGTTCATGTGCATCGAGTGCACTGCCCTGAACAAAGAGAATCAGTATTGCTCAATTTTGTGTCATAGTCACCATACTGCTAAGGCTGCGAGAGAGTCTCTTTTAGCATAAGTGCTAGAGGCAAGAGGATTTGGCTTCTATCCCCACCCATTCCGTGAAGCTCACAGTTATTGTGACGAGCAGCATATTGTGACCCCCCTGCAGGGGTCGTCAGCTAATGATTTGTTACAATACCAAATGCTTGAAGGTGGTGTACAAAAATAATGAGTAGGTTGCCTTGTCATGAAAGGGACTGTTGAGAAACATATTATTATGCAAAGACAGACATGAAATACACCAGCTCCCTAGTATGCTGTGAAAAGCACAACAGAACCAGCAACATGTAAGGCCCCTTTCACATTGTGAAAGTGAACCAGTGAAGGGTTGTTCCCAGAACTTCCTCCAGTGCGGTGTCCAGCCCACTTTTAAATTATCCACTTGCTGGAGCTTCCACCAGTCCCCTCTGGGAGACTGTTGCACACTCAAGTATTTCTTTATAGCCACCCCCGCCGTACACATTGCATGGCTCATGCTGCTTGGCTGATTGTTTTACTGAATTAGGTCAGAGCAGCCAACACAAGTGGACGCTGATTGATAATGATTGTTAGGAGTAGCGCTCGGTGAAATTAGAGATTTGGTGTAAAAACAGGCTTTAAACTCCAGAACAAAACACGCAGATAATGAAACAGCTACACAGGACAGCTTGGTCGGTTGTTACTAACAATCCTCCTGGACAGGGAGATGTTTTGCTCAGAATTCTTTGGTGAGAGTGGCTCAGCAACCAAACTCATGAGGTTCTCAGAGCAACACCAGCCGGTTGGGGCAGCAGCAGGAGCTTGTACAACGAAAGAGGGTTTGCAGCAGCATTTAGGCTGCTGCTGTCCTGAGACCACTGCCCATCAAGTTGATCAATGCTGTCTCATGATTTCCTGGTCTGTCTGTACCTAGCTGCCGGCTCTTGTCTTAGACTTGGATTGTAAGCTCTTTGGGGTGGGGCTGTCTTTTTGTTCTGCATTCGTACAGCGCCTAGCACAACAAATGCTATCACACTTGCTAAGTGTGTCCCTCGCCCCCTAGTGGCCGGACCACTTAGAAGATAGTTAACTACTTCTACCAACTAATGAAATGACCCCTTTAGCCAAGTGGTTAGAGGACTCTGATCCAAAGCCCACTGTAACCAATGGAAAGCTTTTCATTGATTTCCACAGGCTTTAGATGAGACTCTTGAAAGGTCCTATGTTCAGTTCTTGCTGTTGACAGATCCGCTCCACACAGTGCTAACCAGGGTAGTGCCATGCATGAGTGATCCAAGTACTATGAAGAGCAACACGCGTGAATGCAAAACTTTTTCAGCCAGGATTACAAGACAACACCAGTTATCCATGCTTTCTTATTCCCAGGTGCCTAAATATTTCTAAGAATCTGGGCCCTCTCCTCCATTGAAGTCAATGGGAATTAAGCGCCTAAATACCTTTAAGGATCTGGGCCTCGGTACCTGCATGCCCAGAAGTTGGCATGATGGATCCTCACACACCTGGAGAAAAAACATTTATGTGCTGATGACCGTGCACTGGTTGCTCACTCAATCGATCAATGATATTCTATTTATAACTCATCTCTTTGCTCCTGCAGTTAACTGCTTTGGTTTCACAATTAGCCTAAAGAAAACCAAAGAGTGTACTGAACTTGCCAGGGATACACACGCCCACCCAATTATTAACACCACCACCACTCCTCTCAAGTCCGTGGGTAAGTTTTGTTGCTGATGGAGCATGCCAGCACAGAGTGCCACAACGGATTACGGAATTACCCCTCGCACAGCCAAGGCGAGCTCGGCATCTGGAATGTTGTTGGCTGCTTTTGCAACAATTGGGGTCTCAGAATAAACACGAAGCTAAATGTCTATTGGGCAGTTGTGCTAACAACATATCACCACCATATCAGTTCCAGATGCGCCATCTTCATGCTGTCTGCAGGGTCAAATTGTAGGACAAGATTCCTAACACCTAAATCCTTAATTGTTGTCAGATGTCCAGCGTTCAAAGCATGCTCATAACAGCTCCAACTATGTTGGTCTAGGCATCTTGTTCATATGGCCAACTCAAGAACCCACAAGGCCATATTTTGTGGTTGGTTAAAGTGAGGCACCTGCTCTCATGGTGGTGAGTACAAATGGTATAAAGATACACTGAAGTCAAACTTGAAAGCTTTGAGCAGGGGGTTGGACTAGATGACCTCCTGAGGTCCCTTCCACCCCTGATCTTCTATGATTCTATGTCAGGTTGAGCCCAGTACCTGGGAAGCAACAACACATGACAGAGCAAGATGGAGGTAAATTTGTCATGTTGCCATTACGCCCAGCTTCCAAGCAGTTATTAACACACGCGAAAAACATGAACAGCACGAAGCAAGGATACAACAATCTGCAATGGTCATGGACAAATTGTGTGTGTCCCACATGCAACTGTGTTTGCGGTTTTTGCACCGGCCTGATCTCCCACATACTCCTTCATTGATAGCGTTCGCTGAATTCTCATATGTGTACACCGACATGAGACTCCATCCCGCCATCCTATAGGGGCCAAGTCTCCCCTATCCAATTCCTTTTCACCCTGTGGAGTTATTTACACCTCTTCAAAGGGCGTATAGGATGTTACCGTTGCAAATGGAGACATGAAGGACTCCAAACGATGCAAGGGGATGGAGACTCAAGCCTTTGACTTCTGTTGAGATTAATAATCCCTATCTTGCATAACGCTTTTCATCTGTAGATCTCAAAGCACTTCAAAAAGGAAGCAACTATCATTATTCCTATTTTACAGATGGGGAAGGAAAAGCATAGAAAGGTGCAATGATTTGCCCATGGTCACACAGGAAGTCCGAGAGAGCTGGGATAATGCAAGTCCAGTGCTTCATCCTCTGGGCTTTATGTGGTTTTTTTACCCTGGAAGATATAACAAGTGATAGCACCTGTACCATCACAGATCTACCGAGCATCATGCAAAGACAGGGTCAGTACAGACACAGGGGGAAGAGCGCCCTCTATTGAACCAATAGCATCACTTTCTGCAGCACCTGTAGCTTCCCTGACATTTCCCGTTCTATGTCCTGATCAGATCTGACCCTGCTTAGCTCATGTGGCGAGAGCCACAGGTAGTTGTTAAACCATGTAGGGATGTCCTGACATCAGACAAGTTCTCAGAGGCTCCCCTGCAAAGCTACATTCAGACCATTGGATACTGATGTGGCATTACCTCAGAGCATTGTCTGTGCTGGGTCTTAGTCCAAGAAGGATACTTGAACGCAGCCCCCGGCTCGATGCAGCCACTCATCTGTTACATGCAGGTTATGAAGAAGAGCTCGGTGTAAGCTTAAAAGCTTGTCTCTGTCACCAACACAAGTTGGTCCAATAAAAGATATTACCTCCCCCACCTTCTCATGCAGGATATGAATCAGGATTCTTTATTCCAGACACCAACATAAGAAACACACTCCCTGGTAGCTACATTGTGTACAAGGATCGAATACAGTCCAGCTCAAGGTCTTTTCTTTCTCCCTGACAGACTTCAGCGGACACATGTTAGATGCATTTCTCCTGGCTGCTGGCCACCCAGCAGGGCACTTGCCTGTCTCATTAGTGCATGGACTAAAGAATCTCAAATTTTATTTTGCAGTGAGCCTGATTGTTGCCTTATGCTAGCTCTGCCTCACCTGGGTTATGTTCTAGCTGCTCTATGGAGCTGTTCCACTTTCATGCAGAGCTGGGGGATAGAGCTGAGAGAATAATGATTTTTTTCTGTTCATGGACAGTTCCAAAAAAACCCTCATTTTTGGTCCAAGCGAAAAGGAGATTTTTCAGAATTTTTTTACCTGAATTGAAAAGCCAAACAAATAAGCAAAAAGACGGTTTTGATTGGAAATAAAATGTTTCATTTCAGTTTTAACTCTTTCAAAATGTTTGACTTTTTAACAATAAAATTGAAGGACGTTTCAAAACAAAAAGGGATTTTGTTCCCCCCGAAGAAAATGTCAAAGCTAAATATTTTGACTCTTTCAGAATATTTTTTTGTACGAACCATTGAGCAAAACCAACATAAATTCACCAAACATGTTGGTGTCACCTCATATGCATTTTTCACCAAAAAAAGGTTTGCCCAGCACAACCCTGGGACCCTCCCTAGTGTACATTTCTATAGGACCTTGTAAGAACTTATACTGAGCAAGTTCTCCAATGTACTGTGTCAATCTCAAAATCTAGATCCAGTCTCTTCACCGTCATAATCTTTCTCCCCACATTTGCTGGTGACTGAAACTGTCCTGCTTCCATGTCACTGCATGCTGCAACCGTATCAAATTGCACAAACTGAGCTTGGTCTACAATTTATTAGAGCATCGGGGAAGCCCGGATGCTATGGGAAGCGATGTCATGATCTAGCGGTCTTCCTTGCGAGTCAAAACCAGCCCAATGCTTCAGACAGGTGCTGTCTTTCGGGTGAAGCAGAACATTGGCAACCTGCCAGGGATGGGCACTGATCTTTCACCCTCGCCCTCTCAGGATTTGAGGAGCGGTTCTAAATGTCTGGCGGACAGTTGTGATAACAACACTTCTGTATGGTTGTGAGATGCGGACAAACATATCACCTCCAAACTCGCTCAGTTCCGTATGCACCATCTGTTTTCAGGGTCAAATTAAAAATGCCACAGCACTTTTTGGAGCAGGAAGGGGTAGTTAGTGTTGGTGTTCCTGTTCAATTTCAATTTTAGGTATGCAGTAGGGGCTTCTCCTGCCTGGCATTAAACCCATCCACTGCCTCCGTTTACAGTCCATCTCACCAACAAACGGCCACATCCGTTGTTCTCAGAACACCACTCCTCTTCTAGGGGTAGTTTATTACCATAAAATACTCAATACTTCTTCAGGCTCACTCAGTCTTAGAAGTTTATAATGGTTCTCAGCTTCTACACAGCTCTCCCCATAGAGTCTTTCCAGGCCTTTCTGAGGGTTTCCCCTTCCTTATAGCCCTGCCTTCAAGAGGCCCACAGTCCTTTTCAGGCCTTCTCGCTGGGACTTGCCACCTCAGAAGTTCCTGCTCCCTGGAAGTCACTAAGCTGAGTCTTCTCCCTGAAGAGTCTCATGTTTCTGGCAGTTCACATCCACTCCGATGTTCTCACCTCTACTGCCCGGAAGCTTTGGAGAGTTGTCTCCTCCCATCTTGTTCCCCCCCAGACTCTCTCCTTGAAATATCTCAGAATCCCAACAAAAAGGTGTATTGGAATTGGAAAAGGTGCAAAGAAGGGCAACCAAAATGATTAGGGGGATGGGACAGCTTCCGTCTAAGGAGAGATTAAAAAAAACAGGGACTATTCAGTTTAGAAAAGAGATAACAATGGTAGGATATGATAGGGGTCTATAAAATTGTGAGCCGTATGGAGAAAGTGAATAAAGAAATGTGATTTATCCCTTCACACAACACGAGAACCAGGGATCACCCAATAAAGTGAATAGGCAGCAGGTTTAAAACTTACATAAGGAAGTATTTCTTCACACAATGCACAGTCAACCTGCCAGTATTCTGTCTCGGGCACTGACCAGTGCCAGATGCTTGAGAGGGAATGAACAGTACAGGGTAATTTCAAGTCATCCACCCCCTGTCCCAGCTTCTGGCAGTTGGAGGTTTAGAGACACCCGGAGCATGGGGTGGCATCCCTGACCATCTTGGCGAATCGCCATTGATGGACCTAACCTCCAAGAACTTGCCTAATTCTTTTTTGACCCCAGTTATAGTTTTGGCCTTTCGGGTCTTTGTCTCCCACTAGTGGATGGCCCACATGAATTTGTTTCTGAGTCTGCTATTGCTTTTGAATTAAGGGACTGGGCTCTTTAGTTCAAGCAGCAGAAGCACCTGCTTCCCCACTCCCCTGACCTGGGGTCAGTCCCTGCATGTGGAACAACTAGGGCCATCATCCCATGTTTTAACCAAGGCTTCCTGCTTCTCAGGCTGTTTTTTCCGGCTATGATGTCATAATGCTCCATCAGTGACATCTCAGGACATGGAGTCTGACACAAACACAAGATAACTTCACCGCTGGATGTGGCAGCAGGCAGAATCCAGGATAAAGGAGCGGGGGAAACGCTTGGAAGCAAGCACAGCTGGCTTAACAAAGGTTAAAGGGCGCCTTCAGCTCCTGGGGAACAAATATTTGATCATGGGCTCTTCAATCTAGCAAAGATATAACAGGATCCAGTGGCTGGACATTGGAGCTAGACACATGCAGATGGGAAAGAAGGCACACATTTTTAACAGTGAGGGTAGTTAACCATAAGAAGAACTTGCCAAGGGTTGCAGTCGATTCTGCATCACCGGCAATTTTTAAATCAAGATCATGGGCGGCGGGTATCAAAGGCCAGGGCAGGATCAGCCTCCCCTGACGCAAGCCGTCGCCCTGCCCAGGTTCTGCCCTGAGGCCCTGCTCCCCTTCCCCTCTACCCTGAGGTTGGCAGGGTTCTGCTCCAGCCGGTGGCCTGGAGCTCAGGCACAGCGGGGGCCAGGAGCAGCTCTGGGGCTGGCTTGGGCGGGGGGGTGTCAGGCCAGCAGCCTTTGGAGGCCCTGGGGCCGGCCCAGTGCTGTGGGGCCCAGCAGCCCGGGGTGGTGCTGGGGGGTGCAGCATCCCAGGGCTGGGACAGGCGGCCTGGTGCCGGGGCGGGGGGTTCCCAGTGCAGCTGGGGCATGTGGCTCCTGCGGCCGGGAGTGGGGTGGGGGGAGGGCGGCACGGGGCTCCTCCGGCCATGGGGGTGGGAGGAAAGGGCGGCTTGGGGCTTCTCCGACACGGGGGAAAGGGGAAAGAATACTAGGCTGGAAGGGGCAGGGCCAGCGGGCTAGCCTCCCCAAAGAGGGGCTTCACCTGCCGCCCATGATCAAGATTGATTTTTTTCCCTAGGAGACGGGCTCTAGTTCAAACAGTAATTATTTCAGGGAAGTTCTCTGGCTTGTATTATCGAGCAGATCACATCAGATGATCACTGTGGTCCCTTCTGGCCTTGGATTCTATGAAACAATAGCCAAGGAAATTAAGGGACTGACTGGCCGAGCACGTTTGCTTTTGGCTGCAGCATTCTCTCTTCCCATGCTTACTCCAGTGTGAAAACACCTCTTCACGAGCTCAAGGCAAGAGGTCCCAGGAGACTCACTCTAGCAGTGTCCTAAGCACTTTCCTTCCCACATGCTGGGCACACAATTCCTTCCTTTGGCAGCTCCCTCTCATTCCTCAACCCCAGCCAGCCAGCCGGAGGAAAAGGAACAGCATTCTGACAAAGCCCGTCTCCAAGGACATGGGGGATGCTAGAGAACATCTGTCGCCAGGCGTTTACTGTGAAACCCTCTTTGGGATGGGGAGCTGTGCTTCCGAGGGCACTGGGAACTCAAGGCAATGCCAGTCTGGGGAACACAGAGAGTGTAGGAGAGAGAGAGAGACACACACACACACCCACTCAGGGAATGAAAAAGAGTATGACCCAGGCTAACTATAAAAGCAGAGGCTGGCATTTTCAAAGGGTGGGGGGTCTGAAATGCAATAGAAACTGGGCAAAAGGAAGTTGAGAAGGATGGGCTAGTGGTTAGAGCACAGTGTACAATGGAGGGTAGCTCTGTTCAATTCTCTGTGCTACCACAGTCTTTACTGTATGATCTAAGGCAAGCCTCTTAAGCGCAGATCCTCAAAGGTATTTTGGCGCCTAACTTCCATTGAAATCAACTGGGCCTTAGGCCATGTCTATACTACCTGCCGATCTGGAGGGTAGCGATTGCTCTATCAGGGATCAATTTATCGCGTCTAGTGTAGACGCGATAAATCAATCCCCGATTGCTCTGCCATCGACTCCGGAACTCCACCACGGCGAGAGGCGGAAGTGGAGTCGAGGGGGGAGTGGCGGCCGTCGATCCCGTGCCGCGAGGACGCGAAGTAAGTGATTCTAAATCGATCTAAGATACGTCGACTTCAGCTACACTATTCTCGTAGCTGAAGTTGCGTATCTTAGATCGATTCCCCCCCCCCAGTGTAGACCAGGCCAGTCTCTGTGTGCCTCAGTTCCCCAATCTGTAAAATGGGCATAGTAGCCCTGCCTGACAGGGGTATCGGGAGGATAAATGCATTGAAGATTGTGATGTGGTAGGTTACTCCAGTGAGTGGGGGCAACGTACTGAACATTAACAGGCACCAAACATCCTTAGGCTCTTTGAAAATCTCAACCTGAGCCCTGATGGATCCTCAGGCTGACAGGAGGAAGCAGCCAAGGAAGGAATGGAAAGGTGTAGGAGATGCTGCTCCCTCCTCAAAGGAGAAGTGAAGTGAAGTGAAGACACAGGGGAAGTGAAGCGAAGACACGGGAAGTGAAGTGAATGTATCTAGGTCTCACAGGCTGAGCTCTAAGTGGATTGCTTTATCAGCCTATCCATCACAGAGTTTTTTCAAGCAACTATTCTAACTGGCATAGCTAAGCACTTTGGGATCTTTTGGGATTAAAGCCTCCTTAGACACATGCATCCCGCGCATCTCAATTGACTCTGCATGCCACGAGAGTGTGAGTGTTCTAAAGAGACCGCGAGGATGTAAGTGAGCAAACAGCAGTGAAATGTGTGGCTTCCCTGTACACCTCCTCGCCCTTTCTACCCTACGCCCTTTCTATGCTATTGTAGCGTAGACACTTGGTACAGCAATGGAAGGGATTTTTTTTTTTTCGGTTGCTGTAGTAAAACCATCCCCTCAAGAGACAGCAGCTAGGCTGGTGGAAGAATTCTTCCCTCAACCTAGCAGAATCTCTACTGGGGCTTAGATCAGCTTAGCCAAGTTTCTCAGGGGCTGTGAATTTTCCAACACTGCTGAATAACATAGCGAGGTCAACCTAAGTTCTAGGTGCAGGCCAGGCCTCTTTCCCTCTCAGCAGCTCTTGAGAAGAATGCTGTTACGCGGGGGAGTGCGCTGATCCTCTCAGGTTCTAGGAGGAAAGCGACATCCCAGGGGTTAACTTTTTCTAAATGTGATGTGGCCCCATGCGCGAAGATGCAGTGTGAAAAAAAAGCTCATTCAGAAGTAGAGCAAATTCTTTATCAGATAAGAAATAAAATGCTCTTTCCTTCTGTGGTTCTGCTTCTTTACCCAGCAGAAAGTGGGGCGTTGACAAATTTATAGAGGAAGGAAGACATGAAAATGATGTTCGGGAAAAGTGTCAAGCAGTCCACTTTGATTTTTGAATGTTTCTGCTGACATGCGGGGAAATGCTGATACGAATCATGTTCTGTTCAGCAATACAGCTCACTCCATTTCTACGCATTACACTGTCTCAGATCTATGTTACATTTACAGCTCATTCAGGTCTATGGATTACATTTTGTAGGCCCTGGTCTAGCAAGCACTTAAGCACACACTTAAATTTAAACGGTGTGAGCAATCCCATTGAGGCCAATCTGCGTTTCAGATCTCATTTCCTTTAATGGCTGTAAGAACCATAGGTAGAATCCTGACCTCACTGGAGTCAATGGGAGTTGTGTCATTTCACCCTCTCTTCCCTCCCCCCACTCAGAAGAGGCGAGCCCAATGAGCATCCCCTTTCGTCTCCTGAAACATGCTTGGAATGTAACTTCAGGACACAAAGTCAACTCTTCTGAACAACGCTTCAGACATTTTAAGGGCTGAAGTGACCATCAGACCCATGTAACACAGGCCAGAGAACTTCATGCAGTTACCTCTGGGATGAGCCTTATGACTCTGTTTGACTAAAGCACACCTTCCAGAAAGACACCCAGTCTTGATTTTAAGACATCAAGAGATGGAAAATCCACCACGTCCCTGGGTAGTTTGTTCCAGTGGTTAATCAGCCTCCCTGTTAAAAATTATCCCTGTTCTTCTTATGTATAGCATTTGTATGCTTGGCTGAACTCTGCCGTCAAACCAAGAGGGAGTAAGATTTTGCTTCTACCATGACTCCTTACTCCTTACTCCTTATAAGTAGCTTGACAGGACAGCATGAGTAAGTTTGCACAGTAAGTCCTTTATATTGGAATATTTAGCTTCTTGTTCAAATATTGGCATGGGTGACTCAGCACTTCAGCCTTCCAGGATACTGTTATGACAGGCATCACCAGGTCAACTGTTACACATAGTCTTCCAAGTCCTTTTTCTTAGTGTGTGAGCATGTTTTCAGTCTCAAAGAGACCTAATGAGTTGTTAGTTTGGGGCAAGCTTCTGTGTAGAGATAAAGTCTATGGAAAGGGAGCAGTGTGAGCAACAAGAGAGTTTACTCTCTGCCTTGGCCTCTGATTAGAGTCAACTCTTGAGGCAGACTCCCTGGGAACCAGATGCTGGTGTTGGGCTGAGATTCCTGGGAGCCCTGCATGCTGCTTGACCACTTCTGTTCCAGGACTGATGTACATGTGTAAATAAAACAAGTTACACTAAGAATATACCCAGAATGCATCACTGATTTCTCCTTTACTGCGAAACTGACCTGCAAGATCCCAGACACCTACTACTTTTCAGCAGAGGGGTAACACTGGTATCAGAAGAAGGTACAACTAGTCTAAAGAACCAGAACTCAGTTTATCTAGATAAGGTCTTTGGGTGAGACTGTTAGAACCCAAGTCCTGCCTACTTTTGTGGACATTAAAACATCTCATAGTGCTCTCCATAAGAGCAGAGATTTGTTCTGTTGTCCTGCAACCCCAGCACCAGGACTTAACAGTGCAGCAGGTCCTCTGCTGAAATGGCTGGCTGTTCCCCATTGCAGAGGTGGGCGCATTTTACTGATGCAGTGTGTATAAAATGTATGAAGTGGTTTGGGATGGAAGGTCCTATCAGCACATCATCATATTAATGAATAACTAATTTGTGATTCTTTAAGATGTCTTGAGATGCATGTGTGTGTGTGTGTGTGTGTGTTAAAAATATATAACAGCAGAACCTCATCTCATCTCACCCCAATGTAAACCAGGAATAACTCTCCTGAAGTCAATAGAGGCAAACCTGGGTAAGTGAGAGATGGATCAAATCACACAGCAGCATGTGAATTCTGCTCCTCTCTCCTCACTGCAATAGGCTTAGTGAAGACCACAGTGCTTACCATTGGCAATTGCGGGAAGGAGCACCAATGGCCGCACTCCACTGCCTATGCAACTCCGGCCCGGCAGCCCCTCCGTCATGGCAGGGGGTGTGGCAGCAGGGCCAAAATTGAGCGAGCTGCATTGTGACCCGCTGCACAGGGGTCACCATGCCAAACCCAAGTTGGCTGTTCTGCCTCGCCACTGCTGTGGGTCTGCATCCCCCTGGGGCCCAGCCTGGCCTTGCCCTGCTCTCATCAGCTCATGTCCCCTCTCTGGGATGGGGAGTGATGCTGCATCTGGGAGGGCCAGGCTGGAAGGCGACGTGCTCGGGCCAGGGGCTGCTGCAGGTACATGGTCAAAAATTTCTGGGGGTGGCACTGGTGAAGATATTGGGCCTGAGTCCTCCCATTTACACTGGTGTAAATCAGAAGTAACTTCACTGAAGTCAATAGAGTTCCACCAGTGTAAAACCAATGCCCAAGAGGAAGGCGATTACTCCTGTGCATAAAGCAAGTAGGATTTTCCCCTCTAATCTACGTCGTGTGAGCTGCAGCTCAAGCCCTTACAGATAACATCTCTAGGTTCAGTTATTCATTTCTTAAGAAGCCCTCAAGTTTCTGAAGGGAGCAGAAAGACTCAGAGGTGACTGGTAGAGCTTGGAATGGGATATGAGCACACACTCCATCGAGGCGGGTGATGGTGCCTCTGATATTCATACCCAGCCTTTCCCCTCCCTCCACTGCCTCATGCACAGTAGCCTCCATGCAGACCGCTGTGCACTGGGCCTGGGGCTTTGTGGAACCCAGATTTACAGCCAATGGTCTGAAGTGTCCCTTGTTTTAGATACACAAACAAGTGAGATGCCCTTGGCCCCTCAATCATGCTGAAGAAGTCCCAAGCCCTCAGAAGGTCATAGAGGGAAGAGGAAATGAACCTGATGCTGTTCAGAAAATGGTTCTGACCCCAGACTTTCTGAGGAGCCAGAAAAACCCGACATCTGGCTGTATATTCCCCACTGCATCTCTCACTCTCACTCCCACATGGAGTGGCTCATTGCAGAATGGGTGTTGGTGGGATCAGAAGGCAGGCTCGGATACTTCTCCTGCATATGGTGCTCATGTCCTGCATAGATGCTTCCCTCCCTCACCTCTGGAGCTGGCTTCCACCTTACTACTCCCTGAGCGACTGACTGGGCAAACAGCCTCCACAGTGCGGCGCGTGCCCCAAGGCAGGTGTATTGCTGCCACAAAACCAGTCTCAAATGAGGGGCAGGGAATTAGCTCACTAGATCGCCACTCTGGGAGAAGAAGGATGGTCCAGTACTTAGGGTGCTGTCATAAATATAAAGGGAAGGGTAAACCCCTTTAAAATCCCTCCTGGCCAGAGAAAAAAATCCTCTCACCTGTAAAGGGTTAAGAAGCTAAAGGTAACCTCGCTGGCACCTGACCAAAATGACCAATGAGGAGACAAGATACTTTCAAAAGCTGGGAGGAGGGAGAGAAACAAAGGGTCTGGTCTGTCTGTCTGCTGCTTTGCTGGGGATAGCCAGGAATGGAGTCTTAGAACTTTTAGTAAGTAATCTAGCTAGGTATGCGTTAGATTATGATTTCTTTAAATGGCTGAGAAAAGAATTGTGCTGAATAGAATAACTATTTTGGTCTGTGTATCTTTTTATAACTTAAGGTTTTGCCTAGAGGGGTTCTCTCTGTTTTGAATCTAATTACCCTGTAAGGTATCTACCATCCTGATGTTACAGGGGGGAGTTCTTTACTTCTATTTACTTCTATCTCTATTAAAAGTCTTCTTGTAAGAAAACTGAATGCTTTTCATTGTTCTCAGATCCAAGGGTTTGGGTCTGTAGTCACCTAGGCAAATTGGTGAGGCTTTTTACCAAACCTTGTCCAGGAAGTGGGGTGCAAGGTTTTGGGAAGTATTTTGGGGGGAAAGATGTTTCCAAACAGCTCTTCCCCAGTAACCAGTATTTGTTTGGTGGTGGTAGCAGCCAATCCAAGGACAAAGGGTGGAATATTTTGTACCTTGGGGAAGTTTTGACCTAAGCTGGTAAAGATAAGCTTAGGAGGTTTTTCATGCAGGTCCCCACATCTGTACCTAGAGTTCAGAGTGGGGAAGGAACCTTGACAGGTGCTAACCTGGGACTCAGGAGACCTGGGTTCCTTTTCTAGCTCTGCCACAGACTCCCTGAGCGACCTTGGGCAAGCTCCATGCCTTGGTTACCTCTCTGCTCCATGAGGATAACAGCCCTGCTGTGAATCAATGACATACCACAGGAACTGGAATCAGAATTACTTGCTAGACACCATCAAGATGGGAGTCACCCACAGCAGCAGGAAGGTAGCTGTTACTTATTCATTTGTGCACCCCAGCATCTGCGGGAGATCCAGTTCCTCCTGCCCTCTCCTGGCCAAAAAACACAGGGGAGGGGTGAACAAGCCCATGCAGCATGGGTCTGCTTGCTTCCTGCATCTGCTGAACAGCCGTCAGCACCTGCTCTGGAAAGCAATTTTCTACTCACTGGAACATCTGTATGAGCAGAGCACATTTGGCTGCCCTTTCCCTCAGAAGCCAACAGCAAAACACCCATTGTCTTCAACAGGAGAAGACTCACCTGAAGATCAGCAACGTCTCCAAGGAAAGCAGGCCACCCATTGACTCTCCGCCCATCACCATTCCAATGAGCACCTATCTGGTTAGAGGTCTCCTCCAAGCAAGCAATGATCTAGCCCAGTGGTTCTCAAACTTTTGTACTGGTGACTCCTTTTACATAACAAGCCTGTGTGTGTGACCCCCCCTTTTAAATTAAAAACACTTCTTTACATATTTAACACCATTATAAATGCTGGAGGCTGTTATAAATATAAAGGGAAGGGTAACCACCTTTTTGTATTCAGTGCTAAAACATTTTTTTTGACCAGAGGCAAAATTTTTTCACCTGTAAAGGGTTAAGAAGCTAAGGTAACCTTGCTGGCACCTGACCCAAAATAACAATAAGGGGACAAGACACTTTTAAATTTGGAGGGGGGGACAAAGGGTTTTGTTTGTTTGTGTAATACCTTTGCCAAAACCAGATTAAAAATGCAAGCCTTTTAACTTGTGTAAAGTTAGCAAGCAATTTAGCTAAAAAATGCTTTAAATTTTTTTGTTTGTTTTTTTGGCTTGTAAAATTTGCTGTGCTGAAGGAAATGTGTATTTTTGTTTTTGCGTAAGTGGGATCATTTTAAATCAAAAATCATTTTAAACCAAGAGCACAGCAGAATTTTTGGGTCAGGTGCCAGCAGGGTTACCTTAGCTTCTTAACCCTTTACAGATGAAAGAGTTTTGCCTCTGGCCAAAATTTTTTTTATAGCACTGTATACAAAAAGGTGGTTACCCTTCCCTTTATATTTATAACAGAGGCAAAGTCAGGTCTGGGGTGGAGGCTGACACCTCACAACTCCCTGAGGGGTCCCGGCCTCCAGTTTGAGAACCCCTGATCTAGCCCCAACCCTGCTTAGCTTGCATAAATCTCAGCAAGTCCAAGAATAAGCCGGTAGAGCTGTGCACAAGTTGGAATGTGCATACGCAAGAAGTGAGTGATGAGTCTCTCCCTCCCCTGCCACGTACAAAACGGATGGGTGAAGGAACAACGGTGAAGCCCACCTCTTGGTGAACCCCCTGCAATGTCTGACGGAGTCACTGCATTCAGCGTCAATAATTAGTTCTGGTTTCCAAATTTTTTCTAAGTCAAACTTGAGCTATAGTAGACTTTTCGATGATTAATTTCTCCTTTGTTGCATTAGTTTTTTTTGAATGACTAAGTGGTGGATATGACCAGTTTTCACAAAGGCTGGGGAGGTTTTAATCACATATAATTCCACACTTGCTTATGCGATCTGCATTCTGTGCTTTAAGATGAATACAGAGCTAAGCAATTTCTCAATTATCCTCCCCCACTCCATTTTTCCCAGTGTGTTTTCTCTGCAAGTCACAAAATTCATTAAAGCAAAAGCTTAAAAAAACAAAAACAAAAAAACCCTGAAGTTTTATGAAGACGAATGTTGTTGGCTAGAATAAAGGACCATTGATCCTTCTTCTGACTCTGTACAATCACTGGGCTTCAAAGAGTGCTCTTCATGCCACTTTGCAGTGAGATTTCGGGTTGAAGGGCATCACATTTATATTAGAGGCAAAGCTAGCTCGCTGTAGTTCAATTGCCTGGCACTTCCTGTTATCAGACCCACTTTTTAGTGGCTTATAAATTTGCCAAACATGAGCCATTTTGGCTGATCTTTTCCATATTGGCTGCCTGCCTCAGGCAGGGGATGCAAAGGCTGAGCTCGGATGGGGGGACGAGGGGTTGGGGGAGGCTGAGATGAGGAGCCCAGGGAGGCAGACTGGTTCCGGGAGCAGGGTTCTGGGAAGATTGGGACTTGGATGGGGAGCCTAATGGGGGAGACTGGGGTGAGGAGCCAAGGAAGGTGGAGACTGGGACTGGCTAGGTGAGGAGATTGAGAGGAGGAGACTGGGGCTGGGACACAGACTGGGATGAGGAACCGGTGGGGGATATGAGACAGGACTGGGAAAGGGATGGGTTAGAGAGAAAGGGGCAGAAGGGGTCAAGTTTGGAGGGAATGGGCAGAAGGGTCTGTGACCATTAGACCACAGACTTGTCCAAAGCCAGGCACGGAACCCAAAATTCCTGAGTCTCACTGTTCCTCTGCTGTTAGCAAACAACTGTGAAGCACAGTGACAAAGTGTGTGTCTCAGCCCCCTCTAGCGCTGGTCAATATAGAGGATAACAACCTGCTATTGCTACTAGATACTCTGTTAGCTCAAGAGGCAGAGATCTGTGGTGTGGATCTAAAGGTTCCAGCTCTGCTGATGTCCCACATGTGGGAAGTCATGTTGGTTTCACATGCTGGAATTTCTGTTTTAAACATCTTAGGAAATTACATTAACATCCCCCTCCCCGTAACCCTACATTAAAATAACATTATTAAGGTTGCAAAGCCAAGCACTCAAAAGTTAGGAAATTCCAGAATTAAGGCTGCCCATGTAACCTTAACTCAGCCCCCTTGTGGATATGCAATATGATACAGTCTTTAATTATATTATCACATATTCCGCCGCCTGCCACTCTTGTCGATTTACAAGATGCACTCTCAGGGCAGGGACTGTCTCTTGCAATGTGTGTCTACAGAACCTAGCACAATGGGGTCCTAATCTCAGTTTGGACCTTAAGGCGCTACCATAAGATAAATAATAATAGAGTTTTGGATTAAAATCTGCCTGTGGAAGGGATATAAATTCTCACTCTACAGAGTGTAATATTCTATTTATGTCCTTTAATGCATTGGTTTTCAAACTGTGAGGGGAGTGCAATGAGGTTAACTGGGGGAGAGGTGCAAGGTGGGGTGCAGGGCTGTGGCTGGCCAGATGAGGGCAGTAGCAAGAAGAGCACACAGGAAGTTCCCAGCAGTTTGGGCATGGTGGGGGGGGGGGGGTGGGGAGAGGGGAGAACACAGTGCTGTCCAACCCAGCAGCATCCAGCTGCTCACCCCCTGCCATCCCCGACTGCTGGGGACTCCCTGCACACTCTCCCCCCCTGCGGCCTTGATCTGGTCTGGCCTCCACCCTGCCTGTTTTAACCCCCCTGAAACTTGTGGGGAGCAAGAGGCTTTGGGCAGAGGGGAGGGAGGACAAGGGACCCTGGTCTGCTCAGTGCTGCTATGGGCTCTTCTAGAAATGGGGGCCGCCAAGTCCTGCTGGTGCCCTGGCCATGAGCTGCCTGCTCCCCTTGGGGTGTGTGTGTGTCACTTTCTGCCCCAGATGGGCAGGAGCTGCTCCGTGACTCCCATGGAGAAGAGGGGCCCAGCCAGAACAGTTTGGGAGTCTCTTCTGTAGAGTCTACTGTGCTAGACAAAAAAGCACCCATCCCAAGCTCTGAGCAACTGAGACAGACTCTGCAAATACATCCGCGAAGATAAGCACAGGGCATCCAACTGCTGATAATAAACAATAATAATAAGCAATTAAGCAATGCTCCCCACCCTCCATCCCCCTTCTTTCCTTTGGAATGAGTCTGTTTCCAGGCTCCACTCACACACTCCAAATAATAACCCATCTTGTAAAACAGAAATGTAATCCAAGATAACTCGATCCCGCCACAGGTCTGTAATTCAATTGAAGGCTGCTGTTAACTTCCGAAAAGCATGAACACACCCAGGAACAGCAGCAGAACCCTGTAATTAAATTCCAAGATTCAGGTTTGATTGGGTACATGTGTAATTATTTATAACACACATTAAATGATTATTCAGAGGCTTCATATTAAAAACGAAAAAGGTCACAGGGTTGAAAACAAGTTTTGAATTCAAAACCGCTCGCTGCAGGAGTGAGGAAAAAATTATTCTAATGGATAATACAAGAGACGAGGATAAGGGAAATTGATTATGGAAGTTTACCAGGAACAAGTGTACTATTAAAAACCCCATTGTACGTCAGTGACTTTCAGGCCTTTAGATCGACAGGGCCTTAAAGGTAAATTACATTTTCTATCATATAATCAATTGGGGTTAATGGGGCCTTCGCGGCCGCTCTCTCTCTTCTGACTTCAATTGGCCATTTCTAGAGACGTTTAACATTTAATCAGACATTAAGCACTGTGAAGTTTGGCTTGGACGATGGCAGTCAAAAGAGCAAGAAGTAATAAAGTTCAATCACAGGCCATTTTTCTCTAATAACCTGTTCAGGTTATCATCTAATTACAGCTCTCTTTCAATGGCATCCGTTGTTATTATTTCAATATGCTATTCTTTGCTCTCAACTCATTGACACTGGGGTAAATCAGGAGTAGCTCCATTAAAGTCAATAGAGTTACTGCAGGTTTGCATAGCTGTAACAGACCAGAATCTGGTTCCAGGTGAGCCCTTCTGAGGTCACATGTCGAGAAAGTAGTCAGAGCTACTTGGTGCCAATCCAAAAATAATACTCCTCCCAGGGCCTGATTCTCCACTGCTGGCACTTTATAGAGTCATCTTCCCCTTTGAAAAACGCTACCAAGTCAGGATGGGGAGTATTTTATACCCGCTGGGCCCAGGAGTAAACAATGACAGAAGGATCTGTGTTTTTAATCTTGAAAGCACTTGACAGATATGAACTAGCTCAGGGAGGTCTTGACCCGCAAACATCAGCGCTCCTAACCAAACTGCCCTTCCCATATCGCTAAATAGATCCTGGTTAGATTACTCATGGGGGAATTTTGTATCACTGCACGTGCATAGAATTCATGGCCGCCGCAGATGTCTTTGCTTCCCCGCAAAAAATGACTTCTGACAGGGAAGCCACAAAAGAGGTCAAGCGCACCTCCCTGGCAGCGCAGGCAGATCAATTTGGGTGCCCAGAGCAGCTGGTAGAGATGTAAATCACCACCGGGTGGGGGCGGGAAGCTGGGCAGTCATGTATGTGTGTGTGAGAGAGAGAGAGACTCTGTCCCTCTCGCTCACTATTGTGGCACACTCAGCATGGAGGGGCAGGGCTTTGGGGTGTTTCTGAGGAGGTAACCATGGGGCAGGCTCTGTCCCCTCAGGCAGAGCAGAATGTAGCAACCTGCCTGCTTAGTGAATTGTTCCCATTGTCTTTGTGAATTCCCTCAGGAGTATAAAACAGGTGTAAAAGTTTTAAGGCTCCTTTACATTGCCAGAGGGGTGTAAAGGACAGTATGGCCTTATAAATTCATATGGTGCTTTAATGTTTAATCTACATTTTTGGACTGAAGAATTTTCCTATCAAAATGTGCTCCATGAACCGTTTACTGCTGACCTTTCTGGAGATGGTCAGGAGCCAATATAAATTGTGAGTTTGATTCCCCAGTCTTCACTTGCTCTTTGGTTGCTTATGACATTGAGCATATGGCTACATATATTTGTTGACTAATAACTAGAAGAAAAGGATCAATACTAGCTATATTACCATTAGACAGAGGGGGCTTGGGGATTTCCTCCAATGCTCCCCACTCCTATTTTCCATCCGTTGTACTGTAGTTTAAATAAATTACCAAAATAATTGAAACTGGAGGGAATATATTGTCTTATTTTGACAAATAAAATATGCAGAATTTTGCACAATTTTAAAATATTGCGTGCAGAATTTTCAGTTTTTGGTGCAGAATTCCCCCAGGAGTAGTAGATGGGGAAAGGGTCTAGATACAGAAAAAGCAGAGAATCACCAACCTTCAGAACACCCCTCTGAGGTGGGTAGTATCACCCCAATTAAAACATGGGGAAAGTGAGGCACAGGGACTTGGCTGAAGGCCATGCAAGGAAACCATTTCCACAGTTAGGAATAAGAAAAGGAGGACTTGTGGCACTTTAGAGACTAACACATTTATTTGAGCATAAGCTTTCGTGAGCTATAGCTCACTTCAGTCCACTGAATGCATCCGATGAAGTGAGCTGTAGCTCACGAAAGCTCATGCTCAAATAAATGTGTTAGTCTCTAAGGTGCCACAAGTCCTCCTTTTCTTTTTGTGAATACAAACTAACATGGCTGCTACTCTGAAACAGTTAGGAATAGAAGTCAGGGCTCCTGGCTCCCAGGTTTCCGCTGAGCCTGCTAGGCCATGCTTCCACAGATGCTGTTGCGTGAAGGTCATTATTTTAGGAAACAACCATAGTTGTCATCAACTGAAAAACCTTTTCAATGAACAATTTTTAAACAAGCTGGGGCGTGAGGGCTACATGTGCATTCTGGCAAATTGTAGCTTATTTCTTTATCCCTTTTAGATTTTCCTATTTGAAAGTCAAAGAAAACCATTGGAAGTTTCCCAGGCCACACATCCATCCAGCTGGCAGCTGAACCTCCAACCTGCTGCAGAATTTCTCTTCTTCATTACCTCAGCTCTTCCCATCCTCTCTTTCTTCCTCTTTCACTAACTGTTCCCCCTTATTTTTATGAAGGCGCAGTCTAGGGTCTCACACACAATCCCCAAGGTACAAGCACATCATAGGCACGCAGTCCCTGCCCTCAAAGAGCTTACAATCTACAAAGGCAAGACAGACAAAGGATGTGAGGGGAAGGAGAGGTACAGAGAGGGAAAATGGCTTCTCAAGCTCACACAGGAGGAGAGCCAGGATTAGAACTCACGTCTCCTGAGGGTTGGTCTCATGCTTTACTCACTAGATCATGCTGCTTCCCGAGAATAGGCAGGAAAGGTCAATAAAGGGAACAGGCTATTAATGAAATGACAGTGGTCGCTATTCAACAGCGAACAAGCACACAGTGGGTCCTGAGACATTACAGACAACCCTGACCCCTAGAATGTGGAATTGCTACAGTATCTTCGATACCACCATGTGGTAATGCTGGTCAGAGGCTGACTTTTAAAAGGTGTCCTGGAAAGGAGGAAAATAATTTAGGTGCTGCTCCCCTCCCCCTTTTCTCATATTTATAACTAAATATGTGACTCAATAAAGTTATGAGACCATGCTGCCTGCAAAACTAACTAGGGCCAGGAGCCCTGGATTCTAATTCCGGCAAGTCATTTCACTTCCTTGTGCCTCTGCTTGCCTGTTCCCTTTGTCCATCTTCTCTGTTCCAGCTGCAAGCTCTTTGGCGGCAGGGGCCATGCTTTACTATGCGTACGTGCAGTGCCTTGCGCAATGGGGCTCTCCTCTTGGCAGACAGGCCTCTAGGCCATCCCAGTGAAAATCTGCTCCTATTTGGTCGAGTTATGAACTCCTGAAAACCCTCAGTAGGTATATGCTCAGTAGAGACTTGTTAGAGTTTGGCAACGAAATTCTCCAAGCACAGCCTGCACTGAGCGTGCGCCATCCCAGGGTAATGGGAACCGAGTAGGACTTTCCTGGCCCTTGCTCCTCTTAGCAACCTGGGGCTGTTGTAGCCCCAGGTATGGGAGCTGAAAGCAGGGAGACTGAGAACCCAGATGGGATGATTTCCCTCTGCTGGTACCCAGGCAGTGAGGAGGAGGAGGAAGAGGGAGCAGCCTGACTGGATTGCAGAAGGGTGAGGAGTCAGAGCGGGGTTGGCACTGGGACCTGGAGGAAGCATTGGATGGGGCAAGAGACTGGGATGAGGAGCTGAGTGGGGAGGGAAGAGAGGAAGACTAGAAATGACACAAGGAGAGGCTGTCATGGACAGAAGAGGCCAGGGGCTAAAGGGCCTATGGGAACTTGAGCACACCCCACATCAGAACCTGGAGTAGAACCCTGGATTTCCAAGTCTCAACATCCCTCTGTCGTCAGCAAATGAATTATAAAGTCCCTGAGCACCATATGTCTGACATGCTGAATGAGGCAGGGGCTCTGTGGAAGACATAGAATGTGGCACTTAGATTTTCAGGCTAAGAAGGGATATTGAATCATCTCATCTGATCTTCCATATAACGCACATCAGAGAATTTCACCCAGTTAACCTGGCAGTGAGCCCTATCACTTCTGTCTGATGACAGATACCTTCCAGAAAGGCATCCAGGCTGGATCTAAAGACAGTGAGAGATGGAAAATCCATCACTTGCCTTGGCAGTTTGTTCCAATGGCTAATCATCCTCACTGTTAAAAAATGGTGCATTGTATCTTGAATGTGTCTGGCTTTAACTTCCAGCCACTTCTTGTTCTGCCTTCCTCTGCCAGGTTAAAAGCCCTTTGCTACCCAGCATCTTCTCCCTGTGAAGGTACTTCTGCACTTTAATCAAGTCACTTCCCAATCGTCTTTTCGATGGGCTAAACAGATTAAGCTTTTTAAGGCATTTTGTCCCATTTTTGTGACTCTTCCCTGCATCCTCTCCAAGTTGGCAACATACTTTTAAAAAAAGCTATGGGCCTCAAAACTGTACAGAGTACTCCAAGGTTGGTCTCACCAGTGCCGCATGCAGAAGTAAGATCTCCTGGCTGCTCCTACTCACTACTCCCATTTCCACATCCAAGTTTTGCATTAGACTTTTTTTCGCCACAGCATCACACTGGAAGCTCACGTTGGCCACAAGAGGTGGCCATGAATAGAACACTCTTGTCTGATGCTGGCACTTATGTCAAATGGCAATGTCTTTTATTGGACCAGCTTCTGTTTTGAGCTTGTCTCTCACACCAACAGAAGTTGGTCCAATAAAATATGTTACTTCACCCGCCTTGTCTCTCTAATATCCTGGGCCAACATGACTACAACAACCCTGCATATGTCAAATAGCTTAGTCAGTTTACTGCTATGTGTTACTTGACATGGCATATTTTCAAGGAAGTCTCAATATTATTCACATATTTCTGGGGGATTCCACAGTGGCATAGCAACTTCCATAAAACTGTTTAGCCACTGTGTCAAGGGCTTTTTGGAAATCTATGAAATTCATGGAGAGCGGTGGCTGCCCATCGATAGACAGGGGACACAGCGGGTTACTATTTGAATGATGCAGGATTTCTCCTGTCTGAACCCTGCCTGGGTTTGCCATAGCCTAGAATCTACTGCGTTCTTTAGTACATCCTCATACACAGAGCACTACACTGGGATTCAAGAGACCTGGGTTCTACTCCCAGCTCTGACCTCCTGGGTGACCTTGGACAAGTCACTTCACTGTTCTCTGCCTCAGTTTCCCCTTCTGTAAAATGGGGATGATGATAGCACCCTCCTTTGTAAAGCGCTTTGAGTTCTAAGGATGATAAGAACTAGGTGATGGCATGACATCAGACTCCAGCGAGAGGAAGGGATCTGCAGACTTCAGGATTAGGCCCACACATAACAAGGGAATGGGAGTGATAGATAGAAAATGACTTGAAGATTCAACCACTAAAAACATTTATACAGATAGTGAGAACATATAGTTACATGAGATAGCGGATAGTATTTTCTGAAGTGCCTAAGCAACTCAAACACTCTGGGCCCAGATCCCCAAAGGATTTAAATCAATGGGAGTTAGGTGCCTAAATACCTTCTGAGCCCAGAAGCTTGAGTATCCATGGGGTTTGGACTCCTAAGTGCCAGAGTCACTTTTGAAAATGAGGCTTAGGCTCCTAAGTCACTTGGGTGTTTTTGAAAATTTTACCCAGTTTTAAATGTTTTCACTAGGGAACAAACCCCTCATGGTTCAGGGCTTCAGCCCAACACTAGCTCATCAGGGTTAGGAAGAAACTTCTCCTTTGAAGCCATTGTTCCATAATTGCCCTCTTTACACATGGGAAACTGAGGCACAGAGCCACTAAGGGACTTGGCCAAGGTACATGATATTTGTGGCACAGCAGTAATTGAGCCAGGGTTTCCACGGTTGGAGCATTAGCCTGGGCCACAGGACTATATTTGCTCTAGCTGTTGGAGACCAGATACTGAGCTAGATGGTCTGGTCCAGGATGGCAATTCTTACGTTCCCAAATAATGCTCCTCGCCTGTGTTTTTGTCAAAGATTTGACTCTGGCCCCAAGACAGGCCTTGGCCTCTGGAGGCCCCCTCAAAGTTTTACTGAAAAAAACCCAAAACTTCAGATACTTGGGAATTTGGCAGCTTTCATTAGTGCCCAAAATAAAAAGTTCATCCATGTCAGTACATTCCAGGGAGAATTGTACAGTCTGCCTTGCCCTCAGTTTATGGTTTTCAGATTGCCCTGGTTTTACTCTTGTGTTGAAGGTGTTTGATTCTGAGAACCAAAGTCTCAGGCTTTTACAGCCCCGTGAACCAGGTGCTTTGCACACTGTACTTCCACAACCTGAATTCTTTTCCACATCAGGCCGTGTCACTCAGGCTATGCCTCCAGGTTACGGTGGCAGGCTGGCTTCTTTGTACTTCTCTTTACAAGTGTCTCCAGCAAGTTTCGTTTTATCTTCCTGCCGCTTTTATTTGTTGCAATGCCATTCTTTGCTTAGATCCCACTGACTTTGTGACAGCAGGAGCGCTCACATGGTACCGTATAGTCAGCCCATGTGAATCGCTGTAGCTTCACTAAGTCAATTGAAGCATCAGTGGTTTACATCAGATGAGAATGCGGCCCATAGTATCTAACTTTTCTTTGACATACGAGCCACTGAAATCTGTAACACAGAGCGATTCTAGAACATGCAATAGGAACTTTGCAAGAAGTTACAAGAGCAAACATCTGAAAGAAGCCTGTGATAAACAAGTCAACGTGGGAACAAGGTTTTAATCTTAGATGCACCACTTTAAATCCAGAGGAATTCCATTGACTTCAGTGGCGTTTCTCTGCATTTGCACCAATATCCCAGCTCAGATTCTGGCCTCATTTGCTGATTGAGAGTGCAGAACTGATTCTGATCTCAATTATGCTGGTGGAAACCTGGTGTAACTCCAGTAACATCAAAGCTATAATTGAAGTGTGAACTCAGAATTAGTTCTTATGGGGCCAAACTCTTACCTGGTGTAAGTTAGCATCACTCTCTTGATTTTAATGGAAGCACACCCATTTACAGCAGCTAAGCATTCAGTCCCATGTGTATCTGAAAAATGGCTGGTTCTACAGTAAATGCTCTGGACAACATTCATTTCGGGTGTAAATCTGGAGTAACTGGACTCATGGAGTTCCTCCAGATTTACTGCTGCGTGTGCCTGGGGACCAACCAAAACCAGGGGCCCACTGTGCTATGCACTACACAAATGCAGAGTGAATGGTGGGTCACTCAGCTCTGCTCAGGACCTGCACAGAACACACTGGAACAGTGAGGCGGGACGGTGTGATAATTCAGAATGAACCCTTTACTCCAGGCCGGCGACACGGAGGTCGGCCAAAGTCTGGCGACGAAGAGAAGGAATTCTCCATTAGTGGTTGCTAGTCACCAATTCCAGATTTTATTACAATAATAGCAACATTTAAAAAAAATCTACCCTCTTCCTCCCCATGGAAAATAAAGAATCTTAAAAAAAACCAAAAACAAATCCAGCAACATTTCCAAGTCTCAGTGTTCCAAACTAATGAGACTGCTTAAAAATCATGAGGGTTTTTTTAGAAAATCAATACATGTTGGATTCTTTCCATTTGCCTCCTGCTTTCTGAGCCTTTATGGTACATCAATAGAGCCTCTTGCATACAGTAGCAACTAGTGACCAGGGACAGTGGATGGTCAGCCTGGTGCCCGCCCCAGTACAGCCGTGCCAGAGGAGCTGCCCACACGGGGTGCTGGATCTTGCGAGCGGCGGCCCGACACGCTGCTGCTTTCAGTTCTCGGTCGAGCCCTGCAGCTCCGCGGATATCCGATTCATATCCACATCGGTGGATATAAATTCTGTCTCCGTGCCGGGCTCTGTACATGTTTTCAAGCTTTCCTTGAACCATGAGGGCTAGAAACTTCTCTTCCCTTCTCGCTGAGATTCTCAGGTAAAACCATGACTCCAGCAGCTGAGGCTTTAAGAAAAACACCACGGACTGCAAGACTCACAATAAATTCATGAGTGTTGGCCACACTGGGCTGGAAAGGCCCGTCTTCCTGTTGTACCTCACAAAGTGCTCTTTTTAAGGAGACACAAGCCTTTCACTCACGGGGCTGCTGCATTTACTGAGCAACACAATGTAACAGCATTTTTAAACAGCAAAGTACAGCTGGCAGATCTAGAGGCAGGGGAAGGGAGGAGACGGAGAGCCGGTGCTAGCCCACTGGGAGCCCTAAGCAGGACTATTTGCGGGAAGGACACCCCCACAATGCCAAAACAGGCAAGTTCTTATAATAAGCAAAAGGTCCCCTCCTGGAGCTGCTTGGGGCTCTAAGCAATTGCTTAGTCTGCTTATGCCTAGCACAGCACCATGCCTGGCCATCATGAAGGGAATTCCTAGCTCAGAGAGAGAAGGCAGCAGTCGCACAGCCAGGCAGTCACAAAACATTAGTCATCCTTGTCTTTGGTGGGAGGGAAGCACGGGTGTCATTGTCTGTTGTCATTATCTTAAATTAGCCAAACCTACAGCTATCATTTATTTCGCTGGCAGGGTTGGTTACAGTTACTTACTTATAGGACGGACTGAAAATGTTCTATCAAATCTGTTTTTCTATTAAAATTAGTTTATGGACCAAAAAAATATTTTTTTTTCCACAAAAAGGTTTCTGCTTGCCATGAAAACTAAAAATCTTTTTGTCAAAAACAGAATGCCCCAAAACTGAAATAGTTTGATTCCGAAATGCTGCCATGATGACTCATGGGAGTTGTAGTTCAGGTCCCTTGTACTCCCATTTTCCTCAATGGGCCAGGCTCCCTAGCCAGACTTTATCTCCCATGATGACTCTGAAATGCAGCCACAATGCAACATATTTTGGTTTTTGCTTGAACTATTTTTGGTTTTGACAAAACCTCAGAAATTTGCATGGAAAAATGTAGATGAAAATGATTTTCCATTAGTTTTTCTAAACATTTGCTACAGAAAAAAAATAGCTTTTTTCTCACCAGCTCTGCTTAACAATACCAAGCTCTCATGCAGCACGTTTCATCTGTAGATCTCATAGGGTTTTACAAAGGAGAGCAGTATCTTTATCTCCATTTTACAGATGGGGGAACTGAGGCACGGGGAAGGGAAATGACTTGTCTTAGATCACCAGTTGAGCCAGGATTTTAATCCCGGTCTCATGCATCTGGCCCCATTCCCTTTTACGCTACCGGATGGCATCCTTCAAGCAGTGGGACCTTGCACGGATGGTGCGTGTGTAACACCGATAGATCCTGGTCGTCTGCGGGTGGGATCAAACCTGGGACCTCTGGAGCTAAATGCATGAGCTAAAAGCCACATGGCTGGTAGCTAAGGCTGTAGAGCAGGCTCATTAATCTCTAAGTGGGCTCAGTGCCACTAGATGGGACAGAACACCACACCCAGGAGGTGTGTGGGTTAAACAAAGTTGTGCTGTGCAGAGGACGCCATTTTGTTTCTGTATGTTGCCCATGCTATGCCTGTAGCCCATATCATTGAAAAGGTTGGATCACCCGCCTCCCTCATTGGGCCTAAGTTCCTAAATGCTTTTTCTTTGATTTTGCAGGAGTCTCATAACCATCACCTGAATGACTCCAATGCATCTACTCATCTATCACTACATTATTATGGGGTCTATGGTACCAACTTGGCTACAATATCCGTCTATATTACAATATCTAGTTATAGCAGCTACCGTTATCTACTGATGTTTAAGCCTTTGACATCTAAGCTGACATTTATTTTAGTCAGTGCTGGTCTTGAATCCCACTTCCTGCCAGGCCACTGCACCCTAGATGGAAAACTCCACAAACGCTTCCAAATTTAGCTGCCTCCCATTGGTGACAAAAGGAAGCCCCATGGTGACAATACTTGATACTGAGAGACAGAGCGGAACTGAAACTTTGGAGCTGCACCACTGTAATCACTGAATATCTTTAGCTCTAGATCCAAACTATACCTAGCTCCTTCTACCCAAAGCTCTCAAAGTGTTCTCCAAACATTAATTCTTAAAGCCCTGGGGAGTAGGTTTCATTATCCCCCACTTAATAGATGGGGAATCTGGGGCACAGAGAGGTTATAAGTTCAAATGGGAAGCCAGTGCTGAAGGAAAGGAAAAGAACTCAGCTTTCAGTCTGATTAGGTCTCTCTGGAGGAGGAAAAAAAAGAAAGAAGCAGCTGAGGCAGATCAGGTTTAGCTAATGTTAGATGATCCTGATCTTTTCCCTCGTGTAGACAAAGATTAACACCTTTTACCTCAATGAGCTTGATGGAAGGCCGAGACTATAACAGTGTTCAAAAAAAGAACTAGATAAGTTCATGAAGGATGGGTCCATCAATAGCTATTAGCCAGGATGAGCAGGGATGGCGTCCCTAGCCTCTGTTTGCTAGAAGCTGGGAACGGGCCACAGGGGATGGATCATCTGATGATTACCAGTGGCGTAGCTAGGTGGAGCGAACAGGGGCAGCGGACATAAAAAAACGGGCCACCTGCTTGTACTCACCGGGCGGCACTCCGGGTCCTCGGTGGCACTGAAGTCCCCCGCTGCCGAAATGCCGCCGAGGAGCCGGAGCGTGTGAAGGCCCCCACCGCCAAAGTGCCACCGAGGAGCTGGAGCGCGTGAAGGCCCCCACCGAGCCGGAGCGCATGAAGGCCCGTGCCGCCAAAGTGCCACCGAGGAGCCGGAGCACGTGAAGGCCCCCGCCGCCAAAGTGCCGCCAAGGAGCCGGAGCGCGTGAAAGCCCCCACCGAGCCGGAGCGCGTGAAGGCCCATGCCGCCGAAGTGCCGCCAAGGAGCCAGAGCGCGTGAAGGCCCCCACCGAGCCGGAGCGCGTGAAGGCCCCTGCCACCAAGGAGCTGGAGCGCTGCCGGTTGAGTAAAAATTAAAAAAGGGGTCTATAAATTCAAAAGGCGCCACTTGTGCTCAGAGGGGGAGCAGCCACTTCTCCCGCTCCCTCCCTGGCTACACTACCGATGATTCCCCGTTCTGTTCATTCCCTCTGGGGCACCTGGCATTGGCCGCTGTCGGAAGACAGGAGACTGGGCTAGATGGGCCTTTGGTCTGACCTATATGGCCATTCTTATGTTCTTGTGAGGGTGGGTGGATGCAGGGGCAGAGCCTTATCCAAACAAACCCATTCTTTAACCACTAGGCAAGATTCCCGCCTCTCATATCCCTCTGCAACAAAGACTGCCCAAGAGTCACAACTGGATTACCCCTGCTCTAGCCCAGGGATAGACGCCAAAGCTGCACGGCTCTGCACAAAGCGGTGCCCCACCAGGGTGAGACGCTGGCAGTGCAAGGTTTGTCAAAAGCTAATTGCAGCTTCCTTTACCCCTTGATCGTACACATTTAGCAAATGTGCTTTTAATCTCGTTAATGTTGTTTGAAGGGAGCAGCGGGTGAATCATCTGCTGCAAATGGAACAGTTTAGGGAATATAGGCGTTTTCATTAGACTCACTTCTACTGCGGCACTTGCTGTTAGCAGGGAATTAACCCATTAATTCTATTGATTTCTATTAATATCTTCCATCTCACCAGTGCTCAGATCCCAAAGGATCCATAAGCCCTTGACAACCATCTATAGGAATCAACTGTTTAATCAACACGGCACAACAAACCTATACAGCTGTTTGGGTCAGGAAGTGAAGAAGAAAATTATGTCTAATAGAAACTAAGAGGAATTTGGGAAGGAGGGATATAATTACTCCATCTGGAACACAGCCAGGATGCCAGAGCTAAAACACCGTTGATTTTGCAGAAGCTTTAATAAACACCAGTGCTTGATATCACAGAATTATATCCCATCTGAAAGACAATGGACCTTTAAGCACTACACTGGACCACTGGTAGGAAGAATATCACCCACCAAGACACAGTGGGCTTTCCCAAGAGAGTTCCCATCCAAGTATCTACCTAGCCTCATACGCATCTAGCTACTCTTCCCCCTTATCACAGGACCAGCTACCTTCAGAGTGCCACATGGCCAGAGGTCACTCTGCAGCACTCTACTTCCAATTTCTCTCCTTTCCAGGGGCACTTAACTTACAGTCCACGGGTAATTAAGACAGCCCCCTCCTAAGGTCCCATCAACTGCCCTCCAGGTCCCAACCCCTATTCAGTCACTCTCTCCCTTTAAACAGGGAGTCCCCAGGCCTTCTTCCTAGAGCTAGGCCCCAATTCAAAGTCCCTAAGGCTTTCATCTGGCAGGAACTCAGCCATCTGGCAGGGCTTCCAGGCCCCCAAACACTGCTCCCAGTCTGGGTCTCTAGTTGTAGGTGGGCCCAGTTCTCCCAGGCTTTACCTGGCTGGAGCTCAGCCTCCCTCAGCCCCCTGGTTCTGGCTTCCACTCTCAGTCAGGGTCTCTAGCAGGCCAGGAACTTCCTGCTCGCTGCAGCTCCTCTTGGTCGCAGCTCCTGTGGTCTCAGGGCCTTCCCTTCAGGAGTATTTCACACTACCTGCAGTCTCTCCACCATTTCCTGAGCTTCCTCTCTCTTCACTGTGCCCTTCTGCTGCTCTTTAGAGGGGAAATCACCCTGATCTCTCCCCAGTGTGGCTCATTCTGTACTCAGGATTGGCTAGCCCTGGCCCTCCAGACTTTAAGGAGTAAGCCACAACACCCATACACATCTATCCATCCATCCCCATGCACTTCTATACATCTGTCCCTATACACATCTGTCTCTCTCTCTCTCTCTCTCTCTCAGGTACTTCTCTGGCCTCATCACTGTAGTATTTGAGCTCTTCATAATCCTTCATGTATTTATCCACACAACATGCCTTCCTCAGAGTACAGACCAGACCCAACGCTACTTCTTCCTGTCTATGTAGATGTTTGTACTGTGCTTGTCCAAGTAGTGTCTAGCTTGTGAGGTTCTCTGAGCTCAACCCCCCTCCAACACCACTGTAGACAACGCTCTACTGCACACAACGGCTACACTGGCAACCTCGTAAATTTGCACATCCTTAAAGGGGAATTTCAGGGACCCATCAATGCCTCTTATTTCTTGTAATTTATCTCATAGCCTGAGCATCTCCCACACAGTTCAATGCGAGAGTCAGCTGACACGCATATATTAACACTGTCAACTGTAACCTAACACACTTTGTCTAAATTAGGGCTTGTAATCCTGTTTGATACTCTTTTGTGGGCATGTCTACACTTAAAACACTGCATTGACAGCACTATGTCGCTGTAATGCTTTTATGAAGACACTACATGACAACTGGAGAGAGCTCTCCCATTGGCGTAATTAATCCATCTCCACGAGAGGTGGTAGCTGTGTTGGTGGGAGAAACCCTCCTGCCGACACAGCAGTGTCTACACCGGTGCTTAGGTCGGTATAATTACGTCGCTCGGGGGTGTGGATTTTTCACACCCCTGAGCGACACAGTCATACTGAAGTAATTCTGTAATTCTGGCCTCTGGCAATTACTACCTAGCACACTTGTAACATGCCTTGGCTGTGTCTACACTGGACTATTTGGGGAAATCTTCCAGCACTGCAATTCCACTGACACCACCATGGTAGCCACAGTGGAGGAACTAGGGTAGCCTGGCAGCTGGTGTTTTCACCCTGAAGTGGATGCCATCTGTGCCATATAGTAGCATTGGGGTATTTCAGCGGTTGGACATTTTCCAGAACGCTGTACTTACTTACACACACACGCAGAGTGTTCATCACCTGCCCTGACCACGGGTTCCAGGTATAATTATTTATCATATGCATGCCAGTACTACCTAGAATCCTCGGTCATGGACCAGGACCCATTGTGCCGGGTGTTGTACAATCACAGAACAGAAGTCTCTGCCCCAAAGAGCTTTCGATCCAAGTATCAGACAAGAGACCACAGGAGTATATGGACAGACAAAAGGAGGAGCACAAGGAAACAATGAGAACTGTCAGCATGGTTGACAGGTGGTGTGCTCAAACCACTGCCTAATCACTGCCAGCCAGCTAGCGTAGTTAATTAATATACCGGTATATATTCCTGTCCATTTTGGACAGAGAAACCGTATTACAGTCATACTAGAAACAACAATGTTACAAAGCAGTTGTCAAGCTCACATCCCAACCCATCCTTGCCAGCCTGTTGTTCTGGGTCTCACACCTGGCAGAGCTCAGAATGACTGAATTTTGGTGACCTCAGAGTAACACATACAAAAAGCCCCTTCTTCAACCAACCCTGCCCGTTATCACACCACCTACAGAAGACCCCTCCTGTGTGGGTCTGCCTGGAGAGACAGAACTCTGGCAGGTTGCAGATGCTGAGGTCACATCCCTGTAATTTATTCGACCATTTGCTGGCTAATATTCCCTGCTTCCCCCCAAAATCCAGTTGTAAAAGCCCCTTCCTACTCCACTTCTAACGAGCTTCAGCTCATCTTGGCAGCAAACCTGATCCTGCCTCTCACATCCCAGTGTAATTACTAAACTACCCTGCTGAAGTATTCAGTCATTTGCTGGTATTTTACTTGCAATTAGAACTATGAACGTGCTCCATTAGGTTTATAATATCCTTTATGCTCAGCCTGGCATTTGGGGAACTATTTTATTACATCTGACATTCAGGGAATAGGGCTGGCGAAGTTAGCATAGGTAAGGGCAGGGGTTGGCAACCTTTCAGAAGACGTGTGCCGAGTCTTCATTTATTCACTCTAATTTAAGGTTTCGCATGCCAGTAATACATTTTAATATTTTTAGGAGGTCTCTCTCTCTAAGTCTATATTATATAACTAAAGTATTGTTGTATGTAAAGTAAACGAGGTTTTTAAAATGTTTAAGAAGCTTCATTTAAAATTAAATTAACATGCAGAGCCCCCTGGACCGGTGGGCAGGACCCGGGCAGTGTGAGTGCCAGTGAAAATCACCTTGCGTGCCGCAGGTTGCCTACCCTGGGTAAGGGTGTTCTTGACCCCAATTTTTGAAAGCAGGATGGTGTCTGGGATATAATTCTGTGATATCAAGCACTGGTGTTTATTAAACTTCTGCAAAATCAACGGTGTTTTAGCTCTGGCATCCTGGCTGTATTCCAGATGGAGTAATTATATCCCTCCTCCCCAAATTCCTCTTAGTTTCTATTAGACATAATTTACACAAATGATAGTTTTGTTCACTCCTGTCTCACTCTTAGTCCTTGATGACACCGGTGGTACAGGCCATAATCTCTGACAGTCTTTATAGCAAAACATGTCTGGCTTGAGATGAACATGTGTTTGTTGCCAGAGAAAGTTAAGGTACCATGGATGAAAGCTGCATTTCTCATTAAAAAGAAAACAGGCATATTGATCACAAGAGAGGTCTGCACACAGGAATGGGAGCCAGGAACACCTGAGTTCTAGTCCTGGTTCTGAACCTGACCCTCTGTAAAGCCTTGGAGAATTCTTCGTGCCTATTATAATTTGTATCACAGTAGCAGCTGTCTCCTGAATGCCCCGTGACAGACAGCCTCTGCCCCGAAAGGCTCAAACCAGAGAAACAGAGAGGGGTCCCATAGGAGATTTGTGCCAGAGTTGGGATTAGAAACCAGTGCTCCCAGGTCCCAGGGTAGCCACCTGACGCTTGATTTCTAATCTCACATTTTATTTTTCAAAAAATTAAATGGCTCTCTGGCAACATCACACAATTCTAAAGCTTTCCTGGCATCTTCCCCAGGAGATCTCAAAACACCTGACAAGCACAAGGGCTGACTTTCATTTTTCCAGGTGGGCTCCACCCCTTCTCTGCCCTGAGCTCCGGCCCCCGCTCCGCCCCTTCCCCCAAGCCCCGCTCTTGCGCCACCTCTTCCCACAGTTGCTCCAACCCCTCCCCAAAGGCATCCTGCCTGCTGCCAAACAGCTGATCCATGGGACCCACCAAACAGCTGATCGGCAGGTGGCTGGTGGGTGCTGAGCCCCCACTATTTTTAATTCCACGGGTGCTCCAGCCCCGGAGCACCCCTGGAGTCAACACCTATGCTGATAAGCATCAGTTAACCTTCACAATCCCCCGTGTGAGGCAGGCCACTCGTTACCCGTGTCTTACACAGGCGAAGACTGAGAAACAGAGGTGACATGACGTGCCCAAAGTCCCAGAGCCAGGCAGAGAACCCAGGGCTCCCAATTGCCATTCCCAGGCCTTACTCACAGTCCCTCCCCATAGGCCACGCCCCCTTTCTGCATCCTTCAAAATCCACCCCATTGCAAGACGAAACACGGAAGAAAACACAAGGAATTGCTGATGCCTCCAGCTGCTCTTCCCTCTAAAGTCAGCCGTCGGATACCGCTGCTCCCAAGACTGCTCATTCCCCCGCTTCCTCCCCCACACCCAGCTGACTCATTCCTCACACTTGCTCTGCGGGGGACCTTTTCCCAGAACGGCACTGCACACCCCATAGCTTTTTAAAGCCTTCCAGCAGGTGCACAACCATGTGTTTTTGTTAGTGCCTCTGATTAGGGCTTTTTTTCTCTCTCTCTCTCTCTCTTTAACTCAGCAGAACAGAGTGTCCTTGAGAGAAGCCAAATTGACAGTCCTGGACATGGCAATTCTCTGTTTCTGTACAGAACAAATAGGGCCCCGGCAGGGCAAGTGTAACCCACACCCGCTCACTTGTGACAAGACACCCCGGGTGGGTGGGTGGACAGAGACAGGGTTTGAACTTGTGACCTCTGGAGCTTAAAGCATGAAAGAGCCAACTCTATTAGTCAAGGCCATGGCAGGCTCATCAGCCTGTTAGCGGCCCAGGCAGAACTACAGAGGCACAAGGCACCCCCATGCGTGGATGTGGGCTACAAGCACTTTACTTACGACAAACTGGACAGGAATTTTCTGATAAAACATTTTTTTGGGGGGGAGAAAGGGGGAAATGTCGATTTGTCTGAACTTCGGGAAAGGTTCGGTTTCAACAAACGTCTCCATTCGAAAACATTTTGAATTGTCAAAAATGTCCCATTCCAACATTTTTGAAATGAAAAAACATTTTCTTTTCCCATTCGAAACAGACTTTTTGTTTCACAAATGTAGCTAATCTAGACTAAATAAAAAATGACTATTTTTTTTAGAAGGTCAAAATGAAACATTCCAACTGAGCCGATCCAAAATGTTCTTTCTGGTTTGCAAAAATGGTCGAGATTTTGGCATTTGGTCCTGATGTGGTATGGGAGAAAAAATTGAAATCTTGAAAACTCTTGTGGGATGGGAAAAATCTTTCCTTTCCAGCCTGCTTGTATGCCCCACTGCAATGCTGCTCTGTAGGAATCCAGCTCTCTGGAGGAGACAGGAGGTCTGTCTCCGTGGTCCACCCAGTCCTTGCCCTCCCTTCTGAGGCTGATGATACGCCTGTCAGCTACTGCAATCTGCAGTGATGGTTTAATGATCCTTTAGCAACTGGACTGAGATTCCCTTATTCATTGCACGTAGTCCGTCAGGTAGACATCAGATGCTAACAACCACCAATCTCGACCAATCAGCTCTGTATTTAAAGGGCCTGTCCTCTCACGTACACTAGGATAAATCTGAAGTCAGAGCTACACTCGTGTAAAACTAGAGCGAAAATAGAATTAGCCCCATTGGCGCAACAGCCTTATTAATAATGACTTGAGCCATCCAGTGGCCCTTTTTCTTAGTCTTAGCCTCCTTCAGTTCAGGGCTTGCAAAGGGAGAGGCAAGAGGTGCGTGGTACTCCTCCAAGCTCCACCCACAAACCCACTTGTGACAACAAGTTGAGTTGCTGTGCACAGTCGATTGTGCAGATGTGCAAAAATACGACCAAGCGTACTTCACTGGTCTCCTCGGGCTGGCATCCCCTCCATGAGCTTCAGAGACACCCAGGCTCAGCTACCACAGACAGCGGAATGCCAGCTGCGTTTTCTTTTTCTTCTTTGTGGCCAGGGTATATTGCTGTGTGGCAGATTAAACTCACCCTTCACAGGATGTACGCCTCCCCGAGCACTGAAATCGGGTGTAGCGTTAAAAATCTATCCACGGACAACTTTTTGCCAGTCCCGTCTGTGACATGCCTTGCTCCCCTAACATTTCCCATCCTTCGATAATTCTCTCAGGGTCATTTCTGACATCACCCTTCAAGACATCAACTTGGAAAGGATACAGACTCGGTGGTCCTGCACTGCTTGAAGAAAGATGCCTTGTGTGAATGTACTAGTGATCCCACATACGATTTGTACCTATTTAAAAAATAAGCAACTGTGTTTTAACCAATATTCCCCATCTGTTTACACAAGCCCATGTGAATATTATTACACACATTTATTTATTAATTTTGATCGCACCTTTGTTTTATACCACAGTTGCCCCATTGCCTTCACTGGGGTTACTCACCCTGGTGTAGTGAGAAGAGAATCACACCCTAGGTCTGCCTATGTATTAACATAGATACGTATCAAGCTGACATATTTTCCAGCTGGGTTTTGACTCTGAGCCGCTTTCCTAAGAAAATCCCCAAAGTGGATTTTCACTCCTGTCCCTCCATCTCACGCTCAGAAAGAACCGCCCGTCGGCTTACGAGAAACCAACACAAACAGCGCTGAAGCAAGAGAGGTTCTGCGGAGCGGAAGGTCAGAGAAAACCAGTTCTATACTGTTCCAATCATTCTGCTGTTCTGGCTCCTGCCCCCTTCCTTGGATTTGTGCACATGTAACTGAATCAGACCACCCACGGAGAAGGCTCCTTTTTGTGCCACTCATGTTCCTGTTGTCCTACAAAATTTAAACATCTCCCACCCCTTCCTGCTATAACAACCAAGCTCCGCTCTTGGCTCGGAAAACACAATCTTATCTCGACAAACCACTCCAGCCCGACACACCTAGGTTTCCATCTCTCTCTTCTGGCTTTAATGAAGAGCCCATTTCTTTTCAGAAGCAGGACGGAGCCCAGATTAAAAGGAACTTTTAGCTGCCAGCGATATTACCCTCCCTTGCCCTCTGAGTTTCTGTCCTTCTTGCATTTTCTATTGAGCACGGAGCTGAATGGCGAAATGAAAACTGAACTTCCCAGCTGAGACCACAGATGCTTGGTTGTGCATACCTTGGGGAAAAATGTGTGTGATTTCCATTTTGGCCAATTATTATGCGTGGGGAATCTTTTATCCCGGGGCGGAAGGTAGATAGTGTGTGTGTGGTGGAGAGAGCTTCCAAAGGGTTGATTTATCTTTTAAAGGAACAATGTCGGTTTAGAAATATTAAGCCAGATCCTCAGCTGGTATTAATCAGCATTGCACCCTTGCAGTCAGCAAGGTTTTGCGGCTGAGGACCTGGCCTAGTATATATTAAAGAAGGAAAAATTCCTGTGTACCACGTGACTTACTGCTGTTTGTTTCCTTTTTGCCTTTCTCTCAGCTTGCCCAATGGAAATCAAAGAGTCAGTCTTGCTTATATGACAGGTGAGTCTACACGATCATGCCGTGCTGCTGTAGAACGACTGGTGAAGCCAGCAGAATTACTCCACTTCCACGAGGGGTGGAAGCTATGGCGGCGGGAGAGCGTCTCCCCCAACACAGTGCGGTGTGGACACCTCTTTAAGTCAGTGTAACTTACGTTGCTCGGGGATGTGTGGCTTTTTCACACCCTTGAGCGACGTAACTTACATCGACTTAAGCAGTAGTATAGACAAGCCCTATGTGAGCAAAATTCATCCCTGTGCATTGGCCCAGCCAGGGTCCAGGCCCCACTTACATGCTCTTCAATGTGTGATGTTGCACAGCACAGGTGCAGAGAAGTTGGATAAAAATATAAAATACTCCTGCAGGAAGATTGCAATGTAACACTACTTCGTGTCTTAGAACTCCTAACGATAACACACAAGAACGCCAAACCACAGAGAGACAAAGCAGGCTGTTCCCTAAAACTGAGAGGCACAACTCACCCGACCTTACTACCAGGAGCAGCAGAAGCTCCCTAAAATGGGGGGCCACCAGTGCCCAAACCATAGCCCCACCCCACACTACCCATTCCCCATGGCCCCGCCCTTGCACCGCCCCTTCTCTCCAAGCACCCTGCCTTGCACTGCCCCTTCCTGCCTCTTCTTCCCAAGATCCCGCCCCCGCTCACTCCTCCCCTCCCCCTCCCACTCCCTCCATCACTCGCCTTTATGTAGGGTGACCAGACAGCAAGTATGAAAAATTTGGGGGGGGGGGGAATAGGAGCCTATATAAGAAAAAGATCCAAAAATTGGGACTGTCCCTATAAAATCGGGACATCTGGTCACCCTACCTTTATGGCCAGTAAAAAGTGATGGGGCCATGGCCCCCCCCGACACCTCCGCCCCCATTCCCAGTGCCCTTGCTTGCTATAGGCTATCTGCCTGCAGCCCAACTCTGATCATGTGCTTTCCCTGCCTGCCTTACAAATTAAAGTCACAGGTTTCCATACACCAGAAAATGGGGCATAGGTCAGGGTGACCAGATAGCAAGTGTGAAACATTGGGACAAGGGATGGGTACTAATAGGCACCTGTACAAGACAAAGCCCCAGATATCGGGACTGTCCCAATAAAATCAGGACATCTGGTCCCCCTAGCATAGGTCTTGTGCCGGGTCTTTGCACAAGCATTAATGTCACCCTCTAAGCATTACTTATTTTGACCGCTTTTGTTTCTAGTCAGTTTCACTTTCCAGTTCTCATGCATTCCTTTCTTTAACTCTCATCCTTTTTCACTCCATCACCCCTCTGCTGAACGTCAGCCTGGGGCATATCTAAAACTCAAGGTCTGACCCTGCAAACATTTATTACTCAATAAAGGCCCCGATCCTGCAAGCTGCTCTGTGTGGATGACTCCTGCAGCCCCACGCAACCCCACTGAACAGAGCAGGATTGGGGCCAGCGTGTTTGCTACTCTGAACAATTCAACTTGAGTCCCTTAATGTCAGCAGTGTTAGGCTCTGAGCTGATAAACTGTTTGGGGGCAGGAACTGCATCTTTTTTGGTTGCCTGTGAAGCATCCGGCACAGTTTTAGACACCGTAAACTAAACCAGTAATAAATAATGATGTACTAGCCCAATGTCGGCATTTCAAAGGCTTTAGAGGCACTGGGGTTCTTGAAAAAGAAGGGGGAAAAAAACAAAACTCTTTCCCCACTGGAAAAAAAAAAACCCAGGCAAATATTTCTGTAAGTTTTGTAAAATCTCATTTCCTCCCTGCAATCAACCTAAAATCTGGGTCAGATCTCCCCTATAAACACAGGAAAAGCCCCCCGTGGTGTGGCTCCAGGGAGGTCCCTGGAATGGATCTGACCCAATGTTGCTTTGGGGGTGTAGCGAACTCCAATTCTTTTTCTTGTCTGCTAGCAAGCACACAGGCTCATGAATGCGAAGGGTGTGAGAAGGGCCCCGCTGTGCGCAGCTGAGGCTAAGACTAATTATTCCTTTCTCCATGTAGATTGAACAGCTGTGTGTGGGGGTGGAAGGGGGGGGGCTGCAGAGCTCCACAGATCATTCATTTGCCTTATCCCCTCTGGGAGGGGGCAAAGTTCAGACAGCCCAGTAACACTATTCAGCTCTTACTTAGCAGAGACATCACATTCCCTTTTACCCTAATAAAGACACTAAGCCTCTCCTCTCCTCTTGCCTTCCTGATTAACATCAGCTATGCTCTGGCTAGGAAGGATATGTCCACACTGCAGCTGGGATCGAGCTTCTGGCCTGGGTAGATAGACTCGCTTAAGTTAGCATGCTAAAAACAGCAGTCTGGATGTTGCACCTTGGTCTAGCTGCCTGAGTCCAAGGGTGCTCGACCCCGAGTCCACGCTTGGAGGTTAGCCTGAGCCACCACCCCTGCCACAACGGAAACGCTGCTATTTTTAGGGCAAGCTAGCTCAAGCAGAACAGATACAGAACTGCCCGGGCTGGGTGGCTTGCCCCCAGCTGCAGCATAGATGTACCTGAGGAGCACCACTGTCAAAACATCCCCTGCCCTTCTGTATCAAAGCCTCATTTGCAGCGTTCTCCTTTGCCCTGCGTTTGTCTTTTCTCATTTGTGAGCCATCAATTTCCATCTTCCCTTGGGTTTCAAAGGCAGTGGAAGCCAGCTACATCCCTGGACTCTAATGAAAAGGCATGTAAAGAAGGCAGCTGGGGTGGTGGTTTCACCAGTGTGGACACGTGACTAGTAGGTTCTGCGCTAAAATCACTGACTCATTGTACCGTGGATAGGCTAACAGAGAGGGGCAACTTTTAATCGCGGCTGACCTGGATTGGAGGTGATAAGCAAGAGGAGACTGATGTCTTATCCCCAGCACCGTCCACTTTCCCCATCCTCTCACCTCCAACCTCTTTCTGCTATGCACTTCCTGTTCCTCTGCGACAGAAGGCGTGATTCCCAGTTACTCCGACACCCCGCTGTGCATGCTAGAAATGCAACGGGACCTTAATGCAGGTGTAAATTAAGGCCTGGGCAGTGGAAAGGAGCCTACGCTTGGCTGAGAATTCAGGCCAAAAGGATTGGAAAAGAACCCCGGGTGATGGGGCTAAATGACATACCTCTGGTAGTTTTCAGAGTAACAGCCGTGTTAGCCTGTATTCGCAAAAAGAAAAGGAGTACTTGTGGCACCTTAGAGACTAACCAATTTATTTGAGCATGAGCTTTCTGTGGCTTCCTAACTGCTGGGTTGTGGGGATACAATGAGACAATGGCTAGACAGGCCCCGGCTGTGGGGCTGATGAACAGCAATGGTACACCCAGAGGGCTGTAGGAACGCAGTGGAAGTTACAGGCATATGAATTCTAGTTCACTGCTTAGCTTTATTCCTTCTGGGGCTATCTGACTTGCAAGATCTATTTGATCAATGGTGTTTTTATTGGCTTTGTTACTTAGATCTGAGGTGTCAGACTGCTCAGAGAATCAGAAGGTGTTAGATTTTTTCCATGCCCAAAGAGAAGCCCTGTTCTTTCAGTTTCAGGGACCTTTATTTTGTACGAAGTCTATAAATGAGGGAAGGATAAAAGTCAGCATCTCACAGAGTGAGTGCAGTGTGTTTGGGTCTCCTCTGAAGCAATCTGCTCTGAACTCAGTGCAAAATGGCTGCTGCTAGAGGTTGTTGGAAAATGGAAATACTAGGATTTGGAAATACTGTACTCCCACTGTGCCTCATGGGAGCTGTAGTTTGAGTGCCTCGTGCTCATTCTCATCTGTAGACCAGACTCCCTAGTTGGACTACATCTCCCATGATGAACCACCATCTTCCCTCTTGGCGAGGGGAAGCGGTACATCACGAGAGTTCCTGGCCATGGTGCACTATGGGAAATGTAGTCTGGCTAGGGAGCCTGGCCCATAGAGACCAGGGACATGAGGCAATCAAACTAAAACTCCCATGAGGTACTGAGGTTACAGAAATACACCACTTTTCATGAAAACATGTGTTTAGTCTCAAACCCAATTTTCTGTCCACATTGTTTTTCAAAAAGAAAAGGAGGACTTGTGGCACCTTAGAGACTAACCAATTTATTTGAGCATGAGCTTTCGTGAGCTACAGCTCACTTCATCGGATACTCACTGAGCTTATGCTCAAATAAATTGGTTAGTCTCTAAGGTGCCACAAGTCCTCCTTTTCTTTTTGCGAATACAGACTAGCATGGCTGCTACTCTGAAATCATATAGAATCATATAATATCAGGGTTGGAAGGGACCTCAGGAGGTCATCTAGTCCAACCCCCTGCTCGAAGCAGGACCAATCCCCAATTTTTGCCCCAGATCTCTAAATGGCCCCCTCAGGGATTGAACTCGCAACCCTGGGTTTAGCAGGCCAATGCTCAAACCACTGAGCTATCCCTCCCCCCATCTGTCATTGTTTTTCAATTAGCCCTAGTGCCTTCCTCTGCAGACAACACAGCATAGGCACGGAATTTTATTTTTCCCTGGGGGTGCTCCACCCCTACTCTGCCCCAAGGCCCCGGCCCCACTCCGTCCCACCCCCACTCCATCTCTGGCCTTCTCCCAAAACCCCACCCTCGCTCTGTCTCTTCCCACCCCAACCCCTCCCCCCAAAGCCTCCGCCAGTTTGTTGCTCTCTGCCCCCCCCCCAAGAGCCGCCCCCCCAGTTGTCAAACTGCTGATCAGTGGCACTGCCAGACAGCTGTGGCTGATGGGTATTGAGCACCCACCATTGCCCCCCAAATAACAGTTATATCGCTAAATACACCACCAAGAGGACTCCAGCAGTACCAGGGTCTCGTACCAGCAGCGCTAACGCTGTCCTCAGATGTCTACGAAGGGGGATTGTATGTCCAGCAAAACCTGGGATGGAGTGGTAATAATAATTCCACTTTAAATAGGCCTGGGGGTCACTGAACCTGGAGTTCTGTGGGCAGTTCTGATCTCCCCAGCTGTGGAGGATTAATCCACACCCAGCTCATGGCTGTCCAGTGGCATGGAATGAGTCTGTTGGTCTCAGACCGGTTCCTAGTGGCCCCGTGTCTGTACCACAAAAACCACCTCTCCAGCGGACTCTTCTGGGCTGTCTCAGCAGAGAAACCAAGAGCCGGATGGGCATGGAGAGTGAATTCTTCTTTCGTGCCAAGGCGTGGCCCCTGCAGGTTAATGTTTAGGCACATCGATGGGCTAGCAGGAGGGGACATTGCAGTGCCACTCCCCGTGTGCTGACCCGTCTGTGCGTAAACACTGGGCATCGCTCAAACACTACATTCTCTCGCCCTGGTACATACACAAATAATTTAGAAAAACTATAGGGTAGCTGCTGTAGGCAGGGAGTGCGCGCCAGAGCCCCAATTGGTGTAAACAGGCGTGGCTCCATTTGCACCAACAGGGCCAAATCCCCAGCTGGTGTAAATAGGCAGAGCTCCTTTGGCATCAATGGGACAGATCCCAAGTGGGAGTAAATAGATGCAGCTTCACTAGAGTCAGTAGGCTGCTCCCCAGCCGGTGTAAATCAGTGTCGCTCTGTTGGAGTCACTGGACCGCTGGTGTAAATCACTGAAGCTCTGTTGCGCTCAGTGGAGCCAGGCCGCAATACACCTGTGGAGACTCTGGCCCGTTGCCTTCTCTCTGTGTGGGCAGCGCTTTGCTTAGCATGCCGTGGACACTACCAGAATAGCAATGAATAAACAACCGTCATAGAGGAAATACAAGAAACAGCAACAAGAATGATACAGGGATGAGAGTTATACTTTATAGAGTTACACTTTATAGAGTTTAGGGGAAAGAAAGACCCCAGGGAGGTATGATGACAGTCTATAAATAACCGTCTAAAGGAAAGAAAGAGCTCATTCACACTCCCAGAAAACAGGAGGACAAGGAACCATGGCCTGAAGCTAAGAAAGGGAAAGTTTAGACAGCATATTAAGGAAAACGTTCTTCGCAGATAGTGAAGATCCCCCCCCCGGAAGCAGAGGCCACACAAGAAGGCCAAGATACCATTTAAGTCCAACTAAAGCCAATCACAGGCCTTGTCCTGGCTTGCTGCACGGGGAGATTGTACCCAGTAAGAGTAACGTAGCACTGAAACCAACTCCGGAAGGGAGACGGGTCATAACCCCATCACACCTGAGATTCAAGAATACAGTTGTGGTGAGGCAGTCAGTATCACCAACCCCAAACATTCAAAAATCACGAACCAGGCCTCACCCCAAATCAGGAGATTGACTTAAAATCATGAGATTTTAAAAATAAAATAAGATGTTTATTTCTTTTTACTAGCCTTCTGGGTTTTGACCCTTTTGACCCTTTCCCGTTTTCCAGCCTTTTCCCATAACTGTGAGGCCTGAAAACTTACCTTAAAAAAAAAAAAAAAAAAAAAGAAAGCTGAGAGTCCCATGTGATCATGTCTCCATATGCTGGGGACATAATAAAAAAAAATCTTCCAATATCACAACCCTCATGATGAAATTGTGAGAGATGGAAACACTGTGCTGGGGTGTGCCTGGATGGCCCAAATCATCTTTCCTGCCCTGCTGACCTAATGAGGATGATCTGTCCCTACCCCAATGTGCAAAAAAAGCCCATATTGATGAGGAGCGAACCTCAAAAGGCAAGGACAATCGGAGCGATGTTATTTAACCAACTGGTAGATGGAACTGACAAGCAAAGATCACATTAGCTCTCCAGCAGTGCAACAAAACACACACTTGTAAGAGTCCATCATTGGTAAAGGGAATTGTTGCAGGTGGAGGGAAAAATTCATGACCACCAACACTTACCAACTAAATGTGTAGATACCCATTGCCTACCATGCTGACCAATAACGTTGCACTGTTGACTTGTACTCCAGTCTGTATCCACCTGTGGTCTCTTGTCTTAGATTGCTAGCTCTTTGGGGAAGGAACTGTCCTTTTGTTCTGTACAGTGCCTAGCACAATGGGGTCCTTTCCCATGACTGAGGTTCCTCGGTGCTACCACAATGCAGATAATAACAAATCACGCTCCCCTTACTATTGGGATAAGTCCCATTGGCTGTGATGATACTATTTGCATTTCATGCTAGTGCAGCTGGAATTGTGCCACACAGATTAACTCCCCTCTGTAAGAGAATTGTTGGAGCTAGTCGAAAAAATTGAAAACTAGTTTCATGAAAAAGTTAAACATTTTCAAGGCGTTTCATTATGAAGGGTTCAAAACGGGCTCATTTTAAAATTAAATTGCTCTGATTTTTCATTATAAATGTTATTGTAACTGTTATAGAAATTTTTCATCGATCAGAAGCCAGTTTTCATTCAATAAAAACTACCTCAAAACCTTTTTGATAAAAAAAAAATGTAAATGATGAAAAAAATAGCGAGCTCAATTCGGTGGGTGAAGTAGTATCTTTAATTGGACCAACTCCTGCAGGGGAAAGAGACCCACTTTCGAGCTACATGGAGCTCTTCTTCAAGTTGGCACTGCAACTAAAGATAGTGCCTTTTTTGAGTAAAATAAAAAAAAGTTCTGTGTTAACAAACTTAGCAAAAAAAAAAAAAAAAAAAAAAGATGTTTTCTGAGAAAAGGCCACTTTTCAACAAAAACCTGTTTGTTAAAAAAGTTTTGACCAGCTTTAATAATGGTCTCGGTATCTTCCTTTTCCTCCTTTATTGAGCTCACAAGAAAGAGCGACACAAGGAAGAATAAAAATGACAATAGCTCTTTTTTGAGTTGTCCCTCTTTCACAGGGCATGTGAAATTGCCTTTGTTAGCCTTTTCCTTCCAACCCAGCTAAAACCCAGGTGGCTGGCGCGGAGGGATAAATTCTGGTTTTAGTGACAGCAGCGTACATCCCAAGTAACTCTGAGCAGAATCTGGCCTCAAAGGCAGCTAACCAGAGACAGCAGAATTGTGGCTTTTATCGTCTCAGATTTTTTCCCCCTATTTTGAATTTTGTTTGCATGACTAAATTGAGTTGGTACAAACTAGCAATTGTTCTAAGAAAGAGCTAAGTATTTGGGGGGAACGTTAGCATTCAGCAGAAATACAGGACTTTGGGCGATATGCTTCACTGATATAGTTAATGAAATGGCTTAGGAAAGCTGCCATATTTTTATTAATGCTTTTCCCCCCCCCTTTTTAATTTCAGTCTGGTTAAAGGTGCCAGATTGATCGCTCTGGAGAATGCACACCTGTTTATTCGCAGAACACGTATGAAGTCAGATCCAACCTTGCCACGTTCAGCTCTGAGATGGAAGGACTGGACTGGTCCTTGGTTTGAAATCTCTCTCTAACATGTTATTCCAGTGACCTGAATGGAGTTCTTCCATTTATACTGGTGTGTCTAACTCAGTGGGTGAGAGGGGAGCTCTGTCCCTAGGCCTCTCTAGCGCTTGTCTGCCCTGCCAAGGTGATGTTTGTGGTGTTGACACTTACCCACTAAAAAATGAGCCAAGACCATGACACACATGTCACTGAACAGCCAAGCCAGCAGATGGTGATGGGTTTTGGTCCACGAAGCCAGAGCTGGATTTGAACTGGTGATCTACCAGTGAAAAGATCTGTATCCTATTACTTTCGCCCTCAAGGTCAATGTATTTTCATGGTGCTAAGTACACAGCAAACATAATTACACAGGAATATGAATTACACCATTTAGATTGGTACTTAGTACCCTAAATTCAAGGATGTGGGTTAGACAGCCAAAGAAACAAAAATCATTATGGGCGAAATCCATGCCTGTGTGGTCCCTCCCACCTGGTGAGTGCTTTATCTATTTAGATTGTAAGAACTTTAGGTCAGGGCCTGTCTCTTACTATACATTTGCACGGTGCCTAGCACAATGGGGTCCTGACCCAGTGTGGGGCCTTTAGGTATTAATGTAATAAATAATAATCCCTTGTGCTCGCGGGTAATATTGTGTAAGCGCTCAGCAGCACATGTAAGGATTGCACAGGCTTAGCTGATGCAAAAAAAAAATTTCCCCCGACCCCTCCAAAATCAACAAAATACCTCTTGGTTTGACACAGCTTTCCCAACATCTCTCTGCATACTCTGAATTTAACTGATTTCTTGAATGAGATGTATGAAATCTCTGAGTAGCTGTCACACAACAACCTTAAAATAATACCCTAAGAATAAGTTTTGAGGTTAGCAACTTGCAGTTTCAAAAAATATCTGCTATGACTGGGTCAACTTCATAATCATATAGTCATTGTCTCCCACTCTACATTTATGGCCTGCAAAGTGCTTTAGGGTCCTTTAGGATCAAAGGCACCTAAGTACAATGTTTATTGAGGACCAACAGCCAAAGATCTACTTAGGAACATAGAGTTCATCATGACTTTAACTCTTCATCCAAGATTCGGATAAGGGCAGGCTTTTCCTGTCCCACACGCAGTCATTGAACCCAAAGGCAGGTGCACAGATAGGTTTAGAAAGAAAGAAAGAAAGAAAGCTCCAAGGAGTGGGTTATTTTTGGCCAACAATCATCTCTAATAAAGTTTGACTCTGTTAATTAATTGAGATGTGCCTTGGAATGCTGCTGCCGTTGCTGGAAACTGGCCAGGAAAAATCCCATTTTCTCTGCAAACCTGCTGATTGCGCTAGTTCTCTTGGGTTCGCTGTAGCACACTTTGGTGAAATAAGCAAACTCACAGGGCTTTCAACTACATGCAGGAGCCAACTTGCTTGATATAAGGGAGAATATAGAGAACCAGTGTTTGCAAACTTCCTGGACTGACCTGGTCCTCCATCCCACCCTGCTATAAACTTTTGATTCAATAAACTATTTTGGCCAAATTTCAGGGAAGAAACTGTAGGTGTCAATGTGAGCGGGGGGCATGTGCATGGCAGGGTGCTATGAATACACGTGTGAATCCCAGTGAGAACAGGCACCGACTTCTCAACCAGGCTGGATATACTTTGCAATGCATGGGACTCAATATCTCCTCCCTCCTCAAAGGAGGGCTGGGATCACCATAGGTCAGGTTTCAGCCTATTCGGACGTCACAATCCTACTCTAGCTCCCCAGTCCTCCAAAGAGTTCAAGAGCAAAACCAGGGAAAATAAGGCCCAAGGTTCCCGGTATTTTGGAGGGGTACAGCAAGTAGAAAATAAACTTCTTTTAACAGCTACCTTGTGTCTCCATGTGTCATTAAGGGCACTACCTTTGCAGCTCATTTTGAGCACAGTGTAAAATTGGCAAGGCAACCTGGTGCTCTCCATCACCACACCTGATTTGGACTCCAGAATCCCTACACACCCATGGAAGAGCCACGTATCAAAAATTATTACATAGGAAAGGAGAGGCAAATACCAGAGTGAGACTCCAATGAGTGGACTGGAGAACAGAGCATCATCTACAGCAGGGACTGGGTTTAAACTCATTAATGCTGATGTGTGCGAGAAGGATTTTACGAGGGAAGCCACTTCTCCACTAGACTCGATGACCCGGAGCTACTTTCTCCAGGGCCTGTTGCTTTCAGGTTGTCTCTGTCGTTTTAGAAGAAAGCTTCAAGGAGGATTGAAAGCATCTTTCAAAGCACTTATGCTCTTTGTCTAAAAGATAAAACTCTTCTGTCGCAGAAATTAGAGACTGGCGTTACAGACCAGGTAAAGTAAAAACTCTGCTGACAGCTCTGGTAGCACAAGCTGTAGCCTCTGCCAGGGCTCAGCAGGAGACCTGACAGCATCATGAAAGTGTCTGAGTTGGCAGCCATTTGGAACAGGCCCTGGGGATGAATGTGTTGATGCCAAAGCCGATAAAATGGTTTGGTTCTCCCACCCCTCAACAAAATTGGGTGGAAAAGAATGTTTTTGTCAAAAACATTTTACTGAAAAACTTGTAATTTTTGTGGAAGAATCAAAATCCCAAATATTTCTGCCAGGAAACAAAATACTTTGATTCTGGAATGCTGCCCCTGTGCTCCATGGGAGTTGTAGTTCAGGGGCATCACGCTCTCATTCTATCGGTTAAGTTCCCTGGTTGGACTACCTCTCCCATGATGCACCACTGTCTCCTATCTTGGGGAAGGAAGCAATATGGGAGATCTAGTCCAGTCAGGGAGTTCAGCCCCTAGGGAATGGGGGCATGAAGCAAATGAATTATAACTCCCATGAGACATTGGGGTAACATATTCAAGTATAAACTCTTTGACTATCAGGGGCTCGTATTTTTGACATAAAAAAAATCCAAGTTTCGTGCTAAAAGCAGACACTTTCTGCAAAAAATAAATAAATAAAAATCATTTAGGTGAAAACCCACATCTCTGTTCACAAACAGTTCAGGTGGAACATTTTCAACCAGCCGTAGTTTGCATTCCCTGTACCCAGGCGCTGCTCACTGCCAGACGAAAACACAACCCATCGGGCTCTTTGCTTCCCTCAGCCGGCTTGGACAGGAGAGTGCTCCGGAGCAGCCACCTTCTGCTCTCCTCCATGCCCAGCTGGCCGCTGCATTCCATTTCAATCTGCCATGCTCACAGCTGTTCAGGGCAGAGAGCCCCTTTTTCGTTCTGTGTTGGTACAGCACCTTGTATAACAGGAACCTGCTCCAGGACTGGGGCTCCTAAGTGCTACGGCAATAACAGCAGCAGCAGCATTCTCAAACACACAACTCCTGACCCCTCTTCGCAGCCACAGAGAGCCCTACCGGCGGAGGAGTTACATTATGGGAGCCCACACAAGCGTCTGCACCCTACCCATGTGATGGAGCCCAACTGCTGAGCTGACAGAAGCTTGAACTGTGTTCATCGATGATCTGTCCAGAAAACCATTGATCAGAACTGGTGCTCGTGGAGGGGGTGGGCATGTAGCCACGCTCATTTTCTTGCCCTGATTTACCTCTGTGTGGTTTGCTTGAAAGACAGCTGTTGGGCACAGGGCCATGCAGCACTTCCACTGAAGGGGGCACCCTCTTATTCCCAATGCAGTCAAGCCCTGGGAGCGGGCCCAGTGAACGCCAAGCTCCTGGCTATTTGCTACTGAGCAAACAGTCCTGGATTAAAGAGAAGAACTCAAGGCAAAATGGAACCAAAAAGGCATCTTCTGATCCGTTAATGACAACATCCATCCCCTAATAGGAGCCAACATTTCTTCTTCTATCATTTATTTCATTTTCAAGCCCCACAAAACAGTGCAAGGTCTCCCTCATACACACGGTCCCTGTCCCAAGGAGCTCCCAGTCTGAATTCAACAGACACAGCAAGGGAAGGTCAAAGCCAGACAATAGAAGGGGAACGGCAGAGGAGGGCAGAAAGTGATTGTAGTAAGATCAGGCAGCTACCCAGTAAGGTGTGGGCACATTGTGATGGTTGCACCGAGGAGGGGATGGGATGCGGCAAAGGGAAGTGGGTTGGTGAACCAGTTTGGAGAGGGTGCCCCGTACATAGGGAATGGGGTGGAAAATGGTGCAGAAGCGGGGAGATGGGAATAAAAGGGGGCATTACATTTGGCATCAACAGCAGACTGGAGGAATGCAAAAGGAGATAAAATCAAAGATACCAGTTGGGCCTGAGTGGTGCAAGGCCTTAATTGCAAGGAGCTTGAACTTGATATAGAATGTCGCGGAGGGATTCGGCATGAGCCAGATGACACGGTAAGGAAGACGGTTTTGGTGACAGCATTTTGGACAGACTAGAAGGGGCATGGTTAATCCCCAGAAAGCCAGACCTGAAGAGGAGGATGTTATGATAACTGAGGCAGGAGAGAGTCAGGGCTTGGACAAGCGATTTGGCCACAAAGGAAGGGTTGAACCAGGAAATGTTGTGGAGGATAACACAACAGGATTTGGCCACAGCCTGGATGTGGGAGGTGGAGAAGAGGGAGTCACAAGTGTCATAGAGAAACAGCCGTGAAGACAGCATGGAGGGGGCAAGATTATGAGCCAGATCCTCCGCTGCTGCAAAATCGGCACAGCTCCACTGACATCAGCAAAGCTACACTACAGATTTACAAGCTGCAGATTAACACCATCTGAGGACCTGGCCCTCTGAGCTTGGGTCATGTTGAGCTTGACACGATGGTGAGACGTGTGAGAGAATGAAGTGCAGGAGGCAGGTCCAGAGTGGAGAAGCATAATTGAGCTTTGTTGCCATAGACGTGATGGTCCACCCCTTGGAATGGGTCCCAGAGGCGGAAGAGTCTACTTAGAAAAAGGCAAGTACAACCTCCTTCCTCACTATGAATACTAACGGGTGCTGGCGAGGGGACTGCGTGATCCTAGGAGATGTGTTATAGCACCCTCCAACTTTCGGTTCTGAGTGTGAATCCAGCCCACCGCAGCAGTGGGGTTTTTTTGCCTTCCTCTGCAGCAAGGGGCATGGGTCACTTGCAGGTTGAAACTAGTGTAAATGGTGGATTTTCTGTGACTTGAAGTCTTTAGACCATGATTTGAGGACTTCAGTGACTCAGCCAGAGGTTATGGGCCTGTTACAGGAGTGGGCGGGTAGGCGCTGTGGCCTGCGACTTGCAGGAGGTGAGACTAGATGATCATGATGGTCCCTTCTGGCCTTAAAATCTATGAGTCTCTGAGCAGTCACTGACTGTTGTTACATCTGATGGCTGTGACACCTTCATGAAGCAAGAAGCTTGGTGCCCTGCAAACAAATGTCCTCATGCACAGAAATCTCCAGAACTGGCAACCTGAGCAGAGGAACCATAGAATGATTCAGCCTTTTAAACTGGCCGGCCCTTCTGAGCAGAAGGCTAGAGCTGGCGGAAAGTTTTCCAACTGAACGTTTTTCCATCGGAAAATGCCTTTTGATCTATATCCAACTTTCTGTGGGAACATGAGGCTTTTGATGACATTTCATTTAGAAAAGGAAAAAAAAGCACCAAAAAGAAGCATTTTGATGTCAAAGTGTTCCGTTTCAGCACTTTCCGAATGGAACATTTTGGATTGTCGTTCTAAAATTAGTTTGTTTTGAAATTTATTTTGTATTAAAAATATAAAAACAAAATGTGTAAATTGAAATGACACGGACAAATCTGTAAAATGGGGTGCTGAAACGGCCCTCCTTTATGAAGCACAGTGAGATTTACTGATGAAAAGCATTCTCAGAGTCAGGTATTATGACTATTAGATCGATGGGAAATTTCACAGGAAATTGATGCACGCAAGTTTGTGGTGATTTTTTTTTTTTTTTTTTGGTCTGAGTCATGACAAAAACGGGTTTAAAGTGTCAGAATTTCCCATGGAATGGAAATTCCGGTTCCCGAACAGCTCTACTTCAGTCCCATTGCGGAGGGAGCTTCATTTGCGGTTGTCAATGCTGAGGATAGAGGGCCTCTGAATGAAATTTACAAATGTGATTTAGGAGAATGGCACTTTGCCTCCTGAATCACTCTTGTGAAGGTTACCCTCTGCCTCTCAGTCTGGAAATCTGACGCCTTTTAATAGCACGAAACCCACTAAAAGTCAGTGAGGTCAATTGGAAGCAGTTGTTTCCTCCCCATTGCTTTGAAGTGACTCCATTAGCTTTGCTGGGCAATGGTGAGGAAATGCCTCGAGCTCTAAACTTGGGTGTTCTGTGTTTGTTAATGGGCTTTCTGTTTTATTTCCCATGGCAGCTTCTGTTAGGCTTTGGGATTGGAAAAGGCCTTTTTCCCCGGCAGAAACGAACCTGGGAACCTGCTACATGAACTCTGCAATGTGAGCATCCAAAGCATTCCAGCTTGAAAACAAGATACAGTTGCAGGAAATCTTTAAAAAGAAAAGGGAGTACTTGTGGCACCTTAGAGACTAAGGAATTTATTTGAGCATAAGCTTTCGTGAGCTACAGCTCACTTCATCGGATGCATACTGTGGAAAGTGTAGAAGATCTTTTTATATACACACAAAGCATGAAAAAATACCTCCTCCCACCCCACTCTCCTGCTGGTAATAGCTTATCTAAAGTGATCACTCTCCTTACAATGTGTATGATAATCAAGGTGGGCCATTTCCAGCACAAATCCAGGTTTTCTCACCCCCCCCCCCACACACACACACAAAGTGAGAAAACCTGGATTTGTGCTGGAAATGGCCCACCTTGATTATCATACACATTGTAAGGAGAGTGATCACTTTAGATAAGCTATTACCAGCAGGAGAGTGGGGTGGGAGGAGGTATTTTTTCATGCTTTGTGTGTATGTAAAAAGATCTTCTACACTTTCCACAGTATGCATCCGATGAAGTGAGTTGTAGCTCACGAAAGCTTATGCTCAAATAAACTGATTAGTCTCTAAGGTGCCACAAGTACTCCTTTTCTTTTTGCGAATACAGACTAACCCGGCTGCTACTCTGAAACCTGTCAAAAGGAAACTGTGTCCAGTTGTTACTGGAGTCCCACTAGGATATGTCTAAGTAATGCAGATTCTTAGCCTAATGACGAGGTCATGCCACTATTTTCAGCATAAAAAAAAATCTCACTGCACAAGCTCAGTAAAAGAATATAAGTCAGGGAAATGATGCGGGGGTGGTGGTGGTGGTGGAAGCCAGTCTGGGGCAAAATTAGAACAATACTCTGTCTGGGGACCTCTGAGTATTCAGAGGGCAACCTATGCTGCAACGTTCTTCTCTTCCTGAGATGCCCTAGCTGTCACCACATTTGGGTGTTTATAGAATATATGGGTATGAATGTGCAAGCCTCTGTGTGCTTATGTCTGACCATGCAATTCATCATGCATGTGAGCCTATGGGCAAATGTATTGTGTAGTGTGTGTGTCAGTCTGTTGTCAGTGTGTGTTGGTGTTCGCATATGTGAGAATCTGCATGTCAAACCAATGGGGGTTAGCCAGGAGAAGAGAGAGGAGAAACAGGCCCAAGGTGTGTCCGAGTCCGTGCGTGTTTGTGTGGAAATATGAGTGTGTGTGTGTGTGTGTTAATATGGGGAGGAAGGTGGGCACGCACAACTGTGAGCATGAGGCCTTTGATGTTCCAGCAATGACCCTTTTTTGTATTGAAGTTATGTTAGTATGTAAATTAAAATATGACTGGAATGACAAAGAAAGCTACAAAGAGAAAGGTAGAGACTGATTATGTGCATAGGTTAAGTACTCTGTGTCTGTTTATTTGAAAGAATAAAAGTGAAAGAAAAGCGCTGACAATACACACCAAAATAATATATATATATATATATATATATAAACATTTCTTCTTTGTATTAATTTATAGATTAAAATAAGATGTGTTGAGAGCATAGAAACATACATCTCTCTTTTAGGCTTTATATAACAATCAACATAAAACAACATGAAAGTACCTGACAGCTTAACTAAGGATGGGAGCCTGGGCTCCTATCTCCCCCATTAATCTTTTCTGATCCAGACAGCATAAAGAGGCATAAAAGACTCCGATAATAACATCTTTTCTGCACACTGACTCCCATAGGCAGATTTTATACTCGGTTACCCCATATAATATCAACATTGTTACAAGACAAAACCACCATGAAGGAATTTTTTCCCCTTCAGATCTTCTGCCTAGTAAGCGCCGTACAAAGCGTTGTGTGCCGGATAAAAACCCAGTAAAGTCAAGTGGAAGCTTTCCAGTGACTCCGATAGGTTCCGGATCAGGCCCCAGGTGTTCTTGACAACAGGGACATGTGGTAAGGTGCAAGTGGCTTTAGCTGGGCACAGATCATAGACAATGAAGCTGGGAAAATACCTAGTAATTCATCCTGCCCACGCCCTGTCCTATAATAGTAAACACTGCAGTCAATGGATACCAACCCCATCACACTATTAAGCTTTGCACCCGGATATACCAGGTTATTCGGGCCAGGGAATAAAGACTCACCTCCGAGGTGTCACACTTTTATTATGGCCAGTCTGAGATTGTTCTCCATTCTCCAATGCTTTGTGCAATCCAATTTAAAATGGGGCTTCCACCCCTGCTTTTGGGAGACCTAATAAGTCTCATTGTTAGAAAGTTCTTCCTGAAGTCCAGCCAACGATTTCCTCGGCTCGGTTTAATCCCATTAACCCATTTACACCCCTTGAAGCTAGTTTAAACCAGCGGCGTCCAATAGAAATTTGATGCTAGGCACACTTGTGGTTTTGAATTTTTCTTATTAGCCACATTAAGCCACACGCATTAACCACAATTCAATAGCCTATTAGCCACATGTGGCTAGTGGCGAACATATTGGACACTGCTGGTTTAAACAATTCCCCTTCCTCTTTTCTCGGGCAGGTGACAGCAATGACTCTATTGCTGACTTCTTCAGCGAGCCAAGAAATATCTACAACATTCATGTTACTTCTCTCGCTCTCTCTCCTGAGAAGCACGCCCCTGGCGGGAAGCTGCAGAGAGCCTGGGTAGCAGGTGCAATTGTCACCTAAGAGGTTACAATAATAGTACTTTCCCCTTCTGCACTGCTTTGCGCCGGAAGATCTCACACACATTGATGGAATAGGGCGTAGTAGGTACGGGCTACCCTATGCATCCCCTCAGAGCAGGGTGTGGCTCTGCTGAGGTCTGCCTCAGTTTCCCCTTCAACAGGGACAACAATGAGTTCACTTTCACAGCCTGGGCAAGGAGAAGCTGAGCACTCTAATTAACATCAGTGGGTATCCTTTTAATGAAGCCTTCTGAAAGGAGAACTTGTACAATACTTTAAAGGCTAGTGCCTCAGGATCCAGCTTTGGACTACTCAGAATTTCAAAGTCCCAAAACAAAAGTCTTGTCAAAGCAATCTTCTGGGAGCTGGGCCGGGGATCACCCTCCCTCGCCAGTTGTACAGCTTGTAACCCACACATACCCTTTGGCTTCCTCTTCCTGTTTTAAATAGGGAAGTCCTCCGGCTGCAACAGGGAGTCTCCCTGATTATATACAGGTGGTCCTGATTGCAGCTTCTGGCTGCCTGTTAAAGGATAGCATACGCCTTCACATGGGTTCACTATGACAGGAACTAGGGCTTGCAGCTGATTCTGGGGCCAGCTGGCTCCACCACCCAAGTGGGCAACAAAGGACTCATAGCTGAATCACAGCTGACTTTCATCAGGATCTCCCGATTGGTCAGCTGCCCAATTGGCTGGAGGAACAATGAACCCAGCAGCAGCATTAGGCCACTGGCTGCTCAGAGCACTCACCCAGGGCTGCAAGAGTGCCTGGACCTGCTTTTTCCTGACTCAGACCCAGCCCTGCTCCCGATTCCTGACTTTGGCTCAGATGCTTGGCTCTGGTGTCTGGCCTCTGACTCCAGGTTCCAATTCCTGGCTACCTGCTCCAACCACTAGACATGACTGCCCACATCCCAGTCTCTGACACACAGCCTATGAAGATCACTCAGGAAGTTCGCGACAGAGGTGGGAGAAGAGCTTAGTTTCTCCTGACAGCGCCTAATGCACAGAGCATCTTTCCTCATTGGGATCACTCAGCTGATTAGACACCGTGGCTGAAATTCTGCCTCTACTGAAGTCAGTGGGAGCTTTGCAGAACCATATCCCTCTTACACACCTATCTAAGCTCTGTTGACTTCACGCTCAGCCGCTATTCTCACCAACATGAAGCTTTCAGCGTCAGTTTTTGTGTCTCATTCTTATTCTGTCACTTGAGGTCAGAGCCTCTGAGACCACCCTCAGCCACGAGGTCTGGGAAGCTTTCACAACCTGGCAGGCATCTATGTCCCTTCATTAGCTGGCATTCAGAGGAGCTGTACAGATTCAGCTCAGGAGATCTTGCCTTCTCACAGGACTTGAGCCAATGGTCACTGAACTCTCTGGGAGTCTTTTGGAGCTAGTGCACAGGGGAGCTGGGTGGGGGAGTTCTCCGCATGAAGGAGGAGCAACTACGTGACCCTTGGGTTGAGTTTCTTGTCTGTAAGTTTGCATTGTGCCAGCTGCTGGCCATGTGCCTGCTGGATTGAAGTTTATAGTGTGGTCTCTTTGGGGGCCTAGCGTCCTAACGAGGCTCTAGCCTGCCATCCCTTGATCCCTGATCCCGTTAGGATCCCTTAATAAAGGCATGGGGCTACTAAGGAAGAGCAGGGGTTTAAAAAGCCAGCTCCTAAGCGACCAGAGGAGTCAGTGAACAAGGGAGTTTAGAGAGGATGGGGGAGAGCCAGATACACCTAACATTCTCTAAACTTAGACCAACAATGACACACACACGCCAGCAAAAAACAGAACAGAAACACACACCCCACAGCAGTAAAATTAATGCAGGTGGAAGCCCAGCTGCAGAGTGGGGGCTATGCAGTTTATTGCACTGACAGCAGCATGTCCGATTACCTGCCATATGGGCAGGTGGGGTATGTATGCATTTGATGCAAGCAACTCATGGCCCTCAGTGACCACGTACAGGAAGGGCTCTTGGGACCAGAATATCTGAACTGGAGGGACCCAGGGAGACAGAGAGGTACATAGAGAAGACATTCCGAAACACGGTAGAGCAGTCCCACCCTAAGTCTGATGGCCTCTGTGCCGGTGAGGAGGATGAAAGTCATAGGGAAAGAACTGGAGTGGGGAGAAATGAACCCATAATTGGGACCCTGCTTTCAAATGTCATGGTATCCTCTCGCTCTGAGAATACCCCTCCGTGTTATTAGGAAGAGACAAGCAGTAGTAGTGGGGGATTTGATTAATAGAAATATAGATAGCTTGGTTTGTGATGACCAGGACAACCATATGGTGAGTCACTTGTTGGGTGCGAAGGTTGTGGAGCTCTTGAGACATCAAGACAGGGTTATGTGCCCATGGAAAGGAGCCGATGGTCATGGGACATGTAGGTACCAGTCAGAGGGAAAGGTAGGAGAGAGGTGCTGGAGGCCAAATTTAGGCTGCTAGGTAAGAGATTAAACTCCAGGACCTTCATGGGAGCAGTCTCTGAAATGCTTGCAGTTCCACACCCAGAGCCAGTTAGATAGGCAGAACTCCAAGGTCTCAATGCATGGATGACACAATGGTGTAGGGAGGAGGGTTTTAGGTTTATTAGGAACTGGGGAATTTTGGGAAAGGAGGAGCCTATACAGGAAGGATGGGTTCCACCTAAAACAAAACAGAACCAGATTGCTGGCGTGTCAAATTAAAAAGGACGTAGAGGAGTTTCCAACTAAGGGCTGGGGAAAGCCAACAGATGCAGAGGAGCACACAGTTCAGACAGGGCTATGCCTTAGGGGAGGATCTATTGATAGGGATTCTCTATATCCTAGTAAATAGAGGATAGAACGGACAGGTAGGAACTGAAAAGAAACAGTCACATGAAAGAGTCATGTTCAGTTACATCACATTAAGGCAGACAACTGACAAATTTTTAAGTGCTTGTATACAAATGCTAAAAAAGTCAAAATACTAAGATGGGTGAACTTGAGTGCCTGGTATTAAATGAGCATATTGATATAACAGGCATCACAGAAACTTGGTGGACTGATGATAATCAATGGGACATGGTAATATCAGGGTACAAAATATATAGGAATGACAGAGTAGGTCGTGCTGGTGGGGGAGTGTAAATGTGTGGGAAAGAGAGCACAGAGTCAAATATAGTAAAATCCTTAAATGAATCAAACTGTACCCAGCTCTAGGGCTAGAAATTCCATGCTTGAATAATAGCAATAGGAATAAACTACCAACCACAATGGTGAAGGTGACTGTGAAATTCTCAGGGAGATTTGCAAGGCTACAAAAATAGAAAACCCAATAAAAATGGGGGTTTTCAAATATCCCCATATTTTCTGGGTCCGGTTCTGTTCAATATCTTCATCAATGATTTAGATAATGGCATGGAGCATACATTTATAAAGTTTGTGGACAATACCAAGCTGGGAGGGGTTGCAAGTGCTTTGGAGGATAGGATTAAAATTCAAAATGATCTGGACAAACTGGAGAACTGGTCTGAAGTAAATAGGATGAAATTCAATAAGGACAAATGCGAAGTACTCCATTTAGGAAGGAACAATCAGTTGCACACATACAAAATGGGAAATGACTGCCTAGGAAGGAGTACTGCAGAAAGGGATCTGGGGTCACAGTGGATCACAAGCTAAATACGAGTCAACAGTGTAAGGTGTAGAATTGACGGTCAAAAAGGATTTCTTGGGTCACCCAGTCTCACGCACTTGGTTTTGCTGGATGGCTGTCCACACACATGTCCCATTAACACCTGCTTTCCTCTGCTCTTGAGTTTCTACAGGAATAGGGTCTCGGGCTACGTCTTCCCCTGCATACCTTACACTGGCACAGCCGTGAGGCTACAGCAGTGCCGCTGTGAGGTCTCCCGTGTAGCCGCTCTGTGCTGGTAGGAGAGAGCTCTCCTGCCAGCAAAATAAAACCACCCTCAATGAGAGGCGGTAGCTTTGTTGGTGGGAGAGCATCTCCTGCTGACAAAGCACTGTCCACACTGGTCCTTTTTGGCGGTAGAACTTTGGTCGGTCAGGAGGGTGTTTTTTTCACCTAACTGACAAAAGTTTTACCAACAAAAGTGCAGTGTAGACATAGCCTCAGTCACCTTCCTGGGCTGTGGGAGCTCTCATTCATGTCATCTTTCCACCCAGAATCCCCAGGCAAGCAGACTAGATTTCCCTACAAAGCCAAGCAAATGCCGCTTCGCTAGGAACCCTGAGATGCCTGCCCAGAAGCCATGGTTGAACTCTGTTCCACCGTAGTTGAACATGTCCTAATTGCAGGTGTGTGGATGCACTCCGTCGTGACCAAGCTACCTTTTATCAAGATACAGAACTCTACCGCAGAACAACCACGTTAACCCAGGAGTCTGGCCAAGGCCTGAGAACCTGTACCACCCTCCAGTGCCTCTAACTGGTAAGAGTTTTCCCCTAAATCTTTCCTCCTCCACTTCATACTGTTGATCTTTCTCTTGTCTTCTAGGAGTGTGACTGATTCTTTTTCCTCCCATGACACTCTTACTTTGAAGGTATTTATAGACTGCGATCATGTTCTCTCCCCCACCCATCTTCCCTTTTCTAGTTGGTATAAATTGAGTTTCCTCAGCCTCTTCTCTTGTGCCTTATCCTCACAAGGTCATGATACCTGCATCTCCAAGCCAAGGAAAGCTCAGCACAGCTTCTAGAGAGTTGGCCAGTGGGGAGGACACCCTTTGGGATCGGGTCCAGCTACTACCCATGCTCTGTGATGGTCTCAGCTGTGAAAATGTGCTATTGTGCATCTTCTGCTGAATGTATCCTCTAGATAGGGGTCTCTACTGACGTGTGTGTCAAGGGTGGATTACCTGCCCCCATTCTGATCTTACATTATCTCACAGCATTGTCATCATGCTGGATTGCTAACAGGAAGTAGTAGGATGAAAGATGAATGGGTGGGGGAGGAAGGAGGTGGAATTGAAATGCGTTTGTCCAGCACAACCAGTGGGTCTAAGAAGATACCCCAGTCTGGAAAGGCCAGGGTGTTTCCTCGCTGTCTTGCTGCTTCTCTTAACCATTCCCACATCACGGTGGCATACCGTAGAACTCAAATCCTCCTCTCCAGCAGCAGCAACTTCCAAGCCTGATGCTAAGAGCTAGGGAGAATCATCCTTAGTGGTTAATAGCATAGGGACAGAGATCAGTCAGCACCCAGAACTCAGGGCCAGAGGAGCTCAGCTCCCATTTAGGTACTGAAATAAGTGGCCAGATATTCAAAAGAGCTCAGCACACCTCGATGCACTTTGGATGCTATTGTAAATCTGACCTAGAAGGTCTATGACACAGAGTTGAACAATTCTGAGTCCCTCTAGCAGTGGGCAATGGGGCATGCGCGTGCACTAGCCACCTTGCTACCATACTTTGCATGTTGACAGCCCCTTTCATGCAGGAACCTCAAAGGCTATACAATTACAAAGCCACAGAGTACCCCTTTGACACAGCTACTGTATAATTATCCCCATTTTACAGAGGGCTCAAGTGAGTCAGAGTCCAGATCACTTGCCCAAGCCTGTGGATGAGCTGAAAATAGATTCCATGAGTACTGAATCCCTATTCTAACCACTGGACAACACTGCCTTGCAGAATGAGGGTTTCCTGGTGGATCTCAAAGGATTCTCCAGAGTGTAAAGTCCCCCCTCCCCCAAGCCCTTCTGATTATCATCATATTTATGCATACTATGGTAGCACCTAAGAGCTCTAGTCAAGGATTAAATTCCATGCTTGAATAATAGCAGTAGGAATAAATTTCCGACCACAATGGTGAAGGTGACTGTGAAATACCCTGTGATAGGTACTTGATTGCAAACAGGCTTTACACCACAATCCAAGGGCTGCCCTGACAGTCTGCAGCCAGAGTGAAACAAGGACAGGACAGAGCTGTGAATTCCCCTCCATTCATGCAGGGGAGGGGAGGGGTGCGTGTGCTACCTTTGAAGCTTTATTACCTGGGGATGTACATGACCCAGTGAAGAGGTGGGGCCGGTGGAATGGGAATCTCAAGTGACAAGCAATGCAGAGTTCCCCTTTGGGGCCTGGGGCAGTGAGATCAGACTGGGAAACCCAATCCAATCCCCCCACCCTTTGGTGTTAACCTATCGAATTCTTGACCCAATTTCTGACCCTCCTGCTGCCTCCACTCTTCCCTTCTTAACTCCCAGTTGCTCTAAAGATGCCCTCCTGTGTCCCCTAATTCAACTCCTGACCATCCCTTTCCCCTGTGCATCTCACCTCCAGACTCTATTCATCTACTGACCTTCTTCACTCTTGCAATGTGCTCCTCCCAAGAGCCACTCGCATCCTGCACAGCGTCCTCATTTCCACTAGCTTATATCATCATTTGCTAATTCAAGATCCCTTCTCATTTCAAAGGTACAACAGGGCATCCCAGCAAGTTCTTCCTAGTGAAATTGGGTCCTGGAAGCTCTTCCCCTCCTAGGTCTCTCACCATTTGTTCCTTTGACCCTCTTTTTGGTTGCCAGTGGCCTAAATCTCAGCTGTGGCTGGAATTATCACAGGACTTTCCTAAGGCAGCTAGAAAATTCAATGGGAGTTGGGTGCCTGAATCCATTAGATCCAGTTCTGCAACTCTAACCAACTCCGGTGCAGTCCCATTTACATCAATGGGGAGCCTACTTCAATTTTTTCTATTCCAGTTGTTCTCAGTGTTAAAAACAACTTTTCCTCCCATCGGTTCAAACCATTGCTCTTTGTCCTAGCTTCTTCTGAGGCAGAGAATAATTCCTTCTCATCACCTTGAAGGAATTTATAGGCCATGGAAGTCTTCTTTTTAGATTGCTCTTTGCAGAGACTCTTTGGCTCCTGCACTCCATCCAAAAGAAGATGTTGCCATAACAAGAGGCCCAGGTGTGCGATCTGTTTCTTCAGGGGGACACTGCTACATCGAAGTCCGGAAAATGTTGCACAGGATCATTAACAAGGGAAGGGAAGGAAACAAGTCAAACTGTATTACGGGGGCGGGGGGAGGAGAAATGAAACAAAGTTGTCTGCAAATTGGTCGGTATAATTCAGCTAACCTTTGTTACTAGGAACATAAAGGCTGCTTGAGACAGAACAAACACTGATGCAAATTTAACTCCATACAGTCCCTTAAGCAAGTAGCTTCAGATTCATTTCATGCCCTGTATAATAATTCACCACATCAGTTTACTTTGTTCTCCATTAGTAGGTAGCAAACATGCAATTTTAACCCACAACCTTTATTATAGAAGTCCCAAGTGCCCATACCTTTATTTTGTCACATACAATGTGAAATCTTTTAAATGTGTCTTATACTGCAGGTACCAAGATTCTCAGGAAAGAGCAACTCCAGCCACAACAACAATGGTGAAACATACAAGCCACTCTGATATGTCAGGTTTCAGAGTAGCAGCCGTGTTAGGCTGTATCAGCAAAAAGAAAAGGAGGACTTGTGGCACCTTAGAGACTAACCAATTTATTTATTTCATCGATGAAGTGAGCTGTAGCTCATGAAAGCTTATGCTCAAATAAATTTGTTAGTCTCTGATATGTCAGTCATCTATTCCTAGAAACAGTCAGTTTCTTGTATCCAAGTAATATTAAGGCAGCTGTCACCAGGTGGCACAGTTACAGAATTTTCCAAGTTCTTTTTCCTAGCATGTGAGCAAGCTTTTAGTCTTGGAAGAAATACTTGTCAGATGTGACCCTAAGAATTCCTCAGTGCCAACTGGCAAAGGATTCCCTGTTCTCTAACAGCAACTCACTCTTATTAAGGCCTGGTCTACACTAGAGTGGAGGGATCGAAGTTATGCAACTTCAGCTACATGAATAACATAGCTGAAGTCAACGTACTTAGACCTACTCACCGGTGTCTTCACTGCTGTGAGTCGACTGCTGTCGCTCCCCCATCGACTCCACCTGAGCCTCTCGGGGCGGTGGAGTACAGGAGTCAACGGGAGAGTGCCTGGGGGTCGATTTATTGCATCTAGACTAGACATGATAAATCAACCCCCGCTGGATCAATTGCTGCCTGCCAGTCCGGTGGGTTGTATAGACATACCCTAAGCCTGGCAAACTCACTACACCTAGCACACCACTTTCACAGTATTTATCCATAAAGAATGTCATATGGGACCTTAAATCAAAACTTGGATCACACTAGTCATTAGTATTGTTGTGAATTATACGTACTGATGCTATTTAAGGAGTTGGGAGGGGGTGCGTGTGTGTGTTTGTGTATAGGAAAATACGTTTGCGTCTGAATCGAAGCAGGGTTGACAAGCAGGTTTTGACCAGACGAAGGATGTCTATTCACCTGTCTTTTTATCTTCACTGAGAAAGCAAAAAGGACAGTGCTTTTGGCATTCATGAAAGAGGGATCCCCGCCATGTTGGCTGGAGATGGTGAGAGACAGTCTCACCTAAAGCAAACTACTTCAGCCAAGGAATTAGCCTGTTAAAGCTAAATTTAGACTCCATAAAGTGTGTTACACTTTTTGTTTTATGTGTAGCCATTTGTTGCCATTATTATCCCGAGTCACTATCTTTGAAATCCAAGCCTTAATAACAAATGTATGATTGTTTTCACTATAACTATATCTCAGTGCTGCGATGTTATCAAGAACATGATCCTCAGCTGAATCAACCAGCTGGACTGTCCCCTGGGGGATCACAAACCTGATACTTTCTGTAAGTGGCCAGGGGTGACGTGCTGGACGCTGCAGGAAGGGCTCCGAGGATCATCACTGACTTGCGCAGAGAGAGCAAGGGCTGCAGAGGCCCGGAGGACAGTGCTTGTGTTCTTAGGGGACCGAGCTACAACAGCAACAGGCAAGCCCCTTCCTGCTAAGGGCTAGTGGTGGCGAGGTGCCTCACAACCCTGCCTACCCCTGGGGATCCTCACATTAGGTCTGGGTTATACAAGCGTCAGGACAAAGGGATCTGTGGGAGCAGGCAGAGTTTACTCTCCACCTTGGTCTTGGAGTAGAGTCAACTCTTGAGGCAGAGCTGCTCCTTGGGAGCCAGGCATCATTATTGGGCTGAGCTATCTGGGAGAAGGGATTGCCCTGCATGTTGTTTGGCCATCTCTGGGAGGGCTGGGGTGGGGGCAGAGGAAGGGAGAATAAAATAAATTGCACTTGGAATATACCCTGACTCTGCACCAGGAAATATGCTTAGGGTGCAGCAAAACATAGCACTAATACTGCCTTTAAAATCATGAGATTTAAAAAAAAAAAAAAAATCATTTGGACATTCCTTTCCTGTGTGCTCTGAGCCCCTAGGGTGCACTTGGATGATGTTTTCAAGCTTCCACCCGAAACAAGGGCTCCAACTCTAGATTAAAAAAAACCAAAAGGTGAAATGTTCTCAACCACAGGATGCCAGGAGCTGGGGCGTGAAGTAAACCAGCAATTATTGCGAGACTCACAATTTATCAACATCAAGGAATTCATTCAAGAAGGATGGTGAGAAACTGTAGAGGGGTCAGAGAAGAGTCACGAGAATGAGGAAAAAGAAAAGGAGTACTTGTGGCACCTTAGAGACTAACCAATTAGGATTAGAAAACCTGCCTGATGGGGATAGACTCAAGGAGCTCAATTTGTTTACTTTTAAAAAGAGAAGGTTAAGGGGCGACTTGATCACAGTTTATGAGCACCTATCTGGGAAACAAATATTTGATAATGGGCTCTTCAATATAGCAGAGAAAAGCAGAGTACTTCCAATGGCTGGGAGTTGAAGGTAAACAAATTCAGCTGGCGAAGAACGTGTACATTTTTAAATAGCAAGAGTAATTAACCACTGGAACAACTTAGCAAAGGTCATGGTGGATTCTCCATCACTGACCATTTTTAAATCAAGATAGGATGTTTTTTGAAAAGATCTGCCCTAGGAATTATTTTGGGGAAGTCCTATGGCCTGGGCTAAACAGGAGGTCAGACTAGATGATCACAGTTGTGCCTTCTGGCCTTAGCATCTATGAATCAAGGCAGGATCCTACGACGAAAAGTCATAAGAACATAAGAATGGCCACACTGGGTCAGACCAAAGATCCATCCAGCCCAGTACCCCGTCTACCGACAGTGGCCAATGCCAGGTGCCCCAGAGGGAGTGAACAAGTGATCTCTCTCTTGCCCTCCATCTCCACCCTCTGACAAACAGAGGCTAGGGACACCATTCCTTACCCATCCTGGCTAATAGCCATTAATGGACTTAACCTCCATGAATTTATCCAGTTCTCTTTCAAACCCTGTTATAGTCAAAGGCAGGGAGGGACGCTCTCCCCAAGCAAAGAGCACCAGGACAAAAGAACAAGTAGTCACCTGGAAAGTTTTCCTCCCACTGTGTGGGTGTCTATTTAGGTGGTAAGCTATTCAGGGCAGGGACTGTCTCTTACTCCATAGCTTTATCGTGCCTAGCAGAATGGGGCCCTTATCTCAGATGATGCCTCTAGCTGCTAACATAACTGAAGTATAATTAAGTCCAAGACAGCAGCTGACCCTCAATTTCAGAGCCTCACAAGGCAAGAGGAAATTATTCCCTCACCCCCACTTTTATTTATGTCATGACATTTTCAGCGCTGTTTTGTTAATACCAAGTTTAATGCTCACATCAGCAGCTCTTTGGTGCTCAGCTGCCCACAGAAAACTCTGTTTCTTTCTTATTTTACTCGGTTTGTCACCACAGCAGCTGAGTGCTTCATTTCCAAGAGTTAAAAAAGATAATATCTAGATTACAGATGCCACCAGGAGAAAGAAAACCAGAAGCAGCCAGCTGAAGCCCAAAGACATAGGCCCACCGCGGTGCCTCAGACTGGGTTCGATTCCAGTTCTGAACTGCCAGGGGAGTGATTTGCGAAAGACTCATCTACTTGCTTCCCTTGCCCCATCCCTAGGGAATCTGAGCACCACCAATACTCAAAGGCCTTATCTCTTTTCCTGGCACCCTAAGATGCCCAGACAACCCCATGACAACCAGGATATACCCGATAACTAACATGGGCATTTATTTTCTGCAGAGCCTTGGAAACTGAGAAGTCTGGAAAGGGTCTCCTGTTTAGTCAGGAAGCTTTATTATTATTGTGGTACTAGCCATTGGGTGCTGTACATACAGTGAGAGACAGTCCCTGCCCCCCAGAAGCTTATAATCTAAATAGATAAGGGTGGGAGGGGAAACATATACCACGTTGGAAGCAGAGCTGAGAATACAAATCACTAGCCCACACTACCTCTTGGCCATTTTCACACACCCCTGGGGCTTGCTCTTCATTGTTTATAAAACAATAGGGGGCTAAATTAATCTTTGCTGGTCCACAGCAGAAACAAAGGCATTAACACAAACTCCACCGGGCAATCTACAGCAGCTGAGTCTTACAACAGGCAAAATGCGATTGCAGTGAATGAATAATGGTGACTCTTGATCTGAATTACGTGCTTGGGCTTTTGTCTTCTTTGTAAAAACCCATTGGGATCCTTATGCCCTAAATCCCAGCCATTTAGCATCTGGACAATTTTAAAATCTTGTTGCCAAAGCTGACTGCTCTCCCCTCAGATTCAAACAATACTCTGCTGACAGCAGCAGTGAAAGAAAGATAAACCATTAAATTATACCTAGCGAGGGGACGTTGGAGGACCTGTCTCCATTCCCCCCACATCAATAAAATGGACACGTGAGCTATAAACCAGCTGCACACACTTGAGTGTCCATGTCCCCTCCAACACATGTGGTTGTGGTTAGCGTAGTAAGTGATATTGCACAACCCTGTCAAAACACCCCCATGGTGCAAGTATTGGAAAGAGGAGAGATTTTTGCCATTGGAGTCAATAAATCAAATACAACTATTTGTATTGTGCCTTTCATGCAAACTGCATCCCAGAAGGCTTTCAAGAGAAAGATGAATTATACGGTTACAGAGTTCGGTACGTAACGAATAACAGCAGCAGAAAAGAGAGAAGCGCTCAGAGCCACGTGCCGAGAGAAAAAGAGATGTTTTCAGCGGTGAACGTAAAAGAGAGGAAGAGCAGAGGGGATACAGAATAGGATGGATTTTTGAACTTGTGGTTCCTGGCCCAGGAAAGAAAAGAAGAAAACAAACAGTTGTCACTTGAAACACTTAGTGAAACCGATGGAGCTATGATCATTTACACCCATTGAGGATCTGGCCCCATCTTTCCAAGCAGACTTTGGCATGTGATATATTAGAAGTCAGGAGGAAGGGGAAACTTTCACCTAAAAGTAAAATGGGGGGAGGGAGGGGGGGTGGAGGAAGACTCAGCTGCTGGAGGAAGACTAGGCTGCTGGTCCATTGGAAAGACCATATGACGGTCATGCTTTCTCCCATGGCATCCCAGATGCGTGGAAGGAGCACCCTGTACATCGTCCTCCTTCAAATCCGACCTTCGAATTCACCTCTGCCCGGATGCCCACAATCATTCTAAACAGTCAGGCAGCTGGTGATCCCAATGATCTGACTGTTCTCTGTCTGCATCCCCCTTGTGTTTCTTGTCTGATACACAGATTGGAAGCTCCCTGGGGCAGGGACCATCTCTTTGTGTTGTGTTTGTGCAACACCATAGCACAATTGGGGATTGGAGCCCCTAGGTGTTCACACAAGCCAAATACTCAATAACAACAGTGCACCAAGGAGACTAGGACTTAGGATACCAAGGCTCTATGCGTGGGCAACCGCTGCCACTGGCCTGCTGGGTGACCTTGGGCAAGCCACTCCACCTTTGTGTGCCTCAGTTTCCCCATCTGTAACTTGTAAAGCGCTTTGAGCTGTGCTGGTGAAAAGAGCTAGGTACTGTTATAAAATGTTTCTCTGACATTTCCTGGAGGTCTGTCAATTTAATGTAACACACCCAAAACTAAGCTCCTGATCTTTCCTCCCAATCTCTCCTTCCTCTTTTTCTGTGTCCTTGCTGACATCACCATACTAAAATACAAACATAAAATTTTACTACATGTCCCCCTTTTGGCCCCTTAAGAACAATTCATCCTCACAAGACTTTCTCAGAGCATTGTGTCGTGACTGATAGAACCCATCTCCTACCTACCCGTGATCAACCTAGCTGGCCACTAGATTGATCCGGACTCTGGACTGGTAACTATAACATCAACTAGGGGGAGGGAGGGAGAGAGAGAGAGTGTGAGTGTGAGATTGAATGCATATGCTAATTGTTGTATCTTCAATAAACGTGGCATATTGCCTTTTCCCCTAAAAACGATCCCGTGTGCTTCTTATGAGCATAACAGGAAGGCCCGTCACCAGGGCCTGCCACCCAGGGATTATCTTGCCCTGCTAGACTGGGTCTTTCTGAGGGGGATGGAGGTATCCATCTGCTGACCTGACAGGGTGTCCTACCTGGCGCCCATGTTTGAGACATTACGGAAAGGTTGCCTCTCTGACCACTAACCCATGCTGTTCCTCCAGGTGGGCACTAATGCCACAGTCAGGTCTGACCCTGAGCAGATCAGCAGTGACAACAGGACTGTGGGAACAAGGGTGAAGGAGCCAGGGGCACAAGTGGTGTTCTCATCCATCCTCCTGGTTGAGGGCAAGGGCCCAGGCAGAGACACATGCATCCTGGAGATGAATGCATGGGTTCACAGATGGTGTTGATGGAAGGGTTGTGGCTTTGGAGGCTGTTCCAGGAAGGAGGACTGTTAGGAAGAGATGGGGTCCATCTGACCAAGAAGGAGAAGAGCATTTTCACGCACCGACTCAGTGAGGAGGGCTTTCAGCTAGGTGAAAAGGAGGCAGGAGACAAAAGTCCACAAGCAGATATAGGAAAATCTGACCTTAACGGAGGGCTAGATGTTGGGGGGGGGGGGGGGAGAAATGGAAAAGTGCAATAGGGTCATAGAAGCAACAAGGGGGATAACAGTGGGTAAATCGGCTCAACATCTTAGATGTCTATTTACAAATGCAAGGGGTGTGGGGAATAAGAAGGAAGAACTGGAAGCATTAGTACATATGCTAAATTACATACCACAGAGATTTAGTGGGAGAAATCTCATTACTGGACTATCAGTCCAGTAGCTTGTTCAAGAAGTATACGCAAGGTAAAAAGGGAGGACGTGTTGCATTATACATCAAGAATGTATACACTTGTTCTGAGGTCCAGACGGAGGTGAGAGACAGCCCAGCTGAAAGTGTCTAGGTGAAGATAAAAGGGGGACTTTTCATGGCAGATGTCTACTACAGACCACCAACTCAGGAAGAGGTGCTGGATAAAGCATTTCTAGAACAAACAGACATATCCAAAACGAGATCTGATAGTAACGGAGGACTTTAACTACCCAGACATCTGTTGGAAATGTGACATGGCAAAACCTAAAATGTCCAATACATTCTTGGAATGTACAGGGGACAACATTTTGTTTCAGAAAGTGGAGAGAGGGGTCAAGTACCGGCACACCGTACTATGGGGGGCAGCCGTCTTAGAGTTGACTGACCAACAGGGATGTTGTGAATCTGAAGATTGAAGGCAATTTGGGTGAAATGGATCATGAAATGATAGATTTCATTATTCTAAGGAAAAGAAGGAGTGAGAACAGCAGAATAAGGACAATGGACTTAAAAAAAAAGAGCAGACTTTAACAAACTCAGCAAACTGGTAAGTAAGGGCCCATGGGAAGAAAATCTAAGGGGAAAAAGCAGCTCAGGAGAGATGGTGTTTTTTTAAAGAGACAATAATAAAGGCACCACAGCAAACTATCCCAATGTGAAAGAAAGAGAGGGAAAAGAGTAAGAGGCCACTATGGCTCAATTAGGAGGTTTTTAATTACCTGAAAATCAAAAAGTGGCAATATGGAGAAATAGCAAAGGAGGAGTACAAAATAATAGCACAAGCATGTAGGGACAAAATCAGAAAGGCTAAGGCACAAAATGGATTACACTAGCAAGGGACAGTAAAGGCAATAAGAAGAGGTTCTGTAAATACAGGAGGAGCAAGAGAAAGACCAAAGTGTAGATTCTCTACTTAGTGTGGAAGGAGATCTAATAACGGATGACATCCAGAACACTGACCGTTTAATGCCTATTTTGCTTCAATCTTCACTAAAAAGGTTAATCACAACCAGATACTAAATACAATTAATATTAACAACAAGGGGGAAGAAATGCAAGGCAAAATAGGAAAAGAATTGGCAAAGACTATTTAGATAAGTTAGATGTATTCAAATCTGCAGGGCCTAATGGAATTCACCCTAGGGTATTTAAGGAACTAGCTGAATCAGTCTCTAGCGATTATCTTCAGGAACTCATGGAGGATGGGGAGTTCCACAGGACTGGAGAAGGGCAAACGTACCTATCTTTAGAACACAGAGGACCCAGGAATTATAGACCAGTTAGTCAAACTTTAAAACCTGGAAAGATACTAGAACAAATTATGAATCAGTCAATTAATCTGTAAACACCCAGAGGATAAAAGGGTTAATAAGGAATAGGTAGCAGGGGCCCCAGGGGGCGGGGGCTGTTCTCAGCCCCCTTACCCCAGGCAGGTGGAGGGACCTGAGCTTCCTGGCCCAGCTGCGGCTTCTGGCTTGGCCAGGGGGCAGGTCCTCGGGAGGGAAGAGGAGGTGAACTGGTGGGGCGGGGCCTCACCCCCCACACTTTTAGGAAGACTCCATCACCCCTGGTGGGTGCACAACAGGTTGAAAGACCATGTTCAAAGAGAAGCGATCTATGGTTTGGTGTCAAACTGGGAGAACATATCTAGTGGAGTCCCACAGGGACTTGGATAATGACTCAGTTATTATTGATGACATGGATAATGACTTGGATAATGGAGTGGAGAGCATGCTTATAGCATTTGCGGATTATGTTAAGATGGAGGACAGGATTAGAATTGAAAATGATCTTGACAAATTGAAGAACTGGTCTGAAATCACCAAGATGAAATTCAATAAAGACAAGTGCAAAGCACTACACTTAAGAAGGAAAAATCAAATGCACAACCACAAAATGGGGAATAATTGGCTAGGCAGTAGTATTGCAAAGGATCTGGGGTTACAGAGGAACACACACTGAATGTGAGTCAACAATGTGATGCAATTGTGAAAAAGGCTAATGTCATTTTAGGATGTATTAACAGAAGTGTCGTATGTAAGACACGGGAGGTAACTGTCCCGCTTTACTCGGTGCTGGTGAGGCCTCAGTTGGAGTATTGTGGGGCCTAGAACTGGACACACTTTAGGAAAGATGTGGACAAATTGGAGAGAGTCCAGAGGAGAGCATCAACAATAATAAAAGATTTAGAAAACCTGGCCTATAAGGAAAGGGTAAAAAACCCTAGGCATGTTTAGTCTTGAGAAAAGAAGACTGAAGGGGGACCTGGTAACAGTCTGCAAATATGGAAAGGGCTGTTACAAAACGGACAGTGATCAGTTGTTCTCCATGTCCTCTGCAGGTAGGCCAAGAAATAAGTGGCTTAATCTGCGGCAAGACAGATTTAGGTTGGATATTAGGAAAAATTCCTAATGATCAGGATAGTTAAGCTCTGGAACAGGCTTCCAAGGGAGGTTGTAGAATCCCCGTCATGGGAGGTTTTGAAGAACAGGTTGGGTACACCCCTGTCAGGGATGGTCTAGGTTTACTTGGTCCTGCTTCAGTTCAAGCAGCTACACTAAATAACCTCTCGAGGGTCCCTTTCAGCCCTACATTTCTATGATTCTATGACTCCCACAAGAAATCTACTGGCAATGATGGGGAGAGAGGGTGATAAAAATGTATCTTTGTATTTTTTAACAATTATATTAAAATGTTATGTGTTCAGGAAAAAAAAAAGTCTTATTAAATCAGTAAACCCATCCCCAGCAAGTGCAGGATGCAAAACGCAGATATAAGAATGTACCAGATGTTAAACTGATGCTCCACTTGATTTCAGCCAAAAGGAAGAATTTATATAGACCTTCATGCCTTGGTGCTCAATGAAGGCCTGATTCAAAGCTCATTGAAGTCAACCGCAGTCATTCCCTCCACTTCTTTGGGATTCGGATCAGGGCCTAAGACACAAGCATGTCATCGTCCTTTCCCCCCCTCTTTACCTTAGATGTCCATGAGTTAGGGGTGGGGATAGCTCAGTGGTTTGAGCATTGGCCTGCTAAACCCAGGGTTGTGAGTTCAATCCCTTAGGGGGCCATTTAGGGATCTGGGGCAAAAATTGGGGATTGGTCCTGCTTTGAGCAGGGGGTTGGACTAGATGACCTCCTGAGGTCCCTTCCAACCCTGATATTCTATGAGTCTCAACTCAATGGCAGTCCTGTCCTTCAGTGTCCTACGACAGAACCTCCAAAGAGCACTGGGGGGAGAAGAGACGCACCAAAGATACCGAGACTAATGGGAGGATTTGTTTGCAAAGTTTCCCCGCAGAATTTGAGAGGAAAATCAGGGTCAAAACGCTATTGGGGCGTGTTCTAAACCAGGCAAGTGAACAGACTCATGCTGAAGCTCACTGTGGGGCAGGTGTGCTCAATATACCATCTTTGGCAGAGACACAGCAGGCAGGGACCAAGAGGAGGCATAAGGATGCTTTTACACCTATGTAGTTAGTCCCTCCAGGTCCAAATTCAGACAGTCTGGTGGGGCAACGTTAGGGAAGCTCAAACGACCCGTTTGAAGTAGTTGTCCTTTAGAGAGCTCAAAATGTTAAGATGTTAACATGGATGTTAAGAGTAACAAGAAGAGTTTCTTCAGGTATGATGGCAATAAGAAGAAAGCCAAGGAAAGTGTGGGCCCCTTACTAAATGAGGAGGGCAACCAAGTGACAGAGGATGTGGAAAAAGCTAACGTACTCAATGCTTTTTTTGCCTCTGTCTTCACGAACAAGGTCAGCTCCCAGACTACTGCACTGGGCAGCACAGCATGCGGAGGAGGTGGCCAGCCCTCTGTGAAGGAAGAAGTGGTTCGGGACTATTTAGAAAAACTGGATGTGCACAAGTCCATGGGGCCGGATGCGTTGCGTCCGAGAGTGCTAAAGGAATTGGCAGATGTGATTGCAGAGCCATTGGCCATTATCTTTGAAAACTCATGGCAATCGTGGGAAGTCCCGGAAGATTGGAAAAAGGCTAATGTAGTGCCCATCTTTAAAAAAGGGAAGAAGGATGATCCTGGGAACTACAGGCCAGTCAGCCTCACCTCAGTCCCCAGAAAAATCATGGAGCATGTCCTCAAGGAATCAATTCTGAAGCACTTAGACGAGAGGAAAGTGATCAGGAACAGTCAGCATGGATTCACCAAGGGAAAGTCATGCCTGACTAATCTAATTGCCTTCTATGATGAGATAACTGGTTCTGTGGATGAAGGGAAAGCAGTGGACGTGTTATTCCTCGACTTTAGCAAAGCTTTTGACACAGTCTCCCACAGTATTCTTGTCAGCAAGTTAAAGAAGTATGGGCTGGATGAATGCACTACAAGGTGGGTAGAAAGCTGGCTAGATTGTCGGGCTCAATGGGTAGTGATCAATGGCTCCATGTCTAGTTGGCAGCCGGTATCTAGCGGAGTGCCCCAAGGGTCAGTCCTGGGGCCGGTTTTGTTCAATATCTTCATAAATGATCTGGAGGATGGTGTGGATTGCACCCTCTGCAAGTTTGCGGATGACACTAAACTGGGAGGAGTGGTAGATACGCTGGAGGGGAGGGATAGGATACAGAGGGACCTAGACAAATTGGAGGATTGGGCCAAAAGAAATCTGATGAGGTTCAACAAGGACAAGTGCAGAGTTCTGCACTTAGGACGGAAGAATCCCATGCACCGCTACAGACTAGGGGCCGAATGGCTCGGCAGCAGTTCTGCAGAGAAGGACCTAGGGGAGACAGTGGATGAGAAGCTGGATATGAGTCAACAGTGTGCCCTTGTTGTCAAGAAAGCCAATGGCATTTTGGGGTGTTTAAGTAGGGGCACTGCCAGCAGATCGAGGGACGTGATCGTTGCCCTCTATTCGACATTGGTGAGGCCTCATCTGGAGTACTGTGTCCAGTTTTGGGCCCCACACTACAAGAAGGATGTGGAGAAATTGGAGAGAGTCCAGTGAAGGGCAACAAAAATGATTAGGGGACTGGAACAAATGACTTATGAGGAGAGGCTGAGGGAACTGGGAGTGTTTAGTCTACAGAAGAGAAGAATGAGGGAGGATTTGATAGCTGCTTTTAACTACCTGAAAGGTGGATCCAAAGAGGATGGATCTAGACTATTCTCAGTGATAGCAGATGACAGGACAAGGAGTAATGGTCTCAAGTTGCAGTGGGGGAGGTTTAGGTTGGATATTAGGAAAAACTTTTTCACTAGGAGGGTGGTGAAATACTGGAATGCGTTACTGAGGGTGGTGGTGGAATCCCCTTCCTTAGAAGTTTTTAAGGTCAGGCTTGACAAAGCCCTGGCTGGGATGATTTAGTTGGGATTGGTCCTGCTCTGGGCAGGGGGTTGGACTAAATGGCTTCCAGAGGTCCCTTCCAACTCTGTTATTCTATGAAAATAAGGGCTCCCTTCACAGCTCTACATACGCTTAAAACAACAACAACAAAGTAGAACAACCCCCCCCCCCCCCCCAAGGTATTTCAGTCTGCTAGACTTGAGAAAAACAATAGTCTAGTTTGACTGAGCTTGTGGCGGGCTCCAAGAAATCCTGAGTTTTAATCCTGGCCCTGCCACTTTCTTGATGAAGTCATTTAAGCTCAAAAGACAATAAGGGAGTTAGGTGCTGGACTATGTGCCTCAGTTTCTCACCTATAAAAGGGGATATTGGTAATTATGCACCCATGGGGGGTACTGTTGAAGCTAAATTACTTAGTCCCTGTCCCAAAGATCTTACGATCTATCTTGTTGTTCTGTGTTTGTGCAGCGCCTAACAAAATGGGATCCTGGCCCACGACAGGGACTCCGAGAGTAAGTCTACACAGCAAAGAAAACCCTGTGGCTGGCCCATGCCCGCCGACTCAGGCTCCCGGGGCTCATGCTGCAGGGTTGTTCCGTTGCTGTGGAGACTTCCAGTCTTGGGCTGCAGCCCGGGCTCCAGGGTCCCTGCGAGGTGGGAAGGTCCCAGAGCTCGGGCTCCAGCCAAGCCCAGAAGTCTACACAGCAATGAAACGGCCCCGCCGCCGCAGTCTAGTGTCAAGTTGATGTGTAGACTTACTCCTAGGTGCAAGAGTGAGGGAAGCTCCCAAAAAGTGGGGTGGCACTGGTGCCCAAACCGTGGCCCCCGCCACCCCTTCTTCTGAGGCCTTGCTCCTGCTCACCACCCCTTCCCCCCAAGCCTCCGCCCTCATGCCACCCCGTCTCCCCGCCCCCCCAAGACCTCGCCTCCCACTCGCTCCTCTCTTCGCCCCTTAGGGTGACCAGACAGCAACTGTGAAAAATTAGGACGGGGGGGTGGGAAGTAATAGGCACCTATATAAGACAAAGCCCCAACTATTGGGACTGTCCCTATAAAAATCGGGACATCTGGTCACCCTAACACCCCTGCCCCATTACTCACCCTTGAAGCCGGTAAAAAGTGGGAGAGCATAGCCCCTCACCCTTTTAAAAGTGATGAGGCCATGGCCCCCTGGCCCACACTGGTCCAGCGCCCCTGCCTACGTGCTATCACTGTACAAATAATAACATCAATTGTCACTGATGACAAAATTCCAGGTGAAATTGGTAAAACTTCCATTGGCTTCAGTTGGGTCTAGATTTCACCCCCAGTCTGTAAAAGGCTTTGAAATCCCTTGTAGGGAAGGTGCTATAGAAGAATAGGTGCTACTGTTAGTAGAGATGGTCAAAAATGTAAGTATATTCACAGAAAAATGAGAAAAATTAACTTTGGGGTTGTTTTTTTTTAAATTTGTAGTGAAATTTCCCACTATATTTTATGGAGCGGAGGGTGGGAAAAAAAAAACCCAATTCTCTTTCATTTTTTACACTAGAGAAGGGGGCAGCAAAAAACAAAAGTGTTTTTTTCACCCTCAGAAGAAAATAAGGAGTGCTAAAAAAAATCACTTTTTTCTTCATTTTTTTAATTCAAACTTCATCAAAAAGCCAAAAATTTCAGATACAAGGAAAAATATTGTGAAAATTTTCATTCGGTCAGAAAAGGCATTTCTCTCCATGAAAAGTACTTTGATTAACACGTGTCAGGTCTAAAGATCAGTTGTTATTTAAGGCAGTGCAGCCCCGGGGAAATCTTCTCCCAGGGCAGAGTACACACCACCACATTTCCCTGGATTTGGGGGTCTTTTCGCAAGTCAGAATTGTGGTACTGTCTGAGGGCAGCCTGCTGATCTGGATGTTTTAAACCTTATGCAGTTCTGACAGTCATTGAGAAACCTAAGTATAAGGTGCACATTAATATGCAAACAATGGATTGTTTCTGTCAAAGCTGAGCTGGGTGTTGCTGACAAACGCAGTCATTTTTGTAGCGTTCCAATTCCACTCCCCCCCACAAACATACACACATATGGTTTCTCAAGAGCTTTTTGTGCTTTCCCTGGGATTTGAGTTCCTATCACAGGTAAGAAGCAGCAAGAGGATCAGCCGTCTCTGTGTTTGATTGCGGCTGCGATTAATCTGCAGGAAACATACGCCAACAAATTATATTAAGTACCAAGCACAATAAAACTTGCCAGGTAAACACTTCACTACCAGACAGTGGAAAGGTTTCCTCCCAGCTGCCACTTCACGGTCCCACGGTATATCATTAATAGAGGTGACTTGTAATGGTCTGGAACCACATCTGGGCCTGATGGAGACTTCACAGTGGAAAGGGGCTATTTCAAACTCCCATCCCCCAACATTTCACCCTTTTCATTTCAGTTTCATGACCATCATTACATTAATTACTTATTAAGTATGATCAGTATTGTGACAAACGTCTACTCGGCTCTTTACAAATAAGCCTGCAGATGAGGGTCATAAACTCTTTGCATTAGGCACTAAACAGGATCCTGCACTCTAAATATTTTAATAAAATTAATTAATGATACTCTGCCCTTCTATAGCACCAGTCATCCAAAGATCCTAAAGCTCTTTAAATGTTAAATAAACCTCACCATTTCCTTACTCTATCCATTAAAAAGCTGGAAAAACCGAGGCACCAAGAGATTAAATGGGTCAGTTACAGGTTCATAGATCATAGAATCTCAGGGTTGGAAGGGACCCCAGGAGGTCATCTAGTCCAACCCCCTGCTCAAAGCAGGACCAATCCCCAATTTTTGCCCCTGTCCCTAAATGGCCCCCTCAAGGATTGAACTCTCAACCCTGGGTTTAACAGGCCAATGCTCAAACCACTGAGCTATCCCTCCCCCCAAAAGGGAGTGACGAGGGTGGGATAAATGGTTCTAGAATGGGACCCAGGAATCCTGACAAAGTCTTACGTTCTAGAAACAATCCCACCAATGTTTGCCCCATTTTTTCTTACACGGAGCAGTGTCACTTGACCAAACAAAGGGCATGTACTTGACTAATAACATCTCACCACATGCCTGATTTCAACAAACACAGAGAACCTGAGAATTATCACAGGAATTGTTGGGTATAGTTTGAAAGATGATCTTTTCATGCTATATGTGTACAGTGCCTAGCACAATGGAGCCCTGATCTCTGACAGGTGTGACCACAAGACAAATATTAATTAATAATCATAATAATTACAAAGAGTCAAACACTTCTACCAGTGAAAAATATCTATACTCTCGCGTGAATTTTAGCTCATGAGGACAGCCTTCCCTAAGATTATCCCACAGGGAATTACACTGACCAGTGACCCCAGCCGGGGCAAATGTCAGTTCAAAGGAGAAAAGGTCATTTTGATCTTCCTTTTGAGCTTCTCTCTCTCTACACCAAAGGGGCAAATGCCAAGGTGTGAAAGCCAGCTGATAATGGCTAACGTTGCAACTCTGACCTTTGGCAATTGTCTTTCGTGTGTGGTGAAACCTGCTAACCTACGTCACGTACTCAGAGATCTGTTCTTTTTAAAAGCCCTTTTCTATTAGTGCAGGTTAATATTACTCCAGGAGCCTTATGTGAGAGTAAACGTCAAGGAAGGTGGCACCTTTAGGTGCAGTGTTACCTTCCTTCACTTTCTATACTGCATGCACATCACAGAATATATTCTAAACTGTAAATAAAACTGTATTGTTCCCAACCCATGACCTACCCCGGGTTTAACTTGTAGATGAACACTGCATGTGTATTTACATGAAATGACCACACTGTACCTTTAACTGTTGCCTTGCTGCATGGAGATTAGCTGGAGTTAGGCAGGCACTGTGGTGATGGGAACTGAAGAGGAACACCTGCTACTAGGGACATCTAGAATTTTTGTTGGCTCAGAGAAAAGGTAAAAGGAATCACCTGGTAGTGTAACAATTCATGGTCTAAGGAATATTCTTTTAGAAACTATTTTTGTCTTTAAAATGAGACACTGTCCCACCCTGACATCAGAGACTCAGGGGAAATAAATGATTAGGACATCTGGTCCATTCCCACGGGACAGCGCAAGATTTTTCCCTCCAGTATTTGCTAGTACTCCGTCCCCTCTACTTCTTAAAATCGCAAGCAACAAGGCTCTCTCTCCCTCTCCTCCTTCGCTTCCTTGCAACGTACAACACAAGAATAGTGCCACAAACAAAATAAATGCTTAGTGTCTTGGACATTCTTGGTTCAGGGCTTTTTTAAGTGCAGTCCCATTCTTCACTGGGTTAAAGGGGAGACATTTTCTTACAATATAGAAGCCGCACCTTTACAAAAAAACCCAACAAAAACAGCAGCTAAAGTGAGAGGGCAATCCAGAGAGCTAAGCGACTGACATCTTTAGCTGCTGTGCACCTAAAGCTGGAGTTTGGACAGTCCCTGGTATTCAGTCTCTGTGCTACCGGCTGGTTTCAGTTGCCAAAACAAATCACATCGCATTTAATTCTTTTTAGCAGCATCTCTTCAGTGCCTCAAAAAAAGCCCAAAAACCAAAACACAAGAACAAAAAACACCTTTTCTGCCTCAAGTGACACAAAAAGCATGCTTGGTTCCCAATGTGGCATCATGTTTTTAATCTACTTGGTGCATGGTTTGAGGCCATTCACTGTATCCTAGTGGTTAGCAGCAGCGTCCAGCAGTACTTGCTAAATCTGCCCCCAAAGATCACAGGAAAACAAACACACATTACAGTACAAGGAGAACATCTACCCCTCTTTCTCTCCAGTCCAAGAGACTTGAGACGCTGCAGACTTCAATGATCTAGAAAGGTTTTTAGAAACCCCTGCAGATAATCCCCCAGGTGCAACTCAAACAAACGTTGGAAATAAACTCTGTACAATTCCACTATGAAAATGTTACGTGTCCACATTTCAAATTTAAGGCTATATACTCACTAGGGCAGACCCCCAGTTACACATTGGAGCTATGACAATCTACACCAGCCAAAGATCTATTCTATTGGGGTCTACATTGGGGGGGGGGGGGGGCAGAAAATTGATTTTACAGGTTGGGGAATCTGAAATCTTGTTTTATATTCCAGAGTCCTTTCTACTAGTTTGGGGCATTGAATGAGTTAGAGGGGATCGTCAAAATCTTCTAAAGAGCCAAGGTTTTATCCCGTGTGGTACCTTATCACTGAAGAAGCATCATGTGGATTTAAAAACGGGATTAAAGATTTCCCTGGATAACAAGACTATCTAGGGTTAGAACCGTAAATATTAAACATAAACACTCATCTTGGAGCAGATACAAACCCTCCACGGCGCAAGCCAGCCACTCACTAACGAGATTTGGGGGAAAGGCTACCCCAGAACTGCGACCTTCCTCGGATTCATCCGGTCCTGCCCACGGGCAGCCCCAGCCCAGCTGGACCCCTGCTCTGACCCAGTCTGGCGTCTCCTACATCCAGAGCCCTGGGACCCCATCCCACATGGCCTTTCAACGGCAGCCCTGCCCCAGAAGCGGAGGGAAACGCCGAGAGAAAAGCCCGCTCGGTTTCCAGCCCGCACACGCTCCCCTGCTCTGCCCCCAGCGAGGGAGCGGAGCACCCCAAAGGCCAGTCCCAGCCCGCCCCCGGAAAGTTGGCTCCGCTCTTTCAAAGCGAAGCAACCCGAGGGGAAGGGGACCGACCCCCCGCCGGCCAAGGGCCCTTACAGCCGAGGGCAGAGGGTCCGCGATGAACCCGGGCTCCGAGCAGGGGCTTCCGCGACTCACCTGCGAGGATCAGCATGACAAAGTAGCAGATCCCCCTCATCCTATTGACTCTGGGCAGATCCGGGGCTGGGGGAGGCGGCTTCGGTTCGCACCCCCGGGGGGCTCGAGCAGGCGCTGCAAGGCTGGGGAGGGCTAATCCCCCCTGGGCAGCCCCCTCTCTGCAGGGAAGGGAGCGCTGGCCGGCAGGGACCCCGGGTCCTGCTGGGGCATGGTCCCCCCCTGCGCCCCGCTCTCCGCTGCGAGCCGGCTGCTCCCGGGGGCCGGGCTGGGCTCCACGCCGGGCCAGCCCGGGAGCCGGGCAGGGGCGGCGTTTGCAAACTTCTCCCGGGGAGGGGCGCCGCGGGGGGAGGCTGGCTCGCCTGCCCGGGCGGGGCGCTGCGGGGCGCGGGGCAGGAGGGTCTCCCCGCCGCGGGGTGGGGGCGCTCCGCGGGCTGCCGGCCGCTGCCACCGCCGCCGCCGCCGCCGCTCCGGCTGGGCAGGGAGAAGCGGGGAGAGGCTTAAAGGCGCAGCAGCGCCGCTCCTCCTCCACACCCCCCCCCCCGCTCCCGTGGGGCACCGGATCCTGCTCGGTCCCCTCCCCTCCCCTCTCCCCCCGTGGGGCACCGGATCCTGCTCGGCCCCCTCCCCTCCCCTCTCCCCCCGTGGGGCACCGGATCCTGCTCTGCCCCCTCCCCTCCCCTCCCCTCTTCCCCCGTGGGGCACCGGATCCTGCTCGGCGCCCTCCCCTCCCCTCTCCCCCCGTGGGGCACCGGATCCTGCTCGGCCCCCTCCCCTCCCCTCTCCCCCCGTGGGGCACCGGATCCTGCTCTGCCCCCTCCCCTCCCCTCCCCTCTTCCCCCGTGGGGCACCGGATCCTGCTCGGCGCCCTCCCCTCCCCTCTCCTCTCCCCCCGTGGGGCACCGGATCCTGCTCGGCCCCCTCCCCTCCCCTCCCCTCTGCCGCCGTGGGGCACCGGATCCTGCTCGGCGCCCTCCCCTCCCCTCTCCCCCCGTGGGGCACCGGATCCTGCTCGGGCCCCTCCCCTCCCCTCCCCTCCCCTCCCCTCTGCCGCCGTGGGGCACCGGATCCTGCTCGGCCCCCTCCCCTCCCCTCTCCCCCCGTGGGGCACCGGATCCTGCTCGGCCCCCTCCCCTCCCCTCCCCTCTCCCCCCGTGGGGCACCGGATCCTGCTCTGCCCCCTCCCCTCCCCTCCCCTCCCCTCCCCTCTTCCCCCGTGGGGCACCGGATCCTGCTCGGCCTCCTCCCCTCCCCTCTCCCCCCGTGGGGCACCGGATCCTGCTCTGCCCCCTCCCCTCTTCCCCCGTGGGGCACCGGATCCTGCTCGGCCCCCTCCCCTCTCGGGGCACCGGATCCTGCTCGACCCCCCCCCCTCTCCCCCCGTGGGGCACCGGATCCTGCTCGGCCCCCTCCCCTCCCCTCCCCTCTCCCGCCCTGGGGCACCGGATCCTGCTCGGCCCCCTCCTCTCTCCCACCGTGGGGCACCGGATCCTGCTCGGCCCCCTCCCCTCCTGTTCCCTCTCCCCCCATGGGGCATCGGTGCCGAGCTCTGCCTCCTCCCCTCCCCTCGCCCCCCGTGGGGCACCGGATCCTGCTCTGCCCCCTCCCCTCCCCTCTCCTCCCGTGGGGCACCGGATCCTGCTCTGTCCCCCCTCCCATGGGGCATCGGAGCCGAACTCTGCCTCCTCCCCTCCCCACCGTGGGGCTCCGGATCGTGCTCTGCCCCCTCCCCTCCACTCCCCCCTGTGGGGCGTTGCCCACTTGCTCTGAGGCCCCTCCCCACAAGGGCTTTGAGCTCCCCCCCCCCTCCTTCAGCGATCTCCCTTTCCACCCCTCTGAAAGGAAACACACACAGCCAGTTGCCCCCTGTGAGCCCCCAGCCCATTTCCCCATGAGCCCCCTGCCTGGCCTTCCTCCTTGAGCAGCCTCCCTTGTCCCCATCAGCCCCCCTCTCGGTAGTCCCTGGGGCTACATCTTCCGTGAGCCCCCGTCTTCGTGATCTCCAGACCACATCCTCCAGCAGCCCCCATCTTGTCCTCATGAATCCCCAGCTACTTGATCCCCAGCCCACATTCTCCATGAATCCCCATCTCATCCCCATGAATCCCCATCACCGTGAGCTCCAGACCCCGTCCTCCAAGAGCCCCCAGGCCACATCGTCCATGAACCCTCCACCCATCCCTGTAGCCCCCAGGCTACATCCTTCATGAGCTCCCCATCTCGTGATCTCCAGACAAGATCCTCCAAGAGTACCCATCTTGTCCCCATGAACCCCCATCTACAGGACCCCTAGGCCACATCCTCTACTGATCCCTTGGCTGCATCCCCATGAACCTCCTGTCTTTGTAGCCCCCAGGCCAAATTCTTCATGAATCCCCGCATCTTCATGATCCTCAGCCCACGTCCTCCATGAGCCCCCTTGGCCCCAGCTCATCCCCATGAGCCCCCAGTCCACATGACCCCCAGACCTCATTCTCCACGAGCCCCCTTCCCTCCGTCTTGTCCCCATGAAACCCAGTCTACATGATCCCCAGATCATATCTTCCATGAGCCCCTTCCCTCCTGTCTCATCCCCATGAGCCCTTCCCCCCCATCTACATGACCCCTGGGCCAAGTCCTCCATGAGACTTTCATCTGTGTGACCCCCAAGGCATGTCATCCGACTCCTCCATGAGCCTCTTCACTGCCTTAGACCTCATGGCATGCCCCTGTGGGCCTCTCTCCATCTCCTTTAGCCTCATGCGATGATTCTCATGGCCTTGAAGGTGACCTCCATAGGGGAAAAGTCTGTGCCTTTTTTCAGAGTGGTCTACAGCACTTTCCATCCTTGTCTCCTAAAGTCCTTTACAATGCTGAGTCAGTAACAGGCACCTGCTCATTGAATTGGAGATAAGGCTACAGCACAGAATAGATAGACCAACCTAGGCACAAAGAGGTGAAGGGACTTGCCCAAGTTCACACAGCAAGTCAGTGGTAGCATCAGGACTAGAGCCAAGTTCTCCTCATTCCCAGTTCAGTGACCTACCCATATTCTTCCTTCTTTGTGATTTAGTTTAAAAAGCCTGGACTTCACACTCACCCCATCCTCCTCCAGTTAACAAATGGACACCAGAAGCATCATGAACATTGAGGCTTGTCTTTCCTCTTTGTGATGGAGGACTCCCTTTGGGAATCACAGATGTGCAATGGGAGCTTTCTGAGCCCTCAATGGTGGGGCAGGAGGTGGTGTTGAATTTTTACATTAGATAGCTTTTCTCCCACCTATGTGCAAGGTGTTGGAGTTAAATGAGTGTTAATAAAACAACAATAACAACATCTAAAGTCTGGCTAAAAGTCCCTTCCCACTGGAACTGCTCAGGGTTTTTCTCTGTTTTTTTGTAATGTCATGATGAAATTAGTTCTCTGGATCCTCCAGGCAAACCAGGGAAGCAGTGTGAAAAACAGAGGGAAAAATTAACTAAAACACACTTTCCAGGTCATCTATATGCACGTCATAAAGAAACCAATGAAAGCACAAACATATTTCCTCCTGACAGGTTACCATTAAGACTCGTGCCAAGTCCACCAACCTCTTCTCCTCTGGAACAAAGCAGCAAGATGTAGACACCCTTTCCTGCTGCTTTCTTTACACCGTGCCCTGTTTTAGAGAGTGCATCTGTGGGGCAGCATAGTGGGATCTATGTCTGCACTGAAGCGATGTCCTCTGGCCAGCCCGCACTGGGGTGCTTTGGAGAAGGGGACCCTTGTCCCGTTCCAAAGGTCAGCTGAAGGCACCAAGCTAGATTTTCCTCTCACCTACCCGACCATCAGTCAGGACAACTCTCCTGAAGCCAGCAGGGTTATACCAGACACCTTATGTTGGTGGAGCAGAAAAGCTGGATGTACAACACCACTTTTGCACCAGCTCTTGCAAAGCGGGTGCCGGCTAGGTAAGGCATTGCCACTCTGTCCAGCTTGTTGAAGGCAGGAGACTCACCTAAAGGTGAATCTGTGCCATAGTCCCATGCCAACACTGAATGAACCCAAGGGTGTCTGGATCTGGTTTGGCCCATCCCAGAGACAGGGCTAGGCTTAGGCTATGAGCAGCACCCATCAGAGGAATGCAGAGGCTGGAGAGAATTGAATGGCACTAAAGCAACCTGGCCTCCTTCACAATAAGTAGCCTGTGAGGTGGGGGATGGGGAAAGTCCAGCGTGGGACAAGACCCTTCGTGTGTCCGAACACTGAGGCATTTCCTGTCCTTTAAATGTGCTGGGGGAGGCTAAACCCTTAGGAACAGCCACCCAGAAGGGATGTGCTGCAAATGTGGTTAAGTGAGACGTCACCACTCCCTGCAGGGGTGTGTGAATTGGATTATAACTTGTACTAATCACCCCCCATGGGTCGGGAGGTTTACCTGTTTGTTCCCCCTTACAGAGCCAAGAGATTGATCAATCCATGTCTAAAAAAGCCACTGTGCATCATGCTAACCCAGCCCCGAATAGTGATTCTCCATGAGCCCCAGCCAACAGAGCGGCTAGGCTCAGAATGCCAGTGAAAGGAGGAATTGTTTAGGGTGGTCCCGGGAGTGCAGAATCAGGAGGAGTGGGATGGAAAGGGAAAAATTCGACTGATGATAAGAAAAGAGCTCCTAAGAGTGAAATCTATCATTGCTATTATTCTTTGTGTCACACTAGCCCTAGGGGTCCCAGCTGAGATCAGGGCCCAATGTGCTGGGAGCTGTACATACACACAGTAAAAGGCAATCCTTCAATACAGGAAAAAAAAAGCCCACTGACCGTACACCCCTAGTTATCACCTACCACCCCACACTGGCACCCATACCGGATGTCATCAAACAGTTACAACTCATATTTGCTGGGGACCACATCCTGAAAGAAATCTTTCCCAAACCCCGTCTTCTGCCCTTCAAACAACCCCCCATCTCGCCAAGCTCATCACCAGAGCAAGCTCCCTACGGAACATCTCCAAGTGGCACCAGACCCTGCCAGAACAACAGATGCTAAACCCGCAGCTATATCTCCACTTAGGGTGACTGTATTTCCCAAAGGGAAAACAGGACACTGTGCAGGGCTGCCCCAAGTCCTCCCACCTCCCCCATAGGGCTGGGGGGGTCTCTGCTCGCCCATACCCTGTCAGTCCTTGCTCAAATACTGCCTGCTCCCTGCGGGGGGAGGGGGGGGGCTGTGTGGAGCCTCAGGTCTCCCCCCCATGGTCTGGGAGGCAGGAGCTGAGGGGGGCACTTTTGGGGGACCCAGAGGCTCAGAGTGGCCTAGGGGATTAGCGGGGGGCTGGGAGCAGCCTGCTCTGCTTCCCTTGCCCCAGCCCCAACAGTGTCGCTCGGCGGAGAGGGCTTGGGGGAGGGGAAGGGAAGGGATCGGATCCTCCCCCCACCCCACCCCGCCCCACCCTGCCCCGCATTCACTGGCAGCGGCGGGAAGCGGAGCAGTGCGGCCCCAGCCTGCTCCACTCCGCCAGCTCCCAGCCACGTCGCTCTGCTTCCCGCCGCCGGTGAGTGCGGTGGGGGGGAGACCTCTCCCCAACCCCGCAAGCGACATGGCTGGGGCCAGTGCCGGGGGTGATCCTTTCCCCAACCTCCCTGCACTCACTGGCAGTGGGAAGCAGAGCAGGGGGGATGGGTAGAAGGTGGGGTGGAGGGTGTTGTCCAGGGCCCCACACTCCCCTAGGGACAACCCTGCCCCTTACAGTGGGCGCAGCCCGCAGGGGAGAGGGGCAGCTGAGGGATAGGGCTGGTCACCGGGGCTGGTTCTGCCGCGTATGCAGCACGCAGCTGCCTAGGGCACCATGAAATTTGGGGGAATTTGGTGCCTCAAATTTCATGGTGCCCTAAGCAGCTGCGGGTGCTGCATATGCCTAAGGACGGCCCTGGTTCCACTGTTCCCACGATCAATGCCCCCAAACAATACATCTTTCAAGATCCCTGGGTCCTACACACGCCTATCACAACATGCAGTGTACCTTGCCCAGCGCATCCAATACCCCATCAACCACAATGTGGGTGAAACCAGACAACCGCTACGCTCATGAATGAACTCTCCTAGATACTAATCTCAAAAAAGAGATATTGGAAATGGAAAAGGTTCAGAAAAGGGCAACAAAAATGATTAGGGGTATAGAACGGCTCCTGTATGAGAAGAGATTAATAAGACTGGGACTTTTCAGCTTGGAAAAGAGGTGACTAAGGGGGGATATGATAGAGGTCTATAAAATCATGAGTGGTATAGAGAAAGTAAATAAGGAAGTGTTATTTACTCCTTCTCATAATACAAGAACAAGGGCCCACCAAATTAAATTAATCGGTAGCAGGTTTGAAACAAACACAAGAAAGTATTTTTTCATGTAACGCACAGTCAACCTCTGGAATTCCTTGCCAGAGGGTGTTGTGAAGGCCAATACTATAACGGGGTTCAAAAGGGAGCTAGATAGATTCATGGAAGATAGGTCCATCAATGGCTATTATCCAGGATGGGCAGGGATGATGTCCCTAGCCTCTGTTTGCCAGACACTGGGATTGGGTGACAGGGCATGGATCACTTGATGATAACCTGTCTGTTCATTCCCTTTGGGGCACCTGCCATTGGCCACTGTTAGAAGACAGGATACTGGGCTTGATGGACCTTGGCTCTGACCCAGTATGGCCGTTCTTACATTCTTATGAACTCACTCAGAAAAATGATAACCTATCACCTGTGGGTGACCATTTTTCACAAAGCGGTCATTCCATATTGGATCACTCAGTCCTTCTCATCAAAGGAAATGTGCACACTCCCTTCAAGAGCACACCTGAGAGCTTGCATTCATAACTTTGCTAGACACTAAAACTCACGGACTCAGTGGAGATACTGGCTCATTACAACAATCTGTAACCCACCAACCCTCCTTTGTCCTCTGACCCCACTTCATCTTGAATGGTCTCTTGCAACATGTGTTAACTCCTTATGCCTAACATTCTGTTCCACTTTGTATATATCTGTGACACTGAGTACCTTTCCCAGAGCAGAGGAAGAGCTCTGTTGAGCTCGAAAGCTTGTCTCTCTCACCAGTAGAAGTTGGTCCAACTAAAGATAAGACCTCACCCCCCTTGTCTCTCTAATATCCTGGGACCAATATGGCTACAACACTATAAACGACAATCTTAAAAACAGACAAAAGAAGTATTAGTACGAAGAAGTGAGGAACAGAGAGATTAAATGATTTGCCCAAGATCACACAGGAAGTTTGCAGCAGAGACAGAATTGAACCCAGGTCACCTGAGTCCTAAACCTCTGCCGTAACCATACAAGTATCCCTTCTTCCATTTTTGGATAGGGGTAGAGACTACCCAAGAGAAATGGCAGAAGCCCCGTGCCTTGTGACAGACTGATGCACTGACCGGGACAGTCTCATGCTGGCGAAGGCCCTAGGGCATAGAGGAGTAGAACAGGTGATCTAAGACGCCATTCCATAGACAAAACTGCATAAGAAATTTGGGGGAGGGGAGAAGGATGGTGAGAGAATCCACAAGATCTGCTGCAACACTGAGACAGAGAGAGGAAGAGGTGCTTAGATACTACAACGCGGGGCGCTATAGGAGGCCCTAAGGATACCTCTGCATGGGGACAAAAGCCCTGAAGCATGGCCACAGCTGGCCTGGGTCTGCTGACTCGGGTTCACAAAGCTCAGGCTGTGCTGTGGGGCTTGTAGGGTCTCAGAGCTTGGGCTCCAGCCTGACCCCAAATGTCGACACAGCAATTTTTCAGCCCTGCAGCCCAAGTCCTGTGCGCCTGAGTCAGCTGACATTAGCCAGCCACAGGGTTTTTATCTCCATGCAGACATGCCCTAAGACAGACACATCGATCAGCAAGACAGTAAAGGATGGGGCTATCTCCCACACGGTGGTTGTGCCCGAGTCGTATCCAGATCAGACTTTGGGAGCTGCTCTGAACATTTTGAAAAGGGTGAAATTTGGACAAAAATGGGGGGACATCAATATTTTTTGCAGAAAACTTTCATTTTTTGGACCAGCTCTGCTAACTTCTTTGATTTTACAGGGCTTGATTTTCAGAGAGGCTGAGCGCTAGCTCATCCTATTGACTTCACTTGGAGTGAGGTACCGAAACGCCTTCGAGGATCCAGGCCTCAGTGCTTCTTCAAATCTCAGGCCCAGACCGTCTTATGTACAAACGTGTCTGAGGGCAGGAGAGATGAGGGGAAATGCTTTTTTCTGAGTTAGGCAGCCAGTGGAGTTTATGGTGGGGTATTCAGCTTGCTTCTAAGAACGGGTCTACACTGGGAACTTACACTGCCATAGCTATGTCTCACAGGAGTGTGAAAACCCCCTGAGAGACATAGCTACACCAACCTAACCCCAGTGTAGACAGTGCTAGATCCATGGAAGAATTCTGTGTGCCTCTAGGGTAGGTGGATTAACTATGCCGACCAGAGAACCTCTCCGATCATCACAGGTAGCAGCGACACTGAAGCACGACAACAATGCAGCTGTTCCACTGTAGCGGTTTAAGTGTAGACATACATTTCTAGTCCTAGGGTACGTTTGGAGAGCAGAGATGTGGAATAGCTGCAAAAGCAATCTGCAGCAGGAAGCAAGAAGACACCATGTGCTGGCTGCCCAGAAGTACTTGGCTGCAAAGCGTTTCTTTTGTTTGGTTATTTTTCTTTCCCATCATGTTCTTGGAAAAAATGTGTAATGGGGCTAGATGGGTAATAACATGCACAGACCTTGACCACATCACTGAATGGAATCGGATCCTTTGATTAATGAGTCCTAGAGAGCTTCCAGGGCTCAGGTCAGCATGGCAACTGACTCCTGAGGAGGAAATATGAGGACCCTTGTGGGAACAAGCGAGGAGCGTTTGGGGCAAAGATCTGAGCCGGATTGAAATCTAAGATGGTTGTTTGACAAACCGTGCTCAGGCTCAGCGCCCATTGACGTCACTGAGTGAAGAGTGCGTAAGGATGGAAGGATTTGGCTGGACATGTTAAAGCGTGAGGATGTCCTGAACAGAGAAGGGGGGCTGGAGTCAGTCTGAGGTCAGAGCAACACACTTTAAAGCGTGCAAGGACCGCACAGTATGTGAATGGTGGCGGGATGTCTATGAGGAAGGGCTCACCACTGATTATTACCCCAATCCCTGTGACGAGGGCAGTGATATTCTGTGCACACATTGCTGTATTTGGTCGCCATGAGAAGAGACAGATGGAGAGAGGGTTTGGAATGATGGGGCTGGAGTAGCAATTTCAAAGTTAAGACGGTAAAGCCATTGCTTTTGTGGTTTTGACACAACCTCCCTCATCTACCTGACAGATTGTAGAGCCAATCTAGGAGGATATCTAGCTCTTACATGGAACCTTCTTTCCATGGATCTCAGCGTGCTTTGGAGAAGAAGGTCAACATCATTTCATCCCCATATTATAGACGGGGAAACTGAGGCCCTAAATGAGTCTGGGTCAGTGCCAGAGCTGGGAATGGAACCCAGGTCTCTGAGCCCAGTGTCCTACTCACTAGACCGTCCTACTTCTTCTTGGGTATTGGGTCTCCTCCCATGGTTGAATCCTTTTGCTCCATTTGATCAGACCAGCTGTTTATGGGAGACCTTGCCTTAAACTAGAACTGGTTTCACACATTCAGAAACGTCTTCTAATGTTGAACAGTCACCACTAGCTTAAAAACAATTCATTCTAGGAACTTCAGCATTGCAGCATTAGCTGGGCCTCAAGGAAAACTACTTCACAAGGGCATATTGAACAGTGCTGTGTAGATGTGTCCCAAGAACCACTTAAAACCAGCTGACCAGGGAGTTACAGGAATCTCCTGATTCTGGGATGTACATTCTGGTTCACCAAAGAATGTCAGATGGGATCTCAAATGAAAGCCGGTGTCACATTAGTTTTCACTATCATTGTGAAATATATGCACAGATCCTATGTAGGGAGTTATGTATCTGTACTGCAAAAACGTTCTTAATGTCTGTATCAAGGTATTAGTCACCAGCAAAGGTGAAAAACAGGTTTTCCACTAGACAAGAGAGGGTTGCCCATCTATCTGTTTACGTATAAATTGGGCATAGTCTCATTCACAATGGGTCCTGGATCACCAGTCAGAACTGAATGCAGGAGGAAGGATGGTGAGGACTCCAGTGAAAAAAAATCTAACAGGAAGAGAAAAGCGGCAGGAAGCGGGGACCCAATCTGGAGGTATTTGTCGAGGATACCAGTGCTGCTGTCAGATCACTCGCGTAGCCACGTTATGCCAACGGGACAGAGCTCTCCCGTCGGCATCGTAAAACCAGCACCATGAGCGGCAGGAGACGCTCTCCCACTGACCTAGCGCTGTGCACACGAGTGTTTATGCCGGCAAAACTCATGTAGCTCAGGATTGTGGTTTTTTCACACCCCTGAGTGACAAAAGCTTTGCCACTGTAAGCGCTAATGTCGACATGGCCTTAGCCTTGGTTTCACTCCACATCCATGTATGTGCTGTGCTGTTAAGCAGCTAAGTGCTGGTCCCGAGTTGACTCTCCCAGGGTGGTGTGTGCAACTGTGGTCCCTTGGAAACAGCAGGCCTGGTCATTCCATGAGTGTCCAGTGGATAGGGGCCGGATACTGCAGGGAACACTGCGGACTTTGGCGTGTGCCTATTGCCACTAGTACAGAGAGTGCAATGCCGGGCGTCGGGGGCAAGCAGTGCTGTTGGTTAACCCATAGCAAGCAAAGACAAGACTCCTTCAGGTGACGGGCAGGGCGTGGTGAGGTGCCTCACAAGCTCGGGTAGCCCTGGGGAGCGTCATAGCAGATAAAAGAAAAGTTACTTGCAGGTGAACAAACAAGATCCCGGCTGCTATGCAAAAAATCTCCACAAAGATTCTAGTTTTAGGGAGGAGTCCAGTGCCTCTGACAGTCTGCAGGGCAGGGAAGCTCGCTGCGGAGGTGCTTCAGGTTTCAGAACTTACACATGCTACATAGAAGCTTTGCCCTGACACCAGTAGAATGTGTCAGGGACTCCTGCAGTTTATAAGAGCCCTAGAGGGTCTTACATATTTTATAAGCTCTGCTGAGACTCTGGAGCTGAGCACCTCCTGCAACATTCGGGCCGCCTTCCTTTCACAGTGAAGTCACTTGAGGACCACAGCATCTTGCAGAATTGGGCCACAAATATACAAAGGAATCATTTCACCCACCACTGAAATGCAGCCACCGCTGGGGCAGGATACAGTAGCTGCTAAACAGCAATACTATGTAATAGGTTTGACCAGAAGGTGAGGAAAGGGGGATGGAGATAGGAGGAACAGAATTATGCAGTAAGAACATGGCCAGAACACAGTATGCATCCGATGAAGGGAGTTGTAGCTCACGAAAGCTTATGCTCAAATAAATTGGTTAGTCTCTAAGATGCCACAAGTACTCCCTTTCTTTTTGCGAATACAGACTAATACGGCTGTTACTCTGAAACCAGCCAGAACACTGACACTCCTAATTAGCAAAAAAAAACTGACATGGGATTTTTCTTCACCACAAATTGTCATGACCTTGGTGTTAACCTCTTATTTCAGAGTGTCCTTAAATAGTGATGGATGTGTCGCTCTTTCGCTGTAGGAAATCGTTCATGACAAGCAACAGGAGGGACCTGATAGAAGGGTGATGAGTGCCCTAGAAATATTCAACATTTTTCAAAAGTGTCCACTGATTTTGAGTGCCTACAGTCTTGGGTTCCTAACTTGAGACCCCTTCTAAAGCTGGGCAAAAATTGTGACACCCCAAACAACTGCTCATGGCCCCAGCTATCACAGAGTATCCTGCCCAGACTTCAGGATATTGAGATGAAGCCACTTCTCCTAAATCCACTTAAGATCTGTAACAGCAACAACAAGTCAAGCACACAGCTCGATGAGCTTTCTACAGGCTGCAGTAGCCTTGGTAACTCCGGGGGGGAGTGGGGGGAAAGGGTATTTTCCCTTTCATCCATAAACTGAACCCTGTCATTTGCTTTAGGGACAACTAAACATAAACCTCAATTTTTTTTTCCAAATCCTTTGTCCTAATTTAAAAACTGTCAAAGGAGTGTCATAGATTTTTAATTTTCTGCTCATTGTTTTTATTTTATATTTTAAAGAAAAAACACAGTTGACTTTTTATTTATTGACCTGCTTTCCCCTGTCTCTTTTTTAAACATTCTTTCATTCACTTCTAAGCTTGGTAGTATAAGCGGGAAAGCAGACTCTGTCCTGACCCACAACCTACTTGGCTTGCATTTGACACAGAATTTGTAAGTGGGGCATATTATTCCTTATTATTTATATAGCACCAAGAGTATGACAGACGCTTTCTGGATTGGCAGGAAGAATCCTTATACAATGTGCTAACACAGAAGGCAGGATGTCTCTTCAATGAGTCGAGAGGCAGTGTGATCTGGCAGATAGGACACTGGCTGGGGCCTTACACAGACACAGGTTCTATTCCCAGTTCTCCTGCTGACTTGCAGGACCCTGAACAAAATGTTTCTCCTCTCACCTTCTTGTCTATTCGAACTGTAAATTCTTCGGGGGAAAGACTTTCGCTTACTATGAGTATGAACAGTGTCCAGTACAGTGTTTCCCTGACCTCACTTGAGCCCTGGCAGCACTGTGTATTACTAATCACATGGGCTCTGTAGATCATGAGTCTTCTCTGCAGTGTTTGGGGGCCCTCCAGGAAGGTTGTGCTCCCCCCGTCCCGATCCCCCAGAGCAGGAGAGATTTCAATATGTTTTTCTTTATGTAAATTCTAGTGCAGATGGAAAGGAGCAAAATCAGATTGACAGCCCCGGAGAGAAAAGTGCTGTTTCTCTCCACCAGGAGCAGCATGAGAAACTTTCCCCACACTGTCCTGGCAGTAAGCCTCAATCCAGACCTGGACAGGGCCACTTAGGGTGCAAGAACAGGAGAGGTCAACCCCCTGCTCCATCCTGCGGACACCCAGGACTGTCCCAGGCACAATATATGCTTTACGACCTTATCCAGCTCTGTTTTAATGCCTCAAGCCAATGGCCCACTTCCCCTGGAACTTCAGGCTATGTTCTTCTTTGCTGAGAAAGTGAGAAGCCATTCCAATGACATCAGTAGAGTTACACCAAGGGTGATTTTGTCTGGGGACATCTCATCCCGCACCTTTGAAATCAAACTGGGGCATGATCAAGCCTTGATGTTAGGGCAAATGATGGCAGGTCCTTAGCAGTGGACTAGAGGGTGCTCAGCACTCTCAGGGTATGACCCTATGAGGTACAGCAAAGGTCAAACCCTAAAGGTCACACTCAGACAACATTCCTTCTGATTTCAAGGGAAGTGTTCTATCTATCTGCCCTCCCCAAATCACCACAGTATCCTTCCTCTCCCCTGCTAGTTCTGCTTGATTAAGGCTTCAGCATTCAGACTCAAGCTTGGGCTCAGACTTTAGCCTAACAACTGGCTGCAGTTTAAAGTCTCCAAGCCACAGACGGGCTGAGCTACACCAAGCATTCAGGCATTGCAGCAGGGATCAGCTGTTACCCAGCTGTGCGTACCACAAATCCTTGGCCTCACATCAGAGCACAGGCCGTAGAGGTACACGGAACAGAATTGCAGCATGCTCCGCTGGGCTGAGAAGACATGCATGAATATTCACCACAACACAGGAATGCTGAGCCCAAACCTGGCCTTTGACTTGGCAACGGAGGTTGGTGCTTTTCACATTTCTGGCTGGCCCCTCCATGCTAATACCCAGAGAGTAACCTTATCCCTCCTCCTCCCGCCCCATGCAATGATCTCCCTGGGGTCTGCACACTGCCTCCTGTTCTGGAATGAGTAACAGGAGCCGAGCCTTCATTTATAGCTTTGACTTATGGACTGTGGGGTCTGACTGGCACATTAGCAAGACAACAACTTTGCTCGTAAATAGCACTTTTCATCCAAAGATCTCAAAGTGTTGCACAAAATTAAAGGAACTAAACGTTACTATGCTTATTTTTCAGATGGGGGAACTAAGACAGAGTAATGCCCAGGGAGGTTGTGGGATTTCCATCATGGAGATTTTTAAGAGCAGGTTAGACAAACACCTCTCAGGGATGGTCTAGATAAGCGTTTCTCAAACTTCATTGCACTGCGACCCCCTTCTGACAAAAAAAATACTATATGAACGGGGGGGGGGGCAGAGCCTGAGCCCCACCCCCCAGTGGGGGTTCCCCCCTTCAGGCTTCAGCTTCAGACTTGGGCCCCATCAATTCTAATGCTGATCCTGTCAATGACCCACTTTGGGGTCCCAACCCCCAGTTTGAGAATGGCTGGTCTAGATAATACTTAGTCTTGCTCTGAGTGCAGGGGACTGGACTAGACGACCTGTCGAGGTCCCTTCCCATCTTACAGTTCTATGACATTAACGGATCTTGGAACAGAATCAGGATCTCCTGCCTGCAGGTCCTGTACTCCTAGCACCAGACCGTGTTGTCACTCTATGATGCAAGAATAAATCATAGATCCGGCAGCTTTCCAGAAATCTGTCATTAAAGTCAATGTTGCTCTAAGGCACATAGGCTCGGCAGACAACTGTGCATCATGCCAACTATATACGCGCAGTGTACCAGAAAGCTGGGGCTGTCCCCATGTGAGCAGGTGGTACCAAATGATCCACGAGCAAGCTTGATTTAGCAGTTTGTCAAAAGCTCATCTCTCTCACCAGCAGGAGCTGGTTCAATAAAAGCTATCACCTCATTTACCTTGTCTTATACAAAAACAACGTGGAATCTGGCGGCACCTTAAAGACTACCCACGAAAGCTTATGCCCAAATAAATGTTCGTCTTTATGGTGTCACCGGACTCCTCGTTGTTTTTGTGGATACAGATTAACACGGCTACCCCTCGGATACTTGTCTTATACAGGGTACCTGATTCTGCTATTTAGAAATCTTTAGTCAACCGGCCAGAATTTGTCAGTTGCTGTGAAAACTGAAATATGTAAAAAAAAAAATAAAATAAAATCAATAATGAGCATTTTGGGTTTTGAGGAAAACCTTGATATTTTTTCTTTAGAGAATGGTCATTTTCTGTGGAAATGTCTAGGTTTTCCATCAATAACATTACCCCCCCCCCCCACACACACACACAGGAAAAAAAAAGCCCCTTTCAAATAAAAGATTTCAGCCAGCTCTCATGATAATTGACAGATACAAGGTCCCCATGCCTCGAAAAACCAGGCTGCTTATTTTAATGTCTAATTACAGATTTAATGCCCCAGCTTTTGGCACCTAAGCTCAAAAATGTTGTCCTTACAGATAAATCATGTCTGTAAAATTGACCTTGTGCCCACTCTGTTTGTTTATTTGTCGCTGCTTTATGATGGGTAGAACAAGGGGGAATGATTTTTAATTGTCAAGGGGCTTTTTTTGGTTCAATTGTCTAGTGCCTTATAAATATTTGATCCTTCCCAGCTTTGCTAGAGGATCTCTTTCCTAGTTGTCTTTTAATTGTGTGGCTTACCTCTAAAGGTGAGGTAGCGAGTTATAGAGACTGATGAGCACGTTCCAGTCTTGACTAACAGAGCCGGTGGTTTTAGCTCAAACAGTAGTGGCTCATGCCTTAAGATCCAGAGGACCAAGGATTATATCCTACTTCTGACAACTCATCCAGGGGCATGACCTGACAGTTAGGACTGTGCACAAGCCCACTATGTTTCTCTTTCGCAACTCAACCCTCAACTGCCGTGACTCAGTTTCCCCATTGGCAAAAGAGAAATAATAACATTACCCTTCCCACCCCAGGGTTTTGTGGGATTAAATTAATTCCCGGTGAAGTGCTTTGAAATCAGTGCAGGAAAGCTGCTGTGGAGTCCAGTAAATTGCACCTGAGTTTAGGATATGTTGGTTGTATGCCTGCCTGTGCTGTGTGACCCGGGGCAAGTCATTTTGCCTTTCTTTCCCCCTTTGCATGTTTAGACTGCAAGCTGCTTGGGGCAGGGGCTCTCTCTTACCATGTCTTCATACAACACCTACTGCAGAGGGCACTGATCCAAGTTGGGGTTTCTAGATGCTACAGTAGACGACATAATTATTAATAATAAAAGTACAAAGTTTAAGTACGGAGGGCTTAGCAGCCTCTTGTGTTTCCCCCACCACTTATTAAGGCCATCATACTGTGACAATGGAACATGTTATGACTGCACTGAGAAGCAGAAAGTGGACCCTTTGGAATGATCATTTAAACCCCATTTACAGGGTCTGTGTACACTAGATCATTTTACCAGTATAGCTGCCTGGAGCCAAGTCTGAGTGGGGAGGGGCATGGAGGAGAGCAGCGCATGCTGTGAAAACCAGAGATGCTGTGTCAGAAGAGGGTTATGATGATAATGGAGAAAGCAGAGCAGGCCGGGCGGCCCTGGTAAATGTATTGTGGAAGGAAGGAGAAATGATGAGCTGTTAAGTCAATATGTCGTATTTGTTTCTGCTCCCAGAGGCAGATTTAATGAAGAAAAATTCAGCAGGGAAAAGAGAGAATGCGCAGAGGGAAATTCACCTCCCCAGCCTGGAAAGCAGCAGGGGATAATTGGTTAATGCTATTCTCTGAAGTACTTTCACTCTTCTGGTTAATTGGGAAGGAGAGCTGAAAGCTTGGGGGAAGGAGGGGGGGAGGAGGACCAATTTTCAAAAGGAAGAGCTCTGCCGGACGTTTGCATTTCCTCTCCCCCTTCTGCCCCTCAAACCTTCCACTGAGCCCCTTAATTCCCCCACTGCGTCTTCCTCACTCCTAACTAGACTCAGGAGCCTTGGCTCCCTGGATGCCTGTGCCACAGCACCACCCTCGCTGTGACTTTCCAACCGGCTTTGGCCACGTTGCCTATGAATCTGTCCCACGTCATAGCCTCATTCGGAGACCCTCCAATCAGCCAAGGCCTTGTTCTCTTCCATGACTCTGCCGTAGCCCTGGATCTCATTCCCTCCTCTGCCTCTCTTTAATAGTGGCCAGCCTCACCCTCTCCACCTCCCCCACTCTCTGACAGGCTTTGGCCTCACACTCCATGATGCTCCATTGAGACCTTGGACGCATTCTCTTCCATTCTCCTGCAAGTCCTCGCCCTCGGACTGTCCTTGTCGGAACACGATCCCACTGAAGATCCCTTTCCAAGGGCTAGTTTGTTATCTGTCAGCCTCCGATTGGCTCTGCTGCTGAATGAGGTCCTGGACTTGTCAGGAGATGCAGCGCACTGTGGGATACATAGTACTAGAGCCCATAAACATAGGCCACTGCTGAGTCTTGCATAGAGTGGGAGAGGGGAGGTGGTGCAGGTTGAGAGGAATCAGAACCTGATTGAAACCCAGGGACATGGGAGAGGCAAGGCGGAGAGAACTGGGCTTATTTAGTCTGCAGAAGAGAAGAGTGAGGGGGGATTTGATAGCAGACTTCAACTACCTGAAGGGGGGTTCCAAAGAGGATGGATCTAGGCTGTTCTCAGTGGTGGCAGATGACAGAACAAGGAGCAATGGTCTTAAGTTGCAGTGGGGGCAGTCTAGGTTGGATATTAGGAAAAACTATTTCACAAGGAGGGTGGTGAAGCACTGGAATGGGTTACCTAGGGAGGTAGTGGAATCTCCATCCTTAGAGGTTTTTAAGGCCCGGCTTTGACAAAGCCCTGGCTGGGATGATTTAGTTGGGCTTCGTCCTGCTTTGAGCAGGGGGTTGGACTAGATGACCTCCTGAGGTCTCTTCCAACCCTAATCGTCTATGATTCTGTGACATAAGGGGCGCCTATGAGAGATGGAGCAGGGGGCTGTTAGAGGGGAGTGGAGAAGGATGTCAAGAGTAACAAGAAGGGTTTCTTCAGGTATGTTGGCAACAAGAAGAAAGCCAAGGAAAGTGTGGGCCCCTTACTGAATGAGGGAGGCAACCTAGTGACAGAGGATGTGGAAAAAGCTAATGTACTCAATGCTTTTTTTGCCTCTGTTTTCACTAACAAGGTCAGCTCCCAGACTGCTGCGCTGGGCATCACAAAATGGGGAAGAGATGGCCAGCCCTCTGTGGAGATAGAGGTGGTTAGGGACTATTTAGAAAAGCTGGACGTGCACAAGTCCATGGGGCCGGACGAGTTGCATCCGAGAGTGCTGAAGGAATTGGCGGCTGTGATTGCAGAGCCATTGGCCATTATCTTTGAAAACTCGTGGCGATCGGGGGAAGTCCCGGATGACTGGAAAAAGGCTAATGTAGTGCCAATCTTTAAAAAAGGGAAGAAGGAGGATCCTGGGAACTACAGGCCAGTCAGCCTCACCTCAGTCCCTGGAAAAATCATGGAGCAGGTCCTCAAAGAATCAATCCTGAAGCACTTGCATGAGAGGAAAGTGATCAGGAACAGTCAGCATGGATTCACCAAGGGAAGGTCATGCCTGACTAATCGCCTTTTATGATGAGATTACTGGTTCTGTGGATGAAGGGAAAGCAGTGGATGTATTGTTTCTTGACTTTAGCAAAGCTTTTGACACGGTCTCCCACAGTATTCTTGTCAGCAAGTTAAGGAAGTATGGGCTGGATGAATGCACTATAAGGTGGGTAGAAAGCTGGCTAGATTGTCAGGCTCAACGGGTAGTGATCAATGGCTCCATGTCTAGTTGGCAGCCAGTATCAAGTGGAGTGCCCCAAGGGTCGGTCCTGGGGCCGGTTTTGTTCAATATCTTCATAAATGATCTGGAGGATGGTGTGGATTGCACTCTCAGCAAATTTGCGGATGATACTAAACTGGGAGGAGTGGTAGATATGCTGGAGGGGAGGGATAGGATACAGAAGGACCTAGACAAATTGGAGGATTGGGCCAAAAGAAATCTGATGAGGTTCAATAAGGATAAGTGCAGGGTCCTGCACTTAGGATGGAAGAATCCAATGCACCGCTACAGACTAGGGACCGAATGGCTAGGCAGCAGTTCTGCGGAAAAGGACCTAGGGGTGACAGTGGACGAGAAGCTGGATATGAGTCAGCAGTGTGCCCTTGTTGCCAAGAAGGCCAATGGCATTTTGGGATGTATAAGTAGGGGCATAGCAAGCAGATCGAGGGACGTGATCGTTCCCCTCTATTCGACATTGGTGAGGCCTCATCTGGAGTACTGTGTCCAGTTTTGGGCCCCACACTACAAGAAGGATGTGGATAAATTGGAGAGAGTCCAGCGAAGGGCAACAAAAATGATTAGGGGTCTAGAACACATGACTTATGAGGAGAGGCTGAGGGAACTGGGATTGTTTAGTCTGCAGAAGAGAAGAATGAGGGGGGATTTGATAGCTGCTTTCAACTACCTGAAAGGGGGTTCCAAAGAGGATGGCTCTAGACTGTTCTCAATGGTAGCAGATGACAGAACGAGGAGTAATGGTCTCAAGTTGCAGTGGGGGAGGTTTAGATTGGATATTAGGAAAAACTTTTTCACTAAAAGGGTGGTGAAACACTGGAAAGCGTTACCTAGGGAGTTGTTAGAATCTCCTTCCTTAGAGGTTTTTAAGGTCAGGCTTGACAAAGCCCTGCCTGGGATGATTTAACTGGGAATTGGTCCTGCTTCGAGCAGGGGGTTGGACTAGATGACCTTCAGGGGTCCCTTCCAACCCTGATATTCTATGATTCTATGATTCTAAGGGGAAAAATGATCCAAAAGACATTCAGGTGATCATCCAAAGCACCAAGCCTGTAAAAGTCACCCTGCACTAATGAAAACATGGCTGGGGCTGCTGGTTGCAATTCTTTCCTATAAACCATTTTCTTAAAAAACAACAAAAAAAACCCTTTTTGAACGAAATGAAAATGATATTTTGGCTCAAATGTTTTTTGGGGGTGGGAGCAGGATGAGATTCTCCCCCTCCCCCATTTCTGGCACACTTTTCCAGCAGAAGAAAGGAGGGAAAGAGACAGGACAGCTGTTTTTTTTTCAAAAACCAACACCCTGCAATTTCAGTTTTCATTGACACGAAAAAACCAAAAAACTCCACCAGAAATTTCACGAAAACCAAGCAGGCTCCCAAATGTGGGCGATACAAGGACCTGTGCAGACTAACGATACCGTTATTCTGCCAGCTGTCCTGGCTGATCACTGCAGGCCAGCAGCTCTGCTCCACATACTCATTGTGGTGATGTTTGCCGGTTTGTTCCCTTCGCTGAACAGCTTATGCGCCATAGCTGGCAAACCCATTGTAATTGCCATAATGTGCTGCCTATTAAATCTGATAGCTCTATTATCAGTGTTAATAACAGCTAATTAGCAAGGCAGCGACAGGGGAATGTTTTTCATAAGTGAAGGTATTTGTTCCTACTTCATATAAATACTCTACATCATAGCTGAGAAAAGCACACACAATTTTAAGGGCACAGACACTCAGTAGCTTTTGGCTGGGGTAAACCAAGTGAAAGGTGCCAGGCTATTTGGTATTAGTTCATTTCTAGAGGGGGTAAGGTTAGTATAATTATGTCGCTCATCACCCCCCTGACCCATGTCGTTATACTGATGTAGGTCTGTAGTGTTGACCAGACCTATAAAGTCAACTAGTTACAGGGGACAAATGAAAGTTGCAGGGACAGTAATGGGGTTGGAGGGTCAATGAAAGACGGGAGCACAGAGCAGAGAATCCTGGGCAGCACTCGCTGCTCAGAGAAGAGATCAAGGGAGCGAGTAGATAGCACCCAGTGGAACTTTGCCCCGGTGCAGGAGCGTAATGCTGCACAGAACGGAGTTCAACAGAATGTGGGCAGCAAGCCACCGTCTGGCAGTTCTGCTCTGGATGGACATCTGGAATGGATGAGAGCAGCAGTTCTCAAACTGTTGGTCGGGACCCCAAAATGGGACGGGACCCTGTTTTAATGGGGTCGCCAGGGCTGGTATTAGACTCGCTGGGGTCTGGGGCTGAAACCAAAAGTCTGAGCCCCACCGCCCAGGGCTGAAGTCGAACCTAAGGGCTTCAGTCCTGGGCGGTGAGGCTCTGGTTACAGCCCCCAAGCTTAAGCCCTCGAGCTTCGGCTTTGCCCCCACACCCAAGGTAGCAGGGCTCGGTCTTCGGTTCCCCTTCCCAGGGTCATGTAGTAATTTTGTCAGAAGGGTGTCAGTGAAATGAAGTTTGAGAAACCCTGGATGAGTGTAAGGTTCTGCCTCAAAGGCAGTTGGTTACCCTAGTGGTGAAGGCACTACAAGAACCTAGATAAAAGCTAAAATCAGCAAGAGCTGTTCAGATCCATTATTTTCTGTGAAAAAATTGGTTTTGTGCTTTTTCCCTGCAACGTTTTTGAGGGATTTCATTGAAGAACCACAAACCCAAAATTGTTTTGATCAAAAATTGAGACTTTTCTTGTATCAAAAAATATTAAGCATTTGGTTTTCAACCGCTGGAACATTTCTTTTGATCTAAATGAAGGGTTTTCCATTTTGCTGAGGCAAAAAAAAAAAAATCAGTTTTGGTTCAAAACAAAAAAAATTTCAGGGAGACTTCTTTGGTTTGGTCACTGAACCTCTCCATCCCCCCCCACATCAATTGTTCACTCAGCTCTACTGAAAACCAGTTTAGACACAAAAAATTTTTGGAATTGCTTATACACCAATGCTCGAAGCCTGGGTAGCAAACACAAGAGAAACTGGAATTGCTCATTTAGGAGAATAAATTTAATCTAGTTGAATCCCACTGAAACCAGCTGGGATGGTTCACACAGCAGGAATATTAAAATCAATGGTTATAACCAATTTAGGAAGTATCAAGTAGGCAAAATGGTAGGGGGAAAATGGTGCTCTGTCAAAAAAAATGGCTTTATCTGTTTGGGTCACTGATAACTTGGAAGAAAGTGATCTTGAATGTTTATGGATCAGTGTCCTAACAGATAAAGCACAAGATGGGGTTTTAGTTTAGACCACCAAATGACCACTGTGGCAACAGGTTGACTGACTCCCTACACATCTATCTATAAGGTTGGGGGGGGGCGAGAGAAACCACACACTGTGATCCTGGAAGACTCCAATTTCATGCAGCAGAAAACAATTAGGAGCCAATTCAGCTGTGAGGATAATTGGGAATCATTTAAGAACACCTTACTAGATGCCCCAAATCTTACTATTTAGGAAGAAAGCCATGCTGGTTACAAAAAACCAACTGGCCTGGTTTAGGTGCGGAAGTGAAGGCACCTACAAAAATATAGAACAAATGGAAGAAAGGGGAAGCTGATAGACATTAATATAAAGCAGAAGTTAGGAATTGTAGAAAATCTGTAAGGGATGCAATGGAGAAAGCTGTGGCCAGCAGAGTGAAGGACAATAAGGAGTTTTTAAAATGTATTGGGAACAAGAAGAGTCCTGCTAATGGTATTGGTTCATTTCTAGACGTAAATGGCAGAATTAGCAATAATAATGCAGAAAAGGGTTTCAATACATATTTCTGTTCTGTATTTGTGGGGGGGGGGGGCGGGAGCAGGTAAACGGAGGATATAGTTTCATTGTATAGTGATAATACTCTTTCCATTCCACTAGTATCTCTAGAGGATGTTAAACAGAGGTTACTAAAGGCATTTTAAAATTAGCACGTCTAGATAACTTGCACCCAAGAGGCTTTAAAAGAGTTGGCCGATGAGCTCACTAGACTGTTAATGTTGTTTTTTACCAAGTCTTGGAGCACTGGGAAAGTTCCAGAAGACTGGAAGAAAGCTAATGTTGTGCCAATGTTTAAAAAGAGTAAGCAGGAGGACCCAGATAATTGTAGGCCTGTCTGCCTGGGATTGTTGTCAGGCAAATAATGGAGTGGCTGGTACGGGACTCAATTTAAAAAATTAGAACGATATAAAATTGACATGGCACACATTAAATGCATTAAAAACTGGCTAACTGATAGGTCTGAAAATGTAATTGTAAAAGGGAACTCGTCATCAAGCAGGATATGCCCACTAGGGTCTTGCAGGTATGGGTTTTGGCTCTAACCTGTTTAACATAGTAATCATTGGTCCAGAAGAAAACAAAGTAATCCATGATAAAGTGTGTGGATGACACAAAAATTGGGGGAAGCGATAAATAATGAAGACAGGTTACTGATTCAGAGTGATCTGGATCACTCGGTAAACTGGGTGCAAGCAAACAATATGTTTTAATATGGCAAAATGTAAACATATACATTTGGGAACCAAGAACGTTGGCCATGTTTACAGGATGGGGGACTCTGTCCTGGGAAGCAATGACTCCAAAGAAGCTTTGTGGGTGGTGGTGGATAATCAGATGAACTTGAGTTCCCAGTGTGACACTGTGGCCAAAAGAACTGATGCAATCCCGGTACACATAAAACAGGAATCTCGAGTAGGAGTAGGGAGGTTATTTTACCCTGTATTTAGCACTGGTGCAACTGCTGCTGGACCACCGTGTCCCGTTCTGGTGCCCACAATTCAAGAAGGATGTTGATACATTGGAGATAGTTCAGAGAAGAGCCAGGAGCAGGATTAGAAAACAGGCCTTTTAGTGATAGACTCAAGGAATTCAATCTATACAGACTAACAAAGAAGCTAAGGGTGACTTGATTATGGTCTCTAATTACTTACCTAGGGAACGTATTTAATCATGGGTTCTTCAGTCTAGCAGAGAAAGGTATAACACGGCCCAATGACTGGAAGTTGAAGCTAGACAAAATCATCCTGGGAATAAGGCATACATTTTTAACCGTGACAGTAATTAACCTTTGGAACAATTTACCACGGGTCACGGTAGTTTCTCCATCACTGAATTTTTAAAATCGGGATGGGATGTTTTTCTAAAAGCTCTGCTCTAGGAATTACTTTGGAGAAGTTCTATGGCCTGTGTTATACAAGAGGTCAGACTAGATAACGATCACAGTGGTCCTTGTTGGGCTTGCACCTACGGGAAAAATAATTCAAAGGGTCATTGGAAATTTTCCCACCAGGTCTATAAATCTGACCATGAGCCTAGAGGTGTAATTTGGTGATGTGGACATGGGTCCATTAGGAATTGATTTGTAGTCCTACCAGATCACAAACACTAGTATTGGAAGGGGCCTTTACTAAGGTATCATCCTGATCCAACCAAACATTACGGTGTCTTCAGGCCATGGGTGCCTGGATGAAAGGGAAGATAATGCCAGCGAAGCTGGTGACGGTAGTGGGGAAAGGTATAGAGCACAATGACGTTCTGTGGCCAGAATGGTTACTGCACAAGCTGGTTGTTCGTGAATTATATTTTTATAACTGTGCAAGCTGGTGCAACAACAACAAGGCCTGAAGGGGAGCTGTGATGTTTGCATGCAGCTGTTTGGGCATAACTAGCTCTCACTGTCCTCACCTTACCCACAGGAAGCAAGACTGACTCGGGGGGGGGGGGGGGGGGGGGAGGGGTGGGTAGGTGCCACCATTTTGGGAAGAAGGTAAATGGAAATCATTTATTGCGTGGGCTAGCTGTGGGCTACCAGTCTGGGCATCAAGAGACTGACCTTCTATTCCTGCCTCGGCCACTCCCCTGCTCTGACATCTTGAGCAAGTCACTCGTTCAGCCTCTCTTGTACCTCCCACCCCTGGCCTGTCTTGTCTGTTGCGATTGCAAGGCCTTTGAGGCAGGATCTGTTCTGCTATATGTTTGTACAGCACCTGGCACCATGGGGCCCCCTGCTCACAGGACATGCTCAGGAATGGACTACTCATGTTTCCATCCTGGACATGCAAGTGTAACTACTGCTCGTGAAAACAACAAGGAGTCCAGTGGCACCTTAAAATGCATCTGAAGAAGTGTTTTTTTTACCCACGAAAGCTTATGCTCAAAAAATCTGTTAGTCTTTAAGGTGCCACTGGACTCCTTGTTGTTTTTGTGGATACAGACTAACACGGCTACCCCGATACTGCTCATGAACAGCAGTTAAACTCTTGGCCACTGTGGGGCAACAGTGCATCCCCTTCATTTTTGCCTTGCGTCAAAATGAAAACGTCAAAGCCCTCAGTGTTTTAATTAAAGTAGCAGCAGGTTTAGGAGATGGATGGTCCCTTAATGACTTTGCTCACCGCGCTGCCAGGCTCAGGAGGCGAATCTGCAGGTGGCGTTTGTTTTATTGCTTCTTCTGCTGCTGTTTCTGCCATCTGGCTTCACTCGTCGGCAGAGGTGAAAGTAAGCCGGTATGGGCCTGTATGGCGTACCGGGAGGTGCGGGCCCGTATGGTGTACCGGTAAGAAAGTGGCAGTCGATACGGGCCCATATATAGCTGATCATACTGGCAGGGCTGCTACATACAGGGCGGTGGGGGGGGAAGGGAGCAGCTGCCCTGATGGCTGGCGATTTAAAAGGGCCTCGGACTCCGGCCGCTGCTGTCACTACCCCAGGGCTCTGGTAGTAATTTAAAGGGCCCGGGGCTCCGATGGCGATTTAAGCCAGCATTCAGTGAGGTTCTCTTATTTACATTTAATTTTTTTATTAGTAAATGTCAAAGTTGGTGAAAGGTGCAGTGCTGACCGTCTCTGAAGACTGCAGCCACAAACCAGACACAGGAAGGGCAGTCGCAAGGTAAGCTTCCACCATCCTGCCACTGCAGCTCAACCCTGACCCAGAAAGACTAGTTTGCTTGCAGTACGTTAGTTTGCCACCAGACGTGTGTGCTGTACATAGCATTTCAGACAGGGTTTGCTCCTGGTATACATGCGAGATTAGGCTGGAACTTGAACTGTGTTGAAGGCTGATTTCTTTATAGTTGTAGCTGGGGTGTACAATAAATGCCTCTGATTTAAGATGGACTGTGTCACAGCAGGAACGGAAGGTTTGTTTAGTGAAGACAGCCCATTCAGTTATTGTCCTACCTGTGAGCACAGGTGTCAGTTAATGCCAACTACTGCAGCAGTTTGTGGCATGGACATCTATCCACTAGGAAGTGCAATGATAGCTCACTGGACAAGCCTCAGACTTCTGGTCACAAACAAATATGGGAATCAGTACGGCCATACTGGGTCAGACCAATGGTCCAGCTAGCCCAGTATCTTGATTTCTGACAGTGGCCAATGCCAGGTGCTTCAGCGCGAATGAACAGAACAGAGCAATTATCAAGTGATCCATCCCCTATTGTGCAGTCCCAGGATCTGGCAGTCAGAAGCTTAGGGATACCCATACCATGGAGTTGCATCCCTGACCATCTTGGCTAATAGCCATTAATGGACCTATCCTCCATGAACTTACCTAATTCTTGTTTGAACCCAGTTCTAGTTTTGGCCTTCACAACATCCTATGGCAAGGAGTTCCACAGGTTGACTGTGCGTTGTGTGACAAAATACTTCCTTTGGTTTGTTTTAAACCTGCTGCCTACATATTTTATCGGGTGACCCCTGGTTCCTGTGTTATGGGAAGCGGTAAATAACTCTTCCTTATTCACTTTCTCCCCACCAGTCATGGATTTTATAGACCTCTAGCATCTCCCTCTCCGTTGCTTTTCCAAGCTGAAGAGTCCCAGTCTTATCAGTCTCTCCTCATACAGAAGCTGTTCCATAGCCCTATCATTTTTATTGCCCTTCTCTGTACCTTTTCCAATTCTAATATATCTTTTTTTGAGATGGGGCAACCAGAACTGCCCCCAGCATTCAAGATGTGGGTGTACCATAAATTATATAGTGGCATTATGATATTTACTCTGATCACTTATCCCTTTTCTAATGGTTCCTAACATAGTTAGCTGTTTCAACTGCCGCTGCACATTGAACAGATATTTTCAGAGAACTATCCACAATGACGCCATGATCTTTCTTGAGTGGGTAAGAGCTAATATAGACCCCATCATTTGGGATGTATAGTTGGGATTAGATTTTCTAATGTGCATTGCTTTGCACTTATCAACATTGAATTTCATCTGCCATTTTATTGCTCAGTCACCCAGTTTTGTGAAATCCTTTTGAAACTCTTCAGTCTGTTTTGGACTTCACTATCTTGTGCATCCAAGACAAGAACAGAGTGGGGACCAGATCCTTAGCTAGGGTAAAGCAGGATAGCTCCACTGAAGTGGATTTACAGCAGCTGAGGACCTGGCCCATGAAGCTTAGATACATGCCCCCATGCCAACAAAACCCACCAGGCCACATTATTTTAATTTACATGGGTATAGATGTGGTGACCCGGCTAGGTTAACTGAGGAGAGGCAGAGGCAAACCCAGACAAAGGGAAAATTAAGGGTTGGGGTTTTTTTAGAATTTATAAAGGAAAAATGTCAGAGTTGTATCAGCAGCATAAATATAGAACATTACAATAATAAAACTATAGATTTCCAACAGATTAACCTTTGCACTCTTCCTTACTCTGTGCAGTTATTATCAGGAGCAAAACAAAAGATTATTCAACACTAGACTGTGTCACTTCAGAGAGGAATCAACTTTCCCTTGCCTTGGCTGTGAGCCAAGCTCGACTCTGACTGGCCTGCTCTTTAGGTTGAAGTGCTCCTTAGATTTAATGTTCCCATGGTTGTACCTCTTTTCACTAAGTTTATCCACAAGCTGGGTTTCTTCACCCAGGGGGCCTTTACTTTTCCATTAGGCTCCTTTACACTCTGTTCCTTCACTAGAGGTTCAGTCACTCTCTGGTCATGTCCTTTAGGTCCACTCTGGGTGGGCTTCTCGTTTACATCTAACAGCTTTTTGATGGATTCCTTTTTTACCAATTATATTTCCTTGCAGTTCTTTCCCTTGATACTCTCTCTCTGGCAAGTCTGTAGATTTTATTTCCCTCTGCTTCCCTTCTCTAATAGGGTCTGCTCACATACCCGGCTGTATTTTTTCCCTGCTTCTCCTGACCTGAAACCTTTCCTATTTTCCTTCTTCTCACTTTCCAGTCCCCTATTCTTATTTTATCACCTTGCACCCCAGCTTCAGTTCATCTGCTAGCTCAGCATTTCTAGCCTTCTCATTCTCTGAGAGGTCCCCTAACCCCCAACTGCCCCTTTGGGTGGATTCTGGGCCCTGTCCTGGCACTGAGAGGGCAGCTTGAGCTGCCATCTCTCCCCCTGAGACAGCACTCAAGCCTGCTGCACCAGAGTTGATGCAGGGTCAGCATTTCTACATAAATTGCTAGCAACTCCACTGGTTTCAGTGAAGTTATACTAATGCCCCTAAACATAGAACTAGACCCACTGGCTGTAGGTTTAGTAGCAATGGTCAACAAATTATATTCCGTACTGCAGGAGGAAGAGAACATTACCAGAAAGAGCATCTTGGTACTTGTGCAGGCAGGTGTAGGACATAAAATTACAGACTGCAGTGTGTGAGGGGTTTGGGTGCTGGTTTTGATATCACAGCATGCCCTATTTTCAGGCATGAATAATGGAGCGTGTTGAATATGAATGTGACCGTCTTTCAGGACCCAGCCAAAGGAAATGCACGTGTCTCAAGGGTACTCTTTAGGGACCAATCGCCTTCAATTTAATCTCAGAGCCAGGCCCTTGCTGAAAATGCAGACTCTGGTCAGAAGGGAAAAAAAATCCCCACACAGGGAGCGTGTGTCTCTATTACTCGCAGCGTAGCTGGACACAGATGTACGGGTGTAGAAGAGAAGCCAGCTAGTGCCAGCCAACAGAAAGCAATTAGCCTGCAGGCTTCAACTTATGGTTTACACACTACAGAAACACTGCATATAAATCAGAACAGAAACAGATTGAACTCTAGGGCTTTGCAGGCACACACACGAGTGATGATTATGCTGTGGCTTTAAATTCCTGTTTAAAAGGGGCAGGTGAGGTGCTGACGCTGAGCCCAAGAAGCTGGATTTGCTGTGTGGCTTCAGGGCTTGCATAGCCATGTGGCACAAGGTACAGTGTGGGCCCTTTAAAATTCTTTATATCCTCCTAGAAGAAAGTCCTTTTCAGTGTAAGCTCAGTGTTATTTAATGGCATTTACCTGGCAGGGCAAGAAATCCACCTCCAGCACAGATGGAATTTTAAACGGCCACCACTGAACATGCAAGGGAACAGAGGGCATTCAGCAGAATCTTGAATCATCAGCTCCAAGAGGCTGGGTACTTGTGATTGTATCACATCGCAGTGTGTGGTCCCTTTACAAGCCTGGTCATTGACATATTCAGTCTGTTGGGCCTCTAAGTGGAACATGTGCATGTAAAATCCCAGACACCTAATTTACTTGGGTTAGGAATGTGTTGGGGGATCCAAGAGCTGAAGCGACTCCATCCTTACACAACCTTCCTTTCAAGGAGGAATGCTTATGGCAATCAGTCCACCATGGAGTCATTTGGCTGAGGAGCACCACAACTTCTTAAGGACTGATCTGTGCTGTTTTGCCAAGACTGGGAGGTGGGTGGTCTGAGCTAGTCAGAGTAGGAATCAAGACCTAGGCCAGGCCAGATACCAGGAGGTCAAAGAGCAAACCAGGATTCAGGCAGGATGAAGTTATCAGGAGATCAGCAGCAGGTTGTAGGTACAGGTGTTGCAAGGGAAGCAGTCCTCAGCAGGCAGAACCCAGCTGCATAGATAACTTTGTGTTCCTATGCTTAGTTCACGGCTTAAATAGAAGCTGTGAACTAAGCAATCAGGACCCCCAGCATTCCACCAGTCAGCTCCCAGGACTGGAGTCCTCTGTCGAGGTTCATCTTATATTCTGGTACCTGTTAGCAGGTCACTACTGACTAGTGCCCAAGGACCCTGTAGATCAAGGATCAAACCCCGCGGTCCCTGATCAGTTTCTTCACCAAAACCCCATGCTGATCGGCTGAAGTTTCCTAAGCATTATTTTACACCCTCCTTGTCCTTATGTCAGACCGATCCTCACCTCGGCCTCTCTTTCCTGATCCCAAATCCACTCAGGATATTTTAGTTAGAAGTTTCCCCAACCAAAGCCCCAGATTCCGATCAGACTCTTGTGGCACACGTCCATCTCAGATTTTAAGCAGGTGCCCTGTAGGCCCCTAGTACGGTGCCACACTGAAAGCCCGGGGGCTGTTGATCATACGGAGGGATGTTTCAGTTACAAGCGAGATGCAGACAATGCACGCTGGGGACTTGACTCTCCTCCTGCTGACACCAGGGTAAAGCTGTGTGTGTCTACACTGACACTGGAAACGGGACCGGCTAGCTCAAGTTACAACAGATGTGAAGCTGCCCCAGCATGGGCTAGCCACTGAAGTACGTACACAGGGTCCCCAGTGGGGTTGTTGAGCCCAAGCTCCCATCCAAGCTGCTCACACAGCTGTGGTAGCGGAGCCTGAGAAACTGGATCAACGCTAGCTTGGGTATGTCCACACAGGCGGCGGTCCCTCCCCGGCCTGCAGTGTGGGCACACTCCTAGAAATCAGAAGCAGCCAAGGATCTCCAGTGCAAACACAGCACAGAGTAGATCAGGGGTCGGCAACCTATGGCACGCGCACCAAAGACGGCACGCGAGCCGATTTTTAATGGCACGCTGCTGCCTGCCGGGTCCCAGCCGCCAGCCCCGCTCCCGAACCCAGGCTGGGACCCCGGCAGGCAGCAGAGTGCCATGAAAAAAATCAGCTTGCGTGCCCACCGCGACCCGCTCTTCTCCGCCCTGCCCAACAGGGGCAGGGTGAAGAAGCTTGGTCCTGCCGGCTGCTGCTGCAGGGCAGGTAGCTTCCCCCTCCCCTGCCTCTTCCCCCAGCGTGTTGGGTTCCTGCCGCTCCTCTTCTCCCTCCCTGCTGCCGATCAGCTGACTGCCTTTGCGAGGGAGGGGGAAACGCGGATCTGCAGCGCGCTTGCTGCTCTGGGGAGGAGGTGGAGAAGAGGTGGGGATGGGGCCCTGGGTGGAATCAGGGCATATCCCCTCCAGCCCCCTGCTGTGAGCCACTCAGGGAAGGGAGCACCCCCATGACCCCAGCCCACATCCCCTAGCCCTCTGCCCTGACCCCTGCACCCCCCCAGCCCTGACTCCAGCCCCACCACACCTTATGCCCTACCACACCTTATGCCCTGACTCTTGCACCCCCAACATTCCCACTCCCACCCTGAGCACCAAACAGGAGCTCCTGCACCCTCCACACATTCCCACCTGCACCAAATGGGAGCTGCCCAGGTAAGTGCTCCACACCCAAACCTCCTGCCTCAATCCTGAGCCCCCTCCCTCATTCTAGCTCCTGGCCAGACCCTGCAACCTAACCCCCAGCCCTGTGCTCAGTGCACTCCCACCCTCAGCTCAGTAGAGAGAGAGAGGAAGAGAATGGCTAGAACCAGGGAGAAGGTAGGTACCTACTCTATGTGGGCAGGGCCAGGATCCCAGACCGGCAGCAGGCTGAGCAGGGTTGGCAGCCTGGCTGACAGGAGCCGGTGGACAGACCCCAGACTGGCAGCAGGCTGAGCCGCTCAGCCCACTGCCAGTCTGAGGTCCCGGCCTAGTGAATGGAACCCCAGGCTGGCAATGGGCTGAGCGGGCCAGCGGCATAAGATCAGCATTTTAATTTAATTTTAAATGAAGCTTCTTAAACATTTTGAAAAACTTGTTTATGTTACATACGACAATAGTTTAGTTATATATCGACTTAGAGAGACTTTCTAAAAAACGTTAAAGTGTATTGGCACGTGAAACCTTAAAGTGAGTAAATGAAGACTCTGCACACCACTTCTGAAAGGTTGCCGACCCCTGGAGTAGAGAATCAGGATTCATGTCATTTACATCTCTGCCCAGTGGGGGTGAGGCGCTGCCCCCAGTGTAAGTGGGTGGAGAATTCTGGCTTGAGACAGAGGGATGGAGGCTTACTTTGCAAAGGGCAATGAGTGCGAGCAGCAAATCTGGCCCCTGGCCTCACTTGGGATCATCTTCCCTAGCTGGGGTCCTGCTCCAGTTAAATCTCTCCCCTTGCCCCCAATCCATAGAGCCTCATGCTGGGCTTCATTAGCTGCCCTGCCCCTGACGAGCCCAGCATCCCAGCTGTCATGGCTGGTCTTAAGAAGTGAGGGAGGAAAGCAGAGGCGAGTTCACTGAGCATTTTGTAGTTCAGTGGTTGTTATATTCCCATTTAATGCTGCTAGGCATGCACCTACCCTCTTTGCTCTGTACCTGTAAAAACAAAACCACTCAACTACACACTAGCGATTTTTAGCCACTGCTTTCCCTCTTTATCTGCTGAATGCTCTGTAGTGTAAAGATATATTTCACAGGTAGGCCTGAGCTGCAAAAAATTCAGAGATGGGTCTTGAACCCATTACAATTCAGGAGAGTTCACATCTGGCCCGTGGACTGAAGGAGGTTTGATCTGCCTTCTATACAATGAGTAGCAAGTAGGTGTGAAATTCAGGAACAGGCTCTGATTGGTTCGGATTGTGTGTGGGTGTCACCTTGCTATCTCACTGCACTGAAGTACGTGAGCCATGCGATTCCTTCCCAGCCTCGAAGATCGAGTTAGGAGAAAAGGGCAGACATTTTCAGCAGAAAAACCCAATCCCAGCTTCTGTGTCTGAAAAATTCCCACTTTTAATTGAAAAACCGAAAACTAAAAATCTTTATTTCCGGCCCAAAATTCTGGATTTTGGCTGGGAAAAAAAAAGTTCAGATTTAAAAAAAGTTGAGGAAAGCACTCTTTGATTTAACCAAATTTCCAGAGTTTCAATGGAAGACTGTCAAGGCACCTTACTCTGAAGGCTGAATTACATTATCTGGTACAGGAAATCCACTGAATCACATTCTACATATTCCTCCTTCCAGGCCAAGGTTCTGGCTAGAGAACAAAATCTTCCCTGGTGCTGCTCCTGACACATCACTGCTCACCTGCTTCCACCCTGAACCCAGTCTTCAACATCCTTTTCAGTTCCTGCCACACATATGTAGCTCACCTTCAACACCATGCACTGCTCCCTGCTTCTGAGGAAGTGTGGCTTCGTGTCTTGAGCAGTAGACTAGGACTCAGGAGGCCTGGGTTCTATCCTCAGTTTGGCCAATTGCCTCCTGAGAGGCCTTGGGAAGTCATTCACACCTGAGCCTCAGTGTCCCCATCTGTAAAAATGGGGATGCTGATACCGATCTTTGTCAAGTGCTTTGAGATCTGCTGAAAGGTATTATATGCGAACTAGGGATTATTATAGATTAACAGCAAGGCTGCTGCTCCCTCTCAAACCACAGAGCCAAATTCCTCTCTGGTGTAACTCCAATACCTGTAGGAGGGATTCAGTCATTGCATCACTACTTTGGAGAATCCACTCCAAATGCATCAGGTGAGATCTTCCATTTCATTAACCAGGATTATTAGAGGTGTCTCAGGTATTCTCCTACACACTCCAATTCATGTTGCCAACACCTTCCCCCACCCTCCTTCACTGATGCAGATGTATGTAGAGACTTCAATTTCTTGCATCTTCCTTCTTGGAGCCTTTAAAATTAGGTGCTACATATACACTCTACAGCTTTGATGGGGGATTGTTTTAGGATATTCTCTGCTTCCAAACAGCTGAACTATATCTGCTTGCAGTTCCCTCTCTCTGTTTGGCCCCAGAATAGGGGAACAGAAACACTGAAACTGACCTTAAGTCTTAGCAGCTGTCAGACAGATGTGCTGCTACTTTATATCTGCAGCAGGAAGCTGGGCAGAAGGTTTTAGGCAGAAGCACTGCAATGAGGCCAAGAGAAAGATAGAGGAGCATTAGTGAGGATACTCCGACCCCCCCCCTAAAAAAAATCCTTGTTCAGTATTAGAGGAAAGTGACCCATTCTACGCCACTGGTCTCCAGACATTCTGATTCTTCATCGGAATATTCTAGCATGATCCCGATTTCCTTTAATACTTCTTATGACTGGACTCCACTTTCTGTCTAATTCTGCCATGTTTTCCAGCCTCTTGTCAACATGAATTCCTAGATTTTAAGGCCAAGAAGGACCACTGTGATCTCATCTGATCTCCTGCCTAACAGCCCAGAGAACCTCACCTAGTGATTCCCGCATCAAGCTCAGAACTCCTGGTTGAGCGAACGTGCATCACATTCTATTTATGACAGGTTTCAGAGTAACAGCCGTGTTAATCTGTATTCGCAAAAAGAAAAAGGAGGACTTGTGGCACCTTAGAGACTAACCAATTTATTTGAGCATAAGCTTTTGTGAGCTACAGCTCACTTCATCGGATGCATACTGTGGAAAATACAGAAGATGTTTGTTTTTATACACACAAATCATGGAAAAATGGGTGTTTATCATACACATTGTAAGGAGAGTGATCACTTTACATAAGCTATTACCAGCAGCAGAGTGGGGTGGGGGGAGAGAAAACCTTTTGTAGTGATAAACACCCATTTTTTCCATGATTTGTGTGTATAAAAAACAAACATCTTCTGTATTTTCCACAGTATGCATCCGCTGAAGTGAGCTGTAGCTCACGAAAGGTTATGCTCAAATAAATTGGTTAGTCTCTAAGGTGCCACAAGTCCTCCTTTTCTTTTTGCGAATACAGGCTAACACAGCTGTTACTCTGAAACCTGTCATTATGCAAGGCACTGCATTTAGCCATATGGAGTGGAAATCAACTGCATGAAAAAACTTGTACAGATACAGACAGACATCATCTTCCTTTCCAAATGCAAACAGATGGACATTGTACCAAAAGGACTGAAGGTAAAAAATCCATTACAATCTACATACCACACAGACTACGCTGACAGCTTGTGCCGCACGCTCTCAAAGAAACTGCGGAACCACCTGATCAACATCCTCTACAGCAAACAGGGAAAGAAAGAATGAGCTCTCAAAAATGGATATTTTCATAAAAAAACAACCTTCCACACAAACTTCCTCATGGCTGGACTTTACTAAAACTAGACAAGCCATTTACAACGCACACTTTGCTTCTCTACAAAAGAAAAAGGACACTAAACTTTCTACACTACTACATGCTACAAGGGGCCACAGCAATGGTTCCCTCAACCCACCCAGCAATATTGTTAACCTATCCAACTATACTCTTAGCCCAGCAGAAGCAGCTGTCCTATCTCGGGGCCTCTCCTTCTGCCCCTCCACCCCCACGAACATGATACAGTTCTGTGGTGACCTAGAATGCTATTTTTGATGTCTCCGACTCAAGGAATATTTCCAACATACTAATCCACAGAGACCTCCCTGCCAACACTACAAAAAGAAGGATTCTAGGTGGACTCCTCCTGAAGGTCGAGACAGCAGACTGGACTTCTACATAGAGTGTTTCCGCCGACGTGCATGGGCTGAAATTGTGGAAAAGCAGCATCACTTGCCCCACAACCTCAGCTGTGCAGAACACAATGCCATCCACAGCCTCAGAAACAACTCTGACATCATAATCAAAAAGGCTGACAAAGGAGGTGCTGTTGTTCATATTCACACCTATTCATGATGACAAGAGGCTGCTTGGCAGCTCTCCAACACCACTTTCTACAAGCCATTACCCTCTGATCCCACTGAGAGTTACCAAAAGAAACTACAGCATTTGCTCAAGAAACTCCCTGAAAAAGCACAAGATCAAATCCACACAGACACACCCCTGGAACCCCGACCTGGGATATTCTATCTACTACCCAAGATCCATAAACCTGGAACTCCTGGGCGCCCCCATCATCTCAGGCATTGGCACCCTGACAGCAGGATTGTCTGGCTATGTAGACTCCCTCCTCAGGCCCTACGCTACCAGCACTCCCAGCTACCTTTGAGACACTACTGACTTCCTGAGGAAACTACAATCCATCGGTGGTCTTCCTGATAACACCATCCTGGCCACTATGGATGTAGAAGCCCTCTACACCAACATTCCACACAAAGATGAACTACAAACCGTCAAGAACACTATCCCCAATAATGTCAACCTGGTGGCTGAACTTTGACTTTGTCCTCACCCATAACTATTTTACATTTGGGGACAATGTATACCTTCAAATCAGCGGCACTGCTATGGGTACCCACATGGCCCCACAGTATGCCAACATTTTTATGGCTGACTTAGAACAACGCTTCCTCAGCTCTCGTCCCCTAACGCCCCTACTCTACTTGCGCTACATTGATGACATCATCATCTGGACCCATGGAAAAGAAGCCCTTGAGGAATTCCACCATGATTTCAACAATTTCCATCCCACCATCAACCTTAGCCTGGTCCAGTCCACACAAGAGATCCACTTCCTGGACACTACAGTGCTAATAAACGATGGTCACATAAACACCACCCTATACCGGAAACCTACTGACCGCTATTCCTACCTCATGCCTCCAGCTTTCACCCTGACCGCACCACACGATCCATTGTCTACAGCCAAGCTCTGCGATACAACTGCATTTGCTCCAACCCCTCAGACAGAGACAAACACCTACAAGATCTCTATCAAGCATTCTTACAGCTACAATACTCACCTGCGGAAGTGAAGAAACAGATTGATAGAGCCAGAAGACACCTACTACAGGACAGGCCCAAAGAAAATAACAGAACGCCACTAGCTGTCACCTTCAGCCCCCAACTAAAACCTCTCCAACGCATCATCAAGGATCTACAACCTATCCTGAAGGATGACGCAACACTCTCACAAATCTTGGGAGACAGGCCAGTCCTTGCCTACAGACAGCCCCGCAACCTGAAGTAAATACTCACCAGCAACCATATACCACACAACAGAATCACTAACCCAGGAACCTATCCTTGCAACGAAGCCCATTGCCAACTGTGCCCACATATCTATTCAGGGGACATCATCACAGGGCCTAATCACATCAGCCACACTATCAGAGGCTCATTCACCTGCACATCTACCAATGTGATATATGCCATCATGTGCCAGCAATGCCCCTCTGCCATGTTCATTGGTCGAACTGGACAGTCTCTACGTAAAAGACTAAATGGACACAAATCAGATGTCAAGAATTATAACATTCATAAACCAGTCGGAGAACACTTCAATCTCTCTGGTCACACGATTACAGACATGAAAGTTGTGATATTACAACAGAAAAACTTCAAATCCAGACTCCAGCGAGAAACTGCTGAATTGGAATTCATTTGCAAATTGGATACAATTAACTTAGGCTTGAATAGAGACTGGGAGTGGCTAAGTCATTATGCAAGGTAACCTATTTCCCCTGGTTTTCCTACTCCCCCCCCCCCCCCAACTCCCCCTTCCTCAGACGTTCTTGTTAAACCCTGGATTTGTGCTGGAAATGGCCCACCTTGATTATCATACACATTGTAAGGAGAGTGATCACTTTACATAAGCTATTACCAGCAGAAGAGTGGGGTGGGGGGAGAGAAAACCTTTTGTAGTGATAAACACACATTTTTTCATGATTTGTGTGTATAAAAACAAACATCTTCTGTATTTTCCACAGTATGCATCCGATGAAGTGAGCTGTAGCTCACGAAAGCTTATGCTCAAATAAATTGGTTACATTCTATTTATGCTTCAGCTCTAAGTTCAGCCAGACTTTGGCTTCCCTGTGCCCACAGGGAAGCCAGTCTGGAGGTAGTGGTCTGAGGAGGAGGACAAATCTCCACAACCTCGCTTCACGTGGGTTGCCAAATATCAGACCAACCTTCCCGCACTGGGTTTGAACACATGACCAAGAAGTGAAAGGTTTTGTACCGGACATCAGACCCTTATCCAAAGCTTGTGTCTTTCACCCTCCCATTCACTCTCCAAAGGAGTAATGCCCGTGGCTAAGTAGGTTCTGCCTCAACATCCCAAGCTCTGCTTTTCATTAAGAATCACAGAAATGTCAGACTGGAAGGGACCATGAGAGGACATCTAGTCCAGTCCCCTGCATTGCAGCAGGGCCAAATAAACCTAGCCCAACCCTGACAGGTGTTTGTCCAACTAGTTCTTAAAAACCTCCAAGCCTTTAGGGATACCTCTTTGCCCCAAGAGATAGACTGACAAGGAAAAAGGGGTGGATCAGGAGGTAGCTCTCTCAGCTGCCTTTCCCTTCACTTCTGACTCGAGCAACTGGCCCCACAGGGTCTCTCAAAACTGGGAACCTTGCATTAAAAGCACCGTGAGTGCAATCATGCAAATCCTCTGCCCACGGAGCAGATCTGGTCAGTGAGATTTCAGTGCTCAGAGAGTTTGCAGGGTCAGCCCCTAAACCGCAGCGTTAGGGCAACACATCACCCCTACGGTAAACGGATGACAGAAAATGAAGAGTTCCTGTTCCCCAAAAAAGAATACATAATTCATGGAGGATGGGTCCATCAATGGCTCTTAGCCAGGATGGGCACGGACGATGTCCCTAGCCTCTGTTTGCCAGAAGCTGGGAATGGGTGACAGGTGATGGATCACTTGGCGATTCCCTGTTCTGTTCATGCCATCTGGGGCACCTGGCACTGGCCACTGTCAGACAGGATACAGGGCTAGATGGACCTTTGTGGCTGTTATCATATGTTCCAAAAGGAGACAGAGGGAGATGGGAGTAGGAGAGTGTCCATCTCAGAACTTCACTTGGCAGGGATGGAGAAGGAGCTCCCATGCAGCTGGGCTCTGACATGAAGGCAGGGCAAGCCCTCAAATGTGACTCCAGCTACCTGCCCCCAAGAGAGGGGAATGCCAGCTCGGCTGCAGGGAAGAAGAGGCAGGATTTGCCCCCCTCAGGAAGAATTTTTTTTTGGTGAGAGAAGTTCTGTTTCAGTTGAAAAGAGGTTTTGGCCAAATATTTGTTTAAGCAAAGCATTTGAGCCTTTTAAAGCCAAAACCCCAACATTTTTAGCCTCGAATCGTCCACAAAGAAATTGGACTTTATATGGATGCAGAAGAGAGACAAATTTGCCCCTGACAACATCCAGGGTCAGGGAAGCGAAAACAATGTTGTTCTTTTAGGAAGCCTCATTGGGTGGCTGAAAGTCAGGCCTGGAGCAGTACAGCCAGGACAATGCAGAGAACCTCATCACCACCTGCCGCTCGTCTCTCTCATCCATAACACCTTCTTTGGTGTGTTATTAAAAGACAGGCACGAGAGACTTACATTGTTACTGGCTCCAGAGGCTTAAGGTAAGTCAGAGGCCACTGGAGGGCCTGCCTACATCCACTCCTAACCCCACCCAGAATGTCACACTTGCTGGTGAGGGGCACTCATTTGTCCTGGGGCGCTGCTGACTATTGGCGATTTGTGTAGTTGAAGTCACAGTTTGTTGGAAGAGGTGCTATGGGGGCACTGCATTGACTGCAACCCTTAGCCAATCCAGCACAGAACCCAAACTGTAAGAAATGGGTGGCTTGGCAGTTTTATCCGTGGTGTCTATTTAGACAAAATTCTCTGGGGCAGGAACTCTCTTATGTATGTTTACAGCATATGGGACAGTGGGGTCTCTAGGATCTAGTGTAATAAGAATCCTGGGAGATAGTCCATGGTCTGTCTCGGGGAAGGGGCATATGACAAGAATCTGCCACGTTTGTTTGCAAAAAAAAAAAAAAAATCTCTTCCCCAATCACTTACACATGCTGTGGTTTATATAGGATAACCATCTGGACTGAAATAAATCCTGTTGTTACAAACTGGTCGTTATTCTTTTGGTTTCTCTGCTTCTCTTATACAAGCGTAGCTATAATTCCATCAGAGAGAAAGGACAATGCATTCATTAGCTATAGCCATAGAGAGAACAAAGATACTCTAGACTTACTGTAAAATGGGGGAAAATGGTCCCGCTATTGTGGGCAATTTTCCTGGCTTCTGCACTACCCCAGTGAAGTGGGCTAGCGAAAGGATCCAAGTCCTCGCTCCCACTTCCTTTATCCAGAGGCCTCCCTGCCCTTGAGGACTCCCTTTCCACTCTCCTGTCTGGCAGAATCCTTGTAACCCCAACAAAGGCTGGGCCCAGCATTCTTGGGGGGCTCAACCCCCAACCCTGCTGTGGTCGTCTGGGACAGGGGTTAGGGTGTCTCCACTCTGGGGTACTCTCTCTGCACTGGAGACTTCCCTGACTCACTGATTACATACAATTTAAAGCAAATACAATTTAATCAACAATTAGTTGAAAAAGGAATAAGGCAAAATGGGAAAGGTTAAAGGAAACATCACCCCACTCTGTGGCAGGGATCACCACAAACAGGGTCTCTGGAATGTCCCGGCAGTTCACAGTCTGTTCCTTGTAGGTCCCAGGCCCCTTCTCTGGCCCTGGCTGTGCTGCAGGGATGCTGCAGGTTGGACACTTGCTCTGGCTGTGGCCTCAGGCTCTAAGTGGCAGGACCCTTCTTCCCAGCGTTGCCCCTGCCCCATTGGGGTTATGATCCCCCTCCAAGTCTGGCCTGCAGAGCCTCTTGGCTGAGGCATCTCCCTGTGCTGGGCCTGCTGCCCAGGGTCCCCCTCGCTCTCCCCCGCTGCTCACCGCACCCAGCTCCGGACTGCTCCAGCCCCAGCTCCAGCTCCACTCTGCCTCAGCACGGCTGCTGCTGCTGCTCTGCCTCCAGCTCCCTGGGCTGCTTCTCTGGCCCCTCTGGCTCTGGTTGCTGCAGCTCTGCTCCCAGGACAGGTCTGCTCTGCAGGCTGCTTCTGCTCCCAGCACTGACCTGCTCTCTGGCCCGCTTCTCTGGCTCAGCTCTGCTCCCCAGCTCAGCTTGGGCCCCTGCTTTCTCCTTAGCTCAGCCCCACTCTGTCTGACCCAGGCAATTCCAGCTCACACGGAGGACACCCCCTCCCGACTCCGATTAGCCTGCCCGCCCTGTCATTCAGGTGGACCTGGAGCATTGGCCTCTCCTCATTGATCCTGGGGACTGTCAGTCTCAGGGTCCTGATTTCCCATAGACCCTTCCCCTTTCTTTTACTGCTGGGAGCTAGCCAACCAAAACACCCCCACTGAATGTTAGTAAGGGGACAACAGTCCCCTTACATTTGATACATAGCGTCTATCAGTGAAGACTCAGATTACTGTACAAAGACTGTAGCCTGACAAAAGACAATGGAACCAATGTGTCTAGAGATCAAGCTGTAGGTAGCTTGTTTTAGGGGATTCTGCTCTGCGTGGAGCGGGAGCTCTCACTGCACCATGAGGCAGAGATGTTCAGGGTCAGCTGAAAACATGGCCCTGGATCTGTGGATCCTCTGGTCAGTGTCTTTGAGAGAGGACAACAGAAGCAGCAGACATTGCTGCTATCACAGCTGGGTGGGGTTGAGGGCAGGGCCAGATTTCTACTTTGAACTGGCCCATAGGCGCCGTGGATGGATCCAAGGCTCAGAAGATGGACCCTGATGTTATGAGGCTGGGCTACCCCAGACACATGCATACATTAGCATTATGACAGGTTTCAGAGTAACAGCCGTGTTAGTCTGTATTCTCAAAAAGAAAAGGAGGACTTGTGGCACCTTAGAGACTAACCAATTTATTTGAGCATAAGCTTTCGTGAGCTACAGCTCACTTCAGCGGATGCATACTGTGGAAAGTGTAGAAGATCTTATTATACACACAAAGCATGAAAAAATACCTCCCTCCACCCCCTCCTCAGACATTCTTGTTAAACCCTGGATTTGTGCTGGAAATGGCCCACCTTGATCATCATACACATTGTAAGGAGAGTGGTCACTTTAGATAAGCTATTACCAGCAGGAAAGTGGGGTGGGGGGAGGTATTTTTTCATGCTTTGTGTGTATAAAAAGATCTTCTACACTTTCCATCGGATGCATCCGATGAATTGAGCTGTAGCTCACGAAAGCTTATGCTCAAATAAATTGGTTAGTCTCTAAGGTGCCACAAGTACTCCTTTTCTATTAGCATTATGATTAATCATGTGTAAAGAGGGACTTAACTAGACATCAGTATCCAAGCTCCAAATAGATCATGAGCTCCCACCTCCCAAGCATCAGTGAAGGCTGATTGGCTGCTCAGGTAGGTAGGCAAAAAGAGTAGGCACCTAGAATGGGTCAGGAATTCATCAAATAACCCCCAAATTCCTTTTCTTCTTTTAGGAGAGTGCATGGCCGCAGGGACCAAGTAAACAGGCTTCTCTACGGGGCTGCTTAAATGCAGCTCCAGACATTAGGAACCCAAAGGAATAACTGATACCCAACCCTCAGCTGGTGTGAACCAGTGTTGGGCCACAGAGCACTGAAGTTATACCAGCTGGGGATCTGGCCCCCAGCCTGGCAGTCAATGGAGCGAGACAGATTTCCATGAGCTGATAATCGTGTCCAGTGTTTACTGGCAGGGAGAGGGGAACCCATAAAAATATTGTTTTCCTTGGCTGAAAACTCATTAAACCCCTCAGAATACATTGGAAAGCTAGTCTGCATTAGGCCACTGTGTCTGTGGGGCCCAGGGGGTCTGCGGACACCGCACATCTATCTTCCAAATGTTACTTCTGAGCCCTTAAGACGTATTATTGGCTCAGATCTGTGCTGCTGGAGCAATGAAACAAACACTGTAATTAAAATCTTTATCAGTCACACAATGACTGAGCTTTAAGTCCTCCTCCGAGCCTGTCCATCTCCTACTGATGCCCCCTAAGATACAGGGCTGAAAAGCTCTGCAAAATAGACTAGGAAAACATGCTGCTCTTTTGCTGGTTGTCAACTAATTTGTGTGGGTTTGTTTTTCAAATTCTCCAGCTTTTGAAATTCATTAGACAGTGGGGCAGGAAGTTAAATGGCACCATGTACAAGTCACATTTTATTTTGAGTTGCATACACTCCAGAGAATTCCTGCCCAATTCTAGCACCCTTCTTCTCCCTTTGTTGTTCTTGTTATGCTAAAAACCAGCAAGCCTGATCTTGCCCAGTGGTTTGAGAGTCTTTTCTGGCTCTGACTACTTGTTTTTACACCCATCAAGGGAAAGCTTTAATATAAGAATGGCCGTACTGGGTTGGATCAAAGGTCCATCCGGCCCAGTATCCTGTCTACCGACAGTGGCCAATGCCAGGTGCCCCAGAGGGAGTGAACCTAACAGGTAATGATCAAGTGATCTCTCTCCTGGCATCCATCTCCACCCTCTGACAAACAGAGGCTAGGGACACCATTCCTTACCCATCCTGGCTAATAGCCATTAATGGACTTAACCTCCATGAATTTATCCAGTTCTCTTTTAAACCCTGTTATAGTCCTAGCCTTTGCAACCTCCAGGTACCTAACTCCCATTGACTTCCAGTGGAATTTGGGAGCTTGCTCTTCCCTTCTGTCTTGGAAAAAAATCTCATCATAAACAAACAAAAGTATTGAACCACCAGCCACCCAGGTGATCTTAGTCTTATAACCCTTATACTGGCCTCGCCCTTTTCCTTCCCTACTCTTGCGTTACCTAGACTCATTGGGCAAGGTGTGTTGAACTCAGTGGAACTACTGGATTTACACCATCTGAGAAACCAGTCTAACATTAGAACATAATGAAGTCCAGGACCATTCTACTGGATTCTCTTCTAAGTTCTTATTGTGTACCCATCCCTATGGTATCCATGTGCCTTGTCTTTCTATCTGGATTGTAATTATGATTCTCCAACACTGAACTCTTTAAGAAAGATCTCCAGTCTTGATTTAAAGATATGATCTAACTCGCCCAGAAGTTATGGGCTTGAGGACGAAATTGAGTGAGGTTCCTGGGCCTGTGTTATACTGGTGGCCAGGCTAGATGATCACAACAGTCCCTTCTGGCCTTCGCATCTATTAACCTATTTATTAAATGAATGCACTGGATGCTTCCATTACAAATAATAAGACATGATCACTGTCCCCTGGAGCTCATAAACCAGCCTCAGATGGGAGGCCTTGAGGAGCCTAATAAGGCAGCAGGGAGGAATGAAGAGTAGGGGCACCATCAAGATTACACCACAATTTCTGAAGTGGCCACCCATTTTAGGTGGGGATTCTTCAGCATCTCAGGCTGGGCACCCAAAACCTGAGGGGCCTCAAACACCAGAGGCCACTTTTGAAAATGGCAGCTTGTGCGGGAACTCAGCCAGGCTAGTGCCAGAATGATTGGCTTTTTTTTAAAAAAAAAAAAAAAAACAAAAAAAAACCACACAGGGCCCAAGCCGGGGGGGGGGAGGGGGGCACGCAGGGGGAGAAGTGTTCAAGCAGCACTCGGTATTGGTCTAACATTGAAGTCAAAGGGATTCTTATCCTGGACTTCAGTGGGCACAGGGTCAGGCCAATGCTGGGCACTTCTTGGAAATCCCACCCAAATTAGGCCAGGTAAATGGTCATCATTTGACACCCAGTGCAGTTTCAGCGCTCTCCATCATTTGGAGCAGTCCCTCCCACAGCTGCTGTTGACTGAACTAAGCCAAGGCTCCACAGTGTTTGCTACCAGACCAAAGGCAAAAATGGGGGGGCGGGGGAGAAGGCAGAAAAAATACAGCTTGGATTTTGTTTTAGTGGCATCCATTGCTAAATGCCAAAGGGGTACTTACCAGATAAGAAATGGACTTTATCAAGGTTTCTGGAGTTCACTCTTGTAGCCAGAATACATGGGGAAAAACAGCTCAAACCAAATTAACTAGGAATGTAAATTGCTTTTTGCGAACAACCAGCAGGGAGATGCATTCAGCTCTCACAACGTATTAATCAAATCATGGGGTTTGTTTGTTGTTGTAGTAGATGAGTGATTAAAAAAGAAATGTTATATAAACAGAATAAGAAAGTAGCCACTAGTGAGGAAGTCTAGTACATTATATTTGGCATCTTGGATTACAGAACTCTAAAACTCTGGTGTATTTGGATGCTGTATGACCCTTGCTCTGGATACAGCAGGAGAACACAATAAGCGTGAGAAATACACTCAACCAGCCAGCCTTTAATTAAGTCTTCTGCTATGCTTAGGTATAACAGATCTTCTGTCTCAAAATATGTATGGAGCCAGATAAAAGTTTATAGTGTTAGCCACATACACTACATAATTGTGACAGGGCGGGACTCACTGCTGCGGCGCCTCCTGCTGGCCATCCAGGGAATTAGTGTTTCCAGCCTCCGGAGTGTCCTCTGCAGGCCAGTGTCCCACTTGCCACTGGGCCTCCTAGTCCCTCCCAGACCCCAGTGCCCCTTTCACACCAGGGTGCTGCCCCTGGCAGTACCCCCACAAATCTGAGTCTCCCCCCCGGGGAACCCCCACCCTCTAGCCCCACCTTGCCAATCTAGCCCCCGCTCCCTGGGACGGACTGTAGTATAATTGTCACTCATCATTGGCAAGGAGGGTTTGGACCTGCTGCTTCTGCCTACCCTTAGGCTGCCCTCTGCAACCCCAATACCCTTTTCCTAGGCCTTCATCAAGGCCTGCAGCCTGGGGGTTTCTCAGGCCGTAGCTCCCCAGCTCCTCTGGCCTTTCCCCAGCCTTGCTCCACTTTAGGTACCCTGCTCAGCTCCCAGTAGTCAGGCCCTGCCCTCTCAACATCTAGAGAGAGGCTGTCCTCCTGGCCCACTGCCCTCTTATAAAGGCCAGCTGGGCCCTGATTGGGGAAACAGCCACAGCTGTGGCCACACCCCAATCAGCTGGGGCTTGCTGCTTTCCCAGGGTTGATTTCAAGCCCTTCAGGGCAGGAGCAGGTGACCACCCCACTACAATCATAGAATATGTATTTCTGTACAACTATGAATTTTAGTCATATTCAGCTTTTTACTTCTCTTAAATGGTTTAAACAAGGGAAAACAAAGTATAATCTCAGCGTGAGGTAGAGACATTCTAGAGAACATGGACAAGAAACAATCTGTTGTTGCTTTGCTAACAGGCCCACTGTATCAAGCTATAACTAATGAAGGCTGTCTCTGAGTTTGCTGACTTCTGGAATACTAGGATCAAAACAAGATTAAGTAGTTACAAACTTTGTCCTGTTTACTGCAGTGTCCGTGCAATCCCAGGGATTTTAAAAAAAAATTCAAAAACAAATCAAAGAATACATTAGTAATGCAAAGAAATGGTGAAATCCTCCACCCAAGTATCTATAGAGTCAGAGTACAGCTCAGATTTTGAGTCAGTTGGCCAGCTACACTACTGTCACACAGATTGGTGGTAACATATGGCTCTTCCTATCTGTACTATGCTGTTTGAATCTTTAACTGATCATGTTGGATAAATAAAAATCAATTAAGCCTAGCTATTTGGTATCTCTGGTTACTAAATTAACTTGACCCTGTAACACTGCTTAGTCCAAGCAAAGACTTCGGGAGGCCTTGTGTGGTGACCCTAGACTACGCAGGCCAGAAGTGACGGAACCAGGTAGAACTACAGGGCCTGGCTGGGTCCAGCAGCCTCAATTAAGAATTCCTTCTACGGGTCTTGTCTGTTTTCTCAGTGATGGACACCAAACACACAATCTGAAGCTCAGTGTTAATATGGAACTGACTCAGAAGGCCTCTGCCTAACCTCCAGCTATTGCTATTGAACAGCAAAGAGATGAAAATGAGAGCATGCCCTGATTCAGCAAGCAAGGCTATGTTCCCCATGGAGAGGGTTCCTATGGAGCCAAGTCTAGGAAGCAGATGGCGTTGAGACCAGTAAGGGGCCAGTCACTTTTACAGCATCAACCTCAAGTGAATTAACTATCACTTAGATATATAGGGAAAGGCGTGGGGCAGGTTAGTAAATTAAGCATTGACACTTCAATTCTTGATTCTAATCCAATGTGCTACATGGAAGGACTTCAACTGTTGCAGTCCCCAGGGACCCATCTCTCGATCCCAGAGCCATCAGTTCTAATCCAGAGAAGTGTGTTGTCAAATGGCTGGTCTCATCTTGGGAGAGGCCCAGGACTAAGATCGCATGAGAAATGAATTAGGTCTTTGCTCCAAAGGAGTTTCACAATTCACTGGCCCAGATTCTGAACTCACAACAGAGGCCTCAGCTGGTGTAAGCTTAGCTACGCTGAGGGAGTGCCATTAAATTCAATGGAGCTACTCCAGTTATCGTGAGCTATGGAGCGGGCCCCAGTGATGTTGGGGTTAAAGCAGCAGAGTCAGAGAGAAGAAACGAAGCATAACTTCTCCATTGGAAGCTGTATGGGGGCTTAGGGTCTGAAACAATGCCCACGGAAGTCAATGGAAAGGCTGCCCTTATTGGCAGACAGAATGTAATTGCCCAGTTAGAATCTGGCCAGGACGCTGGATTGAATGCCCTATTCTTACAATAGCGTTATGGGATCTTCCATTACCCCAAGAGGTCAGGACCCCACAGCTTTTGCAGAGACATGATAATAGCAACTAAAGGAAAAGCTGTGTCTCAATTATCTTTAATCTCATTTGTAACCTCAACACAGGATTTCCAGAGTCAGTTATTCATATAAAATCTTGTTGAAGTGTTGTGCGGGATAAATAACTCAGGATTTGCCAACAATGCAAGTTAAATTGTTATTAAAGAGAAACATTTTCACTTCAGGACAGTGGACTCTGGAGGCACACAGAAAACATTTCTGAGCAGGATCGAAAAAGCTACCTGCAGATGAGTTAGTGTTACCAAGCTATTGCCTGCTGGGCCAGGACAACCTGACCACCTCAGAGAAAAGGGGTGTTGCAGGAGCAGGAAGAAAAAGGGAGCCAACAAGAATGTTATAGTACTTAAAAAAAAAAAAGTGCATCAGTATCTAGTCTATCAGCAGCAACTACACCCAGAGATCTTTAGTCCCAGTTCCCCATAATTTCTGTTACCTCTCAGGCAAATCCAAAATTTCCCAGGGAGGCGGACCCCACCCTGCCCAAACACTGTACCTTTTCTCCACAGTCATTATCTTTCCTTCAGCCCCTCTCTGGAGCTGGTTTCCCCTTAGCAGTCCTTCAGCCTCCTAGGCTGTTACCTCTCCTCTTATACCCCTTGGAATAAGCTGGATCTGTTTTATACAGGCTCATACTCCTCCCACTCCCAGCAGCCTCTGACAGGATTGGTTAATTGGAGTAAGCTGTTTAGGTTAGTTTGTTCCCCCCCTCAGGTGACAGTTCACATTCTGTTATGGTGAGCAATCAGGAGCATTTTTCAAGCTACTCCTTCACGTAGCTATTGTGTACGCAACAGTGTATGTCCAGGAGGAAGTTTGCTAAACTGGGGAATAGACATCATTCCAGGACTTACTTTCCAGAAGGGCAGAACACACCCAACGGGAGTTGCAGGTGCTCAGCACCTCCAATTAAAATAAACTCCTAGAAGATATTATTGAAATGAAGGTGGAAGATGCAAGTAACCAAAAGGCCATAGGGATCCTAGAGCAGTTTTATGGCTGCAGGGTCAGGATTTTCATAAGTGGCTGGTGATTTTTTAATTTTTTTTTTTTTTTGGAGGGGGTCTCTAGAGTTTTTAAGATATGTCAAACGGGGCACCCTAAGGAGCCTGATTTTCAGAAAATGCTGAACATCAACCCTTGAAAATCAGTTCTGCGAAGGTGTCTCAATCTGGGCCCCACCCAAAAAGTGGAGATACCCTATTCCCTTTTGAAAACCTTGCGCATGTAACTCCATTGAGGGCAGTGGAGTTATTCCAGCTTTTCACCACTGTGAGATCACAATCAGGCTCTGTGCACATGCAGTATGCTTGTGTGTCAAGCACTTACACTCTTATTAAGCTAGGGATCATCCTCAAAAATCGCAGCTTCATTTGATCAGAATTTTGTCAAGGATCCCTACTGTAATGGAACGCTAAACTGCATTATACTAGTCAGACACTGGGTGGCACTGTGTGTAAAATGCCTTATTTAAACCAGTGGTTCTCAACCGGGGGGGGGGGGGTATGTGTACCCCTGGGGGTATGCAGAGGTCTGCCAGGGGGACATCAACTCATCTAGATATTTGCCTAGTTTTATAACAGGCTGCATAAAAAGCACTAGCAAAGTCAGAACAAGCTAAAATGTCATACAGACAATGATTTGTTTATACTGCTCTGTACATGGGTGCCAGGGTTGTATAATTTTTGTGGTGCCCAGAATGGGTCCAGGCAGAACCATCCCATCCATAGGATGGACCGGGGCAACCACCCCAGGCCCCACGCTTTGGGGACCCTCTCTTTTCAGGAGGATACAGGGTCCAGGGCGGCCTGGGGGGGCTAGTGGGGGACCTGGCGCCGGCAGCAGTGAGCGACTTGGCCCAGCCCACCCCTGTTCCACCCCCTCCCCACCCCCATACTATCCTTTCCCCCAAGCCCCCGCCCCGCCATTGTTTCTGGGATCTATCACTTGTGATGACATGGAGCCTGCCTGGAGGGTGAAACTGAATATTCATGGCAAGACTATTGACTTTAAAACAGACTCAGAAGCTGATGTTACGGTCATCTCAGAAGGGGCTTAAAATCACCGGACACAGCTCTGACTAGCCCTGGAGGTATCTGAACTGCATGGGCCAGTTCACCACAGAGACAAAAGCTTGGCATTCAGAGTGTATGTGATCGGAGGACCACAGACCAACAGCCTTCTCAGCCCCAGAATGGCAGCCAGGATGGGCCTTGTGAGAAAGGTGGAAGAACTCGATGCAGGGACATGCACAGAAATTTAAATTTGACCCCTTTTGGGGCGGGGGTGTACAGAAGCTCGCTCTCCCCCTTCCTCCTCTGGCCCCGGGAGGAGCTCGCTGCCCCCCTTCCCCACCTGGACCCAGGAGGAGCTTGATCTTCCCTCCCTTCACCCTGCCCCAGTCCTGGCCCTGGCCATGGCCCTGGCCTCAGCCCAATCTTCCCTCCCCAGGCAGGAGCTCGATCTTCCCTCCCTCCACCCTGCCCCAGCAGGAGATCAATAATCCTGGAGGCAAGGAAGATCGGAGGGGGGCATGCCCATGCTTGCCCCCCCCCTTGACTCAGTGGAATATTTGGTGATATTGAACTTTTGACAGAAGATCCAGTACAAATAACCTTAAAAGCCAATGCTGAACCATATCCTGTACGTACACCTTGCAGGATTCCTATCCCATTACTTCATAAAGTGGAAACTGAGTAAAAGAGAATGGAATGGATTGGCATAATCAAGAAAATCTCTCAGCCAACAGCACGATGTGACCCAATGGTACCAGTTATAAAGAAAAATGGAAAAATATGAATCTGCATAGATCTTAAAAGATTTAATGAAGCAGGGGTGAGAGGAAAAAATAGTCATCCAGGGGTGGGAGGATATTTCTCCCCAGAGTGAAAGGAGCTACAGGATTCTTCCAGCTGGATGCCGTGAGTGGATTCTGGCAAATTCCTTTAGCCAAAGAAAGTGCTAAACTGACTACAATTATCACACCCTTTGGGAGATTTTGCTTTCGAAGATTAGCTTTTGGGATTACCAGTGCAAAGAAAGATGTCTGCACTGTTAACGAACACAGATGGAGTTGTCATTTTTTCCCAAGGATGATTTTCTGATAGACGGACAAGCACAACAAAACCCTCAACAAATTCCTAAGCCCAGTCAGTCAGTCTGGACTGAAGCTAAACAAGGGAAACTGTGTTTCTGTCTGCCCCAAATTGATTTTTTGGGGGACAGACAATATACAAAGATGGAATCAGTCCTAGCCCTGAGAAAGTAAACGCAATTTGAGATTTGAATGCACCAAGTTACGTACCAGAACTGAGACATACTGAGGATGGTAAATTACCTTGGTTGATGCCTACAAGACCTTTCTACAGCGACAAAACTACTGAATGAATTGCTAAAGTCCAACACATCTTGTGGCTCTGGGGGCCAAATCAAGAAATTGCCTTCCGAAAAGTAAAAGATACGATCTCAACAGATCCAGTCCTCAAGTACTACAATGTGCAGAAACCCACAATGGTCAGTGTGAATGCAAGCTGCTATGGCTGAGGTGCTGTATTGTTGCAACATCCCTTTGAGTGCAAGTCAGTAGCATTTTGCTCTCTCCCATTTACAGAAGCAGAAAAACAATATGCACAGATTGAAAAGGCGTGCCTGGCAAGCATATGGGCATGCGAGAACTTTTACAGGTTTACACTGATAACAGATCATAAACCACTTGTAACTCTCATCAATGGAAAACACCCAGATAAAGCACTGAGATGCCAACGTCCATTGATAAGGTTAATGCTATTTAACCCAATTGCTAAATATGTTCATAGGAAAAATCTGGTAGTAGTAGATTCCATCATGGAGCCCAGCATCACATTCAACTACCTGTGAGCTTGAAGATAACGTAAAGGTGTCCGTGGATGCCGTGAACACATATAGACCAGTGTCAGAAAGAGACTATGCCAGCTACAACAAGCAACCTCAATAGAAAAGTAAGTACAAGATGGTCTAAGCTACATTAGGAGCGGCTAGCCCAAGTATTTAAAGGACATGAAGGAAGTGACAAGAGACTACTTCGCGGTCCACGGACAATTAAGTGAGTCAAATGGACTCATAATGAAAGGTGATTGCATTGTAATTCCAAATGAAACGAGGAGAAATACTAAACCTCATCCATGAGGGACATCAAGGATAAGTGAAATGCTGTGAACAGGCCAACCAGTCGGCGTGGTGGCTGGGCATCAGCAACGGCACAAAGAATCTTCAAGTGAACATTGCAGAACTAAGAGACCAACACACCACAAAGAACCTTTAATAACACCACCTCTACCAGGGAGAAAAGGCGGGCGAAGTCATCTCTTTTATTGGACCAGCTTCTGTTGGTGAGAGAGGCAAGCTTTCGAGCTTACACAGAGCTCTTCTTCAGATCTCGGAAACTTAGAGCGTCACAGCTAAATAGAAGGTGGAACAGCTTGTTTAGCATAAGTAGTTAACATGTATTTCAAGGGACCATTCAAGGTGAAGTGGCCTGTTAACACCCCTCCAGTCAGAGAGGAAATGAAGGGGGAGGGGAAAAAGCAGCTGAGAGGGGTTGTGAGTGGGTTATAAATTGTTGTAATAAGTCATAAATCCAGTGTCTCTATTCAGTCCATGATTTTCAGTGTCTAGCAAAGTTATGAACTTAAGCTCCCAGGCCTGTCTTTTGAAAGTGTTGTGCAGATTTCTTTGAGGATGAGGACAGAGAGCTCGGCTATAGAGTGATGGCTTTATGGAAGCGTAGCGGTGCGATGACTCACCGGTGCGGTGCCTCCTGCTGGTTGTCTCGGGAATTAGCTCTTCCAGCCCAGAGCGCCCTCTGCAGGCCAGCGTCTCGCCTGCCGCTGGCCCCCACATCCCTCCCAGACCCCAGTGACCCTTTTCCTTGGGGTGCTGCCCCTTGGCAGTGCCCCCACACTCTGGGTCTCCTTCCCAGGGGAACCCCCAACCCTCTATCCCCTCCTTTCCTCAGTGGCTACTGCCAGTCACCATCTAGCCCCCGCTCACTGGGGCAGACTACAGTCTATGAACCACTCATCATGGGCAACGGGGTTTGGACTAGCTGCCTCTGCCTATTCCTAGGCTACACCTCTGTAGCCCCAGTACCTTTCCTGGCCTTTAGCCAGGCCTGCAGCCTGGGGGTTTTCCAGGCTTGAGCTCCCCAGCTCCTCTAACCTTCCCCTAGCCCTGCTCCACTCTAGGTACCCTGCTCGGCTCCTAAGTAGCTAAGTCCTTCTCTCTCTACACCTAGAAAGAGCATCTCCCTGAGCCCCTGGCTCACAGCCCTTTTATAGGGCATGCTGTGCCCTGATTGGGGCATGGCCCCAGCTGTGGCTGTTTCCCCAATCAGCCAAGGCTTTTCTCTCAGCCCCAGCCCACTCCGAGGGCTGGCTTTTAACCCCTTCTGAGCTGGAGCGGGGTGACTGCCCTGCTACAGAAAGAGTTTAGTCACAGGTGACAGGGTGTTTTTTGACTTTTATCATTTTCCTGTGTGAGTTCATTTGAGAGCACAGAGATTGTCTGCTTTCACCCACATAGTTCCTGTTGGGGCATTTGGTGCACTGGATGAGGTAACTTTCATGTACTGTAAGCTGGGTAATAACGTGATGGGAGGACTCCATATTTCCAAAACTAAACCAATCTCTTTATTAAGAGAACTATTTACAGAGATGCTGGACTACTGCTTGCATTCCAAGCATGTGCATAGACTGACTTTCGGGTTCTTCCTCCAAACTCTTCCTTCCTGGAACCGGCGCTCCCCTCTCCAAGTTCCATGCACGTTGCTACACCCTCACTCCTCATCTTGTGCCTAAATCACAAAACCATCCTATTGAGTATACAGATCTGCTCACTCAGCCTAAGCTCTGCTGGTTTGGGAATATGACATACTGGGGTGCAATCCAGACTCGTAGGGGATTGTGTCACCCCTGCCCTGCAACCTTGTGTGCCTTACAATGCTTTGGTGACAGTAGCTCCCACCTGCACTGCACACAAACAGCCTTCCAGCATGCAAACCAAATCCTGAGTGTCTTTTGTGTAATTGCCGCCTGACCGCCACACTCGGGTTACACTCTGGCTCTCACCAGCCTCGGTTATACTGCAGGGTGATCCCACCATTCTCCCCAGATTTCCCCCCAGAAATGTATGCCCGGTACTGCCCAGCACTCTCCTGGACAGTCCAAATATATAAGTCCATTATTCCTATAAGGAAATAATATACACACAACTTGCTACCCTAAATGGAGTTACCCAGACACACTGGATTAGATGAAATAATAAAATAAGTTTATTAACTGCAAAGATAGATTTGAAGTGAGTATAAGCAATGAGGCATAAGAGTCAGAAATGGTTACAAGAAAAATAAAGATAAAAATGCTTTTTAGTGCCTAACTTAACAGACTATATTAGATTTAAGCAAAGTTTCTCACCACGTGCTTCCAACAGCATTATTGACCAAACTTTCAGATCAGGACCCCTCCAACAGGGTCTAAGGGCTTTTTCCTTTGTGTTCCCAGCTGCAGAGAATGAGATGGGCAGGTGGAGAGAGAGGGGTGTCTTAGGATGTTTGCCCCTCCTTTTTATAGTTTCAATCTCTCTTTGAAAAGCATTTCCAGCTGAGAACCACGAGAGGGGAGTCTGGTGGAGGAAGGAGACCTCATGCTTCTATTTGCCAGAAGCTGGGAATGGGCAACAGGGGATGGATCTTTTCATAATTACCTGTTCTGTTCATTCCCTCTGGGGCACCTGGCATTGGCCACTGTCGGAAGACAGGATGCTGGGCTAGCTGGACCTTTGGACTGACCCAGTATGGCCGCTCTTATGTTCTTACACTGTCTCTTTGTCTCTTTGATTGCTTTGTTCCTGCCCCCCTTTCTTGCCAAAGATAGGTGATGGCCCATCAGCTTTGTAGACACCTGACTGGGGTGTCAGTTTTCCCTTTGTAGTTGAGAAAACTACACCCTCCCCAGACTGATCTGGGAAACACGTCAGTCATGATTTCAGCTTATGTTCATAACTTTACACAGAGTGTTGCTACATGCCTTTTACTATGATATTACTGATCAGCAAGTTAGGAGTTTTCAGATGGGTTTCAGAGTAACAGCCATGTTAGTCTGTATTCGCAAAAAGAAAAGGAGTACTTGTGGCACCTTAGAGACTAACCAATTTATTTGAGCATAAGCTTTCGTGAGCTACAGCTCACTTCATACCTCACAAGGTACACCTAGTACAAAGATTACTACAATAGTGTGGAGGGTTTGAATACAGGGGGGCATTCCGTCACAAGGAAGCACTACAGACCCGACCTATCAAAGGGAACCGACAACTCCAGATACACCCCAGTGAGACCAGCTCCCAGGAAGGTCTGGCTAGATCGTCCGGCTCAACAGGTAGTGATCAATGGCTCCATGTCTAGTTGGCAGCCGGTATCAAGCAGAGTGCCCCAAGGGTAGGTCCTGGGGCCGGTTTTGTTCAATATCTTCATTAATGATCTGGAGGACGGCGTGGATTGCACCCTCAGCAAGTTTGCAGAGGACACTAAACTGGGAGGAGAGGTAGATACGCTGGAGGGTAGGGATAGGATACAGAGGGACCTAGACAAATTAGAGGATTGGGCCAAAAGAAATCCGATGAGGTTCAGCAAGGACAAGTGCAGAGTGCTGCACTTAGGACGGAAGAATCCCATGCACCACTACAGACCAAATGGCTCGGCAGCAGTTCTTCAGAAAAGAACCTAGGGGTTACAGTGGATGAGAAGCTGGATATGAGTCAACAGTGTGCCCTTGTTGCCAAGAAGGCTAACAGCATTTTGGGCTGTATAAGTAGGGGCATTGCCAGCAGATCAAGGGACTGATCATTCCCCTCTATTCAACACTGGGTGAGGCCTCATCTGGAGTACGGTGTCCAGTTTTGGGCCCCACACTACAAGAAGGATGTGGAAAAATTGGAAAGCGTCCAGTGGAGGGCAACAAAAATGATTAGGGGACTGGAACACATGACTTATGAGGAGAGGCTGAGGGAACTGGGATTGTTTAGTCTGCGGAAGAGAAGAATGAGGGGGATTTTGATAGCTGCTTTCAACTACCTGAAAGGGGGTTCCAAAGAGGATGGATCTAGACTGTTCTCAGTGGTAGCAGATGACAGAACAAGGAGTAATGGTCTCAAGTTGCAGTGGAGGAGGTTTAGGTTGGATAACAGGAAAAATGTTTTCACTAGGAGGATGGTGAAGCACTGGAATTCGTTACCTAGGGATGTGGACAAAGCCCTGGCTGGGATGATTTAGTCGGGGATCGGTCCTGCTTTGAGTAGGGGGTTGGATTAGATGACTTCCTGAGGTCTCTTCCAACCCTGATATTCTATGATTCTAAGGGAAGTCTCCTTTTATCAGAGGGTTTGTTGAGCCAAAACAATGTTACTTCAGAGACTCTGCTGGGCTAAGAGCAGCACCAAATGTGTCAGCTTTTGTAGCGATCGGAATGACAATATTTTGGCTTTCAGATACCGTTATCAAAGGAGATTAAAAAAAAAAAGCAGCAGCAGCCATTCCCGCCTGAAGGAAGATAAGAGCACTGCAGCTACATTTCATCAGCTGTTCAAAGGCAGCACTCTAGCAGCTACCTGGGTTTCAGAGTTTCTCATCTATTGTCCTTTGTTTTCTGCTTGCTGAAAAGTCTGCCCCAGACAAATTCTAATAATATCACCATTACAGGTCAGTGCTAGCAACATCTTTGACCCTACGCAGTCTCTCTGAGTGTAATCCCCGCAGGTGTCAAGCCTCTTGGCTTCACCTGACCTGGGATGGACTCCTGCTATTCTCCCAGCTTCAGACTGGGTCTTGGCTACACTACCCTGTAATGTACCAGCCACAACTGCTCAGTAAGCCCAAACAGGGTGCAGCTTCCCTTCAGGAGCTGGGAACAGCACAGGAGAACACAGTGACCCAAACCAGCCTTTTCAAATCAAAGTATCGTTGAAGCTCAACCGTCGGAACAGAGCATGACAAGAGTGAAGGGATTAACACAACAAACAGCCTACACATGTATCTGTCCCACCTACAGCTTAGGTAGGCCAGCCTTCCGTGAGGTACCCCCACTTCTTCCCGTTATTTTAATTTTGATGGAATAAATGGGCCCTGAGAGTCAAAGATGTTAACAAGACTCTGTCACCATACAGCACTAACAGTTTAAAACAAAATTTGGAGTTCTGACTAAAGAGACTTTGGCCTGTTTAGGCCCCTGGCAAACATACCATTAAAAGTTTCCTTAAAACTTTGTATGAAAAATATGGAACAGAAGGAAAAACAATTAAAACGTTGGAGATATCAAGCAGCGAGGGTTTCGTTTCCAAAATATCGCTTATTCCCCTTCCCTTTAGCTGGAAGGAGGAGGAGAAACCACCTAACAGACTGTCAGAGGCAGTTATTAAAAATGGTAATAACTTTCTTTTTGAGGAGAAACAGTTGAGATAGGCTTGACCTCTTGTTGTTGCTGAGGCCCAACCTCATTTCCTAGAAGACAAACACACACAAAACACGATATTTGAAGAAGACTAGCAACAAATAGACAATACAGCTTCTGTCTCTGGTGCTGAATCTCACTTGCAATGGCAAGTGCTGGAAAAACACAGGCCCAGCACATGATCTGATCAATCAGTCTGAGACCTGGCTAACTTGTACCAGCTTTGGGCTGTTCTTCAGGGCATTGTTTTTAGCTGCCTTTCTGGTCACAGGCTTGCAGCACTGTTGCAAAATATACAGTCCTGGCTGGCTAAACCAGACTCTTATTAAACAGAAGGCAAAAAAAGAGGGATAGGAAAGAAAAGAAAAAAGAGGTGAGAAAGGAAAGACAAACTGTGTGTGTGGGACAAAGTCGCACAACCCAGGTGGTCAGAATTCAGCCAGAGCCCATAGAGATGGTGATGTCATCTGGGTCCTTCTCTCTGGCCCTGTCTGGACAGGACATGTCTCAGAATTAGGATGACAAAGGCCCAACCCTGTCATGGTGGATCCTGGGGTTGCAGGAGATAGTGGGGGTGGCAGCCATGATGGTTAAGCTTGGTCTCTCTCATCCACCTGTCTCCCCACTAGCATTTGATTTGATTTTCCCCACAAAGTATTTTAAGGACCCCAAAAGGGAGTGATGGGTGGAATAGTCCATCCACTAATTATTTTGCTCATCACTTAGGCCTAGTTTCCGACACACCAATTCTAGTCCAGTGATTTCCAGTCCCATGCTCCTGTTGTTTATTAATAATTTTAACACACTCCGTGGGTTATAGTAGCAGGCCTTTTTGTTGAATTAATGTAGGTGGGGTTTTTTTGGCTGGGGTTGTTTTCTTTTTTGTGTGAGGGGTTTGTGCAGATTTTTTTGTCTCCCTTTTGTACTTTATCGTTTATTGCTATTGGTAATTAACACATTTTATATGCAATCATTTACTTTCCCACAGTTAAGCTTACAACTGGGGAAGGTCTGCTGGGCCCCAGTTATTACAACTCCCCCCACCTGTTTTTCAGTGGTTCCCCTTTCAACCTCCCCCAAGTTCTTTGTCTCCTTGTGTCTTTTGAATCTTGTCAAACTGGTTTATGAGGCCCTCCCGGCGGGGCTTCAAGGCAGTTGGTTCTCAGTGCTGTCTTTGAAGTATCCATAAATGGGTGGCTATCAGAAGGGTTTGTCCTCCTTCCCGCCTATGTGCCAGTCAGCTCCTGCTGCAATGAACCCCTGGTAAACATGTAGCAAACACCACACTAGCAAGCAGACAGAACAGATAATGTTCATAAAATATGACAGGCAGGTCCACATACTCCAGAGTCACTACACATTCATATGGAGCCTTTCCCAACTGGAATCCCAAAGCTTTTTGCCAGCTTGACTCTAGCTAGATCAGATCCCCAAGGCCTTCCCTTACCTCAGGCTGAGCTCCCAGAGGGCCAAATTTTGCCCATAGGTGTAATTCCAGAGTAACTGCTATGGAGCTGCCATCATCCAGCTCCAATTCTCCACCATCTTGCTCTTTGTTTCACCATTCACCCCTGTGCAAAGTGAGAGTGAAAAGCTACAGGTTCAGAAAGGTTTAGTTTTACACTGATTTTGGACTGGTGAAAATAACTAAACAACACGCAAAGGGCGGGGGGGGGGGGAATCGATTTACATCATTGTAACGACAGCGATGCCTGGTACAGAGATTCTCAGGGTACGAATGAAGACAGGTGGGCTGATCTGTATAATGGAAAGATCCACCATGGCAGATGAGAGGGCTCAGGAGGAATAGCCACGAAAGGGTTAACCCAGAAGGCTTCTCAGATTGTCAGACCCTGCCCTTCTCATATTGCCAAATGGAAGGGGAGTCCCGGTATAGCCGCGCCAAATGGGAAAGAGGTATTGGTGGGGAGAGCGTAATGGGGTGTGTACCCCACACCAGTCCTGACAGGGTTAACGAGGGCTGAGAGGGCAGCTGGGTTACCTGGCCTCCCCCCAGAGAGGGAGAGCCCGGGTAAACTGAGAGTAAAGCCCAGCTGGGGAAGGGCGGGGCCAGCACTATAAAGCCAGGAGGCTGACAGCAGAAGGAGTCTGCAGGGGCAGGGGGCTGGAGTCACTCCTTGGGAGGAGAGAGGTTGTCTGGGACAAGGAGGAAGTCTGGGGCAGAGTAAGCCCTGTGAGCTTGCCCTGGAGTAAGGAAACTAGCAAGAGGCTAGGAGCGGGTGAAGCAGCCCTGGGGAGCAGAGCAGGCTCCTGTGGTAAACCCAGAAACAGGAGAGAGAAGAGGGAGAGGCTGGATAGGAAGGAGCCCATGATGCTGGCTAGGAAAGAGCAACAGGGAGGGGACAGAGCAGAGCTGAATTGCTGTAGGGTCCCCAGACAGGACCTTAGTGTAGTGCGTGGGCCTGGGTTCCCCTGACAGACACTGGTGTGTGGTGGTACCAAGCCCAGAGCAAGGGATAAGCACCATCTAGAGAAGGCATTCGACCAGTGATCTGGTTGGACTTTGTAACCCTGGAAGGAGTGGATTAAATGGGGGACCTGGCTGGAAGGCCAGGTTAGCAGAAGAGAGACTATCCAAGAGTCAGCAGGGAGCAGAAGGGGGTACCGGTGCCACAAGAGCTACTTTCCCAGCTGCAGACACAAGGAGGCACACTAGCAGTGAATGGGAACCCTGGTACGGAGAGGGTAAAAGTGGGTTGTTGTATGGCATTGTCCTGCTTATATTATGTTCCCTTCCTTGATGTCTTATATCATGCCGCAGGAGATGGAGAAATCACCAGCAGGCTGCAGACACCAGCTGCCTTGCCTACTACCTGGCAGAGTAAGTGGAGACTCGGGCTCTTATCCCTGGAGGAACCGCTTCCTTTCTTCAGGACCAAGAAGTAAGCACGACTTGTCGGACGATGCTTTCCGGGAACCCCGGGAGTGGTCCTGGGAATGCTGCTGACATCTCACCCCACATGTGATGGCAGAAATGCAGCTTTCCATGGAACTGAAGCTACATCATAATAGCTGGTTGTTGTTTTTATGGATGGTGGGTATTGGCCTCCTGCTGGCCAGGGCAGGCTAACTGACATGATGACTTAAAGCCACAAATACACACACAGCATGGAAATCAGCAGCCAACCGTGAGCAGGTTGATAGATTGAAGCAAAAAACGTGTGGAGTCAAGGACCTATAAATTTGGCCTCCAGACTCCACAGACAAGGTTTTTGTGCCGGAATTCTTACTAACACGAGCAAATGGGGTCCCTGACAGAAGTAGCCATTATCTGAAGCGGTATTACCTGAGCTCATGAAAGTTCATTCAATCCATTTATTTATGGAATTCATAATAAAAATAAAAGTGAGATTCAAGGCATTTCTGACTGGTCCCATCATTCCTCTCTTCCATGCATGGCAAATCTACAATCCTCTGACTTCATGCCATAGCTGTATATTGCGGGAAAACTAGTAAAGGCAGATCTACAACTAGTAGTCAGTAGAGCTCCATGGATCCTCCCTTCCGTGCTTAATCTAATGGAGATACTTTAGGCGAGATCCTCAACTGGTGTAAATCTGTGTAGGTCCATTGACTTCTATGCAGACTTATGACATCTGAGGATCTATCCCTTTGTCTTAAGGGAACCATTGCTTGCTGAGGTGAGTGTAAAACTAGTGTAACTCTACTGAAATTAGTTTGCCTAGGAAGAGTATAAGAACTAGACCAGTGGTTCTCAAACTTTTTTTTTTTTTCCCAATGGACCCCTTGAAAATCACTGAGGATCTCGGCGGACCACTTAATGAGCTTTTCAAATTTTGTTTGTACCATTAGCTAACTATTGGGAAACGCTTTGGATAAAAGTACTACATAAAAATACCCTTAATAATTAACATTTTTTTGTTCTAGAAATAAAAGCACACAACCCCTATTTTAATATCAGTAGTCTTACCTTTCCAATGCGATGGATGTGCCCTCTCTCCCCTGCCGCAGCAGCCCCCGGGCTGGAAAGGAGGAAGGGTCTCGCCCTCTCTCCCCCGCCGCAGCAGCCACAGAGCTGAGGCGGGGAAGGAGGGCCGTCTCTCCCCAGCAGCCACAGCCCTGGAGCTGGGCAAAGTTGCCGCTTTCTCTGGCCACCGCAGCCCTGCACATCCTAATTCCCTTCACCCCAGCTTCTCACCCCACTGTCCCCTCCCACCTACTCCTTATTCCCCCCAAGGACACCACCTCACCTTACATGTGCATCTTCTCTGGGGTCCAGGCACTTAATTAGTGGAGCCACACCTGTGAGGCTCCACTAATTAGGTGGGTGGCCCTTCGTTCTCTCGTATGCAGCTGCCCAGGCACGCACTTTAGAGGGAACTATCCATGGACCACCTGAATGGAGCTCGCAGCCACAGTTTGAGAACCTCTGGAATAGAATCATAGAATATCAGGGTTGGAAGGGACCTCAGGAGGCCATCTAGTCCAACCCCCTGCTCAAAGCAGGACCAATCCCCAACTAAATCATCCCAGCCAGGGCTTTGTCAAGCCTGACCTTAAAAACTAGAGCTTGTGTAGTCCGGACAATGGGATGAACACCCCAAAAGCACCAGGGATAGGCAAAATTGTGGATCTTTTTCTGAAAATTGTTGTAGACTCATTTTGCACCTTCGTGATTTTGGATTTTGCAAAATGGGATTTTCATGCTGAAATGTGCAGTTCAAGTTGTTGCATGCTTTGATTCATCTGGAGTAAAAATCCAGATGTTGACATTGCAATCCTTTTTAGGTTTACTTGCTTGCTTCAAGGGACTCCAATTGGAAGAGTTTAGAGCAAAAACTGGATGATTTGTAGCTTGGTTAATGAAATCAGAAATTGCAATAAAAATCAGATGCCTATATTTTTAAATTTTGAAGCTTTAAAATGGCACAAATCTTGTGTGTTTAATGACCCCAAATGATCAGAAGCTGGATTTACATCACTTCCGGCACTGTGATGAAACACTGATTCAATGATGAGTCTGAAGGAAGAGCACGGTGGGAAAAGATTCGTTGCCACAGAATTTTCTGTTGAAAGAATAAGAACAAAACCTCTTATGTGGGTTGACATTAATCTCTGAGTCTGCCTGATATGCCACAGTGCCTCATGGGTGTTTTAGTTCAGGGTATTTGGTGCCTCAACTCTCACATATGGATTGGACTACACCTCCCGTCACAGCTGGCATTCTCTTTCTGTGGCAGAGCTACATTTTGACATCCGAGTTAAAAATTTTCAGAACGTTTTGATCAGTGAAAAGTTTTGATATTTTGACTTTCTGGCTTGATTCAAGATGAAAACAAATGTCAAAATATCAGAATCTCCCAGGGGATGGAAATTCCTATCAACTCTACCTACAGTAGTTCATTTCCTAAAATGACTGTTTTCTCTCCAATGCTTACCCAATGAGACCCTGGTTTGCTTGAGAGATCTGGTGAGATCACAGCCCACAATGAATCTAAATCACAACAGGATCTTCATTGCAACAAGTCCTCTTTTATGACGGAAATGACTTATTTTAAATCCAGATGGGTTCTTTGCTCCAGGGATGGCATGAAGTAACAATCAAGATACAGTTTCTTCCCTGAAATTAAACTGAAAAATTATTAGCACAATATTTCAGAAGTGACTCTTGTTGCTAAGCTTCAGAAATGTATTAATTTCATTGTTTAAGTCAGTAGGATTTTGTTTGACATGAACGACAATTGTTTAATTTCTCCAGAGGAAGTTCTAGATTAGCGCAACATTAAAGTTAAAACATCAGCCGCAAGTTGAAAACAGCAGGTGCATGAGGAGGATTTTGGTGTAATTGATCATCTTTGAGTTTAAAAAAATATATATAAGAAGTCAAATGTGGCCATGAATTGAGAGGGATGTGATATAGCTAGACTTTAGCAAAGCTTTTGATACGGTCTCCCACAGTATTCTTGCCAGCAAGTTAAAGAAGTATGGATTGGATGAATGGACTACAAGGTGGATAGAAAGCTGGCTAGATCGTCAGGCTCAATGGGTAGTGATCAACAGCTCGATGTCTAGTTGGCAGCCAGTATCAATTGGAGTGCCCCAGGGGTCAGTTCTGGGGCCGGTTTTGTTCAACATCCTCATTAGTGATCGGGATGATGGGATGGATTGCACCCTCAGCAAGTTCGCAGATGACACTAAGCTGGGGTGGGGGAGAGTAGATACACTGGAGGGTAGGGATAGGGTCCAGAGTAACCTAGACAAATTGGAGGATTGCATCAAAAGAAATCTGATGAGGTTCAACAAGGACAAGTGCAGAGTCCTGCACTTAGGATGGAAGAATCCCATGCACTGTTACAGGCTGGGGACTGACTAGCTAAGCAGCAGTTCTGCAGAAAAGGACCAGAGGATTACAGTGAACGAGAAGCTGGATATGAGCCAGCAGTGTGTCCTTGTTGCCAAGAAGGCCGACAGCATATTGGGCTGCATTAGTAGGAGCATGGCCAGCAGATGGAGGGAAGTGATTATTCCCCTCTATTCGGCACTGGTGAGGCCACATCTGGGGTATTGCGTCCAATTTTCCCCCACCCCCGCTACAGAAGGGATGTGGACAAATTGGAGAGAGTCCAGCAGATGGCAATGAAAATGATCAGGGGGCTAGGGCACATGACTTATGAGGAGAGGCTAAGGGAACTGGGCTTATTTAGTCTGCAGAAGAGAAGTAATGGGGGATTTGATAGCAGCCTTCAGCTACCTAAAGGGGGGTTCCAAAGAGGATGGAGCTCGGCTGTTCTCAGTGGTGGCAGATGACAGAACAAGGAGCAATGGTCTCAAGTTGCAGTGGGGGAGGTTTCGGTTGGATATTAGGAAAAACTAGTTCACTAGGAGGGTGGTAAAGCACTGGAATGGGTTACCTAGGGAGGTGGTGGAATCTCCTTCCTTTGAGGTTCTTCGGGGCAGGCTTGACAAAGCCCTGGCTGGGATGATTTAGTTGGGGCTTGGTTCTGGTTTGAGCAGGGGGTTGGACTAGATGACCTCCTGAGGTCTCTTCCAACCCTAATCGTCTATGATTCTGGGATATACACCTTAATGCATTCAAAACCGCCTTCACTAGACAAGGACATTCCACCAGGGAATTAGACCAGATCTTGGAATGGGCCAAGAGAACCTGCTTCAGTACAGACATAAAACCTCCTCTGATAAAAGACAAAAAGACACAATCATCTGGGGTGAACACTTTTCATAAAGCCATCACTCTCTGTCTAACCCAGGGGTTAGCAACCTTTCAGAAGTGGTGTGCAGAGTCTTCATTTACTCACTTGAATTTAAGGTTATGCGTGCCAGTCAGACATTTTAACGTTTTTTTAGAAGGTCTCTCTCTATAAGTCGATATATTATATAACTAAACTATTGTCGTATGTAAAGGAAACAAGGTTTTCAAAATGTTTAAGAAGCTTCATTTAAAATTAAATTAAAATGCTGATCTTACGCCGCTGGCTCGCTCAGCCCGTTGCCGGCCTGGGGTTCCGTTCACCTAGGCCGGCAGCAGGCTGAGCGGGGCCTGCAGCCGGGACCCCGGCTGGCAAGGGGCAGGCAGCCAGAACCCCAGACTGGCAGTGGGCTGAGAGGGGCCAGCGGCCGGGACCCCAGACTGGCAGTGGGATGAGCAGCTCAGCCCGCTGCCGGTCTGGGGTCCGTCCGCCGGCTCCTGCCAGCCAGGGTCCCGGCTGCCAGCCCTGCTCAGCCTGCTGCCAGTCTGGGATCCCGGCCCTGCCCAAACAGAATAGGTACCTACCTTCTCCCTGGTTCTAGCCATTCTCTTCCTCTCTCTCCTCACTGAACTGAGGGTGGGAGTGTGCTGAGAACTGGGTTGGGGGTGAAGGAGCAGGCTGGGGGTTGGGGTGCAGGGTCTGGCCAGGAGCTAGAATGAGGGAGGGGGCTTAGGGTTGGGGCAGGAGGTTTGGGTGTGGAGCGCTTACCTGGGCAGCTCCCATTCGGTGCAAGGGGTGCAGGTGGGAAAGGTATGGTGTGGGGGGGGGGAAAGATGTGCAGGAGCTCCCATTTGGTGCTCAGGATGGGAGTGGGAATGTGGGGGGTGCAAGAGTCAGGGCAGGGGGCTGAGGGCATGTGAGGAGGGTGCAGGAGTCAAGGCATGGGGTGTGGGGGGGGCTGGTATGTGTGGGGGTGCTGGAGTCAGGGCTGGGGTCATGGGGGTGCAGGGGTCAGGGCAGAGGGCTGGGAAGGTGTATGGGGGAGTGCAGGGGTCAGGGCAGAGGGCTGGGCGTGTGGGTTAGGGTCATGGGGCCTGAGCGGCTCACGGCAGGGGGCTGGAGGGGATATGCCCTGATTCCACCCCCCGTCCCCACAGCCACGTCCCCACCTCTTCTCCGCCTCCTCCCCGGAGTAGGGGGCGCGCTGCGGCTCCACTTCTCCCCCTCCCTCGCAAGGGCCGTCAGCTGATCGGTGGCAGGGAGGGAGCGGAGGAGGGGCGGGAACCCAGCACGCTGGGGGAAGAGGCGGAGGAGGGGGAACTTGCCTGCCCTGCCACAGCCGCCGCCGGCAGGACCAAGCTTCTTCACCCTGCCCCCGCAGGGAGGGGCGGAGAAGAGCGGGCCGGGGTGGGCCGGATTTTTAATGGCACGCTGCTGCCTGCCGGGGTCCCGGCCTGGGTTCGGCAGCGGGCTGAGTGGGGCCGGCGGCTGGGACCCGGCAGGCAGCAGCGTGCCATTAAAAATCGGCTCGTGTGCCATCTTTGGCACGCGTGCCATAGGTTGCCGACCCCTGATCTAACCTATCAGTCCTCGTCTCCAAAGGAAACCTGTACAAGGCTTTCAAGAGATGAGCCTTAAATTCATAACTTTGCTCGGCACTAAAAATCATGGCCTGAACAGAGACCCCGGATTTATGGAGTATTACAACAATCTGTAACCCACTAACCACCCCCGGCTGCCTTTCCCTCCCTGTCCCTTCCTTTTCCCCTAGGACTGGAGGAGTGTTAATGGGCCACTTCACCTTGAACCGTCCCTTGAAATGCATGTTAACTTCTTATGATAAACCACCTGTTCCATCTATAATGACAGGTTTCAGAGTAACAGCCGTGTTAGTCTGTATTCGCAAAAAGAAAAGGAGGACTTGTGGCACCTTAGAGACTAACCAATTTATTTGAGCATGAGCTTTCGTGAGCTACAGCTTACTTCATCGGATGCATTCAGTTAGTCTCTAAGGTGCCACAAGTACTCCTTTTCTTTCTGTTCCATCTAGTATTTAGCTGTGATGCGCTGAGTACCTTTCCCAGACCTGAAGAGGAGCTCTGTGTAGCTTGAAAGCTTGTCTCTTCTGCCAACAGAACTTGGTTCAATAAAAGATTGTCTCTATAATACTACCTTGTCTCTATAATACCACCAGTAAAGTAAACACTGTACTTTAAATGGCAGAGTAAGTTCCTCAGCTGCTGTAGATCCGATCCACTGAAGTCAAAGGAGCTATGCCAGTCTGCAACAGCTGAGCATCTGACCCAGACTTACGTATGTTGTTTTGTTCCAAGGGAGAACTGTAATCTGGGAGTCTGAAACAAGGAAGCACCAGACTTAAATTCCCCCCGTTACCATCAGCGCTAAATGTCCTTCAGCCAAAAAGGAAAAAATAATTCTGAAATTCTAAAATCAATATAGATCAGCAGAGAACAAAGCAGGAGCCTTGTTAGTCAGGCTTGTGTGAGTAGCCACTAGTTACTGCAGTGGATTTGCACTCTCAGACCCCGGCTTCTGTCAGGAGGGGGAGAACCAACAAAATTCGGAAATACGGATCTGCTTGTTCTAACCAGCTTGCTGTGCCATAATTGCAATCTGCCGTCTCAGGGAACCAGACAGATTTGTTTAAATGAACCCAGCCCCTACAGCATCTGTCCCAAACAAACACTATTCCGTCTCAGAAGCCGGTGTGAAAAGGTACAATTTGTGTCTGTGGTTGAGTTTTATTCAAAGCTCTTCTTTTATGAATATACGCCCCATAATTACTAGCAGAGCCTCCCAGCTTTCTTCTGGACAGAGCAGACTTGCTTCAGGGGTGCCGAGAGGACAGGTATTTAGGAAAGCAACTGGGGCGCCATTGGTTGGTGAAGAGAATGAGAGGTCATTGTGTTCCCCCGTGAGCAACAAGAATGATGTAGTGGTGGGAGTCTGCTATAGACCACCGGACCAGGGGGATGAGGTGGATGAGGCTTTCTTCCGGCAGCTCGCAGAAGCTACTAGATCGCACGCCCTGGTTCTCATGGGTGACTTTAATTTTCCTGATATCTGCTGGGAGAGCAATATAGCGGTGCATAGACAATCCAGGAAGTTTTTGGAAAGCGTAGGGGACAATTTCCTGGTGCAAGTGCTAGACGAGCCAACTAGGGGGGGAGCTTTTCTTGATCTGCTGCTCACAAACAGGGAAGAATTAGTGGGGGAAGCAAAAGTGGATGGGAATCTGGGAGGCAGTGACCATGAGTTGGTCGAGTTCAGGATCCTGACACAGGGAAGAAAGGTAAGCAGCAGGATACGGACCCTGGACTTCAGGAAAGCAGACTTTGACTCCCTCAGGGAACGGATGGGTAGGATCCCCTGGGGGACTAACATGAAGGGGAAAGGAGTCCAGGAGAGCTGGCTGTATTTCAAGGAATCCCTGTTGAGGTTATAGGGACAAACCATGCCGATGTGTCAAAAGAATAGTAAATATGGCAGGCGACCAGCTTGGCTTAACGGTGAAATCCTAGCGGATCTTAAACATAAAAAAGAAGCTCACAAGAAGTGGAAGGTTGGACATATGACCAGGGAAGAGTATAAAAATATTGCTCAGGCATGTAAGAATGAAATCAGGAGGGCCAAATCGCACCTGGAGCTGCAGCTAGCGAGAGATGTCAAGAGTAACAAGAAGGGTTTCTTCAGGTATGTTGGCAACAAGAAGAAAGCCAAGGAAAGTGTGGGCCCCTTAATGAATGAGGGAGGCAACCTAGTGACAGAGGATGTGGAAAAAGCTAACGTGCTCAATGCTTTTTTTTGCCTCTGTCTTCACTAAGGACAGTTCCCAGACTGCTGCACTGGGCTTCACAACATGGGGAATAGATGGCCAGCCCTCTGTGGAGAAAGAGGTGGTTAGGGACTATTTAGAAAAGCTGGACGTGCACAAGTCCATGGGGCCGGACGAGTTGCATCCGAGAGTGCTAAAGGAATTGGCGGCTGTGATTGCAGAGCCATTGGCCATTATCTTTGAAAACCCGTGGCGAACGGGGGAAGTCCCAGATGACTGAAAAAAGGCTAATGTAGTGCCAATCTTTAAAAAAGGGAAGAAGGAGGATCCTGGGAACTACAGGCCAGTCAGCCTCACCTCAGTCCCTGGAAAAATCATGGAGCAGGTCCTCAAAGAATCAATCCTGAAGCACTTACATGAGAGGAAAGTGATCAGGAACAGCCAGCATGGATTCACCAAGGGAAGGTCATGCCTGACTAATCTAATCGCCTTCTATGATGAGATTACTGGTTCTGTGGATGAAGGGAAAGCAGTGGATGTATTGTTTCTTGACTTTAGCAAAGCTTTTAACACGGTCTCCCACAGTATTCTTGTCAGCAAGTTAAAGAAGTATGGGCTGGATGAATGCACTATAAGGTGGGTAGAAAGTTGGCTAGATTGTCGGGCTCAACGGGTAGTGATCAATGGCTCCATGTCTAGTTGGCAGCCGGTGTCAAGTGGAGTGCCCCAGGGGTCGGTCCTGGGGCCGGTTGGTGAAACACTGGAATGCGTTACCTAGGGAGGTGGTAGAATCTCCTTCCTTAGAAGTTTTTATGGTCAGGCTTGACAAAGCCCTGGCTGGGATGATTTAATTGGGGATTGGTCCTGCTTTGAGCAGGGGGTTGGACTAGATGACCTCCTGAGGTCCCTTCCAACCCTGATATTCTATGATTCTATGATTCATCCGCAGGGATTGAACCCTAGCATCCCCGAGATCTAAAAGCATCAGCCTTGGTTGCTCGAGCTAAAAGACCAGCTCTGATACCTTGGAGTAGTAAACTCATAAACCTCTTACCTAACCTCATCAACTTCCCCCAGCCACTAGAGGGAGACAGACTCCCTCTGGCACTCATGCGGGTTCCAGAGCTGTAGAAAAATTAGAGATCTCATAGTCTCGTGTGTCTGCCTCAAAGGCTGTCCTTGTAACTCTCCCACACCTTAAAGCAGCCTCCACCCTGCTTTACCTTACACCTTTTCCAGGCTCCACAGTATGCAGGTTACCCCAGATCACAAATAGTTTCAAGCAGGGCTAATCTGCCTTGTCTACAGTGGGGGTCTCCACTGGCACAGTGAGGTCTGGGGCTGGCCTTGGATCCAGCAATCCTCAGTGTAAAAGATTAAGGCATAGCTCGAGGCCCATGAGTATCTCTAAGGAAGCCTACATTGTGTATGGTGGGCCTAATGCTGACATCTGCCCTGTGGAGTTGGCATGCTCCCCAGTTCTGTGGAAAGCCTTTATGAGAACAGCTATTTCATCGGAAAGATCTTTTTCACATGGTGAACAAGACAAATGGAGAGTAAGAGACAACATCTCTTGCCAAACAGAGAATCTGTCAGACAATCTGGTCTAGATTACCAGTAGGGTCTATGCTCGAGGACTCCATGGAAGACTTTTGGAAGTAGGTGGAGCTCTTTCCTCCACGTCATTGTTCAGTCAGTGCTCCAGCGGGGTGTTATTAGGTGGTGGTGTACACAAAACTAAAGCCTTGATTGCCCGTGAGCCTTACATACCTCCTAGCACACTGGGGAGGCAAGTGGCCAAATGCAGCCATAGTGCAAAGAGGAACGACTTCAGGGTGGAATTTGGCCTGAGGTTTCACCCCGTGTCCCAGACAAATTCTAGCCTGGGTAATTACCTTCCCACCTCCCAAACCATTCCCTACAGTGTCAGTTGGGTGAAGCATTCTTCTCCCACTGTCCCAGGATGTTGGGTAGAGTTGTTGTGTATAAACAGCTGCCGAGTTTCCTCCCCAGAGGTGGCTGCATTATAGTGGTGGGTGAAGTGAGGTGATCTGGTTTAGAGGTGCTCAGCGATGTTTTGTGAAATCTTATTATTCAGAACAACTAGCAACCAAGATCCCCACCCCCAACTCTTTCACCAAAGTTTCCAGAACAGCCACAGTAGCAACCGAGACAACACCAACCTTTTAAGCACTGTACGCAGAGTATCTGGCCAGCAGGATGAGATTAAATATCAGAACAACTAGCAATCAAAAAGACACAAACATCAGAAAATTAATAATGCTGCTCTATGACCTGTCTTTGTGACCCCCTACTAACAGTGCAACTCTGTCCCCTCTAGTGAGGAGTTGGTTGAGTCTGCTCTTGCCCTTGAGTTAATGTGCTGATATTTTATCTCAAGCAGTAAAGTCCCATACCCTTGTAGGCTGAGTTCCGGAGTTCAATCCCCACAGACCATCTAGCCCGGCGTGTTGTTATGTCTGGAATCTGGGGTCACTGGTTGCTGCATCCTCATTGCCTGGAGGAGAAGCCTGCTGCCCTCATGCACTCATCTCCCCCTGCAGGCTGTGTCTTTTCTTGCCCATTGCTCCCCTTCTATCTATCTTAGGTACTGAAATGGGCCCCATTTCCACCTGAGCACCTCATGACCCTTCATACATCTTTCCTCCCAACACCGCTGGGAGGCAGGGCACTGCCATTACCCCCCCTCCCTGGCACAGAGGAGGAACTGAGGCACAGAGAGACTAAGACTCAGATCCTCAAAGGTATTTAGGTGCCTAACACCCACTGATTTCTATGGGAGTTAGGTGCCTAGATACCACTGAGGATCTGGGTCTAAGTGACCGGCCCAAACTCACACAGGGATTTCAATTTGCCAGGCTAGTGCCCCTAACCACTAAAACAACAAGGAGTCCGGTGGCACCTTAACCACTAAGCCATCCTTCCCTCTTCCCTTTGGTCCTCTGCTTTCAGCTTCCTTTCATCCTCTCCCTTTCTTCCCATCCCCCTCTTCTGTGGTGTTTGCTCTCTTCCCTTTGATTTACTCTCATCTTTTTCTCTTGTTCTTGTCTCTCTCTTTGCCTCAGAAACCAGCTGTCCCTAGATCCATTTTTTTAAACCAGTATTTCAATGTCACGTCAATCTCTCCTTCCCATCTCAGCTTTCCCCCTCTGGCCTCCTTTGCATTGACACTCCCTGCTAGTGCCCTGTCACTCCATCACCTCTCTACTCCCCTTGTGTGAACCCCCTTGTTCAGTTCTCTCCTCAGCAAGGTCACAAGTCAGGCAGACACACCCCAGCACCAGCCTGGGAGGGTTTTAAAAAAGGAGAGCAGAGAGATGACCAAATAGAGGTGGAAATACAGCTTCTTGCAAGATCCTTCTGCCACATGTTGTCTCCAGAGAGGCTGAGGTATCTATTAGGTTGCTGGGAGAGATGTCAGTTTGAAGACATGCCCAAGTTGATACTGATAAGAGGGACGTTTCTCTCTTGGTCCTTTGCCTTCTCCACCCTTTCGACCAGGTCATGGACAGCACATTTTCCTGGCTGGCTCCGAGTGCTATCTGTCAGGTGCCAGCCTGGACCAAAGCCATCCCCAGAAGGCTCCACCTCGGATCAAGGCGGGCCATGAATGACTGAGGTTGGCTGCACAAGTGCTGGTTGTGTGACAGCTGTGGTTCCTGACATTTGGGGGAAGACAGACGTTAATAAAGCCACCACCCACCTCTAGTGGACGTGTCCTCAAGGAAGAGTGATGCCCGTTGTCGGAGAGGGAGAGAAAGAGTAATTAAAAGGCTCAGTGACAGGCCATGTGAAAAACACAACACACAGAGACATCTCTGGTGAGAGAGCCTGTATTGTCCGTCTGTCTGTCTCTCCCCAGGCATAGTTAATGCCAGTGATAGGTGAACAATTGACAGAGGACTGAAGGCCTTTTGCTATAGCAGATACAGCAGTGGGGGAAGCAGCAAGACAAGCTTCCTCCGTACTGCCTAGCCCTGACTCGGGGGCAGGAGGGGAGGGGGATCATCTCTAGTGATGCAAAGGGAGTTCACTCAGGCCTTGGTCTCTGTGCTTAGGGCACCAGTCAGTGCCGAATGAGGCCTGATTGAGAACCCGTGGCCTAGTAATGGAGCTGAAACTCGCTCGACTGTGCCGCTGCTCTTATCACCAGGGAGATGGGCATGAAAACAGGCTGGATCTTTGCTGCTTGGGGAGATACTGGAATCCAAAGGCCTTCCCCTCCTGCAGTGAGGGTGGAAGGCCCCTGGGCTGTGTGGCCTCCCTGAGCCAAGCTGACACATTGGGCAGGGAGGATTCATTCCCATACCCGCTCTTCCATCCCCACGAGAAAACCCAGTCACTTGGGCTCCTGGAGCGACGGGTTCACTGTTTGTACTTCAGCCCCTCGGTCAGTGATGGAGTCCCCTCCCCTGTCGCCCTAAGCCAAGGCCAAGACTGTGTCACTATCCTGGTGCAACTTCGGCAAAGGCCATAGGCCGTCTAGGGCACCAGTGGCAGGCTGGCAAAGCTACGGGTGCATGCCTGTGTGAATTTGGTACTGGTCCATAGGGATGGAGAGCCATATCCAAGTGATCAGAGCACCCAGAAGGTGATGGAAAACACATGCCAGACCACTGTGTGTTTCCCCCTTGGTCACCCCCCAGTGCAGCTTCTCATTTAGGGTCTGACCCAAAACTCACTGAGGCCTTCAGTGGGCATGGGTTTTGATGGGCATTGCTGTTGTGGGCCCTGGCCCGTCGGTTGCTGGGCACCTCAGGGGCCATGCTTTGGACCCTCTGGACTGAAGGGGCTGCCCTGCTGTACGGACCAGATGTCTAGGGTGCTCCTCTCAAGGTCTCTTGCTTTGTGCTCGGCCAGCCTGCAGATCGGTGCTCACAGAGCATTTGCAGGGCAGGGCCTTCTGTATTTTAAAGGTGATTGTGTGAGGGGGAGGGGAGAGATAAAGCCCAGCTCCTGGCTTTCCTTCTAAGCAGCTCTCGCTGATAAGGGAAGCTAACTCAGTTAGTGAAGAATTGTTCGTCACCTCACCCCTCCGGGTCTCCTTCCTCAGAGGAGGTGAATGTGCAAAGAGAATCCGTGTCACTCCTGGCCTTCCCTGACTGGTGTTGTCTCTCCAGTTCTCACGCTATCACACCCCTCCCTAATCCTGAGCACCCTCTGTAGTTTGACTCCGTTGAGCAGCTATAGAGGGGGACATTTCTGTACATGCTGTTGTTGTGAACTATTTTACTCATTAAGTTGTCACTATTTTTGCCAGTTCTCCTCTGAGCCTTTACCCTCAGGCAGGTCATTTCTGGATGATATAAGTCACTCCTCGGGTAGAGTGGGTTGCTCAGGGAGAGGAGCAAAAAATCATCTATCCCCCATTGCGGTAGTATTGGAGCACCTCATGGTTGTTGATATAGTCATCCTCGCAGCGCCCCATGAGGTAGGGATGTGCTATTATCCCCACGTGTGAAACCAGGTCACAGAGAGACTAAGTGATTTGACCCAGGCCACACAGGAAGCGTGTGGCAGAGTGGGGAATTGAACATGATCTCCTGACTCCTAAGCTAGTACCGTAGCCACTGGACCGTCCTTCCCCCTCGTTCTGCGTCACTTTCTACAAGGGCAGGGTCGGTTAACTTCAGGCTTGGAGCAAATTTCAACTGGGGGCTGTCCCTAATGATGGGAGAACCTCCGAAAAGTTCTGAGTTCAAGGTGAGTCTGGATCATTATTATTTGTATTACAGTAGGGCCTTGAAATCCCAGTCATGGACCAGGACCCCAATGTGCTAGGTGCTGTACAGACAAAGAACAAAAGGATGGTCTCTGCCCCAAAGACCTTACAATGTAGGATAAGCACCCAAAATTTCAGCTGCTGACCTGAGGCTTATCAGAACCTCGTAAGCCTGCAAAATCGTGCTGGCAGTACCATAAGAAGAGATGGTGAAGCTGCATGGATGATATAATAGGTCTTTCCCACCTCTGACTTGGACAAATCTTCTTCTGGATGCAAAAACTGCTGTTAAAAACCATTTCAGACCATGACAAAAAAGATTGGTTTGAGCTCAAGGATAAAAATGGGTGATGATTTGGATGTTATTTTTTCTGAATGTGCACTTCCATGTCTGGAAATTACATTCTGTCTACCTACAACTCCCCCTGGAACCTCCTTGGAAGAAGTTCTTCTTCTTCTACCTTCCTAGACCCTGTAATCTCTGTAATCTTGCTAGCACAAAACGTCGGCCAAGCTACACCCCAGAGGTGGCTGTATTTCAGTGGCAGGTGGAGATTGCTTCTCTTATGCTCTACTCTTCTGCCCTGTCCCCCTCACTTCATTCCCATCCCCTTTCTTTCCATTTAGTGTATCCTGTCCATCACAGAGCCGCTCAGCCTGGAGCACCTTGCAGTGTCAGATCATGGCACAACAGGGGCACCTGCCTCAGTTTCCCTCCTTCAGAGTCCCCAGTAACTTCATGCAAACTTTCTTGCCTCAGTAAATACTCCTCTTGCGGCCAGTTTGTTACAAAAATATAGTTCATTTATCACCCCAGTACATGTAATGCTTAAAATCCCACACCTTCTAGTCCCTCCATATACCTCACTCCAGCATCTTCCACCATACCTAGGCTCTTCCTCAGTCCTCTCCTGTTCTTCCGGCAGGACATCCACCCCAGCATTCCCAGCTGGAGCTCTACCCCCGCTCTTCCCAGCAGGAGGCCCCACAACCTCTCTGCTGGGGGATCAGCCTCATCGTGACAGCATCCCTCACTCCCCCTGTTCTGCTAGGCCTTTTGTCTCAGACAGGCCAACAGGGAGGCCTTTCCACTGTTGCCCTGGCTCCTGCCCTCCAGTGCAGAGACATCAGTGCTCAGGGTTCAGCTGATCACCACATTTGGGTTCGGGAAGGAATTTTCCTCCAGGGCAGATTGGAAGAGGCCCTGGACGTTTTTCGCCTTCCTCTGTAGCATGGGCACGGGTCACTTGCTGAAGGATTCTCTGCTCCTTGAGGTCTTTAAACCATGATTTCAGGACTTCAATAGCTCAGACATAGGTGAGAGGTTTTTCTCAGGAGTCGATGGGTGAGATTCTGTGACCCGCATTGTGCAGGAGGTCAGACTAGATGATCATAATGGTCCCTTCTGACCTTAGTATCTATGAATAAGTCCATGGCTGTTCCCTATTCTTCAGCCCTGGGCTTTAGCAATCTGGGTTAGAAGGCAGCAGTTCTGCTGCTCTCTGGCCTTCAGCACTCTGCAGCCCTATGGTCCTGGCTCAGGGAGATCAGCTAGCAAACCCCTCTGCTGCTCTCCTGCCTTTCCCCAGGGACACCTACAGCTTCCTTCCAGGACCTCCTACAGTCTCCTGGTCTCTAGCAAGTCTCACCTGCCAAGCTCCCCCAGATGCCTTTTTATAAGCCCAACTGGGGTCAGCTGATCAGTCCCAGCTGTACTAGTCTCTTCTCTCTTAAAGGGCTTGTGTCACCCACCTCCAAAAAACATCATGGAACGAACATGCCATTTGCCACGATCATATCATTCCCTCGGCTGGCTTGTTCTGCCCCTCCCCGCCCCTTGTGTCTGTCTATTTAGACTGTAAGCTCTTTGGGACAGGTTCTCCCCATCCCAAAGGGCCAAGCCCCAGACCCAGGTCAATATATAAAATCAGATCTTACCCACAAATCACGCTGTTGTCAATCCTTTAGAATCTAAAATCTAAAGGTTTATTCATAAAAGGAAAAAGATCTAGATGAGAGCTAGAATTGGTTAAATGGAATCAATTACATACCGTAATGGCAAAGTTCTTGGTTCAGGCTTGTAGCAGTGATAGGGTAAAGTGTAGGTTCAAATCAAGTCTCTAGAGTACATCCACAGCTGGGAGGGGTCATTCAGTCCTTTGTTCAAAGCTTCAGTGCAGCAAAGTCCCTCTAGAGGAAAGAAGCAAGATTGAGGACAAGATGCAGATGAGGCAGCTGCCTTTTATAGTCTCCTTCAGGTGTAAGAACACCTCTTTGTCTTACTGTGGAAAATTACAGCAAAATGGAGTTTGGAGTCACATGGGCAAGTCACATGTCAATGCATGACTCAGTTCTTTACAGGTGGCAGCCATTGCTCACATGCTACCTTTTATAGTCTCTTGCCATGTGGTCTTTGCTTTCTTTGTCCCAAGGACAGGCTATCCAGCACATGGCACAGAAAAACCTGAAGAGTTCTGTCCATAGGCAGGTCCCTGCATACCTTGCTGAGTCACAAGGCATATCTGCTTTCTCTCAATGGGTCAACTGTATAGCTGATGGTCCTTAATGGGCCATCAGGCAGGCTAGGCAGAGCTGACACCAATTTGTCTGGGATGTCACCCAGAAGCATAGCAGAAGTTTGAAACACAGACAGTATTATTATTCATAACTTCAACTACAAAAATGATACACATATATGGATAGCATAATTATAACCAGCCAATCATAACCTTCCCATAGACACCTTACATGTCCACCTTTGTACAATATTTGCTGAAAATATAGAACAGTGGTTGCAACAGCGATCTATACGGTTAGAGATTCTGTCAATAACGTCACAGGGACCATCTACTACTCTGTGCTTATGCAGTGCCTAGCACAATAGGGCTGCATTTGTGGCTGGCCCTTAGGCCCTACCCTGATAAATGTGATTAATGCTAATAAGGTGGTACTGTTCTTTGGGATGACAGAAGCTGTGCAGAGCCTTGACAGTACAACGGTGGAATTGTACAAATGCCCTCAGTTACATAATGCCAGTGATGGGGGCGATTGGCCCCATAGACTCTAAGCAAACCCCATGAAACAGCTATCGCTGCCTTTCAGCATTAATGTAACTTGTTGTTTTTCTCTTCCTTTTACTTATGTCTGAGTGTCGCTCTGTTTTGTAACGATGAAGGGCATTAGTCCTGCCAGAACTCTGAAGGCAAGGCATTTGCTTCATGCATTGTTGTTTTTTTTTATTGCCATCAGAGAAGTGATCTGACCTCTAGTGCTTCCTTGTTTTATGATCATCCATATTGAAAGCTCCCTAGATTTATGTACTGTAAATGGTAACTGCTTTGTTCTTTAGGTTATGTGCCTGGGATCCATATGGTCCTGTCGTGCCTGCTTGTAAAGTTTAAGGGCATTTGGGGAAGTAGGCAGAGGAGGCTTTTCCATTGTGTTTTATTCAAATTCTTCCAGTAAGTAACTTTTGTGAATCTCCGATTCTTTGGCTTTTAATTGAATGTTCTAACCCATTTGGCTGAAGTCTCTGAATACTTGGGTACTTTATAAGGTATATTTGTGATAGATTATCTGCAAGTATCTACATGAGCTGACTCAGGGTCAGCTCTGAAGAAGTGGTGTTTTACCCATGAAAGCTTATGCCCAAATAAATCTGTTAGTCTTTAAGGTGCCACCAGACTCCTTGTTGTTTTTGTGGATACAGACTAACACAGCTACCCCTGGATTCTTAAGAGAGAGTGTTCATCCCTTAATGTTGGCTAAATGAAACTCTTTTTCAAAACATAACTAACTGTGTTTCATGTTGTGATGGGTAAATCTCAGGGCAGGTCTACACTACGGAGCTAAGCTGACCTAAGTTACCCAACTCCAGCTACCTGAATAACGTAGCATAGCTTAGGCTAACTTACTGCAGGGTCTACGCCACGCTGGGTCAACAAGAGAAACTCTCCTGTTGACTTCCCTTATGCTTCTTGTTCTGGTTGAGTATTGGAGTCAACGAGAGAGCAATTGGCTGTTGATTTAGCAGGTCTTCACTAGACCCGCTAAATTGACCCCTGGTGGATCATTTGCCACGCGTCGATCCCCAGTAAGTGGAGACAAGCCTGTGACATATTGCCCCCCTTTAAGATGCCACCTGATGTACTGGGATACCACTGAGCCCACCTGTTCTGCCAGCCTGGACACCCTTTAACCCTGTCTTGCTGAGCCAAGCTTTTAAACCTCCTCCAGCACACACACACACGCAGGGCCACACGCAACTGCAGAACGACAGAAACTGAGATCAGCTCTGGGAAGACTCAGCTTAAGTGGCTTGCCCCAGCCCTCAGTTGTCACCTTCCTTGGTGTGCAGACCCAAAGGTATATTGTCTTGCGCTGTAGAGAAACCTATACAATGCAACCTCATAAATTCACCCCCTCCCTCAATGTGGAGGAAGATATGCACAACTTCTCCCCCCCCCCGTTAGAAATTACAGAAATTGGGTTTATTAATAAACAAAACAAATTTATTAACTAGAAAGAGTAGATTTTACATGGCTAAAGAGATAGCAAACAGAACAAAGCAGATTACTAAGCAAATTAAAAAAAACATGCAAACTAAGCTTGATTCACCAAAGAAACAGATTACAAAATGTAGTTTCTCACCCTAAATGTTGAATTAGGCTGGATGCAGAGTTTCTGTAGCTCAGAATTCCAGTTATTTCTTCTTAAACAACAAGGAGTCTGGTGGCACCTTAAAGACTAACAGATTTATTTAAGCATAAGTTTTTGTGGGTAAAAAACACATTATTTCTTCTTACAGACTGTACCCCTGTCTCAGTCTGGACTCACCCCTGCCTTTCGCTTCAGGTTAGTTCCTTCGTCCCTTCGGGTTCTTTCAGCAGTCCTTCTTCTTGGGTAGGCAATGGAGGAGAGTCCCATTTGCCTTCCTCCCCACCCTTAATTAAGATTTACATAAGACAGGAATCCTTTGTTTCCCAAACTTGACCCCCCCCTTCCCTTTTAGTGGAAAGTTACAAGAAATCCCAGATAACGTTTAGTTTCAGGTGACAAGACCACCTGACCTAGTAGTGTCACAATTACGTCCCAGGATGCCTCCCAGGAAGGAGAGAGATTAGTATCTTCACAGTCTCATTTCTCCCTAATGGCCCATCAAATTTGATGGCCTGTCATCTGGTGGGTGTCTTCCCAATACACACCCAGTTGTAATTGTTACATAGTCCATATTCCTAACTTCAGATACAGAAATGGTACAGGCATACAAATTGGGTAATCGCATTCAGTAGATCATAACCTTTCCAATGATACTTTACATGAGCCATCTTGCATAAAGTACATCTCAGTTATGTCACATCCATATCATAAGCATATTTTCATAAAGAATATGGAGCATAATGTCACAAAGCCCTCAGCAGGCATGGTGAGGATGGCTTAAGAAGGGGCCTGGAATCAATGAGTGGAGATACCAAGCTCCTTATTTTAAATCTGTCTGTAACAATAAAGAATAATGGACTGGATGTCTAAGGAGCAAAGATGACTCTTGATAAAGGCTCAAATCCTCCAAACTATTTTGGTGCCTAAATCCCAATGAAATCAACGGGAATTAGCTGCCTAAGGACCTTTGAAGATCTGGACGAAAGAGCAGGTGAGGGAGTACTTGGAAAGTGTGAGCATACACAGTGTAAATCAGCCATCCAGGCTACATGACGGGAGAGAAGTAAAGGGAATGAATTACAACATTTTTCAAACCATTAACCAACAGTATTTCTGAAATATCATGGTGAATTGGAGTGGTACTGGAAGGCTGGAGAAAAACAAATGTAATACCTGTGGGAGATGGAAACAAAATATGGCCAATGAAAATGGAGCATCATCCTGACAATTCTAACCCTATGAATAATAGAACAAACATTGAGAGAAATCACTAGAGATCTAGTGAATTTATTTTTAAAACCCACTCGTAAGCCATAGGTCTGGGTTTATAAAGAGTAAATCTTGCCAGATACCGCTGTTTGCTATTTTTAGCAGAAACCGCTAGTGGATAAAAGGTTTAGGGGATTTTATTAAAACATTTGAAACCCTGCTCTCAAAATGAATTCAAATATGCATAGGTTAGCCAAAGGAGGCTGGGGTGTGGAATATAACAGGCTACATATCTTGGAAGGGTGTAAACTGCTGTAAACCGGTACGAAACTGCAGAAAAACCTAAGTGTCTCTGGATTAAGTTTAGAAGTGTGAGCAACAAGAGTGATGTAGTGGTGGGAGTCTGCTATAGACCACCGGACCAGGGGGATGAGGTGGATGAGGCTTTCTCCGGCAACTCGCAGAAGCTACTAGATCGCACGCCCTGGTTCTCATGGGTGACTTTAATTTTCCTGATATCTGCTGGGAGAGCAATACTGCGGTGCATAGACAATCCAGGAAGTTTTTGGAAATCGAAGGGGACAATTTCCTGGTGCAAGTGCTAGAGGAGCCAACTAGGGGGGGAGCTTTTCTTGACCTGCTGCTCACAAACAGGGAAGAATTAGTAGGGGAAGCAAAAGTGGATGGGAATCTGGGAGGCAGTGACCATGAGTTGGTCGAGTTCAGGATCCTGACACAGGGAAGAAAGGTAAGCAGCAGGATACGGACCCTGGACTTCAGGAAAGCAGACTTCGACTCCCTCAGGGAACGGATGGGTAGGATCTCCTGGGGGACTAACATGAAGGGGAAAGGAGTCCAGGAGAGCTGGCTGTATTTCAAGGAATCCCTGTTGAGGTTATAGGGACAAACCATGCCGATGAGTCGAAAGAATAGTAAATATGGCAGGCGACCAGCTTGGCTTAACGGTGAAATCCTAGCGGATCTTAAACATAAAAAAGAAGCTCACAAGAAGTGGAAGGTTGGACATATGACCAGGGAAGAGTATAAAAATATTGCTCGGGCATGTAGGAATGAAATCAGGAGGGCCAAATCGCACCTGGAGCTGCAGCTAGCAAGAGATGTCAAGAGTAACAAGAAGGGTTTCTTCAGGTATGTTGGCAACAAGAAGAAAGCCAAGAAAAGTGTGGGCCCCTTAATGAATGAGGGAGGCAACCTAGTGACAGAGGATGTGGAAAAAGCTAATGTATTCAATGCTTTTTTTGCCTCTGTCTTCACTAACAAGGACAGCTCCCAGACTGCTGAGCTGGGCATCACAACATGGGGAGTAGATGGCCAGCCCTCTGTGGAGAAAGAGGTGGTTAGGGACTATTTAGAAAAGCTGGACGTGCACAAGTCCATGGGGCTGGACGAGTTGCATCCGAGAGTGCTAAAGGAATTGGCGGCTGTGATTGCAGAGCCATTGGCCATTATCTTTGAAAACCCGTGGCGAACGGGGGAAGTCCCAGATGACTGAAAAAAGGCTAATGTAGTGCCAATCTTTAAAAAAGGGAAGAAGGAGGATCCTGGGAACTACAGGCCAGTCAGCCTCACCTCAGTCCCCAGAAAAATCATGGAGCAGGTCCTCAAAAAATCAATCCTGAAGTACTTACATGAGAGGAAAGTGATCAGGAACAGTCAGCATGGATTCACCAAGGGAAGGTCATGCCTGACTAATCTAATCACCTTCTATGATGAGATTACTGGTTCTGTGGATGAAGGGAAAGCAGTGGATGTATTGTTTCTTGACTTTAGCAAAGCTTTTGACACGGTCTCCCACAGTATTCTTGTCAGCAAGTTAAAGAAGTATGGGCTGGATGAATGCACTATAAGGTGGGTAGAAAGTTGGCTAGATTGTCGGGCTCAACGGGTAGTGATCAATGGCTCCATGTCTAGTTGGCAGCCGGTGTCAAGTGGAGTGCCCCAGGGGTCGGTCCTGGGGCCGGTTTTGTTCAATATCTTCATAAATGATCTGGAGGATGGTGTGGATTGCACTCTCAGCAAATTTGCGGATGATACTAAACTGGGAGCAGTGGTAGATACGCTGGAGGGCAGGGATAGGATACAGAGGGACCTAGACAAATTGGAGGATTGGGCCAAAAGAAATCTGATGAGGTTCAACAAGGATAAGTGCAGGGTCCTGCACTTAGGACGGAAGAACCCAATGCACAGCTACAGACTAGGGACCGAATGGCTAGGCAGCAGTTCTGCGGAAAAGGACCTAGGGGTGACAGTGGACGAGAAGCTGGATATGAGTCAGCAGTGTGCCCTTGTTGCCAAGAAGGCCAATGGCATTTTGGGATGTATAAGTAGGGGCATAGCGAGCAGATCGAGGGACGTGATCGTCCCCCTCTATTCGACATTGGTGAGGCCTCATCTGGAGTACTGTGTCCAGTTTTGGGTCCCACACTACAAGAAGGATGTGGATAAATTGGAGAGAGTCCAGCGAAGGGCAACAAAAATGATTAGGGGTCTGGAACACATGAGTTATGAGGAGAGGCTGAGGGAACTGGGATTGTTTAGTCTGCAGAAGAGAAGAATGAGGGGGGATTTGATAGCTGCCTTCAACTACCTGAGAGGTGGTTCCAGAGAGGATGGTTCTAGACTATTCTCAGTGGTAGAAGAGGACAGGACAAGGAGTAATGGTCTCAAGTTGCAGTGGAGGAGGTTTAGGTTGGATATTAAGAAAACCTTTTTCACTAGGAGGGTGGTGAAACACTGGAATGTGTTACCTAGGGCGGTGCTGGAATCTCCTTCCTTAGAAGTTTTTAAGGTCAGGCTTGACAAAGCCCTGGCTGGGATGATTTAATTGGGGATTGGTCCTGCTTTGAGCAGGGGGTTGGACTAGATGACCTCCTGAGGTCCCTTCCAACCCTGATATTCTATGAGGCCAGGGAATGATCCAGGCATTAAGGGATGAAAATTAGAGCGTGAAAATTTAGGCAATCAGGAAAAATATCCTGACAGCGATCTCTCCCAGGTTGTGAACAGTCTCCCAAAGGAAGTACTGGGAGTCACGTGTGACATTCAAAACTAGAGCAATTGAGAAAGTGACATGATTAGTCACTTAGGGTCTGACCCAAAAGCCCATTGATTCCCTTTGGAAAGGCTTCCATTGAGTTCAGTGGGCTTTGCATTAGCTACAGCTCAAAATCCAGAAACTTTTCTAATCTATTTTATGCAGGTCAGTGAGAATACTGCATGATCACCAGTGGAAAGGGAGGTAGGCCCACGAGCAGAGCTCCGTGTTAAAATGTGGTCCATGCTATAAAAATATCTAAGAACCCTTCAGCCCCAAAATGTATTCATTCAATTACTTGAACTGCAGCATGGGGCACGGGTCAGTTGCAGGTTTAATCTAGTGTAAATGGTGGATTCTCTGTAATTTAAAGTCTTTAAATCGTGATTTGAGGATGTCAGTGATTCAGCCAGAGGTTAGGGGTCTGTTACAGAGTGGGTGGGCGAGGTTCTGTGGCCTGCGATGTGCAGGAGGTCAGACTAGATGATCATGATGGCCCCTTCTGACTTCAGAGTCTATGAACTACTCTCAGCAAAAAGAAAAGGAGGACTCGTGGCACCTTAGAGACTAACCAATTTATTTGAGCATAAGCTTTCATGAGCTACAGCTCACTTCATTGGATGCATGTAGTGGAAAATACAGTGGGGAGATTTTATATAAAACTTCACAAACAGACTCCAACGAGAGACTGCTGAATTGGAATTAATTTGCAAACTGGATGCAATTAACTTAGGCTTGAACAGAGACTGGGAGTGGATGTGTCATTACACAAAGTAAAACTATTTCCCCATGTTTATTCTGCACCCTCCCCGCCCCCGGTTCCTCACACATTCTTGTCAACTGCTGGAAACGGCCCACCTTGATTATCACTACAAAAGGTTCCCCCTCCCCCGCTCTCCTGCTGGTAATAGCTCACCTTACCTGATCACTCTGGTTACAGTGTATGGTAACACCCATTGTTTCATGTTCTCTGTGTATATAAATCTCCCCACTGTATTTTCCACTGAATGCATCCGATGAAGTGAGCTGTGGCTCACGAAAGCTCATGCTCAAATAAATTGGTTAGTCTCTAAGGTGCCACAAGTCCTCCTTTTCTTTTTGCAGATACAGACTAACACGGCTGCTACTCTGAATACTCTCAGCAAGTGTCCCACAACCATACATGCCTCAGTGCAGCAAGCTGTGCGTTAGTGCTTGGATCCTTATCCCAAGCCCGTCGATGTCAAAGGGAGTCTCTCCATTGACTCCAAATGACACTGAATCAGACTCAGTTACTTTACTACTCTGACGAGTGCCACACAAGAATTCATAGATTCCAAGGCCAGAAGGGACCACTGCGATCATCTAGTCTGACCTCCCTGTATAACACAGTCCAGGGAACTTCCCCAAAATAATTCCTAGGGCAGATCCTAGTGTGGCAGGCTCCACATCAGCACTTGGATCCTTATCCTAAGCTCGTTGCCGTCTCTGTAAAGACTCACACGGACTTCAATAGGGTTTGGACTAGAATTGGGGGGAAATTTGCAAACAAAACCTTTTTCTGGCAAAAAATGAAGAATCAGCAACACAAACATTTAACAAATTCTTGTTGTTTTTGTTTGAATTGTTCATGATGGGGGGAAAAAATCTGCAAAATTCAAAACTCTCATTTTGATATTTTCACAATCATAGAATCATAGACTTTAAGGTCAGAAGGGACCGTTATGATCCTCTAGTCTGACCTCCTGCACAACACAGGCCATGGAATCTCACCCACCCACTCCTGTAACAAACCCCTACCTTATGTCTGAGCTATTGAAATCCTCAAATCGTGGTTTAAAGACTTCAGGGTGCAGAGAATCCTCCAGCAAGTGACCTGTGCCCCACGCTGCAGAGGAAGGCGAACAACTTTTCAATTTTTCAGTTCAAAACTACTGGTTTTTATCTTTGAAAACTCGTGGCGAACCGGGGAAGTCCCGGATGACTGGAAAAAGGCTAATGTAGTGCCAATCTTTAAAAAAGGGAAGAAGGAGGATCCTGGGAACTACAGGCCAGTCAGCCTCACCTCAGTCCCTGGAAAAATCATGGAGCAGGTCCTCAAAGAATCAATCTTGAAGTACTTGCATGAGAGGAAAGTGATCAGGAACAGCCAGCATGGATTCACCAAGGGAAGGTCATGCCTGACTAATCTAATCGCCTTTTATCATGAGATTACTGGTTCTGTGGATGAAGGGAAAGCAGTGGATGTATTGTTTCTTGACTTTAGCAAAGCTTTTGACACGGTCTCCCACAGTATTCTTGTCAGCAAGTTAAGGAAGTATGGGCTGGATGAATGCACTATAGGGTGGGTAGAAAGCTGGCTAGATTGTCGGGCTCAACGGGTAGTGATCAATGGCTCCATGTCTAGTTGGCAGCCGGTTTCAAGTGGAGTGCCCCAGGGGTCGGTCCTGGGGCCGGTTTTGTTCAATATCTTCATAAATGATCTGGAGGATGGTGTGGATTGCACTCTCAGCAAATTTGCGGACGATACTAAACTGGGAGGAGTGGTAGATACGCTGGAGGGGAGGGATAGGATACAGAAGGACCTAGACAAATTGGAGGATTGGGCCAAAAGAAATCTGATGAGGTTCAATAAGGATAAGTGCAGGGTCCTGCACTTAGGACGGAAGAATCCAATGCACCGCTACAGACTAGGGACCGAATGGCTAGGCAGCAGTTCTGCGGAAAAGGACCTAGGGGTGACAGTGGACGAGAAGCTGGATATGAGTCAGCAGTGTGCCCTTGTTGCCAAGAAGGCCAATGGCATTTTGGGATGTATAAGTAGGGGCATAGCGAGCAGATCGAGGGACGTGATCGTCCCCCTCTATTCGACATTGGTGAGGCCTCATCTGGAGTACTGTGTCCAGTTTTGGGCCCCACACTACAAGAAGGATGTGGATAAATTGGAGAGAGTCCAGCGAAGGGCAACAAAAATGATGAGGGGTCTAGAACACATGACTTATGAGGAGAGGCTGAGGGAGCTGGGATTGTTTAGCCTGCAGAAGAGAAGAATGAGGGGGGATTTGATAGCTGCTTTCAACTACCTGAAAGGGGGTTCCAAAGAGGATGGCTCTAGACTGTTCTCAATGGTAGCAGATGACAGAACGAGGAGTAATGGCCTCAAGTTGCAGTGGGGGAGGTTTAGATTGGATATTAGGAAAAACTTTTTCACTAAGAGGGTGGTGAAACACTGGAATGCGTTGCCTAGGGAGGTGGTGGAATCTCCTTCCTTGGAAGTTTTTAAGGTCAGGCTTGACAAAGCCCTGGCTGGGATGATTTAACTGGGAATTGGTCCTGCTTCGAGCAGGGGGTTGGACTAGATGACCTTCAGGGGTCCCTTCCAACCCTGATATTCTATGATTCTATGATTCTATGGTTTGAAATTTTCTTCAATTCTATTTTTTTAAATTAAATGTTAAACTCTCGGGCCTAGTCTATACTAGCAGTGTAAATTATGCTACTTAAGCTATGTAAGTTTCATAACTGAAGTCAACACAACTTACATCGACTTAACGCGGTGTCTACACCACTCTGTTGTCAATGGGAGACACGCTCCCATCGCCATAGCTTCTGCCTCTTGTTGAGGTGGATTACTTAAGTCAATGGGAGAGCGTTCTTCCGTCGACTTATCGCATCTTCACCAGACCCGCTAAATGGATGCCCACTGCATTGATTGCAGTGGTGCTGATTTAGCCCATAGTGTAAACAAGTCCTCAAAGTCTAAATGAAATGTTTCATTTCAGGTCAAGCATCTTGTTCAATCCACCAAAAATTTACAAAAGAAAGGGTGGGGGGGAATGGAGGGGTTTCAGTTGAACTGAGATGATCTCTCTTTTCCTTTGGAATTGCCAGCAAACCAAACATTCATTATTCGGCCAGCTCTAACCAGAAAGACTCTCAATGATTTCATCTGGCTTTGGCCCAGGCCTTTAGGTGCTTCATATCTCACAGCACCGGCCCACAAGAGGCTATGATGTAACATCTCAGCATACACTGCAAGACGAAAAGCAGAGGTTCCAATTCAAGCCCATTTTAAAACGTATGTATTCAAGGAAAGGACTTTTTAATGTTTTAATAACAAAATATTACAAGATATTTTTCTCCATACCCGGTGCCTGCTGAGACATCATGCTGGGCCCATATTTATGGCACTGTAAAACACAATGAAGGCAACAGCACTAGGAATACTAATAGCCTTAAGTTTATTACACTAAGGCTGAGTGCTTCATTTTAATTGCATGGAAACATTTAATTTGTTAGATGAGGTGTCATGAAGTTTTCCTCAGGCACCAGTAACTCATACCCACACTGGGACAATCTGACAAACTAAGGGAGATTATAAAATTACATGGATTTTTCTGTTTCTTTCCTTTTCTTGTGGGCAGGTTCTTCTGTATGGTAAAGTTAAAATACTGATGGCTGCTGCTGGTTGTTGGGAGGAACAATTGGATAGTCCGCTAGAATGAACCCCCCGCCCAAGACAAGACTGATCCTGGAAGGCACAGTATTAGACTGCAAGCTCTTTGGGGAAAGGTCTTGCTGGTCTATACCGCCAGACACAGACTAATGGCACTCTACTGTTTATATAACACTCTAAGCAGGCTGTCCCTCCACTGTTAGTGGCGGGTTCACAAAAGAGGATAAGAGCCTACTATTGCTACCAGCCAGGCCTGCTGACAGCAATTCCGGACCCCAGGGCAGAACAGTCAATGGGGACGCCTCACATTTGGGCCTGCGCTGGCTGGTGCCCAGCGAGCTGCCGGCTGCACAGCTGGGCGTGCTGTCCCGCCACGGCCAGGGCTTCCACATGCCCGCCTGTCTGCCTTGGCCGCCGGTACCACCCCACGCACGCCTAGGAGCCCTGCCAGAGGTGACTAGTGGGAGGGACACAAAGGGGGGTACCCGCTAAGGGGGGGGGACACCCCCATGTGACCCCGCCCCCAGCCCGGGGCCCCCGCGTTCTCCCCGTCCCCTCCTACCCACCCCATGTTACCTGGGTGGAGGCCTCTGTCCTCCTGCTGCGCTGGCCCGGCTCCCCATGGCTGATCAGTAGCTCTTCTGGCAGCCAGGCCCCAGAGCCACTCCCGGATGCTGCCCGGTGCAGCACGGCAGCTGCCTGGGAGAGTACCTGGCGGGGGTGGCACCAGGAAACCCCCCCCCCCCGACCATTGGCTCAGCTTCTGGGGACAGGAGCCAACTCTGAGCATGCCAGGGCAGGCTCCGGCTCACTTGGCCACAGTCTCTAGAGAAGCTGAGCCCCAGGGCAGCCACTGCACTGCACCGTGCAGCGTGGCTGGAAGAGGAGCCTGCCTCTTCCTCTCCCCAGCTGAGGCTGGCTGCTGGGTCGAGTGCCCCGAGCAGGCGTCTGGGGAGGGCGGGCAGCCGACCCTTCCTGCCCCCCTGGTGTTGCCTCTGCCCTGCGGCCCGGGTCCCTGGGCAATTGCCCCCTTTTCCCCCGCCCGTTGGTGGGCCTGCTACCAGCTAATGGGATTACTCTTTTAGTTCCATTAGTAGAGAACCAATGACTTTAGTGCTGAAGGCTGTGGGTTCAAAGCCCACAGAGGGGAAATCATTATGGATCAGATCTTCAAAACAGCTCCCTTCCCCCACCCCTCACCCTTTTTCAGTGGCAAAATTTTAAAAAGGAGGGAAAAACCAAACATGTTGATTTCCCTCTCCCTTCCCCCTCCCCCCACTTGTGAGTTTCGTTGGAGAAACAGGAAATTTCACAAATTGAAAATTTGCTTGAGAAAGTTTCAGGTTTTGGTTTTTTTGGTTTTTTTTTAAAGCACCATTTCTGTGGGATTTCCCTCCCCATCCCCCCCATTTTCCAATATGCCCCCTGTCAAGGTTCCTTCCCCACTCTGAACTCTAGGGTACAGATGTGGGGACCTGCATAAAAACCTCCTAAGCTTACTTTTACCAGCTTAGGTTAAAATTTCCCCAAGGTACAAATTAATTTTACCCTTTGCCCTCGGACTTCCACTGCCATTACCAAACTTTATCTGGGTTTACTGGGAAATGTAGTTTGGACATGTCTTTCCCCCCAAAATCCTCCCAACCCTTGCACCCCACTTCCTGGGGAAGGTTTGGTAAAAATCCTCACCAATTTGCATAGGTGACCACGGACCCAAACCCTTGGATCTTAGAACAATGAAAAAGCATTCAGTTTCTTACAAGAAGACTTTTGATAGAAGTAAAGGAATCACCTCTGTAAAATCAGGATGGTAGATACCTTACAGGGTAATTAGATTCAAAACATAAAGAATCCCTCTAGGCAAAACCTTAAGTTACAAAAAAGACACACAGACAGGAATAGTCATTCTATTCAGCACAGCTCTTTTCTCAGCCACTTAAAGAAATCATAATCTAACACATACCTAGCTAGATTACTTACTAAAAGTTCTAAGACTCCATTCCTGTTCTGTCCCCGGCAAAAGCAGCATACAGACAGACACAGACCCTTTGTTTTTCTCCCTCCTCCCAGCTTTTGAAAGTATCTTGTCTCCTCATTGGTCATTTTGGTCAGGTGCCAGCGAGGTTACCTTTAGCTTCTTAACCCTTTACAGGTGAGAGGATTTTTCCTCTGGCCAGGAGGGATTTTAAAGGGGTTTACCCTTCCATTTATATTTATGACACGCCCCCCAAATCTCAGCTAGGGTGAAACGCTGGCTGGGATTTCTTCCTGGAGCTCTAGGAAAAACAGAGTTAATAAGACACATGCACCTCTAAATATACTACCAAGTACATAAAGACTAACAATATTTTCCACATCTCAAGGATGATTTTAACCAGTTGATTCTGGGAAACTTTCACGGGAGAAGAAAAGGAGTACTAGTGGCACCTTAGAGACTAACCAATTTATTTGAGCATAAGCTTTCATGAGCTACAGCTCACTTCATCGGATGCATACTGTGGAAAGTGTAGAAGATCTTATTATATACATGCTTTTTATATACTCCTTTTCTTTTTGCGAATACAGACTAACACGGCTGTTACTCTGAAACCTTTCACGGGAGAGTGCATCAGCCACTTTGTTAGAAGCTCCTGAGATGTGTTGGATGTCGAAATCAAAACCTTGGAGAGCTAAACTCCACCGAATAAGTTTTTTGTTATTTCCCATAGCAGTATGAAGCCACTGTAGCACAGCATGGTCGGTTTGCAGGTGGAAACGCCATCCCCAAACATATGGGTGTAGCTTTTCCAGGGTATAGACAATGGAGTAACATACTTTTTCACTGACTGACCAGTTGCTTTCCCTCTCAGACAATTTTTTGCTGAGAAACACTACAGGGTGGAATTCTTGATCAGGTCCTTTCTGCATTAAAATTGCTCCCACACCACGCTCGGACACATCTGTGGTTACTAGGAACGGTTTGTCAAAGTCTGGGGCCCTTAGTACAGGGTCAGACATGAGTGTCGCTTTAAGGTGTGTCATAAATATAAAGGGAAGGGTAAACCCCTTTGAAATCCCTCCTGGCCAGGGGAAAGCTCCTCTCACCTGTAAAGGGTTAAGAAGCTAAAGGTAACCTCGCTGGCACCTGACCAAAATGACCAATGAGGAGACAAGATACTTTCAAAAGCTGGGAGGAGGGAGAGAAACAAAGGGTCTGTGTCTGTCTGTAGTCTTCTTGGCCGGGGATAGACCAGGAATGGAGTCTTAGAACTTTTAGTAAGTAATCTAGCTAGGTATGTGTTAGATTATGATTTCTTTAAATGGCTGAGAAAAGAATTGTGCTGAATAGAATAACTATTTCTGTCTGTGTATCTTTTTTGTAACTTAAGGTTTTGCCTAGAGGGGTTCTCTATGTTTTTGAATCTAATTACCCTGTAAGATATCTACCATCCTGATTTTACAGGGGGGATTTCTTTATTTCTATTTACTTCTATTTTTATTAAAAGTCTTCTTGTAAGAAACTGAATGCTTTTTCATTGTTCTCAGATCCAAGGGTTTGGGTCTGTGGTGACCTATGCAAATTGGTGAGGCTTTTTATCCAACATTTCCCAGGAAAGGGGGGGTGCAAGTGTTGGGAGGATTGTTCATTGTTCTTAAGATCCAAGGGTCTGGGTCTGTAGTCACCTAGGCAAATTGGTGAGGCTTTTTACCAAACCTTGTCCAGGAAGTGGGGTGCAGGGTTTTGGGAAGTATTTTGGGGGGAAAGACGCGTCCAAACAGCTCTTCCCCAGTAACCAGTATTAGTTTGGTGGTGGTAGCGGCCAGTCCAAGGACAACAGGTGGAATATTTTGTACCTTGGGGAAGTTTTGACCTAAGCTGGTAAAGATAAGCTTAGGAGGTTTTTCATGCAGGTCCCCACATCTGTACCCTAGAGTTCAGAGTGGGGGAGGAACCTTGACAAGGTGGTTAAAGGCCTTCTGACACTCTTCGGTCCATTGAATGGCATTTGGCCATTTCTTTTTGGTTAGGTCTGTCAGTGTTGGGGTTCTTGGGGCAGTTGGCCTTTACATGCCCCAGCTCTTTACATTTAAAACATCGTCCAGCTGACGAGTCACTGGGGCGAGGTGGGTTGCTGGAGAACAGGGTGGTGGGACGATAAGGTGTCTGGAGGGTTCTTTGGGAGGTAGGTGGGGCTTTGGGCGGCCCCTGGTAATAGGGTGTGGTCTGGGGTTGTCTCTTCTGGTCTCTGCTCCAACTGCGACCAGTTTTCTTCTTCTCTGCCACCTCCACCCATCTGGCTCCAATCTCTTCTGCCTCAATTACAGTTTTGGGCTTCCCATCTAGGATGTATCTTTCTATTTCCTCAGGAACACCCTCTAAGAATTGTTCCATTTGCATTAGGAAGGGCAAATTTACTGGAAGATTCAATACTTGCTCCTGATATCCAAGCATCCCAATCTTTCACTATGTGGTAGGCATGTTGGGTAAATGACACATCTGGTTTCCACCTTAGGGCTCTGAACCTCCGATGAGAATGCTCGGGTGTTATCCCCATTCTGACTCTCGCCTTGGATTTAAACAGTTCATACTTGTTCATGTGTTCTTTAGGCATTTCAGCTGCCACCTCAGCTAAGGGTCCACTGAGCTGCGGCCTCAGCTCTACCATGTATTGGTCGGTAGAGACGCTGTACCCAAGGCAGGCCCTTTCAGAGTTTTCTAAGAAGGCCTCCATATCATCGTCTGCCTTGTAGGTGGGGAAATTTCTGGGATGGGAAGTGGTACCTGGAGAAGGATTGCTAGGGTTTGTTGGTATATTCTGCTGAGCCTTTACCTTCTCCATCTCCAGTTCATGCTTCCTCTCTTTTTCCTTCTCCTCCTCCACATGCTTCCTCTCTTTTTTCTTCTCCTCCTCCACATGCTTCCTTGCCTCCATTTCCCTCCTGTGGGCAGCCTCCTGTACCTCCTTCTCCAGCCGCATGAATTCTATCTATCTTTCATGTTCCTTTTGTTTTTCCTCAGCCTGAAATTTGGCTAATTCCAGCTTTTGTTGAGCCGTGGATTCTGTCATCCTAACCTCTCTGTTTTTAACTAACTTTACACCCGAGGTTTAGAAATAAACAAACAAAACTTGACTGTAAAATTTTGCTGTGCTGGAATAGGATACCTACTCTCTGACAGTGATTGCTCTGGCCCCAAAGCAGAGAAAAAACTAGCTGCTTTCAGTTAGACCTCCTTTCCAGCAGCCCCAAAGGAAAAAAAATATTTCCTTTTTAAAATCTGTTTTTCTGGTTCAAAAAATCTCAAGTTGATCTTAAAAGGATTTCAGGTTAATCCCACCATTCTGCCACCATGTCAAAGTTCCTTCCCCACTCTGAACTCTAGGGTACAGATGTGGGGACCTGCATAAAAACCTCCTAAGCTTACTTTTACTAGTTTAGGTTAAAATTTCCCCAAGGTACAAATTAATTTTACCCTTTGCCCTTGGATTTCCACTGCCACCACCAAACTTTATCTGGGTTTACTGGGAAACGTAGTTTGGACATGTCTTTCCCCCCAAAATCCTCCCAACCCTTGCACCCCACTTCCTGGGGAAGGTTTGGTAAAAATCCTCACCAATTTGCATAGGTGACCACAGACCCAAACCCTTGGATCTTAGAACAATGAAAAAGCATTCAGTTTTCTTACAAGAAGACTTCTGATAGAAGTAAAGGAATCACCTCTGTAAAATCAGGGTGGTAGATACCTTACAGGGTAATTAGATTCAAAACATAGAGAATCCCTCTAGGCAAAACCTTAAATTACAAAAAAGGCACACAGACAGGAATAGTCATTCTATTCAGCACAGCTCTTTTCTCAGCCATTTAAAGAAATCATAATCTAACACATACCTAGCTAGATTACTTACTAAAAGTTCTAAGACTCCATTCCTGTTCTGTCCCCGGCAAAAGCAGCATACAGACAGACACAGACCCTTTGTTTTTCTTCCTCCTCCCAGCTTTGAAAGTATCTTGTCTCCTCATTGGTCATTTTGGTCAGGTGCCAGCGATGTTACCTTTAGCTTCTTAACCCTTTACAGGTGAGAGGATTTTTCCTCTGGCCAGGAGGGATTTTAAAGGGGTTTACCCTTCCCTTTATGTTTATGACACCCCCTTTTGAATGACTGCATGGGGGACAGCAATGGAGAATCAAGCCTAGTGTGAGTAAGGGTGGCACAATCCAGCCCTGCTGTACTGACCATGCATGGGCAACGTACAAATAGTATTAAAAATGGCCTATGTTTCCTGGGTATATGAAGCGGCTCCGGCCAGCCCAGAGACTGCAGTGATAAGAATGATTTCATACCATCTCACTTGTCTCCAATGCCGTGGTTTCAGTGACTCATGTTAGTTTGTTTCATGCATTGACACAAGAAGCTTTGACCCTGACATTAGAAAAATTCTAATGGAAATAAGAGGTGATTTTTACCAGGAAGGGTAAGTATTCAGTGGAACAGTTTCCCAGAGGACCCTTTTCATTGAGAGGAGATACCCTCTAGTTCAACCACCACTCATAGGGTTCATTGGTGTCACTGGCATACGAGGGAAGAATAATTCCTTCTACTGCAGGAATCAAAACAGTGCATTCTCTGATCTGTGCTAGGCAGGAGATCAGACTAGGTCTGTGATACTCAGACTTCAATGGTTCAGGAGCTAAATTAGCGATCAACACTACCCCAAAGAGCCACACTAGTGTGAATTCATGATTTACTATAGTACTATTCATATTTAAATAAATGACAGAGAAAATATTTAGATAGATATTTATTCTCATAACAAATAAGTTAATAACTTAGTGCAAATTGATAATTTAACTGGTTAACAACATAGTAAAAGCATCCTGATTTAATAATTAAATCACAGTGTGTTAATATCATGTGCATCAAAGAGACACATCAAAGAGACACATTAAAGAGCCACTTGTGGCTTGCGAGCCACAGTGGGAGTATCACTGGAATAGATGATCATAATGGTCCCTTTCGGCCTTAAAGTTAATGAATCTATGAACTAGACACCCTAACTGTATCCAAGTATGACTCCCCCACTATCTGCATAATATCCAGCAGTGTGTTAATGAAAGGGCTGGGGCAGGCGCAAAATAATCCACCCAGTTACCTTAAGGAATGTTGCCTCCACGAAGTTGGAGATTGTACCTTAGTAGTGTACACAGTACTGGTATACGCCCGAGTACACTCTCTGCAGTGTCTGTCAAGCGAGTTGAAGGGAAATACGAGTAACTTAGTGCTGGACATGGATGTCAATGTTCTAATCGACTGTAGGTTTTCCCCTTTGCTAAATGTCAGTGCTGAGGTTGTCAACCCATCTGAGCTCTTCGCTCCATCAAACGCCAGTGGGAAGCTTTTTATAGAAAGTTTGTAGGAGGTGTCTGCCAGAAAACACTCTGAGGGCAGGAAGCAAGTCACGGAAAGAGAGAGAGAGAAGGCTATGAGAAGGATTTTTCCATTATCTGAAGGAGAGAGGCAGAGCAATGGGCCCGAAACTGGAATGCCTCCAGCAAGAGTTTGGGTTGGTTTGCTGAGGGGAAATTTTGGAATTGCTTCTAAGGAGAGCTATGGCAAGCGAACGGCACAAAAGGATTTTTTTTTAATCAGTATTCAGTAGGATTTTAAACAAGTTTTCTTCATCTTTGATACCGCTTTTTGTGTGTGTTTTCTGAGATTAGCCTAATGAATGAGCTTGCTAAGAAGAATATCCATTAAAATTTGTTGTTTGCAACAGATCTTACAGACCATTCATCCAATGGGTGAGCGGCAGACACCATCAATTTGGTTGACTTAATATACCTGCTCTACACACACATCCATAACCTCATGCATCATTTGAAGCTTATTATGTCTACTTTAAGATGAAGTATGATGTGGAGCTCTCAAAGGGTGCTGTTACCATAGAAATGGGGATAAACAATGACACCATCAACACGGTAAAGTGTCCGCTTTGAAATATCCGCATTAGAGTCATTAAACTAACTGAAACAGTGTATTATTTCTAGACATAAAATTTGATTACTTTATGACCGCAAAAGCATCACAACAACAATCTAAAGGGTAAAACAAAAATCTAATAATAAATTCTCACAGTATTATTGAAATGTAATGGCGCTGGTAACATTTTCAGTCAACATCATTATCATCTTGTTCATCATTCTGACCTCTGTGGAGAGTGCATGGGTTACTGCAGTCTTCGTTGCCTTGGCATGTACACAGTTCTGTTCAGGGAAGATTGTTCTGACTACAGCTGCCATTAATTGTGCAGTGACCCCTACTGGTACAGGCACAAATACGATCTTGTCGAAGCTCAGATACCATTAGGCTCTTGAAGAAGGAAGTAGTTCATCATCCACATTTTTCCATCCATGTTGCAATAGCTGGTTTACTAATGTGCAAAGGCATCCAAATCTGTGTTTGCCAAGATGCTCTTTTGACGTGGTCCTCAAAACTGTCCTCACATGGTGGAAGATTGGCCAATGACTTGTCCTATTTGATAGCTAGATTGAGGCACCAGCAATTCAGATTTCTGTGGGGTCTCCTTTTCTTTCCTTGGTCTGGTCATACAGCACTGCTTCCAACTTTCTTGCTGCAGAAATTGTGGCTTGTCCATCACTCTTCCAATCTGGCAAGATCTCCGAAGCAGTAAACTCCCTTTGTGTTGACAATATGAAACACAGATTCCCCACCACCCGCACCATGACCAAACAGGGATGACACAGAGTCACATCTTGTTAACATATGTACAGCAGGAGGTATGTTACAGAAAAACAGGAGGGAGGGCATCAAAAATTGCATGCACAAGCAGAAGCAATGCATGTCAGTTGTGTTGGTAATGGTGCCTGTTTCAACACACGCATTGTGTGCTCCATTTATTTTTTTTTGGAAATTAGTGAAGAGCAAGGACCTCTGTAACAGGTGATCCAATTACCATGGTTCCTTTGTTAGCAAGAGACCCAAAAGCCATATTGGCACATATAGCATGAAGAAGCATCCTTGGATCTGCTTCCTCCTGAGTATTGTACAAGCCTTGAGCTTCTACAACACCTCTCCTGGTGATGGGCTTTGCTACTTCTTCATTGGAAAAGCCTCCAGCAAGGAGGAACGTTTCTGGTGGGGATGCTCCTACACTCTTGGGTGCATTTTGAGCCATATATTCAAAGGAATTTTACAAATGACTGCTTGTTGGATGCCATGTTTAGAAACATTTTCCATGGAGGCACAGGGCGTTCACCAACCACCTAGTATTTCTTGCATCCAACCCGAGATCCTGTCTGGCGCTGTCTTTCTGCCGCTTTCATAGAGTTACTGTTGTCATATATGTCAAAGACTTCCATTACAGAATTAGCTTTGTCAAATCCTTTTAGGACCTGCCTCAGGTACTCAGCAGCCAATTCACCAACCTTGTCTCCAGCCATCATTTGCATGACAGCCAGAGCATCTCTGATGTACACTGTGGTTTCTTTGTGGCATGCTCTTAAGCGCATGGATTCTTTTGATTGGCTGGGTCTGTGGATGCAGTGGGTGGATGGGCCGGCCCGCCAGGGGCTTTCCCTGCATGGGCAGTGGAACAAGTTTGGGAACCACTGATCTAGACTGTTGTCTGTGGAACCAGATGATAGAGCAAGGAGCAATGGTCTCAAGTTGCAGTGGGGGAGGTTAAGGTTGGATATTAGGAAAAACTTTTTCACTAGGAGGGTGGTGAAGCACTGGAATGCGTTACCTAGTGAGGTGGTGGAATGTCCTTCCCTTGAAGTTTTTAAGGTCAGGCTTGACAAAGCCCTGGCTGGGATGATTTAATTGGGGATTGGTCCTGCTTTGAGCAGGGGGTTGGATTAGATGACCTCCTGAGGTCCCTTCCAACCCTGATCTTCTATGATTCAGCTGATGCCTCATTCAGCTTAGTCTGTTCTGATTGTCCCATTAGCATAGAAAAGAGACATAAGAACAAGTCTTCTTGGCACTGTAACATCATCTCTGCATCTTGCTAAGGACAGGGCTCTGTGGAAAACAATTTCTGGACTGACAGCTGCAGTGACTGTCCTTCCCTTGCCAGACTTAAATTTGGTCTTGGCCACATCAGTAAATGTTTTGATGCCAGATTTTCTGACTGGCCTGAAGAAGCTACGTGTCCCATCAGAATCAAGTGCAACTCTCACAGATGTCTCCATTTGTTCTTCACCGACATCTGCTATTTTCAGTAGAGACTCGGTACTTCTGACGTTACATGTAGTCCTGTAGATATGGTGATAAGCATCTCTGGATCTGATTCAAGATCACATAGGTTTGTCATATTGTAGATGACAGTTAGAAAGAGCTGTAACATGCTCTTCATTCCTCTTCAGTGCAGAGGCAAAGACATGGTTTCTGTAAAGGGAAATCGCGTCTTACTGATCTATTAGAGTTCTTTGAAGGGGTCAACAAACATGTGGACAAGGGGGACCCAGTGGACATAGTGTATTTAGATTTCCAGAAAGCCTTTGACAAGGTCCCTCACCAAAGGCTCATATGTAAATTAAGTTGTCATGGGATAAGAGGGAAGACCCTTTCATGGATTGAGAACCGGTTAAAAGACAGGGAACAAAGGGTAGGAATAAATGGAGAGGGGTAACTAGTGTTCTCCAAGGGTCAGTCCTAGGACCAATCCTATTCAACTTATTCATAAATGATCTGGAGAAATGGGTAAACAGTGTGGTGGCAAAGTTTGCAGATGATACTAAACTCCTCAAGGTAGTTAAGACCAAAGCAGACTGTGAAGAACTTCAAAAAGATCTCACAAAACTAAGTGATTGGGCAACAAAATGGCAAATGAAATTTAAAGTAATGGACTTTGGAAAAAATAACCCCAAGTATACATACATTATGATGGGGGCTAATTTAGCTACAACTAATCAGGAAAGAGATCTTGGAGTCATTGTGGATAGTTCTCTAAAGATGCCCATGCAGTGTGCAGCGGTAGTCAAAAAATCAAACGGAATGTTCGGAATCATTTTAAAAAGGGATAGAGAATAAGATGGAGAATATCTTATTGCCCTTTTATAAACCCATGGTACGCCCACATCTTGAATACTACATACAGATGTGGTCTCATCTCAGAAAAGATATACTTGCATTAGAAAAGGTTCAGAGAAGGGCAACTAAAAATGATTAGGGGGTTAGAACGGGTCCCATATGAGGAGAGATTAAAGAGGGCAGGACTTTTCAGCTTGGAAAAGAGGAGACTAAGGAGGGATATGACAGAGGTATATAAAATCATGAATGGTGTGGAGAAAGTGAACAAGGAAAAGTTATTTACTTGTTCCCATATTATAAGAACTAGGGGCCACCCAATGAAATTAATGGGCAGCAGGTTTAAAACAAATAAAAGGAAGTTCTTCTTCACACAACACAGTCAACATGTGAAACTCCTTGCCTGTGGAGGTTGTGAAGGCTAGGACTAGAACAGGGTTTAAAAGAGAACTGGATAAATTCATGGAGGTTAAGTCCATTAATGGCTATTAGCCAGGATGGGTAAGGAATAGTGTCCCTAGCCTCTGTTTGTCAGAGAGTGGAGATGGATGGCAGGAGAGAGATCATTTGATCATTATCTGGTAGGTTCACTCCCTCTGGGGCACCTGGCATTGGCCACTGTCGGCAGACAGGATACTGGGCTGGATGGACCTTTGGTCCAACCCAGTACGGCCATTCTTATGTTCTTGTTTGTGGACTTTGTCTTCACTACTTCTTTCCCTCATAGCTTTTCCATATTCCTTATATGAAGCTGTGTATTGTCATCTCTAACACTAACACTGACCTGTGCATAAGTGTCATTGAACTAAAAATCTAGTTTCTAAAATATGTCAAAGGTTAGTACTGCTTGCATTGGCAATTGCGAATTAAAACATAGTATGTGTAGGGTGAGTATGTTAACTCCAACAATATGGCCCTTTTTGGAGAATTGCTGCATGCCTACAAAGGGAATCTTGAATGTATAGATTTTAAGGTCTTGAAGAGACTATTAGATCATCTAGTCTGAGCCTCTGTATAACCAGTGAATGTCATCCAATTGTTCCTGTATTGAACCCAATAACTTATGTTTGGCTAAAGAATGTCTTCCAAAAAGGCATCCAGTCTTTAATGCAAACATTAATGTTGTACTATGAAACCTGATTCTTTAAAATTACTCATCCAAGTGAGAATGAAAACAATGTGACCAGTTTGAATTAACCAGTGCAGTTATATGCAAAGATTCATGCACACAAGACGCATATACACACACTTATACACAGAGCTAGGTGAATAATGGACTTTTTGTTTCACTGGTGATTCTGAAAAATTAGAAATTATTCAAAATTTTCAGTGAATCAACAAGTTGGAAAATTCATTTGGGTCAAATAAAAAGTTTTGTTTGGCCCAAAATGAAATGTTTTGTTTTGATTTCAATAATTTAATGTTTTTAATTAAAAAAAAACTTAAAGGAAATTTCAGACCAGAAAATTGTTTTGAATTGAAAAATTGAAACGTTTCATTTAGAAAATGTCAAAACACCTTTTGGCGGTGGAGATCAGAGAAACTGACACTAAAGTGCAAAACATTTCGGTCTCAGAGAATCTATAATTTTTTGCCCTCCTCCCCTAAAAAGTCACAGGTGAAAAAGGTCACCCAGCTCTACTTATATGGCCCCTCTTGCCATAATAGTCTAGCACATCCGACATTAACAAATATATCATTACATGATACCCTTCTGTGGAAAGAGAACATTAGCCCCATTACAAATGAGGTATTGGTAGCGGAGAGAGAGTAAGTGATTGTCAGGATCCCAGCAACGCCAGTCAGGGCAGGGGCAAACCCGAGGCTAGGAGTAGCCAAGGAGTCATACTCAGCTCTAGGCCAGGTCAACATCCAAATCAGATTTCAGGGTCTGAATCGGGAGGTGAAGTCCAAATCAAGCCAAAGGCAAACCAGGAATTCAAGAGTAAGGAACAGTCATGACAGCAACAGAAAACCCATGCGGTTTTCCCTGGACACTTCCCTGGAATGCCCCTTGGGTTTATACAGGGCAGGGAGCCAATCATGAGTCCTGGGGCTGCTGTCTGTCAAACCCTTGAGGCGGAACGTCCCATTGTCTGTGTGAACAGTGGGTCATGGGAAGTGGAGCACAAGCTGGCTACAATGCTGGGTGGCTGCCTGGAAGCTCTTCAGGCCTCTGTTCTAGACCTGTGGGACTTTAGAGTGGTTTGCCCTAGGTCAGAACCAGCTCTCCTGACTGCTAGTCCTGGGCCTTCCCCACAAGGCAATGCTCTCTCTCTCAAATAAGACTCCTCACAAACTTCTTATGAATAAACCTAAAGGCCAAGAAATATTCACAGGGTCACCAGCAAGTAATCTGGAATAATGGGCCATTCTGAGAATATCATAGGCTGCTTGCAGACAGCTCATGAACAGAAAGAGGCAAAACTCAAACAAATTAGTCACCAAAAATCCTTTCAGCTGGGTTTATTAATGCAATACAATTGTCTTATCCCTGCAGGAGATGTGATCGTCTGATGTGCATTGAGAATGCAGAAAAACTCAGCAGCTAAGATTTTCAAAAATAGGCTCCTAAAGTTCAGGGATGCTGGAAAAATGGGAATAGTGGGGGTGCTGAGAGCCATTGAACCAAACTGTAAACTCTGTATATGATGGAAACCACTTCAAGCCAGGGGGTACAGAAGCCCCCCGCCCCCCCCCAGTAAACCTAGTTCTAGCATCTATGCTAAAGTTAGGCTCCTAAAGTCTACTTTTAGGCACCTAAATAGCCTGTTTTTCAAAATTACTGCGCCCCCAGTAGCTTCCATTGAGTTAGGTGGAATCTTTTGGATGCTCAAAATCAGCCCCCCTAAGCCCCAGTTCAGAGAGGGATCTCTATTCAGAACAGCACGTAAGCACCGATTAACTTTAAATCTTTAGAGCTCCAAGGGACTTAAGTATATGCTTAAAATTAAGCACAAACTTTAGTGGTATCCCGAACAGGGCTAGACTTAAGCGTATACTTTTTGTTTTCCTGAATCAGGGCCTTAGCTAGGTGCTTGAAGAAGTCTTTTAGAACTTAACTGTATGCACCCACTTTTGAAAATCTTGGCCAATGGGCCAAATTCATCCTTGTGGGGAACTCCACCACTACAGAGGATTTGCACCAAGGAAGAATTTGGGCTGATGTGGTAAAAGCCATATGCAGATCTGGGGGATTGGGTTTTTTAAGGAAGAGACAAAGCTACTTGGTGTCCACTTTGAATTTCAGGCAAACGCTTAGCAGATCATTTTCTTCCTAAATTACTGTAAATGAACGTTAAATGTCAAAACGACAGAGATGTGCAGAAATACCGAAGGCAATCCCTGTGCAATTGGAGGTGTTATGGAGCTGCTTTTATCCACTTTGCTTGCATATTAAGTGTTCTTCCTGGAAAGGGTAAAACAACTGTTCCTATGTAAGGGGACTGTTCCCCCTTACTAACATTCAGTGGGTGTGTTTTAGTTGCTAGCTCCCAGTACTAAAAAGGTGGAAGAGTTGATGGGGAATCAGGACCCTGAGACTGACAGCCCCCAGGAACAATGGGGAGAGGCCAATGCTCCAGTTCAGCCTGAATGACAGGCCGGGCAGGCTAATCAGGGAGTCGGGAGGTCCTGTCCTCCATGTGAGCTGGAATTGCCTGGGTCGGACAGAGTGGGGCCAAGCTAAGGAGAAAGCAGGGGCCCAAGCTGAGCTGGGGAGGAGATCTGTGCCAGATCCAGAGGGACCAGAAAAGCAGCCCAGAGAGAGCAGACCCTGGCCTGGGAGCAGAGCTGCAGCCCCAAAGCCAGAGGCACAGCCCAGAGAGAGCAGACTTGCCCTGGGAGCAGAGCTGCAGCGACCAGAGCCAGAGGGGCCAGAAAAGTAGCCCAGGAAGCAGGTCAGTGCTGGGAGCAGAGTCACAGAAGCAGCCTGCAGAGCAGACCTGTCCTGGGAGCAGAGCTGAAGCAACCAGAGCCAGAGGAGCCAGAGAAGCAGCCCAGGGAGCTGGAGGCAGAGCAGCAGCCGTGCAGAGACAGAGTGGTGCAGCTGGGGCTGGAGCAGTCCGGAGCTGGGTGCGGTGAGCAGCGGGGGAGAGTGAGGGGGACCCTGGGCAGTGGGCCCAGCACAGGGAGACGCCTCAGCCAAGAGGCTTTGCAGGCCAGGCTTGGATCGTAACCCCGACAGGGCGGGGGCGACACTGGGAAGAAGAGTCCTGCCACTTAGAGCCTGAGAGCGTGTGGCCACCACCAGAGCGAGGGTCCGACCCACAGCATCCCTGCAGCATAGCCAGGGCCTGAGAAGGAGGCCTGGGACTTACAAGGAACAGACTGTGAACTGCCCTGACGTACCAGAGACGCTGTTTGTGATGTTCCCTGCCGCAGAGCAGGGTGATGTGTTTCCTTTAACCTCTCCCATTTTTCCTTATTCTTTTTAAAATTAACTGTTGATTAAATAACTTGCCTTTGCTTTAACTTGTATGTAATGGTCAGTGGGTCAGAGGAGTGCCCAGTGCAGAGAGCGTACCCTGGAGTGGGGACACCCTAGCCCCTGTCCTAGGTGACCATAGCAGGGTTGGGGGTCGAGCCCCCCCAGGAATCCTGGGCCCAGCCTTGTTGGGGTTACGAGGACTCTGCCAGATAGGAGAGTGGAAGCGGAGTCCTCAAGGGCAGGGAGGCCACTGGGTAAAGGAAGTGGGAGCGAGGACTCAGATCCTTTTGCTAGCCCACTTCACCGGGGTCGTACAGAAGCCAGGAAAGTTCCCCACAATAGCGGGACTATTCCCCCGCTTACACATACTTAAAGGATTTCCCACTTCCCCTCACTGGATGTGCTGGCATGAGTTCGCATTTCCAAAGACCAACAGAGCAGTAATCATTATGAGTCGTCCATTGTATTTGTTTTTTCACTTGAGTATTTGCAACATGTTCCTAGAACTCTTTCCTCTCAATGTACAAAGTATCAACCAGCCAAGCAAAGGAAAAAATTGAGGGAACGTTTCCCAGTGGTGTGTTCTATGAGGCTGTGGAAGGGAAGTGGTGAAGTCTCTACTTACGTTATTTCAAACTGGTCTAGAAAAAGAACACCCAGAGGAAAAGTTCAATATTGCCTAGATGGTCCCATATGACCAAGCAGGGAATGAGGTACAGGGCTGTTGGGTAGAAGACTTTGATTCTATTTCCGCTCCCTGTCCAGAGTCAACTTCTGGGGACAGGAGTCAACTCTGAGCATGCTGGGGGGGCTCCGGCTCGCTTGGCCATTGTCCCCAGAAGCTGAGCTTGGGCAAGGGGCAGCCTGCTGGTGCCGCAGCCAGGTGCTCTCCCAGGCAGCTGCTATGCTGAACTGGGCAGCCTCCCAGGCAGCGTGGCTGGACGAGGAGAGGGTCTGGCCCTGCCCCTTCCCCTCCTGGCTTCTGGAGGGTCACTTGACCCTGCTGGAGGGTCACTTGACTGTTTGTGCCCCTCCCACGAGTCCCATCATCCCTGATAGGTCGATATTTTCAACCGCAAAGAGTGACAGAGATTGAGGCCAAAAAATTGCAAATTAGGAGCCTAACTGTGGCTTTAAATTCTCATCCTCAGGGACCAAAGGTTGAGCCTGCTGGGCTAAGTGATTTACCCTGGGTCATACAGGAAGTCTGTGGGAGAGCTGAGATCAGTATACAGGTCTCCTGCCAACCAGTCCTGTGTTTTGGCCCTATAGCCATCCTTCCATCATTCACAGAGAGATGGCAGCATTATAAGGTTGGAATGCCTATGGACTTACCTACAAACACGTCCCCAAGGAGCAGTGTTTTCTCTTTATATGAAAAATACTTTGTAGGAGATAAGTATACCAGTGCATATTACTTTTAAGTGGGATTAACTCAGTAGAGCTCTCAATCCTGGTGCTGCAGAATTAAAAATGATCCCTCAGCAACAGAATAAATTATTTTTGCCAAGTATCTTTGGAACTCACAGGAAGATCGAGGGTTCTGGATCTAGAACTTCTGAGGCCCATTTGGCTCGAGCACAGCACAAATTCTGGAACTGTTGCAGGCTTCTTTATTTGCTTCCCCTGGTGGTTCTAGAAGGTGGGCAAGAATTCCTTTTGAACAAGACTCTCTATGGTTTGCATAGTTCGGGCTGCTATTTAGTAAGCACACACCCACTTTACTCATAGGGAAACCACAAGAGAAATACAGAGCTATAGAAAAACAACAAACCCTGCATGCCAATCCCTTGCTTTCGTGTCCTCCCCACTTCAAGTTTGGTCTGGAATTTGGTCAGTCCTTCCAGGGGTCCCAGGTCCTTTCTGCACCCTGCTCCTCCTGCTCAACTTCCAGATTCTGGTCAGCGTCTCTCTTCCGCTCCTTAGCTTGGTCAGGTCTGGTGGTCAAAAGACTCCCCCCCTCAAAGAGCATGTCCCTTTTTTAACAGCAGCGCCTAACACTTCTTCCTTTGTTTCTTCTTTTCTGCTGGGGATTTACCATTGCTCCAACCCTACCCCCTGCACACAACCTAGCAGAATCAGCTTGGCCACTCTCATTAGCATCCTATTGTTCTACAGGCCGGAGTCATGGAATGTTAATTACCCATCTTAAGTATTTATATGGCACCCATTAGCATAGCATCAGAGTGCCTCAAAATCTTTAGGTTTCAGAGTAACAGTCATGTTAGTCTGTATGGGGGGGGGTGAGAAAACCTGGATTTGTGCTGGAAATGGCCCACCTTGATTATCATACACATTGTAAAGAGAGCGGTCACTTTGGATGGGCTATTACCAGCAGGAGAGTGAGTTTGTGGGGGGTGGGGGGGGTGGAGGGTGAGAAAACCTGGATCTGTGCTGGAAATGGCCCAACTTGATTATCATACACATTGTAAGGAGAGTGATCACTTTAGATAAGCTATTACCAGCAGGAGAGTGGGGTGGGAGGAGGTATTGTTTCATGGTCTTTGTGTATATAATGTCTTCTGCAGTTTCCACAGTATGCATCCGATGAAGTGAGCTGTAGCTCACGAAAGCTTATGCTCAAATAAATTGGTTAGTCTCTAAGGTGCCACAAGTACTCCTTTTCTTTTTTCAAAATCTTTAGTGTACACCACCTCTATAAGGCAGGGCTAATATCCCCATTGTAAAGATGGGGAACTGAGGCACAGGGAGACTATGTGAAATGCCCAAGGTGGTACAGGAAGTTTGTAGTAGAGCAGGGACTTAAACCCAGAGCCTGTCAGTCCTGAGCTAGTGCCCTAATCACTCAATCAACCTTTAACAACTGCTTGATTGTCCAGTATCAACTTCCAGACAGGGTCTGAGAGCTCAGTCTTTGCTACCAAATGGCTGATTCAATATACACAGAGTTCCTACAATCAATCAGAAGTCTCAATTTTAGTATAGACCGATTCCCCACAGTGTTGTAGCTGGGTTTCCTCTTTTCCATGATGCACCCAGTACTGGAGTCAGAGTGCCCGAGACAGGTCACAAGCATAAACGGACCATTGGTCTAGTCTGGTATAATGATTCTTATTTATCGAATCCTGCTACCCTGGAAAGCAATGGGGATTTTGCCATTAAACTTCAATGAGAGCAGGATTAGTCCCAAAACTCTTAACACCCGGAGCCCCTTGTGAGTTCTTCCTCCAAATGAACTGTTCCTAGACGAACAGCAAAGGAGTTGGGCACTGAAGAACTAGCCAAATGCATTATGCAGCATGGCAGGGACATAGTTCCACTCAGGAATAGCTCAACAGCCTGTCCCAACAATACAACCCAGCTTTGATGCTAAGGATGGGAAACCTCCCAGGAGGGAAAAGGAGAAGTTGTAGGTTGAACACCAGAGAAGGCTGCTGCTCCTGGTCAGTCTCAAGAGGCAGCATTCTGTTAACATCACCATCAGTTATTAGGTGGAACCTTTCCGGACGTATCCCATACTGTGCCTCGGACACACCCAATGCATTTACACACCCAATTTACACATTGACACACCCAATGCATTAAAGGAAGTGGGAGCAAGGACTCAGATCCTTTTGTTAGCCCACTTCACCGGGGTCGTACAGAAGCCAGGAAAGTTCCCCACAATAGCGGGACTATTCCCCCGCTTACACATACTTAAAGGATGAGCTCTGACAAGCTGACAGCTCACTCTGGCCTCCTTCTGGACTTAGCTTCATGTTTTTCATAAGTGAGTGCATTAGTTGGAGGGAGTTATCTGCCAGGAACCTCCTACCTCATCTCCTGCCTCAGTTTCCCCATCTGGCTGTGCCTGGATTTCTCTTTCCATTAGTACAGTCATTTAATTTAGCCTTGTACCTAAGTCAGGGAAATTCCACCCCTTCCAAGGTAAACAAGAGTCCAGACAAGCAATGGCTCCAGCAAGCCCTTCTCCATCATCTCCAGCCACAGCTCTCACTTGAGGGTCTTTGCAGGCTTCCCATTCTGATGCCAGGGGATGCAGAGATGGGCTTCCTTCCATCATTCTCCACTGGGAGCCTTAACCCTGGGCCTTGGGAGGGAAGGAGGTGTTTGATCTAGTCTCTGCTTCAACATCTAGGGTCACTTCCTTCACCCAGAATGAAACCCCTCTGGGCAACCCCATCACAATCCCCAAACTCTCCCATCCTTCACCAATACCTCAGTTCCCTCTGTAAACACCTTTAATTACCTCTCAAGCTCCATCCCAGATCCATTTTGCAGAGATTCACCAGCTATTAGTGCTTCCTTTGCTGCCCTCCTCCTGGGAACTTGGATTAGATGAGCCCCGGGTCCAATCCGGAAAGGCAATTTGTATGTTCGCTGTGCATTGGTGTTCTATATGGTGTTCTATTGGCTGCTTTCAGCACTTTCAAACTCGTACGTTTCCAATTAGGCATTTTGGCTTTATATTGATGCTTATGGTAACTGGAATAAATACAGGAATTCAATATAAGTTACACTACATAAAATTCCTATAGACGTCGCCCGACAGGATTGATTGAAACAGGCAATTTATAATGCGCTACAAAGTTCTTCCCTGAATCAGTGACTCATGGTGTCATATAAAACACACACTAAAATGTCATAATGACCTATCACTATTATTCCTTCCCTAAATCTTCCCTGTGAGAGGAAGGGAGTTTGCCCAGCGAGGGTGGGAGGAATCATGCTCACTGCAGTAAGGCAGCAAGCACCTGACTCATCCCCTGAAACCTGCAGCAGATCCGTGCGGCTGACATTCTGCATAATCATCAGCCCTGTCCCTGCTGCACGGGCAGGTGGGAAACGTGGCACGGAAACATTGCAACAGGACTGATCCTGCAAAGTGCTGAGTGTAACCAGGGGGCGTTGGCCCCCGCAGTCCTCACTCATTTCCCTGGGCGTGGGAGATGTTGAACACACTGCAGAATCAGAGTCTAGGCTAGTGCTGCTTTGTGCGTGAGGGGACACCAACAGCTATGATTCTGCTTTCCACCAAAACCTGTCTGCCCCTGTTCTCAACGTCATCCACGGGAGTTTTGTAGAACTGGCCGAAAAAGGGCTCGTGATTTTTTTGCGGGGTTTATTTATTGATTGATTGATTGGATTTCCCATTACACAGAATAGCTAAGTCCAAAGCTGACTGCGAAGAGTTACAAAGGGATCTCCCAAACCTGGGTGACTGGACAACAAAATGGCAGCTGAAATTCAGTGTTGACAAGTGCAAAGTAATGCACACTGGAAAATGTAATCTCAACTATACATACAAAATGAGGGGCTCTAAATTAGCCACTACCACAAAAGAAACAGATCTTGCAATCATCTTTGAAAACATTTGCTCAATGTGCAGCGGCAGTCAAAACCCGCTAACAGAATGTTAGGAATCATTAGGAAAGGGATCGATAATAAGAGTCAATATCATAATGCCACGATATAAATCCATGGTACATCCACACCTTGAATACTTCTGTACTTTCCACAGTATGCATCCGATGAAGTGAGCTGTAGCTCACGAAAGCTTATGCTCAAATAAATTGATTAGTCTAAGGTGCCACAAGTACTCCTTTTCTTTTTGCAAATACAGACTAACACGGCTGTTATTCTGAAACCTTGAATACTGCGGGCAGTTCTGGTCACCCCATCTCAAAAAAGATATATTAGAAATGGAAAAAGTACAGAGAAGGGCAACAAAAATGATTAGGGGTCTGGAACAGCTTCCATGTGAGAAAAGATTATAAAGACTGGGACGGTTCATCTTAGAAAAGAGTCGATTAAGGGGGAAATGTGATAGAAGTCTATAAAATAATGAGTGGTGGGGAGAAAGCGACTAGGGAAGTGTGATTTACCCCTTCACATAACACACAAACGAGGGGTCACCTGACGAAATTAATAGGCAGCAGGTTTAAAACAAACATAAGGAAGTACATCTTCACACAATGCACAGTTAAGCTGTCAAGTATCGGGGGTAGCCATGTTAGTCTGTATCACAAAAACAACAAGGAGTCTGTTGGCACCTTAAAGACTAACAGATTTATTTGGGCATAAGCTTTCGTGGGTAAAAAACCCACTTCTTCAGATGCAGTTAAGCTGTGGAACTCGTTGCCGGGAATGCCGTGAAGGCCAAAAGTATAATTGGGTTCCAAAAAGAATTAGATCAGTTCATGGAGGTTAGGTTCATCAATGGCTATTCGCCAAAATCATCAGGGATGCAACCCCATGCTCTGTGTGTTCCTAAGCCTCTGACTGCCAGAAGCTGGGACTGAATGATGGGGGTGGATCACTCGATAACTGCCCTGTTCTGTTCATTCCCTCAGAAGCATGTGGCATTAGTCACTGGTCTGACCCAGTATGGCTGGCCTACCGTTACCGTTTCCTTCCCCCCCCCCCCCCCCCCACAAACATTCAAACCAGAAAACTGAACAATTTCAGGTTTTTGAAAGTTGTTTTTGGCAAAAAGCATTGGTGTTCAGTCCAAGTTTTCTAAACTAAACCCCAAATATTTTTACTGAAATTTTTTTGGTTTCTGGCTTTTCATAAGGAAGAAAGAAAGAAAGAAAGAAAGAAAAGAAAACCTGAAAAATTTTGGCCAAAATGAAAATTGTCCACAACATTTTTTTGTTTTCATTGAGAAGCTATTTTTTGTCAATAAAGTGTTTCAATGAAAATATTTCAACCAGATCTGAAGTTTTGCAAAAGGAAATTCAAACAAAATCGCTGAGTTTAAACTGTCCAGTCAGAACTATGTGAATCTGTTTTGCACTGAAAACAAGAAATCTGGCTGAACCCCCACTAAAATGCAGCCCAGGTCTGTGAAGAACGTGATCGAGAGTCACTCACAGTTTGTGAGCTTCTGTCCGTGTTCTCTGAGGGCCCAACAGAGCAACTGGACTGGAGTGTTGTTGTGTTAAGTGTGCAATCTTCTCTCTGTGCATGCCATCTAGGGAGGCAGGGGTATCGGCCACCTTAGCTAAGAGGGAAGAATAAAGCAATGACATGAAATCTAGCTCACATTTGCCATGTAACTCATGAACGAAAGGGCCTCACGATCCCAGCCTGTTAATAATGCCTCTCTCTTACGTAACACTTTTCATCCGAAGATCTCAAAGTGATTACTAATCTTTAGTAGATTTATTGTCCCAGCACCCCTGTGAGGCAGGGCAGTGCTATTATCCTACACGTACAGATGGGGAACAGAATAACAGAGAGGCTAAGTGACTTGCGAAAGGTCACCCAGGAGATCTGTGGAAGAGCAGGGAACTGAATCCAAGTCTCCCAGCTCTAATGCTAAGGCCCCTACCACTGCGCCATTCGTCTATCCTATTACCCTAGCCCTTAGACCACCCACCCTCCTTAGTTGAGAACACATAGGAAAGATTTCAGGTTGACAATCAGCCATTTCCTCTCATTTTAGGTGTTATAGTCCAGACTGCACTGTAAGGGTCACATTTTCAAAATGAGGTAACTAGATTGGGCCCATGAAATAGTCAATTAGTTGTGCAGACAGGTAATTATGTATGCAAAAGTGGTGATTATGCATGCCACTCCGTCGGCGTAATCTTCCATTGGGCCATACCTTGTGTAGTGATTTCCATCAATGCAAGTTGAATATAAAATGCACTAAATCAGAACGCCACCTTTTTACAGCCACTTCCCATTGGGTAGGGATAGCTCAGTGATTCAGGGTTGTGAGTTCAATCCTTGAGGGGCCATTTAGGGATCTGGGGCAAAAAATGGGGATTGGTCCTGCCTTGAGCAGGGGGCTAGACTAGATGACCTCCTGAGGTCCCTTCCAACCCTGATATCCTATGATTCTACAGAGGGTGCAGGCCATGGGGAATTAGACCTTAAAAGTGCCATTTCCAATTCATGTGCAATTTAGACAAAGTAATTCCAAGCCTCCTCCACATTCAGATCCTTGAGTTCTTCAGTCTAGTCCAGTTCCCTACCCAATTCCCTTCTTTTAAAGTTTGCCCTTTTGAAAACAAGGGTCCTAGTTGCAGACCTAGTTTTGTTGATCCTTCCATTTAGATTAATCTGAATTAGCTCATGATCTCTCAAACCAAGGCTGTCCCCTACAGCCAGTTCTTCTATGAGGTCCTCACTACTTACCAACACAAAGTCTAAAATGGCATCACCTCTTCTTGGTTCGGTGACTATTTGGTGAAGAAATCTGTCGGCTCTCACATCCAGGAATATCTGGGCCCTAATATTATTAGTAGCATTCGTCCTCCAAGCTATATCTGGGAAATGAAAGTCTCCCATAATCACACAATTCCCAGTAGTATTTATTTCATTAAAATATTACAGAGGTTCTATCCATATCCAGATCAGATCCTTGGGGTCTGTAGCATATCCCAAGCACTAACCCAGTGGAGCCACTGTTAGGTTTCCTCCCCAAAGTGATTTTGACCCAGAGTCTGTTTTATCCATTCCATCACTTCTAATTTCTTCACAATCTACCTCCTCATTAATATTCAGTGATATCCCATCACCTTTACCTTTATTTCTGTCTTTCCTGAGCAGCATGTACTCTTCAATACCTGTACTCCAGTCATGACGACTATCCCACCATGTTTCCGTTATCCCCATAATATCTGGTTTCACATTCCGCACAAGCCCATCATTTCAATCATCAGGAGAACCAGTGTCTCAAGATTAAGTACTATAAATAAGGCTGCAAGTCTGTCACGGAGGTCATGGAAGTCACGGATTCCATGATTTTCCAGGACCTCTGTGACTTCTGCAGCAGCTGGTGTGGCTGGCTCCGGGGGCCACTGCTGCGGCAGTCTCGGGATGCCGCACCCTCTCTACACCCTAGAAGCAGCAGCGGGGGTCTCGGGCTGCCGCACCCCCCATCCCCCCAGTAGCAGCAGCGAGGGTCCTGGGCTACCGCTGCCCAGCCCCCCTCGCCAGAGCCGGCGGGGGTCCCAGGCCATGCGCTGCCCCCCCCACACACACACACAGCACCTGCGGTGCCCTCGAGCTGTGTGCTGCTCCCCCCAGCACCCAGGATGCCCCCAAAGCACCCGCGGCACCTACGGTTGCCAACTTTCTACTCACACAAAAGCGAACACTCTTGCCCCACCCCCTGCCCCACGAAGCCCCACCACTTCTCTGAGGCCCTGCCCCTGTTCACTCCATCCCCCTTCCCTCTGTCGCTTGCTCTCCCCACTGTCACTCACTTGCTCATTTTCACTGGGCTGGGGCAGGTTTTGGGTGCGGGAGGGGGGTGAGGGCTCCAGCTGGGGGTGTAGATTCTGGGTTGGGGCTGGGGATAAGGGGTTTGGGTGCAAGAGGGTGCTCTGGGCTGGGATTGAGAGGTTCTGAGGGCAGGAGGGGGATCAGGGCTGGGGCAGAGGGTTGGGGCACCGGGGGGTGAGGGTGAGGGCTCCACCTGGGGGTGCAGGAGGAGGCTCTGGGCTGGGGAAAGAGTTGGGGTGCAGGTGGGGTGAGAGCTCCAGCTGGGGGTGTAGGCTCTGGGGTGGGCCTGGGGATGAGGGGTATGGGGTTTGGGAGGGGGTGAGTGCTCTAACTGGGGTTGCAGGCTCCGTGGTGGGGCCAGAAATGAGGGGTTCAGGGTGCATGAGGGGGCTCCAGGCTGCGGCAGGGAGATGGGGTGCAGGTGGAAGTGAGGGCTCTGGCTGGGGGTACAGGAGAGGGCTCCAGGCTGGGGGTGGGGCAGAGGGATTTGGAGTTTGGGAGGGGGCTGTGGGTTGAAGCAGGGTGTTGGGGTGTGGGAGGCGTTGAGGGGTCCAACTGGAAGTGCAGGCTCTGGGGTGGGTCTGGGGATGAGGGGTTTGGGCTGCAGGAGGGGGCTCCAGGCTGGGGTCTGAGGCAGAGGGATTCGGAGTGTGGGAGGGGGCTGTGGGTTGAAGCAGGGTGTTGGGGTGTGGGAGGTGGTGAGGGGTTCAACTGGGGGTACGGGCTCTGGGGTGGATCTGGGGATGAGGGGTTGGGGGTGCAGGAGGGGATTCCTGGTTTGTGGGGGGGCCCAGACTTACCTCAGGTGGCTCCCGGTCAGTCTAAGGGTCTAAGGCAGGCTCCCTGCTTGTCCTGGCACCACACTGCACCCTACAAGTGGCCAGCAGGTCCGGCTCATAGGCGGGGGGCCAGGAGGCTCCACGTGCTGCTCTCACCCACAGGCCCCCCCCCCAGCTCCCATTGGCCGTGGTTCCTGGACAATGGAGTGCAGAGCCGATGCTTGGGACAAGGACAGTGTGCAGAGCCACGAGGCCCCCCAGCCTAGGGGCCGGATCTGCTGGCCTCTTCCAGTGCGGAGCACAGTGCCGACAGGTAGGGACTAGCCTGCCTTTAGACCTGCAGCACCGCCAGCCAGACTTTTAACGGGGCTGACCGGAGCTGCCAGGGTCCCTTTTTGACCAGGCATTCCGGTCGAAAACCAGACACCTGGCAACCCTAATGGTGAGCCAGACCAGGGTCCGGAATTTATGCCAAAATAAGGAAAAAGTGTTTCTAAATATTCTTGCCCTTTTCCCCCCCCAACATATACATTTTATTGACTTTTACTAAATCAGTTCTTGATTTTTTTTAATAGTAGACATCAGCAAATTTAGCTGGGATTGGCAACCAACATACATAGACACAGTAGCATAAAGGTCACTGAAGTGAGACATAAGGTGATAAAAACCTTTTGATTTGTATGAATGCCATCCAGACAGATTTTTTTCTACTTCTTTTCTTGTGTCCTAATTCTACAAAGACATACACACATGCTTAACTTTAAGGTCTGTGAGTAGTCCTATTGGAGCTGACAGGACCATTATTATTATTAATATTTATATGTCTTTGCAGGATTGGGGTATCAACTAGCAGCGCGGGTTGGAAAATGGCTTTTTCCCTCTGCCCACAAAAAATTTCAACAAAAATGTTAAAGAATCATTTTTGTTGACATTTGGTTTTTCATCAAAATAAGTATTTAGGTTTTTTCAACAAACACCTGAACATTCTGGAGAAAAACATTCTGTATTAATTTTCATGTAGTTGAAAAGCCATTTTCAGGGAAGGGGGTGAGAAATGTTTGGATGGAATTTTTTTAACCATCTCTATGAATCAAAGATATTTTATGTCTGTGCAAGTCTATAATATTTTTGAAGAGCTGTTGCGAGGCTAGGACACGAAGAGGCTGTGGGTTTGGTTTTGTGTTTTAAAACACCAGGGCTTGATATTCCACTGCCTTGTACCTTGTGTCGTCACTGATACCAGTGCAAAGAGTGTGTAAATCACTACCATCCCGATCAGGCAGCATTTTGAACAATACAAAGTGTAAGTCAGGGGAGAATCGGTCCTCAATCATAGAATATCAGGGTTGGAAGGGACCTCAGGAGGTCATCTAGTCTAACCCCCTGCTCAAAGGAGGACCAACCCCCAACTAAATCATCCCAGCCAGGGCTCTGTCAAGCCTGACCTTAAAAACCTCAAAGGAAGGAGATTCTACCACCTCCCTAGGTAACGCATTCCAATGCTTCACCACCCTCCTAATGAAAAAGATTTTCCTATTATCCAACTAAACCTCCCCCACTGCAACTTGAGACCATTACTCCTTGTTCTGTCATCTGCTATCACTGAGAACAGTCTAAATCCATCCTCTTTGGAACCCCCTTTCAGGTAGTTGAAAGCAGCTAACAAATCCCCCCTCATTCTTCTCTTCCGCAGACTAAACAATCCCAGTTCCCTCGGCCTCTCCTCATAAGTCATGTGTTCCAGTCCCCTAATCATTTTTGTTGCCCTCCACTGGACGCTTTCCAATTTTTCCACATCCTTCTTGTAGTGTGGGGCCCAAATCTGGACACAGTACTCCAGATGAGGCCTCACCAATGTTGAGCAGAGAGGAACGATCACGTCCCTTGATCCGTCGGCAATGCCCCTACTTATACAGCCCAAAATGCTGTTAGCCTTCTTGGCAACCAGGGCACACTGTTGACTCATATCCAGCTGCTCGTTCACTGTAACCCCTAGATCCTTTTCTGCAGAACTGCTGCCTAGCCATTCGGTCCTTAGTCTGTCACGGTGCATGGGATTCTTCCGTCCTAAGTGCAGGACTCTGCACTTGTCCTTGTTGAACCTCATCAGATTTCTTTTGGCCCAATCCTCCAATTTGTCTAGGTCCCTCTGTATCCTATCCCTACCCTCCAGCGTATCTACCTCTCCTCCCAGTTTAGTGTCATCTGCAAACTTGCTGAGGGTGCAATCCACACCATCCTCCAGATCATTTATGAAGATATTGAACAAAACCAGCCCAAGGACTGACCCTTGGGGCACTCTGCTTGATACCAGCTGCAACTAGACATGGAGCCATTGATCATTACTCGTTGAGTCCAACAATCTAGCCAACTTTCTATCCACCTTATAGTGCATTCATCCAGCCCATACTTCTTTAACTTGCTAGCAAGAATACTGTGGGAGACTGTGCCAAAAAGCTTTGCTAAAGTCAAGAAACCAACACATCCACTGCTTTCCCCTCATCCACAGAGCCAGTTATCTCGTCATAGAAGGCAATTAGATTAGTCAGGCATGACTTGCCCTTGGTGAATCCATGCTGACTGTTCCTGATCACTTTCCTCTCCTCTAAGTGCTTCAGAATTGATTCCTTGAGGACCTGCTCCATGATATTTCCAGGGACTGAGGTGAGGCTGACTGGCCTGTAGTTCCCCGGATCCTCTCTCTTCCCTTTTTTAAAGATGGGCACTACATTAGCCTTTTTCCAGTCGTCCGGGACCTCCCCCGATCGCCATGAGTTTTCAAAGATAATGGCCAATGGCTCTGCAATCACATCCGCCAACTCCTTTAGCACTCTCGAATGCAACGCATCCGGCTCCATGGACTTGTGCTCGTCCAGCTTTTCTAAATAGTCCCGAACCACTTCTTCCTTCATAGAGGGCTGCTCACCTCCTCCCCATACTGTGCTGTCCAGTGCAGTAGTCTGGGAGCTGACCTTGTTCGTGAAGACAGAGGCAAAAAAGCATTGAGTGCATTAGCTTTTCCCACATCCTCTGTCACTAGGTTGCCTCCCTCATTCAGTAAGGGGCCCACACTTTCCTGGACTTTCTTCTTGTTGCTAATATACCTGAAGAAACCCTTCTTGTTACTCTTAACATCTCTTGCTTTAGTTGTTCAATGCTTTAGTTGTTTTAAAAATGAATTGCTAATACTTGTGAAAAAGGCTAGAATGCAGAGCCATCAGTTTAAAGTCCTCTACTCAGCCACGGAGCAGGGAAAAGTTTTCCCCAGAGTGCATTGCCAGCATAACTTCACAAGAGAAGTAAGTTTTCTTTTTATAACTCATTGCATTTTTTGCCTTTCTGCTGAGGCTACCAATGAGCGCAAGCTGTGACAGGAACTCTTTGCCACTCATCAGTGGTGCTCATTTCACATAGGCTATGACTGAAGACAGCTCTCAGAGGGAAATAACTTCCACCTATCATTGATCTGGGATGGACTTGAACTGATGACCTAAAAGAGGGAAAACCCACAGTCCACAATTAATCCCCTGCAGCAGACCTTTGTATAGTGCTAAGAATTTGTTTCAGATGGATTCTTGCCAGGCAGATCTACATATCTTGATCTGCTGGTAAACCAGGTTCACAGCTGCTGAAATGAATGATGGAAGCCTTGATGATTCATCAAAGGGTTAAAGAACATGCAAGTCCCTCCAGAAGCAGTTTAGCGCCGTGATTACAGGCAGGTAATTGGGAAACTGCACATTATAGCCGCTGAATGAGTGACCCTTAACGTCATGATGACACACCACCATTGTCCGTTGTAAAATATTTCCTTTGGGAGTAAGATAAGTGAGAAATGAGCTCCCAAATGATTGCTATTGAGAAAAAAAAAGACTGCAGAGGCTAAGAGCAAATTACTCCGCAATTCAGAGAGTGATTTCGGGAACATGCTGCAGGGATAATGTATTCTGAGTGGCTAGAATTTCATCTAATTCCACCTCATTGTGGAGCATCTTTTCCAGTATTTTTATGACCAAACACTGAATGCCCATTTTCCTTATTGTTAAGCTTGCAGTTTGACAGTACACTGTGTTCGTGTTTATTTGCAGGAAGCCTCTTTGTGGCAAATCTCTCCCCAGGAATCTCCTTGGCCAGGATGCCTACAAAAAATTTGGCAAGGGTTAGGCGGCTGCTGCGCTGACACCACTGGCCGTCAGGCTGAACGATCCTGTCTCATTATTTCCTTATTCTCCCCCATGGGTCTGTCTCTGGTCTTAGGTCTGTACCTGCTGTCTCTGGTCTTAGGTCCTTAGACTGTAAACCCTTTGGGAGCAGGGAATATCTTTTCGGCTATCTTTGTACAGCTCCTAACTCAGTGGGGTCCGGGTCCATGACTAGGGCTTCGAGGTGCTACAATAATGCAATTAAGACATAATAAGCGTGTCCCTAGGTAGAATCATAGAATATCAGAGTTGGAAGGGACTTCAGGAGGTCACCTAATCCAACCCCCTGCTCAAAGCAGGACCAGCCCCAACTAAATCATCCTGCATGACCAAAATATTCACAAAGAAACCACCAATCTTGCCCTTAGGTTTCATTAGCGACTGAGAACTCAAGACCTTTGCTTCCGTTCAGCCCTGGTGTGAGAGAGTGAACAGAGCTCTATTTCAATGAAGAACCTGGAGTTACATCCACTTATGAAAGGGCTGAACTGGGCCTGATGTTCACTGAAAGCTTTTCAATTGTTTTTGAGCTGGGAGAGAGAGACAAGGTGGGTGAGGTAATATCTTTTATTGGACCAATTCTTTTTGGGAGAGACAGGTAGTTGAAGGCAGCTATCAAATCCCCCCTCACTCTTCTTTGCAGATTCAATAACCCCAGTTCCCTCAGCCTCTCCTTGTAAATCATTTTCGTTGCCCTCCGCTGGACTCTCTCCAATTTGTCCACATCCCTTCTGTAGTGGGAGGACCAAAACTGGACACAATACTCACCAGTGCCGAATAGAGGGGAATAATGACTTCCCTCAATCTGCTGGCAATGCTCCTACTAATACAGCCCAATACGCCGTTGGCCTTCTTGGCAAGAAGGGCATGCTGCTGATTCATATCCAGCTTCTCGTCCACTGTAATCCCCAGGTCCTTTTCTGCAGAACTGCCGCTTAGCCAGTCTGTCCCCAGCCTGTAGCGGTGCATGGGATTCTTCCGTCCTAAGTACAGGACTCTGCAGTTGTCCTTGTTGAACCTCATCAGATTTCTTTTGGCCCAATCCTCCAATTTGTCTAGGTCACTCTGGACCCTATCCCCACCCTCTAGCGTATCTACCTCTTCCCCCACCTTAGTGTCATCTGCGAACTTGCTGAAAGTGCAATTAATCCCATCATCCAGATCATTGATAAAGATGTTGAACAAAACCTGCCCCAAGACCGACCCCTGGGGCACTCCGCTAGATACCGGCTGCCAACTAGACATCAAGCCGTTGATCACTACCCATTGAGCCCAACAATCTAGCCAGCTTTCTATCCCCCTTATAGTCCATTCATCCAATCCATACTTCTTTAATTTTCTGGCAAGAATACTGTGGGAAACCATATCAAAAGCTTTGCTAAAGTCAAGATATATCTCGTCCACCACTTTCCCCATATCCACAGAGCCAGTTATCTCATCATAGAAAGCAATCAGGTTGGGCTGGCATGACTTGCCTGTGGTGGATCCATGTTGAGTCTTCCTGATCTGAATGTGACCAAATTTATCTGCATCCAAGATTTTGCAAACAGAAACGTTGGTCTCATATTCTTGTGCTGTCCCTGTCTGTCGGTCTCCATCCGTTCCCTCTTGTTTTGTGTTAGGATTGTAAGCTCTTTGGGGAAGGGACTGTCTTTTTGTACAGCACCTAACACAATTGAGGTCTGATCCATCATAAAAGTCATGATTCCACAATCAAGAAAGAAGATTTCTTTGACTAAAAGCCCATCATAGTTCAATGGCAAAACGAAGGTAGCAATTAGAAATTTTAAAAAAGCAATATATAACAAACAGGAAAGAAGGACTAGATAACAACCAATATAAATTAGAAGTTGTGAAGTGCAGAAAATTGATATAGGAAGCTAGGGACATGAGAGAAAAATCAATGGCTGGAAAGGTTAAAGACAATAAGAAGGAGTTTGTATATTGGGGAAAAAAGAAATGCTAGCCACAGTATGGGCCCATTATTAGATGGTGATGGTAAAATTGTTAACAACAATGCACAAAGGCAGAAGCGTTCAATAAAATATTTCTGTTCTGTATTCAGAAAGAAGCAGGATTATGTATGCAGATCTAGCCTTGGCAGAATTTGATTTTTATAATGTTGATGGATAATATCTATGTTTATTTTTAAGCATTTTTTCTGTTTCTATAAACATATGTTTTCACAGTTGTGGGAAACTGATGGGGGGGGAGGGTCAGACAATTATTTAATGACAGTAGACTGAGATTCAAAGAGCTAAAGCTTTACAACTGCTAAAACCCAAACTGTCAACATCACATGCCACAATGCACCAAGTAAATATCCTTAGATCAAAACTCAAAAAAGTTCTCAAACAGCTTTTTCTTCCTTTGCCTATCTGTAAATTTCAATTATTATTGATGGAAATATGTTTCCATTGGCTTGTATGCACACAGTGAAATTGATGTTCACCGATAAACATCTAATCCTTCCAAGTCAACTCATATCACATGAGGATGATGAAGAATTTTTCAGTCTTAAGAGGAAGATAGACAATATCTGCTTGGGGTGTCACAGAGCTGGCCTCTGTAGTGCCCCCTTGTGACCCAGTTGGGCACAACTCACCCTGTTGTGGGGTCTCTGACAGCAGGTTGCTGCATCTCACAGGGTCCAGCACAGTGGTGCTTTAGCCCCCTGGGTAAGGCATCCTTGTATCCCACCTCTTCCAGGGTATTAAAATCCAAAAAGAAAGCAATGCTAAGAACCCCAAACAGGACTCACCAAGGAGTCTTTGGCTGGACCTCACCCTTCTATTTAGGGCTTGTCTTCATGCAGCCAGTGCTTCAGCTGGTCTCTCTAGAGCCAGTCATACCATCTATTGGGAGGCTCATCCAGGCAGCAAGCTGTCTCAGACTCTTGGTTGTACCCAGGTTTTCCTCACCAAGAGAGACACAGAGCTCTGCTCTCCTTCCTAGCCAGTCCCAAACTGAACTGGAGCTTCTTCTGTTACCTTCCCCAACCACAAGTGCCATCTGCTGCAGGTATAGTGGGGTGGGGCCAACTGGGTCCACAGACCCTCATTAACCCCCTCATTGACAGCTTGGGGCCTGCAGGATCCATCACACCAAGATAAATATATTTAAATCACCAGACCTGGACATCTTGCACCCAAGAGTCCTAAAAGAGTTGGCTGAGGAACCCTCTGGCCTGCTAATGTTAATTTTTAATAAACCTTGGAATGCTGGGGAACTGCCAGAAGACTGGAAGAGTGCTAATGTTGTGGTAATATTCAAAAAAAGGAAAGCAGGATGATCTGGGAAGCTATAAGCCAGTTAGCTTGATATCAATCCCTGGAAAAGTAATAAAAAAGCCAATGCAGGATTCAACTGATAAAGAATTAAAGGATAGGAAGATAAATATACAACCTACATAGAATTATGGAAAATAGGTCTTGTCAAACAACCCTGATTTCATTCTTTGATGACATTACAAGTTTGGGAACTGTGAATATCGAATATACTTTTGGAAATCATTTGACTTAGTACCACACAGCATTCTGATTAAAAAATTAGAACCACACAATATCAGTAAAGTACACGTTAAATAGAATAAGAACTGGCTAAGCAACAGATCTCAAAAACTAGTTGTCAATGGGGACACATCACTGAATAGGGGTGTTTCTAGTGGGATTCTGCAGGGATCTGTACCAGTCCCTCCATAATGCAACATTTTCATCAATGATCTGGAAGTAAATACAAAAATCACAGCTGATAAAGTTTGTGGATGGCACAAAGGTTGGTGGAATAGTAAATAACGAGGAGGACAGGGCAGTCACACACAGCCATCTGGATCGCTTGGCTCATCGAAATGAAATATGGTTTAATACAGCCAATGCAGAGTTATGCATCTTGGAACAAAGGATGCAGGCCCTACCTACAGAATGGGGGGCTGTTTTATGCAAAGCTGGGACGCTGAATAGGATGGAGGGGTTACAGTGGAGAAACAACTCACTGGGACCTCCCGGAGCGATGCTATTGCAAGGAGAGCGAATGTGATCCGTGGATATACAAACTGGGGAGTCGCGGGTAGGAGTAAGGAGGCGCTCTGTGCACGGCATCAGTGAGACCGATACAGGAATACTGCATCCAGTTCTGGTGCCCACACTTTAAACAAGTTGTCAAAAAATTGGAGATCAGGCAGGAAAGAGCCACAAAAATTATTTGAGGGCTGGAGAAAATGCTTCACAGCGAGAGACGGAAAGAGCTCCATCTGGTTACTTTATCAGAAAGAAGATTGAGAAGTGACTTGACTACATGGGAGTACCTTCACAGGAAGAAAATACCAGACATTAGAAGGGCCCTTTAATCCAGCGGGAAAAGGCAGAAGAAGAACCAGAGTTTGGAGGCTGAAGCCAGATACATTCAAATTAGAAATTAGCACTCTTTTTTTTTAACAGTGAGGGTGATTAACGAACGTGGGTAGTACACCTCCAGCTCCGTCACTGACCTGCTGGGCGAGTGGGGGCAAATCCCTTCCCTCCTGCCCACCTCTCTTCTACCTTGTCTACCTCCTTCATAACACAGGCCAGGGAATCTCACCTGCTAGTCCCTGCATCAAGCCCATAGCTTCTGGTTCAGCTAGAGCATATATACAGAAAAACACCCAGTCTGGATTTAAATATTTCGATGGCAAATCCACCAAATCCTAGGTGAGTTGTACTTTGTAAATTCTTCAGGGCAAGTACTGTCTCTTGCTATATGTCTGTACAATATCTAGCACAACAGGGCCCTGATTTCGGCTGGGTCTTCCAGGAGCTACTATAATGCAAATAAGCATGAGAGTGGGAAGAAAGTGAAGGGAGAAGCAGAGATGGGAAAAGAACCCGTGTTTTGAGGATACCTGTGAGTAACTCTCATGGCACACAGTTGGCAATAAAACCATGCTGCTGACTGGGCATAGTCCATCATTCTCAGGAGAACTCAACATAGCATCATGCTGAAAATGGAATAGGAACCACATCATAGAGAGTCATGGAGTTTAAGTCCAGAAACTTTCCTCTTTCTTGACCAGTGCTTGTCTTGCCACCTAGCCTCACGCCCATGGCTTCAGTGGGATCTCAGCACCACTGATCTTATGTCCCTTCACAAAGTGTTACAGAGCCTTCCGGGGAGCATCACCTGGTCAGAAACCCAAAGAGACTTAACTGCAATATCAATGGGCATCTGAACTGCTAGCCAGGACTCAGAGCTCATCACATCCAAAAACTGAAAGTCTCCTCACTGAAGCAGAAAATAGGAGCCATCACATGGCCTCCAATAAAAATGGAAGTGAGACCAGGGGTTTCCAGGCAGGCTCTGTGCATCCCTCATTTTATTTTTAACGTCTTTTTTTTTTTTTTAAGGAAAAAAATAATATTCCCATCCCATGACGACGATAATGTCTATTTACTCCACAGCTCTTAGCTGATATTCACCACTCTCAGGCTGGCACTGGCCACGGATTTCAGTTACAAGGGATGGGGATGTGGCGGCAGGGAAGTTAAAGTCTATTGGCCCCATCATTAGCGGGTGCAGATTGGCAAAGCTCTGTAGAAGCCAATGGAACTATTAGGAGTTATACCAGCTGAGGATCTGGGGACATGCTGATTAAGCCCTGTCCTCTTTTTTTCCAGCCCTTCCACAGCTGTGAGCTCTTGCCATTGCATAAGGGAGCTTGATTATCATCATCCAGCAGCACTGGGATGAAATTAAGTGAAGGAGGATTTAGGAAGAACACCTGGAAGAATTTCCTAACAGTGAGATCTATTAGGCTAGAGAATACTCTCCCGGCAGAGAAACCACATCACTTGGGTCACTGAAACCTAAGCTGCTCAAAGCACTGGACAAGATGCTGTAGGGAATAATCCTGCTCCAGCCTCGAGTAAATATGGGCTCTGGCTGAACTGCTGCAATTGTATGATTATCTGCTTCTGAGTGAGGAATCTGTCTTCCCAACTATATGCTATCCAAGCAGGGCATCGGCTATCTGAATGATTATCCAAGCAAACACTCTCCCTCTTGAAATCTGGGAAGTTTTCCAGCTTAATTACCATTAGCATTTGTTTTCACTAAGCCGTCTGTCACGGTGCCATCCCAAGCACTAAATACGTGCTCTGAGCACGGGCAGGTAAGATGCCTTTCAGGTGGACCATGCAGTTTTATTCCCAAGGTTTGTTCCTTAAAAGCTTTGTTACGTCTCAGCACTTTAAATCATCTTTTCTTTGAACTGCAGATGTTTCCCGCGACACATGGTCTCACCATAAGCCCCATGTAGCATCTATGGCTCAGCTGTGACCATAAATTAGCCCTGGGCATTTCTGCTGGTATTGCTGTTGGTAGCAGGGTGGAAGGGGAAAGCTTTAGAAAGCAATGAAAGAGGAGGGCAATTGGCAGAAGAGATGGACCAAGAGGCAAGGAGCTGTTTTATTGTTGGTACGTTCTGCCCCGCTGCCGACCAGATACAGCATGATCCACTCTCTATCCTCTGAGTGAGCACACACCACTCACCAACAGAATGGTCTGTATGTGCGAATGGCATGAACCCACCACCCACCTTCGCCCTCTTTCCTCTTATTCCTTCTGTGGGTTCGCTGCTCACCCCCCACGTGCCTGGGCCAAGGGCTGTACAATCTCTCTGCCCAGAATCCAGCGCAGATGTTGGAGGGAGTTTGCCAGATGTGCACGGGCAGATGAGACGCCCCAAACAAGAGAAGGCAAAGGGAGGAATGAACACGAACGATCAAGCCACCCAGGCATTCTCCTTGCTAAAAACCGGTTAAATTCCTTAGGGGAAGAAAAAAAAAAATCAGACAATTGAGACCCAGACCCCCACAGGCAGCTTTAAACTTGCACAGCTGAGGCTCATTGGATCACCATTGGTTTCCCTGGCCTAGACACCCTTGCAAATGCCATGTTTTCCCACGGCTGAACTGCTCTTGAGCAATTTATTTGGGACAAACAGGGTCCTCGTCGGCACCGGGCATGTTACACACCTTTGCTTTGCAGCGGTTTGTTCAACAGACGTATGAATCGCTGCCCAGTGAGGGGAATCCCACCCAGCCTTAATGCTTGTGCTCCCCAGCAGCGGGTCCCCGACAGGGTGACAAAGGGGTTCCATGTGCCTGGGTTGCAGAGAGAGATGGGCCTGACGCAAACCCCAGATCTGGCTTCACACTCAGCAGCTCGGTCCCATCTTGGGCTCGGGTGGTAAATGGAACCGTGAAGAGGTTTTTCAAGTGAAACCTGGTACCAGGCAGGCTGAGTTTGGCTTGGGTTCACTGAGTTCAGGTTTGCCAGGGAGGGATTTATGGTGTTTTGGATGGAACTTGGTGGGATTTTTAGGGAGTGGGGTGTGGAGGAGTTTCCATTTGTGATATTGTGTCTGTTTGAGGCAATCAGAATTTGCAATTGGCACTCAGCGGTTTGCAAATTCACAGGCATTGACACAGAACACAAGGTTGGCAGGGACCCCTGGGGTTTGCCCAGCTCTTCTTTTAACCCTTGAAATATCAGACTCCTCAATTTCTGATCCTTCCCACAACCACCTCAACTGCCAAGTCCACCCCCTCCCTCACAGCTCTCTTGCCACTCCCAGAATGCTCCTTCCTCCTCTGCTCATTTTCTTCTGCTAATGCCCAGTCTTTCCACTGCCACAAACCACCCCCAGCATCTGCTCTCCTACTTCACAGCCTCCCACCTGGCAGTTCCCCCACCCAATTCTGGACCTGCCCCATCTCTGAGGCATCAAACAGCTTGCTGTCCCCTGGAATTAACACCTCTTGGAGGACTCACCTGCCAGGCCTACTGACTCCCCCCGGGGCCTTGCACAGACCACCTATGCTCAGAAAGCAGTGTTTAACTTTGGGCACCCCAAGACAGAGATGGCCAGCTTCTGACTCCCTGAGAACCCACAACTCCAGCTGCAGCCAGCGGTGCTTTTGCCTGGGTGATGGCCGAGAATGTAGTGGCTGGGTCTGACCCTAAATGAATGCACATGAGGAAAGGTCTCTCTGATGGGCTAGGAAAGTCTGTTGTGGATAGGAGATTTCGCTATGGGCCAAATGCGACCCCCTGGTCCCTACCTGAGTAACTGGGCTAGATACTGGTTGGAGGCAAGAGGGAGAAATCCCCCCAGGGGGGTTGGAGAGTAGGCTGGCAGCTACATACAGCCCCTGACGTGCCCGTTCTCTGTGGGGAGGGCTGCAGGCATGACCCAGGCCTGCTTAGCATGGCACTATGTTCCCTTCTAGTGGCGGCTAGACCAGCTAGAGATTGATGAGCCTGCTACAGCCTTGCCGAAGAGAGATGTGTCTTTTAGAGCAGGCAGAAGAGGCTCAGACATTAAGCTCAAGAGGTCCCAGGTTTGATTCCAGATGATGACGACCAGGATCTGTCAGTGTTACACAGGGGCAGATCCTCTGGCCCCATTCATACCACTGCTGAGCAAAACAAAACAAAAACAAAAAAATACCTTCAGGGAGCTATGCCTCCACACTGCGTGGCTGTCTGGAATCCTCCCCTCCTCCTGTGAACAGTGGAACTGCACCGATTCCACTCCCTGTGGTTCCCTGTGGCTGGCTTTGGTCCTGGCTGCAGAGATTCACTCCGAGTTCACTATTGATGGTCCCTGCTGGGTAGACTAGATAGAACAATGGTGACCCAGGCTAAACCACCAAGGTGAATGAAGAGGAACATTCCAATAGCGTGTAACCCTTCTGCCCGTCAGAATTGGCAGCAACGGGGGCCGGGTTCAGTATCTAGGGGTTCTATTCCAATAACACAATGCAAACAGGCTTGAGCCCCCACCCAGTGACAAATATATACCACCCCTGCTGGGCGCCTCCAAGAGGCAATACTTCCCCTCTCGCAAGCACAGAGTCTGAGTGTAGCAAAGCCTTTTAATAACAGAGAGAAACAATGTGGCATTATGTTGGGGAAACAGCACCAACAGGATTCATAACACAACCCATGAGCAAAAAACCCACCCCAAGCAAATGGGGACGTGTCCTTTCCCTTTTGTTCTTGAGTCCAGCAACCCAAAATCACCCAAAGTCCCAAAAGTCCAACACCCCAAAAGTCTCTGTCCCTGGTCAGTGTAGCGCCAGAGGTCGAAAGTTTATCTGCAGAGTTTTACCTCCCAACCTGGGTGGAGATGGGGGGGGGGTGTTAAGGAGCACCTTATGTGGTCCAAAGCTGATTTCCCCACCTCTCCATGGGGCTCCGCTCCACTCCACCAGCCATCCCACAAATTGCTCCGCTCTGCCAGCCGCCCCCATGACCTGCTCCAGGCATCCCACAAACTTCTCCGCTCCTCCAGCCGCTCTGCTCTGCCAGCCGTCCCATGAGCCACTCCAGCCGTCCTGTGAACTGCTCTGCTCCAAGAGCCGCTCTGCTCTGCCAGCCATCCCGCAAACTGCTCTGCAATATATCTTCAGGCTCCCCCACTACTTAACACAACACTCAGTGATTTCAGCTCTTAGTAAGTTTAGCTCTTTTGTGATTTCAGCTTGTAGTAGGGGAGCCTCAATGCTAGTGTACCATTGGCCCAAAGTGAATTCAGCTCAGCAGCCTGTAACTAGATTCCTAATAGAATCAAAATTAGCTCTGATATTCCACAGTGGAGAGAGAAGGAAGTGCAATTAGCATCTAAGGCCCTCACCATAGGGCCCATACCATCAGGTATTAATACCTATCCTCAGCCTCTCTCTATTCACTGAGTTTTGGAACCCATGATCCTTGCCTAGCGAGTGCTGCTTAGTTGATGGTGAGTCCCTCCATCATAACAAAAGGCCAAGTACAGTTCCACTGTCCTTGATTCACATAATCAGGATAACAACAGTTTATTCCTGCCCCAATAACAGAGAAACTGGGGCTCCTACAGCAGCCAAAGTGACCATCTAGGCGGGGTGGGTGCGCCTATGCAAATGAGATCAGCCCCTGAAGTTCTTTTCCACAACCCACCATGACTCACCACCAGATGTCAGGGTAGAGCTCATCCTGACTCTGCTTACAAGTGCGTTGGAGATGAAGGGCTTTTGAGAAGGCCCTGGTGGGACCTGAGAAGGGATGATGGGCTGGACAACACACTTGGAAATAACCTGTAGGGAATGACAAGTGATACAAAAGGTGAGCCACATTCTCCCTTCATGCCAGGTCTTCACTATCCAATAATATTAGGCACATAAGAACCCTAAAGCTGATGGGGTGGGGGGGAAGGGTGAATCTCAGTGGGACTCCTTAAGGAGCAAATTGCTTCTCACCAGAATCAGGTCCTTCCTTGTAACACTATGATTTAGTCTTCAACTTTAGCTGCCTAGTTTAACAAAAAAATTAAAAAAAATTCACTGGAATACACAAAAATACACTCTCTCCCCTCCCGACACAGACTGGCAGTCCACCGTAAACACTGCCGGATTTAAATATCAAATCTATTCAATGCATCAACCACAACAACAAATAATTCGGGTAATTTTATCTGACAATGCACAAAGCACAAAAATAGAAAGCCCTGCTCCGCTAAGCTGCCACCTCAGCCTGCACTGTAATTATAATCAGCAGCTTCTTCAGAGAAAAGAAAAAGGGAATGTGGGAAACGGAGGAGAGAGAAATGGGGAAGCACTTTCCATTGCACTTAAAAGACCAGATTCTGATCACACACCAGCTTTATGCAGGCGTAGCTCCCTAGACTTCAGTGGAGTTTCTGTTACTCCTGATTTACATCAACTGTAAGGGAGGCAGGATCTGGCCCATAATGGTTATCTGGGACCCGATTCTCACCTTTCATTGTCATTTACACCTGTGCAAAGTGGGTTCCTAATTAGAATTTTCCACTCACTCACAGCGCTGACAGCCTTTTGCGCCTGGGCCCTGTGAATGCAAATGACAATGACAACCCAGGGTGCAAAGCCGTGGAAAATAAGGTCTAGAGTGTCAGTTTTTAATTGGCAGAGGATTCAGCTATTTGGTCCCAGCTTAGTTCCATTAAGTATGCTCTGAGACAAGGAGTTATGAAAGTCACAATCATAACTATATGTGGACAAGACCTCGTAGGTCATTTAGGCCATACTCTGCGGGTCAGGGCTGAGCTCTGTATGTATCTTCTAATCCTTTGTCCAGTCCAGTTGGAAACCACAAGATTAACAGTAAGACGTATTAAGTGAGGGGTTCTCATTGTGGGGATAATGACCCTAAGGCATGTCGAGAGGTTTGGACAACACTATGGTTATCATTTTGCTCAATGGGAATGAGGTGCAAGCTGGAAGTGAACAGGGTCCAAGCTTCTCCACGTGGGCACCAATGATACTGCCAAGAATGACCTTGAGCGGATCACTGCGGACTACGTGACTCTGGGAAGAAGGATAAAGGAGTTTGAGGCGCAAGTGGTGTTCTCGTCCATCCTCCCCGTGGAAGGAAAAGGCCTGGGTAGGGACCGTCGAATCGTGGAAGTCAACGAATGGCTACGCAGGTGGTGTCGGAGAGAAGGCTTTGGATTCTTTGACCATGGGATGGTGTTCCATGAAGAAGGAGTGCTGGGCAGAGACGGGCTCCATCTTACGAAGAGAGGGAAGAGCATCTTTGCCAGCAGGCTGGCTAACCTAGTGAGGAGGGCTTTAAACTAGGTTCACCGGGGGAAGGAGACCAAAGCCCTGAGGTAAGTGGGAAAGAGGGATACCGGGAGGAAGCACAGGCAGAAATGTCTGTGAGGGGAGGGCTCCTGCCTCATACTGGGAATGAGGGGCGCTCAACAGGTTATCTCAAGTGCTTATATACGAATGCACAAAGCCTTGGAAACAAGCAGGGAGAACTGGAGGTCCTGGTGATGTCAAGGAACTATGATGTGATTGGAATCACAGAGACTTGGTGGGATAACTCACATGACTGGAGTACTGTCATGGATGGTTATAAACTGTTCAGGAAGGACAGGCAGGGCAGAAAAGGTGGGGGAGTAGCACTGTATGTAAGGGAGCAGTATGACTGCTCAGAGCTCTGGTACGAAACTGTAGAAAAACCTGAGTGTCTCTGGATTAAGTTTAGAAGTGTGTGCAACAAGAGTGATGTAGTGGTGGGAGTCTGCTATAGACCACCGGACCAGGGGGATGAGGTAGATGAGGCTTTCTTCCGGCAGCTCACGGAAGCTACTAGATCGCATGCCCTGATTCTCATGGGTGACTTTAATTTTCCTGATATCTGCTGGGAAAGCAATACTGCGGTGCATAGACAATCCAGGAAGTTTTTGGAAAGCGTAGGGGACAATTTCCTGGTGCAAGTGCTAGAGGAGCCAACTGGGGGGGCGCTTTTCTTGACCTGCTGCTCACAAACCGGGTAGAATTAGTGGGGGAAGCAAAAGTGGATGGGAATCTGGGAGGCAGTGACCATGAGATGGTTGAGTTCAGGATCCTGACGCAGGGAAGAAAGGTAAGCAGCAGGATACGGACCCTGGACTTCAGGAAAGCAGACTTCGACTCCCTCAGGGAACGGATGGCCAGGATCCCCTGGGGGACTAACTTGAAGGGGAAAGGAGTCCAGGAGAGCTGGCTGTATTTCAAGGAATCCCTGTTGAGGTTACAGGGACAAACCATCCCGATGAGTCGAAAGAATAGTAAATATGGCAGGCGACCAGCTTGGCTTAACGGTGAAATCCTAGCGGATCTTAAACATAAAAAAGAAGCTTACAAGAAGTGGAAGCTTGGACATATGACCAGGGAAGAGTATAAAAATATTGCTCGGGCATGTAGGAATGAAATCAGGAGGGCCAAATCGCACCTGGAGCTGCAGCTAGCGAGAGATGTCAAGAGTAACAAGAAGGGTTTCTTCAGGTATGTTGGCAACAAGAAGAAAGCCAAGGAAAGCGTGGGCCCCTTACTGAATGAGGGAGGCAACCTAGTGACAGAGGATGTGGAAAAAGCTAATGTACTCAATGCTTTTTTTGCCTCTGTTTTCACTAACAAGGTCAGCTCCCAGACTGCTACGCTGGGCATCACAACATGGGGAATAGATGGCCCAGCCCTCTGTGGAGATAGAGGTGGTTAGGGACTATTTAGAAAAGCTGGACGTGCACAAGTCCATGGGGCCAGACGAGTTGCATCCGAGAGTGCTGAAGGAATTGGCGGCTGTGATTGCAGAGCCATTGGCCATGATCTTTGAAAACTCGTGGCGAACCGGGGAAGTCCCGGATGACTGGAAAAAGGCTAATGTAGTGCCAATCTTTAAAAAAGGGAAGAAGGAGGATCCTGGGAACTACAGGCCAGTCAGCCTCACCTCAGTCCCTGGAAAAATCATGGAGCAGGTCCTCAAAGAATCAATCTTGAATTACTTGCATGAGAGGAAAGTGATCAGGAACAGCCAGCATGGATTCACCAAGGGAAGGTCATGCCTGACTAATCTAATCGCCTTTTATCATGAGATTACTGGTTCTGTGGATGAAGGGAAAGCAGTGGATGTATTGTTTCTTGACTTTAGCAAAGCTTTTGACACGGTCTCCCACAGTATTCTTGTCAGCAAGTTAAGGAAGTATGGGCTGGATGAATGCACTATAGGGTGGGTAGAAAGCTGGCTAGATTGTCGGGCTCAACGGGTAGTGATCAATGGCTCCATGTCTAGTTGGCAGCCGGTGTCAAGTGGAGTGCCCCAGGGGTCGGTCCTGGGGCCGGTTTTGTTCAATATCTTCATAAATGATCTGGAGGATGGTGTGGATTGCACTCTCAGCAAATTTGCGGACGATACTAAACTGGGAGGAGTGGTAGATACGCTGGAGGGGAGGGATAGGATACAGAAGGACCTAGACAAATTGGAGGATTGGGCCAAAAGAAATCTGATGAGGTTCAATAAGGATAAGTGCAGGGTCCTGCACTTAGGACGGAAGAATCCAATGCACCGCTACAGACTAGGGACCGAATGGCTAGGCAACAGTTCTGCGGAAAAGGACCTAGGGGTGACAGTGGACGAGAAGCTGGATATGAGTCAGCAGTGTGCCCTTGTTGCCAAGAAGGCCAATGGCATTTTGGGATGTATAAGTAGGGGCATAGCGAGCAGATCGAGGGACGTGATCGTCCCCCTCTATTCGACATTGGTGAGGCCTCATCTGGAGTACTGTGTCCAGTTTTGGGCCCCACACTACAAGAAGGATGTGGATAAATTGGAGAGAGTCCAGCGAAGGGCAACAAAAATGATGAGGGGTCTAGAACACATGACTTATGAGGAGAGGCTGAGGGAGCTGGGATTGTTTAGCCTGCAGAAGAGAAGAATGAGGGGGGATTTGATAGCTGCTTTCAACTACCTGAAAGGGGGTTCCAAAGAGGATGGCTCTAGACTGTTCTCAATGGTAGCAGATGACAGAACGAGGAGTAATGGCCTCAAGTTGCAGTGGGGGAGGTTTAGATTGGATATTAGGAAAAACTTTTTCACTAAGAGGGTGGTGAAACACTGGAATGCGTTGCCTAGGGAGGTGGTGGAATCTCCTTCCTTGGAAGTTTTTAAGGTCAGGCTTGACAAAGCCCTGGCTGGGATGATTTAACTGGGAATTGGTCCTGCTTCGAGCAGGGGGTTGGACTAGATGACCTTCAGGGGTCCCTTCCAACCCTGATATTCTATGATTCTATGAGGGTCCTGGTATGGAAAACTTGAGAACCAGTATATTGTTATGGCAGGAGTCACTAGAGGGTGCTGTTACAAGCAGTGTATATTCCTTGAAGAAATGCCATCTTGTCATTAGTTCTGGCAAGCAGGGTCTTTGGGAGGAGCTGTTGCAAAGAGCAAGAGAGTTTACCCTCTGCCTTAGGCTCTTTAATTAGGAGTATATTCTTGGGGCAGAGATGGCTCCCGAGAATAAGGCACTGGGGTTTGGAATGAGATTTCTGAAAAGGGAGATGCTATTTGCGCCCACCTCTGTTCAAGGACTGGTGCATGCAGTGTTGATAAAGAAGCTGTGTTAAGAAAACATCCAGGGTAAAATCCTGGCTGTATTTAAATCAATAGGAGTTTTGCCACTGACTTCAATGGGGCCAGGATTTCTAAGACACACCTCTCTTCCCCCCAGATGTTATGCCACTGGTTTTTCCTCTAACAGGAGTGGACCTGCAAAGCCCTGGAATCTGCGACTGCTCCACAGAGGGATACCAATAGTAAAGGTGTAATACTTAATAGAACTCACTCTTGAGAAAAGGTTTCCTTTAGCCTAAGCTTTTGGATTACCAACCTTGTTTTAACAAAACAGGAGTTTGGGTTTGTGTTCTCAGGATCCTGCACACGCAGGGGTGAGTAATTCAGGATTTAATTGCAGGAACATGCAAGGATCTTGCCTTGACACGGGTACACTGCCCTATACCATGCAGTTTGACCAGTATATTGGATTCTGTGACACAAAGTGTGAGATTGCATGGAAAATTAAATGGCCTCATACGGTTGCAGAGTTGAGTGATTCCACCATTGGACGCATATGTACTGCAACATCCTTCATAAATATATTAGCTGCTGCATTGCCTTGGATCTTTAGTTTTTTAATTTGGACTAGAAATATACACTGGCTTCCCATTTATAGTAAGTAGCACTGACAGCATTGGTATTGGTCATTTAAAATTAATTCCTGTTTTGCAGGGCATTTCTTACAGTGCAGGGTGAACCCTGTTGAATAACACCAAGTAAAGAGTAAACAAGACACTCACTTTCATGCAAGCAGGAGAAATGGTAAAAGGCTAGCACCACATACTGTGAGGATCCCCCCCCCCCCCGACATAGACTCTATTAACGTCGCTATAAAAGATGCATTACATCAAAGTCTGCCTCTCCTTAGGCTACATATCAACTCAGTGGGAACCAGATTTCAGACTTTAACTCCAAGCTTATTTCCTTATCATCAATACCTAGCTTTTATGCAGTGCTTTGCACCCGTAGATCTCAAAGTGCTGTACAAAGGAGTTCAGTATCATTGTCCCCGTTTGACAGATGAGGAAACTGAGGCACAGAACAGCAAAGTGACTTGCTCAGGGTCAGTAGCCCAACGGCAGAGCTAGCAACAGAACCCAGGTCTCCTGTGTCCCTGTCCATTGCTTCAGGCTCGGAACTTGAGCGGTGGAAAATATTTCAAATGTGGTTTGTCAACGTATTTGATTGGAAATTCAAAGGGAAATTCCCCCTCCCGCCCACCCATGAAACATTTAATCTCCCTTTTTCTCTATTTTTAGACCAGTTCCAGAGCTGGTTATAATATTTCAATAGCGCCCAAAGTAAAACCAGCAAAGGATTTTTTTTAAAAAGTGTCGTGACATTGTCAAGCCGGTTTTCCAATCAGCTCTATCAGGAACTTGCCAGCGGGACCCCGTCAGTGGACCTCCTCACATGAGTGAGGATTACGCCTGTAAGAATGCGTTGCACGGTCCGTCCCCAGGTCTCCAACCCGTTTGGAAGGTGTTTACCCTTCCCTCCTGCAGCAACAGAAGCCGGTCTTTGTTGTGGTTACATTTTTTATCGTTGATTTATGGAAATGAAAGTCAGAAACACCAGCACTCCACTCAGAAGGAAAAACGCTGCTTTTACAGGCTCAATATTTCACACAGATTATTCGTTCTTCCTCACGAGCTACTACTTTCCCCTCACATTATGTTTTTACTGGTAGCATTAAATGCTGGATGTAGACAATATCTTTGATATATGGACAATTTACAGCACATGAACACACAGACAGAATCCTGACAGGATTTTCCCATCTTCCGGTACAGAAACAAGGGGTGATCAGAAAAGGGGCTTCTGTGAAAGGCAGATGGGGACATGTTTTGAGGGGCTATAGTATGTTCTGTGCAGGACATACCCCTGGGAGTGGCAGGCTGTATTTGCCCTCATATTTTCGTTGAGTACAGCATGCTTTTAGCAATACTGACCTCCTTTGCAAAGGACTTTGAGAACTACTGATGAAAAGCTGTCTATATTGGAATTGGGTATTTCTCTCTGAGGCCCACGGTACACACCCATGCAAAGGGAGCGTAACCCCTTAATCCCCTCTTTGGGATAGCAGTACTATGGGTCAAAGCATAAGGGACTGAACCGCCTCCATAGAGGGGTGGGGGTGGAGTCAAGGAACTGGCTAGCACAGCTGGGCTTGTGCAAAGCAACAGGCGATCCAGGCCGAGGATAGGGCTGCTGTGGGTTGTTTTCTCCTGGAGGAACAAGGAACCAGATTAGGACTCTGTCTGCTCTCCTCCAGGGGGTGAATACACGCTGCTCTTTACTCTGGGTTGTGACAAAGCCACTGTCAAACCCCAAATGCTTAGATAACTGGAAAAAAACCAAGCAGGGTGAGATACATAATGCTAATGCCATAAAACAATGGATGGCACTTCTACACACCTTCCTGCACCATCAGCTGAGACAGCTTTGCAAACACAAAGGCCAAATTTTTCACACTAAGGTGCCTAAAGTTAAGCACTTAAATCCATATTCAGAGACTTAAAAATCATGGTTTGGGGAGGCGGGTGTGCGGAGCAGCCACACTTCCCTCCGAAATCTAGATTCCTCGGAGGTCACCCGTCACTGTGGTACCTGAGTGGTGGCACACAGAGAAGTCTGGTGCACTGAAACCCCCAAAAAGACAAGATCACTGCTTTCAGTCTAATGGTCTTGGATTACCATGTAAAGGCACGGACTATTGCCCGAGGCCATTCCAGAAGCAAGACTTAGGTATGTCAGCTACACATTGTGCTGGAACTGTACTAACCTTCATCTACACGTGGTCTTCAGATCCCTTGTCTGAGGACATTCAGTCACCCTTATCCCCTTTTCAAGGGGGCTGGTGGGGGAGCCCACTCTCTTCCACCACTCTGGACTCCAGTCAAGGAACCCGGTGACCAGCAGCCAAGTCTGCTCGGTCAGACTCCTTGCTGCAGCTTTCCTGGCACATCTTCCTCCATAGCCTTTCAGCAGGCCTCTCCCACAGCCTACCTAAATTCAACCTTCTCTTGGGCCCAGGACTCACAGGGCCTCCCCGGCACACACCCCCACCCCAACAAACCCCCCAAAGTACACCTGGAAACCCACTTCTGCCTTTCTCCAGCTTGAGCTTTCGTCCCTCTTACATTTCCCTTACTCAGGTCCTCACTTGAGCATCCCCCAGGGCGCTGTTCGGGGAAGGAACTGTCTCCTTATTTTAGTCTGTACAGTGCCTGGCACAATGTGGCCCTGATCCTTGATTGAGACCCCTACATATATTATTAGTATGAATAATAAACATAATAAAAATAATTTAACATAGGTCCCCACAGAGCCATAAATGCAGCTGACTTTCAGTTTCTACTGACCTGAGCTAAATTCAAAAGAGTGTCCCCGCAGTTCATAGATTCTAGTCTGACCGCCTGCATAACACAGGCCGTAGAACCTCACCAAAATAATTCCTGGAGCAGATCGTTCAGAAAAACATGCAGTCTTGATTTAGAAATTGCCAGTGATGGAGAATCCACCGTGACCCTTGATAAATTGTGCCAATGGTTAGTTACGCTCACTGTTAAAAATTTACTCCTTATTTCCAGGCAGAATTTGTCTAGCTTTTGGTTCCAGCCATTGGATTGTGTTATGCCTTTCTCAGCTAGATTGAAGAGTCTATTATTAAATATTTGTTCCCCACATGATTACAATCTATAAGTAACTAACTCACCCCTTAACCTTCTCCTTGCTAAACTAAACAGATTGAACTCTTTGAGTCTATCACTCTAAGACATGTTGTCTAATCCTCTAACCATTCTCATGGCTCTTCTCTGAACCCTCTCCAATTTTTCAACATCTTTATTGAATTGTGGACGCCAGAACTGCACATGGTATTCCAGCAGAAATATTGGTTCAACGTTAGCTTTCTTCCAGTCTTCTGGAACTTCCCCAATGTTCCAAGACTTATTGAAAACGAATAACAGTCCAGTGAGCTCCTCATCCAGCTTCTTTAAAACTCTTGGATGCAAGGTCCTGAGTGGTGTAGTTAAGCTGACCTAAGTACCTGTATAGACAGCACTATACCACTCAGAGAGGTGGATTACCTATGTCTATGGGAGAATCCCTCCCACTGGTGCAGGTAGTGTCTACACTGAAGCACTACAGCGGTGCAGTTGTGCCACTGTAGCATTTTAAATGTAGACAAGCCATGAGTAAGGCTTGGTCTACACTGAGGGGGGAATAGATCTAAGTTACGCAACTTCAGCTATGTGAATAACGTAGCTGAAGTTGACGTACTTATATCTACTGACCGCGGTGTCTTTACTGCGGTAAGTCAACGGTTGACGCTCTCCTGTCGACTCCGCCTGTGCCTCTCGCTCCGATGGAGTACCGGAGTCGACGGGAGAGTGCTTGGCGGTTGATTTATTGCCTCGAGACTAGATGAGATAAATTGACCCCCGCTGGATCGCTTGCTGCCCGTCAATCCAGCTGGTAATGTAGACAAGCCCTAAATCACCAAACAGGAGAGAGGCATTGATTAGTGTAACATGCTGGCCTACAACAAAAGGTGTTCGGACCTGCCCCACAGAAAAGACCCATCAACACCAAACAAACTATTGTGGAACATCAAAGAGGGCAAAAGACTCTGTTGATTGCTATACCCCAAACTCATGAAGAGGAGACCTGCAAAAGAATTCCTCTCATCAGCTAAGCTGGCAACTCAGAGAAGGGGGGAAGGGAATAAATGTCCCTGACAAGGAGAAACTATTTGTATGCTGCTTGGACTCTGAGGGGGCAAGATTTTCCAGGCATAAGCAAGCGATTCTCAGTGATTAGCCTGGGTTAGCTCTAAGGGACATATAGATCTTGCTTATTATAGAAGCTTCTATTACATTTTGAAACTTAAAACTGTAACTAATGTGTGTATAAATGTTGTCTTTGGTGTGATATCTAAGGTGCAATTAACATGGGGTAAGTGACCAGCTCCTTGGGACTGGGAGTAACCTGAACATTATTGTGATTTTTTAGTGTAAGAGACCATCTGTCACAAAGACAAGCTTGTCTGGGTGGCAAGGGGGCTGTCTGTGACTCCATGGTTAGGCTCTGATAAAGCCTGAGGAGTTTACACTTGTTACTTGGTTGGTGACATCTAAATATAGACCTCACAGCAAATTTGGGGTTTGTGCCCTACCTCTTAACAGGCTGCCCTGAGGTTGGTGCTCATCCTCTTGAGCAGGGATCTCAAACTCAAATCACCACGAGGGCCACATGAGGACGAGTACATTGGCCTGAGGGCCACATCACTGAAACCTTTTCATACAACAATACAAAAGTTTAGTCAAAAATAAAAAAAAGAGTAATATAGTATGCTATTAAAAGTCAAGGTATTCACTTTTTTAAAACTGTAATGCGACAAGTCAGTGCTAACTTTGATAGTCATTTCATTTTTGGCCACTTAGCTGGCAGCGTTTCGCATCAACCAGAGCATCAATATTAGGTTTGATATCCTGAGACAAAACCAGTCTCAGTGTTGCTTGCAAATTGTACCACATTCCACACTAAGGGTATGTCTACACTACGCACTGGATCAGTGGGCAGTGATCGATCCAGCAGGGGTCGATTTATCACGTTTAGTCTAGACACGATAAATCGACCCCCCGAGAGCTCTCCCGTCAACGCCTGTACTCCACCGCCATGAGAGATGCAGGCGGAGTTCATGGGGGAGCGGCAGTCGACTCACCATAGTGACGACACCGCGGTGAGTAGGTCTAAGTACGTCGACTTCAGCTACGTTATTCACGCAGCTGAAGTTGTGTAACTTTGATCGATCCCCACCCCCCCAGTGTAAACCAGGGCTAAGAGAATGTTAAGACTCCACAGTTAAGCACATGTGCCAGAATTAGGGTTGCACACACACAACGTTTTCTCTGCCCCTTTGAGACTGTGTGTTATCATGTAATCTTTTAATGAGAGGGTCACGTACGGTTTCTCATATAATATGTACTTTTTTTCTACACCCTTAAATTGTATAGTACGTTTCAGAAGAAAAATCACTGTCTTTTATTGTGTTGTCACAGTAGCCCAATATACGCTTACTAGCAAAGGACTTGCCACTTAGCCACTCAAGTGTATGGTAAGTATGAGTGAGAGTGGGCAAATGGGTGTTGTGATGGGAAGCTGTGTTGATTTGTGCCTGGGCTGTGTTGTGCTGGGAGATTTTGGTTGATTTGTGTTGGTGCAAATAAGGGGTGTGTGCTGGGACGAGGGGCTATCTATACTTGGACTTGCTGGTTGTGTTGTTGTGTAGATGGTTGTGCTGATATGTGAGGTGGCAGCTAGGCACAAGGGTGTGGCAGTAGGGCCAAGTAATCCACCATCTGTGAAGTCTCCCTCATACAACCAATGAAACAGTAGCTTGCAAACTAGCTGTTGAGTAAGGGTGGTGATTAGTTGAGTTCTCTCTGATATCACTGTGGTCTAGTACTCTTGGCACAGCAAAGATGCACACCTTTCTGTAGTTGTACACCAACTGTCAAGTCAAAATAGCTGAGAACTTCAAAATTGGTTGGTAACAGACTGCAAAACCCCCATTCTACCCCTTCCATGAGGCCCCGCCCCTGCCCTGCCTCTTCCCACCCCTTCCCCGCCCCCATTCCAATCCCTTCCCTAAAGTCCCCACCCCAACTCTGCCCCCTCCCTGCCCCTATTCCAACCCCTTCCCCAAATCCCCGCCCCGCTTCCTCCCCTGAGCGTGCCTCGTCCCCACTCCTCCCCGCTCCCTTCTGGAAAGTCCTAAGCGCCGCCAAACAGCTGTTTGGCTGCAGGAAGCACTGGGAGGTAGGTGGAGGAGCAGGGAGACGCAGTGTGCTGGGGTGAGGGGGTGAGGGGAGCTTGGCTGCTGGTGGGTGCACAGCACCCACTAATTTTTCCTTATGGGTGCTCCAGAGCACCCAGAGTCAGTGCCTATGGTGGGCCGCAGGAAATAACTCCATGGGCTACATGTGGCCCGCGGGCTGCATGTTTGAGACCCCTGCTCTTGAGCCATTGCAGGAGAGCTTGACACAAAGCACATGTACTGAACACTTCTGCCTTTTCTGCATTATTACTGATAATGCTTCCATTTCTCTCTAGTGATGGACCAGCACATTGTTAGGATTCTTTTTGTTCCTAAGATAGTTTAAAAACTCCTTATTGTCTTGAATTCTGCTGGCCACAGATTTCTCCTTGTGTCCCTTTACTTCCCTTATCAATTGTCTGCAATTCCTAGTGTAACCCCTTGGGGTTTAGAGATCATGGCCCCTTTAAATCTTTTTTCTAAAGGGGGAGGGGGAAGAGTGAAATAAAGGGGGGAAACTCCAAGTGGGGCACTGGAGCTGGAGGGAGAGAGAGGGGCTTCGGCAAGCAGGCCCTCACAAAGTGAAGCAGCAGAGAACCTGCCTGAAGCCTGGGAAGGACAGAGCGGCCGATCGAGGACACGCCAGGACAGGAGCCAGGAGGAGCACTGTGCCAGGGGGAATCGCCCGAGAAGGACAGGCCGGAGCTGGACCCAGTATCACTGTTGCCCAGAGCTGCATGGGGCTGTGAGTCCTGGGGCTTGTGACTCTGCATTGGGAATAAGGAGGGAGGCTGTAGCTACTTAAGTGGGGAGGTGGTTGCTCTGTGTGGCTTTGCAGAGAGCGGCAGAAGAGGGCACTGGAGGGGTTTGTTGGGGAAAGTTCACTGGTGCCAAAGATGACCAGGAGCACCCAAGACTCAGCACTGGACTGGACCTTTGCTCAGGCCTCCTGAACTCTCTGTGCAGACACATTGCTCTGCGTCTGCCCTTTCAGACTGTGCTACCACTGGGCCGGTGGGGCCTTGATTTGGATGCACCCCTGTTCTACTGCTCCCCCTACATTTCCCCTGGTTGTTTTTCTCCTCTCATCCCTCTGTAAATAAATATTTCCCTTTCTTATATCCATTGTACTTTTCTGGTGGGTGGGTGTGTGTTCACTCTGGGGGGTTTGGAACAGGTGCCCCTGGGGTAGAAGGGATTTTTCCTGCTGTATTCCTGCGCGTGCCTTCTCTTGGCGAGAGCTGCCTGCAGGAGCAGACTGCATCTTGGCCACGAGGGCGCTAAAGTTACACTAGCTTCTGATTGATATTCATTACTATCAATTTCTCCTTTCTTCCATTTGTCATATACTATTTTATTTCTTATAGCTGCCTTCAGTTCCCTTCTAAACCTACAGCCTTCTGCCTCAAATGTGGCTTTTTTGGCAACTAGTAAAGTGGTGTTAAACAATTCCCATTCACATATTTCTGATTAAATTCTTCCTCCCAGTTGATCTGGCTCTTAATTGTTTTCAGCTTTGTTACGCTGGCCCTTTTGAAGCATCGAGTACATAGATCACTCGTCTGGACTGTATTGTGTTTGCACAAATGTGATCAAGTCACGATCACTTGCATCTAAGCTGTCATTAACTTTTTAGTTTGTGATCAGTCCCTCTTTATCTGCTGAGACAAGGTCTAAGAAAGAGCCTCTCACTGGCAATTCTATCTCCCATTCCTGATGTAGCCCACCTAGTCCCCTGTCCTTCAGCCCCTTTGAAATGGGTGCTTTTGCTTTTCGCCTGATTGATGCTGACCCTCAGTCATGGCAGATGTTCCTGTTACCCACAATGCAATTGGTGTGCTGTCACTTAACCACAGCAGTAACTTATTCAAAGGGGAGGGAGATTCTGCCTAAATGCCTGATCCCATTAACATAAAATCACCAGTAAATAAAAGCCCAGCAGACAAAAGAAAAGCATGCAATCAAAAAGCCTGAGCCAGGGTGAATCACAGGGCTCACGATAGTCCATCAGACACACAATAAAATGTCATACCATGACAAAGCCTCAGTGTCTTGCCATAAATCTTTTCCCTGATTGTTCCTGTCTCCTGCCTTTCTAAAAACCACTGAACATTTCAGACCCTTCTGTAGTGCTCCCTTTGCCCTGCTGCCTGTGGGAATGGAACCAGAGCTCTTGGAAGGAGGAGGGCCGGGGGGGGTGTCACTTATCCCACCTGGGTCAGGTTCAGGGTCTTCGCAGAGCTCAGGGTTCAGAGCAGCAGGAACAGTAGTCATGGGATTTGGAACAGCAGAGACCAGCTGGGCCTGCAGGATTTCTGGGCCAGAACCTTGTATAACTGCTCATGTGTGATTTCAGCCATGGCTGAACTAGAAGCAGAACTTCTGAATTCCTACCAGGAGGAAAACTCTAGCTGAGGATTCAGATCCAGCCAGCCCTGAAGTTAGGAGGGGCTTAGTTCAGACTCATCTCTAAGGCCCTGGCTCAGCAGAGTACCTAAGCATGCACTTAAGTGTTTTTCTGATTAGGGGAAGATTTAAGCTCATGCTTTGCTGAATCAGGGCCCACACTGAGAGGGCTCAATCCTGCAAGGTGCAGAGCTGAGTTAGCTCAACACCTGGAAGCGGCAGGTCAGGGGTTAGGTGCACAGTGTGCTTCTTATCCAAATTCAGCTCTGCTGTGAAGCCTTTCAGAGTTCAGCTGCCAGAGTGAGATTCAACTACAAGAAACATCCTGGCAGCTTTGGGAATTCTCCATTAGCCCGTCACCGAGGCTAAATTCTGCTCCCAGTTACGCTGGTGTAAATCTGGAGTAACTTCTCTTCATCAGCGTGGTTACTGTGGAGTTACACCTGTGTAAGTGAGAGCAGAATTTGACCTGATGGCCATGAACCATACAGAGCAGAACTTGTCCTGAAGAGCTTCATCCAAATCCCATTAGTTTCAATGGCCAGCGGGTCGGGCTCATAGACTGTGTGCTATTTGGGGCAGATAACTTTCCTTCTATCTATTATATTTATGCCGACTCGTCACTATAGTGCCTTTTTCTAGATCCAGAGCGCCCCGGGCCTCAGGACACAAATGGGAACGAATTAAACAGGTAAAGCTCAGATCTCGCTGGAGGTAGAGATAAAGCAACTCAGGCCAGTGGCTTATGGCTGGCCACACAGAAGAGCCAGAACATTAGCAACAGCAAGCGATTGGGATGAATGACTTGTACAGCTGCAATGTACGGAGATACGTCACGAGGACACCCCTCCACTGTCCATCAAAAAACATTTTCCTCTAAGAAGACGGAGCTGTGTGTCTGGGGAGGACTTCTCAGCTGATTACAGTTCAAAACCGCGCTGCCCGGGCTGTAGAAAAATCACCCTGCCGTCCAGAGATTATTTCTAGTGAGTGCTTAAAATTTCATCTCAGCTGATTGCTTATCACTACGTGCATTCGCATTTCTCTTTACTCTGGAGGGACAGAGGGCTGCCCTTGCCGTGTTCGTGGGTTGCGGATTAATGCCCATCTTTATAGACCCAGCACCCCTTTGTGTTTTGTCCCACTTTTCAGCTCAGATAAATACATCCTGGAAAGAACTCCACTTTTAAGCATGGGTAAACTGCAGGCAACCCCCCTGCACCACTATCTGTCTGAAAGGGGGGTCCAATCCTCCTCCTCCTGATGTCAGTGGCAACACACACATTAGCAACATAGGAATTTCCATCCCGTATCAGACCCACGGACCATCTAGTCCCATGGCCTGTCTTCAACAATGGCCAGCACCAGAGGCTTCAGAGGAACGTGCATGAAAACCCCGCAACAGGCAGTTATGGGGTAACATGCCCCCCAGCGAAAGTTTCAAAGACTGAATGGCACAGAGGGTGAGACCCTCTGCACCTAATCTGCAGTAGTTTTGTTGGTCAGTGGGTGTAGTGTCCCCTGGAAAATTGGGGGTGGGAGGGGTGAGTGAGTTAACCCCCTGGAATGAAAGTTTGTTCAAAACGCAGAGGCTATGTCCATGCTAGGGGTGTGATTCCCTTCTTGCCTAGCCAGACTCATGCTAGCTCTCATCTGTGCTAGCATGCTAAAAATAGCAACATAGCTGCAGTACTTCGGGCCACCCCAAATATGTACCCACAAGGTTCAGGCGGGGTTGTGCTTCGGGCAGCTAGCAAGATGCCACCCCTGCGCATGCTACCACTGTTTTTAGCACACGAGCTCAGAGGAGAGCTAGCCCAAGCAGGTCTGGGTGAGCTGAGGATCGCATTCCTAGTGTGTAGCGTAGACATTGCGATCATCAAGCCAGAAGAGACCGTTGTGGTCATCTAATCTGACCTCCTGTAATCACAGGCCATGTGACTTCCCTGTAGTCATTCTTGCTGTGGTTGAACCAGAACTTGTCTTTTAGAAAAGCATCCAATCAGATGTACAAGTGTCCAGTGATGGAGAATCCACCATGGCCCTTCCTAAGTTGTTCCAATAGTTAATTACTGGAGCTGGCCGGGAAGTTTCTGTCAGAATGATTCTCCACTGGGAAATGCAGTTTCTGCAACAATCTAAGTTTTCCGTGGGAGAGATCTGACTGTGCTGAAAATCAAAATGAAATATTTCATATCGGGTCAATCTGACCCAAACCAGGCAGCCTGAGTCAAGTCATTTCAACATTAACCATGTTTCTTATCACATGCCCGTTGCTTTACGAGAGTTGCAGTTCTAGTCTCCAAACTCCTCTATGCACGGATGCTATCTGGTGGCTATCCATGAGCTCAGGGTAGATGAATTAGTGGTTCCTTCTGGCCTTGAATTCTGTGATCACCTGTCAGGGTCTGCAGCAGCCTCAGTCCTCGGGCAGCCTCAGCTGCACAGCCGGCCTTACAGCAAGCTGCCTGATTAGCCATGCCACCTGCTTGGCTGGAAGGGCCAGCAGGCTGGCTCTTAAGCCAGCAGTAGCAGCCACTTGCTAGCTGCCCAAGCCCACCCCCGTGCCTGCTCCTGGGTTACTTTGTTTCTGCTGCTCCTGCTTTGCAATCAGTCCTGCCTCTGTCCTGCCCCTTCCCTGAACCCCTCTGTGCCTGATACCCTGCTTGCCCCAGTTCCTGCCCTCCAGCTTGACCTGTGGTTTTGGCTGAGTGCTGACTCAGGCTCTGACCCTAGTCCTTGGTTCCTGATTCCTGCTCCAACCCCTAGTTCGGACACCCACTCTGACCACTAGGCTAGACCGCCCTCTCTCCAGTTTGGCTGACACTATCTCTCCCCCCAAGCTGCATGGCACAGCATGGGAGTCGCATGACTCTGTGCATTATGGAAGATGGAGCCCGGCCATGGAGCCTGGCCTAGAGAATGAAGCTCTCAGAATACAACTCCGATTTGGGATGCAAGCAAATGTTGAAACGTCAGCATTTCCCAGAGGATGGACATTTTTTAAGTTCTCTCAGCTCTATAAATTGCCTGCCCTGTTAAAAAATGGGTGCATTATTTCCAGTCTGAATTTGCCTAGCTTCAAGTTCCAGGATTTTTGGTTGTATTTTTGTCTGCTAAATTGAACTGTTGTGATAATTCGGCCCCGACAAATGTAGCTAATTGTGAGCCCAACTGAGAGAAGTGAGTGAAAGTTCATCAAGTGTCACAATAACCTGTAACAACAAATGTTGTTGGGAAAAGTTGCAAACGGGAGAGAAAGACTGAATCGGTCCAAACAAAAAGGCCTGCTTGTATAATTCAAGAACTGTATTGAGATCATGCCTGGTTAACAAGAGACGTGTGGGACTGGGAAACAGTGGACTAAAACCAGTGTGTCAGAGATTGGGGTTAATTGGTGCACTAAATAAATGCAGGAATGGGCTATTCTACTGTGACATTAAGAACAGCCAAAAGCAGACAGCAAGGGGCATCTGATATGTGGTAATGAACTGCAGCTGGCTTAACCCGTTCATGTGTATTCCACTTCTTCAATGTCATGAAATGGATCTAAGTGCCATGCTAGGTGTCAATGAAAAGCTCCTGATTCACAGGTTATTAACATCATCATGTAATGTGGGTGCAAGCAAATGATGCAAAGCTATGGACATAAACTGAAATTATAATTCTTAAAATGTGTTTGCCAGCCAACAAGGAGTTAGCCCACTCTAAACAAAGGAATGTGGTTTTTCCACCTGGAGTTACTTCCAAAATAGTTTGAAAGACCATGAGAATGTATTGACATGTCACATAAGCAGAGCCATCAAGCTAACAAGGGGTGGAGACAAACCACACACTATCACGGCAGGGGAGGAGACCAACGCAGGAACCAAACCCTGCAACAAACCTCAGTGCCAACTCTGTCCACATATCTTTTCAAGGGACGCCATCATAGGCCCTAACCACATCAGCCACGCCATCAGGGGCTCGTTCACCTGCACATCTACCAATGTGATATATGCCATCTGTAGCGATGTGATGACTCACCGGTGCAGCGCCTCCTGCTGGTCATCTGGGAATTAGCTCTTTTCCAGTGTTTGGAGCATCTCCTTCTGGCCGGTGTCTCACCTGCTGCTGGCCCCGTGTCCCTCCTGGACCCCAGTGCTCTTTACCTTGGGGTTCTGCCCCAGCAATAGCCCCATGCTCTTGGTCTCCCTTTTCAGGGGAACTCCCAACCCTCTAAACCCACCTTGCCTCAGTGGCTACTGCCAGTCATCATCTAGCCCCTGCTGACTGGGGCAGACTGCAGTCTGTCATGGCCACTCATCACTGGAAAGGGGGTAGAACCTGCTGCCTTTGCTTATCCCCGGGTTGCCTCTCTGCAGCCCCAGTACCTTTTGTAGGCCTTCACCAGGCTGGAGCTCCCCAGTTCCCTTTGCTCTTCCCCAGCACTGCTCTGCTTCAGGTACCTCGCTTTCAGGCAGCTAGCCCTTCCCACTCCCAGGCTAGAGTGAAACTCCTCCAGCTTCTGGCTCACAGCCCTCTGATAAGGGCCAGCTGGGCCCTGATTGGACTGGCCACAGCTGTGGCTGCTTCCCCTCTTTTTCCCAGCTGCAGCCCTCTCCAGGGCTGCTTTCAACCCCTGTTCTGCTGGAGTGGGGCAGCCACCTCACTACACCATCATGTGCCAGCAATGCCCCTCTGCCATGTACATTGGCCAAACTGGACAGTCTTTACGCAAAAGAATAAATGGACCCAAATCACAGAATCATAGAAGAGCAGAGTTGGAAGGTTTCAGAGTAACAGCCGTGTTAGTCTGTATTTGCAAAAAGAAAAGGAGTACTTGTGGCACCTTAGAGACTAACCAATTTATTTGAGCATGAGCTTTCGTGAGCTACAGCTCACTTCATCGGATGCATACCGTGGAAACTGCAGCAGACTTTATATACACACAGAGACCATGAAACAATACCTCCTCCCACCCCACTGTCCTGCTGGTAATAGCTTATCTAAAGTGATCATCAAGTTGGGCCATTTCCAGCATAAATCCAGGTTTTCTCACCCTCCGCCCCCCCCTCCCCCCCCCAAACTCATTCTCCTGCTGGTAATAGCCCATCCAAAGTGACAACTCTCTTCACAATGTGCATGATAATCAAGGTGGGCCATTTCCTGCACAAATCCAGGTTCTCTCACCCCCTCACCCCCCTCCAAAAACCACACACACAAACTCACTATCCTGCTGGTAACAGCTCATCCAAAGTGACCACTCTCCCTACAATGTGCATGATAATCAAGGTGGGCCATTTCTAGCACAAATCCAGGTTTTCTCACCCCCCCCACCCCCATACACACACATACTCACTCTCCTGCTGGTAATAGCTCATCCAAAGTGACCACTCTCCCTACAATGTGCATGGTAATCAAGGTGGGCCATGTCCAGCACAAATCCAGGCTTTCTCACCCCCACCCCCTTTTTTTTCCCGGGGACACACACACACACACAAACTCACTCTCCTGCTGGCAATAGCTCATCCAAACTGACCACTCTCCAAGTTTAAATCCAAGTTTAACCAGAACGTCGGGGGGGGGGTAGGAAAAAACAAGGGGAAATAGGCTACCTTGCATAATGACTTAGCCACTCCCAGTCTCTATTTAAGCCTAAATTAATAGTATCCAATTTGCAAATGAATGGTTGGAAGGGACCTCAGGAGGTCATTTAGTCCAACCCCCCACTCAAAGCAGGACCAATCCCCAACTAAATCATCCCAGCCAGGGCTTTGTCGAGCCTGATCTTAAAAACTTCAAAGGAAGGAGATTCTACCACCTCCCTAGGTAACGCATTCCTATGCTTCACCACCCTCCTAGTGAAAAAGATTTTCCTAATATCCAACCTAAACCTCCCCCTCTGCAACTTGAGACTATTACTCCTTGTTCTGTCACCTGCTACCACTAAGAACAGTCTAGATCCATCCTCTTTGGAACTCCCTTTCAGGTAGTTGAAAGCAGCTATCAAATCCCCCCTCATTCTTCTCTTCTACAAACTAAACAATCCCAGTTCCCTCAGCCTCTCCTCATAACTCATGTGTTCCAGTCCCCTAATCATTTTTGTTGCCCTCCGCTGGACGCTTTCCAATTTTTTCACATCCTTCTTGTAGTGTGGGGCCCAAAACTGGACACAGTACTCCAGATGAGGCCTCACCAATGTCACATAGAGGGGAACAATCACATCCCTCTGACATTAGGAATTATAACGTTCAAAAACCAGTAGGAGAACATTTCAGTCTCCCTGGTGACTCAATAAAAGACCTAAAAGTGGCAATTCTTCAACAAAAAAACTTCAGAAACAGACTCCAACATGAAACTACAGAACTGGAATTAATTTGCAAATTGGACACCATCAGATTAGGCCTGAATAAAGACTGGGTCATTATAAAACCTAAACCTAATTTCCCCCATACTAATTTCCCCCTCCTGTTACTCACACCTTCTTGTCAACTGTTTGAAATGGGCCACATTCATTACCACTACAAAAGTTATTTTCCCTCCTTTGGTATCCTACTGTTAATTGAATTGTCTTATTAGATGGACCTCACACTTGGTAAGGCAACTCCCATCTTTTCGTGTATTTATACCTGCTCCTGTGTTTTCCACTCCATGCATCTGATGAAGTGGGTTCTAGCCCACGAAAGCTTATACCCAAATACATTTGTTAGTCTCTCAGGTGCCACAAGGACTCCTCGTTGTTTTTGCTGATACAGTCTAACATGGCTACCACTCTGAAACCTGATTCCATGTTGCCTTCCTCACAGCCGGAAATCGCCTTTATCTGGAAGTATCCTTCAGAAGAATCCACTTAGAAGATTCAATGGACTATAAAAGAGAGGGGGACAGAATCCAAAGTTATCTGTCTTTAATCTAAGACAGCTCTTCGACTTTGTGGAATAGACCCTGACCCAGGAGCTCGGTCAGCATCTAGCTGGAATCATGGGGTGAGGATTTTACGTTGAATGCAGTCTAGCTTGTTAAGTTTTAGTCACTAGTAAGTATTTTAATCTTTGTTTCTCTTGCAACCATTTCTGACTTTAATCCATGTAATACCTCTCTCTCTGGAATTAAATAGATTTTGTTTTATTTTTAATCTAGACCAATCCTGTGCTGCGTTTGAATTGAACTGTTTGGTTACTCCAGTTAGGTAACAAACTGTTTGATATTGATTCTTTAAGGGACCAACGAACCTGAACATTCCTCTGATTGTTCCAGGACAGGACTGGACCTTTCAGAATACATGTTTTTGAGGAAACCAAGGGCTGGGGAGAGTGTGGAATCAACTTACTGGTTGCTCACCAGGACTGGTGGAGATCACTGGAAGTCTGTAGTATTGCCTCAGGCTCCTGGATCCAGAATGTTCTACCAGGGCTGTCCAATACACAGACATACAGTGCATGCTTGTTGCCCACTGTGGGTATCCCAAGCAGAGAGCTACAGGAGCAAAGCATGAAGGTACTTAAGGGTTGCAGGGTAAGAGGTGGTCCAACTCCTCATCAATCTGGATTGCACCCCAGAAAGAGACTTCCGCCAATCACTCCCTTTGAGGCTCCATAAAGAAAGAGGAGAGAAAATGTTGCTATTGGAGCAAGCAAGTGTTGTAAGCAAGACAGGAGAAGTAATTTTTCCACTCTGTTCCATGCTGATGAGGCCTCAGCTGGAGTATTGCATGCAGTTCTAGGCACCACATTTCAGGAAAGATGTGGACAAATTGGAGAAAGTCCAGAGGAGAGCATCAAAAATGATGAAAGGTCTAGAAAACATGACCCGTGAGGGAAGATTGAAGAAGACTGGGTTTGTTTAGTCTGGAGAAGAGAAGACTAAGGGTGAACATGACAGTTTAAGTACATAAAATATTATTACAATGAGGAAAGTGAAAAATTGTTCTCCTTAATCACTGAGGCTAGGACAAGAAGCAATGGGCTTAAATTGCAGCAAGGGAGGTTTCGGTTGGACATTAGGAAAAACTTCCTAACTGTCAGGGTGATTAAGCACTGGAATAAATTGCCCAGGGAGGTTGTGGAATCTCCATCATTGGAGGGTTTTCAGAGCAGGGTAGACAAACACCTGTCAGGGATGGTCTAGTTATTACGTAGCCCTGTCCTGAGTGCAGGGGACTGGACTAGATGTCCTATTAAGGCCCCTTCCAGTCCTACACTTCTATCATTGACAATCATGGCTGCCATCCACACTATCTCCTAGGATCCCAGACCTTCTTTATTCTAATGCTGAGAGATGTCTAGAGACTGGGCTACAGAGAGGAAGCCAAATTACATCATTACCTTCAGCTAAATCCCAGCTACCACCTGGGATGTGTGACTTTGTCTCTCTTTCTCACACACACATACTTCCCATTTGTGGGTTCTTTTCCTTCCCCACTTTATTGCTTCTCTTTCCTGTCCCTCTCCTTTTTCCTTCTGCTTAATAAGAGTCTGGCTTAATCAGCCAAACCTGTGTATTTTGCAATCCTGATGTAAGCCCTAAACAACCCGATGCCTGTACGGGTTTGTCAGGTCTTGGAGTGGCTGATCAGACCACGCCCTGGGCCAGTGTTTTCCCAGCAGTGAGGTTGCAAGTGAGAGCCAGTGTCAGAGACAGAAGCTGCATTTTCTAGCCCTGCTGTTCTTTTTCCTCCTCTTTTGCGTGTATTTGTCTTGTTTTGTCTTAGAAAATGAGATCTGACTTTAACAACAGCAACACCACCGCCACTAACTCCTTTTCTTCTCCCCAAAAGGACAGTTATTATCATCTTTAATACCATCTAACGACTGTCAAGCAGAGAGGGGTGGGGTCTTTCTAATAACTCTCTCCAGCTAGCGGGAAAGAGAACAAAGGGTGTTATGAAAATGCCAGCCTTAGTTAACGCTTTACATTTCAAATGCTGTAGCTGTTTTCCCTTCTATTCTGTATCTTTAATAAGAGGACCTTTAATGGCACGTTTCCCCTGGTGCTAAGCAGGTTGGGGTGGCTGCATACCAATCCCTGAACCTTGCATATCAGTGTTTAACATTGGACAGTGAGTGGGTTATATTAACACCTTTGGTCCATATGTTCCTTCTAAATTAATACAGCAGAACCCTCCGTTAGCAAATCTCTGTTTCCCAAGCAGGTACCATCCGACTGTGAGCAAGTCACATCTTAACCTTCTGTTAGTAGCCAGGAAATCAGCTGGACCCGGACAAACTTGTTAGGGCTTCAGGGAGGGCATTGCGCAGTCTCAGATTTTACAGCCTGAAGGGACCATTATGAACACTTAGGCTGACCTCCTGCCAACCACAGGGCAGAGAATCTGACTAACATGTCAGGACACTGATCACGCCGCTTGCCTGTTTTAGCCTTTCCCCCCACCCTTTGCCTTTTTACACAATGCAGATTCTCAATTTAGATTGTAAACTCTTGGGGGCTGAGCCTGCCTCTTATTCTATGTTTGTACAGTGCCTAGCACAATGGACCCTGTGATGGGGTATACAAACCCCACACTGGGATGGAAGGGGCTAAAGGACTATATTCAACCCCACTCCAACCCAGCAAAGCATGCTCCAGCTGGAGACAGGCTTGAAAAGGGAGCATCCCAGCTCAGAAGGGGGAGGGCTGGGGAGGAGCACAGACCTACCCTGCCGGCTCCTGCCAAAAGGAACTGGCGAAGCCTCTCTGAAGGAACAGAATTGTGTGGAGACCCCAGCTTTTCTCCTTATCTGGGACCAGAAGCTGATGGAAGGAAGAAGTGGTCAGAAGCAACCCAGGAAAGGTAGCTTAGCGGGCCCCTCCCAGCGGCCAAACCTTCCTAGGGCTCTGGGTCAGAGCCTGATGGAGTGGGTGAGCCCGGGCTCCCCTACCATTGCCTCATGACCGAGTGGACGATAACCACTAAGCTTCTCGGCTCACCCGAGGACCCCATTTTACAGACCCACATTCTCACTCAGCCTCATGGCACCACCATAATAAAAAATAATAATTTTGTCCAATAAATTCATGGCATGTGGGTGGGGAATCTCTTCAGATTTTTGCTTGGGACCCTTCAGACCATTACTCCACCACTGGTCCCACATACACATCACTTCACTTCTAGGAGGCACTTGAGTCCCCAAGGAGCCTAAATGCCAGCCATTCGCATGGCATCTCTGTCCCAACCCAAATACTACCCAGAAACCACAGAAGGGATGTCCACATGAGGCTTCAGTCCCTAGACACTGGGGTGACTGCAGCTCTGTACAGAGACAGAATTCTAACTCAGCTGTGCAGAAGCCAGAGATGAGGGTATTCGTGGACCCATCTGAAATCTGGGTGTTCAGTTCATCATTGCTCTGCATCTTGGCCAGTTTTTGACCATAAGGACGAGGGCATCCTATGGAACAATTTCCATATGAGGAGAGATTTAAAAGACTGGGACTGTTCCGTTTAGAAAAGAGATGTCTAAGGGGGGATATGAGAGAGGTCTATAAAATCACGAATGGTGGGGAGAAAGTGAATAGGGAGGTGTTGTGATTTACCTCGTCACATAACACAAGAACCAGGGGTCACCTGATTAAATTAATAGGCAGCAGGTTTAAAACAAACACAAGGAAGTACTTCTTCACACAACACACAGTTCATTGCTAGGGGATGTTGTGAAGGCCAAAAGTATAACTGGGTTCAGAGAAGAATTAGAGAAGTTCCTGGAGAACAGGTCCATCAGTGGCTATTAGCCAAAGTGGTCAGGGATGCAACCTCATTTGCTGGGTGTCCCTAAACCTCTGACTGCCAGAAGCTGGAATGGGATGGATCACTCGATGGTTGTCTGTTCTGTTCATTCCCTCTGAAGCATCTAGGACTGGCCGATGTTGGAAGACAGGACACTGGGCTAGATGGACCATTAGTCTGACCCAGGATGGCCATTCATATGTTCTTATTGAATTAGGAACATAGGGACCTCCTGGATTACCATGTCCAGTCCACTGCTATCCAGGCAACCACATCATATAATCTTGTTTATAAATTTATCAAACCGGTTGGCTTATTTATTGGGCACTGGGCACTCATCCAAACTGATCCTCTGAAGTACCCTAGGTTGGCTCCTCACTCAGGGATATGGAATATCAAGTGTCTCTGGTACCTTATTAATCATACCCAAGAGTCAAATCAAGAAGCACAAAAATACTTAACCCAGGAGATGCAAACTGGTGCGGTGTTGTGTTGGCTGAAGCTGTGTTATTTTTCTATTGCATCTGACAGCTGGACCAGTGCCAGCCCAGCATGGTTTCATGATGTCTCTCTAAATTGCAGTTTGACAGCGACAGGCTCAATCAGTGTTAATTCTATCCACAAGACATTCAGAGCAAGGAGAAAGGTCTCATTCAGCCTGTGAGCGTATTGATCTGAGCATGCAGGATCCTTGGCAGGAATGAAAAAGCGATGGTCTTTATGAGCGTGAAAGAGGCTGCATTGTGTTCGGTGGGAGGAGAGGGAAAAAAGGGTGCTTGTCAATTTCAATGAGTGGTTTCATATGTAAGGAACTATTTACGGCCCTTTCTAATTGCTGTAATATTCCTGCAGCAGCCACAATTCTCTTTCTATTTGCTCTGACCGATCGGCCGCCGAGACAAAGGAAAACAGGAAAGTAAATAATGTAAGAAATGAGTGGAATGCTGACCAATGCCACTGACTTCTCGATCTGCTGCATGAAGGGATATGCTGCACCCAGTCAAAGCACCGCTCCATCAAGCCTGGCATCCAGCCTCCAGCAATGGACAGCCCAGTACTGAACACTTCCGAGGAAGGCAGTCCCCCTGCCCCACAGTGCATCCGACCTGTTGTGCACTACTGCCCACGAGCGTTGGCAGCGATTGTTGTCTTCGTTCCTGCAAATGATCCCTCTTGCTTAAAGCTTCCGGCTAGATTGCCCTTGTTTTAACCTTTGTAAGAAGAAATGTCACTGTTGCTCAGAATGTTCCACATCACTTTTAAATCCAGCCACTGCATCTGAGTCAACCTCCTGGTCCAACTGTTAGTTTAGACTAATATTCATTACCAACGTGACCCAGTGTTCGTTTAGCAAATCATTTGTCAACCGATCCTACATTCATACTTAGACGGTAAGCTCTTCAGAGCAGGGGCAGTCTTTTCTTTCCTGCGTATGCGCAGCACCTGGGGGCTGTGATCCAGGATTGCAGACTATAAACACTACTGGAATACCAATAATAAATAATAATCCTATCACGCATCTGCACATGGATTCACAGATGTGCACTGAATAATTCTAGCAAGTCATTTTCAGGATTTGGGTTGTTTCCGAGCTGTCCAGCCCAATTCTTCTTGATTTGTCATTCATGCTTCTCACTTGTGTCACGTGGTCTTGTTTCTGCTCCCTGACTGGATGATTGAAACATTTGACAGGTTTCAGAGTAGAAGCCGTGTTAGTCTGTATCCGCAAAAAGAACAAGAGGACTTGTGGCACCTTAGAGACTAACAAATTTATTGGAGCATAAGCTTTCGTGGGCTACAGCCCACTTCATCGGATGCACAGAATGGAACATATAGTTATATACACACATACAGATAAGTTGGAAGTTACCATACAAACTGTGAGAGGCTAATTAGTTAAGATGAGCTATTATCAGCAGGAGAAAAAAACTTTTGTAGTGATCATCAAGATGGCTCATTTAGACAGTTGACAAGAAGGTGTGAGGTTACTTAAGGAAATAGATTCAACACGTGTAATGACCCAGTCTCTATTCACACCCAAGTTAATGGTATCTAGTTTGCATATTAATTCAAGATCAGCAGTTTCTCCTTGGAGTCTGTTTTTGAAGCTTTTCTGTTGCAAAAATGATTCACAAAAGAATAAATGGACACAAATCTGACATCAGGAATCATAACATTCAAAAACTGATAGGAGAACACTTCAACCTCCCTGGCCACTCAGTAAAAGATTTAAGGGTGGCAATTTTGCAACAGAAAAGCTTCAAAAACAGACTCCAAGGAGAAACTGCTGAGCTTGAATTAATCTGCAAACTAGCTACCATTAACTTGGGTTTGAACAGAGACCTTCTTGTCAACTGTCTAAATGGGCCATCTTGATGATCACTACAGAAGTTTTTTTCTCCTGCTGATAATAGCTCATCTTAACTAATTAGCCTCTCACAGTTTGTATGGTAACTTCCAACTTGTCTGTATGTGTGTATATAACTATATGTCCCATTCTATGCATCCGATGAAGTGGGCTGCAGCCCACGAAAGCTTATGCTCTAATAAATTTGTGAGTCTCTAAGGTGCCACAAGTCCTCCTTTTCTTTTTGTGAAACATTTGAAACAAGCGGCTAACAAATTTCCAGAATACATTTTTGGACAAAAAAACCCCATTCGTACTAAACTTCTGGAACACTTTGAGATTCTTGAACACCCAAGTGCTCTGAAATAACAGGTAACATGACCCCGTGCACCCTAGTGACTAAAACTTGGCCTTTTATACATGGGAAAGTTGTGAGTCCCTTCATCTTTACTCTCCAGCTCTGCTCCTGAGATGGTGAATCCTAGGGGATGACCAAATGCTGATAGGACTGTAACAACAGTGGTAAAGATAACAAATATACATTTCTTCTTACTGATTAGTGGATAGGGATCAGATTTTCCATAGAACAGATCCCGCAGACTCACAATACTCAGGGGAGTTAATTGAGTACTTATGTGGGAACAACAAGTGCTGGGAAGCTACTAGCAGACATTGACCCATTATATTGAAGAGTGGGGGGCTCCATTTGGTGTTGCACAGCAGTCCAAGAGGAAGGGGAAGGTACCCCAGCACCCACACACAGGAACTCTGGTTGGGGTTGGTTCTGATTGACACCCATACCTCCTGACTCATGAGTGGCATCCTGGGTGTATGCTCCTAAGAGGTAGGGTGCGATCTTCAAAAACTCGCAATGATGGCCTAACTCTGCTCCCACTGGAGTCAACGACAAAACTCCCCCAGATTTCAGAGGGAGCAGAGTTAGGCCAGCATTGAATGCTTTTGAAAACCCCACCTGTAAAGTGTTGCGGGAGAATTTAAATCGCGGAGCATCCTGATGCATTGATGGCGAGGAACAGTCTGGCTGGAGTTTTGAACAAAGCTGGTGACGGATGTCCTGGAAGTACTAGGCTACATCTGTGAGTTAATGAGCGCTCGGCTTTCACTGGGTAATATTGCTATTCAAAGGGGCTCATAGAGCAAAGGAGATTGCTCTAGAACAAAGTACCCAGCATCTGGTCCAGCGTATCTCTCTGTCCACAAGGAAATGGACCCCTTTTGGAGACTAGCCCCACCTTGGAATCATGGACAATGTCTCTATTTGTCTCACACCCAGCACTGTAAGATCTGAGCATCTTGATATGTACAAGAGTGAACGCACGCACTTCTGTTTCCCTCACTCCAAGGTACATTGGGCTGTATGTTTGCTGGAGAGGAAGGGTGGGTAAGGTGGTCGCCTGCGTCTCAAGAGATAGGGGTTCAAGTCCCTGCTATACCACAGACTTCTTGTGTGAGTTGAGACAAGTCACTTAATTTCTCTGCACCAGATTTTTCAAAGGTATTTACTTGCCTAAAGATGCAGATAGACAACTAAATACCTTTAAAATCTGTGCCTCCGTCCCCATCCGTAAAATAAGAATAATAGGACTTCCATAGGGCACAGGGGTTGTGAGGATACATACATTCAAACTGCAAGGTGCTCAGATACTATGGTAACAAGGGGCACATAAAGTACCATCGATGGGTCAGTTTAATCGCTGGTATGTCTATTGGCCTACGGACTGAGACTCATGTCTCTCATGAGTAGCCACGGGTAAGGCATTGCGATCATGTGGGGGACGGATAGCTCAGTGGTTTGAGCGTTGACCTGCTAAACCCAGGGTTGTGAGTTCAATCCTTGAGGGGGCCACTTAGGGATCTGGGGTAAAAATTGGGGATTGGTCCTGCTTTGAGCAGGGGGTTGGGCTAGATGACCTCCTGAGGTCCCTTCCAACCCTGATATTCTATGACTCTATGACCCCTGCTGGCTTTGAAGTAGCAAGCCAGAGGTGAAGTGCTCCAAATCCCATTAACCAACTCCCTAAGCTATTTATTCCCCCCAGCCCTCAGTGAAGAGAGAGTTGCAGTGGGGCTCTAACGTGAGCTACAGCCTACAATGAACAAAATCCGACTGGCCCAGTTTCATGGAAAAGGTCCAGATTAACAAGAGCGCCACTTCCCCACCTCTTCAGGCCATGGCTTGTGAAATTAATTAGCAGACACCCACAGAGAGGAAAATTGGAAGCTTACAAGATGGAACCGCACTTTTTCGAATAGAACTGGGGGGAAGAAAAAAAAGATAGCATTCCTCGGCCACTTTTGGACGCCACACAATTTGCGAGATGGGCGTGAGCTGTGAAACTGGGAGGTAGGCCAAGATCTAGCAACCTCCCAGTTCCCTCACAAAGAGCAGAGGTGCTGTGGAGGCCCAAGGCACTGGCTTGTCCTATTGGAGAGAGAAGAGTCAGCTGCAAAATTCAGCTCCTAGATGAGCACTGACAGGACAAAATTCGGTGTGGCAGAAGGGGGCAGAGGCCTGATCATTTGAGGCTTGAGCCTGGGTGATACAGAGCCCCTTCCTCTCAAGATCAGACCCATAGGGTGTGGTTAAGCACCACACTCACTCCTCTTGGCACTAGCTTTGCCAGCAGAAAAAAAGCATATGGTTCTGGCCCCCCCGAGTACTCCCTCAGTGTAAGGGGATTCCCTGGGTGACACAGATCCAGTTTAACGACTCTGTGCCATCTTTTGTACCAGTCCCCTATGTTCAGGGTGGTGGCACTGGGATGTGACCACAGCACCACCATGCTCCAGCTATTACCAGGTGCTGGAACAGCCCCCTGGGGACAGCAGCAGGCAGGGGAGACCGCAGGTTGCTGTAACCTGTGCCGGGGACCAGAACAGGGGAGACGAAGAGTTGACACAAAGCGACCATTGCCCCCTTTTCCCCTCCCTCCTCTGAGCTCCGTGTGGGTGCCGCGATGAATGTGGCCCACACCCCGCTTTGTGGGATGGAGGTATTTCAAGAGAAACAAACAAAAAGAAGTCAGCTCCAACCAAGCTGGGGCTAGTTTCTTTCCTCCTCCAAAAATCCCGCTCAGTCAGAGAATGAACGAACGGATTGTTTGGGTTTTCCCAGGCCAAGACAAAGGCCGGGGTATATCACAAACACCCCATTTAACAACGGACAGAGGCAGGCCTGCTCGGCCCCAGTGTGGAGCGTGACATTTCAGTCGTGAGCGCACTGTGCCGAATGAGATCACCACTGCACCGTCACTGGCCCAGAACCCTTCGTTAGGAACATACTCCCCCATCTGTTGCCTGTAATATTTCAGTGTCTGCTTCATAAGGTATTAATGGGATCAATTTAGCCAGAGGGAAAGATGGTTATTGTTGCTTGTTAAAACTTTCTCCTTAAACATTAATCCTTAAGGTCCTCTCTGTTATTAATTATTATTACATTAGCACCCACCAGCCTTAGCCAGGATCAGGCCCCAGGATGCTAGGGACCGTACAAACACATGGTAAGAGACAAACCCTGCTTTGAAGAATTTACAGTCTACATTTGATTTTGGTATAGATTTCAATGGCTCTCGAATCAGGCCTATTAACTGCACGATCTTATTAGCATTAGCCGTCTCCTCCCTTCCTATCATTCGATAGTTACATTAATTTGTTGAGACTTATTCTCAATTAGATTGTAAGGATTTTGGATTGGGAACTGAGTCTGTCTGCACAGCACCTAACCTTGGGCCCCTGATCCTGACTGGGACCCGTGGCCGCAATACAAATCACACCCCCTTACAACATTCCCCTGTGGGTGTTACAGGCCGGGAAACTGACACACTGATCGGTGAACTGACGGGCCTAGCAGCCCCGCGAGCTGGTGGCAGAAGCAGGGAAAGAATCTGGTGCACAGCCCTGTGCTATAACCATTAGACAAGGCTGTCTACCTTCAGCACTGCTTCTGTGAGCGTCATCCACACGTTGTGTCTAGCTGCTCATTGGTTTGGTCAACACATGGCCCTGCTGTAAGGGGAAACAGAGACCCTTCACAGGTCCAGTTACACAGCTTTCAGCACCTATGTGCCTGCTGTTTGGTAAGCCTTAGTACAGAGACAATGGGTTCCCTTCCTGGCAGGGATTCTCAGGGCTTCTCTTGAAGAGGGAAGGATACCGGCTTCTCTTTAAAAAGCAACTTTCAGGCCCCGGCTACCTACCTTTTCTAGATAGACTTTTCAGCCATCGTTCTCAAAGCACGTTACAAAGTAGGTCCATATCATCATCCCAGGTTCATAGATGGGGAAACTGAGACACGGGAAAATGAAGTGACTTGCCCGGCATCACCCAGCAGGTCAGTGGCAGAGTCAGAACTTGTATGCCAGTCTCCAGATTCCCAGGCCACTACTCTGTCTACTAAGCAGCACTGCCTTGTGAAACCTTTGCTTCTTGGCATTGATACTGTCACTTAATTATCACTGTTTAATAATTTGTATTGCAGAAGCCCCTGAGGCCTTAATCCTGGCTCAGGACCTCATTGTACTAGGTGCTGTACAAACACAGTACAAAGATACAGGCCCCGCCCCAAAGAGCTTCCAATCTGTGCACAAGACAAGAGGCAATAGATGGGATGCAGCCAGCCGGTTGGCGGCGAACACAGAAACGAGACCAAACTAGTCAGCACGAAAAGCAGCAGTTCTCAGCACACCTGCAGCCAAATCATTGTCACGCAGTTTGCAGGCCTCGTGGCAAAGGAGAGTTTTAAGGATGGATTTGAAGGATTTACAAGGTGGCTTTGCAAAAGTTTGCAGAGAGAAACTCCTGTGAAGAAGAGGCAGCATGGTGTAACCAGTGGGTGATGAAGGCCGGCTTCACTGCCCGATCGGAGGTGTGGTTGATGTCTCAATAGCATCTGAGACAGGATAAGGTAGAGAGGGGCTAGGCCATGAAGGGCCTTAAAAGCCAAGCTGAGTCGAATGCAGTTGATGCGATGGGGAAGGGGGAGCCAGAGGCGGGACGTAAAGAGATTGGAAGCAACAAGCCAGGAAAATGCTCTTTGCAATACTGTAACTGCTTCATTAACAAATAATCATTGTCTAGACTCTGGTCTTCCTCTCCTGGTGAAAGACAGAGGGGCAAAGCAACTCAGGAGCCTTGCTAGACCTTCGTGACGGTGCGGAGATCGCACTGGTCAGCAAACTCCTCTTGGTGATGAATGAAAAATCACATGTCCATGCTGATTCTTCTGTATCTAACAGGTGTCTTTGGTATTGTTGACCCACCTCAAGGTGGTTTTGAGCACAGGCTATTCTGCATGACCCCACAAACACCCCTGCAAGACAGGGAAATATTGTTAGCATCCCTATTTTAGAGAGGATAAACTGAGGCACAGAGCAATTGAATGACTTGCCCAAGACCTGTGGGAGAGCTAGAAAGTGAATCAAAATCTCCTGAGTCCCATCTGTCCTCTTGTTGACAGGCCTCTAGCAGGGGGACATGGAGCCATTGTTCAGTGGCTGTGTTTTTTGCTTGCTGACAGGATACAGGGGGCAGTGCTGGGTGGTTGTTCATATGCCCTGGGGGTTCTCTCATCAGGGGTGCTGCCGGGGTGTGTCGTGTGGGATTGTTTTTTGTCCTCTGCTTGTGTCTGTCGAACCAAACGGGGAGAGGAACGCTGCCAGTTCATTGTGGAAAGGGATAAGAGTTAAAAAACCCGAACATCAAACATAGTAATTTTCAATTAAAGAGGTGTTTGAATAAATGCAAAAAAACCCAAGCTACATTTCATGGTGTCATTGGTGGTTAGACACAACCCATAATTTCAATAAACAAAGAACAAAACTGAAAAACACAGCAAGAACCTTTCGGAGCTAATTCTGTGTACGCTGCATTAATTCTGCATATTAATACAGAAGGGGAAGCAGTAAACAATATTTAAGCCATCACATCATCCCCAGCCAATCCCCATCATTCGTGCTGGGTCCAAACTAAACAGAGTCTCCCAGCACTCCAACTTGTGCTAGTTGAAGAACGTTGTTTTCACTGGGGAAGTGCAGAAGTGGGAGTAATACTTGGTTGTTGCCAGAGGAGGTTAAGAAGAATTGGCTCTATAAAACTGGAAAATGGGCCAGGGATGTAACAAGACTTTCAGGACGAGCACAATCTTGTTCCGAAGGGTGAGTAAACTGGCATGGTTAAAAGGACGTCCCCGAGTCTGCACCCCCCTTCACGTCAGGCGTTGCCGTGAAGTGGATTGAACTCAGTGGAGTTGAGTAAAAATGGAAATTTCTGTCCCACAGGAAATTCCGCTATTTCAGTGTTTGGGTTTTGGCCCAAATTGGGATGTAAAGCTGAAATATAGAGATTTTTTCATGGAATGAAAAGTTCCAGAAGAAGTTTAGTTTTGAGTCAGTTCAACACTAATCTGCATCTCCCAATGCTGCCCCATTGCCTCATGGGAGTTGCAATTTCAGTGTCTGATGCCCCCGTTCTCCTGTATGGGCTTGTCTCCGTGGCCTGGACTACATCTCCCATGATGCACCCATAGTCATGTGACTCCTATGGTGCTCCATGCAGCTTGGTCAGAGGACAGACAACATTGTATCATGGTAGCTGTAATATGGCCCAAGAGCCTGGTCCATAGGAGAGAAATGGGGCAATAAGAACCTGAGCTGCAACTCCCTTGAAACAAAGTCCTTTCTTTGCAGAAAAGGACCTGGGGATTACAGTGGATGAGAAGATGGATATGAGTCAGCAGTGTACCCTCATTGTCAAGAAGGCCAACGGCATACTGAGCTGAATTAGTAGGAGCATTGCCAGCAGATTGAGGGAAGTGATTATTCCCCTCTATTCGGCACTGGTGAGTACTGTGTCCAGTTTTGGTCCCTCCACTACACAAGGGATGTGGACAAATTGGAGAGAGTCCAGCGGAGGGCAACGAAAATGATTAGGGGGCTGGGGCACATGACTTACGAGGAGAGGCTGAGGAAACTGGGCTTGTTTAGTCTGCAGAAGAGAAGGGGGGTGGATTTGATAGCAGCCTTCAATTACCTGAAGTGGGGTTCCAAAGAGGATGGAGCTCGGCTGTTCTCAGTGGTGGCAGATGACAGAACAAGGAGCAATGGTCTCAAGTTGCAGTGGGGGAGGTCTAGGTTGGATATTAGGAAAAACTAGTTCACTAGGAGGGTGATGAAGCACTGGAATGGATTACCTAGGGAGGTGGTGGAAACTCCATCCTTAGAGGTTTTTAAGGCCTGGCATGACAAAGCCCTGGCTGGGATGATTTAGTTGGTGTTGGTCCTGCTTTGAGCCGGGGGATTGGACTAGATGACCTCCTGAGATCCCTTCCAACCCTAATCTTCTATGATTCTAAAGTGGCACCATAAGGAGATAGTTTAATATTGAACTAATCTGAAACTAAACATTTTGGGTCAGCTCAACAAACTGAAATATTTGGATTCAGGTTGAAATGACCTGAAACAAAAATATTTCATTACTGTTTTCATGATGGAAAAATTTAAAAAAAAAAAATTGTGTGTGGGGTGGGGGGAGAAATCAAAATTTTCATACAGAAAATTTCATTTTTGCATAAATTCTCTTTTCTGTCAAAAAAATAATTGGATGGAAAATTCCCAACCAACTCTAGAACTCAAGGTTAGGAGGTCTTGAGTTTGAATCCCACCTCACCTACCGATTCACTGAAGGGCACAGACAGGAATAAAGCATGAGAGTCCTTCCGCAGTGCCCAACTACTCCCCTAAAATAATAATTAAAAAAGGAGTGGAGACATAAAGCAAGTCTTTCTATGGCTCACTGACCACATGGAGGCAAGAGTATTCACGAGTCTGTCTCATGATGTTGCCACATGGATAAATTAATTCACTGCATGTGAAAAATACACAGTACTGTATAAACGCTAAGAGCTAGATAGAAGTCTGGTTGCCAACCCTCCAAGATTGTCCGGGAGTCTCCAGGAATTAAAGATGTCCTGTGATCAAACCTCCAGGAATACATTCAACCAAAATTGGCAGCCCTGTGGGTGGGAATCTGCATCTCATGTTGTCTTCAGTGGGAGCTGCAAGCATGCCTCACCCTTCAGGATTTGGCTCCCGTTAATATTTTAGAGTCCTACTCAAATTAAGCCATTGGTGGGGGAGTCTAAAATATTGGGATTAGAGATGGGCCCAAAGTGTAGTGTTTGGATCAGAATCCAGACCTTTCCAAAGTCATGTGTTGGTGGGATGGGTGGATGCGCTTACAAATCCAGGGGTTGTGTTTGTAGGTGTCCAGATACAGAGTCGGGGGCAGGCGGATGGATCGAGGTGTTTTCTTTTGAGCCCATGCATGTTCTTCACTTCAGGTCTCCTTCCTGGGAGGCCAAACCCACAGTTCTTACTCATGTTTGCTCTTTCCTGACCTCAGGCAAGGGGAATTTGCCAGAGGAAACACTGAATCCAGACCTGAGGATCTCACTCAGGACAGGGAGAAGTGGAAATCTTGTGACATTAAAGCTAAGGGTGGAAATCCTAGAAATCCCATAAATCGACGTAGCTCCAACAAAGTCAAGGGAAGGATTGAAGTCATGACACACCCCGACAGGATATAGGGGGCAGTGTTGGATGATTGCTCCTAGGCCCTGAGGGGTGTCTCTTGTGGGATGCTGTCAGAGTTAAGCCAATTGATACCAACGGAGGATCTGGCCCAAGGTGTTCTCAGGAGATTTCCATCCCAAAGGATCTGAACTCAGGGAGATTTACCGGAAGTTGGACGCTTACCCTCACTTCATTTGTGAAGTTCCTCAGTGCGTGTAACGGGCTTAGTGTCTAGCTGCAACATATTCGCCATGTCACTCACACTCACTTTTCAAAGGGTTCATTTATCGCCCTATTGAAACTAGAGACTGGCCCGAAGCAAATCGCCAGCTCCAAAGACTCTGGTACTTTGGGGGAGAGAAGATCCAGAGCCCGCCGCAGCAGCTGAAAAGGAGGGAGAGGTGACCCAATCTCTGTGAGAGACCCACCAAACCGGACCTTCCCTCCACACTCAAACCACAGCATTCATGCAGGTTCAAAAACATTTGGATCACGTCAGAAGAAGCGACTGCACCAGCAGTCTGGAGAGGCTGTTCCTCGTGATGATACCAGCCTGGACAGAGGCAAGAAATAGCAAGTGAGACAGGTTGGAGAAGCACCAGAACTTTGGGGGCCTACCTCAACCAGATGCTGAGTGCTCTCCCACGTGCCTGCCTTTCGACACGTGTGGTGATATGTTTACTTTGCTTTCCTCTGAGAGGTGACTGAACAACCTGGCATGGTGGGGCGCCATGATTTCTGTACCAAATGTGCTCAGTCCTCTGGCACAAAGCCCCATCTTCCAACTGCCAGCCCTGCAAACTCCTCCCCTGCTTCACGAGTCAAAGCAGAGTCTTCCCTTCCCGTGCATCATCCGCGGGCATACAGGCTTTTTGCCTTCAGGTGGGCTCACCCGGGGGGAAAGAGATGGAATTACATTAACCATTTCTGATGAAGGTTAAGCAGAATCCAGCCTGCTCGCTCCCAGCTATGTGGCGCCATGATTGCCCACTGGGGCAAAAAGCGGCACAATCTTTAACTAAAGGCAGCAGCTCAGAGTGTGACTATGCCCAGGGGCCAGATTGTCAATGGGTGTAAATCAAGGTAACTCCACCGCTGCCAGCTGAAGCTTGAAATCAAGAGATTCACCCGGCCCACCCCCGGGGTTCTCTAGCCCTGGTGCCTTAAATTGTCCTTTACTTAATTTCATAGATGATCACAATGATCCCTTCTGGTTTTCTAACCTAGGCTGACCTCCTGCAGAACTCAGACAGAGAATTCCACCTAGTCGTTCCTTCAGCGAGCCGATAATCTCTGGTTGAGCTAGAGCAGGGCATTAGCCCCTAGTTACACTCACATGTCGTCCCTGGATTGATTCCTCTCCCTTCTTGGTGGTTGTGCCCTTTAGGTAACTGCTGGCTGCTATCATGCCCCACCCTTACTTGTTGTTTAGCCAAGCTATAAACAGTTAGCTCCTTTAACCTTCCCACATCGGTCAGATCTTCCACCCCTCTACTCACTTATGTGGCTGTTCTCCAAACTCCATCCAGTCTGTTTATATCCTGCTGCTGTTCAAAACTGAGCACAGTGAGCCAGACCCGCATCTGGTGTAAATCAGTGGTGCTCCCTTGACTCCAATTCACGCCAGCTGATGATGGAGCCTACAGGTTAATGTCAGAAGGGACAGCTATGACCATCTGCATAACACAGGTCGGGGTGGCACAGAGGAGGGCTATTTGCTATTAACCCCTGGCTTGATGCCAGCCCCTCCCCCTGCTTTTGCAGCTTGTCATCACATTATACAGCAGCAGGAAGTCATTGCTGCTTAGGGTTTTTTTTTGAAGCCATGGCCAGTGAAAAGGACAGTCGATGTATTAATATGGGCCCCGTGCAGGATGGAAAGGTCTGGCTCTCTTGCTGTGGTGTAGAGGACGGAGTGTGGGTGGTAGAACCTCAAAAGGCTTCTCTGAGTGCTTCTCTGAAACTGATCCGATTATTCTTTTCTGGTCCTTTTCCTGCTTCATCCTCTTGTTTGCCACTTCCCACCGTGCTACTACTTTATCCCCATTCCCAGTTGAGTCTTCTCCGTCCCTGGCCACAAATCTCTTCCCTCTGACGAACCCACAGCTGAGTGAGTGGAGGCTCCCCTCCCCACATCTCTCTCTCTCTCTTTATGCTGGGCTCTAACTCCCCTGTTCACGACCTTATGTACTCCTGGACTTGATGTGTTGCCACCAACCACCCCCACCCTTCCCTGGAACATTCCTCAGAGCTTGCAGGACCTGACCCTGCCTTGATTGCCAGAGCTTTCCAAGACACCCAAGGATGGATTTCACCTAACCAGGGAGTGGGAGGAGAGTGTTTGCACATTGAGTTCAGGTTTGGCTCAAGGTTTAAGCTGAGTTAGCATTCGGGGCTGCGTTATCTTGAGCTGCCAGACAAGGGAGTTCTTCTTGCCCATCCCTAGCGACCTTGCTCCTACGCATCCCAAGCAACTGTGGCTGAAGACCAAGGGTGAAATCCTGGCCCCACTGAAGTCAATGGTAAAGCTCCCATGGACGTCAGCAGGGCCAGGATTTCACTCCAGGTTTGAGAATATGAGCAGGGATTTGTATTTTAAACACTGAGCACGTAATAAATCCTGTCAGAGGGGGCTAGATTCTTAGATTCCTCACTGCAGACCCGGGCCACCACACCTCCTTATAACGCGCTAACTCTCATCGAGTAAGTCTACTGATTGTGCAAGGAGCTGAGGCTGCTCAGCACCCCCCAGGCTTGAGCCCGTGGCTGCTTGCAGCCCTTCCTAGCTCAGAGACTGGGCTCTTGGAACAGGCAGGCAGCTGGCACGTACCACGCAAGACAGGGTTTTTAATTTCCTGCAGGCAGCCCGTCTCAGGGCAAAGGAGCGGGAGGTCTGTGGCTTTTTCTGAGCACACGCTGCCAGGCGAGCGATAAGATTGCGTGTAACAGCATGTCAGCCTTTGCAGGCTACGGGGACACCATGCAGAGGGGAAAAGAGGAGATAATGATGATGACATCGGCTGTGGCAGCATGTGTGCAAATTTCAAATGGCTTGCTGCACCTGCAAGGTGAGTGTGTCACTCACTGAGCCGGACTGCAAATGTCTAGAGTGACACTTGACGCTAATCCCATCCCTCAAGGCACGATTATGGTGCAATCAGTACTGGGCTATTATCCACGCTTATTGGTGGGCACGTGGTTTGGAAGAGGATGCCGCTGTATGGACATGGCCCTTCACAATGATACTTCCTCAATTTGCCAAGTGCTTACACTGCTCTAGAGCAATTTGTTCTCCTTCGCTTTGACTGGAGGGTTGTTTTGGGAAGGAATTTCTTGATGTTTTACTGCTTCATCTAACACTTATTCCCAGCAATCAATATTGATTTTAACATCACATTTTATTTTAAGACTCCTTTTGTTGCTCTGCAGATGCACCACACGAGAAAGGGGTTTGCAAAATCTGTGATATTTTCTCGTTTAATGAAATCTTACTGAGATAATGATCTTGCTCTGTTGAGAGATAAGTATTCTTTATATAATTCAGACAAAACTATCAGTTTTTCTCCCCTTACTTTAAGAAGGCTTTGCTAGGTGGGTTATGTGTTGTTGCATGAATAGAGTAAACACTGGGAAATATTTATCACATGCATTCCAGCCTCGCTTATAGTTTTCCCTCATCATATACTTTCAGTCCAAATGACCTTTATTTTAGATTAGGAAAGCGAACGAATGAGAGGGAACAATGGTGAGAGCACATAGTAAGTGCCTGTCCCTTATTTAACAGTCTGCTTGGAACTGGGCACAAAATGGCTGCCTGGCTCTGCAGACAGGAGAGCCTTCAGTGTTACAATAAAGAGCTTCCCAGCATGGGAGGCTATCGTTTGATGTCTAGCAACTTCCAGAACTCTGCTGTCAGGAAGTGCTTGATGAGAGAGAACAGTATTTATGGAGGAAGGAATAAAACCTAAATATAGCATAGCAACATGAAGGTGGTTTTTAAGGCCCGGCTTGACAAAGCCCTGGCGGGGATGATTTAGTTGGTGCTGGTCCTGCTTTGAGCAGGGGGCTAGACTAGATGACCTCCTGAGGTCTCTTCCAACCCTGATCTTCTATGATTCTATGATCTTGACTCTACAACCAAGCCCTTAGAGATCTGAAGGTGCAAGACAAAGACAAGAAAGTCTTAACAGTTACACAGTTGGATGCTCCGCGTTATTCAAGAATTTTTTTGATCATCTTCGGCCTGTTTCTCTTTTTCATCCTGGTTGGTGGTTCAGAGGGATGCTAATCCAATCAATTTGAATTTGCTGCTCAAGGAAGTGATAAAACACGTGATCTCTGCTGGAGATGCCTAAGGGAAACCAATAGAAACAATTGCAAGTCTATAGCGCCTCCCCTCTAAGAATCTGAACACAGCACAAATTACATCAGCCATTAATTATGGCCGTCTGCCACAGAGCATATTGAGCCCACAGTGGCACTGGCTGAGATGTGACAATCAGTGTTAGACCGCCTGAGTTGGATTTACAGCTACTAAGTGTAGTAAAAAAACATTTAGGGGACAATTTGACAGTTTAAGTGTCTGGATGTTCTCTAATAAATAGCTCCTCCCCTATGTCCTAGCAGGATATTTTATTATCCAATCTTCAATCAGCAATTTCCAAGCATTTTCTGCTCCTCTGTAACACGATATATCCGTATTATCACCTATGTCTGCACTTACAGCTGTTCAATTTTGGACCTATCAGCTAGCCTATTTATTTTTAGGGGGGGGAAATTGCTCATATGTAGTATAGGATAAGATAAATATAAAATTAAAGAATTAGAGTTGAGTATGACATATGAAATATATCTAGGTGTTATACAGACAGGCCCTGACTAGCAAGTAGAAGGAAACTTTTTGAAAATAATGAGTTATAAAGGACAGAATGGATGAAGTAGGGAGAAAATCTGGTTCAAAGAATAACTAATGAGATAAGGGAACCCTCTAAAAAGAAGGCCCTGACTGATAGGGGTGACTGCTGAAGATTTTAAATAAGACAAAAAAAAAATCATCTCTTAAAATGAGGCAACATGGTCTTTCCTGCCCTTCGTAACAGTGTTATATCAAAAAATAGATCCTATGTGAATGCAGGTGCAAAGAAAAAGCTGTTAGCCAGCAAGAAGGAAGGGAAGAGATAGGGAGGAAAGGCCTTGGGGACAAAGGAGATTGTAAATCTGAACTGGATTAAGACCGGAAATAAGGGTGAACTGGCTCAAATTGGTTTTTACCTGAAGTCAGATTAGCAATGACACCATTTGTTTGTTAAAGGGTATAAAAGAGCTGTGAATTTGAGGATCCTTTGTCAGACCCGACCTGATCATGCTGAAGGATGCAAGAATGAGACAGTCTTCCCTAGGTCTGGCCTATTGGTAAGTGGACTGATCACATAGAATCACAGGATTGGAAGGGACCTCAAGAGGTCATCTAGTCCAGTCCCCTGCACTCATGGTAGGACAAAGTATTATCTAGACCATCCCTGACAGGTATTTATCTAGCTTGCTCTTAAAAATCTCTAAGCATGGAGATTCCACAACTTCCCTAGGCAATTTATTCCAGTGCTTAACCACCCTGATAATTAGGAAGTTTTTCCTAATGTCTAACCGAAACCACCCTTGCTGTAATTTAAGCCCATTGCTTCTTGTCCTATCCTCAGAGGTTAAGAACAACAATTTTTCCTCCCTCCTCCTTGTAACAACCTTTTATGTACTTGAAAACGGTTATCATGTCCCCTCTCAGTCTTCTCTTCTCCAGACTAAACAAACCCAATTTTTTCAATCTTCCCTCATAGGTCATGTTTTCTAGACCTTTAATCATTTTTGTTGCTCTTCTCTGGACTTTCTCCAGTTTGTCCACATCTTTCCTGAAATGTGGTGCCCAGAGTTGGACACAATACTCCAGTTGAGGCCTAATCAGCATGGAGTAGAGCAGAAGAATTACATGCTTATGAATACTTTGTTACTGTATTGAGTGTAATGACTGCTTATGTTTAGGCTGACAAGATGGACAAGGTAATATCTTTTACTGGAACGAAAGAGAGACACAAGTTTCCGAGCCACACAGAGCTCTTCTTCAGCTCTGGGAAAGGTACTCCTATCATCATAGCAAAATGCAAGATGGAATAGATTGTGCTAACTGCTTATGCTAAACATTGTAAAGGACCATTCAAGGTAGAGTGGTGCATTAACACCTCTGCAGTCATAGGACAAAAGAGGGGGTTAGTGGGTTACAGATGGTTGTAATAAGCCATAAGTCCAGTGTCTCTGTTCAGGCCATGATTTGTAGTGTCTAGCAGAGTAATGAATTTAAGTTCTCACCCAGACTCATCTTTTGAAAGCATTGTGCAGGTTTCCTTTGAAAAGAAGGACTGAGGGGCCAGATAAGGAGTGATCACTTTGTGTAAACTGAAAAGGAGTACTTGTGGCACCTTAGAGACTAACCAATTTATTTGAGCATAAGCTTTTGTGAGCTACAGCTCACTTCATCGGATGCTCATTCACAGGTGAAGGGATGTTCTTGTCTTTTTTCATTTTCCTGTGAGAGTTCATTTCAGAGCGTAGTAATTGTCTGGTTTCACCCACAATAGTTATTGGGGCATTTAGTGCACTGCAGGAGATGTTAGACATGTTTAAAGCAACTGTATAAAATACTATTTGGCCTTTGTACTTAATAAAGGAATGTACGGTTAAAATTGATGTTTGGTGGTTTTCCATATTAAGAATTCCAACAGGTAGGGCCTGATCCAAAGACCACTCATGCCAATGAGAGTCTTTCCATTGATGTCAGTGTGGTTTTGCATCAGGTCCATCACTAATGACAAGCCCATGAACAATAATCATCGTCCATGGCTAGATCAGGACTCACCATCTACCAATACATCAGTGGTTTCTAGGGTGCCAACCAGTGCCCATCCCCTCCTACCCAACTGCTTACTCCAGTGCCCGAGACAGCAGAGGCTGAGACTTTATGACTGAGAAGGTCCCTTTCAGTCCTAAATTCCCAGTGCCTCACGGATTGCACAGCTGGGATTTGGAAGAACCCAAGCAGCATGGAGAGTTCAAGGTTGCGCAGGTGAGTGGGAGGTAGTAGGCCTAGGCTGAGGCTCATCACTAAGGTGGGGATGGGATATACCATTTACTAAAGCCAGGACTGGTGCACATTCCAACAGCTAGGAACTGGTGCCTCTGCCATATTGCAATCCCGTCTTAATACTGGATTTGCTCCCTTCTGTAACACCAACAAACCTCAGTTGGCAGTGGCCAGGATCAAACCTGGGACTTCTGAAGCTTAGCGTATGAGCCTCTACTGCATGAGCTAATGACCACATGGCTCTTAGTCAAGGCTGTAGCAGACTCATTAATCTCTAGCTGGTCTAGGTGCCACTAGAGGGAGACAGTGCCAAAACAAGCAGGCAAGGGTTATACTTCCTTCACAGCTGGGAACGAGATTCTTTTAGCTGCATTTAAATGGGCACAGACGGCAATGCCAGCTGTTTGTTCTTGTTGGCCCTGCAACAGCTACTCTTGGTCAATTACAGTTATTGCTGTCTCTCTGCTGAGTCTCTCAGGTTAGCAACCTCTGATGCATTCCAGTGGCTGCACTAGACAGAGCCAGAGTTTGGAGCGAAGGCTTGGGCACCAGCTCGCTCTTGGATTGCGAATCCAACAAACAGCTTATGCTCCATCAAGCGAGGTGCCAGTGAGAGGGTAATACAGAATCTCCTAAGGTCAGGGCCCCCAAAGTCCTCCCCCAAATTTACACAAGAGGAATCACTTCACCAATTAAAACAGAATAGCTGCTTCGTAATACATGACATTGTGCAAGAGTTTTAGGACAGGAAGTAAAATAGAGGGGCAGATTGTGGAGTTTTTGAGCTGAAGGAACGGAGTTCTAATCCCGGCTCCATAGCTCTTTGTGTGCGTATGGGATTTCATTTTACATGGATTTCTACTGCCTTCACTTTATGGGTTTGCTATAGTGCAACTCCCTTTGGTAGCTGCAGGCAGACAGTGAAAAGAAATCCTGGCTAATTAGTTCATCTGCAAACTGTTGTGAAATTGCTCTGCTCAGGTGCAATCCTGAGGGAGGCTGGGACAAGCTGGGTCCAGGGGTGGGCACAGGGAGGATAAATCTGAGCTCCCCAAAGCTCCAAAAAGTCCCAGCATTTCCAGGGACACAGAGCAGATGCAGTCAGGGCTGTGATGAATGGGGAGCCAAGTCAGAATTCCAGGGCAACAGCAGACAGTTTGGAAACCCTGTTGGGGCTCACATGTCAACATTCAGCCAGACGGTTTGCTTGAGCTCTGCTTCTTGGGTCTCCCACACACCCCATTCTTCACATGAAAGAATCAATCAGGGCTGAGTCTGTGAGGCTCAGCTTGATCCTAAACTGCCAAAGACAGGAAATGCGTGGCTGCATAAGGACACAGGGTCTGCAGAAACAGACTGTGTGGCTTGCCAGCTCCAGCACCCTATAAAAGAAATGGGCATGGCCCTCTGCACAGAGAGACGGGGGGCAGAGATGGGGAAATCATGCAGGGATCCCTATGAACAGCCAGGCTTAGGGCTAAAGTGTAGGCTGAGGTTTGTTCCTTTTATTTCGGTTTCCAGTAAAGGCAAACCCCAGGAATGTGGTAAGTTTGACCCTATACAGCACACGAAGGCTGTATCTGGGGCAGAACAGGAATATCCCTGCTCACAGGAGGGTTTTTGCTTCTCTTCATAATAGAGAAAAACAGAGATATTTTACATTAAATCCATCTTAAACACCAACTCTGCATTGCTTCTGAACTCAAACTAATGTTGCAGACCTCAAAACCCTCTCAAAAAGCCTAGATCAAGCGCACAAAACCTAGATTTGTGCAGCCCTCCTTGCTAGAAATAAATCTAAGCAAAACTGGTCACCTTACACTTAGATTGTGAAGTCTTTTCGTTGGGGCAGGGACGGTCTTTCTATTAGGTATATACAGCACCAAGCACAATGGAGCCTCACCGCTTGGTTGGAGAGTCTAGGCGCTACCTCAAAACAAACAATACAGTGAAAAATGTCCCATAAAAATCTACATGCCGGTTCTTCCCCTTGATAATGGATGGTGAAAGCACTAACAAAATTGTACAGGATTGGGCAGAGAGATATCCTCAGACAATAAGGAGATGAGGGCAATGTGAGTACAGGGGGAAGTATTGTGTAGTGGTTGGGACACTAGCCTAGAACTTCTGAGACCTGGGTTCAAGTCCCTGTTCTACCACAGACTTGCTGTGTGATCTTGGCAAGTCACTTCATCTCTCTGTGCCTCAGGTCTCCATCTGTACAATGAGAATAATAGCCCTTTGGTACCTCATGGCTGTTGTTGGGAGGATAAATGCCCTGCAAAGATTGTGAGGTGTTACAATAACAACATGAACCATATAAGTTACTTGGAAAAATCTATGCTCCCATTTTATCTAAGTAAGATACTGTTAATGGATTACAGAGTGTATAATTTTGCTATTCACTTTGTGGTCAGGTCCAATTTGCTAATTTTCTTTTAGTCTAACTTGAGACTGGATTGAAAAATTCCCTTCTGGCACATTGAAACCTTGAAGTTGCAAACTCTTCTGCATGGTTTTCATACAGAGCCTTGTTGGGATGGTCTCATGAAATGAGAGCCCAGGGAAAAGAATTACGTGGGTGTTAAAAATTGAAAGTGAATTTTGTGCCGGACTTCCAGTGTTTGGTAGCAATCATGATTGTACTTAAAGCTCGTTATGTGAATGAGGTGTCCCTTCTGAATGGAGGCACCCTCGAACTCTCAGAGAAGGCTATGTACAAGGTCAGAGAGAACTCCAAAACATCCTCCACTAAATATCAATGTGTTGCCGTGTGATGGCATTTTAATGAGCACCAACTGTTTGCATTTTGTTGAGATTTCCAAATAAGTGAAGACAATATGACACTGGAAGGAAGAGAAGCATATTCAGGCTGTTTCATAATAGCAATAAACCTTCCCCAAAAAGCTAATAACTGCAATTAGGAACCAAAGGAGACAGTTAAGCATGGGCGGCTGTCAGACAAGTATGTCGTCTGTAGCTGGAGGATTTTAAGGAAGGCTGTAAGTCATGGCTAACAGGCACTGGGTGAAGGCAAGGATTAATATGAAGTCTCTAATACTGCTTTTAGCAACCCTTTGGGTTGCTTTTCAATGCGCTCTAGAGGACATTCTATAACTACCCAGAAGCTGGCTCAGTAATCCAGGATCTAGAACAGTCTTTCCCTGCCTGTTGGAAGCTGGAAAGAACAGTCCTCAGAAGAGGGATCAGCAACGGGATACAAGTTAAGCCAACAGTTGCAGCTAGCATGGAGTACGCTTAGTGTCAATGGGTGTCCCCATCACCAGTTGCTCCTTATAGTAGCAGCAGCCCAACCATCTGCCTCTACTGTCCCCTCACAGACACGGGTATTCTAAGCAATCTGTATGAGGCAAGATTTCATGGTGACTGCTATGGTGCGTGCAATAGCCAGGCAGAACTCCTGCTCCCCCAAAGCATAGGATCCTACCACTTGAACTGAGAAAGCATCTCTGTTAGCATTATTGGGCCTACATAAAGGATCCAAGCAAGGGGGAAGGTAAAAACAAACAAACTAAAACTAATGTCCCTTTTAAGACCGTCTCAAGGAAGGACCAATCTTAAAATTCCTAAGGCCGTTACCTTCGAGCCCTGGTTCAAAGCTTCCAAACAAAAGTCTCAGGGCCCAGGCAGTGGAGCACCATGGAGCCTGAGGGTGTGTCTACACTGCAAACTAAGGCCTGGCTCTGGCTAGGGTTTGAGCCAGGGCCTGCCTTCTGTCCATATACAAATCAGTCTGACTCAGGTCAGCAAGCACTCAGGCCCCAGGTCCTAGGACCCTGCTAGGGCAGTGGGTCAGAACCAGAGTCCCTCTGGGACTCAGATCCAAGCCCTGTCATTTTGCAATATGTATGCAGCTCAAGCCACAGCCCCAAGTCAGAAGGTCCGCATGGTGCAGGATGGACGCACTATCACGGCAGCAAGACCTCAGGCCAGCAATTGTAACCCAGGTTTGCAATGCAGGGTGGACACTTAAGTCCACAATCCTGGGTCCCACCGACCCGTTTACAATGCACCGTAGACATACCCCGAGGTTAGGTCTGACACACAGAGCACATGGCCACCCTAGTGTAGGTACAAATAGCAGATTCCACAGCGAGACTTTTTAGGTAAGTAAAGACACACCCGAACCGTAGAGCACCGTACACTACATGGTTCTCTATGCGCCCAAGCAGTACCTCCCTCACCTACACAGCTAGTTTTAGCAACTTAGTGTCCCACTGCCTCCTCCCTGCTGGAGCCTGTCCCTTCCCCGGGGAAAGACTCCGGCAGCAAAGAAAGGCTCTGCTGGGGGGGTGGGAGGGGAAGAGAGACAGTGGGGAAAGGCTCCGGCAGCTTCCCATCTCTGGAGCTTTTCCCTGCTGCCTCCCGCCACCAGAGCCTTTCAGTGCCTTAGGTAGCTATGCATACCACCATAGATGACCTGTGACTGCTGATAGTGGGGTTGCATGACCCCGGAACAGCTCAAGTCATGCTTCCCTCCCCCTGGCCCCTGCATCCCCTGCCCTCCCGGAAAGCAGCGAGTCCTCTCTGAGTCTCCCAGCTGTTCCTTTGCTCCTGCCTCGGTCTTTGCCTCTCCTTGGCGCAGCTGCTCCGCAGGGAGGAGGTCTGGCCAGACCCCCATGCGTTGCCTCTGCCTGCCACACCTACTAAATTTAACACCTTAAGCTCCACCTGGAAGCTGACAGGCAGCAGTGCAGGCTGCTCAGCCCTCGCGCAACATGCTCTGCATGCGGCAATAGGCTGCTCCGTTCGGCCCTAACTCCAGCTTATGAGCAGGCCCAAAGTGCAGCCCGGTTGCATCGGACCCACTGTCACAGTCTTGTCTCAGGGTGAAAAAGCCCAGAGTCGCTATGGTCAGGTCAGAGTCTGAAGAAGTGGTCACACCCTTCTCGGTAGGTACTGGGTGACCAGACAGAAAATGTGAAAAATCGGGACGGGGGAGGGGGGCAATAGGAGCCTATATAAGAAAAAGACCCAAAAATCAGGACTGTCCCTATAAAATCGGGACACCTGGTCACCCTAGTAGGTACAGAGAGTGGAACATGCTCCCAGCCACAGAGACTGCTTGAGTAGCCAAGCAACCAAAGATCTCGAGATCACCAGACGGTTCAATGGGAGATGCCTCCTCTCATTCAGGGAAGCTGGTTGGAAAATGCCTAGTTTTTGGTGGAAATTTAAAAAAAAAAAAAAAAATTCCCCATGAAAATGGTTTGGTTTTTCAACAGAAAAAGCGAAAAACAGATTTTCAAAAGTCATTTTCAGCAGGAATGTTCAGTTCTCAGTAAAAAATTGGGGGTTTGAAAAAAGCTGGAAGTTTTACCGAAAGCCAAACCAACCCCCCAAAATTTTAACAAAAATGTTTATTGAAAATTTTTACCTTTTTTTCCTTCCCAGTTTGATAAAATAATCTGTTTTCAAAAACCAAAAAAATCCCCCCAAACTGGTAAAAATATAAATAATTTTAATATTTTTACCAAAACCCAAATGTTTTTAGCATTTTTTTGTTTGGTTTTTGCTTTTCACATTTTTAAAATTTCAATCAAAATGAAAAATCTTCTACAGAAATTTGCATTTTGGGCACATTCTTCACTTTCGTGCGGATATAGGCCGAGATCCTCAGTCAGTGGAGCTGGGCTGATATAAGCCAGATAAATATCCGGCCATAATCTTTGTCATTTCCTCTCATTGCTTTCCCCACAGGCGCTTTCTGACCTTGGTCTTGTCTGTGCTGAGACCTTGGCATCATCCATACCCCAGTCTAAGTTAGACACTAGTTAAGTCCAGGGGCTTTTGAATGGGGGGGGTGGGGTGGGGGAACCACACGTGCAGAGGGCCATGCCCCCGTCCTCACTTTTTACTGACCATAAGGGCAAGCGATGGGGTGGGAAGAGGTGGTGCGAAGGTGGGGGCTCGGGGGAAGGGGCAGCGGAACCCTGGTTCGGGTACCATTGGCCCCTCACACTGTTAGGAAGCTTCCACTGCCCCTGGGTAAGTCATTCCACTGTAGGGTGACCAGATAGCAAGGGTGAAAAAAATCAGGACAAAGGGTGGGGGGTAATTGGCACCTATATAAGATGAAGCCCCCATATATTGGGACTGTCCCTATAAAATCGTGACATCTGGTTACCCTATTCCACTGTGCCAGCTGCAATGGTGACATAAATCATCCAAACCCATTTCCTTGCCAATGCAAACCTCTTGCTGAAGTTAGGTCAGGCCTCACTACAATCTGCTGCCCTTAGGTAGTTTCAGGCTGTGGACCTCCCATGGAGCTTGGGAAATGTCTCACAATAGCAAACAGATTGAGCCAAAGTGTTGTAATTCAAATGATTTACCCCTGGGCTGACTTTGGCCCATTATTGCCATAACAGAGGGATGAAAAGAATAGATAATGTCCTTTGGAAGGTGTGGAGCAATGAATCCAGGCCTGAGTGTCAGGGAATCCTGAGTCCTAATCCTGGCTTGATCCCTGGAGGTCACTAAAACTACATTTAAGTGTCTCACTTAGGCACCCGTGTTTGAATATTTGACCTTTAACTCTCTGCCTCAGTCTCCCTGGTGCCAGATCATCAGCTAGTGTAAATCAGCATACCCCTCCCCTCCCCCCCCCCCCAACAACAACTTTAATGTAGTAGGCTCATTTACATCAGCTGAGGATCTGCCCTCATCTCAGCTCTTGCACGTTCCCCAGCATCCCACCAACGGGGGAGCCTCCTGGATTAGAGTTTACCTCTGTGGAGATGGTGATAGGCAAGAGCAAGTAGATCAGGCTTAGCAAAAGGGCTCGAGCTCAGTTATATCTCTTCAGTAGAGAGTAACACTGATAGTCTAGAAACCACCCCCCACCCCCAAATGCAGTGCCCGTCACTCCAACTCACCTGTCGCTTGGGAGTCTGTCTGTGCTCTAGGTAGGCAGGGTTCCCCCTGCCTCAAGGGGTTTCTCGGCAGCTCCCCCCAGCTTGAGCTAGTGTAAATGGCCAAAGAGTCTTTTGCAAAGACCAAGACTAGAGAAACTCCTGCCCATTTTATAACCTTCTAGTCTCCTCTCTGATGTGCCTTCCTGAGTTCCTGACCAGCCTCAACAGATGACCACAGACCCAGGTGACCTCTCCCCTGCTAAACCAGTTCTCTGGGGTAGAAGCCAGCCTTCTTTCTATGGGTGCTTCTATTTGAAGAGAGGGCCATCAAGAGTTAATGACCCTCCATTGTTAGCCTTGTGCCACTATCCCTAGGAAGCCCAGCCCAGCATGGAGGCAAAAGGACATCAGAGAAGGCAAACAAACCCCACATTCAAAATGGAGTCCGCTACAGAAACACTGCAGAGTGTTTATGACTTAACCAGGCTTCGTAAGCTTGACATAGTCAGATGCCCCAAATAAGCATACCACCCTGCCTGCAATGGATTTTTTGGGGGTGAAATTGTGAACACGGCAGGCAGATCTTGAACAGTGTTAGGGCAGCTTCATAGCACTCCCTGCACTGCAAATACATATCTAGAGGCCTCAGCTGAGATCAGGGCCTCATTGTGCCAGGTGCTGCACAGATACATAGCAAGAGAGAGTCCCTGCCCCAGACTGCTTTCTGTTTAAACAGACAAGAGCGATGAAGGAAGTGTTATTATCTCCATTTTACAGATGGGGAAATTGAGGTACATATCGACTAAATGATTTGGGCAAGGCAGAATCAGGTACCAAACCCAGCTCCGGTGCCTTAAACAAAAGCCACCCTCTCTTGCAGTTCAGAATCTGTGCCAATTTCTAAGTGCTAAGTATTATTTTAATTTCTCTCTCCAGTGGTTAGAAAGCGCTCATATTTTTGGCTCAGACCCAGCTGACCTGACCTCTCAGACATTGCACAGCACATGAAAACTGGAGAGATCAGAGCTGGTGACAGTGTAATAAAAAGCAGGAGGAGAAAGAATGAAATGACTAATCAAAGCGATAGGCACTCACATTAAAAAAAAAAAAAAATCTATCCAGGTGATGAAGCCCCTATAAATATGGCATGTCAGAGGTTCTGTATAAATAGTCACATTCTAAGGGGAAGAAGAAGAAAAAGAAAGAGCAGATTAAAAATTACTGAGTCTGCATTCCAAAAAAAAATAATTGATGAAGAGTGACACATTAAGGATTTTTTTTTATAGGTTCTCTCCAATAAATTTGGCCCAGAAAGTTCATTATTTAGTAATCCCACCATTCAATATGCTCGGCTCACCATTAACCCTCAACGGTACATGCACTAAACTCCCCGTGAACTCCAAGGGCGCTGCCTCAACGAACAGCTGATGAATTTTGCTGAATGCTGGCCGAGCACTGCGTGAATGTTCACCATAATTTATGCAGACGCGAATCCCAGCTCATTCGGGCACAAGTGCCTACTCTGATGGAAATAGGTTTATGGATAAATTGCTTTCCTAAACACACACCCCCACACCCCCCATTCCAGATCATCTCTTGCACAGACGAAAATTTCGATCTCAAGTAATAACAGAACAAGACTGACCTCCCACTTGGTAAGGCAACTCCCATCTTTTCATGTGCTGTGTATTTAACCTGCTGCTGTATTTTCCACTCCATGCATCTGATGAAGTGGGTTCTAGCCCATGAAAGCTTATGCCCACATAAATGTGTTAGTCTCTAAGGTGCCACAAGGACTCCTTGTTGTTTTTGCTGATACAGACTAACACAGCAACCCCTCTGACACCAGAGAGAGTGTGTGTGGCATACACATTTGCTTCATGAAACTGGAATGATGTTATGCATACGCTGTGGGTGCCTACCTGGGACTTGAGGAATGAACACCCTTCCTATCTTTTACTCGGCAGTGGCCATATTAGCAACATTGTAGCCTGGTGGTGTTGAGGTTTTGCATGATCATTAAGGCCCTACTTGAATTGTGGGATGATTGTCAAATAACTGCAGCTAAGTTGCGGACAAGACATGGAAAATTGTGGAAAAGTAATAATGGACTTTAATTTGCAGTAATTCGGAAAACCTGGTCCCACTCTCAGCTGTGCACAGGGCTGAGGGCCGGGGCTCCTGCTGTCAGCCACCCAGCTGGCAAAATTGTGGTGGAAGCCTAATATTGTGGGATCCGCAATTTCGCAAATTAATTAGGGCCTTAATCATCATATCATCAAAGTGAGTTAACCAGCTCCGTTTGGAACGACAGCAGGGCTGAATAGGGGCCCTTCTGTACTAAATGCATGAGCTACCACCATCTGAGCTCAAAGGGCTGGCGGCAGCAGGAGATTTATCCTCCTGTGTTGACCAGCTACCAGAGTGGGGTGGAAACTGCTGCCATTCTCATCCGTTGGCATTTCATGCCCACTTTGCACCCGTGAGACTGCCCAACGGGCAGAGCACCTGAGAACAGAGCCCAACGCGTATAAATAAAACGATTGTGAAATGAGGAGAATATACTTGCACAGCATGGGAAATCCATCATGGGGAGTCATTTAACATGGAGAATTAATTACGCCTGCGAGGCAGGTCAAAATGTGGAGTTTGGAGGCAAAAAATAAATTGAAACCAGCCCATATAAACAACATTCAGTGGAAGGAAACCCATGTGTTCCTGGAAAGGTCTTAATCATCCTGCAGCCAGGAGGCAGGTTATAAGACACAGGGCGGTGTCAGGAGAAGCAGCTAGTGGTTCACGCATCACTTCACTTCAATTCTCAGTCAAAACACTACCTACCGTTCCCATTTCAGAGCAACACCGGGTCCCGATTCTTGTCATGCCTGTGCCCATGCTACTCCACTCAGGGCCATGGAGTCATGACTCTGACTGCTTGTATTACACCAGCACCTAGAGGCCTCAGATGAGGCTGCAGCCCCCATTGGGCTAGGCACGGTAGAGAAACTCCCTGCCCCACGCAGCTGACACCCTAAAGAGTGGTGGTAGAAAGCATAAGCCCTGTTTTGTAGACCAGGAACCAAGGCACAGAGAGATTAAGTGATTTGCCTAAGAAGTCTGTGGACAAAGGTAGCACTTGAATTCAGCTCTCCTGAGTCCCGTTCTCGTGCCTTAACCACAACCAATTCCTTAGTCTCTACTTGCTCATGCTTTGCAAAAAGAACCGAGTCTGCTGACTTCATTCATCTCTTCTACCTGGAGGATGCTTAAGAAAAGCTTCCTGTAAGGGCTGTATTGACTAGCTGAGGGAGGCTGCTTTTACCCCTCTCCTCAGTCACATTTTGGGGCCCAATTCTGATCTTTACACGGTTGTAAAAGTCCAGTCCAGCTGCCAGGAAGCCTGACTCCTGTGAGACCCTAAATCAGGAGTAGCTCCAGGGCAAATCAACAGAGTAATATCCCTGTACATCTAGCATGAGAGCAGAATGGAGCCCTCTACTTTCAGGATGTAAAATGGGCCTGATTCTGACCTCCTGTAGGTTTTACACCACCGCTAGTTAAGTTACTTCCGATTTACACCAGTGCAAGAAAACAGAATTGGGACCTAATATTTAAATCATTGATACTCACTACAGGTGACAACAGTGAACATTCACTGTTAACTTCTGCAACCAGCCCAGTGCTGTGAGTTTTGTAGTCAAGACGAGAGGGGTCTCAGAGACCAGGCAGAGATTAAAGCTTATACAAGTCAGCTGATTAATATGCAACCTCAGGGATGGCAGAGCTTCACTAGCATTCTTCATCCATTTTAATTAATGGATTAGTTGACCCAATTCCTATATATGCTCTGGACAGGAGATTCTTAATGCTGCCATAGCATGAGGTTTTGTTAATATGCCAACTGACAGTCATCTTTTAAAGCCATCTTTTAACCTAGATATTAGAAGAGAAACAAAAAAGCTATGGACGTGTTTAAGAATAGAAAGGTCTGGGACTAAGGAACAGAGAATTCATAGCTGACTATTACAGCCTCTTCAACCCATCTCCCAGCAGAATGTACCTCTGACAGAGGAGTGTGCCAGATAAACTTATCGGCTGGATTCCTTACAGTTGGTACCCCCATGTTATATACTCCCTTGGAAGGATTGGTGTCCAAGTTGCTGGAGCAGTGATGACAATTGTAGCCAATTAGTTCATTTGGTCATTCCTTTATCCTTGTGTTATGGTCAATTCATAGATAATCAATGTACGCTAAATAGATTTAAGTTACTAGGCCATAGGCTTAAGAACAGTTGACATGAGTGGGTGACCTAGGAATAATCCTTTGCCAGTAAGATCACAAGACTTTGTACTTTGTATTGGCAGGAGAGTTGAAAACAAGACACGAGAAGTAATTCTTCCGCTCTACTCTGCGCTAATAAGGCCTCAACAGGAGTATTGTGTCCAGTTCCTGGTGCCGCATTTCAGGAAATATGTGGACAAATTGGAGAAAGTCTAGAGAAGAGCAACAAAAATTATTAAAGGTCTAGAAAGTAGGACGTATGAGGGAAGATTGAAAAAATTGGGTTTGTTTAGTCTGGAGAAGAGAAGACTGAAAGGGAACAAGGTAACAGTTTTCAAGTACAGAAAAGGTTGTTACAAGGAAGAGGGAGAAAAATTGTTGTTCTTAACCTCTGAGGATAGGACAAGAAGCCATGGGCTTAAATTGCAGCAAGGGAGGTTTAGATTGGACATTAGGAAAAACTTCCTGTCAGGGTGGTTAAGCACTGGAATAAGTTGCCTAGGGAGGTTGTGGAATCTCCAACATTAGGGATGTTTAAGAGCAGGTTGGACAAACACCTGTCAGGGATGGTCTAGATAATACTTGTCCTGCCTTGAGTGCAGGGGACTGGACTAGATGACCTCTTGAGGTCCCTTCCAGTCCTATGATTCTGTGTTTGTGGTGTCACTATCCTTGGACTCGTAGAGTCTACAACTTTGAGAAGAAGCCCCAGAGATCATTTTCACTCTGTTGAACTGTAGCAGCGGGAGCTGAGCCCATGGTAAGTGAATACAAAATTATTCAGTTCCATTTAAATAATTTTAAAAAGGTGACACAAACAGATTTACAGAGCTGAGGCACAAGAGAGTTGGGGACTGAATGGAGTGTGTTGGTCAGATTCCTGGTAGCCAGCAGGTGCAACGGAGGAGGGGGAGCTCTGGGGGAGGTGACACTCCTTGGCAGTTAGTAGCAGACGGGGCTCAACAGACCCACTTGGGTGATGGGAAAACTGATTCACTACCCAATTTGCAAAACCCAACTTGTGATTCTGATTCCCCTTTTTGGGGGTGCCCCCCCGTGACAGAGCTGCTGGTTGTAGCAACCTGATCACTGGGATTGCCACAACAGAGACATTGCAGGCTCAGCTGGGAACAATTCACCACTTTCTGTTGGAGGATTCCCAGCCCCTGGGTGGTAATTACCAGGCTGTTGATACAATTGGCAGCAAGTGAAAGGAAGAAGTGGGAGAGAGGAAGGAGCTCACAGGGTGAACTGTGTGAAGGAGAGATGCTGCTGGGGGGGAAGCTCCTGCTGCAATATGCCTGTCATGTTCTGTTTGCAAAAGAACTGCGGAATAAAAGATACACACGGTGAAAGGAAAACAGCCTGGGCACACGTATGATGGGGAGGACGATGGAAAGAGGCAAGACAGCGTGGCACACCAGGTAGCAGAGAAGGCCCCACACATGAACATTCACTCATCCAGTGTCTGTGCGCACAGCGGCTTGGGGCGATGCGGTTATTCATGTGAATAGATTTCATAGAGCTTAAGAACAGATGGGACCATTGGATCATCTAGCCTCACCTCCTGTGACTCACAGGCCAAAGAATGTCACCCACACCCTGACATTTAGACCAAACCATCTCAGTCCTCAGGAGATTACAAGGTCATGAGCCACAGGCAGAGACCAGGAGAGATGGAGATGCTGCCAATGGCAGGGAATTGATTAATAAAACATGCCCAGATGATCCCTGCAGGAGGCCTGCACCCCATACTGCAGAGGAACCCCAAAATACCCAAGATCCCTGCCAATCTGACCTGGGGGGAAATTCTTTCCTGCCCCCAAATCCAGGGATCAGTTTGAAGCAGAGCATATAAGCAAGACACACTAGCCAGGCATCTAAGAATGAGGACTCTCTGTACCACTGCAGAGCACTGCTCCACCCCACCCAGTGTCCCATCTCCAATGGTGATCTCGGGTGCGTCAGAAGGTGAAAAAATACAGAATACCTCTGGTCCATTTTGTATCAGGGAAATAATTCCTTCCTGACCACTGCAGACAATTGACTGAAGCCCTGGAGCCTGAGACTTGATTATAGTCATTGCTTTAATGCAGAGCTGCAATGGTTAAGAGCATGCTGAGGGCAAGGTGAGCAACCCTGTTCTCCCCAGGATGAATAGGGGGATTCAAAGAGTTACAAATTTCCAGGCCAGAAGGGACCACCACAACCACCCAGCCACACATTCCACCTCTGTGCACCAAGAGTGTGTGTCATTTGCAGTTCTCTGGCTGAAAAAGAAAAAAAAGTCAGGGAAGAAGAGGAGAAGCAATACCTTGTGACTTAGGTGACCAATCACACACAAGGAGTAATGACAGGGGTTAATTTGTAGTTAACCCGCAGGCTGTTATTTCAGGTCGTACCCCTGTCCACTAGCTCCCCCTGCCAATGCTGGTGATTCTGCAGTTGAGCTCTTCTGTTTTGATACATGTTTCTCACTCCCCTGTTGATGTGTGAAAGAGCCACAAACACAACTGAGGGGCATTTACCGTACCGGGGAAAAAGTGAAAGTGACAGGACACAGAAGCATTGTCAAATTTGCAGCTTAAAACAGACTGAGACAGGAGAGAAAAATTCTCTCTCGCTCCAATCTCTTGAGTCACTCGATGGGTGACTCGTAGGAAGAGCTGGTAAAACAATTACAGACAGGAACACAAGTGTTAAAATTGGCTGCATTCCCTTTAACAAAACGGCACCACAAGTGGAAAACAAACCTCTCTCCCAGGAGTAATAATTTGCTTACCTAGCACCTGACAGGAATTTTTACAAATTGAAAAATAGCTTTTTGAGGGGGGAGGGAGGTCAGATTTTTGGGTGTTAAAACCTGGAGGGGAAAACTGAGTCTGAATAGGTCACTTAGAGGGCAAGAGCGGAGATAGCAAGCTACACCTGTCTCTGCTTTACACAGAGTGCACCCCCAAACTGGAAGACAGTTAATCTAATAAAGACAACATGTCCCATGTGGTATCTCCTAGCACAGCTGCATAGTCAGGAGTGGGAATCTCACTTGTAAAAGAAGCTGGCAGGTCCTAACCCTTCTCTGCCATAAGAGAGGATTAACGGCAGCTTCAGACCCAGGTTGTTGTTGTCGTTGCTGCTTTGTTAATTTTAGGACCAGCTGCCAATCTGGATCGCTTCCTGTCTGTTTCCCAAAAGTGCTCCGAGCGATCACTGGTATTTCAAGTGAATAAAAAATAAAGCAGAGACAAGAAGAAGAAGCTCAAGCTGGCTGTAAAACGGAATAGGAGTGGAGCAGGGGTTTGTTAAATGTGGCTTTTATTAAAGACGCCACAGTATCCACCCAAGTGGATTAACAAATTCCCTCACTCCCCATTCTGTTTTACTCCTACTCCAGCTCCATCAATTACAGACACGACAGCTAGCCTCCAATCTAGTTTTATTGGGCTAGGGACTGTCTTTTTGGTCTGTGCTTGTTCAGTACAATGGGGTCTTGGTGGAAGACTGGGGTTCCTTGGTGCTACCACAAGGAAAATAATGAAGGGCCCTTCATAGCAGCCCTGTATGTTTGTATAGCACTTTCCATCCCTAGCTCCTCAAGTATTATAGAGAGGCAACAGCCATCATCATTTTGCAGATGGGGAAACCGAGGCACAGAAAGGCAAACTGGTGTCCCCCCCTCCCTCCCCAAAGGTCACACCACAAGTCAGTGGCACAGCTGGGACTGGAACACAGCTCTCCCAAGTGCCAAGCCAGTGCCCTCTCCTTGGCAGCACCCGGTCTTTACAGAGCAGCTGCAGAAGACGGTAGTTAGGGAAGAGCTAAAGACAGGCCAAAAAGACCAGGATTCAGCATTGGTTTCGCATCGGTTCTCTCTTGTCCAGGCGGCAGAGACATTTCTGGGATCCTGGGGCAAAATCCAAACCTGAGTCCCTACCTCCCAGCCCTACCCTGAAACTGAGACCCTGACGAGGATGGTAGTTAGAGAGTGACCCCCGCCCCCCCACCCTCACCCCACAAGCACCTGTCTTGTGGGGCTGGGCCATATGCCCCACTCTGGACATTGCAACCTGGTGCATGGGGACATGGTGCCTTCCGTTCTGGCCTGGCCACGCCTCTGTCCGTGGAAAGGCAGCCGGGGTAAATTTGAGGGACTGGCACACAAGGGCACCACTCACTCAAATTTGGCCCAGACACTCCTCTGTCCCTGAGTGGGAGCCAGGCCAAACCTGAGGGACTGTGGCCTTGGTGCCAGGTCGCAGCACTACTCATCCAAACTGCACAGGTTTGCGGGGACCTGTCAAACAGGGAGCACAGACTAAATTCCCCCTTTGCCTCCCTCCCTGCTCTTATCTTGTGCTTAGACTATAAGCTCTTCAGGGTAGGGACCATTTCTGTGATCGTACAGCACCTAGCACAACGGGGCCCTGGTCTATGACTGGGGCGCCTAGTTGATAAGGTAATACAGATAAAATAATCCCAGTCCAGCTCTACTCCCCAGTTTGAGAACAGGTTTTATATGCTGTCCCATCTGTTGTGTCCCACACACCACAAAAGGGATAGGACTTGGTTGTGATTAATAAAAAGGGAATTCTTACCCAGGCTCCCCGGACACAGACTGGTTCTCTAACTCATTCTGCCTATACACTGTAAATCGTCCCAGGACACAGAACCCTTGATAGCGGCTGCTAACAGTCTACCATGCTTTATCTTTTGCTCTCTAAACACAGAGCATCTCAGCTTCCCATTAAGGGTTCGTCTACACTGCAACTGAGAGGTGGGATTGCAGCACATCTGAGCTAATTTTGAAATAGCCACACTCTGTAGTGCGCCCAGAACCTCACGAAGGCAGAGGGGGGTGCAGAGTGTAACTGGATTAGAACTGGAGGCTGCAGAGCCTGGGGCAGACATCAGCACAATCGCTACCAGGAGGCCATGCAGAGCTGCAGCCAGAGAGCACTAAGGAGATTAGGCCCCGCAGGACGTACCACCCAAAAGGGGCCAGCACGACAGCGTCCTGTGTCCCTCTCATTGGCCCATACTTAGGATTTAACCCTGGGGCGTGCCCCAGGGAAGCTGCCCAGGCAACCGTGCAGACTTCCAGCTTGCTGCGGCTCCAGACCTGGCCTCACTTTCTGATCTCCAGTCTCCAACCCTGGCCTGACTCTTGCCTCCTGACTCCAGCCTGGTAACTACTCCAGATCTTTGCTGTCCAGCCTTGGCTTGACTCTGACGCTTGCCCGTTGATCCTGGCTCTAGCCATTACTTTGATCCCTGCTCACTGACTACTCCATCAGAGCCATCCTGGACTTTGACACCAGCCATCAGCGACCACCAGGCCAGATCGCCTGTGCCCCAGTCTTACAAAGAGGTGCACAGCTAAACAGCATTTGGCCCTGTTCTCACATGCCACAGCATGACAAAGCTGTTATGGTTTTGCAAATCCAAGCTGGTTCAGATCCACGTTCCATTTTATCCAAACTACAGTGGTCGAAAGCTAGCAGAGGACGACAACCCTAGACTGCCCTAAGTATTCGTCACATTCAGTAGAGTGTTACCGAAAATAAAGAAATCTGCAGCTTTGATTGTGCTGGAGGTGAATAGCTGACGACAGGGAATAAATGCACTCTGCGTCAATCAATATATTGGGGTGCTTTCAGGGATGCCTCCTTATTAAAAAGGCATTAAACCAGGAAAAGGGATGTAACTGACACATGCACAAACCATGCAAGGGCCAGTTTGCTGGATATCTAAGGTAAATGCCAGTCATTCATTTGAAGGGATATTAGCTTGAATCTACCTCATCATGGGAGATGTAGTCCAGCCTAGGGGCCCAGCCTTCAGAAGAGAGTGGCCGTATGAGATACCTGATCTACAGTTCCTGTGAGGCATTGCAGTAGCATTTCCAAACCAAAACATTTCAGATTTCTGCTGGGGAAAAAACAAAAACAAAAATTCCACCGTGAAATGCCCCATTTTTTGGCCAGCAGTTCTGGAAACTATTAGAGAAGCAACAGATCTGTGTGCGGAACTCATACTGCTTGGTCAGCTGACGACTCATTTATCGGTCTAGTTCTCAAACAATTTAGTAGCAGGGCTCCCTTACTGATCTTTTAAAACGTGGTGGCTCCCCGCAACCAAATACCTCTTTTTACTGACTCAGAACACTAGATTCAAGACTTCAGGGCAGTATTACAAATTTAAATTAACTCCATACAGTTTATTTGGTTATATAATCCAATCTACTCCAGGTTTTTGAAAGTATAATTTGAAAATATGGATTTTAGTGAGAAGAATGGGCCTGTTTTGAACTGCAGAGTTGTAGACGGTTTGGTTGACTCTTGGATAGCGCCGGACAAGTCATTTTCCAAGTTTAAATTATTTGTGTGTTTAGCTTTCATAGCAATCATTACCAGAAACCCAGACTCACGGAGATAACAAAGTGAATGGAAGCAGCACGTTCATAGCTTCCTTGCCAAGTTCGTCCTCTCCTTCAACAGAAACCCAGAACTCCTGGTTTTAGATTTGGAAACTTGATCTGTGGTGTGTGATCACTTGACAATTCTAAGAGATGCTCTTGGGCTGAGATGCTTAAAACTGGAATGGAGGAGTCAACCATTACTGAGAAGCGGTTTCACATCCATTTGTTATCTGGAGATTTGTTTTCAACTCCAGGAAAAATATTCATCAACATGGGAATACAGTGCTGACAAAGGAGTGAATATTTGTTCTTCAATAGCACTTTGATCACTTTCATGCCATGCTTTTGAAAAGTCTACATCTGGAAACTTTTCGGCAACTCCCTTTGCAGTGTGGCATCTCCTAAGACAAAGCTCTTCATGAATCCCTAGATTTTTCTTTTGAATCTAGTATAATTGTAGTTCTACTTTGAAGTGTTAGGTTCAGTGCATTCACTCTCCTAAATATGTCCACCAGGTAAGCAAACAGTCAAGAAGTCTACATTACACATCTAATTTGCAAAGTCTGTTTTCCCCAGGAGGAAAATTCTGATTTTGACACGCAATTCAAAGATGTATTGCAACACTTTGCCATGTGGAAACCACCTGACTTCACTGTTAAACAGAAGTTGAGCATGATCAGAGCCCATCTCTTTGCACAGCACAATGTGTGCCCATTGCCCAGGATTTTATACAATTAACAATTTTAATAATGTTGCGGGCCTCATGCACTTCACATTGCAACTTCTCCAATGCCAAAGCTTGGGGATGAATTGTGCAGTGTGTCCGAACCGCTGCCAGTGCCACTTTGTTCACTCATGCTGCAATCCCACTATTCTTTCTGATTGTGGCTGATGCTTCTTGGTGCACAGCCCCACTCACGTAGCCCAGTCAAGACCTTCAGCCACTGTGAATTTACTGAGGATCTTGACTAGTTCCTCACCAGTTGCTTGGGTTGGGGTTTCTTTGCAAAATAAAAGTTCAGCTATTGTGCCTGCTTTGACAAATCTCACATTACGCAGAAGCTGAGCCATAGACAGGTAGGACTGGAAGGGACCTTGGTAGATCATCTTGCCTGAGTGTAGGGAACTGGACTAGACTAAGTATTCTCTAGGCCATCCTTGATGGCGTTTGTCTAACCTGTTCTTAAATACCTCCAATAACTGAGATTCTACAACCTCTTTGGGTAATGTTAAGGTCTAACCTAAATCTGCCTTGCTGCAATTTAAGCCCATTCTTGTCCTGTCCTCAGTGGTTAAGGAGAACAATTTATCACCCTCTCTTTACAAGTACATAAAAGGTTCTTAAAGACTGTTATCATGTCCCCCCTCAATCTTCTCTTCTCCAGACTAACAAAACCAATTTTTTTCCCCCCAATCTTTCCTCGTAGGTCATGTTTTCTAGACCTTTAATCATTTTTGTTTCTCTCCTCTAGACTTTCTCCAATTTGTCATGTTGCCCGTGTCTGTGGATTCATCAAGCTGACGTGCAAAATATTGACTTTAAACTTGTTCTATTGACTGGTCCTGGCCATTTTCTGCAAGGTCATCAGTGCATCAATGGATGGTATTATTTGACATAGGAGTGGTTTTCACTGCCACAGCTACTCGTTCCCCAATCATAATTCTACACATGTGCTGGAAGTAGAACGGTCTCACCATCTATATGCTTGTTTAACAAATTTATTTGGGCAAAAGCTTTCGTGTGCCAAAAGTGGGTTTTAGCCCATGAAAGCTTATGCCCAAATAAATGTTGTTAGTCTAAGGTGCCACAAGTACTCCTCAATGGTTTTTTTGCTGATATAGACTAACACGGCTACCCCTCTGAAACCTGTCTATATGCTTATTTGCATCTTACAATTTGCACAGCCACAGCATAAGATGCTTCTAAAGCTTTTTGAGAAATAGTGGCTTCTTTTGGCCAGTTTAATTCTTCTTGTTTCCAAGGAGGAAAAAAAATTGGTTCTTGTTTAAGAGTTCTGGGTATTTGGTTTCTAAACATCTCTGTAACCTCATACTTCCATTTAGTAACCCTTGAAAACAAATGACATTTTTGGCTGTGGATTTTCGCAGTAATAGCGAGACAAAAATCCAACTGTAATTGGCTACTTTTCTTCCTTACTTCATTCAAATCATCTTCAGCTGAACAGGTAGGCCGAGTGCTTGATAAAAATAATTCCATTATAAAGATAAGATGCACCTGTCTCTACCTCATCCCCTTTCTCCTACCAGCTACTACCTATCCTGGGAGCCCCGCTTTGCCCTCTGCGCCAGCAGGGAGCTTTCAGCCAGAGGCTCTCTGCTCGGGAAGCACTCAGCAGGAATCTCTTTAGTGAGGGCCCCCTGCAGAAGCAGAGAGCGTAGAGGCGCTCCCAGCCCAGAGAAGCTGCAGCATTTTAGGGGCTTGTCTACACTTTAAATACTACAGTGGCATGGCTGCCCTGCTGTAGCCAGTCAGTGTAGACACTACAGAGGCCAATGGGACGGGTTCTCCATCGGAGTAGGTAATCCACCTCCTGAGAGGGGATAGCTTTGTCAATTGAAGAATTCTGCTGTCAACCAAGTGCTGTCTACACCAGGGTTAGGTCGGCTTAACTACACCATTCAAGGATGTGGATTTTTCACATCCCTGAATGATGTAGCTGGTTTGACCTAACTTTTTAGTGTATGCCAGTTGACAATTAAGTCCATCTGGGCAGGGGTAGGCTGGGCTGGTATCTAACCAGGGAGTGGAAAGCAAGATGGGGCTGCAGAAAGGAACTCGGCAGTCACTCCCTAGAGAGGAGGGGATTTGGCAAGAGACAAGGAGGAATCCTAGAGGGGTGTAAGCCCTGGGATCCTGCCTGGGAATACAGACACTGGCAAAAACACAAGGGAGGGTGAAGTAGCCACTGGTAGCAGAGGAAGCTCCAATAGTAACCCAGAGGGGGACAAGAAGACAGAAAAAAAAGTAGGAAGGACCCCAGGAAAACAGCAACAGGGTCTGAGATCATGTAGGCCATGGTTGCTAGACAGAGTCCCTGGACTGGAATCTGGAGCAGTGGGGAAGGCCTGGGTTCCCCTACCAACCACTGGGGAAGCGGTGCAGTCCGGGCACTGGATTGGAAGAGTGTGTGAGACAATTTGTCCTGAAGGACTTTGTGACCCTGGAAGGGGAGGATGACAGTGACCTGGCTGGTGGGCTACATCACAAAGAGGGTGCACCCTGAGTCAAAGAGTAACCAGACAATGTGGTGAACAACTGAAGGAAGGGGGCATCAGATTGGTCATGGACTAACCCCCAGATGCATCCAGAAGGAGGCACCAAAGCAGTGAGTAGTAGACTCCGTGACAGAAGGGAAAGGAGAACAGGGAACATGCAACAGTAGGGCGTTTATTAGAGCCTAAGAGCGGCCATAGTGGGTCAGACCAAAGGTCCATCTAGCCCAGTCTCCTGTCTTCTGACAGCAGCCAATGCCAGGTGCCCCAGAGGGAATGAACAGAACAGGTAATCAAGTGATCCATCCCCTGTCGCCCATTCCCAGCTTCTGGCAAACGGAGGCCAGGGACACCATCCCTGCCCATCCTGGCTATTAGCCAGGATGGGCCTCTCTTCCATGAATTTATCTAGTTCTTTTTTGAACCCTGTTATACTTTTGGCCTTCACAACATCCTCTGGAATGGAGTTCCACAGGTTGACTGTGTGTTGTGTGAAAAAATACTTCCTTTTGTTGGTTTTAAACCTGCTGCCTATTAATTTCATTTGGTGTCCCCTAGTTCTTGTGTTATGAGAAGAAACCAACACTTCCTTATTTCTCCACACCAGTCTTGATTTTATAGACATCTATTATATACCCCCGTGACAAAGCTCCTCCTCTACCTTGGTGGGTCCTGAGCTTATTGGTGGATTTTGCTCACCTCAGAGATTCACAGCAGCCCTCAGTTTGGCCACTTCATGGCTCAAATCTGCTGTTTACTCAGATAACCTCATCAATGGCCAGCATGGGGGAAAAGAGTAAGAACAATCCCTGCAGTTTCTGCTGGTCCACCAGCACCTCTGGTGGAAGCTCCTGTGTTGGGAAGTTTGGGGGAACCCGGGTCCGCCCTGGTTCCAGCCCAGGGCCCTGTGGACTGCAGCTGTCTAGAGCACCTTCTGGAAAAGCTGCACGACAGCTACAACTCCCTGGGCTACTTCCCCTTGGCCGCCTCCCAACACCTTCTTTGTCCTCACCACAGGACCTTCCTCCTGATGTCTGTTAACACTTGTACTCCTCAGTCCTCCAGCAGCACATCCTCTCCCTCCCAGCTCCTTACGTGCACACCTCACTCACTGGAGTGACAGCCTTTTTAAACCAGGTGTCCTGATTAGCCTTAATTAATTCTAGCAGCTTCCCAATTGGTGTCCTAATTAGCCTGCCTGCAATAATTAGTTCTAGAAAGTTCCTGAGTATTCTGGAATAGTCCCTGTTATCTTACCCAGGGAAAAGGAACCTGCTTAACCTGGAACTAATGTATCTATCTTCGACCACTCTCTTGTAGCCATCTGGCCTGACCCTGTCACACCCCTTAGTTCTCTTTTCCAAGCTGAAAAGCCCCCGTCTTATTAGTCTCTCCTCATACGGCAGCCGTTCTAGACCCGTCATCATTTTTGTTGCCCTTTTCTGAAACTTTTCCAATTCTAATAGATCTTTTTTGAGATGGGGCAACCACATCTGCATGCAGTATTCAAGATGTGGGGGTACCAGGGATTTATATAGAGGCAATATGATATTTTCTGTCTTATTATCTATCCCTTTCTTAATGATTCCCAACATTCTGTTCACTTTTTTGACGGCCGCTGCACATTGAGTAGATGTTTTCAGAGAATTATCCACAATGGCTCCAAGGTCTCTTTCTTGACTGGTAAGAGCTAATTTAGATCCCATCATTGTATATGTACATGAAATTTCATCTTGATAAATGCAAAGTAATCGGCCATTTTGTTGCCCAGTCACCCAGTTTTGAGAGATCCTTTTGTAGCTCTTCACAGTCTGCCTGGGACTTAATGATCTTGAGTAGATTTGTATCTTCCCCAAATTTTGCTACCCCACTGTTTACCCCTTTTTCCAGATCATTTATGAATATGTTAAATAAGACTGGGACCAGTACAGGCCCCTGGGGACACCAAGATTTACCTTTCTCCATTCTGAGAACTAACCATTTATTCCTAACCTTTGTTTGCTATCTTTTAACAAGTTACCAATCCATGAGAGAACTTTCCCTCTTACCCCATGACTGCTTACTTTGAAAGGCCGCTCACCAAAGGCTCTTAAGCAAAAGGACCCTCACCCAATTGTTTATAATGGTTTCCCTGTGTTTTTGTTGAAGGTTTTGGTGTCGGTTTATTACTGGTGTTTTGGTGCGTTACTGGCAACTGGCCTGCCTGGCAATAGTTAATCTTGTGCTTTTCTAAAACAGGTTCAAATAAAGGTTTGTTTTTTTTTTTAAATTAAGAAATTTTATTGCCATCATGGTATCACATCCTATAATGTGTGTTTCAAATAATAAAGGTAAACACAGAAGGAACAACGGAAGCTATGTGCAAACATTTCCCCAATACATTTCTCTACATAAAGCCATACTGTAAATCCACAATTCTTGCCTGTTCATAAGTGCTCATGTCATTCATAACTGCAATGCATGGCAATCCACCACTTCCCACACCCATATTTCATTGCATGACGGCAGTTCCTCATTTACTGTGAAGACTGTACAAGCACATTCATAAACGTACTATTCTCTCTTCCAATGGCCTATGCAAAGCATCCCTGACTTTTGTTGCCCCCGTGCACCCTGCCTCGGCTGTTGTAGGTACACTTTCCGGTTGAGTGTACCAGAACAATCCATGACTGTCATAGCTCCATTCAAGGGCAAATGGCTCACCTGTGTCAAGAGCACAGCAAAGCACAATTATGCAGACAGCATTGAGGACATGGGCATCCAAAGGGGCTGTAGACAGCGTCAGCAGGATTTTAAGCTGCCAAACGCACATTCAACCACTGTTCTGCACCTGCTGAGAGAGTATGACTTTGAACCTCTTTGGCCAGGGGCTCTGAAATCATTATGGTTTCATAAGCCCAAGCAAAAGAGGGTATATTGGGTCCCCCAGGACAAAAGTGGGGACAGTAATTCCATTTATTACAACATCATTTGGTGGGAATAGTGTCCCAGGCTGTCCATGAATGTAGACTCCCGATTGTTGGAAACCCTGGCATCATGAACTTTTCCAGTGCAGTCCACATTGGCATCTGTAAATCAGCCTCTGTGGTCCAGAAGGGCTTGCATAACAATGGGGTAGTACCCTTTGCAGTTTATGTACCCACGTGCTCCTTGAGGAGCACGTGATGTGGGCATCTGAGTCAACGGAGCAGTTTGGAAACCCCATTCTCTCAAAAATCAGCAGTTACTTCAGGGATATTATGACCACCACTTTTGGGTAAAATACATGACTGACTGACTGCCTCCAAAACTTTTGCAACCACTTTACATGTGGGTGATTTTCCAGTTCTGAACTGGTTAGCAATGGACTTGTAGCAGTCTGGGATAGCCAGGTTCCAGACGGTTATAGCAACTTGCTTCTGAACCAGTATGGCTGCCCTCATGAGCATGTCCCAATCTGGAGGGTGGGGGAAGCGGCTCACAATGCTCCAGAAATGTAGCTTTTTTCATGTGAAAGTTCTGGTCACTTCATGTGAAAGTTCTGCTGGTCATCTCAGGTCCATATGATGTGATCCCACCAGTCTGTGCTTGTGGCCCTGCTCCAGAAGTGCCAGTCTACGTAGAGGGCATCAGCAACCACAGAGAGTCACAAGCAGCATCAAGCAGTTCTATTCCTCTACGCCTGTATCGTCATCCTTCTCCTCCATCAGGCACCTTTGGTGGATCAGAAACCGCCGTCAGAATGTTCCCCAGCGTCTCGTGGATGCTGTCTGTTTGCTGAAACAGGAGTAAAAGTGCAAGCAAAAGAAGTTCTTCAAAATGGTGATGCCTTCATGTTATTGTTGCCAGGAGCATGCAGACCCAAAAGATGGCATGGCAGGCTGTGTTAGGAACTTGACAGACTGTGACAACTTCCTATTACTTGCAGGGTGAGCAGTCAAGTTCTCGGACACTGCATCACAAACCAGGAGCTAGAACAGTGACAGCTGTTGAGGGCGCTAGGAAGGCTGGTTTGACTTGGGTGTGTGTACTGCAGTGTCGACGCTGAAGCCCCAGGTTTGGCGCCTGGGTCCAGAAATTCTAAACCTAGGGTCAATACACAGCATGGACACTCAAGTCCCAGGCTTGCAAACCCAGGGTCTGTGTATTCAGATGCCACTAACCCTGGGCTTACATTACAGCGTCAACATACCCTACATGCCGGTAGGATTTGGGGCCCTGGCCGTCCCTGCTGTCACATGACAGTGAATCTCTCTTATACTACTTAGCTTAAGAAAAACAGCTTTATTCTAAAGCTTCTCTGCCTCACCTCTACTGAGAGATTCTCCCTAGAGCCTCCCCCTACCCATTCTGCTGCTACAGTTTTAAAGACACAGCACACACACACATCAGCGTGTCTGTATCTCTCCCCATTTCACAGGAACAGACTGGCATCCTTCGGACACCTGCTCAGTCTCATTTTACAGGGGTCATGGAACCAGGATAATTCAAATGTTGATGAAGAGCCGGGATCTGTGACCCTTGCAGTGTCTGATTTCATACCCCCTAGACACATGAGGGGCCTCTCCCCATTCCATCCTCTTATTAAACCCTTGTTGTTGGCTGCTAGTGAAGTATATTTGGGGAGCTGCTTGGAATAAGCATTAAAACCTCAAACAGCATATTGATCATCATCTTTCCTGGTACCATTAAATCAAGCTGATCCATGTCTTCAGCCATCTGCACACAGCTGCATTCGGTTTGTGTTTCCAAGCTCTGGTCCAGTGCCGCTGCCCCCCCCCCCCCCCCCCGAGATAAAACGGTTCTGCAAAAGGCATGGGAAACCAAAGTGCTCTTTTAGCTCACTGGCTTTGTGTGAGCACCTGTGACAGTGCCCTCTAGTGGCTGGGCCAGAGAGAACGAGACCTATGAAAGCTGCTGGGTTGAGCCACCAGGTGTGGGGGAAGGAGGATTCAGCCTTCACAGACAAATGCATGCCTCCAGTTCCTTCGCTCGGGGCTTTTCTTTAGTAACAGAGGAACAAAGATTCAAAGCAAAGCAGCTCAGCCGCACTGCCCTCGGAGTTGTGTCTAACCTTGTCTCTGGGGCTCCACCACCATTTCTAGCTGCAACTTCACACCCAACTACTCCTCCTCCCTGCAGGTGTCTTCCTCTCAAACCTTCCACATGACAGATGTGGAGACCTCTGCCCATGGCCTTCCCCGATCCCCAGCCTAGTCTCTCCTTGGCTCCCCGCTCAAGAAGTGGGACATTTTGTATGCAATTTCCTGTAGGACTCACGACAAGGAGCAGGCACCTGACCTGCAGCCACAGCCCCCAGTTTGATGGCTTTGGGGCCCTTTAACAGTACCTTAGGATACATGGATGCACACAGAGGCTCAGTGTCCTGTTCCAAACCATTACAAGTGTTGATAAATTGTAGTCAATTGCTTGACTACACATTGGTTCATTAAGATAAAGGCCGAAGAACCAATGTCAATCAGGTTTATTGCTCCAAGCCAATAACAACGTACAGGTAAAAGGTTTATACAATACCTGCCTCTGGGAAGCCATCGCGTGCAGCAATGTTACATTCACCTTATGCAGAAGGTGAACTCCCAAAGTTACACATTTCAGCTGGTAGTATTTATGATGATTTTACAGGTTACACATCTCTTAACAGGTCACTAAAATCCAACTCATCAGTTTTTCCCAGTTCCCTATTCCGTTCTTTCTCTGTCTGTGTTCTGGATACTAGCATTCCAGGTACTGGTCCATGAAGGCACTTCCCTAGCTTGTACTAAGACATAGAATGAGTCTATCTTGATTTTGACACATTCCCTTCTTCCTTGTGCCAAATGCTTACTTCAGCAAATGCAAGGAATTATGGGATACATAGCATAAATGAACAGGGCTACAGTTCAGGCCCATTTACAAGCAAATATTGTAACAGTGAACTAGCCTAATGTTATTGATGCTTAATGCATTGTAACACATATGGTGCAGATAATACATATTATACATTTCATAATAATGTGTATTATCTGCACCATGTGTTGGTATGTATTAAGCACCAGTAACATTAAGAGCAAATATTGTAGCCAACATATAGTAGTCATAGCTAAGAGAGTGCTCTTTTAGATCAAGTGGTGAAGGTTTGTGGTTTTAAAGGATCAGGGTTCTAATCCTAGTATTGGGAACCAGGAACACTCAATCATGAATAAGGCCTCCAAAAATAAATAAAAAAATCCCCCAATTTTTTTTTTTTTTTTTAAATCATGAGGAGTTTTCTTGGGTTTTGGGTTTTTTTTAATATTTCTGGGAGTCTCTGTATTTGCCGTCCAGTTTGAGCCTTTATGGCTGCACTTGGTCATGTTTTTAAACCTTTTTCCCCACAACCATCATGGCTAGAAACGTCCTGTTTTAATAAAAGCTTCGATTCTAACTTAATCCCATGACTCCAGAAAGCTGTCGCCGTGTGTGATTTATATATTAACTCTGTCTGTAGTGTATGGTTTCCTTACAACTTTTGGCAAAAAAGGGTGGGGGAAAGACCTGGTGAACATTAGTGTGAGCTTTGCCCATGCTGCCCTGCCAATATGCATAATGTCTGACCTAAAAGGATCCCCCATCGCTGTGGGTCTGCCCCTCTTGATTTAGAGTGAATTTTATTAAAGCAATTGCTACTGCTGGAATTTAAAGGGAGCTGAAATGATGGGTTGTATTAACAGATGCAGTCAAAGCCTCAGAGGACACAGGAACACTGCTGTATTATCAGGCTGTATTTACAAGGATGCTAACTTGTTTATATTGTCACCAGAAATATGGGACACAGAGCATGCATCTTGCTAGCATGCCCAAGAGGGTAATTCATTGCCTGCACTGCTTGCAAAGATAATACATAAAAAAAACCTGGTACTTATATAGCACCTTTCATTCGAGAATCCCCAAAAAGCACCTTAGATACATAAAGGCATTAAACCCTTTGACACCACTGTAAAGCATCAACCAGATGTAGGATGGGGAAACTGAGGCAGAGCGTCTTGCTGGCTTATCCGAGCTCACACAGCAAACCAGTAATAAATCTGAACAGAATCTATGTTTCTTGACTTCCAGGCTGCTGCTCTAAATGTTAGACCACCCTCCTCCCACCTCAGTGCATCATCGTACATATTTATACCCTCACCTTGCCAAACAGCAGCCAGTTGACTGACATAGGATCATGGGATTTAAGGATTTTTTCCACTGTTTTCTTCCTAGCTGATTAATGTTTGGTATCCAAAAGTAACTGACTGGCTAGTCATTGGCTAAGGCAGTGTCATGACCCTGTCTCCTAAATACCCCAGAAGGTACATTGAAAAGGCAATATTTTTAGGGCACTTACTTAGGCTGTAAGCTATTTGGACTAGGGAACATCTTTTCCCTTTTACAGCATCTAGCACAATGGGATTCTGTTCTCTGATTGGAGCCTGTTCGTGCTTCTGTAAAAACAAGACAACCCACCTCCCCCCACAGATTCTTATATCAGAGATATTTAAACGTATGCCACACAGTATAATGTGTTTGCACATTCCCTGGTCTTGATGCGGCACATAAGGTATTTTAAAATCCTACGCCATGGCTGTTACGCAGAGAGAGACTATCCAACAGAACTGCTCCAGGGTGTGTGACAAATTCTGATTTTTGTGGGGGTAAAATTGCTCGGATTCCGACTCAGCTGGTCACTCGAGCTCATCAAAAATGGTTCACCACTATTTTTGGTCAAGGAAAAAAGGCATTTTGACTAAATGGGAAGTTGTGTCAGAAATATTTCCATTTTCATTGTGACTCTGGGGGAGGGAGGGTGTACCAGAAAACAGACACCCAGAAAAAACAACTTGTTTTTAAACACCTTCAGAATGGTGTTGGGTCATTGCTCCAGCTCGGAGGGCTGGTTGTGCATTAGAATCATAGAATATCAGGGATGGAAGGGACCTCAGGAGGTCATCTAGTCCAACCCTCTGCTCAAAGCAGGACCGATCCCCAATGAAATCATCCCAGCCAGGGCTTTGTCAAGCCTGACCTTAAAAACTTCTAGGGAAGGAGATTCCACCACCTCCCTAGGTAACGCATTCCAGTGTTTCACCACCCTCGTCGTGAAAAAGTTTTTCCTAATATCCAACCTAAATCTCCCCAACTGCAACTTGAGACCATTACTCCTTTGTTCCATACCACCACCCTTTTGTCCAAAGGGGATATCAGTCTAGTGGGCAAGACATGTTGGCAGCCATGGTTTGCTGCCTAGAGTGAGGGGTTGGTTTGGAAGAAGATGCAAATAGAAGAGGCATTGGGACAGGATGGAGGCAAGCAGGTAGAATCACCAAAGGCACAACCTTCTTCTACTCTAAGTCTCAGTGAGCAGTCTGTACATATTTCATTCAAAATAGTTTGTGCTTGTAATGGCCTGGCACCCACTTCTCACAAGCGCTCCCTCACATCAGGTGACTCTTAAGTCTTTAGTCCCAGCCCTGGTATTGGGCCATACCCCCAGGGCTTCCTCTCTGAAGGCAATGGTTTCGCTAAGTAGTTCAGATGCCCTTCTGGAGATTTACTGCTGTCCAATTGTAGGCTACTTCCCCAGTGGCCTATGGCAGGGAGGACCCTGGCCCATTCACTACTTCAAGTCCCAGCCCAGGGACCCTAAGAATAGGAACCATGTGCTGCCATGCCCCTTTAACTAAACTGCTTCAGTTCCCTGTTCCACTTCCCCACAGCCCCAGTCTTCAACAAAGCTTCACTCTTACCTCAGGGCCCTTCCATGTTCATGCCCAGCAGCCAGCCAGGAGCTCTCTCTTGCTCCCCAGGTCCCTGCCTACACTGAGCTGTCTGTGGTGCTGCAGTTCCCTTTGGCCAGTCAGGAGCACCACCTGCTCTGCAGCTCCTTTTATATGGCCCTCTTGGGCCCTGATTGGCTGCTCCCTGCAGCCACTCTAGGCTGCTTGGAGGACTCCTCTACTGCTCCTTTCCTGGGAGGGGTGGGGGAGGACACTGAGGCCTCCAATAAGGAGCCTCTGGGTCTAGTCCAGGCAATCAGAGTGCTCCTATAATGTTTGGCTCTGGTTAAGTCAAAATACCATGAGAATAACCTTCTCTGTGGTATTTTAGTGTTTTCTTTCCGGATCAGACTGGGAAGCACAGAAGAAGTGAGAACTGGAAAATAAAGAGAAACTGGTGGAACTTCTCCAAAGCTCAAAAATAAAGAAAGAAACTTTTGGGTTTGAGTTCACAGCACAAGTTCAGGATGGCTCTGATTTTAATCTAACTGTGTGGCCCATTCCTACATGCATTAAGAATAGATACGTTAATGAAGGCCTAAAGAGATATTCCACAAGAACAAATGTTGGGAAAGTCTTTTATGTATCTAATGACACTTAATTTCCATAGTAAATGCCTAATGTTTAATGAGTATTTTATTCTCTCCCCATTTACATATTTATAGTTAACTTTGGTAGCTGTTTGTGAGTAATTAGCCGTCTGTCTAAAGGAAGCCAATGAACTATAGAGCCACATGCTCATTCAAGTGATGGCAGTGGAGGTCTGAACCTGTCCCTGGGTTACTCTCCGAACTTGTCTGCTGGGTGCCTCTGTTATGCAAGTATTTTATTATAGGTAGTTGAAGGAAAACCAATGAGGGAGAGAGATGGATTAGGCTATAATGAGGATGAAGCTGAGCAAAAGGAAAATCTGGGCTCAATATCAAGGACAGTTCCTAGCCGCGAGATTAACTGTGCTGTGGAACAAAAAAGAAGTTGTAGAAACCCTGTCACTTCAGTCCCCTGAAAATAGACAGGACCAAGCTTGTAAGCAGAGTGCATAAAGAACAATTCTTCATTGGCCAGCATGGGATGGAGGGACGGGGTGCGACTCACCACTGTAGCACCCCATGCTGGACATCCCGGGGAACAGCTCAGCTAGCCAGTGCGCCCTCTTCTGGTGGTGTCTTGCCCCAGTCACTTCTGCTCCAGGGACCCGCATCACTCCCGGGACCGCAGCATCCTCTTCATGATACAGCCCCTCCGGCTGTGCCGCACTCTATGCTCCCCCCTTCCAGAGGACAGTATCACCATCCACTGCCCAGCCACTTCCCTCAGTGGCTTCTGCAGCCACTTGTCTAGCCACTTCCTCAGTGGCAAGGTGGGGGAAGGCCGGAACCCGGGCCCACCCACTATTCCAGGTCCCGGCCCAGGGACCCTGTAGATGGCAGCCACATGCTGCATCTCCTCCAACCTCTCAGTACCTTTCCCTGGGCCACTTCCCTGCAGCCCCCCACCCCTTGTTTGCCCTTGCCTCAGGGCCTCAGCCTGCAGATCCCTGCAGCCCGCTAGGAGCCGTCTTTAGCTCCCTGGGTCTCTGCCTCCAGCACTGTTCTGTCTGAGGAACTTGCTACCTTCAGCCTGCAAGGCAGGCCTCCTCCCTCTTCAAGCACCAGGGAGTGACTGAAGCAGCTCTGCAGCCCTTTTTATATGGGTCAGCCTGGCCCTGATTGGTGCTCCTCACAGCCCCTCTGATTGGCTGCCTCCTGTGCAGCCTCCCTAGGGCTCTATTAATCCCTTAGATCCCAGTGTGTGGGCAGGTGCCCCATCACAGGTGAATTAAGTGACATACTAGCTCGTCTCTCTGTCAGGTGTCTGTGGGTCTTTCCTATACCTTTGACTTTGTTGGGTGGAAAAGTTGAAAGTCATTTCTCTCCCAGAGCTGCCTGTCTAACCAGAGAAATTTGGGAATGGAGAAGTCCCAACCCCCACTGCTGGGGCAGGATTGTTCCATACAGTTTGTTTTCTAGTGCTGTATAATCATGTTTCCACATGGAACGTCCTACTCATGAAAATGTCACCAGAGGTTGCAGAGCAGATTATTGCAGGAGGTGACTGGAGTGTCCCTGGGCTCCCAGCCGGCCTCGCTGCTCAGTCCCCAGGCACGTGCATAAGACAAATGACCTTCGTTTAGCTGTTGCTCCCTTTAGTCAGGGCGCCATCTTCAGCAGTCGCACCCCAGCAACAAGAAGCCGGCTGCCGGCTGCAAACCACCATGGCAGGCCCATGTCTGGCCTACCTTTCTTCAGGGAATCTCTGGCAGATGGGGGCGTTTCAGGGAGTCCCTGTTCCCAGTCAGGCCTCTCTCTCCCTTTTAACCCCTCCCTCCAAGCCTGATGCCAGGGTGGGGCTGACCAAGCCCTCAGGAGCTCGTTAACCCGTTCTTGGGGTTTCTGCCCTCCATCACATGGGCACAATGGACGAAAGTCTTCTCCTTTGCACCCACAAAACACCACACATGCCAACGGAGCTGGACGATTAGCCAGGGCTGAACTTTGACAAGGGCCAAGCCAGTCTGATCGGGGACTGGTTCAAAGATTATGCCTAGGGTTGCCAATTTTCTAATTGCATAAAACTGAACACCCTTGCCCCGCCCCTTCCCTGAGGCCTCTGCCCCATCCCTTCTCCAAGGCCTTGCCCTCCACTCACTCCACCCCCCCTCCCTCCTTCACTCGTTCGCCCCCACCCTCGCTCAGTCACTCATTTTCACCATGCTGGGGCAGGGAGCTGGGGTGTGCGAGGGGGCTCCAGGCTGGGGCCAGAGGGTTCAGAGTGTGGGTGGGGGCTCCGGGCTGGGGCAGGGGGAAAAGGCGGTCACTGGTGTAGGAAAGGGAAATGAAGAGTAAACTAAGAGATAATATACCCCTCAGATGGGTGTGGAGCTCATCAGGAAGTATGAGCCTGTAGTTCTCCCAGCAGTCAGCAAGCTAGCCACATCCAAGCTGCTGCTCAGCAGTAATACACAATGGGGCTGCTCAGAGCCCGTGGGCGTTAGCAAGAGCCTTTCCATTGACATCAGTGGGCTTTGGATCAGGCCCTATATGAATCAACCTAACCACATGCCTCCCAGTGGCACCAACATGCTCAGGCAGGTATTTCATGCCTGTGTCTCACCGTCTTCTGAATACGTCCCGAAAGGGGGTTGTGCGGGATCTCTGTGGAAAGCTACGAACTCGCCGATTGCCATGGTTACCACGTGACGTTACTGCAGGGCGTAATCTGAGTGCTGTGTAACATGTAGGATACAGGGTTCCAAAACGGTCAAGGTGAAACTTGTCACCCATCGACGTGGAAACAATGGACACCCACAGAACCAGCCCTGTGTTCGCCATCTGGACCAGGCATGGGTTTGAGGATTTACAAAGAAAAGAATCCCCCCAAAAGTCTCTGAATAGCCCCCCCCCCGACCCTGGTAAAAGCCAATAGTCTGTAACTGTATAAGAGAAGAGGGAAAGGCACAAGATCTGATCCATGATGGAGAAGACTCTGTGCTACTGGGAATGTCTCATGAAAGGTGGATCATAACTTTCTGGGCTGGATAAGCGCTGTAAGGACTGGCCGTTGGGTAATACCTTACTAGACAGGAAAATAACTTGTTAAGAAGTACAACAGCCTATGTTTTGTGTTTTAAGATTTTCTTTTACCTGTAACCTCATGTTTCCAAATCCTTATGCTTGCTTGAACAGGAATCTCTAGCTCAAGCTCTGTTAAATAACCCCCAATTTGCTTTTACTACAGACATGTCTAGGGGCCTTGTGCTAAGGAGAGTGTTGAACTGAGGCGAAGCCAGTGACTGGGGCGCGTCGCTTCGCTGGAAGCAGTGGATGGGTGTACACTGCAGGGGTCCAGGAGATAAGAGACTGGGCACTCATGTGTAACAAAGTGTGGTGTGTAGATGGCTAGGCAGCCTGCAGAGAAAACATGCAGGGCTTGAGGAACCCAGAGCAGAGAAGTTCTTCTGCATTGCCAGAAGTTGGGGAGAGTTACCCCTGATGGGCACAGACAAGGAGCCCTCCAGCTGCGTGCAGATGGTAGCAATTCACCCCAGACACTTGAGTTAATCCCGAATAGTGTCACACCCCCAGTTATCTTTTGTCTTGGTGTCCCTACCCCCAATGGTTGCCATAGAGAGAAAGCCAAGAGCTGCTGGCCATGACGGCTAAGGAGCTGCAGGTGCACCCCACAGAGAGACCAGAGGGAAGGAGTCAGAGGCAGAGGACGGCGAGGTGAGAGCAAGTCAAGATGGAGGCTGTGTCTACATCCTGCCCCACAGTCGGCTCTAGCTCTGAAGAGGACCTTGGAGCAGGGCCTTGCCTAACGCTCTAGACTGACAGCAGAAGAAACAGCAGCAAGTGGAGCCATGTTCATCGTCTCTCAATTGCTCCACGTCAGAGCTGCTCAGCAGAGAATCAAATGGTCGGCTCTGAGGCGGACATTGCCATGTGTTACACCAGGGCAAAACTGGAGTGACTCCATTGAAGTCAATGGAGTTTAACCAGCATGAAACTGAATTAACCCAAAGGCAAGAATCAGGACTTTTCCCTGGAAGGTGAAATCTAAGCCGCATTTATCATGCCACTCACAAAATCACCGGTAAGGAAGATTCCCTCATTAAATATCAGGCAACAACTGCATTGGCAATGCTCTAAAGCCAGGCACAACGGACTACAGCTCACTCTTTCCCAGTGCTGCTGAGACCGTGTGGCTAATGGTAATAAAAAACCCCTCCTTTGCATCAATAAAGCAAACAGATTTTTGGAGCAGCAAGGTACCAGTTGGATGCTCTCAAACTTTGAAGGTTTTCACATTAAGAGGCCTTCACAGGAAGTGGCAAGTTTGTGACTTGATAAACATTTACAAAGGAGAAGTTGAAGAAAGTACAAATGAGTTTCACCGCAGTTTTAATTACTGTAATTTTCTCTCGTAATGGTAATTTCTGTAATTAATGGCTGTATTTTTCTAGAGTGGCGGTATTTGGGGATGACACAAAATGAGAAAGTGTTTTTGTTTCAGTGACAAAAGGAGCAGATTAGCTGGTTGAATGCTGATAGAACATGTCTGATGGGGAGAACAGGGGGGAGGACGGATAGCGATTTTTTCAGCAGTTTGTTTGCTGTATTATCCGTACTTTAAGGGAACTAACTGCAGCATCAGTAATACTGAAGGCTGAAGGCCTCCAACTTCTATTGTGGTCAATGGACATGCACTGTGCTCAGGACCGTGCAGGACCGGATCCATAGGATTTACATTTGACATGTGCTTCAATGGGCAGACTATGCCTTAGAGGAAGGTACTAGACAGGGATTCCACGGATCATGGGTCAAATCCTTGCTCTGCTCCAGCCTTCATGGCTGACTGCTTAATCTTTCTGTGCCTTATCCCCTTTCACAGCTAGCGAATTGCGCTAATAATACTCCTCTGTCTGCCTTTTTTATTCATACTGTAAGCTCTTCAAGGGAAGCAGTGGTTCTTACTATGTGTTTGAACAGAATCGAACACAATAGGGCCCAGTCTCAATTCTTCATTTAAACAAGAAAACTCCATGCTGCTATATACTAAAAATGAAATTGTTACAATGTTGTGGATTAGGTAAAACATCACCGAAGCCAATGGGGGTAACCACCACCCTTCATTTAAGATCGCTGTAAGAAACAGTTAAGCTCCTTGTCAGCATCCCCCATCTAAACAGAGGCATATGCGAGTCCACCCTGGAATGAGACCTATATGGGTGGAGAGCTTTGCTGGGTGCTATTATGAGTAGGGGGAGGCTAGTGGGGGGGAGACAAGCAGAGAAGCACATAGGAAAATATCAGAGAAGCAAGCAACAGACCCAGCCTGGATAAGCACAAGAGTTTGGCGCCCTCTGGAACTCGGCACCCACAGTGACCCTCTTCCTGGCCCACCCCTAGAACCAAGCAGATTTTGTTCTATTCTGACATGCACCTGACAGGAGTTATCTTCCTAGAGTCAATCAACTAGCAACTCCGTGAACATTTTCAGTCGAAATTAACTTGTCTCAAGAGACCAACCTACGTTAGCGTTTCCAAGACTAGAGGAAGGAAGATAATGAAGTCCAGGTTTCACCTGAAACCTTTCCAGAGAGAAACAATGATCTCATACTTGCCCGGTCCCAGCATGGAGCCATTTACTCACAGACTTTCCTTTGTTAATGCAAAGGACTCTGGGATTCTCTGGATTTAAGATGATAAATCCCATATTTTATGTCAGAAGATGGCTTTGAGCATTGAAGTCAGTGGTAAAGCAAAGAGCCTGACTGTCTAGGTTCTTATATGCCCCTTCTCACCATAGTAATCTGAGCGCCTAAAATGTTAACGGTGCCTCTTTGAAACATCTGCAGTCAATGCGGATGAAACAAAATCCCTCCCTTACATCAGTGGAATTGCTCCTGAATAACACTGGTGTATGTAAATAGAACCCATGTTCTGTAACTCGCTGGGTTTCAAGAAGCAACTACATTCAGAAAGACTTAATCTGAAATCTTACCATGAAATATATAATAACAATTGTATCTCTTTGACAACTGATTTTTGACCCTGAGATGCAAACTGCTGAAATGGATTTTTAAACCTACAGTGACTAAATTCCACCTTGTGTCCTATTTTGAGAAAGGATCAGAGGGAGCAGACGATGATTGTGCTGTTGGAATGGTTAGCCCCTGGGAAAGACTCCACCAAAGTGTTTGGGTTTTTTACTTTAAATTCTGAAGTTTTGGAGCAGCAGTGCATCTCTTCTCTCAACCCCTCCCCTCAGGAATGGCTACCGAGCTGCATAAAGTTAAAATAACTGCTTACAGCAAAAGACTACGAGAAAGGGAATTTCCAGCACACTCAGATACAAATGGACAACAATGCATAGCTTCAAACCCAGCCTGTTAAACTCCTCCAAAGGAGGCCAAGTTTGCATGAAGCTGGCATCACCTACCTCCTTGGCTGGTGAACTGAGCTGGTCAAAGGAACAGTGGAAGATCATGAACACATCTTACCCAGATTTGCATCAGGTGTAACCCATGCTCATGCAGTGTGATGCTGTCCCTGCTAGACCCTCTCTAGCTGTATATGCAACAATGCCCCTGATGGGGGTGTCTGGAGGGACACAGCCAGGACTGCGGGATCTTAAAGCGTAACCCTCTATTGTCTGAGCCAAAGGAGCAGGTCTGTTAGCCCGAGGGCAGAAGCAGGGAAGCTGTGGCAGCGTGGGTGGCCACACTAGTCCTCTGGCAGCTACGCCATGCTGCTGCCTATGCTGTGGTGATTTCTCTGATAGCTTTAGTGAGCTAGATCAAAGCTCACTCGGGGATCCCTACCGGTGCTGCAGTCACCCCTCTGGCCTCCCCTTGGCTACACTTGCCAAGGTTGCGAGGCTCACCCTCCCTTGGTAGCTGTGTGCCCTGGCTCTGCACTGCCCTCACACTCCGCTGGCCTGGGGAAGGAGACCCCAGCTGCAGAGGAGGGGGTGGGGAAGGAAGCTGTACCCAGTTCTCCCACCCAGCAGCACAGAGCACTAACCAGAGTGCTCCCGGGCCTGGCCCAGCTCACATCATCACCACCAGTCGATTTCTCCCTCCAGGGCGTGTCAAATGCCCAGGCATGGAGCACACCGTGGGAAGGCTCAGTCTGAGTGGCCCTGTGCGGAGAGCAGTGAAGCAGTAGTAGGCTGCCCCGGAGAGAGCAGAACCATTGTATTGCCACCCAGCCCCGCCCCGGGCCCGGAAACTGACAAGCACAACAATGCAAGTGAGTCACCCAGCGCTGATTCTGGCTCAGGAAACTGCAGTCACTGTGTAGAGCTGTTAGCTTGGGAACCACCAACCCATCTCCTTACCAGATGGGTGCACTGTGTGTGGAGAAGGGATCCGCTCGGCGCTGCCATGGCTTCTGGATGTCCTGCGGGATCGCACAAAATTTATTCCTTCCCCCACCCCAGTCGCAAGCTCTCTGTCCCAGCTCAGACACTCAGGGTGTCACTTGGGAGAGGGTTTTAATCAGTGTCTCATTTGTAATGAAAGAGGCGCCGGGGCTCAAGCAATTAGGTGCCAGGGCTCAAACAATTGCTTTACGTTCATAATTTACACGGCAAGTCCAGAGGTGCTGGGGCTAGGAAGTGCCATCTGAGAGGTGCCGGGGCTCAGGCCTGGCAAGCCCCGGCACAAATTTGGCACTGTTTTTAATGCAGGAGAACACGCCGGTTGTGCCCGGCATAATTCCACTGATTTTGGCAGAGCTAAATCCAGATTGGGGGTGAGGATCTGGCCTCAAATTAACCTCTGAATCAGTTCACAGGTCTATAAAGGCCACCCCCCTTTCTTGTGTCTCTGTATTAAGGAAAACAGGGCTTTGCCAGGAGTTTCCGGCATCCTGACATTGCCTGTCAGCCAGAACATCGACCAGCGGCAGCCGGCGCATCCTAAATTATGCCAGGGAACTAGATGGGAACATGGCCCACCCAGAATCAGGCATGCACAGATAACTTAAAGTCACCTTGTCCCACTCCATCTAGATTGCACTGTGCACTCCCCATCCACAGCCAAGATTCAGGCATGAAAATCAGGCCCTATTTGTATGAGATCCCCAGGTCAGGGGGTTCACTCAAGAGGTTCAGAACTGAACCTGGACCCCAAAGAGCCCAAGATGGGCAGCAAGGAGGCCCAATCGCTAAGGCTTATTTGTTCAAATGAAACCTGTGTTAGGTAGTTAAACAACTAGAGTATAGCAAGAGGAGGGATAGCCTTGCGAACTGGGACACGGGAGACCTCTGCCCCACCAGGCTTGAGCCAGACTGCCTTCTGTTGCGGTATTCCCAGGCATTGGGTAATATCCCTATCAACCAGTAGGGGAGCAGAAAAAAAGAAGTGGGTAAACTAACCCACACTAAACTCCATATTCCCAAAATGAGACTTGGGTAAACTCAGTTTACCCTCGATTGCACCACTGCTTTAAACAGTCTGTGAATCCCCTCGCAATGGTCACTGTGCTTGGTCTTAGAAAGCAGCTGGAGAGGCAGCGTATCTATGGAGCTAGGCCTTGGACTGTACGTGTGCCTAACGAATGTGGTCGTTAGCCTCTGCTGTGCCCATGTGGTTCTGTCACACCTTTGTTATTGTGCAGAGGGCAATGGCCACAAATGCCTAGAAACCTTAAGGCCTGTTTGGTCATCTAGCCTGTCCCCTCTGCCCAGTGTCCTGCGTTATTTGGCCAGTCTCCTGGACGGTGCTTCCACCATTGTGATGATACGTAGCATAAAGGCAGGTTAACGTCCATTAGACGAGGGCCGCATGGAGCGGTGGCAGTGCGTAATGCTCATGGGGCACCCCAAAAAGCTGCGCAATAATCGTGGATGCTGCACAGCAGCCTCCTGCAAACACCCCGCTCCGGAGACTCACACTGTCGCAGCCTGACTGATCTCCCTGTTGGAAAATGTTTCCCGATACTCAGCCCCCGTTTCCTTTTGCTCACCCCCATCGGGCTGGCTGGGGCAAGTTCCCTCCCACGCGTGGTGTTTACACCCTTCAGCTATCACTGTGGGACCAACTTAGTTCCCTACCACTACACGGCAAATATAAAAGTCCAGTCAATGCAGGCCCACTGATTTACACCAGCTGGGGTTCGGGTGCATGTGTCTTGTGCTTCTTTGCTGCTTCAAGGTGGCTCCATAGCTCAGTGGTTAGAGCACTGGTCTTGTAAACCAGGGTTCGCAAGTTCGACCCTCGCTGGAGCCTGTAGTTTATTGGGGGGAGGGATAGCTCAGTGGTTTGAGCATTGGCCTGCTAAACCCAGGGTTGTGAGTTCAGCCCTTGAGGGGGTCATTTACAGATCTGGGGCAAAAATTGGGGATTGGTCCTGCTTTAAGCAGGGGGTTGGACTAGATGACTTTCTGAGGTCCCTTCCAACCCTGATATTCTATGATTCAAGCGGACCAGTCCTTGGCTCTTGTTTTTCCTGGTAACAAGATGGATAGTGGCCATTAACCATGGCTTCCACTGCTCTGAATGGGCACGGGGAGCACTGGGGAAACCAGAGAACATGAAAGCCAGTTGTCATCACACTTGCCGTGTGCAGGGCTGAGGCGGGAGAACAAGACCATGGCACGACGGTTGTAAAGGTGATTTGTCTCTCGTCCTTCCTGGGCTCTATGACCTGATCGCCTGGCTGTAACTGTTACTGTTCCCCTTAGGCTGCAGAGGTCTGCAGTCAAAGCTTGATGGGGCAGACTCTATTGAGGTAGTGTATACACTCCTTCCATTAGGGCTGTCTGTTTTCACTCATCTGTACTCCCTCCTGTAATTTGAGAAGGGTCTAATCTCATCGCCCCAGTGTTCTCTCACTGTGGAAGGAGGGTCCAGCCTGGAGCCACCAGGTGCCATGAGGACGTGTGATGTCCTGTTCAGATACATTCATGTCGAAAGAATGCAGCCATCTCTGGGGTGGAATGCAGAAGCTATTTAACAGCATCCCAAAGCACTATGTGACAGTGTAGGACCAAAAGTGAAGACATAGGAGAATGAAGATATAAAGCAATATGGTCTAGTATAACGTTTCTCAGACTGGGGGTCCCGACCCAAAAGGGGATCACAAGGCTACTGTAGGGGAGTCATGAGATTAGGATTGCCATATGTCTGGGTCTTCCCAGACACGACTTCTTTTTTGGTCCTCCGATCTCCGTCCAGGTGGATTTTTGAAATATGAACAAATATCTGTGATTTGGTTTTGCCACCTTTACTTCCGCACTGCCTTCAGAGCCGGGCTGCCAGAGAGCGAGTGTGGAGGACGATTTAAGGGTCTGCCTCAGTTCCCTGGAGCCACGACTGAAAAGACTGCGTGCTTCAAAACAGCAGCACCCCCGCCATTGAGTGTCCAGAAACGTGTTGCACGAAGCTGTGTATAAAGCCACAATCCTTGGACAACATTAGGATTATTACCACAAATTGGACAATGTTAGGGTTAATGCCACAATCACTGGAGAAGGCTTCCACACATCCCCAAACTGCATCCTGTTGTCTATTTTTTTCCAGAAAACGTGTTTCTTGAATGTCCACATATTTATTCCTAAAACCTGTTGCTTTACACTTTTTGAAGGCCTTCGGCACCCTTGACTGCAGGGCTAATGATTATATGCTTCGTTTAGTGCTCCGATGAGTATGCACGGTAATTTGCCATCCCTTTTTTTGTGTTTGGGGGGGTCAGCAAAATATTTTCAAAGGGGAGGCCAGCAAAAAAAACAGTTTGGGAACCCCCTGCTCTAGTAAATAGGGCAGTGGAGACAGAGTCCAGATACCTGGGTTCTAATTCTGGTTCTGCTGTGTAACCTTGGACAAACTGCTGCGCTGCTCTGTACCGGTTCTCTATAGTAACGGTTAGATCTTCAGGGCAGAAACACTCCCTTATTAGGTTTCAGAGTAGCAGCCGTGTTAGTCTGTGTCCACGAAAAGAACAGGAGTACTTGTGGCACCTTAGAGACAAACAAATGTATTAGAGCGTAAGCTTTCGTGGGCTACAGCCCACTTCATCGGATGAATGGAATGGAACATAGAGTAAGAAGATATATAGATACATACAGAGAAGGTGGAAGTTGCCATGCCAACTGTGTCCATACAGAACCCAGTACAATGGGGCCCTGATCTCAGCTGAAGCTGCTGGGTGCTACCATAATACAAATAAGAAATAATAACTTTTGAATCAAATGTTTCAGCCCTTTTCTGTATGCACCATGAGATGCCAGAAAAGCATGAAGCCAGTTTTTCCTTTTTGTTCACCTGTTACACACAAATTGGGGCAGCGGGGTGGGGGGGGAGGGAGGGGATTAATGTCAGTGCAACCAGTCACCCTCTGCAAATATAAATGCTACATCCTGCACACACAATGCACAAACGATCATTAAAAACAGGTTTACACTGGAAGTTGGGCACACCGTCTAAAGGAGAAAATAACAGCAATTACCTGCAGAAATAGTTTTCCAAGTCTCTCCCCGTCTGCTTTCTGCATGAGCAGTTAGACTCAGAGAAATTATAGATGGGGGGGAGGAAAAAGAGATTTTATTAGAATATCTACTTCATCTTGTGGCTAGCACAGGATTGTCCCCTACCATATGTTTTCTAGTAATGCTGGTTGGGTATTTTTCAGCAAAATTTGTTTGTCAGAAATTAAAACATTTTGTGGAAATGTGTCAGTTTTGACGAAATTTTCTCAGGTCCAGGATGGGATTTCTGGCCAACAGGAGAGCGAGACAGACTGACCCTAGAATAGCCAATCGCCCAGTGGGTTGGGGTTGGGCCCTCCCCCGGGAGGTGGGAGACACAAGGTCAAGTCTCTACTCCAAATTGGGCAGGGCAGGGGCTTGAACCTGGCTCCTTCCACCTCCGAGGCGGGAGCCCAGACTGCCAGGGTGGGCCTCAAAAACATTCAGAAGTTCTAGATTTCGTTCCAATGCGAAACAAAAACAAATCTCAACACCTCAACATTTCTCGCAAAAAACAGATTTCTTGTTTTCCAGCCAGCCCTTTTTTCTAGTGCTTTGACCAGTCTAGATGTAAATATCTTGAGTGAAGGAGCTCCTCCCCCGACCTTCGGGGTAGATTTTTAAAATCTATATTAGTCAGGCAAAACATATGCTCAAAATACACTCCAGATGAAGGTGGCTTGTAGTTAGATTTGTCCACAGGTCAAATCTCTCCTTTGACACCTGGAGCTGAACATGCCATGGGCTCAAGGCAACCAGCTCCCACACTGTCAGCATCTTAGCCAGAGAATCTTATTCCTGGGAGTTGAGGTGACTAGCTGCTGACCTGGACAGGAACGAAAATTCCATGTGCTTCTTATAAGCGTAACACCATTGCCATTTACACCCCGTGCCAAGGATGTGCAAAGTGCTTCCAGATCAGGATGTGCCAGCGGAAGTGACAACAGAAGATGCTGCAGGATCAGGACCAAGGGAGTGGAATCTGGCTCCTGAACTTCATTACTCAGGCCCAGCCTTCAGAAGCAAGGCAGATGTCAGGTGAGCTCAAGGAGAGTGGCGGGGAAAGGGAGTCCCAGTTTCCCCACCCACTGCCAACTCCCTCCAGGATCTTCCACAGCGCTTGAGTCTCCAGCAAACAGATCTCTGCAACTCACAGCAACATGAAGCAGCTTTGACAGTGAAACCCTGTAATATTCTTTCTAAAGGTCACCATCTAAGCGAACCGGGCTCCTTCTATCTACTTATCGGCTCCTTACTCCAACCAGCTTAAAGAGAAACTTTCCACAGTGAATTAAAGTTTAACAGCATGCTGTTTCGCGATAAGCACATTCTGTGGGCCTCAGACACTCTCTATTACTGAAATCTCTGATAACTGCACACCTCCTTGGTGAAAGGAAGGCATTATCCATGGTGATCAGAATGCACCTTCACCTCAATCTAGACGGTGTACACAGACGCGACACTTTGTACAAACAGATTCCTCGGTGGCAGTTCCTATTTGCTGCACGCCTGACCAAAGTTCAGCTAATTCAATGTCGATTTTAAACAAGGGTATTTGCATATTCTTTGAATCCCATTAATAACAGTAATGTTATTACTGTTAACAATCTGATTTTTCCATGCTGTCCCCGACTTTCCCAATCCTCATTCAATAAGCTATCACCCTGTCGCTCAGATCCCTTCTAGGAAATCACTTCTGCTGTGTCATCCGCCAGCCGTGATACATAGTACAGGCAGAACTGGGCATGCCCCTTATAGTTAAGGATTCCTAGCATTTGTCGTTGCAAGGTCCTGTTTTCAAGGTCTTATAACTGTGTCAAACGTTAACCCTTCAGGGTGAAGTTTTCCACACACCGTGTCTGCCTGGGGCTGAATTGTTTTGCAAAGCTTCTGCCAAAATGGTTCAGCCATTTCTGAGAAGGAAATTAAGGAAAGTTGCATTCTTTTGCCCCTGTTAAAAGTTTTCTTACAACCCTTTAGTTGAGAAGCCCCAATGCTTTGGAGCAGGGACTTGAAATTTGCGCTGGGGGTGGGGGTGTCAAAGCTGTGCAAGTCCTTCAGGCTACCAATAATATCATTGTAATCGAACCGGAGCTGGAATAAGGCATAGACACTATAGGCTTATGCCAAGGGCTCTTGGATCCACCTCATGATGTCAAAATTCTTTTCTCTTCCCATCACTATGACCTCTGAGCCCCTGCCTGTGAAAACAAATGGTGTTCCTAGCCCTTGCAAATGCAAAGAAAGGCTCCAAAAATGTGACCCGAGTGTAAACGATGCAGCAACATCTGCCTGAGCCTGCAGAAAGCCTGAGCCAAGAGCTCTGAGAGGGAGGAACAGTCTCGTTCACCCAACTGGATTGTTGACTCTCAGCACTGCTGCTCAGGGGGTCCCCAGGAACACCATCCCAGCAGAGGACTCTGCATGCTGGGCCCTCGCTAACGCCACACGTCATACAGCTGGCATGGGAAGGGAGGGACGCAATGGTGGGAGGGAAACAAGTCCTCTCTTGTCTGGAATGGACCCCATCCCCACTGAAGGTAGGCATCAGCGGAGCCTCCTGGACAAAGAGAGGAGGTTGAGTCAGTAGCTGCTGTCTCCTCAAGGAGGGCAGGACCACAGGGCAAGGGCAGGGCCACGGACAGGGGAGGGTAACGAGGCGAAGGGTTCTGCCTTGCCTTAACCTAGCGCTGGTTTTAGCCCTCCCTCTGCTCCCCCCATCTGTTTGGCCACCTGCCAGAATGACAAACCTTCTGAGCCTCCTACCAGCTGCTGGTCTCTGCTCCCCACAGGTGCTGAGGGGCTGGCCAGAGACTCTGCCAGTCCCTGCATCCCAGCTCCTCACTGGGGCAGCCTGGCAGGTTGGGCCTGTCTGGCAGCAGATCGATAGTGTGCCCCAGCCCTGCTGCTCTTCATACCTCTGACAAGCAGGCCACTAAATTAACTGCCTAAATATGGCCGTAGGCCTCTCTCCTGTGAAAATCTGCTCAGAAAAATCCCTCTGTCCATGGAAAACAGACTTCCCTGGACTCCCGAGCATGTTCCTGTCAACAAATCAGTCCCAGTGAAAGTCTCTCTGAGCAACTCTCAGAGCTTAGCAATGCTCCATGAAAAGATTTTTCTGTCACCCCGGGAAGGTCAACCCCATTTCACCGGCAGTTGTTATGGCTGGCAAAGCACCAGCACATCGGAAACTCCCTGGCCAGCTGGCATTAAATGGCTCGCTGAGGTTCAAGCTGGCTGAGGGACGGCAGCGCTATCTGCTCATCTCCTGCAGTAAATAAGAGGAAGGGCCGTATTCTGATCTCGTTTGCGCTGGCGTAAATCTGGAGTAATTATAGTGGCCTAAATGGAGTCACTCTGGATTTGCACTGGGCTGACACCCTCCTCCAGCCAAGTTGTGGTATCCATTCAATTCCAGGTGCCCATTAGCCCCCACTCAGCCACCAAAGCAGTTAATCACTTACAGGTGGCTTGAGATGGGCTCATTCTCCTTAAAGATACCTGTCACAGGTAGACAGGGCCCTGACTCCCTTTAAAGGGGCCAGCCACCCTGTGACAGGCTCACTGCTCTCCACGGGCGTACGGACTGCCCTACACTTCCTAGCCATGCCTAGAGCTAGCCCTGCCTGCTGCATTACGCAAAGCCTAAGGCTATTAGGGCCTGATCTCAACAATAGTGCCCTACCAGCCATCATGCCTGTCAAAGGAGCCCTCCTTTAATAGCGTCTTACGGGGTGGATCTGTCGCTGATGGGAGGGGTGGCAGTGAGAGCACTGGAGGCCTCAGTTTATCCACCGGGCAGCCTCCTTCGCTCTTGCGCCTCATGGCTCACCCCTGCCGTGAAGGGACCATCTCTAGGAGCAACAGAGCGGTTCATGATCTAGGACCATCTTGTCCTTGACCCGGCTGCTGGGACTTCCAGTGAGTGAGGAGCTTTTCGATGTAGAGACCAGCCCTCTAGAAATGAGAAATTAAGGCCAGCAGCTCATTTTTGTTCCTGTTCTTAAGGCAGTAAGGACTGTTCTCAGGGGTGGCAGATGACAGAACAAGGAGCAGTGGTCTCAAGTTGTAGTGGGGGAAGGTCTAGGTTGGATATCAGGAAACACTATTTCACTAGGAGGGTGGTGAAGCACTGGAATGGTTTACCTAGGGAGGTAGTGGAATCTCCATCCTTAGAGGTTTTTAAGGCTCGGCTAGACAAAGCCCTGGCTGGGATGATTTAGTTGGTGTTGGTCCTGCTTTGAGCAGGGGATTAGACTAGATGACCTCCTCTCGTCTCTTTCAACCTTAATCTTCTATGATTTGATCCCTACTGACACAGTCAGCCTAGATTGTGGCTGGATCCTCTCACCATTCCCTGAACCACCTGCTCTCCTGTACATACCCCAAGTGCTTCCAAGACACTGGAAAGACTCCCATGCTGTTTCAACAAGTGAAATGAATTGGTGCTGATCTTAGTAATATGGCCCAGATCCTCGAAGTGGTTATGGAAAATGCTGCATTATCCAAAAGGGATAACATGGCTCTGTTTTACCGGGGAACTAGCTTTTGCTTAATGCAGGACACCTTGTAATGCCTCTCTTTAAATATACTGAAAGGCCAGTATTTTCAAAGTTAGGTGAGCACAACTACTCACAGCTATTTGCATGCACTTACCTTGTGCACACAAGTGAGTCATCTGTGCACACCACGAGACTGTATGTGTACAGATGAACACTTGATTTGCAGGCATACGTTTGTGCATTGTATTTGCATGCAAGTTGATGAATACAGTTGTATCTGAGGAGTTCTCTGGTCTGCATCATGCAGGACGTCAGATTAGATGATCACAATGGTCCCTTCTGGCCTTGGCATCTAGGTCTATGTATTTATGCACCCTGTGTCACCATAGTATGTTAGATGAGATTAGAGACACAGCATGGTCTCATGACTAGGGCCTCGCATTGGGAATCAGGCATCTGATAGCTATTCCAAGTGCTGGCACTGACCTACTGCACAACCTTAGGCAAGTCACTTAATCAGTTTCCCTTTTCCACTCCGTCTGTTTAACCGGTACTCTGTGGGACAAGGGCCGCCTGTTTCTTGCAATGTGTCTGTACAGCATGTAGGAACCTGGGGCTCTCATCTCACTTGCAGCTTTTAGGCACGGCCATCATACAATGATAAGCATTTCACACAACACACAGTCAATCCGTGAAACTCTTTGCCAGATGATGTTGTGAAGGCCAAAACTATAACAGGGTTCAAAAAAGAACTAAATAAATTCATGGAGGATAGGTCCATCAATGGCTATTAGCCAGGATGGACAGGGATGCAAAACCATGCTCTGAAGTGTCCCTAGCCTCCATTTGCCAGACACTGGGAATGGGCGACAGGAGATGAATCACTTGATGATTACCTGTTCTGTTCATTCCCTCTGAAGTGGCATTGGCCACTGTCAGAAGATAGGCTATTGAGCTGGATGGACCATTGGTCTGACCCAGTATAGCCATTCTTATCATATCAGAACACCTCTCAAGTGTCATATACTTATCCTCGTGCCCCTGGGAGGTGGGACAGCATTATCTTCATTTGACAGGCAGAGATCAGTTGATTTACTCGGTGAGAGAAGTATGTGGTAAAGGCAGGTCTTGAACCCAGGTCTCCCAAGCCTTAGGCCAGTGCTGTAACCATAGGCCAACATTTGCCTTTTTGTAGCCACTTAATGTACCTTGAAAGCTGGGCTAGACTCGGTAAGCAGGTGCAGGAGGCAGACATAGCAATTTACATTAGTTGAGTGTTTTTCCCCCACTCTAACATCTCACTTATTTTGTCCTTGTTTGTATTCCTCTCCAAATTATTTCCTATCCCTGTGTTGGTTTCAGTTTTAATTCTCTTCTTCCCTTGCAATAAATTACTGCCTTAATATAGTAGCACTAATTGATCAAACAACACAGGCCTAGGTGTGTTTTTTGAATAATTCATTTTGTTGCTACACTTCATTTCAAATTCATTTCCTGCGTTGCCACTCTGCTGTTACCCCAGAGTGAATCTTCATTTCCAGTCTCTTGCTCATAACTGGGTTTCATAGTCCAGAAAATAAAAATCTTATGAAAATGCGGTGGGGGGAGGGGCGAAAGAGGTGGAATTAAACTGTGGGAGAGGACAGAGATCCTAATGGATGTTCATTAATTCATGCATCATCATTAGCAATAAACACATACGTGGTGCCCTACTCTAGCACAGAGGTTTGTAAAATTTAACATGCCGCTTGTCCCAGAGAGTTTGCAGTCTGAGGCCCAAGCCTGTGTAAGCCTGAACCCCTATGCCTAAGGCTGCGGGTCTGTCACGGATTCCGTGACTTTCTGTGACCTCTGTGCCTTCTGCAGCGGCTGGTGCTGGCTCGGGCAGCCCTGGGACCCACAGCAGCAGTTTGGGTGTGTGGGATTGGGCTCAGGGCTAGGGGCAGGGGGTTGGGAAGTGCGGGGGGGCACTTACCTCGGCGTGGGGGGCTCCCCAGCTCCCACTGGCATGGCCCCCCTGCAGCTCCTAAGCCGCGGACGGTGGGGGTGCGTCTTGGCATCACACGCTGCCCGCAGGCCCCGCCTCCGCAGCTCCCATTGGCTGCAGTTCCCAGCCAACGGGGGCTGTAGCAGCCGGCGCTTGTGGCGGGAGCAACGGAGCCCCTACACTGGCCCTTACCTTCCCCGGCACCTGGGGCATCCCCGGACTGCCCCCTCCCAAAGCACCCGTGGCCCCCCACCCAAGTTTTAGTCAGGGCGGGTATTTTTAGTAAAAGTCATGGACAGGTCACGGGCCCATGAATTTTTGTTTACAACCCATGACCTGTCCATGACTTTTACTAAAAATACCCGTGACTAAACCATAGCCTTCCCTATGCCCGGTGGGTTTAGGTGGGACTTAGGGCGGAAGTATGGTTCAGTGGTTATGGTACCAGTCTGGGTGCTGGGAGTGGTGGGTGCAGTTCCCTGCTCTGCTGGAGTTCTGCTGTGACCTTGGGAAAGTCACGTAAGGTGGCATCCAGGAAATTACTTAGGAAACTTAAGTCCCAGTTTTGGCTTCACTGTAATCCACAGGATTCCCACGGAGCTCAACGGGTGCCTATACTCATTCGGCACCGACGTTTCTCAAGGTAAGAGTTCCCTCTGCGCCTACGTCTCTGTGTGCCTCTGGGCACACACACTGCGGCCTCATGTTGAGCGTCCAGATGCCCATCTGCCACCTAAGCCCCAGAGCGACCCACCAGCCGCGGGAAAGACCCCTGTCATTTGGCCACATAAGTCGCATTCGGGGCTGATCTGGTAGGTGTGCTCAGAGGCTGCCTACCGGATTAGCTCCCATTCAAAATCCAGGAAGAGAAGAGGGCGGTGCTGCCTATTTTATAGCTTTCAGCCCAATGGCTAGAGCACAATTTATGGATATGGGAGACGCAGGTTCAACTCCCCATCTGCCACAAGGGGAGAAAGCCCCTTGTTCAAGTCCTCCCACATCTCCGGAGAGGGCTTTAGTTACTGAGTGGCAGGATATTCTGATGAGGGCTCCCTTGGCCTCTCCTGTGGAAGCTGTTCCTGGATTTGCTAGATGCTGTGACACTCGGCCTGGCAATGCCCATGTCCCTTCCTGGATCCCACCCTTAGACCGTTGGTGCCTCGGGTCCTCGTCTGGAAAATGGAGACAATGACACCTCCCCGTGCTGTGAGAATAGAGGCACGGCAGATTGTGAGGTGCTCAGATACTACAGCAATGAGGGCCATATTCATACCTGAGATACGAGTGACATAGGGCCCTTGTGCGAGCCGTCCACTTAGGGGTGAATATTGCCCTTCACGCACCAGAACCAAAGTCCATTGAAATCAACAGGAGACCTTTGAACCAGAGAGTGGAACAGGGGGTGGGAAAAAGAAACACACTAGGAGGTGGATTTACAAAGGGCAGGAAGGCACCTAATTCCTTTTGAAAATCCCTTCCTGACTGATATCCATTCCCTCCCTTGTAACAGTCCTTGCTAACAGCTGGTGCAGAGAGGCGTTTAGTGAAGGAGGAGCTGCAGGAGCCGAGGGACATAGGGTTCCTGGGTGCTCAGGCCCAGATCCCCAAAGGTGCTTAGGTCATTTTCACGGCGGTTAGGACCAAATCTCCAAAGGCACCTATGATCCTAGAAATAATTAGTCATCATGATCATTGCATGGCATTGTCCCTTTAAATGCCATTGTCTCTTCCAATGCCTTTGCTCAGAATGTGTCTGGGCAGCATGTCTCCAGCCCTCAAGTCTTCCGATCCTAAATAAGAGAGCTACTAAGAGGGTTAATATCTAGGTAGGAGTGAGACTGAAGCCACTCCCAAGTATATCCTGGGTGCTGATATTTTTTTAATGGCTTCTATTATTATGACCATTATTCTGTTCAAATGTGGTTACCGGCCCATTAGTATTTAAATCCATTGCTAATACGTTAGGAGACATGACTCCTGAAACGGGCTGTACAGCTGGCCAGTGCGGTGCCACGGTTATAATGGGCCGATTTAGCCCATCGATGTCAAACAAGCTTTGATTTTTAGCCTGCAGTAATGGTAAAGCACGGCCCTACAATTTGTTACGATTATCATTTCGCCATCACAAAGGGAGGATTAGGAGTTCATTGTCGGAGGCAAAAATGAGTGGGGGGGAGAGGGGCAGAGGGTGCTTTGCTTTTGTTACGGACAAGTATCCTAGTGACAACACTGGCACCAGAGCAGAGGGAGGAGCGGGATTTTTGAATGCTCCCATGGCTGCGGCAAATTCAGAGTCCAGATAACAAAGCCAAGCCAACCCTCATGTGGGAAAGCAGGGGGCTGCCAGGGTGTTTTAGCTGCTGAGAATCAAAGTGAGGGAGGGAAAACAGGATGAAAGCCACCCGCATTCTGATGTGGGATTCAGCTGCTTGCAAGACGCACCAGGTGAGCTCAGGACCAAAATAACTCAGTTAATGGCTTTTTTTTTTCCTTCCTTCCAGTTGTCGTCCTTGGAGATCTCGCTGCTGATTTCGCTTCCCTCTGCCCAGACGCGTGAACTTGCAGACCTGTGCCAGAAGATATAAGCAGGCATGTTCCCTTGCTCTGTGCAATTTTCCAACTGAAGTGGTGAGTTTCCACATGCGCTTCGGTGGTTGCATTTTCAGAAAACGCTAGCCTGCTCCATGCCTTCCTAGCGGCAGGGTGCTGCCAGCCTCCCCGCTGCTGCACTCTCAGGGGAGGCACCTGTTGTCAGATGCCATGATTCTAAACTCCGTCCTTAGGGCTGGACCGTCCCCAGGCTGGTACGCCCATGGAAGGACATACAGGGAGTCAGGACCCCATGAAGCCCTCTGTAGGCTACCCAGATAATGGGACTAGGTGAGTGGGGTGCACCTGTCACACCCCCACCCAAACGGATGAGAGGTATGCAGCAAGGGGGGGGGGAGTGGATGGGATTTAGCTCTGCCCTAGGAGCATACCAGCCAGCACAGTTGAGTCTTAATCACTGCTAGTATAGGCCCTCAGCAAAGGGGCAGCAGGTGGGGAATTATGCACAATTCCTTCCCTGAACTGCTCTAGAGGTGGTACGTCCCCTCCCTCGGGTGTGTGGCAAAGCCAGAATCTAGCCCTTATACATCTGAATGGGAAACATCTATGATATGATTGAAGTTGCTTCCTTCCCCCCATCCACCACCTTCAAATTGCAAAATTCCCTGGGTTGTTTTCTGTGCAGGGCGCACTCCACAATACCTCCCAGCTGCTAAGTGTGTGTGTTTGGTGGGAGGGCGTGCTTTGCATTTACCCTGGGGGTTCTCTTCACTCACAAAGAGCTGCATTTCCCCACTGCCTGCACATACATGCACTGTGAATCGCACAATAGCACTCATGCTGTAAAACCATAATGCAGGCAAAGCAAACTGGATGGAGTTGTCCCTTGGCTGAGGTGAACCCTGAGGGAGGGATTGAGTTCACTTTCATCAGGGACACTGGGGTAACATTCCCACCTGCCTTGTCCACACTATCATGTTATAAGGACAGAGATAGCTTGTGTTAGCTGTCTTGTAAAAACATCCATCCCCCAACCCTCAAGCGTAGACACATCCTGAAGGCACCAAGGTTTATGCTCATTCCAATCCTTTGCAGCAGTGAGTTCCACAGTTATGGCCCCCAGGCTCCCTAACCCCATCCTGGGGGCTGACGAGAAGGGTAGCTGTCATGGACAATCAATCTTTGAGGGCAAGGGTCATAATGCGACCTTTGCCTGAGTGCCCAGGCTTCAGCACTACAACAGGCATGTCTGCCTCAGTTTCCCCTTCATCCAACCAGGCAAAGGAATATTGTCCCTTTTAGCAGACAATTTAAACTCTTTTAGTCACATGAAGGGCCACAATCTGCAGACCCCTCATAGTAGAAACTGTTCCCCCCCCCCAAAAAAACAAGGCAAGGGTTACAATGCAGCAGCTCTGCGAACCCCTTCAGAGGTTACCCACCCAAGCCTCATTAGCCCCTCAGTCCCAGGGCCCACTCTCCCAGCTCCAGGGGAAGCATTCCAAGCCCCATGTCTCTCCCACTAGCCTTCTCCTGTAGCCCCAAGCCACAGTTCCTAGGAGAGGGTTCCCCATAGTCTCACTCTGCCAAGTCACTTCACTTACCCCTGCTCAAGGGAGCCTCCTTCCAGGATCAACGCCTTACTCCTGGGCTCCCAACCCCCCACACACAACCACACTGAGGTCTTCTGCCAGTGGGTTCCCTGCAGTATTCCACCCTTCCAGGCCTCCTGACCTGCTAGCCCTACCCCTGCGCCTGGGGGCCTCCCTCCAGAATCAGCCTTATACCAGCTTACACTGACCACACTGGTTCTTCCTCTCGCTCCCAGGGTCCCCTGCACAAGCCTCCCTGCAGGTTGGCAGGGGTTTCCCACTCTAGCAAGGCTCCCAACAGCACGCCACAGACCTTGTCACCAGCAGCTTAGTCACTGCTCACCTTCAGCTTTTCTGCTCCAGCAACTCTCCACTGCCCTGACTCTCTCCTCTCTTGGCCAGCAGGCCTCATCTGCCCCTCATAACTCCCCCACTGTGCTGCTCCGCAGCCCTCCTTTGTGTGGCCCAGGTGCCTTCTCTTCAACCTAACGGGGCAGCAGCTGACCCGTCATCCATGCACTAGACCCCGCTCCCTCTTAAAGGGGCCAGTCGCGCTGTGTCTGTGAGGGAGCCACGTGAGTAGCTTTGCCCACCTCCTTGGAAAACTTCTGAAGCTAAAAAGGATGGTGCAATAGTCAGGGCCCCAGGCTAGTGCTCACGAGACTGAGGTTCACGTCCTAGCTCGACCACAGATTTCCTGTGGGACCTTGGGCAGGTCTGTCTACACAGCAATCGAGAGAGGCCTACCAGAGCTAGGTGGCTCAACATAGCAGTGAAGCTGTAGTCACATGAGCGAGCAGCCCAAGAACAAGCTTGTCCAAGACCGTGGCTAGCTTGCTCTGCCACAGCTTCCCTGCTAGCTTTGAGCTACCTACCGGGGCTGCAATCACACCTCCCGCTTGCAGTGTAGACTCGCTCTGCTTCCGTTTTCCATCTCAGCAAGGGCGATCAAAGCACTGCCCAACCTCAGAGCCGTTGGGAGGGCAAATACATTAAAGACTGTGAGGGGCTGAGATCCTAAGTTAGCAGGGGCCATATACCACAGACAGGCAGAGGTTTGCTGGGCAAAGGGGCGGAATGAGGAAGATGACGGAGTGGGGGGTCATGGACCCTGCTCTGTGCCCAGATCCAGTGCCTTTTCAACAACGTAACCCGGCCGTGTTCTCAATGACTGCCCCACACCATGTGTCAGTGAAGCATGAGCCATGGCCACTACTTTGGCACGTCACTCCAATGAGTGTGGAACGGAGCAATGGCGGGACGGTGGGCTCTTGTTGGCAGTAGCTCAAGAATTAAGGCCGGGAGAACAATACCTTTTCATATCTCAGCATGTTAAGAACCTGTGGGGTTTCTGCCTGTGTGTTGAGAGACAGTCCCCGGCCCCACGATGTTTAAAAGGAAGCTCCTGTTTTCCTGACTTCTCTCATCATTTGGAGAGCGCCAATTCAATGTGCCTCTAACGAGCGATACTGGAAGGTATGCAAACAAAAGTAGGAACCTTTATGCAAATCGACAATCTGCTGCTGCTTAGTTTTGTTGGAGGATGTTTGTTGGCATGGCCCTTGGAGGCCTGGTCTGAAGAGCTGGGGTGTGGGAAGGCCACCGGGCGGAACAGATGCTGTTGTGTAAGAATACACGGTGTTGCTGCAGAGACTAAGAGCAAGTCTCAGAGCCCGGCTCAGCTGACTCAGGCTCCTGGAGCTTGTGCTATGGGGCTAAAAATAGCTGTGTAGACATTCCTGCTTGGACTCTGAAACCCAGCGAGGGGGGAGTATCTCAGCGCTCCAGTTCCAGCCCCAGCCCGAGCATCTACGCTGCTGATTTTAGCCCTGTAGTGCGAGCCTGAGTCAATTGACTCGGCTCTGAGATTCGCTTCTCTACCCTGAAGCTCACCCTCCATCTTGGAAAGCAGGGCTTTGACCCACAAGGACAGCTAGGGAACTGCAGGCTGATAAATACCAATCGGGTCAATACAAGCTCTCCATGTCTTCATGAGAAGAACATCCCAGCCTGGAGGAAGCAAGCGACTAATGTCCGGGTAAGAGGGGTTTGGTGGTGCGAATGACTTCTGGGTTAGTGTACTAATAAAGCGGTCATCCCTGTGATGACCACATGAGCCTCTCTCTGTGCTCCTGCCTGCACCCCGACCTGAGAGGGTTGGGGTGCAGGGCAAGTTCCTGGGCAGGAGACCAGGGGACATGGAGGTGCAGCTCAGCGTCACAGAGAGTGGAGGGAAATGTAAGGATCCCCAGAGGATGGCTTTGCGCATGAGGAGGTACCTCGTGAAGTGTGATTCCCACATTCAATCCCTAATCCCAACTGATTAGGAATTAGTTAATTAAGGGTATTTCTTTGATGGTCTCTCTGTTTGTTGTTATTAATTAGCTAGTCTAAGCCTTTGGATTCATAGCATAAGATGATCCAAGCAAATTTATCTCCTGGCTTTCAGCTTTCTTGACATCCAGATGACTGGTACAATTTACATAATCAATTAGCATAGATTGGTCTGGGCCACCCTCCATGTGAGGCGTGGACATCAGCAGGCTAGTTGGCCTTTCACCCCTGTTGTCTCCGGCCCATTGTCTGCCAAGGTGACTCCTCCACACTCTTTCTGCCAACCCAGTGTTTCCTGTGCTCCCCTGTGATAGCCCCAAGAGACAGCGAAGACGACGTGAACCTCTAATAGAAAAAGAAATGGGATGGGATGCTTCTCTCCTTCCCACACCTGAGAGCTGCCCAAAGGTAGGGGAGAAGATGCTGCATTTCATACATCCAGCTGCATCTTTCCGGGCCAGTTCCCCTAATAAGAGACCCCAACCCCTCGGTGTACGAAATGTGCTGAGAAAATACACCGGATGCTATGGTGTCAACCACCACATCAGTAAACTAGGCAGAGGAGAGACAGCTAGATCAATAGATCAGAATAGATGGGATTAGACTCAGTTGATTGATTTGCGGGAACTGGTGCAAGGGGAAGTAAGTTACAATTCCCTGTCTCAGCCTGGCTCCTGGGACTGGAGGAAGATTCCTTGCCTGCCCCACACCCCCAGGGAAGAAAGAGCAGACAGTATTTGCATGGATTATCCCCTTTTACCCTTCAAAGCTAGCATCCCTCCCACCAGCCTTTAGATACTTTGGGGCTTGTTTTCAGTTTTTTGCATAAATAGTTATTTTAAAATCATGTCTATGAACAAAACATACCCACGTAGAGTAGCACATCGCAGGCCAGCTAGCGTTGTAGCAGAGCGGCAGTTTGATCCTATGGACAGGGCCTCGGAGAAAGATCCAGGAGCCCTAGCTTGTGTCCCCAGCTCTGCGAAGGTGAGCAAGTCACTTTGCTTTTGTTTCCCTCCCCCTCTTTATCTTGATCTATTTAGCTTGCAGGCTCTTTAGGGCAGGGACTGTCTCTTACTATGTGTCCGTACAGCGCCTGGCACAATGATTTCAGCTGGGACCTCCTGGTGCTACTGGAAGATGAATAATAATAGCGTTTCCCAGTGGATGCTTTGCAGTACACTGTGGCCATGATTTGCTTCACAGCAACAGGAAACAGAGACCAGAAAGCCCAGGCCCTTGATACATGAGTTAAAGGAGAATTGCCATCAGCTAGTAACAGTATAGAGGCTGTGACACACAGTTGATTTCATCCAGGAGAGGGCAATGTGTCTGTGTATGTACACACATGAGCCAGTCACCTCTGAGTAGACCATTTGGTCCTCAGCATTAGTCCTTTGTCATTAGAGATGGGTCTGACCCAAATCCCTTCACCCAAACACCCTCCAATAGCGGCAAAGTCCAGCCCCAAACTTTCCAGTTCATCCCTCTGTAATGGATGGAGCAGAAACTCCAGATCTGAACTTCCCCAGCCTTCACGAGGTTTAAAATCCAGATCCTGATCAGAATCCGGTTCCAGACTTCACACCTCCGGACCATCTCTGATCTACATTCCAGGTCTTCAGGGCCACTGATGCTGCTCAGACTCGGTTTCCCTCTTTATGCTTCAGAGGGGTCGCCGTGTTACTCTCTATCAGCAAAAACAACGAGGAGTCCTTGTGCCACCTTAGAGACTAATACAATTATTTGGGTATAAGCTTTCGTGGGCTAGAACCCACTTCATCAGATGCATGGAGTGGAAAAAAGTAGGCAGGTATAAATATACAGCACATGAAAAGATGGGAGTTGCCTTACCAAGTGTGGGGGGGTCAGTGCTAACGAGGCCAATTGAATTGCGCTACATTGATGACATCTTCATTATCTGGACCCATGGGAAGGAGGCCCTTGAGGAATTCCACCAGGATTTCAACATTTTCCACCTCACCATCAATATCAGCCTGGACCAGTCCACACAAGAGATCCACTTCCTGGACACTACGGTGCAACTAATGCAATAGTCACATAAACACCACCCTATACTGGAAACCTACTGACGGCTATGCCTAGCTACATGCCTCCAGCTTTCACCCAGACCACACCACACGATCCATTGTCTACAGCCAAGCTCTGCCATACAACCGCATTTGCTCCAACCCTTCAGACAGAGACAAACGCCTACAGGATCTCTATCAAGCATTCTTACAATTACAGTACCCCCCTGGGGAAGTGAAGAAACAGATTGACAGAGCCAGAAGGGTACCTAGAAACCACCTACTACAGGACAGGTCCAACAAAGAAAGTAACAGAACGCCACTAGCCGTCACCTTCAGCCCCCAACTAAAACCTCTTCAGCACATCATCAAGGATCTACAACCTATCCTGACAGACAATCCCTCACTCTCACAGACCTTGGGAGACAGGCCAGTCCTTGCTTACAGACAGCCCCCAACCTGAAGCAAATACTCACCAGCAACCACACACCACACAACAGAACCACTAACCCAGGAACCAAACCCTGCAACAAAGCCCGTTGCCAACTCTGTCCACATATCTATTCAGGAAACACCATCATAGGACCTAACCACATCAGCCACACCATCATTCCCCCCGGCATTTTGTGTAGCGTTAGACGTGCTCAGAGCAGGCCCACGGGATCAGGCCCCGCAGGTGAGCTGCATGGAGGAACACTTATCTTCCCGCAGTTCATGCATTGCACCTGGCTTAGGTGTCTGGACGACTTGAGGAAGACAGCAGTGCCCATGCGTGCTCACAGGTAAAGACATAGTCGCCTAAGGAACTTTTCCTGCAAAAATTTAGGTGCCGAGTGAGTTTAAGCGCCTACAGAGTTAGGCAGCAGCTGACTGGGGAGGTTGTGAATACTGACTGCCTAAATCGAAGACGGAAGTGCCTAAAGTGGCAATCCCTTCGTGAATCTAGCCTTTAGTCCCTCTGTGCCTCAGTTTCCCCAACTACAAAATGGGGACAATAGCACTGCCCTGCCTCACTAGGGTGCTAGGAGGAGAAATACAGTAAAGATGACAGGTTTCAGAGTAACAGCCATGTTAGTCTGTATTCGCAAAAAGAAAAGGAGTACTTGTGGCACCTTAGAGACTAACTCATGCTCAAATAAATTGGTTAGTCTCTAAGGTGCCACAAGTACTCCTTTTCTTTTTACAGTAAAGATGGTGAGACATTCGGCTACCAGGGTAATGGGGCCAGAGAAGTACCAAAGATAGGCGGCCACTTCCAATCCAGCTGTGACCAGAAGCCTTTAATGAGATCTGATGGGTCTTCGGTGGCATGTGTGAAATGAATTGGGTGGTTCTCAATGGACAGTGCAACTCCTGGTGTCCTTCATGCTAGAAGAGAGACAGGACTCAGCTCTGAGGAATACACCTAATTCTCAGGCAGTCAAGGAGATTGCCTGGCATTGAGCATAAATTACAGCCGCTCTGGTTTATGCTGCAGCAGCGACAGGCCCCTGTAGGCCCCCCAGCAGAGGTGGGACAAGAAGGGGTGTAGAGCCATTTCAGCAGCTCTACGCTGCCCAGGAGAGCAAGCTCTGCATCCCCATTTTTCACACTGATATTTGCACTTGAATCAAATTTTTTAACCTCAGGATTTGGGGGTCCGTTCAGAACTAAGCCAAATGCGTTTCCCTGGTGACTCGGTTCTGCATTTGGTTCCAGACAGTTCTGAGAGCTTTCCTCCCAGGGCTGAGCTCTGGAAACAATAGCCCATATCTCCAGTTCATTAAAAGAGTGCTCGCTGGTGTTACTGTGTACGGCGGAGAGATGATCCCTGCCGAGAAGGGCCTGCAAATCAAAAGCAGCAGAAGCTTCCTGCAACGGCATCGCTTCCCCTGCTAACCACATGCTGCGCCACTGATCACGGCACACGGCGACAGCCCCAGGTTTGCCTCACTCTAGACATCCGATGAAGGGGGATGGGGGCTGCTTCAGGGTTTTTTTTGCTCCTGCTGTGACTTCCCTGAGCGCTCACTGTCTGTTGGCAGAGATAACTTGGAGCCGGTGCCGCGGACCATTCTGGTTCTAGTACTGAAATGCTGCTTGGTGGATAAGGTACGTCCTGACTCCACTTTGTGTTTCACTGTGGCAAAGAACATAAGAACGGCCAGACTGGGTCAGACCGATGGTCCATCTAGTCCAGTATCCTGTCTTCCAACGGTGGCCAGTGCCAGGTGCCCCGGAGGGAATGAACAGAACAGGTAATCATCAAGTGATCCATCCCCTGTTGCTCATTCCCAGTATCTGGGAGTCAGAGGCTAGGACACCATCCCTGCAATCCTGGCTAATAGCCATTGATGGACCGATCCTCCATGAACTGATCTAATTCTTGTTTGAACTCAGTTATACTCTTGGCCTTCACAACATCCCCTGGCAAGGAGTTCCACAGGTCGCCTGTGCATCGTGGGAAGAAATACTTCCTTTTCTTTGTTTTAAACCTGCTGCCTATTCATTTCATTGAGTGACCCCTAGTTCTTGTGTTATGTGAAGGGGTAAATCACACGTCCTTATTCACTTTCTCCACACTCCTCATGATTTTATAGACCTCAATCATCTCCCCCCTTCGTCATCACTTTTCCAAGCTGAAAAGTCCCAGTCTTATTCATCTTTCATAGAATCATAGAATCACAGAATCATAGAATATCAGGGTTGGAAGGGAGCCCTGAAGGTCATCTAGTCCAACCCCCTGCTCGAAGCAGGATCAATTCCCAGTTAAATCATCCCAGCCAGGGCTTTGTCAAGCCTGACCTTAAAAACTTCCAAGGAAGGAGATTCCACCACCTCCCTAGGCAACGCATTCCAGTGTTTCACCACCCTCTTAGTGAAAAAGTTTTTCCTAATATCCAATCTAAACCTCCCCCACTGCAACTTGACTGCAACACTGCAATCTTTCCTCATACGGAAGCTATTCCATACCCTTAATCATTTTTGTTGGCCTTCTCTGTACCTTTTCCAATTACAGTACACCTTTTTTTGAGAGGGGGTGACCAGAACTGCCTGCAGAATTCAAGGTGTGAGTATACATGGATTTATATCATGGTAGTATAATATTTTCTGTCTTATTATCTATCCCTTTCCTAATGGCTCTGAGCATTCTGTTCGCTTTTTTGACTGCTGCTGCACATTGAGTGCATGTTTTCAGAGACTCCAAGATCTCTTTCTTGAGTGGTAACAGCTAATTTAGACCCCATCATTTTCGAGGTATAGTTTTCCATTACTTTGCATTTATCAACATTGAATTTCACCTGCCATTTTGTTGCCCATCACCCAGTTTTGTGAGACCTCTTTGGAACTCTTTGCAGTCTACTTTGGGCTTAACTATCTCGAGTGATTGTGTATCATCTGCAAACGCTGGAAATTCATAGATTTCTAGGGCCAGAAGAGACCATTATGATGATTTAGTCTGACCTCCTGCACAACCCAAATTCAGGGTGCTTAAGCAGAGGGCCCCCACCTAGGATTAGGCAGCATGGCAATGTGATGTCACGCTCACACGCCGTTGGCCTACAGTGTGGGGAATGAGCGACTTCATGCTAACCGAGAACACTGCAGGGATAACTGCTTTAAATGGCCATCGCTTGGGGCACGGAGCACATTCCCCAACCTCCCACTGCCCTGTCTTCCTCCCCGTTGTCCAGGAAACCTGCAGGGACATGGCAGGCGGGGGGCCTCATGGGGGAGGCGGGGTGAGGAGGGATGCATAGCGGTGCGGGCCCCATGGGAGAGGCGGGGAGGATAGGAGGGACGTGGCGGGTGTTGGGGGCCTCATGGAGGAGGGACACAGGGCGGTGGGGGCCTGGTGAGGGAGGGGGGAGGATAGGAGGGATGTAGCAGGCGGTGGGAGCCTCACGGAGGATGGGGCATGAGGAGGGACACGGAGCGGTGGGGGCCTGGTGGGGGTGGGGGTGCAGGAGAGGAGGGACGCAGCGAGGACCTCCGGAGGCGGGGAATGGAGTGGAGGAAAGGAGCAAGGAGGGACTCACGAGGCAGTGGTGGGGGCCTCTGGGAAGAGGCAGAGCACGGGGGGGGCCACCACAGCCCCGGTGTCCGGTAGCGTGTCGGTGGCAGGGGCACCAGGGGAGGCTGAGCCTCCCCTGGCCTGTTATACCCGCTGCCCATGTGCAAGAGATACAGTAAGCCAGCGAATGTGCCGACAATCCTTTCCTCGCTCACATTGGGAGCAAGGGCTAAAGTGGATGATGAGTATTTACTCTTTCCTGCCTATGCGCACAGTGACATGCCTTCCGTTCATGTGAGCTCCATTCTGATTGCAGCCGTTAACGAGCAGGATTTTCAGCTCCGGACCATCTTCCCATCCCCGTGCGCTGCAATCTGTGGCATTCCAGGCTTGTTTTGTCGAACGTCACCCATCGCTCATCACTGAACGAGGGAGGCAACCGAGTGACAGAGGATGTGGAAAAAGCTAATGTACTCAATGCTTTTTTTGCCTCTGTCTTCACGAACAAGGTCAGCTCCCAGACTACTGCACTGGGCAGCACAGCATGGGGAGGAGGTGACCAGCCCTCGGTGGAGAAAAAAGTGGTTCGGGACCATTTAGAAAAGCTGGACGAGCACAAGTCCATGGAGCCGGATGCGCTGCATTCGAGAGTGCTAAAGGAATTGGCGGATGTGATTGCAGAGCCATTGTCCATTATCCTTGAAAACTCATGGTGATCGGGGGAGGTCCCAGACAACTGGAAAAAGGCTAATGTAGTGCCCATCTTTAAAAAAGGGAAGAAGAAGGATCCGGGGAACTACAGGCCAGTCAGCTTCACCTCAGTCCCTGGAAAAATCATGGAGCAGGTCCTCAAGGAATCAATTAGAGGAGAGGAAAGTGATTAGGAACAGTCAGCATGGATTCACCAAGGGCAAGTCATGCCTGACTGATCTAATTGCCTTCTGTGACAAGATAATTGGCTCTGTGGATGAGGGGAAAGCAGTGGACGTTGTTATTCCTTGACTTGAGCAAAGCTTTTGACATGGTCTCCCACAGTATTCTTGCCAGCAAGTTAAAGAAGTATGGGCTGGATGAATGGACTATAAGGTGGATAGAAAGCTGGCTAGATTGTCGGGCTCAACGGGTAGTGATCAATGGCTCCATGTCTAGTTGGCAGCCGGTATCAAGCGGAGTGCCCCAAGAGTCTGTTCTGGGGCTGGTTTTGTTCAATATCTTCATTAATGATCTAGAGGATGGCGTGGATTGCACCCTCAGCAAGTTTGCAGATGACACTAAACTGGGAGGAGAGGTAGATACGCTGGAGGGTAGGGATAGGATACAGAGGGACCTAGACAAATTAGAGGATTGGGCCAAAAGAAATCTCATGGTTCAACAAGGACAAGTGCAGAGTCCTGCACTTAGGATGGAAGAATCCCATGCACCGCTACAGACTACGGACCAAATGGCTAGGCAGCAGTTCTGCAGAAAAGGACCTATGAGTTACAGTGGATGAGAAGCTGGATATGAGTCAACAGTGTGCCCTTGTTTCCAAGAAAGCCAATGGCATTTTGGGCTGTATAAGTAGGGCCATTGCCAGCAGATCGAGGGACGTGATCGTTCCCCTCTATTTGACATTGGTGAGTACTGTGTCCAGATTTGGGCCCCACACTACAAGAAGGATGTGGATAAATTGGAAAGCATCCAATGGAGGACAACAAAAATGATTAGGGGGCTGGAACACATGACTTATGAGGAGAGGCTGAGGGAACTGGGATTGTTTAGTCTGTGGAAGAAAAGAATGAGGGGGGATTTGTTAGCTGCTTTCAACTACCTGAACGGGGGTTCCAAAAGGATGGATCTAGACTGTTCTCAGTGGTAGCAGATGACAGAATGAGGAATAATGGTCTCAAGTTGCAGTGGGGGAGGTTTAGGTTGGATGTTAGGAAAAACTTTTTCACTAGGAGGGTGGTGAAGCACTGGAATGCATTACCTAGGGAGGTGGTGGAATCTCCTTCCTTAGAAGTTTTTAAGGTCAGGTTTGACAAAGCCCTGGCTGGGATAATTTAGTTGGGGTTGGTCCTGTTTTGAGCAGGAGGTTGGACTAGATGACCTCCTGAGGTCCCTTCCAACCCTGATATTCTATGATTCTATGATCCCTTGATTTGTCAGTTGCCAGAGTCTGACTAGTTGCACCAGGATGCTCTTTTGAGTCCTCTCCAGGGTCTCCCGAATGCCAGGGAGGTGATCATAGAATCATAGAATCATGAGCATGTTCACATGTCCCTAGGATCCTAGGGCTTCTGGTGACTGTTTCTTAATGTAGATCATCTACCCATGGATCTAATTTCATCCTCTCATCAGTGTGGGTGGTGTGTTGTGTGAACAGCATATGCCACGGCAGATGGTGCAGAATCAATCCCCGCTAATGGTAATAGAATGAAATTATTCATCCACCATTGCGTAATTTGAATAGGTTTAGGGTATTATTGGGAAATAGGCTTATTTGCTGGTTGAGATGGGAGAGGGTGAAAGAATCAGAAAGAGGTAAGGCACAGAAAGCACCCCCCTCCAGATCATCCAAGAGCCCTATGGCCAGGCAATTCCCAACTTCAATCTAAGCTGGGACGCTGACTTGGAGCAACAAGACTGAAGAGCTCAATGGATGAGCAAGAGTTTCAGAAGAGCTGAGCTGATCAGGCAGCCAGAGGGAACTCTGGAACCAGAGAGCTGGCTCCACCATACCCAGCAACGCGTTAGCATTATTTCTTATTGTAATGAGCTTCATTCACCTCTCTGGCGCCTCCTGCTGCCTGTCTTGGGAATTAGCACTGCGTGTTAGTGCGCCCTCTTCTGGTGGTGCCTCACCACCATCACTCCCGCTCTAGGATCCATGTCTCTCCAAGGACCGTTACATCCTCTTCAGCAACTCAGCCCTCCAGTCACACTCTGTGCTCCCCCCTTCTGGGGGACCTGCAATCTGCTGTTCAGCCACTTCCCTTAGTGGCTACTGGAGTGAATTCTCTGGCCACTTCCTCATGACCCCTCTTTGCCCTTGCCTCAGGGCCTCGGTCTGCAAACCCCGGCAGCCAGCCGGGAGCTGTCTCTCACTCCCCCAGTTCCTGCTAGCAGCACTGCTCTATCCAGGGTATTGGCAGTTCTCTCAGCCCTCCAGAGACACAGTCCTTCCTCCCTGGGCTCCCAGCAGAGAACTGCCTTCCTCTGCCCCGCAGCTCCCTTTTTATATGGGCCTGCTTGGCCCTGATTGGCTGCTCCCTTCAGCCTTTCTTTGATTCGCTGCCTCACATGCAGCCTCCCTAGGGCTCTGTTAACTCCTTAGAGCCCAGTGTGAGGCAGGCGAGGCATCACACTTATTTTTTCTCATTGTGCTAAAAGACCCTTCTGGTTGTGGGAAATACAACACAGTGTCTTTGATCTCACATATTAGTAAAAATATAAAAGTATCAAAAATCAAACTCATAATTCTATCTCAGGCTAAGAAACAGGCCTACATACTAACATTCTACATACGTACTCAAGCTAAGTGGGTATGGCCTGTTCCATGAAGTCAATGAGGTCATGCCCATAATGCATAGCAACTGCCCTAGTTTGGTCAATGTAGCCTCTTTTCCCGTTGATGAATTTATCCCTGAGCATCTTAGCGTTTTCTCGCCTTTGCTTGTTATTCAAATACTCCTTGAGCTATAGATTTTAAAAGCTCGTTGAGGCCATTATTCAAAATCCAAGCAGATGTGGTTATTCCTATTGGATACATAGATCCTATGATATTTGTTTTTGTTGCTTGATTGTAAATGAAGCTCAACCAATCAGGATTCAAAGGCAAACACTTTCTACGAAGATTCTCATACAGTCACTTGGATTTCTTTGCTTCTCCCGACATGATTGCTGAAAACCTCAGTAGCTAGAGTTTTGGGGGAGGGGGAACAGACCCAAAAGGAGCACAAACAGAGTACATTCACTGATGTTATTCTAGGTCTTCCTCCAGGTCTGATATCCACCTCATCGATTAAACACAGTGAGGATACTCTGTCTGTTTCAGTCTGTCTGTCAAACTCCGTCTGTTTCAGTCTATTCAAGGCACAAAGGTTAAAGGAGGGCGGAGGGGCATATTGCTATGGCAAGTGCTGGGAGCCAGGGGACTTAGAACCTGATCCACAGCCCAGTGATGTCAGTGGAAAGACTCCCCACTGCCTCCAATGGCCTTTGGGTCCTATTTCCGTCCTCAACACAGACACACTGGGTGACCTGTGGGGCAGCTGTGCCTCAGTTTCCCCAACTATAAAATGGGGATAATATTGCCAACCTCACAAGGAGGTTTTGAGTCTTACTTCACTGATGTTTGTAAAGCCCTTGGGACTGCTCAGCCATATACCATACACCAGAAGGTGCCCAGGCACCTGCCAAATGTAGGGGGGCTGCAAAGATGGTATGCAAAGACCTTTACTCCCCACCCCCGAGCAGCACACAGCTCAGCTCAGAGTCTGGGCTGACGAGTTTTCTTCAGCTTTGACTGTAACTAAGAGACCTCTGTCAGATGCAGCCATCTCATGAAATAGTATAGTAATGGATAAAAAAAATCCAATGGATAGTCCCTGGTGACAAACTCGAGATAGAGTCAGATTCCTTTATGAGCGTGTGAAGCTGGTTTTTATGATCACCGTGCCTTATTATACCCCACTCCCTGTGGTGTCATACGCATCCTACGAACCAATTGAATACGTGTCTCTCCAGCAGCATTAGGAAAAGAACAACTTGTAAATATCATTCCACATTCTTGGCTGTTATTTCTTCAGTAAACATTTGGTTGGGGCCCGATCCTCATATAAGAGACGTGGGATCCGAGCATCTGCTAGGACAAGCATTTTTGTCACTTGCCCCGGAACCAATTCATAAGGGCTTTTGTTTCCACATGATATCAAACATTAATGGAAAGTCCTTTAAGCATCATGAGCTGGGCCAGGATTGCCTGAGAGGCTGGGTGCTTCTCTGCCCAGCTGAGACCTCAACAGCTCCTGGGGAAGAGGCCTCATGCGGACAGCCCCAGGGCGACAAGGGAGGGTGCTAAGGGCAGGAGTCCTGCTGGGAGGGGTCCATTACCCCAAAGCTCTCTTCCACCTTTTTCCTCCAGAGCCTGCATCTGTTAATCTGCAGAGCTCACTTCAAGACACATCTGTTCCTGGAGGTGATCATTTAGGAGGACCTGAGACTTGGGCTTCAAGGCCTTCAGAATTTCCAGACTCACAGGCCGTAGCTCCCAGTGGAGCCACATCTGCAGACAGCACATCTGGCGATCCCCCGTGTGCACCCAGCTAGGGCAGCCTAGCAGAGGAGGGTTTGCAAACGCAAAGAGGAGCCTGCCCAGGACAGCTTTATGACTGTCCAGAAAGGGACCTGAGGATGCAGGCCGGGTGTCAGCTGAGAGGATGACCTGTCTCTTCCATTCCCCAGCACTCACTGATCAATGAAACAAGACGTCCTTGCCGTTTCTCTTCAGCTTTGAAAATCCCTCGGGGAGCTGACGCAAAAACCAGTTGGCAACAATCCACAGGAGACTACACAAGAGCATTGCATGGTGTGACATGTCCCCTTGGAAGCCTCCTGCTCTGGGCCCTGAGGGACAGATTGTGGAAGGGGGAGAGAGAAGAGTACTGACAAATGAGGTCGTTTTCCGTCTGGGGGGACGTTACAGGGCAAGGCGATTTCCATTTAGCAGCAGCTCGGGATGCATGCATCCCACCACGTCGATCTCCCGCAGTGACAGTAGGACAGGGGCTGAGGCGGGGGAGGAGCGGGGGGGACAGTAGCCATGGCGAAAGCCCTATACATCTGGGTTGACACCAGAACGGACAGGATTGTTTTCCACACTCGGAAGAGCTATCGCAAAGCAGCCATGATGCTGGGTCAACGTCGGGGCAGCAATGCGATTGCAGCGTTATTAGCTCCAGGACACTTCGCCCTTTTGCTGGCTGGACGCTCACTGCGATAGAAGCACATGGACAGTGACAGACAAAGCCCAGTTGGGGGAAGGCCAGTGAACATGGCTGGATGAAACACCTCCTGCTGTTGTTGCTAAGCAGCCCAAATGGCAGGAGGCAGGAGGGGCCTTCTCCAAGGGTGGCATGCCTTCCTTGTCCGATGGGACTAACTGGCTACAGCGGGAGGAAGATCAAGGACCTGGAAGTAGGGAGGAGAAGAGTTCATCCAGGGGCAGGGGAGAAAGTCTCTCTGGAGAAGAGATGCCAGGCTGGGAAGAAGTGTCTTTTCAGTGTCTGACATTTGGGGACCTCTAAAATGTAACGCTCCCTAGTCTTGCTCATTTCTCCTTCCAAAGGCAGCCTGGCGAGATCAGACACGCCGCACAAACCAGGCAAGCGCTGGAGATCCAAAAGCCTTCAGAACATCACCACTCTCTGGGAAAAATCCCAGCGAGGAGGAAAGAGATCAGAGCTGGTTCCCCTCCAAGTCGAGGGTGGACTCAAATAGATCTCCCCTCGTTTACCTGATCCACTCCTCGGCGGGGATGAGGCATTCAGAGGCAGCTCCGGAGCGTTGCAGGAGACGGTGAGGGGAAGAGATGTTTAGTTGGACTATTCAAAGGGCAAAGGAGTAGTGAGGCTGCTTGCTGCTAGGGCCGATCCATTGTGAGGATTGAGTGAACAAATGTGCTGGTCTGCTATTTTCTTGACCAGTAAATGCTCGTGCTTCCTCTCGGTATCTCGCTTCCCCACTTACCTCAGGGCTTTGGTCATCTCTTGAGGCAGAATTGCTCCCTGGGAACCAGCTGTTAGAGTTGAGATGAGGTTCCTGGGAGAAGGATTTGCCCTCTATGCTTTTTGACCAGCTCTGTTCTGACCAGTCACATTTAGAATAGACCCCAGCTCCATGTCACTGATTCATCTTCTATTGGGAAGCTGAACCTGAAAGGCCCCAGACACCTTCTACCGCTTGCCGGAGGGACACCACTAGAGTAAGAACGGGACACTGGGGTCAGAAGAAGGACAAACAATAATAAATCTCTACCCTTCCATGGCACCTTTCAGCCAAGCGCACTACACCAGCTTATTAAGGTTCACAACAATCCCGTGAGACAGGTCCGACTAGCTCGTTTGGCAGATGGGGAAACAGAGTCATGGGGAGGTTAAAGGGAGCAAAAAAACACACCCAAATATTTGGCTTTGCCCTGGTTCTTTATAATGTACAAAATCTGCCTCTGCAGAGATGGTGGAGCCCAAAAAAGGAAAAGCTGACTCAGACAGAATTCATCTTAGGGGCTGTGTCAACCACATGGGCTCCTCAGTGCCCATGAGAGAGCCAGAGGCAGAACCTTGCCCTTCGCTGAGGGACCTTGGTAAGATACCGTTGAATTGCGATTTCCCAGGTGGGTCTAACCCCAGCATTAGCTCCTTGCATCTTACAATTTGGCACCAGCATCCCTTGCTTCCTCCGTTACAGGGAAGGTGAACTGAGCCGTGGCTACAACGGAGATGCCATTTTTTTCCCATCCAAACCATCCCCTCCTCCTCCCCGCCCCCAAAGAAATTTTTCATGGAAAAGCTTCATTTTGAACAAAACACTCCTGAAATGAAACCTGAACATTTTTACTGACAATGGTTTTCAAAGACAGAAAGATTTTTGATTCTGGATTTTTGTTGAAAAACTGAACAATTTACATGGGGAATTTTTGGGGGGGGGGGGTGGGAAAAAATTTCCCACTGAAAAAGGTATTTTTCTCCCAGCGCTAGTTACAGCCTCGTGTGCCATCATTGTTCAGGTCTTTCAAAGACCTCGCCAACAAGGGGTGAGAATCGAGGACCAGATATTTCAAATGGAAAAAACAAGCAGCCAACGTGTTTTGGGGGAAGGGATTTGAGTCTATCCTTATGTATCCCAAAGGCACATTACTGCGCTCAAATGCTTTTTGCTTTGGCAGCACGTCTTCAGGTGCTTTGGCTTTGTGACAGAGGCAGCCGTAGGACCCAGGAGTCCACCTGTAAGAAAATCTACCTGCTGCAGACACAATGACTATGTAAGTCACAAACGCAGCTAGAACCACAGCCCATTTCTTGTTCTTAATTATTTGCATTACAGTAGCATAGAGAGCCCCCCCTTACCTCCCCGCAGTCAGGGTCCCACTGTGCCAGGTGCTGTACAAACACATACAGCCGCCCCTGCCCAGCTTACAATCTAAACAGACAGAGGGTGGGAGGGAAAACCAGGGCACAGAGAAGTGACTTGCCCATGTTCACTCAACAGGGCAGTGGCAGAGCTGAGCCTAGACCCCTCCCCCCACAGCTCTCCAGAGTCCCAGGCCACTGACCATATTCACCTCCAGAAGCAAAGGCTACGGAGAATTCCTTTTCCTGCTAGGAGTTGTAGGTTCCAGAGCCTCTTTGTCACTCCAGCCACTAGAGGGCAGCGCCACCTCCTCATTTATGCACAGGGACCCGGGATGTTATGCAACTCCCTCCGGCTCTAACTGATATACAGCACTTCCACTGTGCACTGCGGTGCGGGTCTCATGCAATTGATTTGACGAGACAACAATGCGCTTTCCTTAACAAGGGAGGAAAGAGAAGAGTGGATTTTTCCAGGCTCTCAGGAGGGGAAAGGTCACAGCTGGAGACAAACGTGACTGCCCCAATGCACTTAATGCAGTGAAGTCAAGCCACAGGAACAAGGCGAAGACTAAGATTAGAAAAGACGCGTGCTCTGGTTAGAGCTGTAGAAGGGTGGTAAAGTGCTGTAACGCCTTCCCTCTGGGTGACCTCAATTTCCATAAAACAGCATCTCACTCCCGCGCTTGAATGCTAATTTCCCTATAAAGGGACTCTACAGGGTAGGGTAGAGGGAACATTTTGCCAGGAATCCCTGTCACAAGTAAATCTGTAATCCCCAAACCAACCTGAGTTCAGCTCTCAAGTTGGACCAGGTGAAAGGGAAGGGTATATTTCACTGGCCTTTTCTGGTCCCTTACCCTCCACCTTTTTTCCTCTCCTTTTACCTCTTCAGTTATTTTTTGTTCCTTCCCCCTTTGCAGATGTGTGCTTTCAAAGACATCCCTGGGAGGAGAAGGGGAAAGCTACAGAAGCCTTTTTAAAAAATAAATACATTCTAAAAGCTCAATGCCTTGCTCGCTCAACGCAAAATTGAAAGCCTTGGAAATGTGCTTCCATTGCGTTCTTGAATGTCAAGGGAGCGTTATCTGGCCTTGCCCACAAAGAAGGAGCGCAGGAGCCTTGTGATATGCAATAACTAACTCAGCGTCTAATGGAAAATTATTTGCTCATGATATTTAATTAAATATGCAAATTTATGAACGGCCCCAAAATTGTCAAATAAAAAGGCAGCACTGTGGTGAATTTTTATTTGATTTACTTCCAGTGCTTATTCCCCACTTCACTCCTTTGCCTTGAATTAAATAGTTGGATATAGGGCACATGGTTTCTCATTCATTCTTTCCCAGAGCTTCCCCCCAGTGTGGCAGAAGCACCAGAACAAAGGGGCTGTAGTCCCCAGCTGTTGGCCAGTGGCACCAGGAAGAGGCAGATGGACATGTGCAAACTCCTTCCCCTTTTTGGCCTGCGTGTAGAAGATCCAAAATGCAGGAGGGCAAATCCTGCCTGCCAGAGCACCTAGTGTCCAGGACGTGAAAGTGGCAGGTAAACCTCCTGGAATGGACCTAACAGTGAGGACAATTAACCACTGGAGCAATTTACGAAGGGTTGTGGCGGATTCTCCATCACTGGCAATTTTGAAATCAAGGTTGGATGTTTTTCTAAAAGATCTACTCTAGCTCAACCAGGAGTTAATGCAGGGAAATCCTAGGGCCTGTGCTGTACAGGAGGTCAGACTAGATCAGCACAATGGTCCCTTCCAGCCTTATAATCTATGAGTCTAGTTCTGGTTACCATAAGAGATCTATGCAGCACAGCGGGGTAGTTGGGTAGTTCTCATTCCATCCGCTAGAGGACAGTGGTCCATATACACCCTTGCTTGTTTCCATAAACGTTCTCATACCGCGCTCATCACCTTAGTATCTGAGTGTCTTCCAACCGTTCATTAAACTATGTGACAGGCCCAGGCCCACTTCTGATTCAGTCCCCAGACGCGCTTGAGAAATCTGGGAGGCTCACAGACTGTTTGATGAAGCTGCGTATACTCCGGAGCTTGTAACATAACCCCACCTCTGGGGAACTTTGCTCCATTGCATGTTTTGGTTGGCTCCAGCCCTGAAAGGGTTAATTTTGACGTCTGTCAGGGTTCCCTCCCCACTCTGAACTCTAGGGTACAGATGTGGGGACCCACGTGAAAGACCCTCAAAGCTTATTTCTACCAGTTTAGGTTAAAACTTCCCCAAGGCACACATTCTTTGCCGTTGGAGGGTACGCTACCACCACCAAGTGATTTAACAAAGAATCAGGGAAAGGACAACTTGGAGTTCCTATTCCCCCAAAATATCCGCCCAAGCCCGTACACCCCCTTTCCTGGGGAGGCTTGAGAATAATATCCTAACCCATTGGTTACAAAGTGATCACAGACCCAAACCCCTGGGTCTTAGGACAATAGAGAAATCGGTCAGGTTCTTAAAAGAAGGATTATTATTTAAAAAAAAAAAAAGGGGGGGGGAGGAGGGTGGTAAAAATCACCTCTGTAAAATCAGGATGGAAAATAACTTTACAGGGTAACAAAAGATTCAAAAACACAGCAGAACTTCCTCTAGGCTTAGTTTCAAAGTTACAAACAACAGGAATAAACCTCCCTCCAGCAAAGGAAAAATTCACAAGCAGAACAAAAGATAATCTAACACGCCTTGCCTGGCTTTTAGTTACAATTTTTGTAATATGAGAGACTTTTAGGACGGTTTATAGGAGAAGGAGTTTTCTGACCTGATGCTTCTCTGCTTCCCAAGAGAACACACAAAACAAAGTCTTCCCCCCACCCCAAGATTTAAAAGTATCTTCTTTTCCCATTGGTCCTTTTGGTCAGGTGCCAACCAGGTTATTTGAGCTTCTTAACCCCTTACAAGTAAGGAGGAATTCTAGGCCACCCTTAACTGTATGGTTATGACAACATCTGACATGTTCAGCCGTTTCTCCTAGTTTCTGAGACAGCGTCAGAGGAGAGGGGTTATCCCATATCTGCCTGGCCCGGGGTTGTTACACCTTCCTAGGAAGGATCTGCTGCTGGCCACGCTCAGCGACAAGACTTGGGACTAGCTAGACCTTGGCTCTGATCCTGTCTGGCCATCCCTAAGAGAGTTGAAACTCATGTCCCAGGCTCATCGAGTGAGTCCAGGCAAGCTTGGGTATCACTTTCCAGCAAGTTGGCTGCCATCCGTGGAGCCGGGCTCAGGAATATTGATGGTAACTAAAACCTTCTTGGAAAGATTAGACATCACCGTTTCTTCGTGGCTGCTCTGAGTCTCTTCCCCACTCCAGTGTGGGTGGCGGTTACCAGATTAGGGAGCTCAAAAAAGAACCAGTGAAAAGGGTCCGTGTGAAGGAGACTAGCGTGTGGCTCAGTAACCATCTATCTATCTACCTTCATGCACACCCAGCTATCTCTGCCCATACACACCCATCCATCTCGGCTGCCATCCCACGTTCAGAACCATGAACTGACGGGCACAGAGCATTCCCCTCCCCACGCCCCTGCAGTAGAAAGTCAGGGAGCCACCAGTCATTTAAAGGTGCAGAGAGCAGAACACTCTCCTCTCCCCTCCCTTACATTACACAGGGACAGAATCACAGCAGTGAAGGGTGGGCTTGTGGCGAAAGCATTAGGCTGAGATTTGGGTTCCGTTCCACTGATGGTTTCCTCTGTGATCTTGGGCAAGTCACTTAATTTCTCTGTGCCTCATTTTCCCAGTCTGTGAAACTGGGTTAATAATTTATCCTCACCCTCGCAAACTCTTCAGCACAGGGACTGTCTCTGACCATGCGTTCAGTACTTAATTTGTGCCAGGGTTTGCCAGGGCTGAGCCCCGGCACCTCTGGGCCTGGCAATTCATAGCCCTGGCACCTCTGGGCTTGGCAGTCCATAGCCCCGGCACCTCTGGGCTTGGCAGTTCATAGCCTCGGCACCTCTGGGCTTGGCAGTTCATAGCCCCGGCACCTCGGGCTTGGCAATTCATAGCCCCGGCACCTCTGGGCTTGCTGCATCAGTTATGAAAGTAAAAAAATTGCTTGAGCCCTGGCACCTCTTTCATTCCAAATTAAGCACTGCATGAGTTTGCACAGCACCCTGCACAATGGGATCTTGATCTTGGCTGGGGCCTCTAAGCGCTTCTATAACACCCATAATAATACAGCGTGGCCACTTCAGGCACCACAACCCTTTAGACTCATCATTCTGTATCCTCTCGGCCTTGTGACACACCCAGCCTAAATGGCGTTGTTGGGTGTTTAGATGCTAGTGGGGAGGCAGAGCTGTGACATTTGGGGGGGTGGGGCAAACTGCTGGGGAGCAGAGCTCAGAGAAGGTGCATGTGGGAGGAAGGTCGTGAAGAGGAGGAGGACGCTGGGGTCTGGTCTCTGGCAGCCCCTTTATAAGAGGAGAGGTGGCAGGCAGGGATAACACTTGGTGTGGGGCGGGGGGTGCAGCTGAGTCAGCGATGTGATAGGCGCAATCACCTGGATTTCTGGGGCCTGGAGAGACCCAGGTGCGACGGAGGGGCTGGAGAAGGAGGGCCAGGCCCAGAAGGAAGCCAGGTGGTGTTTGATCGGGGAAGGCTTAGGGAAGGCAGCAGGAACAGGTCTGGGGGGGCTGGCAGGATGGGAGGGGCTGGGTTCTCTCAGCTGCGCAAGGCAAGTTAACACGCTGCATTTTACGCCACCAGAGACAAGCCCAATCGCTCTGGCTCGGCTCTGCAATAACATCCATCACCTGAGCTTCCTGGGGCGGACGTAATGGGTAATTTCATCGCAATTCGGCATGAATTATCGGCCGCGTTATGAAGTGTCGCAGTTCATCTCTGCTAGGAGATGGCCTGTGTCGGATTAGAGGCGATTATTTCCCACTCTTACCTCCACCTTGACAAGTCAGGAACTGCGGCAGCCAAGGGGTCTCCTCCTTCCCCCTCTGTACTTGCTTCCCTCAGCTGTGGGGCCAAGCAAAGCGAAGGGCTGCTCAGTATTGGCCTATGCCCCCCTCCTTCAGACACCTGCTTTTGCACATGCAACTACACGCTTATGCATGCCCAGTCACACTCCCACATGCTTGTTTGCAGTGTTTCACACCCATATGCACAAGTCCGTGCGTGCGCCCATAGCTAAACACACTCGTGTGTGCACGTCCATGCAGACCCATGTGCCCCGCACACGCACAGACATGTTCACACACACGTCTCCATCATGCACGTCGACACAATTCAGTGCAATGAGACGTCAATGGCGTGCCAAGCGATACGCCTTGGGAACACTTGTAACTAAGCACCAGACCCCCCCGGTATCTGTCAGAGCTCACTGTGCCCTCCCCCAGGAGAGGGTTACACACTCTATTTGGGCCTGATCCCCTGCGCCCTTTTGTCACCATTGTCCACTCGCAAACCCGCAGGCTGGTTGCTACTCAGTGCGGTAACGTATCTGCCATCTCACGCTGGTCGATGTGACGTCTTTTAGGCTTCCTGACAGTCTGAGGCACTTGCTCGCGATCCCTTGTATTTTGGACAGCAGAGCAGTGCTGCCAAGTCTGACGATTTAATGGTGCCTCTCAGGATATCTGGTGCTTTTCGTAAAGCCTCAGCTCCTGGAGTCTATGGTACACCCACACCTTGAGTTTTGCATGCAGTTCTGGTCACCCCATCTTAAAAAAGCTTTATTGGAATTGGAAAAAGGCCAGAGAAGGGCAACAAAAATGATTAGGGGTGTGGAACAGCTTCCATGTGATTCAAAAGATTGGGACTGTCCAGTTTAGAAAAGCGATGACTAAGGGGGATAAGATAGAGGCCTATAAAATCATGACTGGTGTGGAGAAGGTGTACGGGGAAGTATTCATCCCTTCACATAACACAGGAACCAGAAACTACTCAATGAAATTAATAGGCAGCAGGTTTAGAACAAACATAAGCAGAGGTGATGCATGCGGGGGGAGGTCTTGTGCCCCCCCCCTTCCAGATTTGCTGCCTGACTTATACTTAGCATGCTCACACTGAACGGGCACAGTCAGTAACACTGCTGAAGCCGGCTGCCCTCCCTCTGCCCCCACCCCCAGTATCGGCAGGCATGGGTCATCTCTGAACATAAGGAAGTACGACTTCACACAACACAGAGTCAACCTGTGGAACTCATTGCCAGGGGCTGCTGTGATGGCCAAACTATAACTTGCTTCAAAAAAGAATTATAAAAGTTCATGGAGGACACGTGCACCAACGGCTGTTAGCCAAGATGGTCAACGATGCAACCCCATGCTCTAGGTGTCCCTAAACCTCCAATTGCCAGAAAATGGGACTAGGTGACAGGAGATGGATCACTCAGTAATTGCCCTGTTCTGTTCATTCCTTCTGAAGCATCTGGCACCAGCCACTGTCCGAAGAGAAGATACTGGTCCATTGGTCTGACCCAGTACGGCCATTCTTATGGTGTCATGGGATGATGACAGCTTAAATTAAAAAAAAAACATGTTTCTAACTCTCGTGTTTGCAGAGAAAAGCTTGAAAACATGAATGCCTTAAAATTATGGCACCAAGAGGCAAATAAAAACAGCCCCATGTTTTTAAAATTTCATGGTTTTTAAGCCAACCCCATGATGTTTGAAGGGTTGAGGTGGGCAGAGCTGCTGGGAGAGGGAATGCCTTTCTGGCTCCGTCTCTCCTCTTGCATTGGAAGCTCCCCTCTGGGTTTGGGCCTCCTGGTGTCGATCTCTCGTTGATGCTCACTGATCCTGGATCTGGCAAGAGGCTGCCTTAGCTTTGCACAATTCCCTGCAGCGAGGTATCTGCACGAGAGACAGGTCTGGCGTCTAGCTCCATCCTGGGTTTAGTCTGTTCTTCCCAGTGACTTGCAGACTGGTGCTTTCCTTCAATTCAATGAGAGTTTATGGGCCTACCAAGCAATCCGAGTGCTGCCAAAGCATGAGCGAGACGGACCCCCGGAGGGATCTGTCCGCCAGGCACACGCTTCCTCCCACAAAGCCGCCCTCTGAGTTATTCCAGCCTCCTATGCTCTTGGATATTTAAGTCTAGTGAGTGGTGCTGAGCGGAAGGTCCGTTTCTTTCCCAGCTTGGTTCCTTTCATGGGAAACTCTCAGACAACGAGCTCTCCACTTTGAGCGTCCCGTTCTGAGCGGGTCAGGGTGGGGCGAGACCACACAGCTTCCTATACGGCTGTCGCTGTCTCGGTGACCAAACTCTGCTTTCCATCAAACTGCCCCAGCACTTGGCCGACATCAAGAACCAGATTCACTGCATCGCAAACCACCCTCCAGGAAACCCAGGACCTGCTTTTCTCTCCTCTTCAGCCAAGAAACCTGATATCCCCCACGTGCTGGGAGTGGCCTGGAATTTCGGAGGGTAAAAGGGCGACGCCGGAGCGGTTTGGCCTTTGCGGTGCCACCAGCTGAACTGGCTGCGGCTGATCCACACGGCGCTAGGCGTAAGGAGACGAAGGGATTGCTTAGGGCCCCGAACATCTGGGGCAGGGGGGCTATTAATTATTAGTATGTGTAGTGGGAGGACCCCAAAATATTCCTTCTTAGGGTCCCCAATGGGCTAGCACCAGCAGTGAAGGCCTGTACTGTATGCAGCCGGCTTCCCCGCAGTTTACATTGTTATGCAGCATGCACCTTGAGGTCAGCTGGAGGGAGAGGGGGGAAAGCCGAAAAAGCTGGAGGGAGAGGGGGGAAAGCCGAAAAAGCTGGAGGGAGAGGGGGGAAAGCCGAAAAAGCTAGCAGCCTCATTATGCTAAGGGAGCTGCATTCAGCTGGAAGAGTGTGAGCCCTTCTTGGTAATTGGAGAGGATGGAGAATTGCAGGGGGATGGTGAGAAGTCCTTGTCTCAAGGGCATCAGATAACACTTCCCAGGATGTCCCCAGGGCTGGTGGAAAGAGGGGATTAAAGGCCTGCTGATTGGCAGGAGGTGGAAGATAAAAACTGGAGGGCGGGGAGAAATAGGGGAGGGAGGGGGGACAAGGGCCTCAGAGGAAAAGGCAATCTTCAGGGAAAACAGAGAGGCTGGGCAGAGGTGTGGTTCTCAGTGATCACTCAGTGGGTAAGGCGCTCACAAGAGCTCTGCTCTGTTCTGTCTGGTTCCATAACAAGAGCTTCTTGGAGCCCTGCCCGGAAGTTCAACCCTTAAAGGCATAGTCTGCCATACCACAGAACACACAATGGACAGAGACATATGGGGACCCCAGTCTTGGGAGAGTCACTGGTCCAGATTCTCATGGGTATAAGTCAGTGGAGCTCCACTGGAGTTTGCTCAGATTCACACCAGCTGAGGACCTGGTCCATCGTCTCTTGCGTGCGTGTCCATGTGTGTGTCCATGCCCGTTCCATGGGCTCTTCCTATAGATGTGGGGGTGTCTGCGTGTTCTGTATAAAAAGACAACCTGGAAAGTACACTATCTTTAGAAAGTGAAGCACTCCCAAGTCAGGAAATGTCACCCCAAGGCCCAGGTAATGCCCACGCAACCTGAATTCTGCACCCTAGAGCATACGTGTTAGGAAACCAGGCCTGATTCTCCTCTCACTTACACTAGTGGTAATCAGAAGTAATGCCATTGTGATCAGTATAAAACTGGTGCCCAAGAGTGCAGAATCAGGCCCACTGGCTTCAACTATGGATCACTGGTGGCAAAGGTTGGATGGCACCTGGTTAACGATGCAGCCGTGAGTACTGAATGCCGCCAGGCTTGACATTTTGGATAGGGAGGTTGAAAAATATTGAAGTGCTGCCTAACTCCCTGTATTCCTTCCAAACTACACACTGAATGCGGCAGGGGCCCTGCAGTTAAAACCAGGACGTGATCCTGTCATCAAAGGATGTATATTGTACAGGCACGAGGGGTAGAGTTAAATGTGCCCGCCTTTTCATGTGCTTCGCTTTGCAAACTTGGAATGAGATTTTCTAAGCTGCCTAAGGGAACTGGAAGTCCAGTACCCCTGAGAAATAAATCCCTGTTGAAAATCTCAGGCTTAAAGTTCTTTTAACATAGTGTTTTCGCATAGGCGTTTCCTAGGTTGGGCTTGCAAAAGACGAACCCAAAGACATTCTATCCTTTGGCACTGTTTGCGGTACAGCGGTAGATTTCTCTGCACAACATAGACACTCACCGAGGCACGGGCTCTTCTTCTAAAGCACTGCCTCTTCAAGTGTGCAGTTTTGAGCATTAAATGAGGTAGGGCTGTTATGAAGCCCACCCTCATTCACTACCTTAGGTGCCTATATGACTCCCATCACCAGAGCATCTGAGCACCTTACAAGCTTTTGTGTATTTAACCTCACAACACCCCTGTGAGGTAGAGAAGTACTATTAATTCCATTGGCTTGATGGGAAACTGAGGCACAGAGAGGCTAAGTAACTTGCCTGATGTCACACAGGACTCCTAGGCTGGGCTCTAACCACAGGACCATCCTGCCTGTCAAACACATCATAGATCATATCAACATATCTTTGTAAAGTTAGGAAGTGGGACATCCAATCAGAGACGAGCAACCATACCATGTGACTCGGGTAGCCCCTCTCACGAGTTGAAAGAGGAATTACAAACATCAAGCACACAGAGATTGGTACTAACAGTGCTTTGCAGAGTATCTCAGAGATTCCAATATGTGTCTTTTATAAGGTCTGATGTACAAGTATGAACTATAAATGACTTCATGCGAAATCCTCATCCCTTCATAAACTAAAAGGCCAAGTTCTACAAATAAATTGTCTGCAATTAATAGTTCCACCAGCTCTAGGCTTCCCCATCTTTGATTACTGCACCAGTTCCTAAACAGTCTACACTGAAATCAGGGGCGTTAGTCCAGATTTGCAGCATCTTACCTGTGAGTTTAGCCCATTGCTTCTCCACATGTTGACAAGGATCAGGAAGTCTTTGCAGGGAGGTCTGTGTTGGTGTTTACTGGCATGGGGAGAAACCCCCTAAATACTTTGGGATGCACACATCTGAAAATAGATGCGAAGACCAGACTGACCTGGTGCTAGAAGCCAGACAACAGCTGAAGTATTAGCTGATCTCTGCAAAAATTATAAGCAAAGCAGCTTCCAATTTGCCTCAGGTTCCTCATGGAATATGCCTTATTTGATTGCCGGCTCCCTAGGTATGTTGTTGATTATCACTTCTGTTTGTTTACACGTCTGTCTGAAACAGGGCGAGGAAATCTGTCATTCATGGCTGTGAGATACAGCAATACATTTATCCTGGCTAGATACTGCGGTTCTGCGCTGCTAAATGGCATGCTTTGAAGTCAGCACCCCTGATTTCAGCTTGATCGTATCACTGGCTCTCTGGTGGGGCTGGGGCCGTATCCCGCCGTGCAAATGAAATTCAGGCAACTTAACAACAGTGAAAATGTGCGCGCTTTGTGGGAGGGGAGAATCTTCATGCCATTTTATGTTCACCTTACTCTACCTGTGACGGTTATTACTCTAGAGGATGTTATTTGCTTGTACAGCTGTGAGGCTTTTCGGGGGGCTGAAAGGTGGATGGAGGCAGAGAGCTGCAACACGCAAGTCCTGATCCAGTCTAGTCTCACCCTGTGACATACATGGAGAGAGGTTCCAGTTCCTGGCACTGTGATTGTCCAAGCCCCTGTAGTCAGTTCTAGGAGCATTCGCTGGAGAAGATGGAAACCTGCAAATGGGAAATATGCCATAGAGCCATCAGTGTGGGCTTTTATCTGTCTTCAGCTTGTGTTGTGCTGGTTGGCTACATGATCACAGTGGGCCCTTCTGGGCTCCCAATCTATGGATCTACATAGAAAAGTTGGACCAGTATAAGCTAAGAGGTGAATTTAAACCAATATAGTTATGTAATATAATGCCCTGTGACCTGGGTCGCTCCTAGCCTTGGGACAAACCACCACCAAGTCCTGGGTCTGGTGTCATGAAACAAAAGTCCCACATCCAACCTACCTTCTCGCAGGGAGGGTCTGGCAGCGAGCGCTGGAGATCTGCTCCCCTCTGCCTCTTGCTAAGCTGGGCTCGCCCCCTTTTATGCCCTCCCTGCAAGTCTGACACCTATTGCAGAGGTAGCGGGCGCGGGGCTGACTGAGCCCACAGCAGCTCGTTAACCCTTTCCTGGCCAATGGGGGTTTCTGTACCCCATCCCACTCCCCAGGTGGACGCCCTGAAATATGAGGGTCTTTTTGTTTAGCTCATGTCGCTTTGGAAGGGGTTTAAGCAACAAACAAAAGGAGCCCGCTTGCTCCAGATTAAGTATGTCCACATGCTATAACTATATTGAGTATATTTATAGTATAGTTATCCTGGTATCGCTGGTAAAACTCTCCCATGTAGACAAGCCCTAGGTCTACAGCAGCATTCACTGTATGTAGGGTCAGATTCTCCCCTCTGTGTAAATAACCTGCACAGAGGTAAGAACTCCAGGAGAGTTGACTCGTGAGTCATCGATGTAACCCATGGGTGAGCGTGTGCTATAGCCCCCTTGCCCCCTGGTGATACTCTTCAGGAGATACGTGTTGCTATTATCATAGAATCATAGAAGATTAGGGTTTCGAAGAGACCTCAGGAGGTCAATCTCTCCAATCCCCTGCTCAAAGCAGGACCAACCCCAACTAAATCATCCCAAGTTATAAAGATTTAGCTCATTTGCGCTTTTAGCTCTGACCGTCCGTGGTTCAATCCCTGGTGTGTCAGCCCATGTGGCATAAATCAGAACCACATGAAGAAAAAAAAGGTGAGCTTTTAGCATGTTAATAGCCTAGCGTAGACAAGGCTTTCATGTGTTAGCTGGCTGAGGTAAGCTGAGGTGTGTCAGCTGGCTGAGGCTCCCCTAGGTTATGCTTCTCCATCCTCCATCAGCTGGTCTTGGTGTTCTGAACATTCTGGTGCCAGGGACATGGGAGCAACACTTGGTGCAACATACCACGGGACGGGGTGGATGCTCCATCACTCGGGGCCTTTACGTTCACACTAGCTCAAGCAGAAGTTCAGAAGTTCTTGGTTTGATGCAGGGATTACAGGGCGCAATACCATGGCCTGTGCTCCGAGAGAAAGAAGGCAGGTGAGGTCATAACTTTGATTGGACCAACTTCCGTTGGTGGAAGGTACGTGCTTGCGAGCTACTCGGATCTCTTCTCCAGGTCTGGGGAAGGGAGAGCAGTGTCTGAGCAGAAGGTGAGACCAGCTGATCGCAGAGGTCCTTTCTGGCCTTGGAATCAATGACGCCAAGGTCAAAGCCACCCCTGGAGGACACAAGGGAGCAGTCTCCATCCTCCTGGATTCCTTCTCCTCCACTCCCCCATGTTTTCCATTGCGCTGAAGTTTGTTTTGCTTAATCCATTGTTAGATCCTGCTGTGACTTCACTCATGGCAATCATTACTTCCTCCCAGACGGGGCAATCTGTCTGGAGATTGCATCCGTATGATAATGCAGCCATGCTGGAGACGCTCCACGGCTGGCTGAAATTTGATCTGGCTGACTACGGGGAACAATCACGGCAGGAATCATCCCGGGATGGCCCGTTAGCATAATGAGCATGCCGTCGCTCTAATAAATCAATAAAATTACCCTTTGGAATCTGTTATTACCAAGGAAATATCTATTTTTCTGGTACAGAGCTTGCGGTAAAGCTCTCATCGTCTGAGCATGGAGAGTTCAAGTGGTGATAAAGACACAGCTCTGGGATGGCAGAAGAGGGATGAAAGGCTGGGGTTCCTTCTTCTAAAACCTCATTGTTGGTGTTTGGTGCTCAGTTGCAAGGTGAGGTTACATCCAGCCTATGCACTTACACCATATTCCCCCTTTGCCCACTGTAATCAGTCCTAAATCCCCCACCTAACTGGCGCAAACTCAGCTCCTTCCTGCCAGGGAAACATAATCAAATGGATTATAAATACCATTTTTAATATTTCGGGCCCTGACTTTTGGGTGCATCTGAGTGCTGCTCAGGGCAGGATACAGGGACTGGATGCCATCATTGCATGCTGGCCCTTGGCATAAAGTAGAGCAGCCTCAGGGCTGCTTCTTCTCAGCATGGGTTTGTAACAATCCCCAAGGGATTATTGTTCCTGCTAGGAATCATCGGAGTGCAGTGTGCTCTGCCCTCTGCCTCTCCAGCATAGCTCCAGCAACATCCACGATACCTGATGAGGGGTAGAGGAGATGGTATAGAGGATCTCTAGGCTGGCTGGGGCTTCTTGTTCATGTAAGGCAATTTAACAGCCCCTTTGAATGGGCTGAGTGCCTCTTGCTGCAAAAACAAGAACTAAAGGAGAATCTGTTAGCAATGTTAGGACAATGACACACAGCTGAGAAGTTCCAGTTCCATCCAGTCGAGGGCAGCGGTATGCACGTGCACACACAAGCCCAATACAACTCTCTCAGCGGGTGAATTAATTTTTAATTTTTCAAGAGGACGCCCTCGCTAAAGCCCAACGTTAATTTTGGTGGTGCTTGCTGTGCTGGTTGTCCTGCTGAGCGCTGTTCAGAGGTGCCAGCAGGAAACAATGCCCTGTGCTTCTGAGCTCATTGTGAAAGGACTTAGGAGAGGTGAACAAATCCTCCCGAAATCCGATCAGGACACACTGCATACTAGAGATTGGCCATCCCCAAATGGTTCAGGGGTGAGATCTGGACAAGGCTATTTCCTCCCCAGTACAGGCCTTGCCAGTTTTCCATTCCTCTGTCCCATCCAGGGTGGCCCAGCGTAACAGGCCTCAACACCCTTCAGCACGCTGTTGCCCCCCTTACAAGTGGTACGTGCTGGTGATGACACACCTGTGTTCCGTACTCTCCCACTCCACTTCCAGGTGCCTTCCAAGAGGTCGGCTAGCATCTGCCAAGCCCGGGCTTGCCTGGGACCTGGCTATGTCTGAAACCACCTCTATCTAGCCCTATGCTCCAGCTGCATTTTGCTAGGAAATTCTGTGCATCTGATTCTGATCTCAGTTTTTTAAACTCCATCGTCTTCAACGGAATCATTCCTGATTTAGGACAGTGTAAATGCAATCAGAATTAGACCCATTGACTTCAGGGAAGTCACTCCTGATTTACATTGAGGTCCTTGGCATCTAAACCAGGAATGAACTTAAGGAGGCAGAAAGTAGAGTGTGAAGAGATATAGAGGGTGAAGAAGCCTCCTTACCTGGTCCAAGCAGAGCCAGAAACACACGGGGGAGTGGAAATGAAGAGCAAAGAGGTACAAGCGTCCTTCTACTTCAGAAAAGCTCCCGATCAGCTTCTGATCCAGACGTGCGTGCCCCAAAGCTCAGATCGGGGTTGGCTCAGGCAATCAGGCTATGGCAATGCTGCACACCACCACCGGCGCCATGTAGGGTATGTGTAGCTACACGCCGGAGTGAAAAGCCAGCTGCGTCCACGCTGCAGCGTGCAGCTACGTGCCTCAGTGAAAGGCTCTGACTGCATGCATCAGTGAAAGCCTTTGCCAGAGACTTTCCCCACTGCCTCCCCTCTACCAGAGCCTTTCCCCACTACTGGAGTCCTTCCCTGCAGCAGGGAAAGACTCTAGCAGCAGGCAGGTGCTGGGACACTAGGCTGCTAAAAATAGCAGTTTAGATGCGGGGAGGATTGACGTGTAGAGAGCCATGTAGGGTACATACCCACGGGATTCAGGCATGTCCCTCGTTGCCTAAGCAATGCCTCACCATCTACATTGCTGTTTATACCCACGCAAGGGGGGCGTGCCATGTCTATACACGGTACACCACAGGAAAGATTCAGAGTAGCAGCCGTGTTAGTCTGTATTCGCAAAAAGAAAAGGAGGACTTGTGGCACCTTAGAGACTAACCAATTTATTTGAGCATAAGCTTTCGTGAGTTACAGCTCACTTCATCGGATGAGTGTGCCACTTAGACATACCCATAAAGACATTACTGGCCTCTCTTTGACATTCAGACACACCTCTGTATTTGGATCTGATACTGGATTGGACCCACCTCTACCTTTCGAGACTCCGAGAGGCCAAGTGATGACTTCGTATTTAATCCAAACCTGTGGGTCGGCCCCTACCAGTCCCCAGCCTGAGGTTTGTTGAGCTCAGAGCAGGGCCTCACTCACATAGGGCCATGGCTGCCTGTGAAAGCCGTGTGCATTTTTACTAGCCATGCTTGAGGCATGCACACCTCAGCTGACCAAAAAACTGGGTCTTGAGCTCTTGGCCTTTTGTTCCCCAGAGGCTTCAATCCTCAAATGGTCTGGTTTGTAGTGTAGGCTGGATCATGGCAGCTCAGCTTTAAACATTGTAGAGTGGAAAGTGCACCTGCAGCGAGCTACCAATCACCAAGGATGCTGGAAATCTACAGATTAAAAACTGGCCTCTCCTCGGTCGCTGTTGCTCTCCTGCTTCCTCACATTCTGATTCCTGGGGTTCACTGCTCCTCTCCCCAGGCTGTTTCTTCATCTAATGCTGCAGAGCAAAGCCTAAAAACGTTCAAATGGAGATGCGGGCTCCTTTGGAAATTTATTGTCTGTATATATAGTCGAATTCTGAGGCCACACCAATGATAAAAGGTTTAAAAAACCGTGACCAGTGAGGAAAGGTTGAAAGACCTGGACACATTTAGCCTAGAAGAGAAGACTGTGATAATAGTCATCAAAGGTGGTTATAAAGAGGATGGCAGTCAATTGCTCTCCAGGTACACCAAAGGTAGAACAAGAAGTCATCGAATCAGTTTGCATCAAAGGAGATTTAGGGTAAAGATTAGGAAGATCATTCTAACTATAAAAATAGGGAAGCACTAGATCAGGTTAGCTAGGGGCTTGTGGAATCCCCGTGACTGGTAGGTTTTAAGGACAGATTAGCCAAATACCTGTCAGAGATGGTCTAAGTTTACTTGTCCTGTCCCCATGCTGGGGGGGGGTGGGGGGAAGCGAGTCAGCTGTGGGATTCTAATTCTGAAGCTGTTGGTACATTCGCACACTTGGCATCTAGACAGAGTGAAAGCCACTAATAGTCTATAGCCAGGTGCGTTCATGGATGACTGCACCTGGGATTTTATCTGGCGTGGTTCACAGCTTTTACAATTGGTAGCTTTTTCTTTCTTTATTTATTTTTAAAACCCAACAACAGCAGGATTATGCTAAAAGCCCTGCACTGGGATGTTAACTCTGTCAAGTAACAGGGGAGCTGCCCAATCAGAAGGGGCGATTGTGATCATTTAGTCTGAGCTCCAGCGTACCTCAGAACAGAGCATTTCGCCTAGTAATTCTTGCAGCAAGCCCAGTAATTTCTAACTGGAGCTTATCAGTTCGTAAGACATACAGCCTTGAAATGGAGCCTCCAGCTACCTGCGTCTTGTTCTTTAGTTGTCTGGTGGTTTGTATTGTGATCTCTCCCTGTCAGAGATCAGGGCCCTATTGTGCTCAGCACAGTACACATTCCGAACAACAAAGTGGTCCCTAGCACAATCTGTGGCCGCCCCTTTACACCCCCCCGCCCCAGTCAAACATGGCACGGCAAGCGCTCCGTGCCTCAGTTTCCTCCTCTGAGGCCTGTCTTGTCCACAAGAGCCAGTGCTGGTGACATGGCTTAGCCCTCTGGCCAAGTCACTAAACAAATTTAACGCCTTCCGGGGTGACAAAAGTCCAACTCAAAATCTGAACCTACAAAAGGTTCTTCTGCCTCGGTTGGACCACTCTTCAGCCGGCTTCTGGGCTCAGTGCTCAGCCCCTTCTGGGCTCCCTTTGAGTCTTTCCCTGCTCTGTTCCTGTGCCCTGACTCCCAGCTGCTGTCCCTGGAGTCCCTCTCACTGTCTGTCACTCGCTGGAGTTCCCAGCTTCCTGCAGACCCTACCTGGGGGCCTCCCACAGGAGCCTGCCCCGTCCTTCCAACTGAGTTCTCTCAGCCTGTCACTAGTCCAGCCCCTCAAGCTGTGAGCCAGCTGACTATGGGCTAATTGAACAGGGTAGCTAACCCAAGGCCTCCTGGCCCTTAAAGGGGCAGGGCGCCCTGTTACCGGCCCTTGCCCAGGAGAATTTACAGTCCAGCACAACACAGGTGCTGACTTTTATTTTTTTCCCAGGGGTGCTCCACCCCCCCTCCACCCCGAGGCCCTGCCTCTGTTCCGTGCCCTCCCCGACGTCCCACCCTCACTCTACCTCTTCCTGCCCTGCGCTCTGCTCCCTCCCCCATTGCCCCCCGTCTGGCCACCACTCACTGCCCTCTGCCCTCCCCCGAGCGCCTCCCGCCAGGTGCAGAACAGCTGATCAGAAGCCCTGCCCGACAGGGCTGCTGGGTGCTAAGCACCCCCTACATTTTTTCCATGGGTGCTTGAGCCCTGGAGCACCCATGGAGGCAGCACCTATGGCCCATAAAGGTAGAACAGATGTACCTGGCAACTGACACTTCCTTACGCGGTCTCCTTCGCGTCTTGCCCTCGTCCTTGTGGGTTTCAGGATGGACTCCGAACGTCCACATCTCCTCACCCAGCCTGCTTCTTCTTCTGGGCCCTCAGGTCCCAGTTAACAGCTCGGAGCCTTTCAACTGAATCAGTTCCCCATTTCCTCCTAAATAATAATGTGAAAGAAAACCCTGCCTTCCTTCCACAACTAAGCAGCAGCGTGAACGCCCCTTTATTCTGCCACGGGGACATTGACGTCTGCAGGATTTAAGGCCCAGATCCTCAAAGGTATTGGGGCTCCTAACTTCCATTAACCTCGGTCTAAGTGGCACACCAGCTTTATGCTAGCCTGCATTCAGGAGTGAGACTGGCAGGATTTGGCCCCCTTTGCAGACCCCAACAGCACTGAATGTAGGTGGGTGGGAAAGCTGTATCTTGGCTTGCGTGAGGTAACTCACTGGGACAGTTTTCTTCCCTTTTCTTTTTTCAGGCTTGATCTTTGCGATGAGCGTAAAAGCGGAGAAGATTCTAGCTAGGGGGAGAGCCACCTTCCACTGCAGGGAGCAAATCGTCGGCAGTCTCTAAGGTGAGCTGGCGGAGTTCAGTGCCAACTGGCAGCTCTGCTTCTGGGCAACCTGCAATGGCCAGCGTATGTTCAAAGGTGGCTACGGCATCTGTACTCTGCCCAGGACAGCTGTTCTAAGCTACAGCTGAAGGGGCAGAGAGGGGGAACCAGTCCGGCAATTACTCTGCATTATCTAGTGCTGGAGGTCAGGCTCTGGGCTTCTAAATGCAGAGCAAAAACCAAAGCGAACCACCTGGGTGGGGAGTCATAAAAACCTACATTTGAAAGGTAAATGTATTAGGCTCTGAGATTTCTAATGTGCCTTCCCTCAAAGTCAATAAACCTGAATACTCACAGGGTGGGGGATACAATGTACCCCAGTGCATGGGGTTCACAATCAGTCTTTGTGCACCCTATACCTACTTAAGCCCCACACTGAAGATTTAAGCGGTTGCCCCTCTGCCCAGGGTGAATTTCACCTTAGACGCGATCGCTGTCTAGGCAGCTGGTTAACATGGACTGCCATTTCTGAGCCACACAAGATACATACACACACAAACAAAAATCAATTAAGAAGAGCTGGCTAATAATGACTGCAGTGAAACTCTGGATGTAATTAAGGATTTGCTAGGGAGAAAGCGCTGCATCTAAAGGCAACACGATTTGGTGACTCAGTTAAGCTGCCCTCTCTTTGATACGGAAGGGATCTTTCTGTGAAGTGTGAAAACGACCCCACGGAGAGGAATGAAATGTCTGTGGCCATTATCTGCTGATCATGTGAGATGCAGTAGATCCAAAGTTACTGCTCCTGGATAACAGAGATGGGCATATCATCGATACCATAAAATGTACCATAAACTAGAGAAACAAGAGATTTGGGGATACAGCAGATTGCTCCAGGGACTCGTAATAGAACCACTTTGATCTTTAGGTTGCTGATCCAAAGCTAGCCTGAGAGGGTAGTGACTAGAGCTAACCAAATTAATAATTGTCTCAATGTCTCCTTGTGCTCCCCTGTCTGTCTTGGAAGCTCTTTGGGGCAGGGACCATCTGTTTATTCTGTGTTTGTCCAGTGCCTGGCCAGAGCTGAGGCTCTTAGATGCTATTGCCATACAAATAAATTATTATTCATTGTTATTGGATGAATCACTCCTTTGTTCCTGTTGGCGAATCTCAGCTGAAGAGATCTTTCTCCGCTCGCATCTTCTCTCTCCCTCTGCTGTTACTTAGCTCAGCAAAGTGTTCTGGGACACGGCTTCCATGCTGGGGGCGCTGGGCCAAATCAACCTCTATTCAACGCTGTCTGGCTTCTCCCAGCGCTGGAGCCAGGATGCTAGACTCGGTAGACTGACGGTCTGACTTGGTAGGGCAGCTCCGAAGACCCTCAAAGGGTAGGTCTACATTTGTGCTAGGTGTGTGATTCCCAGCCCGCGTAAAAACACTCACCTCAGCTGCGCTCGGGGCTGTTCGGGCAAACTGCCCGAGCACACACCCGGGGGTCACACAGGACTGTACTCAGGGCAGCTAACTTGTGCCGCCACGGACACGCTGCTATTGGTAGGCATTAGCTCAAGCACAGCTCACCTGGGAGTGCCTCCACGCACTGGGAATCACACCTGCCAGCGCCAGGGTAGAAATGGCTTCCACTAGTAGAAGGGTGTGATCCGGAGAGGAAATGGAGAGAGCCTCTTGCAGGGGCCTCTGCTCTAGAGACAGGATGAGCCCAAAGCAGTTACTTTGGATCTGGACATCCCTCAAATTTTCCCCGGGCACCCCTGAAATGTGCATTGTGGGAATTTTGCACAGATCCCTCTCTTCCTCTTTTCCTTTTGATAATGGGCTGAGCCAAACCTTAAAAACCAGACCTTCGGGCTCTGGGCAGTGCAGAGCTGCATTAGTCAGCCTGAGCCCTCTCGCGGCTTGGGAAGGCAGCGTGGACTGGCCTTCAGGGCAGGAGTCAGGACGCCTGGGTTCTGTTCTGGGCTCACCCACCCATCTCTTCGTTGCTGCAGGGGTCGGCACAGGGGCAGAGAGGAGACAGCCTGTTCCTTGCCTATTCAGGGCTCTGGTTTTGACCTACGCTGCCTGGCTGCTGCAATGGCTCCTCTGGGCTGGTGCAGAATTGCCAGGCTGCAGGTCCACCCCAGCCGTGCCTGCTCCTACCACCGGTCTGGAATACTCCCAGTGCTGGGAGCAGTGTCAACCTGGTGACACTGCCTCCTGCACCTGGACAGGGCAGTCCTCTGCAGGGAGGGCTACAGCCAAAAGGATGGACTGGGGCTTGCATCATTCCGTGCCTCAGTTTGCTCCAGTGTAGCACGGGGGTAACGACACCCCCCTTTTTTTGTACACGTAGGGGGTAAAAAGGCAGCAGGTGCTGTTATTGTTGACCTCCAAGTCTCTGCTTTGCACTGTTTCTAAAATCAATCTGAATCTAACTAGGACCGAATGCATCTGCTGCATGTCACTGCAGAGACCCTGTGAAGCCCCAGACTATTAATTGGCATGTGTGTGATTACCGCTGGGATTTCATTTCAGCAGCCTGCTGTCCAAGTTGTCACATGAAATCACTGCAGAGCATGGTGTACAAGCCCTCACTGCTTCTGACAGTGTACGGGGTGGGGGGAAGGGAAGGCAAAGCAGAGCAGGGCATCTAGATACGTGGCACCCTGCTCGTTTTGGGGGAGCCCACCCCAATCAGAAACGGGTGCTGGGATGAGTTTGCTGTAGCTGCTAGGTGAGATCTCAGGCAACGTATTTCAGGAACCGCCGGCAGGTGCTTGAGGCTGGCATCCAGGAGGGGGGCGCAGCAGTTTGGCTCAATGCCTATGCTACACCCACAGAGCACTTGGGGGTTGGTTTGACTGGAGCTAGAACTGAGCAAAAACATTTCAAACAAACCATTTCTTTTTCATTTACAAATGTATTTTGGGAGACCCAAAATTATTTGTTGAATTCGGGTCAAATTGGATGAATAGTTTTGGCTTAAAAAAATAATCAGAAAGGACCTAACCCTTTTGGTTTCGACACAGCCATTTGAAATGGCCTTTCAGTTTCAAATTCGGCCAACTAAAACGGAAAAAAAAAAAGAGTGAAACACCTGAAACAGCCAAATCAAGACCAAAATCTCGACAAAAAATGGATTCGAGTTGACTCGAAGCGTTTTAGTCAATCCAACAGCAAATTTTTCAAATTTTTTGATTCAACTAAACGTTTTGTTTTGAGTCGACGCAGAATTTGGGGAGAATTTTACAGTTCAGCCCCTGCACCAAAAAGCCTGCTAACGATTCACTCAGCTCTAATTAGAGCCCACAACTGGGCAGCACTTAGTTGATACAGATTCTTTTCCCAACTGGGCTATTGACACATCACTTGAACTTTCTCTCTGCCCATTTCCCTCTTTGCAAAGTAGGGATGATAATATTTAGTAACGTGTGAGCGAAGGTTCATAGGATTAATTCGCCTGTAGAGTGCTTTGACAGCTTCGGACAGGGTAAGAAAAGGCCAGACTACGATTATGATTGTTGCATTTGTTAAGACAAAGTAGATGCGATATGTGGAGCTGGAAGGTTACTTACCTCGTAAACTCTTCAGTGCAGGAACCAATCCTCTTTTCATTACGTATTTGCACAGAGCCTAACGCAACAGGGCCACAATCCCTGCTTGAGGCTTTGCGAGGCTACCAAAATCAGGCATAGGATGAGGATGATGTAGGAAAGCAACTGGCCCCCCAAGCCAGGCAAAGGGAGTCTTAGGCCTGGTCTACACTGGGGGGTGGGGGGGGTCGATCTAAGACACGCAACTTCAGCTACAAGAATAGCGTAGCTGAAGTCGACGTATCTTAGATCGACTTAGAATCACTTACTTTGTGTCCTCGCGGCGCGGGATCGACGGCCGCCGCTCCCCCGCCGACTCCGCTTCCGCCTCTTGCCCTGGTGGAGGTTCCAGAGTCGAGGGCAGAGCGATCAGGGATCAATCACTACCCACCAATCCGGCGGGCAGTGCAGACGTGGCCTTATTATCCCCTTTGGGCAGATGGGGAGCTGAGGCTCAGAGAGACTGAGTGACCTGCCCAGCACCACAAAGCCTGTGGCAGAACCAAGTGCTACCGTACAGCTTTAACCACAAGGCCGTGCTCTCTCTCATAGGCTGAAGCTAACCTACCTGAGCATGTCCCTTACTGGACAAGGATCAAGGCTGGGTCATACGAGTGATAGAGTTGTCGGCTCCCATGGGACCTAGCAATCGGATATTTACGTCAGCATGCACAGCCTATAGAAACACCAGATGGCTGTCACCCTGGCTCATCTTTCAGGCTCATCAATGCTGCACCCCTCACTGCCCTGTTTCCAATTCCATGCCCAGCCGTCGCTTTCTGGGCCATTCACAGCCGAGAGTGAGCAGAGCATCCTCGTGCCCATGGGTCTGAATCTGGCCCCTTTGATCGGCCCGGGAGCTGGAGCTAGAGTTTGCTCGTGGCAGTGTTTTCCTGTGCGGTGGCCCTGTCTGCGACGGCCCAGCCCCTTTTGTCCGAGATACCCGGGTGGCACGCTTGCTTCCCCGCTGCAGAAACAATTCCTCTTGACATGTTGCAATGGAGCGAAAGGAAGTGTGTGTGTGGTGGGGGGGGGAATGGTTTTCCAGGTGGTCAGGCCCAGCTGCAGGCCGCAGGCTCAGGCTAGAATCTACACTGTGCCAGTGGTCCGGACGGACAATGCAGCAGTGCCCACTCTCTTGTCCGTTCTGACCTGGGAGCCAAGGCCCTGCCCTCCCGCTCGGCCAGGGGCAGCAATCAGACAAAGAGGCTGTGAGTGAGGCCGTTGGGAGGGCAGCGGCAGGGTCAGCGGTGGCATTACGACCCGCGGGAGCGCCCCGCTTGGCTGACGGCGTGCTCTCTTGCTGATCTGCGCTGCTCCCCGTGGAAGGCAACCGTACAGACGAGGCCTTCCCTGGTCTCTTCCCTCCATTGTGGGCCTGGAGGATGTTTAGTTCTGATTAAACTATGGCATCCCTGCTGTCTCCACAGCCTGTTGGGACTGTAATCCCAGGGGAGTTCTGGGGTGGGTACACACAGGTACACACAGCACAACGACTAGCCAGCGTCGAGCCTGTGACTTTCAGCCTCCAATGCACAGGCAGCTACCACCCGAGCCAAATAGGATTGCCAGGCGGCCAGTTTTTGACCGGAACGCCCAGTCTAAAAGGGATCCTGGTGGCCTGGTTGGCAGTGCCGACTGGGCCATTAAAAGTCCAGTCAGTGGCACAGTGGGGCTCGGGGCTAAGGCAGGCTCCTTACCTGCCCACCTGGCTCCATGCAGCTCTAGGAAGTGACCGCCAGGTCCCTGTGGTCCCTAGGTGCCTGGGCGGCCAGGGAGGTTCTGCATGCTGCACCCATCCCCAGCGCCGACTCCACAGCTCCCATTGGCCGGGAACAGCGACCAATGGGAACTGCGGGGGCGATGCCTGGAGGCGCAAGGGCAGCACGTGGAGCCTCCCTGGCCGCCCATGCACGTAGGGGCTGCAGGGACCTGGCAGCTGCTTCCTGGGAGCTGTGATAAGCGCCACCGGGACCCCACACCCTGAACTCCCTGCCCCAGCCTGGAGCCCCCTCCTGCACCCAAACTCCCTCCCAGAGCCTGCACCCCACCCACACCCCAACCCCCTGCCCCAGCACCCCAAGCCCTTCATCCCCTGCCACACCCCAGGGCCCCACTCCAGAACCCACACCCTTAGCCATAGCCCTCACCTTCCCTCCCCCAGCTCAACCCCCTGCCCAAGCCTGGAGTCCCTTCCCACAACCCAAACTCCCTCCCAGAGCCCGCACCCCTCACCCTCTCCCACACCCCAAGCTCCCTCCCCAGCCCTGAGCCCCCCCTGCACCCTGAACCCTTCATTCCTGGCCCCACCCCAGAGCCAATACCCCCAGCTGAAGCCCTCAGCCCCCCTACACACCCCAACCCCCTGCCCCAGCTCAGTTTAAGTGAATGAGGGTGGGGGGAGAGCAAGCGACAGAGCAAGGGAGAATGGAGCGAGTGGGGGTGGGGCCTCAGAGAAGGGGCAGGGCAGGGCTGGGCCTCGGGGAAGGGGCAGGGCAGGAGTTGGGGCAGGAGTTCGTTTTTGTGTGATTAGAAAGTTGGCAACCCTAATGGAAGGGAGAATGGCGGGGGCATGGGCCATTCAAAGGAAAGTTACAGGGATTTAGGTTAGATTACGGTGCCATCAGAGGAAGAGAATATGACCTTTTAGAGGAAGGCTGTGCAGAAATCTAGAAAGCTCATAGCTAACATTAAGCAGTTAGCTACTATCTGTCATTCAAGTCCTGTACATCAGCGGGTTGATTCTCATAGCACCCCTATGACTAGGTACGTGTTCTCCCCCTTTTAGAGCTAAGGAAACTGAGGCTCAATGAGGCAAAATGATTTGCAGAACATCACACAAGTGGCTCTGCTGGGAATAGAACCCAGGGCCCCTACACCCAACCCACTACACTGACCAGGGGCTAGAACTGGGTCAGGGAGGCACTGTGGCCTAGTGCATAGAGCCCTGGACAGGACCCAGGAGACCTTAGCTCTGTTCATAGCTTGGTCACGGGCTTGCAGGGTGACCATGGGCAAATCCCTTCCCCATGTTGTGCCTCAGTCTCCCCATCTGTAAAATAGGAATAACAATCCTGACCTCCTTTGTAAGATGCTGTGAGATCTCTGGTTGAAGAGTGCTCTGTAAGAGGCAGTTATTGTTATCATCCCGGGCATGTGGCGGCAGTTACTGCTGAAGTAACCGAACCTAAAGTTGCTGTGTGGATTGATGGCCCTCAAGTGGTCCCCAGCTCCCGATGGCAGATGTTTGTTTACACAAAATGAAGAGGGCCGACCCTTGCCTGGCTTGAACCCATACTAGCAGGCTCTCAGATTTGCTGCCGAGGTTACTGGAAGGTGGCGGAGGCCCTAGAGGACGCGTGGCAGCTGTGTGAAATATGGAGTTAGCATCGGGAACCAGCCAGCCCCCTAATGCACTCACTCCCGCTGGCTGTATCTACCATTCACTACAGTTTTATTGCAGAGTGCAGTGCATCTCTTTGGGCATTACACCCACCAGCTTGCTGGGTGTGTGTGTGTACGCTCTGCTGGAGGGAGTCAGGATGGCGGTCTGTGCATCATGGGCCCCATACCGCTAACAGCTATTGGAGAGTTATAAGAACATAAGAACAGCCATACTGGATCAGAGCAAGGGTCCATCTAGCCCAGTCTCCTGTCTTCAGACAGTAGCCAATGCCAGGTGCCCCAGAGGGAATGAACGGAACAGGTAATCATCAAGTGATCCTTCCCCTGTCGCCCATTCCCAGCTTCTGGCAAACAGAGGCCAGGGACACCATCCCTGCCCATCCTGGCTAATAGCCATTGATGGACCTGTCCTCCATGAACTGATCTAATTCTTGTTTGAACCCTGTTATCGTCTTGGCCTTCACAACATCCTCTGGCAAGGAGTTCCACAGGTTGACTGCGTCTTGTGTGGAAAAAAAAAACTTCCTTTTGTTTGTTTTAAACCTGCTGCCTATTAATTTCATTTGGTGATCCCTAGTTCTTGTGTTATGAGAAGGAGTAAATAACACTTCCTTATTCACTTTCTCCACACCAGTCATGATTTTATAGACCTCTAACATATCCCCCTCTTTGTCATCTCTTTTCCAAGCTGAAAAGTCCCAGTCTTATTAATTTCTCCACATACGGCAGCCATTCCAGACCCCTCATCATTTTTGTTGAGCTTTTTTGATCCTTCTCCAATTCCAACATATCTTTTTTTGAGATGGGGCGGCCACATCTGCAGGCAGTATTCAAGATGTGGGCGTGCCATAGATTTATATAGAGGCAATATGATATTTTCTCTCTATTACCTAACCCTTTTTTAATGATTCCCAATATTCTGTTCACTTTTTTGATGGCCGCTGCACATTGAGTGGATGTTTTCAGAGAAATATCCACAATGACTCCAAGGTCTCTTTCTTGAGTGGTAACAGCTAATTTAGATCCCATCATTTTGTATGTATAGTTGGGATTATGTTTTCCAATTTGCATTAGTTTGCATTTATCAACGCTGAATTTAATTTGCCATTTTGTTGCCCAGTCACCCAGTTTTGAGAGATCCTTTTGTAGCTCTTCACCGTCTGCCTGGGCCTTAACTATCTTGAGCAGTTTTGTATCATCTGCAAATGTTGCCACCTCACTGTTTACCCCTTTTTCCAGATCATTTATGAATATCTTGAATAGGACTGGGCCCAGTACAGACCCCTGGTGGACACCACTATTTACCTCTCTCCATTCTGAAAACTGACCATTTATTCTTACCCTTTATTTCCTATCTTTTAACCAGTTACCAATCCATGAGAGGACCTTCCCTCTTATCCCATGACAGCTTATTTTGCATAAGAACCTTTCGTGAGGACCCTTGTCAAGGGCTTTCTGAAAATCTAAGCACACTCTATCCACTGGATCCCCGTTGTCTACATTCTTGTTGACCCCCGCAAAGGATTCTAGTAGATTGGTGCCCCATGATTTCCCTTTACAAACACCATGTTGACTCTTCCTCAACAAATCACGTCCATCTATGTGTCTGACAATTTTGTTCTTTACTATAGTTTCAACACGTTTGCCTGGTACTGAAGTCAGGCTTACTGGTCTGTAATTGCCAGGATCACCTCTGGAGCCCTTTTTAAAAATTGGATCACATTAGCAGTCCTCCAGTCATTTAGTACAGAAGCTAAATTTTTACAGAAGTTAAATGTTAGCTTACAGGTGACATTTCACATTTGAGTTCCTTCAGAACTCTTGGGTGAATACCACCTGGTCCTGGTCCTATTCTCCTTTGGTTCAGGCAGTAGGGACCTGGGCTTTGGAGCATGATGATCTGAGCTCTCAGCAATGGATCTGGGGCAGGCACGGAGCCCCAGAAGCAGAGAGGAGGTCCCAAGGCCCAGTGCTTCATGTGGCCGCCCCAGGAGATCTGCACTAAGGTCCCTGCTGTTTCCATGGTGGGGCAAACCAGGTCTCCCCTATGGAAGAATCTGGAGGAGGCACCACATTGGCCTGGCTGCTGTTTCTCTCCTGTTTGTGCAGAGGAGATTGGGCCCCATGAGCTTAACATCACAGGGTGATTTAACTGACTGTAGCCCCAACATCCCTAAAAGAAGCCAGCTACAAAAACCTGCCCTCTCACGCTCCGCTTCCTGCCCCTCCAGTGCGATTACTGTATTGTCACCCTAACAGCTACTCTTCCCTGCCCTCCAGGAGGGTTGAATGGCTTTGCTTGCTGAGTGAGCACAGCTCATCCCACATCCCTCATCTGGTGTACTCCCGATTCACAAGCTCTCCACCGGGGGTTGCAAGCTTTACGGATTTCTCATAACTGAGCCAAGCAACAGCAAATAAAACAGGAGTTGGGGACAAGGTAAGCTTAGCAGGCAGGCTCGAGGGAATTCAGAGAAGCACGACAGAAGGGTTTTGGAGGCTGGAGAGATTGTTGGACAATGGAGGAGGAAAACAGCTAAGCATGGTTGGGGTATGTCTACACTGCATTATAAACCCGGGGCCATGGCATCCAGGCTTGTGGACTCCATGTTTCCAAGCCAGTGCTTAAGTGTCCACACTGCATCATAAACCTGGCTTACAACTGCTGGACCCAGGTCTCACAGCTCTGCTAGCGCATCCACACTGCACTGCATAGACCTTCTGACTCAGGTCCGTGGCTTGACCTGTGTCCAGACTGCGGAATGACAGGACTTGGACCTGCGTCACACCAGGACTTGGACTCTGACCTACCTGCCCAGCAGGGTGCTAGGACCCAGGTCCTGAGTGATTACTAACCCAAGGTCAGACTGATTTGTGTAGATGGAAGGGGGAAGTTAGGCTCAAACCTGAGTCAGACCCCAGGCTTAGTGTGCTGTATAGACATACCCATGCAGGGCTAAGTAAGACAAAAGAGAGGGATATAACAGCCAGGAGGGAGAGGAATTATTTGTGGTGGTCCAATGAGGTGTAGCGAGGAGATCAGTCTTATTTGTGGGGGTCACAATGGGCCTGATTCTGTTCCCTGCCCATACAACATGAATGTGTTGTTAACCCAGAACGAGCAGTCACACACAACACACTGGGGAGGGATCAGATGGGGAAGATCAGTGCATCTTCTTTCTTATCTTCTGGGATGAGCAGGGAAATAGTTAACTGTCATCACTGGCATCTGAGCAACACCTGAGATGAAGGGGGTAGTTCACAACATGCATTTCAGGCTCTCTGCAAACTCAGGCAGTCATCATGGCATCCCTTACCCTTAGTCACATTTTCAAGGTTTCCTTCACAGCCGTAACAGCTAGATCCTTCCTTTTTCTTGTAATGAAAGCTGAGCTCCTGGGGCACAGTTGCCTGTTCACATTCCTCACTAACCCTCAGTCCCCTCACCCCAGAGCGGCACCATGCCCCACACTTGGGCTATGCTCTGGGGATCATTAACAATGAGGTCTAGTAACCTGTGAAACAGTTTCCCACAGCGAGGGCAGGCTGTGTTTGTTTGTGGCTGGGATTTCTGAGGAGGAGCTGGAAGATGGCTGTGTTGAGTTAGGGCATCCTGGCCATTCCCACTTCTTAGCCAGTGGCACCTACTTCTAGGGGAGCCACAAAGAGCCAAACTCTCCTTTCGTTTACACTTGGTGGCAGTCAGTGGAGATACCCCAGGTGCCAGGCTTGGTCTACACTGAAACGTTATAGCGGCCTTGTCCAGGGAGGCGGCGTTCCAGCACCAACTCCTGTTGGCTGCATCTACGCTGGGTGGCTATGCTGATGTAGCAACATCGGGATGGCCTCTATAGCACAGACATACCCTAAGGGAGACCAGAATCAGGCTGCTGATCTGTCCAGCTGGGAATGAGGTGGAGCACTTACGAGAGATCGACCAAGCACAGCCCTGGAGCCGGGGAAGAATGTGGATCCTTCAAAGCATGGGAGGAAACTCCTGCTCCTAGCAACAGCAAAAGCAGCACCACATGCCCTCCCTAGTCCATACCTTAGCCATATGGCCAGACGGCCTCTGAGGTGAGCAGATGCTCAATGCAAGACAAAATTCTAGTCCATTGCTCCCAGCAGCAGTCGCATAAGGCAAAACAGCTGGGAGATGCCATGGGGCCACATGGCTCTTTGCTAGCCAAAGCCAATGAAGCAACGCAGTTAGGAAGCTGACCGTGCCTATCCAGGAGGGGGAGGAATGCCTGGGCAGGGCTTGACTGCCTGCAGCCTCATTGACCATGTGCTATGAATGGACAGGAGGCGACTGCATGGCAATGGCAGAAGCCGGGTCCCGCTGCTCGACGCCATGCTGCCGGTCTCTGCAAAGCGACAGAAAGTTGCGGGGGGGGTGGGGGGGGTGGTTGTAGTTTATGTCAGCTGATCCCATCCAGCCGATACTTGGCCACACATCAGAGCAAGACCACACACCAGCGCGGAGCCCGCTTGCCAGGAAGCTGCATTTATCCTGCCCGGCAAGGCCCTGTCGGTGGGAGGGCTGGTCGGACATTTTCCATCAGATTTTTTTCCCAACAGAAATTTGGCCTCTTGGCGACACAAAGCTTTTAATGGAAAGTGGCTGCTTTTCTCACAATTTTTTGAATTTCCCTTGAAAAATCCAAATTGGTCAATGTCAGCGTTTTTTGGTGAACATTTCAATGAAAATAATTCCCTACCCCACCCCCCCAGTTTTCATCAAAATCTTCCACAGGGGCCAAAAATACTTTTTGTGATCGCTGTAGTCTTCTTTCCCACTTACAGTCTCCTGTCACTGCAGCGCCCCCTAGTGTTACCAATAGGGAAGATGCTACTGTAAACAAGGTGCCAGTGGCCATCTGCAGACCAGCCACCATGTCTTCTGGATTTGAAGGAAGACCACACTGTTCTGATTATCTGTCATTTACCCACCGTGCTGCAGACCTTCCTGCGAGGAAGGTTAAAGAAGGCCGCAGCAGCACAGCGGCCCGAAAAGGAGAAGCCTGTAATGAAGGCAGTGTCCCAGTTGCCTTACATAGCGTGATGAGAATGTATGTATCTTCTGTTCAGGAAGATACACTTCGGTCCAGCTCAAGACGGGTTAAGCAGATGACAGTTAATGGCCTGTGACAGAGAGGAGGAGGTCAGACTAGATCATCTGACAATCCCGTTTGGCCTTAAACTCTCGGAATCGGGCCTGCTCCAAGCAGAGTTAAATGGCAGGGAGCTTAAATGTTGGTATCTTGTCTACAGCAGCATTCCCACCTGGGTTATTGTTTAAGCACATCATGTACAAAGGGCAGCAGGGGAAATCTGACCTGAAAGGACCTGCCAGCACGGCACTCCAGTCCTGTTCCTCTATGACAATCCGAGATGGCGCAGATCCAGCGGCCAGCTCTGCGGAAGCTAAAATCCAACCACCGTGTAATCACGATGGGCCCACTTCTGAGCGCACTTACACTAGCGGAAATCAGGGATAACGCCCTGGAAACCAGTGCATTTACACCAGTGCAAAACCGGGGTAATGTAAGAGACGGGCTCAAGCTGAGGCGCTGGGCCCGATTCTGATTTCCCGTTGGTTCAACATCAGTGCAGCTCGCTGGCTTTACGCTCGCACACCTGTGAGCAGCGTTTGGCCTGGCAGCCGGATCGTCGCCGGGGGCGGGTGAAGGCCAGAGGAAGCCGTAGGTTGCTGCCACTGCCCCGGCTGCCTGGCAACATTTCCTAGCAGTTCGTCACAGATCTGTCAGACTATCTTCCTGTGCATTGCCAGACAACTTATTAGCCTGTCTGCCTGCTTTCCCTGCGGGCTCAACCCATCCTCTGCCAGCCCGAACTGTCGAGTGGGACTCCACATAGAAGAGCAAACATCACTCAAGCCCACCTGACTTCTCCTTGCCCCTTTTCATCAGCTGTTTCCATCCGAGTTCTGGAACAGGCTAATTAAACACTGCCTCCCTTCCGATCACGGCTTGTCTCCAGCAATGACCGTGAAGGCATCTGATGGCATGGGCCAGCACCGCTGCCAGGTCACTCTTAATTAGCCACTAGGGGAAGCGGTGACAGGCATGTGGTGGTTTGCTCTGCCGCTGCCTTTCAATCTGGCTGCTTTTCAAGGGGCCGCCAGCTGAGCTTGGCCCTGTCGCTTGCAAGTGTAAAAAGAAATTGTGACACGCCAAGCAAGCTGCAGCCACTCACTTGAGTCACTGCCAATGGCTCTTTTAGGGAGCCGAGGCCGGGAACCAGCCCCGTGCCCAGCTTACGGAGGCTAGTCAGGCACAGCTTGCTCCTGAGGGCGGCCTGTGTTACACGTACCTCGCAGCAAGTGACTGCCGTTAGGTAGGATGCCCTCAGTCACAAGAGCGGCACAATCTTTGCCTTTCAACCACTGAACGGACAGACGTGGGGACAGCTGGAGGCTACGCTACTGGATCTAGGGTGGCAAAGGTCCGACGGGTGTGCAGCATAGGGAGTAGAACTCAGGTCCCTCTGCTCTCCGAATAAAAGCTCCTTTCCTCGCAGTTCACAGAGGCACGCCAGTAAATGATACTCAACACTAAAGCACCCAGTCTCAGTGAAACAGCATGGGCCAGTGGCTAATGCACTGCCCTGGGACTCAGGCTGGGAAAAGGGCTTAGCCCTGAGAGCAGAGCTGAAGACAGATTGTCCGGTCAGAGAGAGACACACTTTATGGTGATGAGTTTCAATGTTTCTTGTGGCCACAGCTGGTTCTGTGGATCGTATTTACTGACGTGACTATGCTTGGAGAGGCCGATTGGGGCATCTCCAGGAGCAGTCACCTTCCCTTAAGTATCTGAATAACCTTTCAGACAAGGATGGCCCAGTGGTTAGGAGCCTAACTTGGGACACCTGGGTTCAATTCCCAGCTCTGCCACAGACTGCCTCTGGGACCTTGGGTGACTCACTTAATCCCTCTGTACAATGGGGATAATAGGTGTGGCTATCAAGGGCTGGTGTGGCTATCAAGACTGTGAGGCACTCAGGCCCTCTAGTAATGGGAATTATCTAAGTAGCTCTGATTGGTAAAGAGACTTCGGCTCCACAGTGGCACAGCTGTACCTATGCAGCCGTAAACTCTCTAGTGTAGCTGCCCTAAGCTGATGGGCAAGAGTTCTCCCATCGGCATAGTTAATCCACCCCCAACAAGCGGTGGCAGACGCTCTCCCACCAAGATAGTGCTGTCCACACTGCCGCTAAGGTCGGTGGAACATATGTTGCTCGGGCATGGGGGTGGCTTAGTCACACCCCCGAGTGACATAAGTTATACGCAAAAAGAAAAGGAGTACTTGTGGCACCTTAGAGACTAACCAATTTATTTGAGCATGAGCTTTCGAGCAATACATTTCATAAATTTCATGAGCAATAAATTGGTTAGTCTCTAAGGTGCCACAAGTACTCCTTTTCTTTTCGCGAATACAGACTAACACGGCTGTTACTCTGAAATAAGTTATACGGACATAAGTGGTCGTGTACAGCTAGCCTTAGCCTTGCCTCTCCGGAGATTAAAGCATGTTAAGGAGAACTGGTTTCCCCAATAACCCACTGAAACAACTTGCCACGGATTGGGACGGATTCTCCACCCCTGCCAATTGTTACATCAAAATGGGAAGTTTTTCTGAAAGATCTGCTCTAGCTGAAACAGGAGTTAATTCAGGGAAATTCTGCAGCCTGCGCTACACAAGAGGTCAGACGAAATCAGCACAGTGGTCCCTTAAAAACGTACAACTCGATGAAAACCTGGGTGCAGTGCAAATCAGATAGAAGGGTTTGGCAAAACACACCTCTGAACTCTGTGGGGGTGGTGTGTGAGAGACAGTCTCCCGAGGGTCGAAGCCCCAGCACTTCGCCCATTTAAAACCAGATTGAACAAAACACAAGTCGATAGACAACCAGGAATACTCCTTCGCTGACAGGAAGAAGGTCTCAATGACCTAAGAGTGTTTTTCCGGCTCTCTTTCCTTTGGGAAATATCAATGTAAAAGGTCCAGGTGTTTCATAATGGGTTCCAAAACAAATTGGCGTGTATGTGTAAAACATGCTAGGGCGTACGTGGGACTGAAGTGATGTCTAACTAGAGGCGGAGTAGATCTGAAAAGCCCGGAAAACAAAGGGTTTGTTTCCATCAGATTTTTTTTCCCCCCTTTTGGTAAAATGTCAGTTTTTTTATCAAGAAGCCCACCCTGAATCTTTGCTGGAGGGTGTTAAAAAAAAAAAAAGAGTATGTTTTGGGTTTTTTTGACAGAAAGTTAAACAAATGTTGATGAAAATGGAATTTTTCTTGCAAAAACATCCATTGTGTTAGAACGCCACAAAATCCCAAGCTAAAAATAATGCAGTTCTGCCCCCCTCAGACTTACCCTTTCCGTCCCTCTTATGTTTGCCTTCCTCAGGGGAATGTCTCCCAGAGCTCGCTTTCTCTCCCTGGAAGTCCAGTTCCTGCCATGTTATCAGGGCTCCTCACTGCCAGAGCCTGCTTCACCCCAGACTTCTCTGCTCAGCCATGGATCCCAGAGCCAACCGCCCACATGGGCTTCCCCCTGGATCCTGCTGAGAGCATGACGTGCGAGTCCCCGACGGCAACTGTAGGGTGTCTCCCTTCTGTTCCAGACTTTCTTTCCCCATAGTCATCACCCAGCTCCTTTCCCAGTGGGGAGCTTCATCTTTAATTAAGCCTAGTCCACCCACCAGGTGGGTTAAATGGCCTCTCAGGCCCACCTTAACCCTTTCAGTGCTAGGATGGGGGATGCACCCCATCACACACCCGTGGTGAACTTCACCCAAGTGGAATTTCTTCAGGGGACCAGCGGTCATGCCCCTATTCTCGTGACAAGTGATCTTCAGCAACCACAAGGCCAGGGCCAGGGCCTTCATTTTCCATAGAATCATAGAATAATCAGGGTTGGAAGGGACATCAGGAGGTCATCTAGTCCAACCCCCTGCTCAAAGCAGAACTAACCCCAACTAAATCATCCCAGCCAGGACTTTGTCAAGCCGGGCCTTAAAAACCTCTAAGGATGGAGATTCTACCACCTCCCTAGGTAACCCATTCCAAAGATTCTCTTTAAAGTCTTGAGCATGTGGGGTGGGGAAAAGCAGAGACAAAATTAAGTCCCTGACTCAATGTGTTAAGGACATTACAGTAAAATCCATCTGCTTGGCCATTCTTACAGTGCTAAAGTCATCCCCAGGGCTTTCATTAAGAGGGTGCATGGCTAGGTAGGTAGTTTGGGGACACTCTAACAGGGCTCTGAAGCCTAGGATCTAACGGCTGACAGTAGCCGATGAGAGAAATAGTTAGCTAAATACAGAAACTATTAATAACCCTTGCACCAAGTCTCTATAATTTGTTAGAAGTGATGCCAAGCAGGGCATGGGCTCCCTGTCTGGCTGGCCTGTGCCATTGCAGCACCAGGTTCTGCTGCCACCTGGAGGCCCAACTTGGCTCTGTGGAGCGGATACCCACCTTGCTCCTGGAGGGGTGAGCTCAGCTGCACATCCCCTCGCATCCGTACACAACTCAGAGCAACCAGCCTCACAGCAGCGCCACCCTTGGGCTGCTTGCCCTGGGGAGGGGATTGAGAGCTGGCTGCTGTTTTGGCAGCGAAACAGGGGGTAGAGGATGAAGTCATGAATTCCTGCCAGGTGCCTAGTCACTTCAGGAACAGGGGCCATGTTATCTGCGGTGCACTAGCCGAGGGGCCGCCAGCCACACTGGGCCCTGTTGCCTTAAGCACCATGCTGACACACGTTCGGAGACAAGAGACTGTCATTTAAGCAGACAAAATGGGCGCGGGGGGGAGGGGAGAAGAGGCAAACAGAGACGAAGTGTGACAGAGGTGGGAACAGACCACAGGATTTCTGACTTGAAGCCGCTGACCAACAATGACTTTCACAAGGACCAGCCTCGAGAGACACATGGCAAGAATTAAGCCTCACAAAACTCCTCTGAGGTAGAAGTGCTCTGTGTTAGTGTAGCCCAGGGGCTACATGCTAAACTAGCAATCGGGAGTCCTGGGTTCTAGTCCTAGCTTTGCTACTGGCCTGCTCTTGAAGAGTTCTCTTCACCTCTCTGCGCCTCAGCCACAAAACGGGAGTAATGAGACTTCCTTTGCAAAGCACTTTGAGATGCCGCTGATAAGAGCTAGGTATTATTATTATCATCATCATCATCCCTGCATTTCACAGCTGGAGTACCAGACAGATATTAAGGCCCACATCCTCAAAGGCATTTCAGCTCCTTCCTCCAACTGAAACCAGTGGGAGTTAGGAGCCAAAATACACGGATCGGGCTCAAGTGGACATACCTTTGAGGATCGGGCGCAAGTGACTTGCCCCCGACCATGTGCTGAAAGTCTTTAGCAGAGCCAAGACTGGAATTCAGCACTCCTGAGCCCCATCAAGTGTCTTAAACACAAGACCACAAGCAGCCAAGCCCAGGGAGCTGCCTTTGGACTGGTCACATTGTTATAATTAGTAGAGATGGACCTGAGGTGCAGAACTTTGATCCAGGTCTGGATTCTGCACTGCCCAGACTTCGGAGGGAGGTGGAGGCATAGCCTGGGGCCACAGTACGGCCCTCCAACCACTGCCGGATCCCAAGTCAGCAGTGCTTTAAGTTCAGCTCTCTGGAAAGTTCTCTGGGAGAGCTCGGAGAGCTGGGGCACAAAGGGCAGGCTGGTGTTTCCAAATAGCTTTTAGCCCCTCTCACAGGCTGTGCTCTGAACGCCGACTCACTCTAGGCAGACCTCAGATCTCTGTTGCTTCCCAATTCAAATTCAACGCTACTGCAGCATTTCAGAGCATCCTACTTTGGCGGAGACAGGTGGCTTCTTTTCCCTCGCAGCTAGGTCCAGATGTTGCATATTTGAATAGTCTCTGCCTTCTGTTTAGCTTCATGGTCGCTGCAAATCTCAGAGGGCCGATCGCTATTTATCATAATTTACTCTCCTCCATTTGTGGCCTAAAAGGCAAGAGAGGTGGTGCGGGGAGAGGGGTGATCCCAACCCCTGTGGTCTGCTGAGCTGTTATTCCAAGCTGCACAGTCAAAATAGCACCGCCTACAGCTGTGAAAGCATAAGAAGAGATCAGCTGGGGCTGTGATTGGCCTGTTTGACTGGTGCCCCTTCACGCACTGTAATGCAGTGAATCATCCATTGTCCACCCGGTGAAGTATTTCATTCCTGCAACAACCTGTCATGGCAACAGTATCAATCCTCCTTTGCAGGTCGATAGCTCCCTTCATCTGTGGAGTTCAAAGGTGCTTTACATGCATTAATGAACTGAGCCTCACAATGTACCAGGGACATCAGGAGACGGGCACAGACTGCAGAGTTTGCATCGGAACTTCCCTAAAGTTGTGCGGGGATTCAATCTTCCTGGGAGATGCATGCATCCAAGTCCTATTGAAGGTACTTGGAGTTGTATGCACACCTCCTGGGCACCAGAGGACCTGAATCCAAAGGTGTGGTTCAGGCCTGTCTTTACTTACATACCTGTAAGAGTAGAAATATACTTCCGACTGCCTGATCAGGATGGTGGCAATAATTGTGAAATGCTCAGGGAGATTAGAGGGGCACCAAAAACAGAAAACCTCATAATAATGGGGGATTTCAACTACCTCCCTATTAACTGGGTACATGACACCTCAGGACAAGGTGTAGAGATAAAATTTCTGGATAGCGTTAATGTCTACTTCTTGGAGCAGCTAGTCCTGGAACCCACAAGGGGAGAGACAATACTTGATTTAGTCCTAAGGGGCGCACAGGATCTGGTCTAAGAGGTGAATATAGCTGAATTGCTTGCTAACAGTGACCATAAAGTAATTAAATTTAACATTCTTATAGGGGGGGAGACACCAAAGAAATCCATCAGAGCAGCATTTAACTTCAAAAAAGGGAACTACACAAAGATGAGGAAGCTACTTAAATGGAAATTAAAAGGAATAGTCGCAGGAGTGAAATGCCTCCAAACTGCATGGAAACTATTTTAAATAGTTTCCAGAATAGAGGTTCAAACTAAATGTATATCCCAAATCAAACAACCAACCAAAGAAGACTAGAAAAACGTCACTATGACTAAACAACACAGTAAAAACAGGTGGTTAGAGGCAAAAAGGCATCCTTTAAAACCTGGAAGTCAAATCCCACTGAGGAAAATAGAAAGGAGCATAAACTTTGGTAAGTCCCAGAGTGAGGTACCAGTACAAGAGGTTTGGGAACAAATTTATAAATTAAACAGAAATCAATCACCAGGACCAGATGGTATTCACTTAAGAGTTCTGAAGGAACTCACGTGAAATTGCAGTACCACTAACTGTGATATTTAACCTATCGCTTAAATCAACCTCTGTACCGTATGGCTGGAGGGTAGCTAAGGTAATGCCGATTTTTAAAAGGCGATCCCAACAATTACAGGCTGTCAAGCCTAACTTCACTACCAGGCAAATGGATTGAAATTATACTAAACACTAGAATTGTCAGACACGTAGATGAACATGATTTGTTGGGAAGAGTCAGCATGGCTTTTCTAAAGGGAAATCATGCCCCAGCAATCTATTGGAATTCTTCATGGGTGTCAATAAGCATGTGAACAAGAGTAATCCAGCTGACATAGTGTATTTGGACTTCCAGAATGCCTTGGACAAGGTCCCTCACCAAAGGCTCCTAAGCAAAGTAAGCTGTCATGGGATAAAGGGAAAAAGTTCTCTCATGGATCAGTAATTGGTTAAAAGATAGGAAACAAAAGATAGGAATAAGTGATTAGTTTTTAGAATGGAGAGAGGTAAATAGCCAGGTCCAGCAAGGATCTGCATTGGGACCAGTGCTGTTCAACATATTCATAAATGATCTGGAAAAGGGGGTGAACAGTGAGGTGGCAAAATTTGCAGATGATACAAAACCACCCAAGACAGTTAAGTTCAAAGCAGACTGCGAAGAGCTACAAAGGGATCTCACAAAACTGGATGACTGGGGAACAAAATGGCAGATGAAATTCAATGTTGATAAATGCAAAGTAATGCACATTGGAAAACATTAACCCAACTACACATATAAAATGATGGGGTCTAAATTAGCTGTTAGCACTCAGGAAAGATTTTGGAGTCATCATGGATGGTTCTCTGAAAACATCTGCTCAGTGGGAAAACATCTGCTCAATGCCATTAGGAAAGGGATAGATAATAAGACAGAAAATATCATATTGCCTCGATATAAATCCCTGGTATGCCCATACCCTGAATACTGTGTGCCATTCTGGTCACCCTCTCTCAGAAAAGATATGTTAGAATTAGAAAGATACAGAGAAGGGCAACAAAAATGGTTAGGGCATAGAGCAGCTTCCATACAAAGAGAGATTAAAAAGATTGGTACTGTCCACCTTAGAAAAGAGATGACTAATGAGGGGGGATATGGCAGAGGTCAATAAATCAGGAACAGTGTGGAGAACACGAATAAAGAAGTGATAATTTACCCCTTCACATAACCAGGGATCACCCAATGAAATGAATAGGCAGCAGGTTTAAAATGAACATGAGGAAGTACTTCATCACACAATGCACAGTCAAGCTGTGAAACTCGCTGCCAGGGGAACCTGTTGCCAGCGGATGTTGTGAAGGCCAAAACTATAACTGGGTTCAAAAAGGAATTAGATAAATTCATGTAGGCTAGGTCCATCAATGGCTATTAGTCAAGATGGTCTGGGATACAACCCCATGCTCCGGGTATCCCTAAATCTACAACTGCCAGAAGCTGGGACCAGATGACAGGGGAAGCATCTGGCACTGGTCATTGCCAGAAGACAGGATACTGGGCTAGAGGGACCATTGGTCTGGCCCAGTATGGCCGTTCTTATGAAAATACTGTGTCCTTGAGACCTCTGTAATGTTGAGCGTAGGTATAGTCTGAGTAACTTGCTGTATTTACACACATCACCTCTGCTCTGGGACTGGGGTGTCAAACAGCGTGCAGGGCAATCCCTTCTCCTATGAATTTCAGCCCTGCCCCAATGCTCTGCACCAAGAACAGACTCTAGCAGAGAGCAAACCTTCCCCCTCTTTTTGGCAACAGCTCCCCCTGCACTGAGCCGTGGAGAACCAAACCAACAACAATACAACCTTTCTTCAAAGAGAAAGCTTGCTCACCCGCTGAGAAAAAGAACAAGACAATGTGTAACTGCATCATCTAGGGACTTGCACCATAACAAGCCTTCCCTGGGACCCAATCCTGCTCCCATCAAAGCCAGTGGAGGTCTTTCCACCAATTTAGTTGGCCATTGGTGCAGTAATCATTTTCCTGCATGAGACACATACCCGTCTACTCCCCTATGCTTTCCAAAATCTTCAGGCTGTGCAGCAAGGAATGCTTGCACCTGGCCATGGGTCCTGGTACTCCAGCGGTTAAAAATACCTATTTACAAACACCTGCGAGCACCTGCATTTATTGACACTGGGATTAACCTAATGAAACTGCTGCTGAAGAAGGAGGGAATAAAGCAATCGTGTGGATAGTCTGCTAACGAAGCACATGGCTACCAAACCTGATATCTCCTAGCAGAGAATGGATGACAGGGTGGTCTGCAGGGGGGAAAGTGACATGCCTCTTGAAGCTGAAATGCAACCTCACTTGGTCAGCAGAGCTCGCTGGTTGTGCCTTGGGCAGACCCTGCTGGGCAAATTAACGTCGTAGTCGATGAGGGGTATCTCTAGACTGCGCACTCATGAGTGCCTCCTTGTCCCCGTCAGGATCAGCGTTACCGTCTCTGCAGAAAACAGCCCTATAAAGTCTGGGGAAAGAAAATGTATTGCACAGAACTAAGCCCCGATCCAACAAAATACCTAAGCACGTGAGTAGTCCCACAGACCGAGGAAACTGAGTGGGCCTAGTACGTACCTTACAGAGGGTATTGCATAGTGCAAAGGACAGCAGTCCTATAGAGGACGATTATAATGTGCTGGTAAGTACCTTCTAGAAGATACAGGGTCATGTATAGTAAGTACCCGATAGTGGGCGTAGCACAGTGACCCTACAAAGGGTATAATATAATGCATAGTGAGTACTTCACCGAGACTGAAGGCCATGAGCCTTTTATTCACTTCAGTGGGATTTGGATCGGGCTCTTAGAGGGGCAATGTTTTCTGTTTAGAATTCAGTGCTCTGGCTGGACAGCCCAGGAGCCTGGACCCTTCTGCTGATCCAAAGCCCAAGGACAGCACATACTGTGACAGTGGGAGCTTCCCTCTTTATCACCATTACCTCTCTCTGGCCAACATGTCTCAGCCCTGGCAAGGAGTTACACCTTCCTACAAGCCAAAGCACGATCCCACTGCTGACACCATTCTGTGCTCGGTGGCATCTCAGCAGAGCAACCATTGTTGCCAGTAGTGGTGGCGGTTTTCATAATGTGAAGATTTGCCCTTTAAGAACTGGGCTAAGAGATCCACCACCTTGTTTCCCAAAGGTTACTAAACAACCTCATCACACTCACCTCTGACATTCATACAGCTTCTCTCCCCCTTCTAAGGATCCCCCCATTTGTAAATGTCCCACAAACTTCTGCCAGGTCAATGGGGGGGGGGGTCTACTTACTAATAGCAAATGAGGAGATGTGGTTCCTGCCCCCACCTCCCGACACTCTGCATCCTCTCCCATCCCTCTCGGAGATAAAATGCCTGGATTCTCATCCAGGCTGAGTTACCAGACTTCACCCAGCTTTTAAGACATCCCTGATGGTTCCAGGAGTGGGAGGAAATCTCACCCCTGCTGCCATGATGCCTTGCCGCTGCAAGAGGCGAATGCTCCACCAGGATGGGAGCTCAGCCCTGCCCCAGTAGAGACAGGAGCCTGGACTGCAGGCCACACAGCTTAGGGGAGAGCACATGTTACTGCTAAATGCAGCCTAGACCTGTGGGATCAGGGAGCAGATGGGGGTGGGGGCAGATTGGACACAGAAGAACCCAGACCAGCATGGCGATGGACACGTGCAATGCAGCAGCTGTGGTATTTTAAGTCACTGTACATAAGAAGGAAGAACCCGAGATGCTTTTCTTTAGGATTCCTCAGATAAAAAGTCGCTCCAATAATTTCCAGCACAGGGATGGATGTGTGCACCTGACATCCCCAAGTTGTTTCTTCAGGATCCCAGAACCAGACTCACAGCACCCATTCCGGGTCACACTTCTCTCCATCCCTAGCAGTTTCTCCAGCAACCCCCTGCTCTTTCTGCAGTTCTCCCTTGTGAAGGTCGATGCACTAGGACGGCCTCTTGCTGCCTCTAGCCCAAGTGGCTCATGCTGCCTGGATCGACACGCAACCGGACAGCTTTGCCCCACTTCCAGCTCCTCCAGATCCAGCACCATCTCACGCAGGCCTGTTCCCTTCTGTGGTCCCTGCTCCATGGCTAAACGCTGTGCTCACTCCCTCACTAAGCGCTAGACAAGGCGGGGACTGATCTGTGCCAGCCCAAACCCGCAGGCCTGTTTCCGTAGGAGGGTCAAGCCTCTGGGGAGCGCGTGGCCAGTCCTTTTCCTCTGACCGTAGATGGCTCTCTTCTCACCCTGCTTGACCCAAGTGCGGCTGGCAGTGCCAGAGGGGCTCAGTTCTTCTTGGACGCCTCAGGCAAGATGCTGGCATCGCCCGTGCTCCCTCCCCTGTCTGCCCCTGTCTCCTCTTCCACTCCTGGGGGAGACTCTCCTCTTACCCCGCCCCCGCCGTGGCACTCCCCACAGCTCTTATTATTAGTGTGCCCCACAAAAATCACATTAAAAGAACACCACTGGGGGGCAGAATCGAGCACTCAGAAGTGAGCAGGTGTCAGATCTCAGCCAGCTGGTGCAATGGGGAGACAGCGATGGTGGGGAGGCAGCCAACCTGGAGAGCGGAGCAGGCGAACTGCGTGAAATTGCAGGGGGGGTGCGGGGGGGGTCACCAGCCAGGGGAGGTGCCAGACAGGCTGCAGAGGAGACGGGAATCCTGGAGAGCGAGATGGGCCGCCTGCCTGGTTCCCACTGATGCACCCCCACGGAAGGTTTCAATTCTGTTGAATCGGCATCTTCTGACCAGCTCTCCGTCTCCAGGCCAGAAATCGTGGACTTAGTGCTGGATCCCAAACCTCCTTTCCTCCCCCAGCTGCCCCAGACAAGGCACCGGGGGTGAGTCTGGCAAACACAACCCATTCTCCTCAGAGCTACTGTGTGAGGGTCACCTCAGGCACGTCACTTTATCTCTCTGTGCCTCAGTTTCCTTGTCTGTAAAACAGGGATAACCACAGTTATTTACATACATGGAGTGCTTTGGTATTGGCCCATCATGGACAAAGTCCTATATAAATACTAGTCGTTTTGATTATCTCCCTTGCTGCAAATTGTCCTAAGGCAGGTGCCTCCTCTCCTCCGTCCATGCCATCTCCTGGCCAGTCAAGCATGCACACACTACTTTGCTCCCCCCTGGCAGCTTAGAATTACCTACCACCCTTTGGGCACAGGGCAGGATGGGGCTCTCATTGCAATGCTTCTGGGTCGGATTCAATAACAAAGTACCTAGGCCTTGGCAATAACCTGGACAAAAAAGAGAAAAGTCGGTAGCACCTGGAAGTCATTGCAATCCAGGAACTCTTCAGTGCCCTGTGTGATGTGTGTTTGACCTCAGTCCAGCCATTGGTGGAGCAAAACCTGCGCCAGGACTGGAATGAATACCAGCACCCTTGCTAGCAGTCTCAGCAGAGAAGCCAAGGAGTGAATGGCCTCAGCAAGTGAATTGCTCTCTCCACCACTGCGAGTGGTCCCACAGAGTCAGGGCTGAGACATGTTGCAGTGGGGGAGGTTTATTTTTACCAGCTTAGGTTAAAACTTCCCCAAGGTACAAACTATTTTCCTTTTTCCCTTGGACTATATTGATGCCACCACCAAGCATCTAATAGATATATAACCGGGAAAGAGCCCGCTTGGAAATGTCTTTCCGACCCAAAATCCTCCCCAAACCCTACACCCCCTTTCCTGGGGAAGGCTTGATAACAATCCTCACCAATTTGCATAGGTGAACACAGACCCAAATCCTTGGATCTTAAGAACAATGAAAAAGCAATCAGGTTCTTAGAAGAATAATTTTAATAGAAGAAAAAGTAAAAGAATCACCTCTGTAAAATCAGGATGGTAAATACCTTACAGGGTAATCAGATTCAAAACAGAGAATCCCTCTAGGCAAAACCTTAAGTTACAAAAAGACACAAAAACAGGAATATCCATTCCATTCAGCACAGCTTATTTTCTCAGCCATTTAAAACAAACAGAATCTAACTCGTATCTAGCTAGATTACTTACTAAGTTCTAAGACTCCATTCCTGTTCTGTTCCCGGCAAATGCATCACACACAGACAGAGAGACTTTGTTTCTCCCTCCCTCCAGCTTTTGAAAGTATCTTGTCTCCTCATTGGTTAGTTTGGTCAGGTGCCAGAGAGGTTATCCTAGCTTCTTAATCCTTTACAGGTGAAAGGGTTTTTCTTCTGGCCAGGAGGGATTTTAAAGGTGTTTACCCTTCCCTTTACATTTATGACAGGGGGATAACTGGCACGGCAGCAGCACTGCTGAGAAGGATCCAGGGGTTGTGATGGATCACAACCTCGGTGTGAGTCAGCAATGCGACGCTGTTGAAAAAAAAAAAAGAAAAGAAAAAAAAAGCAAATGCAATTTTGGGTTGCATTAACTGAGGCATAGCATGTAAGTCACGGGAGGTGATAGTAATGCTCTACTCAGAGCTGGTTAGGCCTCGGCTGGAGAACGGTGTCCAGTTTTGGTCACCAGTGTATAGAAAGGATGTGGAGAAACTGGAAAGGATCCAGAGGCGAGGGACGAAGATGATCAAAGGGATGAAATGCAAGCCATATGAGCAAAGGCTGAAGGAACCGGATATGTTTAGTTTGGAAAAAAGAGGAGATTGAGGGGAGACATTATGGCAGTCTTCACATACGGGAAAGGCTGCCATAAGCAAGCTGGAGAAAAGCGGTTCTCTCTTGCCACAGAGGGCAGGACAAGAGGCAATGGGGTCAAACTACAGCACAGCAGACACAGATTAAATCTCAGGACAAAATTCCTGACTGTCAGAACAGTAGGACAATGGAACAGATGTCTAGGGGGGTTGCAGAAGCTCCTTCATTGGAGGTTTTCAAAAGGAGGCTGGAGCCACCTGTCTTGGATGGTTTAGACACAACAAATCCTACATCTTGGCAGGGGGTTAGACTAGATGACCATTGTGGTGGCTTCTAACCCTATGACTCTATGATACTGTTGTCATCTTCCAAAAAATACCACCCCATGAAGTCAGTGTTGTTATCCAATAGTGATACCCAGCTATATGGCTGCACTTGACTATGAAATGCAGAAAATCTCCAAATGGGGATGAAATCTGCCAAGGACTTTTTGATGGGTGTGTGACGTGAATATTGACAGTCTGAGTTCCCTGCCTAATAAATGGGGTGGATTGATGTGGATGCTTATTGTTCAGTTTTCTTTGTCATAAAGCAGCTCTGTTTTGATTAAGGTGATTCACTCTGCTCTGCTGTACCATCTGCAGCAGCTTAAAATTGACTTGATTCCTTATTAGCTTTTCCTCCCCAAATCCCATGTTCACAGATTCATAGATTTGAAGGCCAGAAGGGACACTTGTGATCATCTAGCCCGACGTCCTCTGTAACCTCTGAACTAGAGCAGATCTTTTAGAAAACCATCTAATCTTGATTTAAAGATTTCCAGTGATGGAGAATCCACCTCAACGCTTTTCCACTGCTCGGGCTGCTCTTATTTTAGTGTCCTTGCTCCACAGTGCTGGGGCAAGCTCCGCACACAGTTCGAGGAAGGTGGCTTTATGCATCTGACAGTTCTTCAGCCACTACTGATCATCCCAGCCCTGCATCACAGTCTGATCCCACCACTCAGTGCTTGTTGCCCAGGCCCAATAGCAACAGTCCACCATGTGCAGCTGCTCCATAAATGCCATCTATCTTGAATGTTTTCTTTCCATGGTTGTGGCGGGTTTTGTATCTCATAAACCCCTTGAGTCGGGGGGGGGGGCAGGGGCGAGTGGTAACCCCACCTCTCTATGCCTACGTCTGTTTTTATGCCCCCCACGCAGTAGTCAGCACAGTGTGGCCGAATGGCCAGGGTCTGTATACTGCCTCTCCCCAAGTGGGTTAATGTGGCCTAGCGGCTGGAGTCCATGCAGTGTGCCCTTAGGGCAGTGCAGCCCAATGGCCGGCATCCATCTAATTTCCCTTCCCCTAGTGGGATAGCATAGCCTAGCGGCTGGAGTCCATGCTGCCGCTTTTGGAGGCAAAACAGGGGTCAGGAAACTGGGGCCATCGCAAGTGGGCGGTGACCTCTGGTTCGGGAGCCCGGGCCCACCTAACTCCACCTGGCCCTGACCCAGGGCCCTGCCAGTGGCAGAGCAGTCTACCACAGGGTTAGCGTGGAATCTTACCAAACACGCTGACCTCATAATGATGGAAGGTGCCACTTCCTTACCTTCCCTGGGTCACTTCCTACCAGTTCTCCAGCAGCAGTAGTCCATATGGCATCAGGGTCTCCAGGTTCCCCAGCACCAGACACTCCCTGGGGTTCTGATAGCTGCAAGCCTCTGGTCCGGGTTTCTGGCTCTTCAGCTCCAAGATCTCCAGGCTCCTCAGCACCCGACACTCCCTGGGCTTCTGATAGAAACTTGGACCAGAGGCCTGATGTTGGTTCTTCAGCTCTCGTAGGTAAGGGCTGTAGCGGCTCCTGGGCTAGAGCCTCTGCCGAGCATCCTTCCTCCTTGGCAGCCAGCCCTGACTGAGCAGCTCTGCAGGCTTTTATACCTGACTTCCAGTTGGGGCATGCCCAGCAGAGCCTCGGGGCGGGGCTTCCTCTGCTAGGTACCAGTGCGGGGCCGATCCGCCCCGTCACAATGGCACACAACAGGGCAGGCAGCACGGATTCTGTTCGGATTCGCAGCTCATGAAATACTGCAGAATCAGCCATGTTGTGTTCATAACTCTCATCACAAGACTGGTGAGCTGTGCAGGTTCCATGCTTTCAGGAAGAGATGGCAGGCACAACGTTTACAGGGGCTGTTGAAAAATGGCACCAAATGCAGTCGGAAGCAAGGGACAGAGAAAACTGCACAATGGGGCAGTGAGTCTGAGCAAGAGTCACAAGGGCTCTGTCTGGTCTTGATTATTCCATTAGTAAACAGTGAGCAAAACAAGGTGCCAGAGGCAACCACTGTGTCTGAGATTTAAGCCTATGGCAGGATGTGTCCAGGGAAGTTAGTTGCGGTGGTTTGTTAAGGAGTCCTATCAATCACCAAGATTCACGGATATAAAAGCACGCATGATGCCAATGGAATAGTTTGGCAACCCACTCCCACCGATTAGAACCGATTAAAATGAGTCTGATCGCTGATACACAATTGCATTAACTCTGCCCCCTAAGGATGGCATCTCTGGATAATATACAGTAGAATCTCAGAGTCACGAACACCAGAGTTACGAACTGACCAGTCAACCACACCCCTCATTTGGAGCCGGACGTACGGAATCAGGCAGCAGCAGCGGTCAAAAAGAAAAAAAAAAAAAGGAAAGAGCAAATGCAGTACAGTACTGTGTTAAATGTAAGCCACTAAAAAAAGAGGGGGGGGGGTAAACATTTTTTTGACAAGGTAAGGAAACTGTTTCTGTGCTTGTTTCATTTAAATTAAGATGGTTAAAAGCAGAATTTTTCTTCTACACAGTAAAGTTTCAAAGCTGTACTAAGTCAATGTTCAGTTGTAAACTTTTCAAAGAACCACCAAAGCATCTTGTTCAGAGTTACAAACATTTCAGAGTTACGAACAACCACCATTCCCGAGGTGTTCGTAACTATGAGGTTCTACAATGCCACAACATCAAGCATCCTCAGCCAACAGTGTTGAAAGGGGGCGGTCTGGCAAAGGTGGGTGTAGAGAAGGGTGGATTGACCGAGGCAGAGTTAAGATTGCGGTGTGTGGTCTGCGGTTTACAACAGCGTGGTAATAGGAAGGTGTGTGCTTGTGGGTGGACAATCAGAGTTTGCAGTGTTAGGTGGCTTAATTTTTAATTCCCTTGGGTTTGTGGGTCTGTCTTCGGTGTGTTGTGTGTAGCAATCCAAACTGCTTCTCAGCCAAGGATTTGGTGTATTCATGTTATAAACAGGTGTTCAGTTCTTCATCACAAGCTTTTGTAACTCCTTTTTAGAGACTTCTCTCCTGTACGGTCGGTACCCGACGGCGCCTGTCCTCTGATCTTTGCAGTATGTTGCAAAGTTAAGAGGCAGGAGAGATTTCAGCATGAACGAATGTCCTCTAATCTGTCTGCACAGAGATTTCCAGCTCTCTGCTTCATAGGAGTGCAATGCTTGGTACCCAGGGCGCTGGAGAAGAAAAGCCAATGTAACTCTCCCAGACGGCCACATGCCAAGAAACACAGAACTTGCCCCTGAAACCAAGATTCAGACACAATCCCCCTGCCCTTCTCCAGGCTGAGGATTTCAATGATCAATAAGAAGTGGGTGCCCAGAACGAACCCCCAGCTGCTGTTGCTCAGTCTGGCTTTCTTGGTGACGAGGGATTTTCAATAAGCCCTCAACTGCGATGAAGTCAAGACAGTCCGATGGCAAATAGCTGCTTGTGGAACACAAACAGCTCTGGGTTGACTAGTTCTTGTTCCAGGGGGCAGGGGACAATGGTGCTATGCACAGCTGAGGTTTCCAGCAGAGGAGGGACTGCTCTGACCCAGTGGGCTAAGCACCCTAGACTTTCACCCTGGAATACCTGCATTCAAAACACCTTTGTGGGCCTCCTCATTCTTATTATAATTTGTATTACAGTAGCACCCATAGACATTAACCCTGCTCGCTGTAGTATAAGTGCTCGAGCAGACTGTAGGCCCAATTGCGCTAAGTGCTGGCCATACACAGTGCCTGCTCTGCAGATCTTCCGATCTAAAGCAGCCAGACAGACAAAGGAAGACTTGTTCAGGTCACCCCAGGGACCAGCTATTCCACTGCTCTGCCCCTGGTGTAATCAGTGACCCCAGTGCAAAGCACTGCCAGACCAGAATGGGGATGGTTGACTCCCACTTTGGACTGGTGGCAAGGACTATGCCCAGGGTAAGGCAATGGACAGCTGGCCTGGGAAGGATGGCCTGGAATTTAACCCAGAACCCAAGACCCAATCTAGTGGCTTAGCCACAATACCACAACCGTCCTCACTCAGCTCAGCTGCAGACTTAGCCCTGGTCTACACTAGGAGTTGAGGTTGAATTTAGCAGCATTAAATCGATTTAACCCTGCACCCATCCACACGACGAAGCCCTTTTTTTCCCCGACTTAAAGGTCTCTTAAAATCGATTTCCTTACTCTACCCCCGACAAGGGGATTAGCGCTGAAATCAGCCCTGCTGGGTCGAATTTGGGTACTGTGGACGCAATTAGATGGTATTGGCCTCCAGGAGCTATCCCAGAGTGCTCCATTGTGACCGCTCTGGACAGCGCTCTCAACTCAGATGCACTGGCCAGGTAGACAGGAAAAGGCCCACGAACGTTTGAATTTCAATTTCCTGTTTGGCCAGCATGGCAAGCTGCAGGTGACCATGCAGAGCTCATCAGCAGAGGTGACTACGACGGAGTCCCAGAATCGCAAAAGAGCTCCAGCATGGACTGAACGGGAGGTACGGGATCTGATCGCTGTGTGGGGAGAGGAATCCGTGCTATCAGAACTACATTCCAGTTTTCTAAATGCCAAAACCTTTGTCAAAATCTCCCAGGGCATGAAGGACAGAGGCCATAACAGGGATCCAAAGCAGTGCCATGTGAAACTTAAGGAGCTGAGGCAAGCCTACCAGAAAACCAGAGGGGCGAACGGCCGCTCTGAGTCAGAGCCCCAAACATGCCGCTTTTATGATGAGCTGCATGCCATTTTAGGGGGTTCAGCCACCACTACCCCAGTGTTGTTTGACTCCTTCAATGGAGATGGAGGCAACATAGAAGCAGGTTTGGGGGACGAGGAAGATGATGAGGTTGTAGATAGCTCACAGCAAGCAAGCGGAGAAACTGGTTTTCCCGACAGCCAGGAACGGTTTCTCACCCTGGACCTGGAGCCAGTACACCCTGAACCTACCCAAGGCTGCCTCCTGGACCCGCCAGGCAGAGAAGGGACCTCTGGTGAGCGTACCTTTTAAAATACTATACATAGTTTAAAAGCAAGCATGTTTAATGATTAATTTGCCCTGGCATTCGCGGCTCTCCTGGATATACTCCCAAAACCTTTGCAAAAGGTTTCTGGGGAGGGCAGCCTTATTCCATCCACCAGGGTAGGACACTTTACCACTCCAGACCAGTAGCACGTACTCAGGAATCATTGTAGAACAAAGCATTGCAGTGTATGTTTGCTGGCATTCAAACTACATCCATTCTTTATCTCTCTGTGTTATCCTCAGGAGAGTGATATCATTCATGATCACCTGGTTGAAATAGGGTGTTTTTCTTAAGGGGACATGCAGAGGCGCCCGTTCCTGCTGAGTTGTTTGCTTGTGACTGAACAGAAACGTTCCCCATTGTTAACCACGGGGAGGGGAGAGGGTGGAGGGGCTAGCCACGCACTGGGGGGAGGCAAAATGCGACCTTGGAATGAAAGCACATGTGCTATGTATGTAATGTTAACAGCAAGGTTTACCTTGAAAGAGTGTACTCATTGTTCTATAAAATGTGTCTTTTTAAATACCACTGTCCCTTTTTTTTCCTCTCCACAAGCTGCATATGTTTCAAGGATCTTCTCCTTCCCAGAGGCTAGCAAAGATTAGAAGGTGAAAAAAAAAAAAAAACCCACACTTGCAATGAAATGTTCTGCGCTTATGCTGTCCTCCCACACTGACAGAGCACAGACGAATGCGTGGAGGAAGACAATGTCAGAGTGCAGGAAAGTACAAAATGACCGGGAGGAGAGGTGGTGGGCTGAAGAGAGGGCTGAAGCTGAAAGGTGGTGGCAGAGTGATGAGAGGAGACAGGATTCAATGCTGAGGCTGCTGGAGGATCAAACTAATATGCTCCAGCGTATGGTTGAGCTGCAGGAAAGGCAGCAGGAGCACAGACTGCCTCTACAGCCCCTGCGTAACCAACCGCCGTCCTCCCCAAGTTCCATAGCGTCCTCACCTAGATGCCCAAGAACACAGTGGGGGCCTCTGGCCACCCAGCCACTCCACCCCAGAGGATTGCCCAAGCAACAGAAGGCTGGCATTCAATAAGTTTTAAACTTTTAAAGTGCTGTGTGGCCTTGTCCTTCCCTCCTCCACCACCACCCCTCCTGGTGCTTCTCTCCTCCACCACCCTTCCTGGGCTACCTTGGTAGTTATCCCCCTATTTGTGTGATGAATTAATAAAGAATGCATGAATGTGAAGCGCCAATGACTTTATTGCCTCTGCAAGCAGTGATCGAAGGGAGGAGGGGAGGGTGGTTAGCTTACAGGGAAGTAGAGTGAACCAAGGGGCGGGGAGTTTACATCAAGGAGAAACAAACAGAACTTTCACACTCATGACTGGCCAGTCATGAAACTGGTTTTCAAAGTTTCTCAGATGTGCACCATGCCCTCCTGCACTCTTCTAACTGCCCTGGTGTCTGGCTGTGCGTAACCAGCAGCCAGGCAATTTGCCTCAACCTCCCACCCCACCATAAATGTCTCCCCCTTACTCGCACAGATATTGTGGAGCACATAGCAAGCAGTAATAACAGTGGGAAGATTGGTTTCGCTGAGGTCTAAGCGAGTCAGTAAACTGCGCCAGCATGCTTTTAAACGTCCAAATGCACATTCTACCACCATTCTGCACTTGCTCAGCCTGTAGTTGAGCAGCTCTTGACTACTGTCCAGGCTGCCTGTGTATGGCTTCATGAGCCATGGCATTCAGGGGTAGGCTGGGTCCCCAAGGATAACTATAGGCATTTCAACATCCCCAACAGTTATTTTCTGGTCTGGAAATAAAGTCCCTTCCTGCAGCTTTTGAAACAGACCAGAGTTCCTGAAGATGCGAGCATTGTGTACCTTTCCCGGCCATCCCACGTTGATGTTGGTGAAATGTCCCTTGTGATCCACCAGTGCTTGCAGCACTATTGAAAAGTACCCCTTGCGGTTTATGTACTCATTGGCTTGGTGCTCCGGTGCCAAGATAGGGATATGGGTTCCGTCTATGGCCTCACCACAGTTAGGGAATCCCATTGCAGCAAAGCCATCCACTGTGACCTGCACATTGCCCAGGGTCACTACCCTTGATTTCAGCAGATCTTTGATTGCGTTGGCTACTTGCATCACAGCAGCCCCCGCAGTAGATTTGCCCACTCCAAATTGATTCCCGACTGACCGGTAGCTGTGTGGTGTTGCAAGCTTCCACAGGGCTATTGCCACTCGCTTCTCAACTTGAGGGCTGCTCTCATCTTGGTATTCTTGCACCTCAGGGCAGGGGAAAGCAAGTCACAAAGTTCCATGAAAGTGCCCTTACGCCACTGGGAATCATCCCAGACCTGCAACACTATGCGGTCCCACCAGCCTGTGCTTGTTTCCCGGGCCCAGAATCGGCGTTCCACCGCATGAGCCTGCCCCATTAGCACCATGATGTCCACATTGCCAGGGCCCCTGCTTTGAGAGAAGTCTTTGTCCATGTCCTCATCACTCTCGTCAGCGCGCTGACATCGCCTACTCACCCGGTATCGCTTTGCCAGGTTCTGGTGCTGCATATACTGCTGGATAATGCGTGTGGTGTTTAATGTGCTCCTAATTGCCAAAGTGATCTGAGCAGGCTCCATGCTTGCCGTGGTATGGCGTCTGCACAGATAAAAGGCGCGGAACGATTGTCTGCTGTTGCCCTGACGGAGGGAGGGGCGACTGACGACATGGCTTACAGGGAATTAAAATCAACAAAGGGGGTGGCTTTGCGAGAAACTGAATGGCCCCCTCAAGGATAGAACTCAAAACTGGGTTTAGCAGTCTGTTGATTTCACGGATGGAGGAGAAAATGAATACAAAACAAATCTGGTCTATTTCTTGTTTTGAGCCACTTCATCTATCTTTATACATCTTGCTAGGAGCAGACTGCAGTACGACCGCTAGCCATCGTCATCTCCTGGGTGCTCGGCAGAAGACGGTACAGTATGATAACTAGCCATCATCTTCTGCTGGCTGCAGGTTAAAAGACAGTGCACTGTCGGTAGGACTCAATCGCCACGAGACGAAACAAGGGAAATGACCTGACTGAGTCACTCCCATGTTTGCCCAGGTGCCCGGTTAAAAGAACACCCAGGACTACGTCGACGACGGCTACCAGTCATACTGCACTGTCTGCTGCCAAAAGGCAATAAACTGCTGCTGTGTAGAAATGCAGTACCACATCTGCCAGCACCCAGGAGACATAGGGTGACGGTTAGCTGAGCGGGCTCCATGCTTGCCGTGGTATGGCGTCTGCACAGGTAACTCAAGAAAAAAGGCGCAAAACGATTGTCTGCCCTTGCTTTCAAGGAGGGAGGGAGGGAGGGAACAGGGACCTGATGACATGTACCCAGAACCACCCGCGACAATGTCCAGTCCCATCAGGAACTGGGATTTCTACCCAGAATTCAAACGGGCGGCGGAGACTGCGGGAACTGTGGGATAGCTACCCACAGTGCAATGCTCCGGAAGTTGACGGTTGCCTCGGTACTGTGGACACACCCCGCTGACTACATGCACTTCCATTGTGTGTGTCTCCACACAAATGCTCTACTGTATAAAAACACTTTCTACAAAGCCAACGTCTATAAATTCGACCTAATTTCGTAGTGTAGACATACCCTTAACTCCTTCTTTTCTTTCCTCCTCCCATTCATCCAAGCAACTCACCAGCTGGTGTGCCCCCTTCTGGCCGGGTGTGGCATTGCGTGGTTTTCCTCTCCTTTGCCCTGCGGATTGGTCATTCAGATCTGCTGGTGCTCACCTCCATCTTGTGACTCAGCCCTCTGGCCAGGTCACAGTCAGTCCCACCTCTTCTGGTGTGAGCCAGAGTGTGGCTCAACAGTGGTCCCACAAACTCTCCAGCCTGACTCTGGATTCCATAGCATTTCTGGACCTCGTCCAGAGTCTTCACCACACTATCCTTGGTGGGCCCTTAGGGGAACCCAATCCTTCCCTCTACCCTGGTTTCCAGCCCAGGGACCCTGCAGCAAGTGGGTATGTTCTCTCTCTTCAGACTTCTTGTTTCTTCCCCAGACTACTTCCTCTAGGGCCTCTCTCTAGGGCTTTTCCCCAGCCCTCATCTGTCTCAAAGGAAAGCCACAACTCCTGACTAGTCTGGATAGGTCACCAGCCCCATCTCCCTTCTGGAAATGTCTGGCAAGCCGTAGGCCAACTTAATGTCCTCAGGTGCGCTACCCTGGAGTGGCTTGAGGGATTCTGGGTGGGTGGGGGTCAGTCTGCCTTCCTCTCCTGGTCCCAGTTCCCAATGAGGCAAAGGAAAGAAAACCAAACTAATAGAACCAGAGACTGGCAAAAAGCTTTTCCCTCCTGCAAGGGGGCCTCCAGCCAGCCATACTGCTACACAGTGTCCACAGGAGTCCTCAGGCAGTCTTGCCTTGCCCTGTGCTCCTCTCTGGGGGCTGAGGAGAAGAGATCTGTCTACCTCCCAGGGCTGCCCCAATCTGAGCTGGGATCCTCCCTTTTCAGGCCCCTCCCATCTGGCATTCATGGCAGGACAGGGGTGCCTGAGCCCCAGCTCTTCTTTAACCCAGTCCTGTCTGAGCTGGGAGTAGGGTGAGTGATCAGGACTGGAATGGCAGAAGGTTTCACAGGTGAAGAAGGAGGTGCATTGGCAGAGCTGTGGGGAGCTAGACCTAGAACTTAACCCTTGGGGATGCTGTACACTGGGTTGGGATTAAGGTGTATTCAGAGCATTATGGCTGGGCCTAGGATCCAGTTATAAGGGTTGCTATAAGACAGGATTGTTACGTTATATGTGAGGGAAGATTGCTCGGTCCCTACCTGGCTCTAACTAAGGTCTGATCCAAAGCCCAATGAAGTTAACTGAGGGTCCTATTGGCTTGAATGGGCTTTGCACCAGCCCCTCACTTTTTGAGAGCGCTACATTCCCCCACAAGTTATTACACAGCATAAAGAAGGGGGAGACGGTCACACAGCTTTTAGAGTAACAGCCGTGTTAGTCTGTATTCGCAAAAAGAAAAGGAGTACTTGTGGCACCTTAGAGACTAACCAATTTATTTGAGCATGAGCTTTCGTGAGCCACAGCTCACTTCATCAGATGCATACCGTGGAAACTGCAGCAGACTTTATATATACACAGAGAATATGAAACAATACCTCCTCCCACCCCACTGTCCTGCTTCACCCCCTACCTTCTTTCCCAGAAGCCAAGCTACCGAAGATTGCTGCCGCGACCCAGGAAATAAAATCAGAAAGGGTGGAAGCAATCCATCCTCTAGACCAACCAGCTGCAGATTGGGTACAGCAGTCTCCAACTTGCAGTCATCGCTATCCTACGTACCACAGCCACTCCAAACTTCACAGCCAGAGGTCACCCCAGCCACCAGATCAACGGGAGAGTCTTCATCAGCTGTCAGTAGTATAGCATCTCTGGCTGGTGAGGAGTTCTCCTTCTCTCCAGGAGAGGGCAGAAGTGCATGTCACAATTTACAGCGGTTTCATTTTCCTGCGAAGCCCCTATGAAAACAGCAACAACAACAACAAAATAACCCGCCCCGAACGTTTTGAAATTCCGCACTTTCACTGCTGGTAAATGAATGTCTGACTGTACAAAGTGGGACGAGGGAATGGGCTAGATCCTTAACTGGTGTAAGTCAGTGTCACTCTGTTGAATCAGTGGAGCTAGGCTGACGTACACCAGCTGATGGTCTGGCCTGATGCCTTTAACATTCAGTGAAGAAAGATGGTGTTATTGATCAGACACCAACCCTCGCCAGGACAGGGGAGAGGTTTATATTTCTCTGAATGTGACGGAGCAGGACAGAGCCTGCTGAGAAAAGAGGCAATGGACTAAGTGCTGAAACATGCTGTAAGGAAATGCAATAATCAGCACAGCACTGAGAAGCAGAACATGGTTCAAACGCAGAGGGAGGGTTCTTTGCAAGGACCGGATTAGCAGCTGGTAGCCTAAACCCCAGTGGCTAGGCTGAAAAATTGTGGCTCCTCTCTGCTGTAAATATGTCTGCATTGGAGATGGGGGTCACTTAAAATAACCTGAGGGCAGCCTTGTCCACACTAAATTTGCCTGATAAAGTCTTGATCATCATCGTAATAAGACCTGACAATAGTTGTCAGCGTGAGTTAGCCACTCAGAGCCAGAGCCCAAGAACTGGGGAAGGGATTGAGCTGCTGCTGGAGATTTTTTTTAATACACTGGAATGGTGAGAGAGACACAGACCGAGGGGCTCAATTCAGTGTTGTCCAGTACCTGGGGCCCAAACCTCCTGCCGTCATTTACAACAGCAGCGCAAGACTGTCACTCACAATACCCTGGTGTAGAGGGATATGCAGAGGCAGGGCAGTGGTGAATGGTGCCAGGGACTCTCTGGGCCTGAATCTTAGTTACTCCAAGGACCCAAAAAAAAACCCCTCAGTGTAGTTTCGAGCAGCTCCCAAAGGCTCTATGGTACAGAAGCCCATCCTGGAGCCTGCAATGCAATCCGGAATTGTTATAGCACTACGGGTCCAGCTCCTCCCCCATCTCCTGCGCAAGCCCCACCCCGACCTGCCTGCTACACCAGCGCTTGCAAAGGGGAAAGCATAAGGTTGATTATTATTAATTATCTGTCATGGACCAGGCCCCCTGTGCTTGGCGCTGTACAAAGCCAGTCTGTGACTGCACATGCTTCCGGGTCCCAGAAACAACACAGGCTAGGCGTGAGTAGGGGGCAAGAAATCCACAGAGTTTACTGAGGCAGTGCCCACACCCCTCTTGGGCAGGGCTTCCCGGCAACAGGCTTGGCAGGCCCTTCAGGCTTCACCCAGGTAGTCCAGCCTGGGCCAATAGGCCTTTTATAAAAAAGCAAAGAAAAATAGTCCCCCAAACAAACTCAGGTTTCAGAGTAACAGCCGTGTTAGTCTGTATTCGCAAAAAGAAAAGGAGCACTTGTGGCACCTTAGAGACTAACCAATTTATTTGAGCATGAGCTTTCGTGAGCTACAGCTCACTTCATAGGATGCATACCGTGGAAACAAACTCAATAGTCCTATGCCAGGCAGGGCTCAATAGTCCTATGCCAGTCCTCGGGCAGTGGTTCTGGGCTGGTCCTTTTCCTCAAGGAGCAATGGCTAGGAGGTCTGTTCTCCTCCCTGGTCAGCCAGCCACCAAGCTGTCCACCACCACTTTTACCCGCCCTTTCCTTGCCCGACAGCGAATGCCAGCGTGGCAGAGCAGGGCTGAGTGGGCCTACGCAGCTCACTAAGCCACGCTGACTCAGCGTGGGTTCGGCATACCTCATCACTCAGTCTCTGCCCCAAAGGGGTTACAACCTAAGCATAAGCCAAGGGACAACAGAGGGCTCCAGACAGACCGACGGGGCGAGCACAAGGAAACCATGAGACAGTACTGGTCGGCGCAGAGGGCCGTGATTTCAGCACACTAGGCCTCTGCTGGGCCTGGGCCGGGAGAATTCTCCTGGGCTTTTTTCCACACTCTACGTGATGCCAGAACATCACTTAGTCTTGAGAAAAGATGACCAGTGGGGCCAGGGGGGAGAAAGAGCGAAGAGCGGCTGCTGACAGTCTTCTGTAGAACAGTGACAGGAGACACACATCTGTTGTGTGTCGTTCGCTCCTGTCCCCTCCCCAGAGGGAGAATGGTGTGTGCCGTGGAGTGTTTTAGTTTGGTTTGGGTTTTAATGTGGATGTTGCTCTGTGTTTGTGTCAGGGAAGGCAGGTTGGAGCCTGGCACTTAGAGCTGACGGTGGCAAGGTTTGGGATGGGCCTCTGTTCCTGGGGGAGGTCGGTTCACAGTCTCAGACCAGCCCCCGAGAAAGCTGTGTTCCCTGCCCTGATGAGCGATACGCCTATGGTAGAAAGTCCCATGGTGCCTGAGGAGTGGAGTTATTGACCACGGGCCTCATCCCCCAGCTTGAGAATCCTTTAGATACTCTGGGCCCAGGCCATAGGTGCCTTGAAGCATCAAGGCCTCGAACCTGACTCATCCTCTCTAATCCTGCCCTGCAAAGGGCAGACTGCACCCAGCCATTAGTACAGGGCCGACAAGCAGCACTATTGGGAAAGAGACCATTGCGGAATTCCAAGGGATCTGACGGGAGCCACGAACCAATGCCGGGGGACGTCAGGGACTGCTGCAGCAGCAATACACCCAGACCTCCAGCAGCATCCCAGCCCACCCCACCCCGGTTTCTGCCTGCTTCGCTCACTGTCGGCTGATTAACAACAAGAGCTCCCCCGCCACCCCGGATTACTTTGCCTGGCACAGCCGGGATTCCACCACGACTTGTCATGATAAAGGCCTTACCTTGGAGAGCTCCATAGAAACTGCACAAGCGGGAAGCGCCATCTACTGTACTAAGTCACTTTCCACACCACCAGAGGTCTCCCACCCTGCAGAGGTTAATGCAGTCCAAAACGAGATTGCAACCCATAAAGCTCTTAAGTCTACATGCATGGTACCTTTCCCTCCCACACACCACATTGCTACCGATGCTAGATGTAGACAGAAAGTAGACTTTCAAGAGCGTCCTGCCAAGAAATCAGCGTGCAAGAAGAGCCACACACACAAAAAAAGGACATTTTGCTAAAGCCTGTAAGTCTGCCATCAAGGTGTCTGGAGTTCTCACAGGTGAGGACGATGGTGAACAGAATGGGATAGGAGACCACCACACCACCTCACATTGCCAAGTGCAAGTCAATGGCCAGGAGATGAGGATGTTGGTGGATTTTGGTTTGGCTTATGCTATAATTCCCAACCAACTTAACAGTGTGTTGTTTGCCAGCTCCCAACACAAGTTGCCTCCTCCAGATACATACCCAAGAGAGGATAGCGAATCTTCTATCCCCATCAATGGCTACTTTACAGCTACCCTCGAGTACAAAGGTCATAATGCCCAAGGGGGGTGGGCGGAAATCTATGTAGCCCAAGAAGGAGTTTCTAGTTTGGGATGGAACCTCCACAGGGATCTTCAGATAACATTAGATCCGAATAGTACAGAACTTGCCCTGCAAACGGAGGATAGGCTACCATCAGGAATTCTCTGACTTTCCAGATGTTTTCACCGATACCTAAAGGCGTTGTATAAAAGGTTCAGGGCACAACATCCGCTAAAAACAGTTCAGGACCCTGTATGGCATAAAGAGCAAAATGTCCCAACTGCACAGAATCAGCCCCTCAAGGAGGAGATTCTGAAACTATGCAAGCGGTTTTCATTGAACGGCTTGAGTCATCAGAACGGGCCTCTCGGATTGTTCTTGCCAGGAAGCATAATACAGCCATCTGCATGTGTGTGGATTGGAGAGATCTAAACTCCAACATTGTGGTAAATTGTCATCCTCTACCTTACCTCAATGAAATGCTGCTCACCTTGAAGGAGCCCTTTACTCGTACAGTGAGGATAACAACATTTCATTACCTCTGCATTCGAAGACTATAGTGATTTGTAACCCCAAACCAGCCAATGTTGATCATTGTGGCAAAGCAGCTCCATCTGCTGCACACCTACGCAGTGTAGGTGGGTCTGTGCAAACACATCCTGAAGTCTTTTTCCCCAGGTCATCACTAGATGTCAGGGGAGGCTCATTCAGACCCTGCTTACATGTCCGACCCTTGATTTATCCTCCACTTACCACCAGAGTCCCTTAATGGAAGAATCCTGCAAGTACACAGCTGTCATCACTCCAGAAGGTTTGTTTCAATTCAAACAGATCGTGTTTGGGTTAGCATCTACAGTGCCTGTATTCCAGAAAGTGAGGCCTGGGTGTTACTTGCTTTCAAGATGACATTCTAGTGTATGGCAAAGATGAATCTGAACTCGATGTCATCCTATAAAAGGTTCTAGAAGAACTTCGACAACACGGACTTAGCATCAGCGAGAAGAAATGTCAATTCTGAAATGACTCCATGACTTATCTAGGACATCCCTTGGAATGGCATACAACTGAAACCAGACCCGGTGAAAGCCATACATGACGTGCTAGAGCATGACAAGGACAGACAAACTTTGATCCTGCTTGGGATTGTGTGAATACTATTCAAAGTTTGTACAGCAATTTGCTATGACAGTAGTGCCTTTTTGTCATCTCCTAAAAAAGGCTAGGAGGTTTGAACGGGAGGATGCATGCAAGAACAGCTTTGGTGAGACAACACGCTGGGGTTGGCCTGTTCATTCCACTCACCCACTGGCTGGAGGCCTCAGTGACTCTGCTCAGCTGGCACAGTGAAGGCAGCAACAGTGCAAGGTTCCTCTGTGCTGCCCACCCTCGTCCCTGAACCCTGCCCCAGAGAGACTACGCGGGTAGGCGAGAGGGTACCTACATCTCTCTGGACTCTTTCCATTGTTACCTAGCAGCTCTGTGTTCTTGGGGAACCAGGGCGCAGTACCCAGCCTGTCTGACTCACGACAAACCTTCCCCCCGCCCCCAGCCCCAGCCTCTGCTTGAACCAAAACCGATCAGAAGAAAGACTTACAAAAAGCCATGAAAAGGCCGTGGGAGACCCACCTCTACCCCTCCGGACAAGGGTGACAGGATTAAGGAAACTCCCCTAGCCTCATCTGCATCGAAGATGGGACAAGGAGGCATCTCCATTATTATACAGAATGGAGAACAGAGATTCCAAGGCAAGAACCTCATGGAACTCTGGGACCAGAAAAGCAGGGAAGCCCTGCATGATGGGGGAATCTCTGCTCCAGATATTAATGAACCCACGCCTGCACACACCCAGCTCAGTAGTTATCAGACCAATTCTAGTCATAAATCCTTTACCGGTATCCAAAATAGCGAAGCTCTCTAATTGTATTTTGAACTGCCTCCAAGAAACACCGCCCAAAGCCAGGAATGGTCAGCTCTCATTGTCTAGCCTGAACAAAACAACTTTGGTATTCTCCCTTGAGCCATCAGTTTACACAGACAAATCTAGTGTTCTCCCCTAGCCATGCTCAAGTCAGCGTTCTGATGCCTGGATCCAAAATCTGCATCAGTTCCATTGGGACTTCATCTTGTCCTGACTGACCGTGCTGGGGGCTCTGCCTCTCTCCAGCACTCCGGACCCTCAGCTACCATCACCATCTAGGACCCCTGATTGATTCAAGCTTCATGGAGTGGGGAGAACCCAGCTCTCTCTCTCTTGGTGTAGACTTCCGACCCTGACTTGTCGGATCAGTTAGAGTGGTCTAAACCTGACTTTTGGAATCAAACGTAAGTTAGATTTAATATTATCACAGTTTTGTTTGTTAGGGTCCTCTAGGGTTATTACCTGGGAATAAATAACTTTCATGATTAAACTGGTTGCTTTTCTCTCTCTCGCCCCATCGTGGAGGGTTTTTGGTTTCCTCATTTACACTGCAGCAACGCTCCTTGTACCAATGCTAAAAAGATCCTTGCGGCACCCAAAAATCCTGTGTGCTTCGTTCATCAAGTGGGTTTCGACCAGAACAATTGTAACATAAAAGTGGGGAGAGGGACGTGCTGAACCTGGGACACATGAGGGTGGCAGATTGAAAGTGCTGCTCGACCCAGTCTGATCAGACGTGCTCTATTCCGGTGCCCGTGGCATATGAGGGGTACAGCTTGGAAGTGCTGCTCGACCCAGCCTGCCGAGTCCAGAGATATATAAGGGGTCGGCTTGGGAGTGCTGATTAACTTGGTCCTCTCAGACGCGCTCTGTTAACGTGGGTGTGTGTTCATCTGATTCTGGGGCTGGAAGAACCCAGCCCTGGGGAATCTAGGTCCTGCAGGATAGCTCCACTGGGAGGGAGCTTGCAGCAGGGAGAAGTAGAGCTCCATATGCGAACACAAGTGGCGCAAGCAGTAGGTTGATAGAAATACAGAACCACCCCTCCCCCAAAGAGTAACCCTAATAAATGAGCATACCCAAAAGTAACGGGCAAAGCTGGTAACACTATGTGTTTGGCCTGTAGGGAGCTGAGCGTCCTCACACTCAGCAAAATCCATGGGACTCCACCACACCGCATCCGGCTCTCTGACTTTGTGCCCTGCCCCATGCTGATCAGCCGGTTGGCCTTTGACACATTAACACCCCCCCCCCCCAGCAGGGCATGAATCCAGACAAGCCCCTAAATTTACTCTGGCCACCAAACAGCTGTCAGACAGTAACGACCGCCCGGTCACAGCTGACCCAGCCGGTGACCTACAAATGAAAGGGTCCCTAGACTGCTCTCAATGCACTTAGCAGCTCTCCATGTAGTCCACCAGCTGTGGAGCCCTCAGCAGGGCAGAGATGGAGGCACGGGGGTCCCATTTCTCTGGCTGTCCCCACTTAGAAACCAGTGCCACTTATTCCAATGACCCTCTTTAAGAGCTTCAAGCGGGGGGATTCAGCAAATGCTCCCATTTCATCTGCATTCATTGAAAAGATTTGGGGTTATTTCTTTCCTCTTGCAGGACCAGAGTGATTTCCTGTGACATTTCTTGCCATTTTCCTGCCTGTGGTACCTGACCAAGGTCCAGGGAGGATTTAATTGCGTGTTGGTGGGGTGGTTTTATATAAACAGCTTAAGCTGCTCTCACACCGTTTTCCAAAGGCCAATTTTGTGAAGGGGCCATAGTGGGTTTTGTGAAGTGTACTTAAGAGCTTAGCATCTGCTACTATTACCTCGTGTAGCAAGGGGCATCATGTCCTTTCACAGTCATGCCATGGTCAGGGAACTTGCTGGTTGGTTGCTTTTTTAACCTTGTTTTTTCTCAGGTCTGGTCTACACACAGTTTTTGTTGCAATTTAACTATGTCAAGGCTGAGCTTTATGGATGAGAGTGTAGCCCAGTAGATTGAAAGATAGCTTGGGAGACCTGGGTCCAATTCCCAGCTCCTCCACTGATTTACTGGCTGACCTTGGGCAAGGCATTGCCTGCCCGGTGCCTCAGTTTCCCCATCTATAAAATGTGGGCAATGATGCCTCCCTCCTTTGTGGGGAACCTACGGGTGAAAAGCACTATGGAAAAGCGTTATTAGAATCCTATAATATCAGGGTTGGAAGGGACCTCAGGAGGTCATCTAGTCCAACCCCCTGCTCAAAGCAGGGCCAATCCCCAACTAAATCATCCCAGCCAGGGCTTTGTCAAGCCTGACCTTAAAAATCTCTAAGGAAGGAGATTCCACCACCTCCCTAGGTAATGCATTCCAATACTTCACCACCCTCCTAGTGAAAAAGTTTTTCCTAACATCCAACCTAAACCTCCCCCACTGCAACTTGAGACCATTGCTCGTCATTCTGTCATCTGCTACCACTGAGAACAGCCTAGATCTAGATATTGTTATTTCACACTGATCTGGATAAATTAGTACAATCCCTCACAGGCAGGCCGTTATACCATTAGAACAGTGCTTCCAAATGCACAGGAATAAGCTGTGCCAGGGTAAGCCACCCTTACAGTGGTGTAACTGGATCCACATGAGGGGATTGGAGCACTTTTAACTATATTGGTTTAGAAAGCAACATAATTAGTCTACATAAAAATTCTGCATCCCAGATCTTCCACTGGCATGAACAGTCTCACCCATGCCAAGCGTGCAAAAAATAAAATAAAATAAAAAACCATGAGTCAGGCTCCAAACAATCCTGAGATTTTTTTAAGCCAACTATAATATTTTAAAATAGCATGTTGGGTTCTTTTGCTTTGCCTTCTGGCTTTTGAGCATTTAGGGGTCACTTTTTCAAGCATTTCCCTGCAACCAAGTGAGCTGGAAACGGACTTTAAAAAAAAAAAAAAAAAGTTGAGATTCTTCTGTAACCCCGTGACTCCAGGAGCAGGGGCTTTAAGAAAAGCCACAAAGCATCACAAGACTCATGATAAAAATCGCAGGAGCCGGCAACACTGTTTAATGGGCTTAACAGTGGAGCTCCATAGACTTCCATATAGCAATGTCTATTTAAACAAGCTGAGGATCTGGCAGGGGTGGTACAGGGAGCCTTTCCCAGACTTTTGAAAGCAGAGGCCTCCTCTTCCAGCAAAATGAAGCCCACTGCCCTTCCTGAATCCCACAGTGCATTGCAAAAGCCCTTCCCATCTCCTAGGATTCTAATGGCATGAAATTAAATTGTATTTGAAAACATGCCGTTTGCAGATCTTCACAATATGATCTCTCACTCCTCCTTTCTTATGAGCAGTAAAATAATTAACAACATTTAAAACAGCATCTGCATTAGTACCAGCTGAGATGAAGAGACAGCTTGCACCTCACTGAGCTACTGTTCCAGACTCTCTGCAAACTCAGGCAAGCATTGACAATGTGACCTAGGTGTAACCCACATAGCAAGGGTTTCTCCACGACCAGAACAGCTAGCAACTAAGGGCATGTCTTAGAGATTTCCCACAGTAGCTATTCCAGAATAACTCCCCAAGTGGACACTCAGACTGGAAGAAGGTGGTCTTTTCTTGATTAAGCTTAGCCCACTTCCAAAGCATGCCTCTCACGCTCAGTGCTACTGGTGGTGGAGACAGCAGTTTGGTGACTAGGGTCCCACCGAAGAAACAGGAACAGCTCAGGTTGTCCTCTCTCTCATGTTTGCACGGTCTGTTTAAGCATATTGCCAGGAAGAGAGTCACCTTGGACAAAGGGACAGATGGGTCTCCGCAAGCAGGGTGACAGATTCTGCTGCAGGTGCTGAGGTGACCAGTCATTCTCCAGAGGCAAGAGGTATCTTTGTTTTCCCGTTGTAGGAATTTCTGCCACCCTCCAGAGCCTGGGGAGAAGACATATAATGTCTGCGTTCCTCCTGTTGCACCTCTTCAGGTACCTTGCTCCCAGGCAGCCAGCCCTTCCCACTCCTGGGCTAGAGTGAGACTCCTCCAGCTTCTGGCCCACAGCCCCCTTATCAGGACCAGCTGGGCCCGAGCTGAGCTGGCCACAGCTGTGGCTGCTTCCCCAATCAGCCTAGGTTTTCCCAGCCACAGCCCTCTCCCAGGCCTGTTTTAACCCCTTCAGGGCTGGAGCGGGGTGACCACCCCGCTACACACATATTTCAAAATAATTTGCATGTAACCAATAATCACCACTTGGCATGCAAGGGATGTGGAGAGTCTGTGGCTAGCATATGCTGTGCAGTAGCTGGCCCCAGTTGGCTTTTGGTCCCTTGGAACCTTACTTTAACCACCGCTTCTCCTTTTGATTCAGAATGAAGAAAATTTTAGCATTTTCCATGAAATGGGGATTCTGGGTTTTGGCCATTTCCACTCCCATTGACGTCAGTCAAGCCCCGTAATTGCTTAGTGTTACCATAGTCATTAAAAATTGCACTGCAAGTTCCTCACACAAATCGCTTTGTCTGTCTCGGGGTTTCCAATACCACCCATGACCGTAGTATCTAAGCTTCACTTGCAGAGGAACTTCAGCTCAAGATATACCTCAGTGAAGTCTCTAGTTACAGTTGTAATATTTGCCATGATAAGGCCAATTTTTGAGCCCTTCCTAACATTAGTTCCAAAATGCCTCTTGCTCTGAGATTTCTCACCTCTATTTTATTATTATTGTTGTGGCACTAACCTGTGTTCCCTGCTTTGGGAACCTTTCTTCCTTCCTATCTGATCTACTTATTTTATAGGAGCCGCATTGAAATCAAGTGACTCAGCTGGAGATTATCAGCAAGGCAAAGCAAGTGTTGAACGCGTCCTTGGGTTTTCCATTATTAAGGATTTAAAGCTTTTAAGTAAAAGGTCTAACTGGGGTGGCTGGAAGGTGGAAAAGGTATTCGTTACCCCTCTGATCAGCACAGATCAGGATAGCTTAACAACTTTCACTCCTGATTATTCAAATCCTTTCAAAGGGAATAGAATAAACATCCCTTGTGCCTGATATAGTGAATCTGTTCTTGACATCTTCCAGCACAACAGAGAGAAGGAAAGTTTTGCAACATGGAAATTCACCCCTTCATCCAACTGGAAAGGGAATTTTCAAGAACAGTCAGTTAAATGATTTTTAAGTAATTTATTAATTAATAATAATAATAATAAGTAGCTCTTATATAGCGCATTTCATCAGTAGACCTCAAAGCAGAGTTTTCATATACAGTCATTTCAAAGGTGGGATCTGAGATAGTCCCAGCAAATAATACATCATCATCAATAAGACACAGGTGGAGGGTGTTTTTCACCCAAAGACCCCGAAACACTTTCACACACTATGGCCCTCGTCACATGACCAGGACGTGGGTGGGCGTGCCTAGTGGTTGGAGCAGGAGTCAGGCTCAGTAGTCAGAAGAGGTGTCAGTAGCCATGTGCCAGAGCCAAGGGTCACAGCCAGGGCCAGGAGCTGGAGCTGAGGGTCAGAACCGGAGTCAGGGCAGAGCCAAGGATCAGAGCTAAAGTCAGAGGTCAGGAACTGGGTTACCTGAGTGAGGTAAGGCTGGGTCCACGGCGGGGCAGAGCTGGGAACAAGCAGGTACAGGAGCTATCTCAGCCGTGGGCAAACGCTTTGAGAATCCAGTGGTGGAACCAATTAGGCAGACGACTGCTGCTCTGCTGCGGGCCCGGACTCCTGACAGCCCTCACCCTGCAATCGGATGCCCCGAGCCCACCCGAAGCTGCATGGAATTCCATAACTCAGGAGGCCTGGGCTGCGGTCCCACCTCTGCCACTGACCAGTTGTGTGATCTTGGGCCAGTCACTTCACCCTCTATGTGCCTGGTTCCCCTCCCACTCTTCCCTGTCCGGTCGGTGTAGACAATAAGCTCCATGGGACAGGGACCTAGTGCCACAGGAGCACTCCTGCTATTTAAAAATCTAAAAATATTACAACAGTAACTAGAATCTTCACTGCAGCTCTGGACTTTGAAGACTCTAGTTACTGTTGTAATATTTGCTGTGATAAGGCCAATTTTTGAGCCCTTTCTAACATTAGTTCCAAAAATGCCTATTGCTCTGAGATTTCTCACAGCTGGTCGGAGGCTGGAGGTGAATTTTTTGGGAAAGTTTGGATTAGTTCTACTTAGCCGTTTTTGGGTTGGCGCAGTTAGAGAAAAGGGCGGTTCAAAACCAGAGGAAGGATGGTCTAGTGTTTCAGGCATTGGTCTGTTGAACGAGAGAATCTGAAAATCTGGAAGTTACCTGCCATCTCTATGGCCCTGCTGTGGAATGGGGTGGGGGCGGCGAGGGTTAGCTCATTCCTGGCTATAAAGGGCTTGGAGCTCCTCACTTGTAAGGTGCAAGAGAAAAGCAAAGTATGAGCCGTTACGGGACAGCACTCTATTGTTAGTTCTTATTGGGCCGAGGCGCCCCAGCCCTGGACAGGATCCCATTGTGTGAGGCACTGTACAAACACAGAACACAAAGAAATCCCTGCCTGCGACGGGGTCCACTGACCGCAAGAACACCTCCTCCTGGCCAGGTGTGGCTTAGCGGCTTCTTTCCTTTATGGCGTTCCCTGTCAATGGTCACTCCGTCGCTGTGGTGGTCTCTCTTCCCATAATTCACAGTGCTCCATCTTCGCGGCTCAGCCCTCCGGCTAGGTCACTATATAGTCACTCGGGACCAGCTGTTTGGATGGCCCCTCCAACAGTCCTGCACCGCTTACCAGTGGCTGGTAGAGGAACCCAGGCCCTCCCTCTGCACTGGGCTCCAGCCCAGGGACCCTGTGACCTAAACAGTCTCCCTCCTTGCTATGGTTTTCCTGGGCTTCTTCCTACCCTGCCTTCACAACTCCGCTGCCAGGGTTAGGATCCTAGGGTTTATTCTTCCCCCTGGGTTTTCTTCCCTCCTTCCCACCTCTCTGCTCCCAGCGAGTGACTGCAGAATCTCCCCCCGCAACCCCCTACTACTACCAACTTCCTCTCTTTATATTCCTTACCCAGCTTCTCCCCCAGCTAGGCTCCATCAGCAATTATGACTTATATATCCCAGGGCCTCCCTTCAGGTGTAACTGAGGAGGTTGACTGGCCTCTTCTGGGCCTCCTTATCCCCCTCAGTGCTGGTGTGCGCACCTTATCACACTGCCCCAAAGAGCTTACAGTCTAAGTATTGGACAAGAGACAGCAGATGGAGACAGACAGGGAAACACCAGGAACCAATGAGACAGTAGAATGATCTCAGCACGCCCGCTGCCCAGCTGGTGTCAAGTTTTTTTTGTAAGCACTGCAGCAAATTCTTACTCACACGAGCAACTTTACTGACACCAAAGAGCCTCCTCCTCCTCCCAGTACGGTTTGCTCACGTGAGTAAAGATTTGCACACCTGCTCCTCTCGGCCCTGGCAGATCAGTGCACCGATTCGTATGCTTCATCAGCGTTCAGATCCCGTAATGCCAAGTCTCCCAACAGACGTTCCAGCTTTTGTCAGCTGCCAGCGGAGCCTGTAGCCACCGCAAGCCCTTACTCCTGGCTGCTACGGCCTCTGTCAGCTCGTCCGGCAGAGCTTGTCACCCTCCCCGTGGTGCCCTTGCCCTGGGGATTACAAGCTCTGCGGTGGGAAACGCTGCACTTCGTTCTCTGCGCCCCCTACTGGTCAGCCTGTGGAACGTCACCAATGGCGGAAGAGGTGTCCCCCGTCCTGCCTTTCTGTATGGCTATGATCACGGGCCGGACGTGCGCTGGGGTTCGGGGAGGCGTGGTGCGGTGGTGCCTGGGGAGGAGGAGGAGAATCCAACAGCCTTCCCTGGGGCTGGCCCTGGAGTTTCCGGGCCAAGTTTAGCCAAGGAGCACGTGGAGGTGCGTACTCACTGCTGGCACATCCTCCCCTTCCCTCGTTGGCCAGGCGTGGCTTAGCAGCTCTTTCTCCAGCTCCCCTGGCAAACAGCCACTCCGGGTCCAGCCCTGCCGTGGTCTGCCCCCCTCTTGTGACTCAGCCGTCCCCTACGCACAGCGTCCCACGCAATGCTAGTCCTCCGTCTGGCACTTTCCACCCCGCCGGGGCGCCTCGTCCAGCCGCCTGTCAGAACAGCGGCCCCAGGGCTTCCCCCTGGAGTCTCACCACCAAACTCAAATGCTGAGCCAAACAGACCAAAAGCAACTTCTGCCCTCCCCTGGGCTTGAGTTTTCAAGCCAGCCCGGGGCCTCCCCAACTCCATTCTTCTGACTCTCCAGGGTTACCTCCACACCCTCCTGGACTCCTCAACTCCAGTCTATCCCCACCCCCGTCTGCCTGTGGGTTGGCCTTCTCCCAGCCCACTCCAGGAGTCTCTTTCACCATGGCTGCCTTCTCCTGTGAGGCCCAGCTCTCTCCTGTAGCTCCTCTGTTCTCTGCTACCCAGAAAGAGCCTGCAGGTCCCTTTTCCTCTCCCCCTGCAGCCTTTGCCCCTTGAACCTTCCTTGATGAGACCAAGCTCCCCACCAGCTGGGTTCAATCACCAATTACGCCTGATGCCCAGTGGTTTAATTGGCCTCCACCTCTTGTTAACCCATGGTTAATCAGGGTGGGGGTCTACACCCCATCACAGAGAATCAGTACATGCATGAAGGGGGTGTCAAGGAAAACCCAGGCTCAGATATACACTGTCTATGGCACAGATGCTCTTTCATCAAAGTAGCATATTCTCAGATGTTTATGGCTCAACATGCCCATAATGATTGTGATGGAAATGTACAGTAAAATGAAAAGAAAAGACGAAATTAATGCAGCCCCTAAAGCCAATGACCCATTAAGTAAGTGACAGTCATCTCTGGAGAAGTTAGGATATTTAATTAGCACAAACTAAAAAAATAATATAAAATAAAACACCCATCTGGATTCACAAAAGAAAAGGAGTACTTGTGTCACCTTAGAGACTAACAAGTTTATTTGAGCATAAGCTTTCGTGAGCTACAGCTCACTTCATCGGATGCGTTCAGTGGAAAATACAGTGGGGAGATTTATATACATAGAGAACATGAAACAATGGGTGTTACCATACACACTGTAACCAGAGTGATCACATAAGGTCAGCTATTATCAGCAGGAGAGCAGGGGTGGGGGGGTGCGGGGAATACCTTTTGTAGTGATAATCAAGGTGGACCATTTGCAGCAGTTGACAAGAACGTCTGAGGAACAGTGGGAGGTGTGTGTGTGTGTGTGGGGGGAAATAAACAAGGGGAAATAGTTTTACTTTGTGTAATAACCCATCCACTCCCAGTCTCTATTTCAAGCCTAAGTTAATTGTATCCAGTTTGCAAATTAATTCCAATTCAGCAGTCTCTCCTTGGAGTCTGTTTCTGAAATTTTTTTGTTCATGAATTGCAACTTTTAGGTCTGTAATCGAGTGACCAAGGAGATGGAAATGTTCTCCAACTGGTTTTTGAATGTTCTAATTCTTGAAGTCTGATTTGTGTCCATTTATTCTTTTACGTAGAGACTGTCCAGTTTGGCCAACGTACATGGCAGAGGGGCATCGCTGGCACATGATGGCATATATCACATTGGTAGATGTACAGGTGACGAGCCTCTGATAGTGTGGCTGATGTGATTAGGCCCTATGATGGCATCCCCCGAATAGATATGTGGACACAGTTGGCAACGGGCTTTGTTGCAAGGATAGTAGGTTCCTGGGTGAGTGGTTCTGTTGTGTGGTTTGTGGTTGCTGGTGAGTATTTGCTTCAGGTTGGGGAGCTGTCTGTAAGCAAGGACTGGCCTGTCTCCCAAGATCTGTGAGAGTGATGGGTCGACCTTCAGGATAGGTTGTAGATCCTTGATGACGCGTTGGAGAGGTTTGAGTTGGGGGCTGAAGGTGACGGCTAGTGGCGTTCTGTTATTTTCTTTGTTGGGCCTGTCCTGTAGTAGGTGACTTCTGGGTACTCTTCTGGCTCTGTCAATCTGTTTCTTCACTTCAGCAGGTGGGTATTGTAGTTGTAAAAATGCTTGATAGAGATCTTGTAGATGTTTTTCTCTGTCTGAGGGGTTGGAGCAAATGCGGTTGTATGGTAGAGCTTGGATGTAGACAATGGATCGTGTGGTGTTGTCTGGATGAAAGCTGGAGGCATGTAGGTAGGAATAACGGTCAGTAGGTTTCCTGTATAGGGTGTTGCCTGACTAATCTAATCGCCTTTTATGATGAGATTACTGGTTCTGTGGATGAAGGGAAAGCAGTGGATGTATTGTTTCTTGACTTTAGCAAAGCTTTTGACACGGTCTCCCACAGTATTCTTGTCAGCAAGTTAAGGAAGTATGGGCTGGATGAATGCACTATAAGGTGGGTAGAAAGCTGGCTAGATTGTCGGGCTCAACGGGTAGCGATCAATGGCTCCATGTCTAGTTGGCAGCTGGTATCAAGTGGAGTGCCCCAAGGGTCGGTCCTGGGGCCGGTTTTGTTCAATATCTTCATAAATGATCTGGAGGATGGTGTGGATTGCACTCTCAGCAAATTTGCGGATGATACTAAACTGGGAGGAGTGGTAGATACGCTGGAGGGTAGGGATAGGATACAGAGGGACCTAGACAAATTGGAGGATTGGGCCAAAAGAAATCTGATGAGGTTCAATAAGGATAAGTGCAGGGTCCTGCACTTAGGACGGAAGAACCCAATGCACAGCTACAGACTAGGGACCGAATGGCTAGGCAGCAGTTCTGCGGAAAAGGACCTAGGGGTGACAGTGGACGAGAAGCTGGATATGAGTCAGCAGTGTGCCCTTGTTGCCAAGAAGGCCAATGGCATTTTGGGATGTATAAGTAGGGGCATAGCAAGCAGATCGAGGGACGTGATCATTCCCCTCTATTCGACATTGGTGAGGCCTCATCTGGAGTACTGTGTCCAGTTTTGGGCCCCACACTACAAGAAGGATGTGGATAAATTGGAGAGAGTCCAGCGAAGGGCAACAAAAATGATTAGGGATCTAGAACACATGACTTATGAGGAGAGGCTGAGGGAGCTGGGATTGTTTAGCCTGCAGAAGAGAAGAATGAGGGGGGATTTGATAGCTGCTTTCAACTACCTGAAAGGGGGTTCCAAAGAGGATGGCTCTAGACTGTTCTCAATGGTAGCAGATGACAGAACGAGGAGTAATGGTCTCAAGTTGCAGTGGGGGAGGTTTAGATTGGATATTAGGAAAAACTTTTTCACTAAGAGGGTGGTGAAACACTGGAATGCGTTACCTAGGGAGGTGGTAGAATCTCCTTCCTTAGAGGTTTTTAAGGTCAGGCTTGACAAAGCCCTGGCTGGGATGATTTAACTGGGAATTGGTCCTGCTTCGAGCAGGGGGTTGGACTAGATGACCTTCAGGGGTCCCTTCCAACCCTGATATTCTATGATTCTATGATTCTATGTTGTTTATGTGACCATCGCTTATTAGCACCATAGTGTCCAGAGAGTAGATCTCTTGTGTGGACTGGTCCAGGCTGAGGTTGATGGTGGGATGGAAATTGTTGAAATCATGGTGGAATTCCTCAAGGGCTTCTTTTCCATGGGTCCAGATTATGAAGATGTCATCAATGTAGCACAAGTAGAGCAGGGGCGTTAGGGGACGAGAGCTGAGGAAGCGTTGTTCTAAGTCAGCCATAAAAATGTTGGCATACTGTGGGGCCATGCGGGTACCCATAGCAGTGCCACTGATTTGAAGGTATACATTGTCCCCAAATGTAAAATAGTTATGGGTGAGGACAAAGTCACAAAGTTCAGCCACTAGGTTAGCCGTGACATTATCGGGGATACTGTTCCTGACGGCTTGTAGTCCATCTTTGTGTGGGATGTTGGTGTAGAGGGCTTCTACATCCATAGTGGCCAGGATGGTGTTATCAGGAAGATCACCAATGGATTGTAGTTTCCTCAGGAAGTCAGTGGTGTCTCGAAGGTAGCTGGGAGTGCTGGTAGCGTAGGGCCTGAGGAGGGAGTCTACATAGCCAGACTATCCTGCTGTCAGGGTGCCAATGCCCGAGATGATGGGGCATCCAGGATTTCCAGGTTTATAGATCTTGGGTACCAGATAGAATGCCCCAGGTCAGGGTTCCAGGGGTGTGTCTGTGCGGATTTGATCTTGTGCTTTTTCAGGGAGTTTCTTGAGCAAATGCTGTAGTTTCTTTTGGTAACCCTCAGTGGGATCAGAGGGTAATGGCTTGTAGAAAGTGGTGTTGGAGAGCTGCCGAGCAGCCTCTTGTTCGTATTCCGACCTATTCATGATGACGACAGCACCTCCTTTGTCAGCCTTTTTGATTATGATGTCAGAGTTGTTTCTGAAGCTGTGGATGGCATTGTGTTCTGCACGGCCGAGGTTGTGGGGCAAGTGATGCTGCTTTTCCACAATTTCAGCCCATGCACGTCGGCGGAAGCACTCTATGTAGAAGTCCAGTCTGTTGTTTCGACCTTCAGGGGGAGTCCACCCAGAATCCTTCTTTTTCTAGTCTTGGTAGGAAGGTCTCTGTGGGTTAGTATGTTGTTCAGAGGTGTATTGGAAATATTCCTTGAGTCGGAGGCGTCGAAAATAGGATTCTAGGTCACCACAGAACTGTGTCATGTTCGTGGGGGTGGAGGGGCAGAAGGAGAGGCCCCGAGATAGGACAGATTCTTCTGCTGGGCTAAGAGTATAGCTGGATAGATTAACAATATTGCTGGGGGGGTTAAGGGAACCACTGTTGTGGCCCCTTGTGGCATGTAGTATAGTATCATGACCAGCCATCTCTCCCTGGGACTGCCACGCTGCTGGAGACATCCTTAGCCAAAGGAAAGGGGGGGAATTGGTTTAAAGAAAAAAAAAATCTCAGAATTAAAAAAAGAATGGGCCTGATTTGGGACCCCCACCCCAGCTTCTCTACACTGCTGCAGTGGCACATGGGGATCATAAACAGGCCAGGGGAGAACACCCCGCGTGTAGCGGCAGGGTAGGTCTGACATGAGCGGCTTTGGTCCCTGCAGCAGCCAGGAATCCAGACAGTGCAATGATGGGCTGAAGCCACTTTTACCCCCCTCTGCCCCTGGCTGGGGCCACGCCTCTCGGAATCCAGCCTGCTCAGTTTGCCCTTGGCAAGCTTGGCTTTTCTCATATATCGCCTCAAACTGAGCTCAGAGCTGTGACTCTGACTATGCGCCTCTGCAAGGGAGTAAGAACCTGCCCCTCACACCAGCTGCCTTGGGAGCAAACAGAGCTACCCTCCTGCTTCCACCTTCTTGGGACTAGTGGGTGTCGCCTCAACAGCCCCACTCCTCCTGGTCTCTGAGCCAGCCTGGCAAGGGGGCAGTACTTTCCTCCTATTATAGGCCAGCAGTAAATGAATATGTACCTCCAAGGAGCCCTCAGAGAGGGAGCTGTGACTCAGAGGAGTATCTCTGTGCTGTGGGTTCAGTCCTTCCTGGTGCTACCCATGGGTTGATGCACTTTCTGTGCCAGGCCTGTGACTTTGGGCATAGCCCTGAGCATATCTAGCCCCTCACAAGTGCCAGCAAAGGGCGTTTGTGGGGGCACTTACGAGAGGCTGAGAGGCGCCTTGATTTCCGTGATGCGCATTGCCTGGTTTTCTGGGTATTTTTTTTACGCCCTGTCTGAGGTCTGTTGGAACCAGGATGTGGATTAAGAACCACAGGCTGCTGACAAGGGCAGGGACGGCAAGTGCCCATGAGGAAACGAACTGAGACCCACCCATGCGTGGTAATGATTTCCACTGATGCCAGCCTGGGTCCTGCTCACAACAATAGCCTGACAATCCTGCTCAGCCTTCAGTCATGGAGAGTTTGGCTCCAGCACAAGTGAAATCAGGGCCTGTGGATGGAAGATTCCCTGGCCCATTCCCAGCCCCTGAGTCACACTTCTCTTCCCCTTCACAAACTTCCCGGGAGAGCCTTAAAAAGCAATATTTTTCAAACGAGCACAATTTTGGTTATGGGAGTTGGGTGGGAGATGGATATATTCTGAGTAGCAAATCCCCATTGACTCCGGCCGTTATGTTGTATGGGGCAGCATCTGTCACATCTGATTAGGTTGCATTGTCCTTTTTTATCTTCCCTAGTCTAATCTATGACTCTTCTGGTTTTATGTGACATTTCCTTGGCAATATAACTGTTAGGATGATATACTCCGAATGTCTCCCGAGCCATAAAACCCCCAGATTGCAAAGGGTAGTGATTTGTACAGTTTGGGCTTTTTCAAAAATTCATCAGACTCCCCCCACCCCCTCCCCCTTTGTTGTTTGGAGAGGGAGAGACTGTGGCTATTTGCATGAAAAATCAACAAGCTAAATTCAGAGGTAATGTGGACTTTGGTGTCAAATACACTCCAGTGGGAGGGTATAAGGAACCTTGGTCAAAGGCCCAGATTCTGACCTCAGTTGAACTATTGTCAACCCAGAGTAAGTCCATTGAGCTATATGGATTGACACCAGTGAGGCTGGAACAATTTGTATAGTGGGGGTGCTGAACCAAACTGTAACTCCTGTGTCTGCTGCACCCCCAGATCCTCTAGTTCCAGCACCCCTGACTGACACAGACATAACTGAGGTCAGAATCTGGCCCCAGGTAACTATGTCTCCCCTTGACCTTTTGAGGAAGTCTCCAGACCACTGCCCTAGTCATGATGATAGCAGCGTATGCTCTCAGATGGCTGCCAGAGTTCCATTCACTGTGTTTTCTAGACCTCCTCTCAACAGGGTGACATGACACAGTAGTAAATTGTCAGCGTCCTGTCTACAGTGCCACCCCCTCTGCCATCAGTGCAACGGCACTCGTGACAGGGCAATGGAGGAGGATCTCAAGAAACTCTGGCCACACTCAGTGCATGAGGAACTTCAATGCTGAGAGGACGTAAGGCATGTTCATTTAAGTAGGGGGCATGCTTCAGCTCACCCCCTCCCATGCTGATTTTCCTGCCCCATCCCTTCTCTTCCAGCCCCACAATGTGTAAGTTGCACCAGCTTCCATCCGCCTACCCTGTATTCACTCACTGAGTTTGGCCAGTGCCTCATCCCTCACCAAGTTCATGTCAGAGGGCGCTAACCCCTGCTCAGCTCATACTGATGCTCCTATCCTGTCCTTACTACATGGGCACTGTAGCTTTTCCTCTTTTTGGAAGCCAAAGCTTCTGCTAAGCCAACCCATCAGGACAGAACCATGTCCTAAATCTTCATATTCTCTTGCTAAGTATCTCTGAAGGACCTTGAGTTTCAAGGTCAGGCTAGCAAAGGAAACACAAAGATCCTGGGTAGAGATAAGTGGGGTTGAGGAGGGCTATCCCTCTTGTGAGGCTAACAGTGGGGAAGTGGATAAAAGTTCATAAAGTGTCACAAGAACCTATTACAATAAATAGCGATGAGAAAAGTTGCGAAAGGGACAGAAAGACTCAATTAGTCCAAACAAAAAGGCCTCCTGATATATCTCAAGGGACATGCTAAGATCATGCCTGGTCAACAAGAGAAATGTGGGACTGGAAATCAATGGACTGGAATTGATGTGTCAGAAATCGGGCCTAACTGGTAGACAAACAAATAAGGGGATTGGCTATTTCACCCACCACTCCGTTTTGGGGCCCTTCTAAAAAAGAAAGACTTGGACAGAGGAGGTTTGGCAGACACTGGCTGAGAGAAGGAGAAGGAAAAGGAGCAAGCTTTGTCATCATGTCTGCCACTCCAACCCTCTCCTGGGACTCTGGGCTTTAGTTTAAAACCCTCGGGCCTTTGTCATCCTGATCCTGAGAAATGTCCTGACCGGACCAGGACTCAGATGACACCACCATCTCCATCGGCTCTGGCTAAATCCCAAACACCACCTGGGACGTGAAACTTTATCTTCACCCCCCTGCTCTGGCAGACAAAGGACTCTGAACAGGGAAGGGGGACCCAAGCTACAAGGATGCAGCTTGTGTCTCAAGGATCTGTAAGCCTGCTTGTATCATCAGTCAGGGTAAGATATGGTTGATTCAAATTCTATCTAGTATATTAGGTTTAGTTTGTGTTTTTATTTGCTAAGTAATCTGCTGTGATCTGTTTGCTATCACTTATAGTCACTGAAAACATAAAATAAGTTTATTAACTACATAAAAATAGATTGTATCTTAATCAGTGTGTCTTTAAATGAAGTGTCTAGGAAAATCTCATCTTGGTTAACACAGGCTTATTGCATATCTTCTCCACATCGAGGGGGAAGCGAACTATATTAATGAGCTTGCGTTGTACAGGTTGCAAGTAGGGCATCAACAACAAAGACAAAAGCTGCATTTACTATCTTTGCTGTTCTTTTTCCTCCCACTCTTGTGTGGATGTGTCTTCTAGGACAGTGGTTCTCAAACTAGGGCCGCTGCTTGTTCAGGGAAAGCCCCTGGCAGGCCGGGCCAGTTTGTTTACCTGCCGCATCTGCAGGTTCGGCCAATCGCGGCTCCCACTGGCCGCGGTTTGCCGCTCCAGGCCAATGGGAGCTGCAGGAAGGGCGGCCAGCACATCTCTTGGCCTGCGCCGCTTCCCGCAGCCCTCATTGGCCTGGAGCGGTGAACCGCGGCCAGTGGGAGCCGCAATTGGCTGAACCTGAGGATGCGGCAGGTAAACAAACCAGCCCGGCCCGCCAGGGGCTTTCCCTGAACAAGATTTCAGAGTAACAGCCGTGTTAGTCTGTATTCGCAAAAAGAAAAGGAGTACTTGTGGCACCTTAGAGACTAACCAATTTATTTGAGCATAAGCTTTCGTCAGACAGCCCTAGTTTGAAAACCACTGTTCCAGGAAATAGGATTGGACTTTAACAGCAGCAGCAATGGCTCCAGTCCATCGCAGATAACTTTTCTTTTCCCCCAAAAGGACAGTTATTGCCATCTTTAATACCAAATAAAGGAATGCCAAACGGGGGGAAGAGAGGAGACCCCTTCTAAAAACTCTCTCCAGCTGGAGGAAAGGGGTACAAGGGATGTTGTTAAAATGAAAGCCTCCCTTAATACCTTCCCTCTCAGATGCTTTAACCTTTTTTCCTTCTAGTCTGTATCTTTAATAAAAAATAAAGATTTTAATGGCATGTTTGCCATGGTGCTCATCAGGCTGAGGTCTCTGTATACCAAACCCCAAACCTTGTTTAACACTCTTTAATGTTGGACAGTGACAAGGTCATGTTAGAATCATAGAATCATAGAATATTAGGGTTGCAAGAGACCTCAGGAGGTCATCTAGTCCAACCCCCTGCTCAAAGCAGGACCAACACCAACTAAATCATCCCAGCCAGGGCTTTGTCAAGCCAGGCCTTAAAAACCTCTAAGGAAGGAGATTCCACCACCTCCCTAGGTAATGCATTCCAGTGCTTCACCAGCCTCCTAGTGAAATAGTGTTTTGTAATATCCAACCTAGACCTCCCCCACTGCAACTTGAGACCATTGCTTCTCGTTCTGTCATCTGCCACCACTGAGAACAGCCTGGCTCCATCCTCTTTGGAACCACCTTTTAGGTCATTGAAGGCTGCTATCAAAAACCCCTCCCTCTTCTCTTCTGTTAACACCCTTATACAGTCCATCAAAATACCATCAAATCCAGATCATCGGTTGGTGTCAGTTGGCATTGCTGCACTGAAGTCAACTCTAGGACTGAAGTCAATGGACCAACACTGATTTATAACTGAAGATATGCCCAACAAAAAAAATTCCCCAAGCTGTTCTTCATGGAGAGATGCTTATAGCTTTCTTACCACTTTCCTCCTTATTTGAATTTTCAAAGCTCCCACAATTAGTTTGCATCCCTGTCTGTCACAGAGGCATGTGGATTAGCTGGGCCACGCTCTCAGAGCAGCATAATGCTGCTTTTAAAAGCATGTCGCCAATTAAAGCTAATCAGGAAATGTGCTTTATCTTCCCAGGAAATAGTTCAACAAGAACGAAAAAGGTTTAATTTTTTAATCAAAAATTTTCTTTGGAATTTTTCAGGGTTTCATCAAAAAAACCCAAAGCTGATTTTATTTTTCAGGGTTTGTTTGTTTTTTTGCAGGGGGAGGGGATTGATTTGTCAACTAAAGGGTGAAAAAATCATTAGAAATAGGCATTGGCCACAGAAATTTCCATTTTGATTAAATAAGCCATTTGCTTCAAAAAATGTATCAACCAATAAATGTTGACCGGCTCCATTGCCAATGCTCTGTCCCTTCCTAATGAATGGTGTTCACACCCTCAGCCCACTGATGCTTTAGAAACGGTGGGTTTTATTTCAGCTTTGTTGCTTTTTAGGCAGTATACTCACTAGTTTCTCCAACTCTCACACAGAGGCTCTCCATCGGATTGGCATCGCAGCATCTGCCCTGGGTTGTTTACAATGAATATGGAATCAACATCATAGAATCATAGAATATCAGGGTTGGAAGGGACCTCAGGAGGTCATCTAGTCCAACCCCCTGCTCAAAAGCAGGACCAATCCCCAATTAAATCATCCCAGCCAGGGCTTTGTCAAGCCTGACCTTAAAAACTTCTAAGGAAGGAGATTCCACCACCTCCCTAGGCAACGCATTCCAGTGTTTCACCACCCTCCTAGTGAAAAAGTTTTTCTTAATATCCAACCTAAACCTCCCCCACTGCAACTTGAGACCATTACTCCTTGTCCTGTCCTCCTCTACCACTGAGAATAGTCTAGAACCATCCTCTCTGGAACCACCTCTCAGGTAGTTGAAAGCAGCTATCAAATCCCCCCTCATTCTTCTCTTCTGCAGACTAAACAATCCCAGTTCCCTCAGCCTCTCCTCATAACTCATGTGTTCCAGACCCCTAATCATTTTTGTTGCCCTTCGCTGGACTCTTTCCAATTTCTCCACATCCTTCTTGTAGTGTGGGGCCCAAAACTGGACACAGTACTCCAGATGAGGCCTCACCAATGTCGAATAGAGGGGGACGATCACGTCCCTCGATCTGCTCGCTATGCCCCTACTTATACATCCCAAAATGCCATTGGCCTTCTTGGCAACAAGGGCACACTGCTGACTCATATCCAGCTTCTCGTCCACTGTCACCCCTAGGTCGTTTTCCGCAGAACTGCTGTCTAGCCATTCGGTCCCTAGTCTGTAGCTGTGCATTGGGTTCTTCCGTCCGAAGTGCAGGACCCTGCACTTATCCTTGTTGAACCTCATCAGATTTCTTTTGGCCCAATCCTCCAATTTGTCCAGGTCCCTCTGTATCTTATCCCTGCCCTCCAGCGTATCTACTACTCCTCCCAGTTTAGTATCATCCGCAAATTTGCTGAGAGTGCAATCCACACCATCCTCCAGATCATTTATGAAGATATTGAACAAAACCGGCCCCAGGACCGACCCCTGGGGCACTCGGCTTGATACCGGCTGCCAACTAGACATGGAGCCATTGATCACTACCCGTTGAGCCTGACAATCTAGCCAACTTTCTACCCACCTTATAGTGCATTCATCCAGCCCATACTTCTTTAACTTGCTGACAAGAATACTGTGGGAGACAGTGTCAAAAGCTTTGCTAAAGTCAAGATACAATACATCCACTGCTTTCCCTTCATCCACAGAACCAGTAATCTCATCATAGAAGGCGATTAGATTAGTCAGGCATGACCTTCCCTTGGTGAATCCATGCTGACTGTTCCTGATCACTTTCCTCTCATGCAAGTGCTTCAGGATTGATTCTTTGAGGACCTGCTCCATGATTTTTCCGGGGACTGAAGTGAGGCTGACTGGCCTGTAGTTCCCAGGATCCTCCTTCTTCCCTTTTGTAAAGATTGGCACTACATTAGCCTTTTTCCAGTCATCCGGGACTTCCCCCGTTCGCCACGAGTTTTCAAAGATAATGGCCAATGGCTCTGCAATCACAGCCGCCAATTCCTTTAGCACTCTCGGATGCAACTCGTCCGGCCCCATGGACTTGTGCACGTCCAGCTTTTCTAAATAGTCCCTAACCACCTCTTTCTCCACAGAGGGCTGGCCATCTATTCCCCATGTTGTGATGCCCAGCACAGCAGTCTGGGAGCTGACCTTGTTCGTGAAGACCGAGGCAAAAAAAGCATTGAGTACATTAGCTTTTTCCACATCCTCTGTCACTAGGTTGCCTCCCTCATTCATTAAGGGGCCCACACTTTCCTTGGCTTTCTTCTTGTTGCCAACATACCTGAAGAAACCTTTCTTGTTACTCTTAACATCTCTCGCTAGCTGCAGCTCCAGGTGCGATTTGGCCCTCCTGATTTCATTCCTACATACCCGAGCAATATTTTTATACTCTTCCCTGGTCATATGTCCAACCTTCCACTTCTTGTAAGCTTCTTTTTTATGTTTAAGATCTGCTAGGATTTCACCGTTAAGCCAAGCTGGTCGCCTGCCATATTTACTATTCTTTCGACACATCGGGATGGTTTGTCCCTGTAACCTCAACAGGGATTCCTTGAAATACAGCCAGCTCTCCTGGACTCCTTTCCCCTTCATGTTAGTCCCCCAGGGGATCCTGGCCATCCATTCCCTGAGGGAGTCGAAGTCTGCTTTCCTGAAGTCCAGGGTCCGTATCCTGCTGCTTACCTTTCTTCCCTGTGTCAGGATCCTGAACTCAACCAACTCATGGTCACTGCCTCCCAGATTCCCGTCCACTTTTGCTTCCCCTACTAATTCTTCCCAGTTTGTGAGCAGCAGGTCAAGAAAAGCTCCCCCCCTAGTTGGCTCCTCTAGCACTTGCACCCGGAAATTGTCCCCTACGCTTTCCAAAAACTTCCTGGATTGTCTATGCACCGCTGTATTGCTCTCCCAGCAGATATCAGGAAAATTAAAGTCACCCATGAGAACCAGGGCGTGCGATCTAGTAGCTTCCGCGAGCTGCCGGAAGAAAGCCTCATCCACCTCATCCCCCTGGTCCAGTGGTCTATAGCAGACTCCCACCACTACATCACTCTTGTTGCTCACACTTCTAAACTTAATCCAGAGACACTCAGGTTTTTCTGCAGTTTCGTACCGGAGCTCTGAGCAGTCATACTGCTCCCTTACATACAGTGCTACTCCCCCACCTTTTCTGCCCTCCCTGTCCTTCCTGAACAGTTTATAACATCATCTCAGCATGACAAACAAGTTCAGGATCTATTTGAGCTGTGTCCTCCCCGTACCGTTCTATGGCTCCAAAACATGGACACTACACCGCTCAGACTGATCAAAGTTGGAGGCTTTCCATGCAAAATGCCAACATTGTATACTGACCATAAAGTGGAATTACTTCATTTGTAATGCAGATGTTTACAGTCACTCCGGTCTACAGACTATCGGGGCCATTGTCCGCAGATAGCATCTTACGCTTTTCGGACATGTCGTGAGAATGCCACAAGACATTCCAGCGAACGCTGTTCTCCGGGTGGCTTATAACATTTGGGATAAAATTCCACCAACCAAGGGGTTGAGGCTGCCCAGAGGCAGACCTCCTATTACATATAATCATAGAAGATTAGGGTTGGAAGAGACATTAGGAGGCCACCTAGTCCAACCCCTGCTCAAAGCAGGACCAACATCAACTAAATCATCCCAGCCAAGGCTTTGTCAAGTCGGACCTGTGTTCAGAGGGGCCTGAGCCAAGGAACAAGGCTTCATGCTTCAACCCCTACCCACCCCCGTGGATCAGCCACCAAGCAGTGCATAGCCACAGGGCCAGCATGTCCTATGCTCCCACATATACAGTTCCTTTCATTCTGAAGGCTTCCAGAGCAGTTCCAAGAATGATACACAACTGTCCCTATGGAACACCATATCCACCCGTGAAATCCATCCGCCTCATGGATGGAATTCCACTGTTTATTTTAACAACACGCAGCAACATTACAGAGCCGCTTAGGCCAGGAAGCGAAGGAGAAGCAGAAGCTGCAGGAAGCAGATTGTGATCACCCATGTTGGAATTAGGCTAGGATGTCAGAGCTGACCCTCCCCGCCCCCAATTCTTGTGAAAAGCCCAACATATTCTCCTGGCTGAGTCTTGAGCGGCGACTCTCATGGCCCATAGTTAGGTGAACCAGAAAACAAGTTTCATTGACCGTGGCATAAATCGCCTTTTGTGAGCACAGCGATATACCAGTTCCAGCCAGTGCCCTGCGGTATTAAATGCATGCCCAGATCAACACACACAGCCAAGGTGTGAGATGAACTGGCCATGGGTGACCCTTGCTAGAAATCTGCTAAGAGTGACAGGAGCAGCCATCAAGCAGTCCCAGTCCTAACTGGAATTTAAGATTGTTTTTAAATCTCTCCGCCCGCCTAGCCTGTGTCACTAACCCGGTCACATCGCCACGGCATGCGTGATCAACCTAATCTTTCCTCTGAACTCATTTTCATCCCTTATCAGCCAGGGCTGAAAGGGCCATATTAAAAAGCAACTTTGCCTATATGTGCATGTGCACTCAGAAGATAAATGTAATCACTGGGACTGATTAACTAGTAAACTCATTTCCAGAATCTGCTAATTGTTCTTACAGAGGCAAGAGCATGCTGATGAATTCGCAATAGCTTGCTGGAGCAGTCCCAGGTCCTGTCTGTAGGACTTAATTTCCCTGCTGTAGTGATGTGTTTACTAAGCCACAGATTTGACTGTCTTACCTTTGTTCCCTTCTTTATGGAAAAAAGTAACACAATGGGTCCCCCACGAAATAATATTCATGGAGGGGGTCGTGCAGGAAAAGTTGTTTAGTTTGACAGTCAGCATGAAGGGATGGGTTCAGATCTCACTGCTGACACTGTGGTATGTGGAATCACAGTCCATCTCAAACACCAGGCATGTATTAAATAAAACAGCTACAATGATAGACAAACAGGCTTCCACACAGCCCGAGTGCCAGCTTTGTTTCCTTTGTTCACCAAGACCACACGCTGCCTGGAACTCCGTAGAGCGGTGCTACTCAAAGTGGTGGTCCGAGGACCGGTGCCGGTCCGCGAGCCATCGGCTGCCGGTCTGCGCGCACATTGGAAAAAAAAATTTGCCAGTCCACCACATCAGATAGCTTGAGAAGCACGGCTGTAGAGCACACAGAGACATCCCGTGGTTGAATGACATACTGCAGATATCGTTACAGGTGTAAACCCTGCAGTTTGACACACGAGAAGGAAGCAAATTTGCCACCACCATTTATTAGTGAACTGGAAGAAGAGACAGAATGAGCCAAGGTTTGTTTCCCACCAATTCAGTGTGAACATTTTGGTCATTTTGATAAAATTCATTTAAGTTTGCGGGTGGGGGGAATGAAGTGGTGTTATCCTGATTGAGTGACAACAGAACCATGCTTTACAGGCTCTGGGTGAGGGGGGTCACTCAAACTAAGGCCTCCGTCATGCACTACTAGCTAGTGGAGCTTGGACACACTCTAGAAAGAGGGGAAAGAGGTTTTACCTTCCGGCAAGAAGGATGTCCCAGGTAGCACAGACTGCTCAAGGCTCCCATATGCCTTCAGTCCCTCTCCACTGAACCCTGTGGGTATGTCTGTCATTTGAGCTGGGAGTGGCATTCCCAGCACTGGGAGACATGCCCGTGCTAGCATGTTAAAAATTGCCGCAGCCGCACAAGGGGCTAGCCCGTCCGAGGCTGCAGCTAGCCCCTCCCACGGCTCACACCTTTCAGCTCCGTCAGAGCGAGCACGGGTATGTCTCCCCATGCTGGGAATTTCACCATCTAGCCCCAGTGCAGACACCCGCTTTGCCAGGAGGGGCCAGCAGCTAGGTAGCTCTTCACTGAAGCAGCAGGAGAGCTGAGTGAACTCCGCTGAGCCGCCCTCGCCCACCGCCAATAAAGTGGAAACCACAGTTGCTGGAGGAGACTCCAGAGTGGAGCCAGCTGCACTGCCTCCTAGGGGATGGAGCTGGACCTGCATGAGCGCACTGCTGGACTTTCGGCCTTCGCTATCCGCTGATACCACATGGCGAGCGGGGAGGGGGAAGTGATGTGTTAACGGGACGGTTGGGTTGGTTAGTTTTAAGAGGACCCCCCCCCCTAAATATTTTAACCTGGTCCATTTTACCCCTGATGCCCCTTGGCAGAAGGCCGTCGCAGGACAGGCAGACACGCTTGGGTACTGGCATTATTTGCCATGTAGCACCAGGGGTGGGCCTCATGCTAGACAGACCACTTAAAAATGGCGGGGCTGTAGTGAAGTGGACTCACCACTGGCATGCCCCGTCATGGCTGGGCGTGGAATTGCGGGGTCTTTTCCTCTAGCACACCCACTGACAGCCACTCCGGCCCGCAGCGGTCTGCCTCTTCTCATGTGTCAGCCCTCTTTAAAGTCTCACCCCTTCTAGGGGAGCCGAAAGTCCAACAAACAATAGTCCCGCAGCTTCACGCCAAGTCTTTGGCCTGAGTCACTGTTCATGAGTCCTTCCCTCCGTGGTCTCTGGGGTCTTCACACCACCTTTTTCCAGTGAACAGTAGGGGAACCCGGGCCCTCCCTCCCCTCTGCGTTCCAGCCCAGGGACCCAGTAGTGAGCAGCCTATTCTGGTTGGCCTATTCTGGTCCCTGGCTTCCTCCATGGGCTTCTGCCTCCCTCAGCCTATCCACAGGCCAGTCCCACAGACCCTTCCTAGGCTCACTGCATTCCTCAGGTGCCCTGAGGCCTCACAATTCATCCTTCTCTCAGGGCCGAGCTCACAGGATTCCCCCTGGAATGCTCCAACAAATTACAAACCAAAAGGGCAGCTTTAAACCGCTTCCGCCCTTCCCGGGCTTGAACTTCTTCACCAGTCTGCCCTGACACTCTGCTCCTCAGCTGAATGCTGACACCCAGGAAAACCTCCTTTGAGTCCTGCCTCCAGCCTCCACCGACCCCAAACCGCCACCCCCCCCCCCCCCCCAGGGCACCTCCGATAAAGGTGAAGTGAGCTGTAGCTCACGAAAGCTTATGCTCAAATAAATTGGTTAGTCTCTAAGGTGCCACAAGTCCTCCTTTTCTTTTAACTCTCCTTCTGGGACTTTTCCCAATTCTCCTCTCTCCTGACTTCAGCCAGACCATTCCACAAGCAGGAACTCCCAACCTCCTCTCTCCTGGGTCTCTCTAACAGAGACCTCAGTTCTTTTAAGGAAACCTGACAGCTTTCCAGCTGGACCTGCTAACTTACCTTCTTAACGCCCCTCCGGCTGCCAGCAGGTGGGTAATTGAGCGCTCAGGCGCCTGTTCACCTCGTCAGTGCCAGTGTGGGGTTTCCACCCCATCAGAGGGATCCTGCTCCAAGATGATAGCAGCTGGTGGGCACTGTGCTCCCCCATTGCAGGCGTGCCCCGAGAGGAGCCTCTGCCCACCAATGGGGGCAATCCAACCTCTGCAGTATTCACCCCCAATGCAGGGCTTGAGCAGGCCTAGGGAATTTTAAACCTTGTCCACCAGAAAGAGCAGTGTACCAGGCTACATGATGCCCAGATAGGATCATATTGGGGTTCCTTGTCCGGAAGGAAAAAACACATTAACATAATGTTATTGACTGCTTAGCAATCGTCACGCTGAATTTCCTCTGGGCTCTTTCACCTGCAGCCTCTGGGGAGTTACCCCATAGTAACTGGGAAGGCCTGCCCTGCCCCCTAGTGTAAGCAGGAAGAGGGGGGCAGGGCAGGCCTTCCCAGTTACTATGTGGTAACCTCCCCAAGAAGAGAGACAGAGGCACCATGCTTGGGAATATGCGGTAGGGGACAATCCTGCAGCGCATGGGGATGGACCATAGGGGTTAATAAATCATCTCCCCTTTTCTATACTATAGGTCTGCAAAAGGAGGAAGCAGGACAGAGAGGAACCTGGTTTGTGGATCTTGGGCTGCCCCTGAATTCAACACTGGTCCTAGGCCAGGTCAGACCACCCCCACAGACCACCGAATACTGACCTAGGGAGCCAGGAACTTCAACTCCGATCAACACAACTTCAAACTGATCTGGCCTTGGTTCCTGGATTCTGTCATAAAGCTGATTGGTAGTGAATCTGTCTCTCGCAGGGGGCTGGGATGAGACCTGCTCCTTGTCACAGCTCAGCTTCCATCCAAGGCTGAACGGTCCCTGAGCACCTCCCTAGTGGTTAATATAGGTCAAGTTCCCACTGTTTCCCGCCCCTACCCCTGCAAATCCCTCTAGCCAATGGAGTTCCAGGTAGAGAATGTTGCAGGACAGAGAGTTTCTCCCGCTGAGACCCCTTTGGTTTCTGATCCCGGCATTGTCGTCAGTCAGCACCCCACGTTGTGCTCTGCTCAAGTAGCACTCGACATTCAAAGCCTCTGAAGTGTTCAGAGCATGCTGCATCCTGACATCAGAACACGGCGCAGAGCCTGGTTCAAAACCCTGACCCCCTCCCTTTTCGATCAGTAACTGCCAGCAGTAATTTCTGCAATGCTGTCAGAGCTCCACGGGACACAGGGACCGACTGATGGTGCCATCAGCTCTCGTCCCCTAATGCCCCTACTCTACTTGCGCTACATTGATGACATCTTCATCATCTGGACCCCTGGAAAAGAAGCCCTTGAGGAATTCCACCACGATTTCAACAATTTCCATCCCACCATCAACCTCAGCCTAGACCAGTCCACACAAGAGATCCACTTCCTGGACACTATGGTGCTAATAAGCGATGGTCACATAAACACCACCATATACCGGAAACCTATTGACTGCTATTCCTACCTACATGCCTCCAGCTTTCATCCAGACATCACCACATGATCCATTATCTACAGCCAAGCTCTACAATACAACCGCATTTGCTCCAACCCCTCAGACAGAGACAAACACCTACAAAATCTCTATCAAGCGTTCTTACAACTACAATACCCACCTGCTGAAGTGAAGAAACAGAATGACAGAGCCAGAAGAGTACCCAGAAGTTACCTACTACAGGACAGGACCAACAAAGAAAATAACAGAACACCACTAGCCGTCACCTTCAGCCCCCAACTCAAACCTCTCCAACTCATTATCAAGGATCTACAACCTATCCTGAAGGATGATCCATCACTCTCACAGATCTTGGGAGACAGGCCAGTCCTTGCTTACAGACAGCCCCCCAGCCTGAAGCAAATACTCACCAGCAACCACACACCACACAACAGAACCACTAACCCAGGAACCTATCCTTGCAACAAAGCCCATTGCCAACTGTGTCCACATATCTATTCGGGGGACGCCATCATAGGGCCTATTCACATCAGCCACACTATCAGAGTCTCGTTCACCTGCACATCCACCAATGTGATATATGCCATCATGTGACAGCAATGCCCCTCTGCCATGAATCATAGAATCATAGAATATCAGGGTTGGAAGGGACCTCAGGAGGTCATCTAGTCCAACCCCCTGCTCAAAAGCAGGGCCAATCCCCAATTAAATCATGTACATTGGCCAAACTGGACAGTCTCTACGTAAAAGAATAAATGGACACAAATCAGACTTCAAGAATTAGAACATTCAAAAATCAGTCGGAGAACACTTCCATCTCTTTGGTCACTCGATTACAGACCTAAAAGTGACAATTCTTCAACAAAAAAATTTCAAAAACAGACTCCAAGGAGAGACTGCTGAATTGGAATTAATTTGCAAACTGGATACAATTAACTTAGGCTTGAATAAAGACTGGGAGTGGATGGGTCATTACACAAAGTAAAACTATTTCCCCTTGTTTATTTCCCCCCCTACTGTTCTTGTCAACTGCTGGAAATGGCCCACCTTGATCATCACTACAAAAGGTTCCCCCGCATCCCCTCCCGCTCTCCTGCTGGTAATAGCTCACCTTTCCTGATCACTCTTGTTACAGTCTGTATGGCAACACCCATTGTTTCATGTTCTCTGTGTATATAAAATCTCCCCACTGTATTTTCCACTGTATGCATCCGATGAAGTGAGCTGTAACTCACGAAAGCTTATGCTCAAATAAATTTGTTAGTCTCTAAGGTGCCACAAGTCCTCCTTTTCTTTTTGCGGATACAGACTAACATGGCTGCTACTCTGAAACCTGACATTAAAAAGCCTGGCTCTGATTTTCCTCTCACGGGTGTCTATCTGTCACAGTCCATGCGGTTACTCTGGATTTATACTGGTGTAACTGGCAGATGCCTCTGCCCCATTGGCTCCAATGAACCCTGGAGGGTTGGCAGTGCCTAGCACCTCGCAGGATCGAGTCACATCCAGAAGTCTGCTGGACTAGAGGCAGTCAGAGAAGGGAAAAGCCTGCCTTCTTAAATTGTAAGATCTTTAGGCCGGGACTGTCCCCCTATGTACTGTGCCTCGCACACTAAAAACCCATGCAGCCAGGGCTAAGACAATCCCTGCCCCTGAAGAGCTGATGCTCAATCAGCCCCTTAGTCCTCTTCTCCAAGAACAGGCTAGCGCTTTGCGTTAGTTGCCTTTCCTGTTCTGGGTGTTCACGTCCCTTTGGGTGACGCCACGCTGGCTGAGCTCCCTATTTGCACTATGTTTCTTGAAGCGTGATGGTCGCACCGGCCTACTTTGGGAGCTACAGTGGAACCTGTGAGGAGCCCCACAGGTTCTGAACCATCTCTGGCTGTTCTGCCAGCCAGCATTGGGGGTCCGGCCAGGACATCTGCTTATGGAGTCGCTCCTGGAGATGCCAGGTGTGAATCTGTCCACAGGTCTCTGTGCTCTTCAGAAAAGTATCCAGTACATGTGGAGATGTTTTGAGCCACCTGGATTGCTTGGCCATAAATAAAATAGTCATTAACCATAATGTAATGGGAATAGAATCGAAGAGGGCTGAATACCAGACATTTGTTCAAAATGTCTGGTCTCCTGAAGAGGAAATGAGGCCTCACAATGGACAAGGATGTGTCATGCATCAGGTGTGCACACATACACACTCACACACACACATACACCCCTTAGCCTCATTTCCTCCTCTCAAAGATCAGTGATGGGCAAACCTTAGAAAAATCGGGAGGATGGGGCTTTAACTGCGCCCAAAAGATTAGAAACCATTTGAACCCACGGGGCTGACGGGAGAGGTTGTGCAAACAGACGCGTTTGCAGAGGCTGTATTTTAAAGGACTTCAGCTGGGCTCAGGATACTTCTGTCATTTCATTTCGCTCCTTCGACTGCAGATCCCGGCAAGACTCACGGGAGCACAGAGATGCATAAAACTGGAGATGGGGAGGGAAAGAGTCAACCAGATTTTTTCTAACCTCAGGAGGTTATTCACTGGTTCAAGTTTGACCGGCGCGTTGGCTGGGGAAGCGAGTCAGTTCTTTAATCTAGATGTAACATGCTACTAAAAGGTGTGCTACATCCCCTTCTAATGGCTGGCCCAAAAGAAGATCACAGCCTGTTATTGCTACCAGCTAATAGCAGTTTGTCTTTAGGTCAAGTGGTAGAAGTCTGGGTTACGGTGCTGAATGGTATGGGTCCAAATTCTGTGGGTGGCCCATGCATGGGGATCATTATATTAAATTCGTCACAAAGTCTGTGTGCAGATCCAGAGTTCCGGGCATTTGGATTATGGTTCAGCCTGGGCCCATTCATAAAGCTGAACTATGGCTCAGGTTTGCATGTTGGAGATGTTCCCGTCGGGGGGTTTGGTCCAGGTCCTTCCTTTGTGTGTCCCAGGCAGTTCAGGCATCTCAAAATAGAATTGAACGTTGCTGTCTGGGTTCCCCTGGGAGCTGTTTTCAGCCACTTGCTTTTTGCAAAGGACTGGAGTGTTTGTGCTAGAAAATCCTCTTTCTCCATTAAATGCCTCCCCCTTGCAGCAACAGCATCTATTTGTTTACCGGTCCTATTTTAGACCTGAGTATTAAACCAGTATTGCTCTCTTGGTGAGGGTTTTTTCCCCATCAATGGCGAAATTGCATGTGAATTCTGAATTTTCCAGTTAATTGAACAAGCTTAAGCACCCAGCAATACAAGCAGCCCCGGTACTGTACATATGCTTTATTCTGCCGTTCCTCAGGGGCACGTATTAAAATAGTCAGAAGGGAAAAAAAGAAAGACACTTGCAGTTTCTCTTAGAGTTGCCTCCTCTGTAATCCTGTTTAATCACCAGCATCCTCTGCTGTTCTACATTTTAGGGGGTTGCCAATCAAAACCACAGTCACAGGACTGGGATATAATTGAGCTGGCCAGAGAATGGGATTCCTGTTCCGCAGGAAATTCCAAAATATTAACCCAAAAACTCATTTGGAAATGGAATGAAAATGAAAATTCCCATCCCAAAATTTGGTTTAGAAAAAGTGGGAGCTCTGGGAGCCCCGATTCTGGGACAGCCCTGCCCCAGCAGTGGAGAACCTGGGAGCCCAGGCTGCTGAGTCGGGGAACCCAGATCCACCAGGCAAGATGGCAAGGGTGCAGGAGCTCAAGTTGCTGAGGAGCTGGACAGATGAGCTGGTAGGAAATCAGGCCAGGTGCCAACAGAATCACAGAAATGAAGGGCTGGAAGGGATCACAAGCGGTCATCAAGTCCACCCCTCTGCCCTGAGGCAGGACCAAGTAAACCTAGACCATCCCTGCCTGGTGTTTGTCCGACCTCTTCTTAAACACCTCCAATGGTGGGGATTCCACAATCTACCTTAGTAATCTGTCCCAGAGCTTAACCAGCCTTAGATATTAGGAAAAAATTTCTAATTCTAACTTAAATTTCTCTTGAAGCAAATTAAGCGCATTATTTCTTATCTTACCTTCAGTGGACATAGTGAACAATTGATCACCATCTTCTTCATAATTGCCCGTGACATATTTGAAGACTGTTATCAGGTCCACTCTCAGTCTTCTATTCTCAAGACTAAACTTACCCAGTTCTTTTAATCTTTCCTCATAGGACAGGTTCTCTCTTGTATCATGTTTGTTGCTCTCCTTTGGACTCTCTTCAGTTTGTTCACATCTTTCCTCAAGCATAGCAAACTTAACACTGTACTCCAGCTGGGGCCTCAGCAATGCTGAGTAAAGTGGGACCCTTACCTTCCATGTCTCACATACAACTCTCCTGTTAATACACCCCAGACTTATATTAGCCTTTTTCAGAACACCATGATATTGTTGACTCACATCCAATTTGTGATCCATTATAATCCCCAGATCCTTTTCAGCAGTACTATCGCCTAGCCAGTTATCTTTTTGGCCATCACAACATCTCACGGCAACGAGTACCGCAGCTTAGTTGTGTGTTGTGTGAAAACAAGCTTCCTTTTGTTTATACTAAACTATACTAAATTAATTATACTATTAATGTCATCAGGTGGCCCCTAGTTTTTGTATTGTGTGAAAGGGTAAATAACATTAACTTTATTCACTGCTTCCACGTGATTTTATAGACTTCTATCGTGTCCCCCTTAGTCATCTCTTTTCTAAACTGAACAGCCCTAATCTCTTTTAGTTTCTCCTCATATGGAAGCTGTTCGTATCCTTGATTATCATTGTTGCCCTTCTCTGAACCTTTTCTAGGTCCAATATATCTTTTTTGAGATGGGGCGACCAGATCTGCACGCAGTGTCCAAGATGTGGGCGTACCATGGATTTATACAGAGGCAATAAGACATTTTCTGTCTTATTTTCTATCCCTTTCCTAACAGTTCCTAACTTAGTGGTAGCATTTTTGACCACTGCTGTACACTAAATGGAAGTTTTCAGAGAACTATCCACAGAGACTCCCAGATCTCTTTCTTGGGTAGTAACAGCTAATTTGGAACCCATCACTGTATATGTAGAGTTGGGATTATTTGTTCCAGTGCTCATTACTTTGCACTTAACTTGAATTTCATCCTCCATTTTGTTGTCCAGTCACCCAGTTTATGAGATCCCTTTCAAACTCCTTGCAGTCACCTTTGGACTTACCTACCTTGAATAATCGTCTGCAAACTTTGTCACTTCATTCTTCACCCTCTTTTCCAAATAATTAATGACTACGTTGAACAGCACAGGTCCCAGTACAGATCCTTGGGGGACCCCATGGTTCTTTTCATTGTGAAAACTGACCATTTATTCCTACCCTTTGTTTTCTATCTTTCAACCAGTTACTGATCCATGAAAAAATTATCCCTCTCATCCCATGGCTAGTTGGTTTCTGTAAGAGTCTTCATGAGGAAACTTGTCAAAGACTTTCTGAAAGTCCAGCTATGCTATATCAACTGGGTCACCCTTGTCCACATGCTTGCTGACCCCTCAAAGAATGGGTGAAGCACAATTTCCCCTTACAAAAGCTCTTCCCCAACACATGGTTTTTATCTACATGTCTGATAAGTCTGATATTTCTCTTCTTCACGATGGTTCTACCACTTTGCCTGGTACAGAAGTTAGGCTTACCAGCCTGTAATTGCATTACCGTCCAGTCACCTGGTACAGAGGCTGATTTCAGTGCTGGGTTACATCCTACAGTTAAGTATCAGAGGGGTAGCCGTATTAGTCTATAAGATGCTACAGGACTCTTTGCCGCTTTTACAGACGAACAGACTGTTAGTCTATAAAGTGCCAAAGGACTCTTTGCCAATCCTACAGTTAGTAGTTCTGTAATTTCGTATTTGCATTCCACAAAACTCTTAGGTGAATAGCATCTGGTCCTAGTGACTTATTACTGTTTAATTTACCAATTTGTTCCAAAACCTTTTCTGTTCACATCAGTTTGGGACAGCACTTCAGATTTGTTGCCCAAAAAGAATAGCTCTGATGTGGGTCTCTCTCCCCCACCTCACTGCCCCCATCCTCTGCAGTGAAAACCAATGCAGAGAACTCAGTTAGCATCTCTGCAATGTCCTTGTCTTCCTTGAGTGCACCTTTAATACCTTTGTCATCTAGTGGCCCTTCATCTGTTTGGCAAACTTCCTGCTTCTGATCTACTTTTTTTAAAAAACGTATTGCTAGTTTTAGCATCTCTGGAAAGTTGCTTCCCAAATTCTTTCTTGGCCTTCTTATACTTTTATATTTCACTTGCTGGAGTTGGCAATTTCCTATTTTCCTTAGAGTAGGATTTCACATCCAGAGTGTAAAGGATGCCTTTTTGCCTTCCACAGCCTCCATTACTCCATGCTGGCATGCTTTTGGTCCTCCTGCTGTCTTTTTTGATTTGGGGTATACTTTTAGTCTGAGCCTCTACGATGGTGTTATTATGTAGCCTCCATGCTGAGTGCAGCCATTTTACCCTTCTGACTGCTCTTCTTAATTCCGGCTCATTGACTTCAGCGGAGCTAGCCCTGGGGTAAGGTTACTGTTCAAGATGAGTCTGTGTATCAGATTACGGCCCATGGAAATTGGAGTCCTATGCAGTCCACCCCGACCCTCCTCCAAGAACTGGATAGATAGATACGGAGATTGCATTTACATAAAACAGTCAAGTCAAGCATGTTAGTCAGAGCGTCTTAACCCTTGAATAGCTAAAGGAAGGGCATTGTGCAAGGCATTGGCCCCTTGCCAATGGGTGTAGTCTACAAATACATGGCCGACATCTTCTAACTTGCCTCAATGGCCAAGGAGGGAGTCACGAAGGCCCCACTTATAGTCCTTAGCTGCACATCAGGCCACTCCACACCTAGAGCGATGGAGATTGACCCAAAGATGGCCTGGAAGGTCAAAGCTAAGGGCTGGAGTGTTGGATCTGTCACAAGACAGGCATGAGCTGTTTGATGCTTGCTCCTGCCACCTCGTACACTAACTGGAGGGGATATCAAGGCTCCACAGGGGAATTGTCCAAGCGGGGAGACCTGAGCTGAGATGGTAGCTAGGTAGATTAAACACATCGCTAAACAGGGGTAGGTGTGTATGTCTTGCACCTTAGGGAGCAAATTCTGCAGGATGCCATGTTGCCTAATGCCAGGCGGGGTGATGATGGACAGGACAGGCAGCCAGGCCAGGTCAGTCCAATCAGTGTCACGGTACCTGTTACCACACGCATGGTTTCATTCTGCGAAGTGTCTAGTAGTCCTGTGTGAAAAGAGCTGAGCTATCCCCCGCAGCAATACGCTGCTACAGAAGGCAAGGCCAGAGTTTCGGGGTACGGCTACATTACGATAAGAAACCTGCTGTACTGAGGCTCACAGCCGCCCCTGTCATGGGGTCTCAGCAGCCCAAACCCAAACATCTACACTGCAGTTTTATAGTCCTGCAGCCCAAGCCTCGCGAGGCCAAATCAGCTGACTAGAGCCAACTGCAGCCATGCCACGGGTCTTTCCTTGCAGTGTAACGTACCCTTAGTCTCTGCACATTGGCTCCCTAGGTGGCACCAGGTGGTTTGCTAATCAGGTTCTTCTTGTCTTTAATTTCAGCAAGGTCTTGGTAAGGTGGTTCCTTAGTTATGACCCAGGGTAACACCCAGTGTGTCCGTCCAGGAAAATGTTGAGCTATTTGTTGGCCTTTGTTTGGTATGGATGGGAGCAAAAGCTGGAAACCATCTTTTTTGTACTAGGCTTAAGTCTCCATCTCTCACAATAGTGGGCCATCTCTCCGGACTTCTAGGTGACTGAAATCCTGATCCTGTCATTTAGATCCTGGCTGGCATGGACTCCCAAGCGATCTCCTCCAAGGTTATTCCATGCAGCACATTTCCCAGAGGTTTTCCCAGTCTAGTGGCAGGTTTCAATGACCATACAATGGTGTTTCCATGCCCTTTGGGAGACTAATCCACACTCCAAAACATTCCACTGCTAGCAAATGCATCCTCATACTCAACCTGTATTTTCTATTTCTTGGTGTCAACCTGCTGCCCCTTGGGCCACCCTAAACCAGCCCTCTCCCTTTTATTGATTCATACCTTTCAGACACTAGCAGGTGGTTAGTTACCTTACCCCTCTTTAACCCAACTCTGCAGCACCTACTCTGTTCATTTCTCCAGCCCCTTACTCAGAACCTCTGAAATTCCTCCCAATTTTGCCCTCCCATGAAGGGGTTAAAAAAAAACGAACAACAAAACCACCCAAGCTACTCCCAAAAAGGGCTTCCACGGGGACCCGGCTGTTGTTGCCTGATCACATTTGCATCCCATTGTTCCTGTCCATGTGGCGGATGATTCTTTAGTCACAAAGCATTTACTTTCTCCATCGGGACTGTCATCCAATGTTTACTCCGGTGCAGCAGGAAAGGAGGGTGCCAGCCAGGCAGGTTAGCAGAGGTGGGCAAATGCAGAAACAACTCATTTCCTGCCTGGCATCGGGTGTCATACATTTATTAACACCCAGACAAGCCTGACACCTCAGTGACAGACTATAATTTCCTTAACCAAATGCCTTAACAGCCCTTGACACAAAAAATTAGGCTAAATTACTTTGTTTTAAAGGAGCAGATGGGGAATGCTAAACATTTACCCAGGGAAACAGGCCACTTATATTACCATGCTCCATTACGGCTGCTAGCCAACAGCGCTGGAGACCTAATGGCTTCCATTAGCAAGCCAAAGCCACAGGTAAAGGACCATCCCTGGGTACTGTGCTTCACTAAAGAAACAAACATCTTCACCCCTCGGAAAACAGAACAGGGGGGGTCACGCGTTACAGCAAGGTGCTATTGAGCGTTAATAACAAACGATCTGACAAATGAGTGTTACAGATGCTATAGGCATATCAGTGTCAGCGATGGTCATAAGCAACCTATTGACCAGCTGGACTCTAACAATCCGTAACAACTGACTAGCCATTTGTTAAAACACCCGGTAAGCATCATTCTCCTTTTATAAACTATTTGTACGTGGACTCTTAATCTAAAGTGTGAGTTACCTTCCACACAGAGAATTAGGGCAGCGTCTACTGGCTCAGACTGGGGGACTGCTGCCAAAGAGGGGTCAGTGTCCCCGCCTGAGGATAAGTGTGGTCCAGTAATAGGGCCCTGGACGAGCGCTCAGGAGCCCTGGGGTCTCATCCGTGCTCTGCTGGGTGAAAGTCACTTCATGGCTCTGTCACTCAGTTTCTCTGCCTGTAAAACAGGGATAATGATGCTTCCTTTGTAAAGCGTTTTGCAATGCCTAGGGGACAAATGCTATAGAGGAACTAGGTATTATTCGCAATCAGTTCGGCAGACTAGACATGGTGACTTGTGGGTTCTCTTCTGAAACTCGGTCCCCGATTTGCTGTGTGGACAAGTCACTCGACCTCCCCTGGAAAAGGAAGGCAATGGGTGTAGTGGGGTCTCATTAAGCTTTGTAAATGTAAGCAAGGTGGGAATGAGCTCTCCCCTGACATCTAGTGATTCACTGAGGGGGAAAGGCTTCAGGGGCAGACCCTGTTTGCATAGACACGCCTTTGCTGCCTAGGTGTGTAGCAGATACAGCTGCTTTGCCAAAACCCAAAACGATCCATTTTGGCTGGTTTGAGGTTGCAAATCACTCTGGTCTTCAAACACAGAGGTAATGCAATGTTGTTATCCTCACTGTACAAGTAAAGGGCAGCAGAACTGGTTTGACTGAGGATTTCACCCTAAATGGACCCTTACTTGCTAAGCAGGGTGTAGGGGTGCCAAATCCCTGTGAAGAGAAGAGTTGGGGTGAGGGGATGGGTGTTCCTATGTAGTGATGGGAAGTCTGCCTAAAGAGTCCTGGACATCATTTGATCGGCCCCTTTCCAGCGTTTAATAACAGAGCGGATTAGCCTCCATTGAGAGTTCTTGTTTCTGCTTGGTGAGTCCTAGAGCTGATATCACTGCTGAGCAGTCTAGGGGCTAAGGCTTAGTCCTTGTGTGGGCGCAGAGAACTCAGTGACTGCACTGGCTGTGAGGTTCCCCACTAAGAGCCGGGTTAAGCGGTGGGATCTCAGAATGTGACACCGTGGGAGCAGCAAGAGGTGGCTAGCAGTGGCAGAAAGACAGCAGCCAGGGGTGGCCAGCCATGGCAGAGAAGCAGCAACAGCTGTGAGCCAGCTGAAGAGGCAGGGGTTGGAGGTGGGTCCCATGTACAGCCCTCTGAACTCTGGGTCTTCGCTAACCAAGAACAGCCAACTGAGAGTAGGTACAGCAGAGGAAAAGGGGAGTGATGTGTCACGGGGATATTTGTTCATCAGACTTTCCCACGGCAAGGCAAAGGACACTGCCCAGGGCACTGTGGGGTCAGGTTTGCTTGTGATCACATGCTTGTGAAAGTGGTGGTGGTGGTGCTATTTTCCCAAATTAATGCTGAATTCCCTTTCCCTTCCAATGAAAGTTCTCTCTTGCTATACCCAGATTCAGTGCTTGTGAGAGGGGAACTATTGCTTCTTAGAGGTGCTCGGGGTGGTGTTAAATTTTCCCAGATTACTGGGTGGGGGCTCAAGCCAATTCTGTTTTGTACTATTAAGAGGAACCCCTAGATATTGAACCCGGCTGACTACACCTGGCAGAAGGGTGACCTAAAGCGCGTTGAGGTCTTCAGTTGAAAGGTGTTAAAGAAATGCCAAAAATGCCCGAGTGCTGCAAGGTCCCACTCCTTGTGGGATGTGCTGCTCTAGCTCCAGTCTAACTTTTCGGAGCAATTGAAACAACTGAGAGGACGGCACTGCATTCCCTCGACCCAAAAGTGAGCTCATTGCATATTAAGAGCTTCGTTTTGAAACAAGGCCTCCACTTTCGCACAGGCAACTGTCACAGATAACATTTATACATCTAAGTCACTGGTTTGCAGACAATTAGATGTGCATTGTGGGCAAAAATATTGTGGGTGGCGGTATGTGTGAATATAAAATCGGGAATGTGTTTCAGTGGGAAATGCAGGGGGGTGGGAGCCAGAAGCTATTCCTGGCTCAGCCAGGTCCTCCCCATCCTTGGGCAAATTGCTTCACTTCTCCATACCTCAGTTTCCAAAACTGTAAAACAGGGGATGATGATACTTACCTTACCCATAGGCGCCAACTCCATGGGTGCTCCAGGGCCGGAGCACCCACAGGAAAAAAACGGGTGCTGAGCACCCACCAGCAGCCCTCCTTCCTCCACCTCCTGCCCCCAGTGCTTCCCTCCCACCAGCAGCCCTGCCAATCAACGCCTCCCACTCCCTCCCAGCACTTCCCACCTGCTGGATTAGATGGACCGTTGGTCTGACCCAGTACGGCCACAGACTCACCCCAAGGGTCATGATGTTGCTCCTCCTTCACCTGGAGACCTCCCTCACAAAACTCCCCTCTTCGCTGCTCCTACTTACTAACTCCTCTGGTTGCTTAGGAGCTGGCTTTTCAAACCTCTCTTCTCCCTGAGTAGTCCCGCGCCCTGGTTAATGGATCCTAAAGGGATTACGGATCAAAGCCTTGTTAAGAAGCTTTCACCCTTGCCTAGCAGGCTTCTAGGCTCAGCACATAGTCCCCCAAACCAACTACACTATACGCTACAGTCATACTATAAGGAGGGCTTTGGGAGGTTCGACCACTGGGAAGCATTAACAGGCAGAAAACTGTTCTCATGGGATCGACTCCACCTGAGTAGGGAGAAATACAGACTTCTGGGGTGGAGGTTGGCTCAACTGGTTAAAAGAGCTTTAAACTAGGAATTCACAGGAGACGGTTGGGAGATGCTCAGATAATCTCCACCCCGGATTCTAATATTGAGCAGGAATCAACTCACGTTAGAGAGGACACTGCAATGGAGAAAGGAACGACAATGGGTAGGAAAATGGACACCAAGAGGAAAGATAGTGTCAGGTATTGGCACTGAGTCAGGTAGGCAATAATGGCAGTAGAATGACTGTACCTAATCGGGCAAGGAATCTGGGCAAAGCCAAGCAAAAACAACTAAGTTGTTTGTACACCAATGCAAGGAGCCCAGGTAACAAAATAGAGAAACTAGAGCTACTGATGCAGGAAGTGAAACCAGATATTATGGGGATAACAGAAACAGAGTGGAATACTAGTCATGACTGGAGTACGGGTATTGAAGGGTACGTGCTGTTCAGGAAAGTCAGAAATAAAGGTAAAGGTGGTGGAGTAGCATTGAATATTAATGAGAAGATAGGTTGTAAAGAAATTACAGGTGATGGAAGGGATAAAATGGAACCTGTCTGGGTCAAAATCACTTTGGGGAAGAAACCTAACAGTGGCTCCACTGGGTTAGTGCTTGGGATATGCTACAGACCCCCAGGATCTGATCTGGATATGGATAGAGACCTCTAATATTTTAATGGAATAAATACTACTTGGAATTGTGTGACTATGGGATTATCTAATTTCCCAGATATAGATTGAATGACAAGTGCTACAAGTAATGGTAGGACTCAGATATTCCTGGATGTGATAGTTGACAGATTTCTTCACCAAACAATTGCTGAACCAACAAGAGGTGAGGCCATTTTAGACTGAGTATTGGTAAGCAGCAAGGTCTTCAGAGAGGAACTGGCTGTAGAGGCCAACCTTGGTTTGAGTGATCATGAGCTAATTCAGTTTAAACTCAACGGAAGGATCAACAAAAAATAGCATCCTTGATTTCCAAAGGGCAAACTTTAAAAATTAAGAGAAGTGATTAGAGAGCTGGACTGAACTGAGGAACTCAAAGATCTGAATGTGGAGGAGGCTTGGAATTACTTTAAATTAAAGTTGCAAAAACTATCTGAAGCCTGAATCCTAAGCAAGGGGAAAACATTCATATGGAAGGGTTGCAGACCAAATGGGATGAACAAGCATCTCAAACAGGTGATTAAGAGAAAGCAGAAAGCCTGCAAGGAATGGAAGATGGGAGAGATCAGCAAGGAAAGCTATCTCTGGGAGGTCAGAAAGTGCAGGGATAAAATGAGAACTGTCAAAAGCCAAGCCCAGCTGGACCTTGCACAGGAAATTAAAACCAATAGTAAAAGGTTCTTTAGCCATATAAATAAAAAGAAAACAAGGAAAGAAGTGGGACCTCTAAGCACTGAGGATGGGATGAAGATTAAAGACAACCTAGGCCTGGCCCAGCACCTAAACAAAAACTTTGCCTCCATTTTTAATAAGGGTACTGGGGAGCTTAGGGGTAGTGCCAGGGTGGCTAATAGAAATGAAGATGTGGAAGTAGAAATTACCACATCCGAAGTGGAAATCAAACTAGAACTAACCAAAAGAAATACATCAGAGGGATAAACGCCAGGGTGGGAGAGGAGTTATTTAAGTTAAGAGCCAATGTTGGTACAAGAACAAATGGCTATAAACTGGCCATTAACAAGTTTAGGCTTGAATTTAAACAAAAGTTTCTAACCATCAGAGGAGTGACATTCTGGAACAGCCTCCCAAGGGGAGCAGTGGGCGCAAAATACTAATTGGTTTCAAGACTGAGTTTGATAAGTGAATGGAGGGGACGGTATGATGAGACTGCCTACAATGGCACATGACCCATCTACAACTGCTAGTAGCAAATACCTCCAATGGTCAGAGATGGGACACTAGATGGGGAGGGCTCTGAGTTACTACAGAGAATTTTTTCCCAGATGTCTGGCTGATGGGTCTTACCGATATGGTCTAATTTATCACCATATATATGAAGTCAAGAAGGAACTTCCCCGCCAAGGTCAGATTGGCAGAGACCCTGGGGATTTTTCACCTTCCTCTGCAGCATGGGGCACATGTCACGTGCTGGTTTGAACTAGATGAAATGGTGGATTCTCTGTAACTTGAAGTCTTTAAATCATGATTTGAGGACTTCAATAACTCAGTCAGATGTTAGGGGTCTATTACGGGAGTGGATGGGCGAGGTTCTGTGGCCTGTGGTGTGCAGGAGGTCAGACTAGATGATCATGATGGTCCCTTCTGGCCTTAAAGTCTATGAGTCTATGACCGGTCAGTCTAGTATCTGGCCTTGAAGGCCCTGGACAGCTGGCGATTGTAAGAAGGGAATTAACACAGAAAGCAGAGCCTGAATTGCAGAAATGTGAAACTGAGTTCAAATTGGATGTGATTCAAGCATTTCTGGGCAATCAAAGTGTGGAAACGGAGGAAGCTTTTAAGGAACAGTTGGGTAGAATGCAATCAAGAGACCAACAAACAAAAGAAAAAACTCAGTGTGACAGAATCCAGGGCAGTTAAGTGGGAAAGTAAAGAACTGCTGAAGAGACCAAGCGGACGGCATTTTAAAAAAAGATACATGACAAAGAAACAGCGACGGGGAAAGATTGCAAGAGCTGCAAAAGCAAGCAGGGAAAAGTCAAAGGGAATCATTAATTAGAGAGACCAAAAGGAGTAATGAGCAGCAAATTGCAGGAAGCATTGGCAATTAGCAGCCAGGATTCTGTTCCGATATGTACACAAAGGAGAAGAGCAGCCTCTTAAAAACGCCAGTGAGGGGTGGTCTCCATCCGGGGTGGCAAACGAACAGAGCAGGTGTTGTTCTTGGCATCCATCCTCCCAAAGGGAGGGAGGTCAGAAAGCCAACCATCAGGGGGATCCGTTTTCCAGGGGTATCGCAAAAGGATTTGGATAACATGCATGTGAATGGTTTAAGGGAAGCACTTCTATTCAGGAAAGCACTTGTTAATTTGAAGCACGTGCCATTGAAGTTAGTGAGATTTAATCATATGCTTAAAGTTAGGCCTCTGCTTACGTGTTTTCCTGAGTCAGGCCGTAAGTGAGGTTGGAGGCAAAACACCCATTGACGTCCCTGGTGCAGGGTCAGGTGTTGAGATCGCAAATGCTGCTTGCAGCGTAATGCATGCTGGGAAGTGCTTCAGAGTCTGAGTGGAACAGTTCCTTCTTCCCAGGCCTTGGCGCAGTGCTAATTCTGTTCCGTTCTTTAGCTAACCCAGGGTGCTTTTCATAATTGTAGGGATGGTATTTGCAAAATCCCAACTCAATTAAACACATCCAGCCTGTTCTTTCAACTGCAGACTGCATTTTTTCTTCACTTCCTGCCTTAAACTCTTGCACGGTGTTGCTATGCGCTGTGAAACAGCTTCTGTGCTGCACCCCAGAGGTGGCTGCATTTTCAGTAGTGGGTGTAGTGGTTCCTCTATGTACATCTTTTGCCCACCTCACATGGGCATGGCCAAGCTTGAATTAGTTCACGTCTGTAAAGCATGTTCAATCAGTTTAATGATGGCCGGGTAGAAAGTCCTAAGAAACCATTTTTGGAATGTGGTGGGTGCCTACCTTGAAAAGCCTAGTCTGACTAAAGACACTAGACCAGAATAGTAGCAATTTACACTGGTGTAAATGGCTTCACAAGATGCCGAGCAAGAGAGAATCTGGCCCAAGGTATCCCGCTCCGGGGCCAATACTGCACCTGAGGTCTCAGCACTATCCTTCTTCTCCAAGCAAGCGCCCCACAGACCAGGACACACCGACTCACAGCAGCAACAGGCCCTGCCAGAACAACGCATGCAAAACCTGCAGCCATGTCTCCACTTCTACAATGATCACCAGCCCCCCACAACACACCTTTCAGAATCCATGGGTCCTACACAGACCTATCACTACATGAACTGTACCTCAATGTCTAAACAGCAAAGAAAAACCCGTGGCTGACCCAGCTGACTCGGGCCTTGCAGGGCTCAGACCGTGGGGCTGTTTCATTGCCATGTAGACTTCCAGGCTCAGGCTGGAGCCCAGGCTCTAGGACCCTGCAAGGTCGGAGGGTCCCAGAAGTAAAGACACTCCTACACTGACAGGAGAGCTTTTCCCATCAGCATAGGTCATCCACCTCCCCAAGGAGATGGGAGAAGCGCTGTCCACCCCGGGGGTAGGTCAATATAACTATGTCACTCAGGGACGTGGATTTTTCACACCCCTGAGCAACACAGTTTTACTAAGATCAGTCTGTAGTGGCCTACGTTACTTTCCCAGATGGAAGAAGAGCTCTGTGTAAGTTCGAAAGCTTGTCTCGCTCACCAGCAGAAAAGATATTACTTCCCTCACCTGGTCTCTGGGGGGAAATTGAACATTTTCAAATTAAAAGTTTTTGTTCAAAATGTTTGCAGGGAATAAAGCAGCCATTTTTTTTCAACCAGCTGAACAGTTAGGAAATTGTCCCTTAAGTACATTTGGCATGGCTGTGTGGCTCCTTAGAAAATCCTTACGGTAGTATAGATAGATCGATCAGATAGACAAAGTCGCCCCATGCAGGTAGACCTATGATCTAGTTAACCCTAATAATTGTACCTCTCTTTGCGTTTCCCAGTTTCTCCATCAGGGATGGACTCCACTTCTTGACTTAATGTTTCATTCATGGACTCTGGCTTCTTTTTGGCTACATCCCACTGCTGCAGCTGATCAGCAGTAATTAACGACATCTGACACACTCCTCAGCACCATGCTGATAAATGGTTCGTGTCTGTTACCAACTTGTAACAAATTTATTTTGGAGGGGAAAACTTGATAGTACCTGTTCTGACACCAGACTAGCAGTTACCCGAGCTCTCCCGGAGCAGAAAGGCCCGATGGGGCCAGTTAGTGATCTCACATAGGCACCTCGAGTCTGAACCAGAGAGGGGCTGAGTACCTGGGTCAGGCCACCCAGACATGGTCTTCCCTGTAGTCCCAGTTTGAAATGACTGTTCACCTTGCTAAGTGCACACAGTGCTGGTGAAAGGGGCCAGATTGAGTACCCCACAGACTGAGCAGTTTTCAGCCACATGTTCCCCTAGACCACTGGTCGCCGAACTGTGGGACACATCCCCAGCCCAGCTCCGGTCCCAGCCGCGGCTCCGCCCTGCCCCAAGCCCGGCTCTGCCCTCATTCCCTCTCCACCCCCAGGCCAGCTCCGGCTCCTCCCCCATCCCCAGTTCCGCCCCCAGCTCCACCTTCAGCCCAAGCTCCTCTGCTGAGGAAGCCTTGCTGATCGAGAGGGGGTGTGAACAGATTCCATCACCGGGAATGGGGGCGGGGGGCATGACAAGAAAAGGTTTGGCACCATTGCCCTCCACCAGCGCCCACAGCACAGTTGTATGAGACACGTAGGCAGGGTGTAAAAGTTCACAGCAACATAATACCCAGCTCTTATCCAGCAGATCAGCGAGCACTGTACAAAGGAGATCAGCATCAGTATCCGCATTTTACTGGTTGGGAAACCAAGGCACAGGGAGGGGAAGTGGCTTCACCCAGCAGGCCAATGGCAGAGCCGGAAACAGACCCCAGGTTTCCTGACTCTCCATCCAACAATGCTTTAGGACAGGAAGTTGAAACTAGCAATTGTTAATTAGATGTATTTCTTGCCCACATGCATGCCCAGGCCACTACTAACCCTGTTTATATGCAGACACATGTGCCACACACAGGCACACAACAGCCAGGTGAGACACAAATCACCCACACCAGCCTCAGAAATGCACATGCAACAGCCTCCTGCTTGCACAACCCCTCAGAAACACACACACACTATACACAACGCACACACACTCTTTGAGAACTTGCCCTTCAAATGCAGATAATGGGTAAGTTAGAGAGTGAAGGCAAGCGGCCGAGACGATGCCTGTGATTTTCATTCCAATTGAGCTCAACACCCTTGAGAAGCAGAGCCGGGCAAGCAGGTTGATAGCGGATTTCATACAAAGTAATCAAAATGCAATAATATTCTCCCTGGTAACCGCCCCGACAAAGACTGGGAGATGTTGCCGTTATTTGCATCTTTATTGTTCCTGAGCACTAGAGCGATGATGCTGTGGTGTTTGACTAAATAGACCAAGAGAGATGCTTTGTTGCTTCCTTCAGTATGGACAGATTATGCCCAATTACATGTTCGGTGCTTCTTCCCCATTTATGCAGACAGATGCCGCCTTCGTCAAAATGACAGAGCTGCCCTACGAGTTATTTAAGAGAGACGCTAAACGCAAATGAATACAATTCACATGAAATGGAGACGGATGCTACAAGTCAGGTTGGATGATTATTATTCTGTCTAGACAGATTGAGAGCAGAGCTTTATGGGAATTTAAACCTTCATAAGAGGCAGCAAGCCCAGCCTGGGAGCCGTGCTCATTCAGTGCTTTGGCCTCCAGAACATTGCCCAACCCACTGCTTTGGGGAGAACTAGGTCCTGGGGCAGGTTCTCTGCCATGCTCCTTGTCTTTTGCGTTGCTCTGGGGGTGCAAAGGAGCTGGAATTGGCTGAATGTTCTCTGCATTGCTGTGGGCTGGGAGAAGGTGTAGCAGGGTCTGGGTGTGGAACCCACTCACTGTGAAGCTCTGTCCCCATCTAGTGGTGACCGGGTCTCTTACACAGGTTGACAAGCCTGCTACTGCCATTGCTAACAAAGCAGGGATATTCCAGATCAAGCAGTAGAAGGTCATGTGTTAGGATTCAGATATCCCAGATTCAATCTCATTTGCTGATGATGCATGGCAATCATCTGCAGCTACTAAAATGGTCCCTTGTGGGCTCTGGCCTGCTGGTTCAGGTTAGAGCAGCCCCTAGGCTGCTCTGAGTTGCACTGGCAACAGGAAGAACAGGAACATTCATGGCTCCCCCTCCGTGCCCAGCAGAAAATCTGTCAGAGATAAAAATGGGACATCTATGGTTAAATCTCTATGGTCCCTACTGACCAAAGAGGAAGCGCCATATAAAAAAGGAGAGGAAACAGGAAGCTGGATTTAGACGGTAGGAAGCAGTTCTCCCCTCACTTGCACACACAGAACTCATCACATTCCATAGCACTGGGCCCTTGCCCCCCCCCCCAGGCTATTGAGGAGGGGCACACACACACGCATGCATCTCCCCCCACCAGTGGAATTGCATTGACTTCCTGTGAAAGAAGAATCAGGGCACACAGGGTTCAGGCCAGAGGCTGGACTTTAAGGGGCTGTTTGGATGTAGAAATAACGGGTCATTAGAACCTGTCAGTATCTGCTGCATATTGAAGCGTGACCAGATTTCTGGATCTTGAACCTTCCCAGTTCTCCATATTAGAATTACAGCCAGAGAGAAGGACAAGGGTTTGAGTTCAGATCCTGATCCCAACGTTCCCAAAGTTCAGGAGGGTTTGGATCCGGGGCCTTGGTTCAGCCCATTACAGTGATCACAGAGGATCCTGTGTCCAGACTTTCCCAAAGACGGGGTGGGGGGGTCCATTGGGTTCAAGAATATCCGATTAAAATGGGACATTCCAGTGCCTTAACTAGCCTGGTGTACGCTGTGTATCCACCCATTTATTGTCTCCACATTTTCCCATCGACATCTGCTCCCCAGCCTGAAATCCCAGGGGCTACACACTTCTTCTGTCTCATGAGAGAGCTGCAGCAATCAGAGGACTCCTCACTAGCTGGAGGAGGAAAGCAGGTCTGTTATAAACCAATGCTATTTGCTTTCCAAAGGGGCCATTTGCACCTTCCCCCCTTCCCCACCCCCATCAAACTCCCCCTCTGCTAGGCTCAGCTGCCAACCAATCCATCATTGCTGCTGGATGTCTGGTGATTGAGATGTATTCACCTCCTACCTGACTCATCCATAAGGCGAAGATTTGGTCACGGATATTTTTAATAAGAGTCAGGGACAGGGCATGGGCAACAACAAAAAATTCAAGGAAGCCCATGACTTTTACTAAAAATATCTGTGACAAAATGGAGATCTGCGGGTCCCCAGACCACCTGCATTGGGGCAGCTGCACATTGGCTAGGAGCTCCTGGGGCCCCCACTGTGGGTTGGGTGTTGGTGCTCCTGGGTCCCCGACAGCCCACAGCTGGGAGCTGCGGGGCCCCCCACCACCTGCTGCAGCTGGCGGCTGTGGGGTACCCCTGCCACCTGCAGCTCCAGGGGCCCCACCGCCCATGGTAGCTGGGAGCTGTGGGGTACCTTTGCCGCCCAGGCTGGCCAGGAGTTCAGGGGTTCCTCCATTGCCTGTGGCAGCAGGGAGCTTAAGGGGTTCCCCCACTGCCCGCAGCTCCAGGGGTCCCCACCACCTGCCATGGTCAGGAGCTTGGGGATTCTCCTGCCACCCGCAGCTCCGGGGCCCCACACTGCAGCCGGGAGCTCGGGGGTTCCCCTGCTGCCCACAGTGGCTGGGAACTATGGGGTACCCCCACCACCTGCGGCTGCTTGGAACTCCAGGAGGGTCACCAGAGGCAACAGGGGTACCCCGCAGCTCCTGGCCCCTGCAGGTGGCAGGGGACCCTGCAGCTCCTGAGCGCCACAGGCTGAACTCACGGGGGTCGCAGAAGTCACTTAGCCTTACTCATCCACCAGTCTCCAATTGCCTCAGGTGATGTGAGGAGCCCTGAAATGCATGATGGGATTCTCCCCATCAACGAACCGCTTGTCTGCAGAGCTGATCCAGTCCAGTCTGCAGAGCTGATCCTTAGCAAGTCCATCCCCTGGGCGCCGAGCAAAGGGATCCCCTGCTCCAGGGAGGGAAACCAGCTGGACCCATCTCTGCCAGTCCCTTGCCAGCAACATGATTACAGTAGCACTCTGGCCAATGCTAGCTTTGAGACTTCTGGCTCCGGGACAGCAAAGGAGGGGTATGCTGGGTTGGGGGCGAGGCCTAGAAGAGTGAAGGGAGGGTTTTTTGCAGTAAATTGGGTGACAGCTAGTGCCATAAAATGTGAGTGGCAGGCAGCCAGAGAGGAGGAGGAATTGAGCTTGCAGGCATTCCCATCTGGGTCGGTGAAAGTAGAGGGGGCTCATGCTCTGCAGGGGCCAGAGAAGATGGAGGACTGGGCTGTGGTCAATCTGAAAAGGCATCTTCACTGAGGCTGCTGGACCCAGACAGACCCTGGGGCTCTCCCTAGCTCCTTGGCTGGGTAGTGTCACCATGGAGTCCTGGCCTGGATTTCGTAATCATGGAAGGGGCTGATGTTTACACCAGAGGCCCAGACCTAACCACTATGTTGTTAAGTGCTAAGGATAGAATTTGTGTCAGGACCTACAAGCTGGCATGGGGATGTAAGCCAGTGCGGGGAGGAGGTATAGGCAGCGTCCACTCCTACTGCATGGGAGTAGGCGAGAGACGGGCCCTGTCTCTCTGCTCACACCCCCTGCTTTGAGTTTTGCTTCTTTCGCTCCCTGGCACTTGTTTGCAGAGCTCCAGGGCTGGGGCCTTCTGGCCAGAGCTGTCTGCGAAGTGCCACACTCCCAGCTGGCACTGTGCAAATAATGAAATAACTGGCCTCATCGCCACAGTCAATGTAAACAAAGAAGTAGGGGTCATGTCCGCAGCTTGGGAGATGGACGGGCCATATGGCGCCGGCTGGCCCCATCCATGATCTTGGACAAGCAGCTGTGACTTTGTGAAAGCCGGAAGACGACCCTTCGAAATGACCAGCCGTCTCCAAGTGAGCATCCTGGGATCCCACGCCTGGGAAGAGACAAACACACAAATCACCCAGAGTGTCACCCGCTCAGCCTCGGCTTGTTTGGACTGAGGCACCTGTCCTTCCACCCTGGGGATTTATGCCTCCCAAAGGGACTTCTCCAGCTTCACTGTAAATTTCTGTACTGCCAGCTGGTGGGCAGCGGCTCTCTGCACTGTTTGGATTGAGAGCTCCTTGACCCACTGAGCAAGCGGCATTAGCCGCCAGCCAGGTGTCCTCCCCACCCCCACATCCCATCAATCTCCCCCGGGGTGAGGCCCAACAGCATCCCACTTGTCTCCTGCCATCAGGCTGATTTCGGGAGTGTCTGTCACCCCACTGGTTACGCAGAGCTGGCTCTTTGGCCGTATCCTCCAGGGAGGACTCAGAAAAGCTCTCACACTCAAGGACACAGAAGAGTTTAGCAAACAATACACACTCCATGGCCCATTCTTTCTCCATATAAATTATTGCATGTCCCTCCCTACAGGCTTTTCTTACTTGTCGCCTTTCACAGACCCCCAAAAGACCAGGACTCCAGTGGAACATCATCCGACCATAAAGAGATCCATCGTATCTCCTCTCTCTCAGTGCTGATTCAGCCCCACCACCAAATCTGAGCACTTAGGAGATGGGCTATCCCTCCAGCCAAGGCAAGATTGCTCCCTACAGTACATTCTCTAGTGCATTGTCCATTCCAGTTTTAATTCCCAAGCAGCAGGGTTCCCACCACTTCTCCTGGGGAAGATTTTTCTACAGCCTAGTAGATTTCGCCATCAGTATGTGTTTCATTGATTTTAACACCAGAAGGGATCATTAGAGGACAAGAAGCCATGGGCTCAAATTGCAGCAAGGGCAGTTTCGGTTGGACATTAGGAAAAACTTCCTAACTAGTTGTTTTTCTTCCTAACCAGTGGTTAAGCACTAGAATAAATTGCCTAGGTAGGTTGTGGAATCTCCATCGCTGGAGGGTTTTAAGAGCAGGTTAAACAAGTACCTGCCCGGGATGGTCTAGTTATTACATAGTCCTGTCTTGAGTACAGGGGACTGGACAAGATGACCTACTGAGGTCTGACACTTCTGTGATTATGATTATCTACTCTGACCTGCTGCACAACACAGGCCATAGTAATTCCTGCGTCAAGCCCATCATTTCTGTATGAGCTCTGGCGTCTCTCTTAGTAAGATAATAATTGATAATTCAATCTCCATTGTCTTCTTCGGGTACGTCCACACAGCAAAAGAAAGGTGGCAGTGAATTTCAGAGCCCAGATCAGCTGACTCAGGTTTGCACTGCAGAGCTAAAGATCGCAGCGTGGACAGGGGGCTTGGGCTGGAGCCTGGACTCAGACCCAGCCAGGGCGGGAGGGCTTCAGGGAATCACTGCTATTTTAAGCCCTGTAACCTAAGTGCCATGCACCTGAGTCAGCTGACCGGGGCTCGAAGACTCAATTACCGCGGGTCTTTTTTTTTTTTTTTTTGGCCATGTAGACCAGCGGTTTTCAACCTTTTTTCATGTATGGACGCCTAAAAAATGTCGACTGGAGGTGCGGACCCCTTTGGAAACCTTCAACATGGTCTGTGGACCTCCGGGGTCAGCAGACCACAGGTTGAAAACCACTGATGAAGTCATACCTTTAATTTCATCCTATTCCTACTAGTTATATCCCTGTGGCCCACCCTCAATGACTCCTCTCTCTCCTTGGCATTGGCATCCAACAACTACTTGTAGCTAGGGCAGCTCAGGGTGGCCAACGGTGGGACTGAACGGGGGCCCTCAGAACCCCAAACACAAGCTGCTATAGGTCGGTAGAGTAGGGCTCTAACAACTCACATACTCTGTATATCAGGCAGCCCAGGGACCTTTTAACATATACTCGCCAGTGGGTTACATAGGCGGTCACCACCCTGTTCCCTCTGGTCATTATTTAGCCAAGTGCCACATCCTTAGTTCTCCAGTGGGAACTGGGTACCCAGCTGCCCTTGGCTGCCCTGAAAACCCCAGCTGAAGTCTCACAAAAGCCCGTCAAGCTAGGCCCAAGCCCTCGTCTATAGAGCTGGAGCTACTTGTGCTCGAACCGTGTGGTTCCCAAATTTCTCTAGATCACGCCCTGTCCTTATCCCTGTCCGTGCCCACCCCCCCCCCCAGGAGCTGGGCTAGCACTGGGGCGACAGCTCGGGTGGGGGGGGCAGACAGAGGTAAGGGGGTCGAGGCTGGGGCCGCAGCTAGTGGTGGGGCTGGGAGCAAGGCCGGGAATGGAGCCACATGCAGAGGTGGAGCCGCAGCCAGGGGGCTGAGGCTGGGGCCGGGACCAGGTGCGGAGCCATGGTGGGGGCTGGGATCTGGGTCTGCAGCTGGGTGCAGAGCCATGGCCGGGAGCCGTGGCCACGGCTGGGGACGGAGCGGGGCTGGGGGCAGTCCGGGGCTGGGTAACGCTCCCCCACTCCCCCCCGTGGGGGCTGCCATAGGCCCCACTGCCCCTCACCCAAATGTTCCTCCTCACCCCCTTGAGGGTCACGCCCCACTATTTGGGGTCCACTGGCTCAAACTATGTGGTGTTTCAAACACAAATCTGAATTTTACAGATTTTTGCCTCTGAGACCAGAATCTTTTTTTCAAGGGCGTCTGCTCCTCCCGGATACACACCTGCCCCTTGCTCCTCTTTCCTTGGCTTGCTTTTAGTCTCAGACTTGTAGCCATCTGTGGCACTGAACTAAGCTACCTGTTACCTAATTTACCAAAAGTTCAATACAAAGATTGTCAAAACAAAAACTAAGCACACTCCATCATTCAGCAATAAAGCATGGAGGCTTGAAATATCTTTAGTATTGACTCATTTCTCTTGCTGTATCTGCCTCTTAATAACAAAAGGATGTCATTTATAGAATGCCCCAGATCTAAAGCCTCCAGGCAGCTAACAAAATATTTGTAAAATCAATGCAATTTTTTTTAAAAAGCATCATAGCCCTGAATTGGAAAGGGAAACAAACAAACTTCTCACACTGAGCCTCCAAATTCAGTGTTACTAATTGGTACAGGCAATGGGCACTAGTTCAATTCAACCACAGCTTAAATAATCACGCCAAATAGTCAGAGCTCCACTGTTATCGTGGCCCATAGTTATTTCCTGGCACTTCCCCATAAAAACTTGATCCTGCCAGCTGGTCCATGTAGGAAGGCCCTTGAGCCTGTGAGATGCCTCCATGGGACTCGTTGTGGACATAAGGGTCTGCCTGTGTGCAGGTGATGGCGTTTCTAAGTCTTGCAATATTTGATGGGTTTCTTAAAGCCTCAGCTCCTGGAATCATGAGAATATGTGAGAAACTCAACTTTCTTTTTTTAAAACAAGTGTCTGACCTGGTTGAGGAGTGAAACTTGAAAATGGATGCCCCCTGCTCAGAAACCAGAAAGTTAAAACTAAACCTCCCAATGTATTTTATTCTAAATCCCATGATTTTTAAGACAGCCTCTTGATTCTAGGGGGCCTGGCTCATGGTTTGTGATGGCTAAGGCTGGCAGTGCTGAGGTCAGATAGTAGGCCGGGATGGGTCTGTCAGTGGCTATTCGCCAAGATGATCAGGGACACAACCCCATGCTCTGGGTGTCCCTACACCTCCGACTGCCGGAAGCTAGGACTGGATGACAGGGGATGGATCACTCATTAACTGCCCTCTTCTGTTCATTCCCTCTGAAGCACCTGGCACTGGCCACTGTTGGAAGACAGGATACTGGGCTAGATGGACCATTGATCTGAGCCAGGGTGACTGTTCTTATGAAATGAGTGAGGCTTGCCTAAGCTGAGAGTCACACTGATCCTCCCTCGCAGTCAGATTGTTCCCTAGAGCTAGAGTGGGTGCTGTCTGATCTAATCTCAGTGTTTATACTGGCTCCGCACAGTCCTCCCTGAGCACTCGGCACTACAGAAAGCCAACACAATCAGCATTGCCATATCGGCTCACTGTTGCTGGTAGGGGTCATGGAGACTAGAGCATTCCCCCACTCTCGTGAGGAACACCAGGGTCTAATCTCCCCGGGCCTCCTGTCCAGGAATGTGGCTCATTTCAGTCCCAAAGATGGCCACATTCCGCACAAATTTGGTGCCTCCCCAATTGCAATTATTTGCATCAGAAACAAAGAATGGTGCATCGGAGGTTACAGAAAGAGTGGCTTGCACCAAAGGAAGGACCTGCAGCTTGTTACCATTCTGGCATGAGTCATTTGTGTGTGTCCCTCTCCCCCTGTCTTTTGCTCTTTGCACAACACACAGACGATGAAGGAACCCTGCAGGCAAATAACTCTATACCTTACTTAGTATAACTTACTAACTATATACAGCATGCAAGGCCCCGGTGGGGAGCAGGCTGAAGAGTGGTTAAGCCCTACTGGGGATTTCCTGGAGAAGAGCCCAGGGAATAGCTATCCTCCTGCAGCTAGATTTACACAGATCTAGGCACAAAATCTACACCCTGCTTGTCACACCTGGAGATCATGAATGAAACTGGAGCAGAGCCACACATTCATAGATTCCAGCGGCCAGAAGGACCATTGTGATCACCCAGGCCCACCTCCACTGCAGCACAGGCCAGAGAACTTCCCAAAAACAATCCCGAGGGTAGATCTTTCAGAAAAACATCCAACCTTGATTTGAAACCTGTCAGTGACGGAGAATCCACCGTGACCCTGGGTAAATTGTTCCAACAGTTAATTACCCTCACCATCAAAAATTTACACCTTATTTCCTGTCTCAATTGGTCTAGCTTCAACTTCCAGACATTGGATCATGTTATACTTCCTCTGCTAGACTGAAGAGCCCATTATTAAATATTTGTCATCCCCTCCCCCCCATAGAAATTTATAGACTGTCATTAAGTCACCCTTGAACCTTCTGTTTGTTAAGATAAATAGATGGAGCTCCTTGAGTCAGTCACTATCAGCCACGTATTTTAATCCTTTAATTATTCGCGCTGCTCTGCTCTGACCCCTCTCCAATTTATCAACGTGCTTCTTGAACTGTGGACACCAGAACTGGACACAGGATTCCAGCAGCGGTCGCACCAGTTCCAAATACAGAGTTCAAACAGCCTCTCTGCTCCTACTTGAGAATCTCCTGTTTATGCACCTCCAAGATCACATTAACTCTTTTGGCCACAGCAGCACACGGGGGGCTCATGCTCAGCTGATCAGCCATCACAACCCCCAAATCTTTTTCACAGTCCCCACTTCCCAAGAGAGAGCCCCCCATTCTGTAAGTATGGGCTCTGTTCTTTGTTCCTTGATGAGTACATTTACAGGAAGGCTTTGTCTTCACTATGCAGCTTTAAGAGACACGGCCGGGCTGCTACAGCGTGCCGCTAAAAGGCCCAGAGCGTAGCGCTGTTTGTCAGGAGGAGAGAGTTCTCCCACCAACAAAAAACTTTCTCCCCCAACGAGCAGCGGTAGGTTTGTCGGCAGGAGACAAAGCGCTGTTCACACCGGCGCTTTTCATCAGCAAAACTTATGTTGTTCGGGGGGAGGGGGGTCCACACCCCTGAATGACAAAATTTTGCTCACAGAAGTCCAGTGTAGACAAAGCGTTAGTCATAATAAAACACACATTGTTTGCTTGCACCCAGTTTGCCCAGCTGAGGGCCTTTGGATGCTTCCACAATGTCAATGCTTAATACTAACAAAGGAGCTATTGCTGTCCCTATATTGCTCACCCCATGCGAGTGGGTGAGGAGAATGCTACAAGCAGCTCTACTGAGCATCTGGCACGGACTCACAGGACTCGTGCTCTCTCTCGGCTCCGTACGGCCCCTGGGGGGAACCCCCTTCAGTGCGACGGCCCTTCTCGGGGGTCCACTCTCTCTCGGGGGTTAAGCAGTAGGCTCCTCCGCCTACTGGAACCGCACCTCTCTGAGCCTTAGCACGCTTGTCTCTTGCCGCGGGCCCCCTCAGGGAGTCTACTTGCTCTGGACCCCTGGGGTCTCCACCCACAGAGGGCACAATGCCACCCTGTCCTCTAGACCGGAGCGACTCGCAGCCAGCATAAAACAGTGGGGTTTAATTGAGCATCTGAACACAGCACAGGAAACTCTCAGGGCCCTCAGGCCTGGCCTCCCTCAGCACAGTACATCTAAGTCTCCCCTGCATCCGGGTGGGCTCTGCCTGCTCCCTCTCTCCAGTCCAGAGACCCTGCCCTTTCCAGCGGGGCATCCGATATCAATGGCCCCAGCAGCTTCTCCCCTGTCCTGTGTCTTCTGTCCCAGGTAAACAGGTTGCTGGGGCCCGCTCTCTTCCATCCTTTGTTTCCTTCTGGCTGGAACCAGTTGGTCAGGTCACCGGGGTCCTCTCTCCTCAGCCCATTGTCTTCCCACTGGCCAGAACCAGCTGACTGCCAAGCTGGGCTTGGCCTCTTGGTCACCAGTTGTTACGGTTCCCCATCTCCAGGCCGTTGTCCGGGGGTCCCAGCTGCTAGACGAGGTCACACCTGGTCCTCTGTAACAACAAACTCTCTCCCACCACCTCGTTAAACATGCAGCCCACAGGGAAACTGAGGCGCACACACACTGTTCCTGTAAAACAAGACAGAAAACCCCAACTTCGTCACATCTCTTCCCGCTTCAAGTCTGAACTGAGCGGGGTCACTCCAGCCGGTGACCTGGGGAAGGTCAGGCTCCCCTCACCAGGACACAGCATCAGCTATAACATCCACGCTCCTCTTAACAGGGACCACCCCCATATGATCACCCTGGCGGATCAGACTCCACCCTAGGAATTTGGCATTAGCCCCTTTCATCCGGTGCAGCCACGTCAGGCGAGTGGTCAGCGTACATCATAAAGCACCGCCCAAATAGATACGGCTGCAACTTTTCAGGAGCCCATCCCTGGGCCAGGCGTTCCTTCTCTGCGGCCGCGTAGCTCTGCTCCCGGAGGAGCAGCTTCTTGCTCAGGTACACAATGGGGTGTCTCCTCCCCTTTGGACTGGCCTGCATCAGCACCGTGCCCAGCCCTGCCTCTGAGGCGTGTCGGTGAACACCCTAAACCTAAAGGGTTTGTCCAAGTCTGGGTTTACCAGTACCAGTCCCTGGGTTAGAGCCTCCTTCAGGGCACAGAGTGCCCCCCTGCACTGCTCGGTCCAGACCCCCTTGTCTGGCTTGTCCAACTTACCAATCTTCGTAATGGGAGCTAAAGTGGGGTACAACCCTTCAGTGGTACCCGGCCATCCCATTAGACGCCTGGGCCCGTGTCTTGGTTTGAGGAATGGGCCAATCTCTGGTTACCTTCACCTTGGCTGGCTCTGGCTTTAGGCAGCCGCTTCCCACCTTGTGGCCCAGGTACAACACCTCTGCCATCCTCATCTTCCCCTTTCCAGCCTCTATCATCCGTCCTGCATCCTGGAGGTGTCCCAGCCCCCACTTCACTGGGACACACGGTTCTCCTAGGCCGGGCTGAAGACACGGATATCATGAATGTACGCCAGGCACACTCCTCCACTCCCCTCAGTAACTGATACCCAGGCACTGGGAGGTGGCAGGTGTCCCCTTGAAGCCGAAAGGTAGGACTAGGAACTCAGAGCCCTGTAGGGGTGATGGGAGCAGATTTCAACCGGGCGACTGGGTCCAAAGGCAACTGCCAGTAGCCCCTGGTAAGATTCACAGTAGTGAGGTAACGCCCCCCACTCCTGTCTAGGATTTTGTTAGTCCTGGGCATGGGGCAGGCATCAAACATGGTGACGGCACTGAGCTTCCAGTAGTGCACACCGGGTCTGATCGACCCATCTTACTTGGGGACCAGCTCCACGGGTGAGTCCCAGGGGCTGGAGGATGGCTGGACCACCCCTAAAGCCAGTTTGTCACTGCCCTCTCTTTCCAGATCCCAGGCTGTTTTCCTGGTGACTGTGAATGGGGAAAGCTCCCCGCCCCGCAGGGACAGCTAGATTAGTGAGCCCAGGCCAGCTGGCGCCCGGCTGCGGGTATGAACGCAGCCCCTCTGCCAGCAGGCAGGGGTTAGCTGGTCAGAGAGGGGAAGTTATTCCAGCAGGAGGTCGGCTCCTGGCTTAAGAGAGAGATTCCCTTTCCCCTGCCCACACACATGGCTGCACCATAGCTAGATGCCACAAAGGCAAAGATTTTTGCCATGTGCTATTGCAGGTCCCTAAAGTGAGTTGTGGCAGTAGATGACATGGGACAGCAGCTCGAGGGTTAACCATAACACACAGATCCTTGCCAAGCCTGCTTTACCTGCTCCAACTCCTGAAGGATTAACTTCAGTGGCAAAGCTGTCTTTGGTGGGTCACAGATCAGCTCTAAGAAATGAAGACGGTATTTTCTGATTCCATCACCTCCTCCGAGGATTTGGTAACTCTTTAAAATGGCACATTTTTCATTAACCAGGGAAAATAAAGGTTAGTTTTTCATCTCCCTGGGCTGCTGTTACTTCCAGACTGAACGCTGAAGTGGCAGACACAAAGCATAAGTCAACGGCAACTCCTTTAAAGACCTGCCAGTACCCAGTGGAAAATGGGGAATTACTTTCTCTAATTAGAAATACAGTTAGCTCAAAGCCCTTCACCGTTCTACTCTGTCCAACCCTTCTGTCTGGTCTCCAAGGGTGAAATTGACCCTGGCCCAGAAAGTCAACACATAGTCCATGCACCATTTAAGCACTACCTAAGCCTTACTTTGAGGATTTAAGTGGTGCATCAGCTTCTTGTATGGAAAGGAATTCCCCCCTGGTTACTCTCTTGTTCTGCTTACTTAAAATCCCTCCTGCAGTATCAGCTGGGTCTGCAGTTCTGATCCACTTCCTCTCCTGAACCATTGCATAGGCCTGGCATGTGCTGTTAAACAGACACAGGGATGGCATGTTCACCCTACACTAGCCTAGAAGGGGTTAGTGATACTGAGAAGGGGCAGGCTAACCAGATAGGCCACAGCTGAGGGGAATTAGGTGGCCCAAGTGATCCCCTGAATGATGATGGAGCCAGCTGAGAAGGAACAGGCAGGGCTAGGATAAAGCCAGGAAGCTGGCAGCAGAAAGGGGCTGCAGGAAGGGAGCCGGTAGCCACTCTCTGAGAGGGAAGAAAACTCAGGGAGAGGCGGGAGGAAAAGGCTCAGGGAAAGGGCAGCAAGGTTTAAGATGGTACAGACCTTGGCTGCTGATTAGAGGGTCCCCGAGCTGGAACCCAGAGTAGAGGGTGCGTCCAGGTTCCCCTCTGAACATCTGGGCAGTGAATGGGAAGACTGCCTGAGAGAGTTTGTATGGAAAGACTTTGATAGCCCAGAAGGAGGAAAGGACTACAGTGACCTGGCCAGAGGGCTACGGCATGAAGAGAGAGCACCTGGAGTAGCAGAGAGTGAGAGAGCGAGGCAGCAGGTGCCCAATGAGCCGCAGAAGGGGGCATCTCCAGAGCAGCCAGGAGGAGGCGCCCTAGCAGTGAGTGGAGCCCCACTACAGTAGGCCCTAGCATTTCACCAGTGGTTGCAGTAGTTTCTGGATAACGGGCCTGATCCTGCTAACCCCCATGCACAGAATCCCCACTGACCTGAGCGGGAGTTCTGTGCATGGAAAGCTTTAGTCCTACTTTTACCACTCCTATATTACACTTGCATAACGCCCATCGACTTCAGAGCTCTGGGCTCCCTATAATTACAAAGGAGGTCAGCCTCCAGCTGCCCATTTTCCATGTGTGTTGTACAGCTCCTAGCACAGTGAGGTCCTGACTTTGGTCAGGTCTCTAGAGGTCACCACAATCAAAATGTTAAAAAATAAGCACCTTGCTGTTGAATCAGTGTTTTAGTGGCAAGCAGCTAGGGGATCAGGATTAAGATTTAAGGGCTGGGACCTCAATGCCGAATGTACCTTCCCCTAACCCAGCAAAATAATCTCTGGGCCAGACCATCTGTTGGAGGAAATCTGTTAGGGAAACACAAGTGTAGCCTTAGAAGACAATAGTATCCACTTCACTTCAAAAAAAAGAACTCGAAGAAAAGGACCATTAGATACTAAGCAACACAGACCTTTCCGAAATGAAAGACAGAGGGGGGAATTAATGAGCATAAATTCAATCCAGTAATTAATTGATAAACAGCATTAGAGAGCTTCTTAAAGAAGTGGAGCCCAACGTGATTTATCTTCCCAATGCCAGAAGAGAATTTCTCTCTTCTTTCACCTTGTAGATAAGGACACTGAAAAGGGGATCCTTCAACTTTGAAGCTTAAGAGCAATCTGCAAATTGAAGACAAAAGGCAGGAGACGAAAAGGAAAAAACCCGCCCACATGGTGGGAGTGAGAAATAGACAGGCCTGTTGCCAGCCAAAGGGGGAGGTTGCTGTTCCTGATTGAGTTTTATGCATTTGAAAAGTGCTTTGCGGGAGCAGGAATTACAATCAGCGCAAAATAATAGTGTCTTCCAGGGGTGGGGAGGAAGCAAAGTGGGGAAATTTCGGTGGGGAAATCCAGCCTGTAAATTTACAACACAGGGTGGAGAGTGGAAAGGTGCCACCAAGGAGAAATCTGGCCCAAGGTTTCTGCTGCATCACTAAACTCGGCCATGTTGCATTCCCTCCCAGTATATGGGATGTGTTAGCAAACAATACTCTAACACTTTCATTTGCAGCTGCAGCGTTCTCCTCTGTGGCCTGGAAAACACACACACCTGGCCCACTTCAGTCCACGGAAAACACAGCTGCTAACGGCTTCTTCCTCCTCTGTCCGTCTCCCAGCAAGTGTCCTAACCACTAAGCTGTCCTTCCTCTCCAATATAAAGAGGACAGCTGCTAGAAAAGGGCACGACCAGAGAAACGGCGACACCCCAGCAAGTTCTGGCTGCTGTAATGGCTGCTTGGGGCTGTTGGCCTCTGGTGCAGTTGACCGCAGCTTGAAGGGGGAAGGTGGCCTTGTGGTTAAGCACTGGAGGGGGCCCCAGGAGATCTGCATTCAGTTCCCGGTTCTGCCACCGACTCCATGTGACTTTGAAAATCACTTTGTGCCTCAGTTCCTCATCTATGCTAGGGAGAGAGCAGCACTGCCTTTGTCCTGCCTGTTTTGCAAGCTCTTTGGGGCAGGGACGGGCTCTCCCCAGGTGTCTGTGCAGCGCCCAGCACAATGGGGCACTGCTTTACATGCCACTGCACTGCAAGTAACAATAGCTTCCTCTCCGGCTGCACCAAAGGCAAAGCCAGCAGGTTGAATGGCCCTAATTAAACCTAACCAGGCCCCCTTTCCAAACAAAGCCCACTTCTTTAACCCCAGCTAGTCCTGGATGAACCACAGTCATGGACGGGAGGTGAAGGGTCTTCTCCAGAACCAGCTTAGATTGGGGGGCTGATAGCTCAGAAGGGTTCCATCCCCAAAGCCCAAAGAACCAATAAGGCAGGCTGAACCCATGAGAAACAGGAAGTGAAACTGACTAACGGGAAGCGAGATCATACCGGTCTGATTTCATTGTCCAAGCTAAGTGAAGTGCAGGAACTAAACAGCTGCCCTAGGATAACAAAAAGCAAAGTTAGACTCCCAGCACCATGATCCTGTCATTAGCTCTGGGCCAGTGGATCCCTAGGCTGAGCACCTAGGAATTTTGCAAGGCTGGAGAGGACTTAAAATGGAATTTCATAACACTGATTTCACTGGGGCTCCACGCTGGCAAAGGGGCTCAAAACCCTTTGTTTTGGACCGAATTTAGCACAAAGGGGTCTCATCCATGCTTGGGCTTATAGGTGCTACCACAATAGAGATAATAAACGATAATAGTCTTTCACAGCTCTAAAACTCCAAGGTGGTGTTAGGTAACCGAGAGAAGCAGATTCTGGTTATATAGACAGCCAGATTTTCAAAGGGATTCAGGCTCTTAACACTGATTTTCAGAGTTAGGCACCTAACGGTGGTTTGGCGTTGCTGCACTCAGCGTTGCAAAGCCTGACTGATTTAGGAGCTTAAATGTCATTTTTAAAGAGGAATTTAGGCACTTAGCCCAAATCCAATTGATAGTTGATAGGAATATGGCTCCTGAGTGATGCGTTCAATGGGCCTTAAATCCTAGCTGCATCTTTAGCCTCCCGAATACCTTTGCAAATGTGGCTCGCCAAGCCAAGGTTTCTGCTGCTTGCACGCCCCTACAGTACATTTAGCCCACGTTTAAGTTTATTTTGACCCTCTCCCTTTAAACCCCACCCCAAGGGAACTGAGTTGTGGGGTGTGATGGGGTGTGCACCCCACACACGCAGAGCAGCTTAAATTAGGTCCATTAACTGTCGATGCTGCCCCCGGAGGAGAGCCAGGGCTCAATAGAGCCAAACAGAAGATGGGAAGGAGCAGGCTGGGGTTGCATAGAGGGAGGAAGCTGAGAGTACAAGGGGGCTGCAGATATAAAGAAGGAGTACTGCGAGTCCCGGAGAGCAAGAGGGATACACAGTGGGAGCAACCGGGGGAGGGGGGGCCGTCAGACGTGAATGGAGCTAATCCCCAGACGCAGCCACGAGGAGGCACCCCAGCAGTGAGAGGACCCCATTCCACGGTGAGACAGAACTCCCCAGCAAACCTCCTGCCACTGGGGAGATCACTGTAAATGCCAGTTACCAGAATACCTGGATCCCTCTTTAACACCATGCGGCTGGCTTCAAGAGCCTTCCCCCTTTCGCTCGCTGAGCGTTGTCCCCACTTTGCTTCTGGTCCAAAGAGGCTCATGACACACACGTGACCAGACAGAGAGAAAAGCCTGCTTCTCGCTGCCTGCAGGGAACCTGCCCGAGGTGCTTCACCACCCCACGACCTGCCTTAACTTCAACCATTATTTCCAGTGTAGATTCCTGACTCTTCCAATACCATCCGTGCATCCAGCCATTTCACGGTGATGACGATGAGCAGTGGGCTCACATGCCACCCACTGGTGGGTGTTATGCAGTCATCTGACCCAGGGGATCCCTGTAAAACCCTGTGCACCTCACCATGCCTCTGTCAGTTGGCACCAAGGGGTCCCTGGGCCACAGGGGGGCAATTGAGAAGGCATGGGGAGGGTCAGGCTTATAGGTGGGGGGTGGCTCCTAGGAGGGGAAGAAGAGGCTCAGACTGGTGTGGGGGGCCATGGATAGCTTTTCTGCTCCTCGGGGTGGCAATCCTCTTTGGGCCCTGACCAGGTTTGACCTGGCCGTCCCCACCTCCTGCATGGGGTCACAGTGCCACAAAGGTTTGATCCCCTAGGCAGAGCACAGGCAGGCTTGGTGCCCTAGACAATTGGGCCTTGTCTTGGCCCCTCCCAGATTGCCCTGGCAATCAGAGCCCCCATAAGAGTAGGGCCAGGGGCTTCTGGGCAGTTTATGACATCCCTTAAGAGAGGTGGGGGGGAGGACCCAATATCCATCATGCACAGGGCCTCAGAATTCATTTATCTGGCTCCGAGTATCCCGCATCCATCCTTCTTGGCCCCAGGCCCCCTTCCCTGTATCCTTTTACTTTTCAAGCCTTGTCCATATGGGTGTCATCCATGCCACCAGTCCCAGTGACACGCGTCCAGGCAATCTTATTACCAAGACTCAATCAGCAACCGCCCCCTATATGAGTGTCCGCTTGCAGCACGGCATCCCAGCCTCTGAGCCCCCAAGCATGCACCTGCCTTCAGTGGGGTTGCAGGTCATGGCCGGTGTAGCCTGATCACTGATACACAAACCAGAGACGGATGAGCTAGCTGGGATAGAAAAGCGAGAACAGAGCCGTCACCCTTGGTTCAAACTGTACTAGGATCAGTGAAGATGTTTGCTTCACCTTCTCAGGTCTGTCTTCACAGCTGACTTATGTGTTGTCCCTAACCCACACCCACTGTCCACACACAAAGCTCTGGCACCCCAATTTAGTGGTGCTTTCAGCTTGGGCTAGCTCTAACTGGCCCAGCTAGCCCTACAGGCTAAAACTCAGGTGCTGTTTGACTCAGGCTAGTAACCAACCCCCTTTGTAGTGAGGACACAGGATAAACCACCCGAGTACTGAGAGTCCTCCAATGTCTTCGCACAATTCACTGGGAGAGAATCCTAAAGCAGCTGACCTTATGGCAGCACAAAGACCCGTGGGATGTGCCCCCAGAATTCCTCCCAATACACATGGGGGAGCGCAGCACTGGGGAGAACACCATGAGATGGGCAGGGCTTTGCAGCCCTGCTGCTCACACATGTGCTAAGCTACCCCGGATGGTCAGACCCAGGTGCTGGGTGCCGATCACCCGAGTTAACTCTGCAATGAGGAAGTACCCTTAGCTTCATTTCACATCATGCCTCTGTTATTGCTGGGTTCCCAATGGGCCTGGAAGCAGAAGGGTGGAAATACAGCTAGGTGAATGGAAAAACAGGGACCCAAACCCTACTTCAGAACCCAGTTGCCTTAAGAATTCTGGCTCTGTATTTTGTCCAGATTCTGATACGACACTGCTTTTACACCAGTTTAAATTCAGTAGGCCAAATTCACACTGACGTAACTTCATTCACTTCCGTGGAGTCACGTGAGCAGAGAATTTCGCACAGTGACGTCAACGGAGTTATACCAGAACACCCACCTATGAATGGGGAGCAGACCCAAAGAGCTTCATCCTGCAGGCAAAGAACAACAGGAGCTTGGGTTGCATATGGTTCTGTAAGCTCAGGTGCAAGGAGGTTCAGGAGACCCTCAGGTGTGCACCCTACCTGTCCCTCCAACTGTTCTGAGATGGCCTCTTCACTAACACAGCCCCTTTATGGTGTGCAATGACACAGCATGTCTCAGCATCAGACAGGTATGTCGCCATTTTGGCCAGTGCACAGAACAAATTCAGCAAACTCACAAGCAGTCTCCAGCATCCAGCTACCTTCGAATCAATAACTCCAAATGTCCTGGCTTCATCTCTGGAGGCACTACTGTCATAGCATCTCAGCCCCCAAGGTGAAGCCAGCCAGCAGGGAAGCGGTCACCCTCTTCTCTATAGGACTCTGAAAACAGTTCCGCCCTGCTCCTGTCTCCTTGTGTCTGTTTTTCTGAATTTGGTGGAAAGCAGTGAGGTGTCATCTAGAGTCTATTAAAATAAAGCCTTCCATTAAAGGAGGGGGAAATGTGCTGTGTCCTTGAGGGACGTGTAATCTAGCAAATCACCCAGGAGCCATTAACACCACATAAATGACAGGGGGAAAATAATGCAGAGAGTTAAGCGCCAAGGCGATCCCAAACCCATCAGCTGCCCCCATTATTCTGATGTCATGTGGGCGTAGCATATAATCATCCAAATTGGTGTTCCGCTACAAATCATCAGCCTTCTCGCTTTTGTGCCAGAGACTGCATGTTGCTGGACACTGGGAATCAAGGAGAAAAGATGGACTCGGCCAGGCATTGCCCTGCGGTCCTGGGCACAGCTTATCCAGCCTGGGAGAGAAGGAACCCCCAGGTAGAACACACATGCCCAGCTGTTGCTAGTAAATAATTCCTGCCGGTGAGAACACGGTAACTAGCAATCTCCCTGGGAGGGGGATCAGGAGTGGACTTTGCATGGGCCACCTCCAATGTTCCCTCTAATTTTTGACAGGCCGTGTTCACAAAAAATGTCTTCTGTGCAAATTTTTGTGCACGCGGTGTTTCGCCGTGTGCACGGGGTTGAGGATCTGTGTGCGTGCGGACACGCCGCACAGTTTAGGGGGAATAGTGGCCACACCCACAATCAATAAGACTCTTGTTCTGATTTGCGTTTCGAGCCTGCAGGTGGAACAACTCGGTCTGTGATTGGACTAGATCTTAACGCTAAGCGGCCTCAAGCCAAGTCAGGGCACGTGTAACAACGTCACCTGTGCAGACCGGGACCTCTGGATCCAAAAGCATGAGCTGGCTGAGCTAGAAGATCAAGGCAGATGTAGACCCACACTGTGTACTGGTGGGTTATGCTTTGAAGGGAGACCATCAAAGACCATAGTGATTCAGAAGGTGGTGCTCTTCCCTCGGCGCTGAGCCAGTTCTACAGTGTAACCACAGGTGCATCAGCAGTGCACAGAGAAGACCAGCCTTGTGTCACTGAAATCACAGTAGCCCAGGCACTAAATCTACCCCACCCCTTTTTCTAGGGCAGTGAGAAAAGGAACAATCCTTTGCTCAGTTGCTAAAAAATGATCTGGAAAAAGGGGTAAACAGTGAGGTGGCAAAATTTGCAGATGACACAAAATTACTAAAGATAGGTAAATCCTAGGCAGATGGCGAAGAGCTACAAAAGGATCTCTCAAAACTGGGTGACTGGGCAACAAAATGGCAGATTAAATTTAATGTTGATAAATGCAAAGGAATGCACATTGGAAAGAATAATCCCAACTGTACATATAAAACGATGGGGTCTAAATTAGCTGTTACTACTCAAGAAAGAGACCTTGGAGTCATTGTGGAGAGTTCTCCGAAAACATCCACTCAATGTGCAGCGGCCGTCAAAAAAGAAAACAGAATGTTGGGAATCATCAAGAAAGGGATAGATAATAGGACAGAAAATATCCTATTGCCTCTATATAAATCCATGGTACCCCCACATCTTGAATACTGCGTGCAGATGTGGCCGCCCCATCTCAAAAAAGACATATTGGAATTGGAAAAGGTTCAGAAAAGGGCAACAAAAATGATGAGGGGTCTGGAACGGCTGCCGTATGAGGAGAGATAAATAAGACTGGGACTTTCCAGCTTGGAAAAGAGACGCCTAAGGGGAGATATGACAGAGGTCTATAAAATCATGACTGGTGTAGACAGAGTAGATAAGGAAGTGTTGTTTACTCCCTCTCATAACACAAGAACTAGGGTAACCAAATGAAATTAATAGGCAGCAGGTTTAAAATAAATAAAAGGAAGTGGCAAAGAGTCCTGTGGCACCTTATAGACTAACAGACGTATTGGAGCATAAGTTTTCGTGGGTGAATGAATACCCACGTCGTCGGATCATCTGACGAAGTGGGTATTCACCCACGAAAGCTTATGCTCCAATATGTCTGTTAGTCTATAAGGTGCCACAGGACTCTTTGCCGCTTTTACAGATCCCGACTAACACGGCTACCCCTCTGATAAATAAAAGGAAGTATTTCTTCACACAACGCACAGTCAACCTGTGGAACTCTTTGCCAGAGGATGTTGTGAAGGCCAAGACCATAACAGGGGTTCAAAAAAGAACTAGATAAATTCATGGAGGATAGGTCCATCAATGGCTATTAGCCAGGATGGGCAGGAATGGTGTCCCTAGCTTCTGTTTGCCAGATGCTGGGAATGAGCAACAGGGGATGGATCACTTGATGATTACCTGTTCTATTCATTCCCTCTGGGGCACCTGGCCACTGTCGGAAGACGGGATACTGGGCTAGATGGACCCTTGGTCTGACCCAGTAGGGCCATTCTTATGTTCTTAAATACTTACTTGCCCCAGGCAAAAGGTGCAGAGAGTTTTGCAAACTGAGATGCACCAGTTGCAAGCCGAGGCTCTGACTCCTGGTGAATACCACTTAGGGATAAGCTGCCTTCCCTAATGTTGACCTCCAGCACCCTGATTGTCACTCACAACAATTAGGCATGGAGCCTTGGGCTCTGCCCCAGGGAGAGACTTCTTGTCTTTGTCTCACAAGAAGCTCCATCTTCTCGAGGTTAGCAGACCCCTGTAGCAGCTGAGCCTAGACGGGCCACAATGCTGGGGAGAGTTTCTAATTCTGACATGCCAGGGTTTGGTGCTCCATGCTTCCTGACAGAGATTGATCTGACCTCTAGATTGTAAAGTGCTTTGAGATCTGAGAGGAAACCAACCAGAATGGCTAGACCTTGCCTGCACTCCTATCTTCATGCAGCAGACACTCCAGATGCCATGCAAGACTAAGGGAGAGCACTGAAGATCTCTGGGTGTTTAAAAAGGCCCAATTCCAGCTCTGCCCACCCTGGCTTCGCAGTCCAACCTCCCGTGAAGAACTTTTGATCCCATTCTAGTTTCACTCGGTGGACTCTTCTCTAACAAGTCACAGAACGAAGCAGCCATTCCCACTAGAGAAAATCACGCTTTTGAAGATTAATGAAGAAACATCTTCCGCTGATTGTTTTGTGGGGAGGTTTTTATTTCAAACTATTGTGCTGGTTGCACGACGCCTGGATTTCATGGCACTGCATTGTTGATTTTTCTTTGTCAAGATCTGTCTGGCTTCCAGAGCCTGGCTGGATGATGATCCCAGGCAAAGCTCTGTCGATTATGATGCTGATTTGAAACCCTTCTGCATCTCGCTTCAATTGATTTTCTTCTGCTTTGCTCTAAAAGGGGAAGGAAAAAAATCCACAGAAAAACAAACCCACCCCCAAGCAAGTGAACGTCAAAGGCAGCTGAGCGGTTTTCAGAGCTGCTACAAAAAAGAAGCCCAAACTGCAAGCCCGGTGCTAATAGAGAGTCCAGTGCTCCATCCCCACAGAGACGGGGAACAAGCACACCAGGTGTGATTGTAATAGTTGTATTGTGCGGCTAGGAGACGTGGGGATACAAAAGCAACGTGCATGCAAACCCCCTTGGGCCGCAGCTCTGCAGCGTGGGGGAAATAATGCTGAGTACCCCCAAGCTCAGACAATGACTAGACTTTCATCTTCTTGCCACATTGGTTTTTATGCTGGGGGGTGGGGGCGGAAAAACCAAGCTCCTTTGGAAACATTCGCACCCAGCAGAAAATTAGCCCTTTTATCCAAATTACAGGTTATTTTGTGTCCATTAAGCAAAGCCAGATGCAGAATGGCCCTGTAGGTTGGGGTCTTGTCTGAAGAGACGCCTGCACCTTGGAATCTCTCAGGTGTTTGCCAGCTTTGAGCTGCGGCTGTGTGTCGTGAGCCCACTAGAGACCAGGCTCGTCCGGTCCGTGTTTGCTAGACAGCTCCTCCTTCTTGTGCATCAGCTGCTGCAAGCCATTGCTCAGATCCAGTCCTGAGACTCACTTCTTCCAGGTTAATTACAAAGAGGTTAAATAGGTGACAACTAAAAAGAACATTCTGAATGGAATCAACATTATCTGGATTATGTTGCCCTATTGTGCCAGGCCCAGTGCAAACACACAAGAAGAGACAGCTCCTGGCCCAAAGAGCTTTCCACCTTGAGAGACAACAGACAGGATGGGAAGCAGGGGTGGAGAGATTAAGCGAGCTGCTCAAGGTCACACAGCTGTTCATGGCCAGAACCAGGAAGAAAACCCCAGGCTCCCAAGTCCCATATGGTGTCCAGCCCACCGGATCACCAGCTTCCCAAGGAGGCAGTAGCTGGCACAGAATGGCTTTGATCTCTCAGTCTCTGGTTTACAGGCCCTGTGTGCTCTTGCTAACGACAACTAGCCGTGCACTGGCTTGAACTGGGCCACCATCTAGTCATCTTGCTGGAGCCCTTCCTCCCCCTGCCTGTTTGCCCCCCTCACCCTGCCACCGTCTTCACATACAGACCCCAGTCCTGCAACAGGGTCTCCCCTCAAGCTCCTGCAGAGTCTCACTGACAATGGGGCTCCCCGTACGGCATAATGCAAAGTGCATCTTTTGCCGGGGCTACTGTGGGAGGTGGAGTGTGGAAAAAGGCACCCCCTTTTTATTATGGTGTACAGCCACATAAATCACTACACTATCTCTTCGTGGCAGGGATCTTGTCATTTCATTTGTCTCTTTAGAGCACCTTTGGGTGCTGGAATGATAATTATTAATAATAAGGGCCATCTGGTCAGTTTCATGTTGGCCGCTTTTTTTACATGCAAAGTCTCACCCCAACCATAACTACAGAAAGAAAGGCCATGAGGCAGGGGACGGCCAATGGAATGCATAATCGTTCAGCAAGAGATTTGGGGTTTATACCCGGCCCTGCACCGAGCAGCCCCATAGATTCTAAGTGTGATCATCTAGTCTGTCTTGCACAACACATGCCACAGAACTTCCCCAGAATCATTCCTCTTTGAAAGGGGGCTTTTTCTTAAAAAAAAAAAAAAATCATCCAATCTTGGTTTAAAAATGGCCAGTGATGGAGATTCCTTGGTATGTTGTTCCAACGATTATGGATGAATCAGATGGAGCCCTTTCCTTTAGAGTTGCATCCGGGTTTTAAGTGATCGTGTCATTTTTATTTCCAGCTATTTATTAGGCCCTTAAACTTCCAGCTAGTGAAGTGAGTTAGGGCTCTGAGCTTATTCCTCCTTATTTCTCAGCCTAGTCTGCTTCAAATACTGCTCAGGTTGGATTCTGTGTTTTGGAGGAAGCTACTCTTATACAAAGTTTGTTGCAGCTTTACATATTAGGAAAAAACCCAACAGTAAACCCACTTCTTTGCTTGTGCACACTCAAGTCACTGGGAAATGTGCATTCCCTATGCCGGAGGTGGTGTGAGTAGTTTATACTTGTCAAGCAAAGTTTTGACAAATCATCAGCGCTTTATTGAAGCATGCTAAGGTCGTAGCAATAAAAACACAAGAGAGGCAGTACTGGCTGGCTCCATGGACTGGCCATGGGAGATAGAGCCTGTCACCTTTGCATCACTGGCGTGGCTCAGTCCCTAGCCAGTGGTGATTAAGAATAATCAACATCTGAGAGCAACTTGGTGATTAAGACACAGCTTCTTGTCCATCCAAGTTGGCCCATGTCCCTGCCTTTAGTTACTGTCGATGATTCACGGTGTGAAGCCGCCAGTGATAGGTGAGGTTATTGTTGCTAAATAAATCCATCCCACTCCTTGGCATGCTTATTATATTCCTATTATGGCACAGCCCTTGTTCTTAGCCCTTGTCCCACCTTTCTGGCTAGATTCTCCAGTGTGTTAAGACAGCGTGGAGAGATTTGCCGCAGCATGGGGGAAGTTTCGGGTGGCAGTTCCATGCCAAACCCCCTTTTGGCCCTTCTTGGCATTTAACAGCTAGTGCTTGGTCACTTCTGGGCAAAGCATCTCAGCCAGGCTTCATGTTTCAGTTGAAATTTGATGGAGTTCCGGGGTTGTCAGGAAAGAGCATCTGGGTGCTGTGTTATGTCCAGCAACCCCCCAACAACTTTCATTGCTCTGTTTTAGTGTTCTACGGTTTCCTCGGAACCAGTGCACAGAAGGGACCCAGCAGCCTTTTAACAGCCCAGTTTCTGTTTCGTGATGCCTCCCCTATGGCTGGGTCAGGCTTTTCTCCACCTCTTGTTTCAGCGAGGTCCCCGGCTGTCGTCGCAGCATAGCTGGCTAGATCTACAGCAACACACCATTTTGTGATGTCTTTCAACGAGCAGCTCTGGCCGATCGTATACAGAGCGGCAAAGACTCACTGCCGCCCCACCCCAGGAGTTGCCTTTGTCGCTGACGCACCCTCACCGAATTGCGTGATCTCTTCTGCGAGGCTGCTGCTCTCTGTCGTGGCCAGCAGGTCGCTGAGAGCAGAACGTAGGCTGGATGTATGGAAATGGACTTGCCTGGCCTAAGGGGAGTGACTCTAAACACATCAGTCTGCTTTTCCAAGGAGACACCGAGACACATTTTTGAAGGGCGCTGCGTGGTCGGGTGTAACGCTTTGCAATTTCTAGAGAGCTTTGTTATTTTTCCCCCTCCAAGAATTTGCAGCACTGGCTGGCTCCATGGACTGGCCAGGGGAGATAGAGCCTGTCATGTCACTGGGAAACGGGGCATGTCTGGGGCTCCTTTCCTTCAAACAGCTCTCCGCAGGGGCCAGCACAGGCTGTGCCAGTTCAAGGGGGTTTCATGGGCACTCAAACAGCCCTAGCATTGGGAGAGCGCCACCTCTGTCCTTCTTGGATGCCTGTGACACTCGGGGGCCTCATTCAGCTGGATCAGTGACCCCAGCCTGGGCGAGGTCAACTGGGAGGTCCCCTTCTGCCACTGCTGCACCTCAGAAGCTCCCAGCCACTTGGGCAGCTTTGTCAGCAGGAAGACCAAGAGCTAGAGGACCCTCAGAGACTCAGTTCTCCTTTCTTTCCCTAGAGGCGGCCCTGAATGTGTCACCCAGAGACGGTCCCTGAACTCAGGCTTGCTCAGATGAGGGCAATGTGGCCTCATGTGCAGGATGTCAACTGATCGCCGCAGAGGTAAGGAGGGGATCTCCTCCTGCGTCCACTACACTGCACCATTAGCCTGGTGCGTCATAGGAGCATTCACCTTCCACTGAGGTGTCAGTGGCCATTGCTGGAGGCAGGAGACCGGTCGTGGTGCGCCAATGCTCTGTGTCCCTGGGCACACACCAACTGCTACCCTCCGTCCTGCCTCCTCCTGGGACAGGACTAAAACAAGATCTCGCACCCAGGAGGACAGGTCAGACACCTTTACGCTTCACAGAAACAAGAGTGGGCGCCGGCTGCGAACCAGGTTCAGATCCACACCTCCCCAGGGTTTGAAGGTGGATTGCACCCAGCACTATGGTTCTCCTCCATCTCTGGAGATTGGACTTGCTGGCTCACGCCTGATCCAGACCCACACTCCCTAGAGCTCAAAGGACATGGGTTGGATGTTCCGGCTGGGCCCATCTCTAATGGAAGCATGGTACCGCAGCCAGACCTGTTTCTCATGTAGGCCCCACCTGAACTGTCTGGATCACCTTGTGCTGCTGGCTGCTCGCCGGCTTTGAAACCTAGCAAAGGCCTGGTCCATCGTTATCTCCCAGGGTGGGGCTGCGGCTTGTATCTGTTACTAGCACCAGCGGTTGCTTCGAGCCTTGCTCTCCCTTCGTCCCCGACTGGTCAGCAGCCGATCCTAGACGGGAACATCTCCAGGCATGGGCTGCCCTTTCCTGGCCTCCACCGTGACTTGCAGGTGCAGTTACTCACACCTCACCGAGCTCTGCACACCAGCCGTCGGCTTCCCCATTCACACCATTGCATGAGCAGCTCATTGGACAGCGAGGTCTCCTTGACAACCAGACCCTCCAAAGCCCCAGGTTCTCTCTGTGTCTGAAGAAAAGATTTTTAAAGAGACATTTCTTTTTTTATTTTTTTGGCCTGGAAAGCAGATGCCATTTTCCCTTCCCTGCCAAGGTGCTTGTTGGTCAAACCATCACGCAATCTCTCCCCCCGCCCTCACCCCCAAATCTGGCTACCTGTAGTGCAAAAAGCAGCTGTTCTTTACCAGTGCATTGCAAAACCGTCCAGCACAACCAGAAAGGAAGGGACCAGTGCCATGTCCAATTGAAACCGTGGAGGTGAATTTAGACAGGGAGAATATAATTATCCACGTGCCAGGACCCCTGGGTTAACTGCTGGGTCTACTGTCTGCAGAAAGTGATCCCGGCTTGTTACTGAGCACACATGACCTCTTCAGTCCTTGGTTTTGCACCTTATTGACTGAGATGTAGGCAGGCAGGCGGTAGATAGCCTGTCCACCACAGCTCACCCTACCACCCCCCGGGGCAGGATCAGTATGGGCAGAGGGGGAAGTCACACATTACTCCCTGCAGTAGTAGCCCTCCGGCACCACACTGGGGTCTTGCAGACAGTGTGGGGCAGGTCCCCCTTACTGAGTCACCTGCATTGCTCTCGGCTACACGGCATGCCCCCCTCGCCCCAACTCAACCGCCTGCAGTGCAGCACTGGCTTCATAGGGGACAGCGCCCCCTACAGGGGCACCTCCCCAGGGCGATGGCGATGGGGCATTAGTCACACTGAGTCAAAAGGGAACGTGCCCCCCCTAGGCTTGCAAGCTGAGCAGTGGGAAGCCAGGTCAGCATGCGGAGGGGCAACCTCCAGGAAAAGCCTAGGGGGGGCACGTTCCCTTCTGACTCAGTGTGACCTGGAGGTCGCCCCTCCGCATGCTGACCTGGCTTCCCACTGCTCAGCTTGCGAAACCTGCTACAAGGCAACCCCCCAGCCACCGGGCACCGCCCGCCATATGCCCAGCAACAGCAGTGGCAGGCTCAGAACGTAGCCCAGGGTAAATTTAGTGGCAAGCACGCCACAATGGTTAAATGGCCCATTTTTCTCAAGCAAAGACTGAGGGGCAAAGATTTTTTTCCTCTTTCCAACGGAAAACAGAGCCCCGGGCTGGCTTCTTACACCTGCCTCGCACTCAGTGCTGGGCTTTACCACAGAAAGGAACAGGGACTCCTCCGTTTGGCCTCTTCCTTCGACACCCGGGCCCCAAAGCGTTCCAGTGCCGGGCTCGTTTCCACTTCACAGGACAGGGACTTGAAAGACACGTATTTCTTTAGAAACATTTTGAAATTAGGGAGATAAGAGACAGGCTTTAGGCAACACTTCAGTGGCAACACTCGACAGGGTTCCCAGCGCTGCGTTCTCCCGGGGAGGGGTGTGCACGTATAATAAATTTATACATTTCTAACTTTGATGGAGTGAATTAAAATCAAGCTGTGCTTTATACTTTCATTTTTAATAGGACCACTGTGGGCACAGAGTAGCAAGCCCCGGAATGTCAGTAATGGGCAGAGAGAGTGATCGTGTTCTGCGGATGAAAAAGAAAAAGAGCGATGGATGTTTCAACCTTCTCTGCTGCCGGAGTCGGGCCATTAACCGCGTGGCTGCTGCACGGCTCGGCCTGGGTATTGGCTGCAGTTTCCCTCCCTGGGTGGAACGTTAAGGAGGGACATGATGGATGATCCGCAAAGAGATTTGCTGGGGGGTTGGTCCAGAAAAGCCCCCAAAGTCTTGTTGTGACAGGGGTGCTCTGCTCATTGCTGAAATGGCGCCTCCTCCTGGCTGCTCTGGGGATTAGCTCTGTGAGGCAGACTCCCCTTCCTGTGCTTGCATGCTGTCTCCCTGTCTCCCGCTCTCAGCTCACAGCCTCTCTCTCGCTCCACGAGCTGCTGCTGCCTCCTCGTGACTCGGCCCTCCGGCCAGGTCACTCCGTGTTCCCCCCTTCCGGGGTAGAGTCCTTCAATGTTTCTTCTGCTCCAGGGGCCTCTGGCGGTCCTCATGCCCGGTGCCCTGACCTTATCACTCCTGAAGTGACTCAGGCAGTCTTCCTGACAGTTCACTGCCCTGCCGGTGCCACTAGCGGGCAGGGGAACCCAACCCTGCCCTCTAATCCTGGTTCCAGCCCAGGGACCCTGCACCACCCAGCCAAGGTCTGTTCAGTCCCCAACCTTGCTGCTCACTCCATGGCCTCCTTCCGATCCCACGTCCCACAGGCTCTCTTCTCTACCCTGCTCTCTTCTGTATATGCCCTGCCTCTAGGCCAGGCCCCCAGGGGCCTACTCCTTCCCTGGGTTAATCCTTCCCTCTCTACTACTGAGGGTGACTGCAAATTTCTTCCCAGCAGCCTTTGCTGCTGCCAGCTTCCAGGATTTATGCTGGCCCAGCCCACCTCTGCTCATGGGAGCTCCCTCCTAATTAGGCTTTCCTCTCACCCTTAATTCCCCCAGTTTGTGGCCTAATTGGCTGACTGGGCCCCTTGGCCTAGCTCAGCCCTCTCAGAGCCAGCATGGAGAGTCCACCCCATCACACTCACCCAGAGCCATGGTTTATCTGCTTCATTTCTTCTCCGTTTCTTGGATTGTTATTGTAGCAGCGGAGGGGGCCATGCCCAAGTGAGATCACAGCCCTCGCTGTTCAAACACAAAGTAAGAGTCCCTGCCCCAGAAAGCTCACAGTACAGACAGACAAAGGGTGGGAGAATGGTGGGATTAGTAGCCTCGTTCCACAGACGGGCACGGAGGCCCAGAGAGACTGAGTGACTCACACAGGGAGACAGTGACAGAGCAGGGAAACAAACCCAGAGCTTCAGATTTCCAGTCCAGCTTCTTAACCATCGGATCACCCTCCCTGCCCCTCAATCCAGCCGGCTCCTTCTCCCTTGCCCCGCCTCGCCCATTCTACTCTTCCCTCTGGCCACAGTCAGCCTCCCTGAGTCCTCCCCTCCTGAGCCTCAGTTCATAAGGACGCCGGCGTCCCACTTCGATTCCCTGTGTGCTACCGTAATGCACTGCTCAGCGAGTTACACATCCTGCTCTGAGCCTGAGCTAGAGAGATTGCAGGTCTGCCAGGGTATATCTACACCAGAGGTCCCCAAACTGTGGGCCGCGCCCCCCCTAGGGAGGCATAGCAGAACATCTGGGGGGTGCGGCGGGTCCATGCCAGCCCCCACGGGGGCAGGGAGGGGGTGCCACCCAGCCCCATTCCAGTCCCACCCCCAGCCGTGTCCCCGGCTCCCAGCCCTGCCCCCAGCCTCAGCTGCTGGCTGCAGCATCATTCCCAGCCTGGGGCTGAGGCTGGGAGGAACCCAGGAGCGGAGCCGCACCTGGCCGCAGGCCCAGCTGCCAGACCCCACCACAGTCCAGCTGCAGCTCCACCCCCAGCCCCACTCCCGGCCCAGACCCACCCCCAACCTTGGCCCCTTTAGCCCTGTCCACGTCCTCTAATGCCATGGCCCCACCCCCAATCCCGGCTCTGTGGGAGGCGGGGCCACGACCCTCAAAAGCTTGGGGACCGCTGGTCTACACCCTGCAGCCAGGAGCGGGCCTCCCAACCTGGTAGACAGCCTCTGCCAAAAACAGCTCGGGCCGGCCACTCCCAGTGCTGCAGTCACCACACAGCTGGTTTTGGCATGCTAGCTCGAGCAGAGTTTGTCCAAGTTTGGCTGGGCTCGGGGTGCTCCTTACAGCCCTGACTCTGGAGCCTGGCTGCTTAGCGAAAGCTGTGGAGACTAGAACCAGTCGTGCCTTTCTTTTTTTTTTATCCAAAACACGCCGCTTCGTCAAAACTGAAACTGTTTGTGAAGCAAGCTCAGGTTGGATGAATCTCCCGGCTTGAAAGAAGGTCCAGAAGAAATGTTGGACAACTGTCGAATAAGTTCCTAAACAAAAATGCCAGTTGTCCAGTTCCCATGGACTTTTTGTTTTGAAATGTACATAAAATAAGAGGGGGGAAATCATTTTTTGGTTCATGAACAATTTTGAGGTTTTGACATTTCATCCCGATTTGCGATGAGAAAAATGTTGAACTCTCAAAAGTAGCCACAGGATAAGAAAACCATTTCCTGCCCAGCCCTAGAAAATACGCATATGTTCAGTGCTATCATTCCCCAGGGTGACTAAGGGCTTGTTTACACTTAAATGGCTACCAGGGGGCCGCAGTAGTGCTTCAGCGTAGACACTTACTACAGCAACGAGAGGGGTTCTCCTGTCAGCATAGGTAACCCATCTCCCTGAGAGGTGGTAGCTAGGTCAACAGAATTTTTCCACTGACCTAGTGCTGCCTACATGTGGGCATGCCTAAACTTGCAGATGTAGGGTGCTGAGAGTTAAACCAGCCCTCGGAGAGCACAGTAGGGAAAGCACTGTAGTCTGTCCACACTGTCAGATTCAAGCGCACTGGCTTGACCACATTAGCAACTCTTGCAACAGCCACAGAATCATAGAATATCAGGGTTGGAAGGGACCTCAGGAGGTCATCTAGTCCAACTGCCTACTCAAAGCAGGACCAATCCCCAACTAAATCATCCCAGCCAGAGCTTTGTCAAGCCTGACATTAAAAACTTCAAAGGAAGGAGATTCCACCACCTCCCTAGGTAATGCATTCCAGTGCTTCACCACCCTCCTAGTGAAAAAGTTTTTCCTAATATCCAACCTAAACCTCCCCCACTGCAACTTGAGACCATTATTCCTCGTTCTGTCATCTGCTACCACTGAGAACAGTCTAGATCCATCTTCTTTGGAACTCCCTTTCAGGTAGTTGAAAGCAGCTGCCAAATCCCCCCTCACTCTTCTCTTCCGCAGACTAAACAATCCCAGTTCCCTCAGCCTCTCCTCATAAGTCATATGTTCCAGCCCCCTAATCTTTTTTGTTGCCCTCCGCTGGACGCTTTCCAATTTTTCCACATCCTTCTTGTAGTGTGGGGCCCAAAACTGGACACAGTACTCCAGATGAGGCCTCACCAATGTCGAATAGAGGGGAACGATCACGTCCCTCGATCTGCTGGCAATGCCCCTACTTATACAGCCCAAAATGCCATTGGCCTTCTTGGCAACAAGGGCACACTGTTGACTCATATCCAGCTTCTCGTCCACTGTAACTCATAGGTCCTTTTCTGCAGAACTGCTGCCGAGCCATTCGGTCCCTAGTCTGTAGCGGTGCATGGGATTCTTCCATCCTAAGAGCAGGACTCTGCACTTGTCCTTGTTAAGCCTCATGAGATTTCTTTTGGCCCAATTCTCTAATTTGTCTAGGTCCCTCTGTGTCCTATCCCTACCCTCCAGCGTATCTACCTCTCCTCCCAGTGTAGTGTCATCTGCAAACTTGCAGAGGGTGCAATCCACGCCATCCTCCAGATCATTAAATGAAGATATTGAACAAAACCGGCCCCAGGACCGACCCTTGGGGCACTCCGCTTGATACTGGTTGCCAACTAGACATGGAGCCATTGATCACTACCCGTTGAGCCCGACAATCTAGCCAGCTTTCTACCCACCTTATAGTCCATTCATCCAGCCCATGCTTCTTTAACTTGCTGGCAAGAATACTGTGGGAGACCGTGTCAAAAGCTTTACTAAAGTCAAGGAATAACACACCCACTGCTTTCCCTTCATCCACAGAGCCAGTTATCTCATCATAGAAGGCAATTAGATTAGTCAGGCATGACTTGCCCTTGGTGAATCCATGCTGACTGTTCCTGATCACTTTCCTCTCCTCTAATTGATTCCTTGAGGACCCGCTCCATGATTTTTCCAGGGACTGAGGTGAAGCTGACTGTAGTTCCTGTAGTTCCCCGGATCCTCCTCCTTCCCTTTTTTAAAGATTGGCACTACATTAGCCTTTTTCCAGTCATCCGGGACTTCCCCCGATCGCCACGAGTTTTCAAAGATAATGGCCAATGGCTCTGCAATCACAGCCGCCAATTCCTTTAGCTCTCTCAGATGCAACTCGTCCAGCCCCATAGACTTGTGCTCCTCCAGCTTTTCTAAATAGTCCTGAACCACTTCTTTCTCCACAGAGGGCTGGTCACCTCCTCCCCATGTTGTGATGCCCAGTGCAGCAGTCTGGGAGCTGACCTTGTTCGTGAAGACAGAGGCAAAAAAAGCATTGAGTACATTAGCTTTTTCCACATCCTCTGTCACTAGGTTGCCTCCCTCATTCAGTAAGGGGCCCACACTTTCCTTGACTTTCTTCTTGTTGCTAACATACCTGAAGAAACCCTTCTTGTTACTCTTGACATCTCTTGCTAGCTGCAACTCCAGGTGTGATTTGGCCTTCCTGATTTCACTCCTGCATCCCCGAGCAATATTTTTATACTCTTCCCTGGTCATTTGTCCAATCTTCCACTTCTTGTAAGCTTCCTTTTTGTGTTGAAGATCAGCAAGGATTTCACTGTTAAGCCAAGCTGGTCGCCTGTCATATTTACTATTCTTTCTACACATCGGGATGGTTTGTCCCTGTAACCACAATAGGGATTCTTTAAAATACAGCCAGCTCTCCTGGACTCCTTTCCCCCTCATGTTATTCTCCCAGGAGATCCTGCCCATCAGTTCCCTGAGGTTGTCAAAGTCTGCTTTTCTGAAGTTCAGGGTCCATATTCTGCTGCTCTCCTTTCTTCCTTGTGTCAGGATCCTGAACTTGGACCATCTCATGATCACTGCCTCCCAGGTTCCCATCCACTTTTGCTTCCCCTACTAATTCTTCCTGGTTTGTGAGCAGCAGGTCAAGAAGAGCTCTGCCCCTAGTTGGTTCCTCCAGCACTTGCACCAGGAAATTGTCCCCTACACAGGGAGCAGTGCATTGTGGTAGCTATTCCGGCATGCAAGTGGCTGCAACGTGTTTTTCAAATGGGGGGTGGGGATGGGGTGGAGTGTGACAGGGAGCGTGTTAGGTGTATGTTGGGGGAGAAAGAGTGGGTTTTAGGGGGGCTGAGACAAGCATGCTGTCTTGTAAATTCAGGCAGCAGCAGACCCCCCTCCCCCCACCCCTCAAGCAACATTCCACAGTAATGGTTGCTTTGTCCCAGAGCAGATAAGCAGCCGGCTGTCAGAAACGGCGCTATCAAAGGGCATATCCGCATTCCTGCAGCCGAGTTCAAAACAATGAGAAGCGTGGCCACTTGACTTAAGGGGATTATGGTACATTTCTGGAGGCCGATCGCAGCGCAGAGTAATGCAACATCTCGTTCACACTGACACTGGGGCGTTTCAGCCAAGACTCACCAAGTGTTATGCTTCTCGTGGAGGTGGATTACCAGGAGCGCTCCAGCTGCAGAGTCCTGGCACTCTACGTGCCTTGGCAGTGTGGGCGGGTCATGAGTTCGGGTGCCTGGGGCTGCTTTAATGTGCTCTAACTTGCAAGTGTAGCCAAGTCCACAGGGACTGAGGTCATCTTACTGACCTAAAAATCCACCCCCCCGACCAATGTAGTTAAAATGACCTAATTTTCTAGTGTAGACCAGGCCTCCACACTGGTCTGAGCTGCTGTCTCTGTCAGGTACTTGGGATGATCCCAGGAAGTATGTCACCCACTGGGCAGTGTGTATTACATGTCCTACTCTGTGTCTCATCTCCAGAGGAGCAGCATTTGTTCAGTGCCAAGCTACAGAGCATGGTACTTTAGTTCAAGCTGTGGAGACGCATGCTCAGAGCTCTGGATGTCCCTGGTGCTTTGGACAAGATAGCAGGTCTCACTCTATTTCGCAGGTATCTCCCAGCTCTGTCTCTGGCTGAGCTATTCAGATTTCATCTGCCCTAGCATTTCCTCAGGTCAGCGTCCTGCAGAATGCATCACTTCACCTTCCTTCTAAGATCAGAGCAGGCCAGAACTGGCTAGATCTCCTTGGCAGAACCTGCTTTTGGACCATGTAGGTTTTTATATCCTGGATTGTAGATTCAAAGAAGTCCAAACATTTTAAGAGGATCTGTCAGATTTATTAAAAAAAAACCCAAAACCAAAAAAAAACAACCCACCTCTCAAAACCAAATTGTTTCAAGTAAGAGATGAGATTATTACAAGTGAAACAATCTATGCAGCCCATGGGACCTTCTTGACAATAACATGGTAAATTGGAGGGGAAACTCTCTGGTGCAAAGACGGTTTTGTTGTTTGTTTGTAAAGTGCCTAGTGCGATTGAATAAGAACAAGGATAAGATGTAAGCGAGAGAATGACAAGACACCCCAGCTAAACTTCACGGGGAGCTCTGCAAAGAGCAGCAGTAGATGGGGAAACAGCTGGTTATTCCGCTTCTAGCGGACACATTAAAAAAAAAATCAGCATTGATATGGCGTTTTTGACTTTTATTTTTCAGAGGGAGTTCATGCAAGAGCAGAGGGGTTGTCTGGTTTCACTCCCATAGCTGTTGTTGGGGCATGTAATGCACTGGATGAGGTACACCACCTGTTTAAAAAAGGCTCCACCAGCAATCCTGGCAATTACAGGCCAGTAAGCCTAACTTCAGTACCAGGCAAATTGGTTGAAACTATAGTAAAGAACAGAATTAGCATATAGATGAACATAATTTGCTGGGGAAGAGTCAACAAGGCTTTTGTAAAAGGAAATCATGTCTCACCAATCTATTAGAATTCTTTGAGGAGGTCAACATGTGGACAAGGGTGATCCACTGGATATAGTGTACTTGGACTTTCAGAAAGCCTTTGACAAGGTCCCTCACCAAAGACTCTTAAGCAAAGTAAGCAGCCATAGGAAAAGAAGGAAGGTCCCCTCATAAATCAGTAACTGGTTAAAAAACAGGAAACAAAGGGTGGGAATAAATGGTCACTTTTCACAATGGAGACAGCTATATAGTGGTGTCCCCCAGGGGTCTGTACTGGGATGAGGGCTTTTCAACATATTCATAAATGATCTTGGAAAAGGGCTAAACAGTGAAGTGACAAAATTTGCAGATGATACAAAATTATTCAAGATAGTCAAGTCCAAGACAGACTGCAGACTTACAAAGGGATCTCACAAAACTGGGGGACTGGGCAACAAAATGGCAGCTGAAATTCAGTGTTGATAAATGCAAAATAATGCACATTAGAAACCATAATCCCAACTATACATATAAAATGATGGGGGTCTACATTAGCTGTTGCCACTTAAGAAAGAGATCTTGGAGTCATTGTGAATGGTTCTCTGAAAACATCCACTCAACGTGCAGCAGGAGTCAAAAAAGCCAAAATGGAATGTTAGGAACCAATAGTAAAGGGATAGATAAGACAGAAAAATATCATAATGCCAGTATATAAATCGATGGTAGGCCCACACTTTGAATACTGTGGGCAGTTCTGGTTGCCCCATCTCAAAAAAGATATATTGGAATTGGAAAAGGTATTCAGAAGGGCAACAAAGGGTGGTTAAGGGTATAGAACAGCTTCTATCTGAGAAGAGACTAGGAAAAGACTAGGACTTTTCAGCTTGGAAAAGAGACAGCTTTGGCCACGTCTACACTAGAGACCTGACAGCGGCAGGGCTGTACTGATGCAGCTGCACTGCTGTATGGTCCACTGTGTAGTCGCTCAGGCCGATGGACGAGAGCTCTCCCGTCGACATAATGCAACCAACCCCAACGAGCAGCAGTAGCTATGTTGGTGGGAGAGCAACTCCCGCCGACATAGCGCTGTCCACACAGCCACTTCTGTCGGTGTCACTTCTGTCGCTCAGAGGGGTGTTTTTTCACACTCCTGAGTGACACAAGTTTATACTGACAAAAGTCCTGGTGTAGACATAACCTAAGGGGGGATATGATAGAGGGCTATAAAATCATGACAGGTTTGAAGAATGTGAATAAGGAAGTGTTATTTACTCCTTCCCATAACACAAGAATTAGGAATCACCCAATGAAATTAATAGGCAGCAATTATAAAACAAACAAAAGGAAGTACGTCTTCAGACAATGCACAGTCAACCTGTGGAACTCATTGCCATGGGATGGTGTGAAGGCCAAAACTATAATAGGGTTCAAAAAAAGAAATAGAGAAGTTCCTGGAGGACAGGTCCATCACTGGCTATTAGCCAAGATGGTCATGGATGCAACCCTATGCTCTGAATGTCCCAAGCCTCTGACTGCCAGAAGCTGGGACTGGGCAATGGGATGGATCACTGGATGATTACCTGTTCTGTTCACTCCCTCTGGGGCACCTGGCACTGGCCACTGTCGGAAGACAGGAGACTGGGCTAGATGGACCTTTGGTCTGACCCACTATGTTCCTATGTTGTGATAGGCATGTGTAGTACCTATGGATTCTGAAAGGTGTGTCTGAGGCATATTGGTCATCGTAGCAGTGGAGATATGTCTGCAGGTTTTGTACCCGCTGTTCTGGCCGGGTCTGGTGCTGCTTTGAGTTGTTGTGTCCTGGTCTATAGGGAGCTTGCTTCTGATAATGAGCTTGGTGAGGTTGGGGGTTGTTCGAAGGCTGGAAGATGGAGTTCAGGAGAGACTTATTTTATACAGAAAAATGAAAAAAGACAAAAACACCCTATCTAGGGTGGCCGCTGACAACCCCCACAATACAGGACATCTCCACCTCCACCTGTGTGGTCCTGTCCCTGTCCCTGCCTGGATCACTCAGCACAGAGGCACGGCCCCCACCTCCCCGACATCCTCCTATATCCACCATCTCCCTCCTCTCTCCTCTCATTTTCACTGGACACAGCCATGTCTGGTGCTAATTCCCTACCAGACAGGGATTGTGCTGCACAAATCTAGGACTGTCTGGCTTTAAACTGGCCACATGGCCTCTCAAACCCTATGACCCCTGGGCGAACACTTTTCACAGAGCGGTCACTCCATATTGGACCTCTCTGTCCTCGTCCTCAAAGTAAACCTGCACAGCACCTTCAAAAGACTGGCCTGGGAGCTTAAATTCATTCCTTTGCTAGCCACTAAAAATGAAGGATTTAATAGAGATACTCTACTATGAATTATGTCTCTTTGCAACAATCTGTAACTCACTAACTCTCCTTTGTCCTATGATTGCAGAGAAGCTAACGGCCCACTTCATTTTGAATGGTCCCTCACAACATGGTAACGCCTATGCTTACCAATCTGTTCCACCTTGTATTTAGCTGTGACACGCAGAAGCCAGGTCTACACTACAGACTTCCTTTGGCACAACTATGTTGCTAGGGGGTGAGAAAAATCCACACCCCTGATATGCAACAGCAAGGAAAGTAACCACCGCCCAGGCGGGGGTGTCAAACAACCCATCAACAGCCATTGTCCAGCAAGGGAGCTACAATGCAATGACTCACCTGCATGAGGCCACACCAGGTGAATTGCTCAACCTTGTTTGGAGAGACTCAGCAATGCCCCCCCAGACATGCCTGGACTTGCGCTCCCCAAGCATATGGACTGAGGGTATAAAACAGAGAGAGTGGACACATACTGGGCCCTTCTCCTACCCCACTTATGCTGCAAGCAAACAAGACACTGAGAAGAAGACGACAAGACTCCAACAGAGGAGATTGGCCCCGTATATTAAGGACTGCAATATCCAGTGGGAAGAGAAAACCTGCTTCATCTAGTTGCTGCATAGTCTAATAGGGTTGAGAGCTTAGACCGCGCGCTTATATTTTACTTTATTTTGATAACCATTTTGTTATGTTTCAGAGTAACAGCCATGTTAGTCTGTATTCGCAAAAAGAAAAGGAGGACTTGTGGCACCTTAGAGACTAACCAATTTATTTGAGCATAAGCTTTCGTGAGCTACAGCTCACTTCATCGGATGCATGCTGTGGAAAGTGTAGAAGATCTTATTATATACACACAAAAAGCATGAAAAAATACCTCCTCCCACCCCACTCTCCTGCTGGTAATAACTTAAAATCTATCTTTATAGCTAATACATTGTTTGTTTATTCTACCTGAAGCAGTGCGGTTGGTTTGAAACGTGTCGGAGGCTCCCCTTAGGATAACAAGCCTGGCGCATATCAATTTCTTTGTTAAATTGACAAACTCATAGAAGCTTGCAGCGTCCAGCGGGGGCACTGCAAGACGGGGGCTCCTAGGGTTGTGTCAGAGAGATTGGCTAGTGTCATTCAGTTGCACAACCCAAGAAGCAGCTTCCATGCCAGAGGCCGTGCGTGACCAGCCCGGGAGCGGGGGCTCTCTCAGCACAGCAGGGTCAGGCTGGCTCCCAGAGTCAAGGATTGGAGTGGCCAAGCAGATCACCGGTTCGGATAACACCAGAGGGGAACGTCACACCCACTCTTTCCAGTGGATAAAGGGGGAAGGAGTAAAACAGGAAAGAAAAGAAGGAAAAAATCCAAAACTTCCAGGAAAAATACCCCCAAAAGAAACAATTTTAAGTGAAAAAAGATGAAAAAGCTCAACCCAAACTATATTTTTCTCTGGAGAGTGTCAGTCTGGTTGAAAACCCCCATTTATCATCAAAACATGACTGCTCAGCGAGCACTGTCCACAACATTTCCTCTCCAGCTCCTTTAGAGAGCTTTGATCACCTTTCCTCTGATCCCAGACCACCCTTTGCTTGGTGTCTCTTATCTTCACCTGGTTGGTCCCTCTAAAGCTATTCCGTTATCCTCCCCGTCCCCTCAGCTGCTCCATCCTTCTCCTGTTTGGCTCATGCCACAATATCTACCTTATCTGCATGCACTGGCAACTAGTGGATAATGCAGACCCCAAAGCACCTGAGAGCAGGGGACAAAGCAATCTCTGTCAAGGGGATCCACCAGTGGATCCAACTTCCCAAGGAGATCAGGTGAATCCAGAGTTTGACCAGCTTTAGGAAACGCTGCAAAGCTCTTCTTTGAAAAGGCCTTTCCACCATCTATGACACCTCCTTCTATTCCCAGATCTCTTCCAAGCCCCCCATCTCCCCCCAAACCCCCAACCGGAGTTCTGACCCCAAAAAGGAAGATGGGACAGAGATTCCATGGAGACCACTAGGGACTTGGCTGTTGCTCTTGATATTATGTGGAAGGGGCCCAGATACCATGGTGATGGGCAGCAGGCTAAAACCCTAAGATAGAATCCCCAATTTTAAGGCCAATTATAGAAGATACCAAATAGTCTAGAGAAGGGAGATTGGGAGCTTCTGTTCTCCCTCTCTCATAACACAAGAAAAAAGGGACATTCAATGGAATGGAAAGGTGGCAAATTCAAAACTAATCAAACGAATGTTTTTTTCATGCAAAGTGGGGGTTAGTGTGCAGAATGCACTGCTACAGAATGTTTCTGAGGCCAAGTATTTAGCAAGATTCAGAGGGAACAGGACATTTCTATGGATTACAAGAATGGCCAGAGTTATGAGTGCTGACAAAAAAGTTTGGAAGGCAGATATGAGGCTCAGGGTTTAAACCAATCTCCATAAGGGATTAGGAGATCTTCTTCATGGGGAGTAGATTATCCCATAGCTGCCTATTTTGGGGTTCTTGCTCCTTCCTCTGAAGCCTCTGGTGCTGACCCCCATCTGAGACAGGATGCTGGGGTAGACTGCCCATGGGTCTGATCCCGTCTAGCAATGCCTACTCCAGTATGTCCTGCCTTTCCAAGGCACTATTGGGAATTATGGGCCAGTTTATTTCCTTCACGCCATGCTGGTGGAACATCATTGACTGCAAAGAAGAGTCATCATCATCAAATCTGTGTGATGGATGGGAGACTCAGTTGAATTTCCTGTACATAGAGACTTTCCTCTGGACATCTCAAAGGGCTCTGAAAACCGTAAGTAAGCCTCCTGTAGGGTGAGTACCAGTCTCATTTCATACATGGGGGGAAAGAAGGCACAGAGGGGAAACTGGATTGGCTGGGAAGAGAACCTTTGCCAAACCCCCAGATCTGTAACCCTTTGGGAGGTTCAAAGTTTGATCAGCAGAACAAGTTCTCGTGTGTCACACGGCTTCCTGCTTTACATTCATGGGAGTTTAAGTGAGTAAACCAGGGGCACCTCCTCTTTACACTCAGCTGAGCGTGTGTTGCTCGGCAGAGGTTTCATCAACCTGGGAGGCTCCTTTGAATCTTGGTTCGCTGTCCAGGGAAGTGCTGTGCTTTTTGAAGCTTTCACCACGAGCTTCTGAGGTACCAGAGCTTGCAGCGGACCCCCTTATGAAAGGGAGAACTTGGATGGAGAGTACTTCAGTCTCAGCCAGTCATCACAGATGTTCAGCGTGCTTCATGACCACCTACATGCAGAACAGGATGAGAGATGGGAGGGAAAAGCTACTTAGGATGGTCCCTGCAGAATTCTAGCTGCTCTTCAGACACAATGTGTAGCTGGCTGCGGGCAGAACATTTCCTTTTGCAGTCATCTGCCGCCACCAGGTGGATAGTTTGTGAAAACGACCCAGTTTATTGAACCTGAGTTAAATCCTTTCACTGGCAGGTGCTTAAGCATGTGATTCCAATTAAGCCCCCACTTAAGTACTGTTCTGAATAGGGGCCTTTGGGGGCTAAACTTCGGGGCTGTGTTATACTGGATTTGGGAGGAACTCCTAAAGCAGCACCTGGGAATGCACTACCCCCATTCAGGGTTCAATGTGGCTCCCCTGTTTACGGATATTTTCCATCAAGTGATGAAGAACAGAGTGAGAGATGTTTCCAGCACAGGACAGAAAAGCAGAACAGTGTACCAAGCTCCCCAGGAAGAAGTTGCTATTCTGCCCCATTGCACAGCAAGGAAAGATGAATCTGATGGTTGCAGCACTGTTTGGGGCATGGCAGCTCACCCAGCACAGAGATCCGTCCAGCTAAGGAATGCTCTCCCAGAGGAAGGGGTGGAAGAGTCATTGTTTGGGACATTTAACCCAGAACTGAATGGCCCAGAGAAGGGATATTTGGAGCTGCTGTTCTCCCTGTACCATCACATAAGATCAAGGGGATATTCAAGGAAACCGAAAGGTGGCAAATTCACAACTGATCCAAGGAAACACTTTCCATGCAAGGCATCATTGGCCTGTGGAACTCACTGCCACAAGATATCATTGAGGTCAAGAACTTATCAAGACTTAAAAAGGATTGAATGTTTATCTGGATAATAACCATAGCCAGAGTTATAATAGTTCATGCTGACAAAAAGAGCTTTGGCAAGGAGATACAGCTCCTGTATAGGGTTTGTCTGTCTCCAACACCTCAGCCTTTGTAATTAAGACTTAAGCACAGCAGCAAACATTTTGCTCTTTGACCTACTGCTAAACACCGATATTGACTTGGATTTATAAGCAGCAGAGGGCAGAAAACGCTCAGTCCTGCTCCATCAGGACTGAAGTGGGCCAGGTTCTCAAGGGCAGCCCAGCCCCTTTGCATTGCTTGAGGGGGCACAAAGGAGCTGGATCCTGGCTAGCTAGAATCCTCTGTGGAGGGAGGTGAGAGCTCAGTTGGTATAACGTTGGCAGAGCTGGCTCCTGTGCTGACTGCCCCTTCCCCAGCCTGGCAGATGGGGTCAGAGGAGCAGAGGTGGATTGTGGGGCCCTGGGCCAGAGCAAGTGCAGTCGCGCCCCTGCTTCCTCCTCCTGCTGGGGAGCGGGGTCAGGATGCAGGGGCACCCATTTTTCTAGGCCCGCCCCCAATTGGCCAGAGCTAATCCACCACGGTTGAGGAGGGAGAGCAGAGCTCACACCAATCCAATCTTCACTTAGCATCAATGAGAGCCGCTATTAGGCTTTTCTAGCTCATCCTGGGACCAGCACAGATCAGGCCACAGAATCAGGAAGCTGGAGCCAACTCCCTACGATCCCCCCACCCCGCTCCCTCCCAATGCAGGAGAGAATCAGCCCCTGGGCTCAGCTTGGAACGTCAAGCTTCAAAGATCCACACGTTGCCTGGAACTCGGTTCAGCCGGAGTGAGAGGCGCTGCAGCTTACTCAGACGGAGACCGGCTCCTCCAGCCACACCTACCCGGCCGAAGGTGTCATTTGCTGGAAGATTGGGCTGGGCTGCCTTCCCTTCGGAGAGGGCAGCCACTTGCTCTGTCCTTGGCTGAGGTAGGGAGGAACTGGAAGAAGCTAGACGGGTAACGGGGGCTGTCATAAATATAAAGGGAAGGGGAACCACCTTTCAGTATACAGTGCTATAAAATCCCTCCTGGCCAGAGGCAAAAGCCTTTCACCTGTAAAGGTTTAAGAAGCTAAGGTAACCTTGCTAGCACCTGACCAAAATGACCAATGAGGAGACAAGTTACTTTCAAAGCTGGGGGGTGGGGGGGTGAAACAAAGGGTCTGTCTGTGTGATGCTTTTGCTGGGAACAGATCAGGAATGCAAGCCTTACAACTCCTGTAAAGTTAGTAAGTAATCTAGCTAGAAAATACCTTAGGTTTTCTTTTGTTTAATGGCTTGTAAAATAAGCTGTGCTGGAGGGAATGTACATTCCTGTTTTTGTGTCTTTTTATAACTTAAGGTTTTGCCTAGAGGGATTCTCTATGTTTTGAATCTGATTACCCTGTAAGGTATTTACCATCCTGATTTTACAGAGGTGATTCTTTTACCTTTTCTTTCAATAAAATTCTTCTTTTAAGAACCGGTTTGCTTTTTCATTGTTCTTAAGATCCAAGGGTTTGGGTCTGTGTTCACCTGTGCTAATTGGTGAGGATTCTTATCAAGCCTTCCCCAGGAAAGGGGGACTAGGGCTTGGGAGGGGATATTTGGGGGGAAGACGTCTCCAAGTGGGCTCTTTCCCTGTTCTTTGTTTAAAACGCTTGGTGGTGGGAGCATAGGGTTCAAGGACAAGGCAAAGTTTGTACCTTGGGGAAGTTTTTAACCTCAGCTGGTAAGAATAAGCTTAGGGGATCTTTCATGCGGGTCCCCACATCTGTACCCTAGAGTTCAGAGTGGGGAAGGAACCTTGACAGGGGCCTTGCAGACAAGCTCATTTATTCTCTGCTCAGAGTGGGCAGCTCCGGAGCAGCGGGAAGCCAGCTGAAGAACAGAATGCAGCCCATCCCCCACACCCACCAGCACTGAAGAAGATGGAGTGGATTTGAACCCGTGCTACCAGAAAGCTCGTATGGGGCGTCAAGACCACTGAGCCACCTTCTGGAGCCTGGACCTTGCTCTCTGAGCAGCCTGTCACTGGTCACACTTTTTTTTCTCCAGTTATCTTGGAGCTGCTTCCTCAATTTTAAGGCCAGAAAGGACCCTTAGACCATGTAGCCTGCCTGCCTGCCTGGAGCTCACAGGCCCTGACATTTCCCCGGCACACCCCTTTAATGAGCCCCGTTACTTGGGTTTGACTAAAGCATCTCCCAGAAAGCCTGGATCTGAAGCCACCAAAAAATGGAGAGTCCACCACTTCCCTGGGTCATTAACGGCCAACTACTCTCCTTGCTCAAACCTATGCCTGGATTTGTCTGGCTTTAACATCCAGCTTTTGGACCTTGTCCTGCCTTTCTCGGATAGATTCTTCTTCCTGCCCATGGCGAGCAGCAGCAGCCTGAGCCTTGGCTGGAGGTTCAATGCCTCACGTGCTGAGAGGCAGAGGTGACTGTGTGCAGGGAAAGCAGAGTGGGTTTTGGACCTGACCCTCAGATGCTGGGGGATCCGGGCACAGGGGCTCTGCCCCATGCAGGTGATCATACCCGTTCCCCAGAAAAATCAAATCAATTTGGTGATCCAGTTTTAAACAGCTGGGGGTGGGAAGGCCCTTCGTTGCTTTGTGACTTTTGTTTGAGGAGGATGAGTTGGGTTTGTGTCTTCAGACTAAAGGAGCAAACACCTGTCCACAAATGGCTGCAAGAGTCTTTGCATCAATCGGGGGATATGACAGAGGTCTATAAAATCATGACTGGTGTGGAGAAAGTAAATAAGGAAGTGTTATTTCCTCCTTCTCAGAACACAAGAACTAGGGATCACCCAATGAAATTAATAGGTAGCAGGTTTAAAACAAACAAATGGAAGTATTTCTTCAAACAACGCACAGTCAACCTGTGGAACTCTTTGCCAGAGGATGTTGTGAAGGCCAAGACTGTAACAGGGTTCAAAAAAGAACTAGATAAATTCATGGAGGATAGGTCCATCAATGGCTATTAATCAGGATGGGTAGGGATGGTGTCCCTAGCCTCTGTTTGCCAGAAGCTGGGAATGGGCGACAGGGGATGGATCACTTGATGATTCCCTGTTCTGTTCGTTCCCTCTGGGGCACCTGGCATTGGCCACTGTCCGAAGACAGGAGACTGGGCTAGATGGACCTTTGGTCTGACCCAGTGTGGCTGTTCTCATGTTATGTTCTTATGTTCCCGAGTCACAGGAACCCAGCCCGCAAGGCCTACCAGGAGACAATCCTCTCGTCCGCTACAGCCCGGGTGGCTCATGAACACAGCCGACAGTTGCCAGTTGTCTGTGGTACAGAAGGGTGGAAGCTGTAGCCTGTGCCCAGAGCTGGGCCACCCGTGGGGCCTGAGGAACGCTAAGAGAGGGCAGTGGTGCAAATACACACACTGCTGGTTGTTCTCATAGACTCAGCTTCTCTCTGCCAACCTCTGCCCTCTAGTCCCCAGTCATTCAACTCTTCTTCATTACAATATTTCAACAGTAAAGACTGTACTGTCCTCACGCTCCAGCTGCTCCCTGCCATCTCCCCTGGGGTCCGCTCCCCAGCTCAGCCCTGCTCTGTTGCAGATGCTCTCCTACAGATTTCCACTGGTCTCTGAAGACTTAGGGGGTCATGGTGGATGATTGGCTGAACTTGAGCTCCCACGGAGATGCTGTGGCCACAAGGGTTAGTGCGATCCTTGGCTATACAAACAGGAAAGTTTCGAATAGGAGCAGAGAGGTCATTTCACCTCTGTATTTGGCACTGGTGCGACTGGGGCTGAAACACTGTCCCCAGGTCTGGTGCTCACAATTCAAGAAGGATGTTGCTAAATTGGAGAGGGTTCAGAGAAGAGCCACGAGAATGATTAAACCTGCCTTACAGTGATAGACTGAAAGGGCTTAATCCATTTAGCTTAACAAAGAGAAGGTTAAGGGGTGACTTGATCACAGTCCGTAATTACCTCTGGTTAATAGACCTGGTTGGGGTGGATTCTCCATCACTGACCATCTTTAAGTCAAATGGGATGTTTTTCTGAAGGAAAGGATCTAGTTCTCTGGCCTGTGATATACAGGAAGTCAGAGTAGCAGATCACAGTGGTCCCTTCTGGCCTAGGAATCTGTGAGCGGGTTGAGAAACGAGAGCCTTGACAACTGCACTTTGTGACTGAAGTGCCCGAGGGAAGGCGGTGATTCAGATCGAGCAAAACGAAAGAACACAAGGAGACTGGAGAAAGGCATTGTTCTCACTTCAGAGACCCTGACGACGTCAGGTGTCATGTCATAGGAAAGTGACTCAGACATTAAACACATCGTAATACTTCGCAGCACCTTCCATCTGAGGATCGTAAAGCCCTTGAGAGACATCAGTTTGTCAAACCTCACAACACCCTTGTGAGGTAGGTATTATTACCCCCATTTTACAGATGGGGAAACTGAGGCACAGAATGGTGCAGTGAGTTGGCCAAGGCCACGCAGTGAGTCAGTGGCAGAGTTGGGAGTGGGTCTCCCCAGCCCCCTGCTCTCACCACTGGTCCACACTTCTTCCCCCTTTTCATAATAAAACATTAGCAGCTCAGAAAGCAACCACATGGCTTACACCATATGACGGGAACAAAGCACGTGGCTGGGGAACCCCCCGCTCCCTGAAATAGCCATGCAGCTGAAACCCCGTTGCCACACGTGCCGCACGAAAGAAGCACTCCCAGCTGGCTCCTCTTCAGAGCACCTTATTCTGCTGGGCTCTCCACGATTGCCACGGCCTTTCAGACCAGGAGGAAGCCGGGGAGGGTGACAACAAGGATCCTCCAGGGACACGCCAGTCAGACACCCCACCGCTAGGTGGCACCGTTTGAGTCGGCAATTGCATTGTCCCCCGGGCCGCGTGGATCGCCCGTGCCAGCTGTGGTAACAACGTCCAGCACTGGATTCTGCTGGCGAGAGAGGCAAAGGTAGCTAGGCCCTGCCTTGGGACTGGTCACCAGCCTCTTCCATCAGTGCTGGCTGCTTAGGGAACCCAGATCTGCTGCTTCCCAGCCCAGCAGGCATGGCTGGGAAGGAGCAGAGTCTGGATGATGCCCCTGGCAGGCAGCTGATGCATCATGGTTAACCCCACAAGCTGCCCTGCCCACCCCACCCCAATGATATAGCTCCGTACCACTTTCCCTTCCCCCACACCCTCCCTCTTTTATGTGCAGAAACATTTCCCCTCATATAAAAATAGTCCTTTGGTATCCAAAAGAGCCCCGTCGCCTGCAATAGTGCAAATGAGGAGAACCAGTTCGGGGAGCATGTGCGAGGATTCTTCTTGCTTTTTCCACATTTGTCATTTCTTAAAGGGGAAGGAGGCGGACTGGACTTTGAACCCCGGGACGGGCCTAATGGAGAGAAAGAGAAAAATGCCACGTTCGAGAGAGCAGAAACCAACCGGCAATTGTGCAGCTCTCGGCACTGAAGGGGCTTCATAAACATCGAGCTCAAATTCACACCTGTGCAGAAAGACGGCTCACGGCCCAGGCACCACCCAAGTCCTGTGGGCGCCGGGGTCTGGCTTGTCTATTGAGACCATAAGCTCTCCGGGGCGCCCCCTTGTGTTTGTGCAACGCCTAGCAGCATGAGGCCACATTCCTGGCTGACCCGTAGGAACTGCCGTAATAAATATGATTACCAGTGAGACGCCAGCTCTCTGATATGGGCCCGTAGTCACAGGGGCTGAGAGATCACTATGGCCTTGCCAGGAAGGGCAATATTACTGAGGTCCCATTTTATGTACCACATGGGAACGAGGCCCAGAGTGACTAAGGGGATGTCTACACTGCATTGTAAACCTGGGTCTGTGGGACCCGGGCTTGTGAACTCAGTGTTTCCAAGCCCACGCTTGAGCGTCCACGCTGCACTGGAAACTTGGGCTTACAATGGGTGGACCCAGGTCTCACAGCCATGCTAGTGTGTCCACATTGCGCTGCATCCACACTGCACAATGACCGGGCTTGGACCCAAGCCACAGGAGGACTCACTCTCTGACTCACCCCTCTAGCAGTGTCCTGGGACCTGGAGCCTGAGCGCTTGTTGACCCGAGTCAGACTGATTTGTGTGTGGACAGAAGGGGGGCTTGGCTGAAACCTGAATCAGAGCCCAGGCTTAGGCCAGGTCTACACTCAAAAGTGAAGTCGACCCAACCACATCGCTCAGGGGCATGAAAAACCCACACCCCTGAGTGACATAGTTAAGCCGACCTGACCCCCCAGTACAGACAGCTCTGGGGCAATGATGCAAGAATTCTTCTGATCGAGCTACTGGCTCTTGGGGAGGTGGATTACCTACGCCAACGGGAGACCCCCCCGTTACTGCAGCAGTAGCCTTTCAAGTGCAGACATGCCCATAGCGTGGAGTGGAGACATATGGAAAGTGATGTACCCAAGGTTACAGAGGGAGTCTGTGGCAGAGCAAAGGATTGAACCTGCAGTTCCCCGCTCCCCAGTCCGGCCTGTTAACCACAAGGCCGTTCTTCCTGCTGGCAAGGCAAGCTCCTGCCACAGAGTGCAGCGTCAGCGGGATAGCTGGAAGGGGGAAGGGCGTGGGCAGGGAGAAAAAGGAGAAACAGCCCGGTCCCCTTGTTACTGCTCGCTGCCCTCTGGGCACATGGCAGGGAACAGGCCCGAACCCTGCAGGGAATCCCTGCACGCCCCCCTACCCCCACACCCCAGGCCTTTGGGCAGAGCCTGGCAGGTTGCGGCAGCTGAGTCTGAAGGAAGATGCCATCTGACTGTACAGAAACTTCCCATGCCACAGCCCCTTTGCAGCAGCCCCAAATGGACCCTTCCCCACCAGGGGCCTCTCAGGCAGCGAGAACTTGCTCACCCTTGCCCCATGGTGCCCCTCCAGCCACACAGAGCATTTACTAACCTCTATAGTGCTTCCTTAAGCCATCCAGCTCCCTCCCCCAGACTGCCCCGCAGACCATTCCCCTGGCCCCTGCTCAGCCCCAGCCCCGCCTCCCCCACCACACCGACCGTCCCCTCGGGCACTCCATCAGGCTGCCTTTGCCTAGACTTCCCACATCTCCACCAAGTGCAGCCTCCTAGGCCAGTCACCTGGCACCCCTCAGCCCGGGAGACTTGCTGACATGGGCCCTCTCTCAAGCCCCACGGACCATTTGCCTGGGCCCAGGAGGTGCTGGCCGCCTGCTCACTGTTGTTACACACTCGCCTGCAGCTCCTCCATTACTGCTGTAGCAAGGGAATGCGACCCTGCTCTCGACAGCTGCAGGGAAGGGGGGACATCTCCTGGTGGCCTCAGCCGCAGCATGCTGTACCACCGGATCCTGCCAGGATGCAGCCAGGCAAGGGGGCAGCCGAGCTTCGAGCTTCACTCTGGACTTACTTGGTTAGGTACCTGGCAGAGCTGGCCCCTGCTGCCTTGAAGTTGGTGGGAGGGACCGTGACCAGCAGGGTCCGTCCCTGTGCCAAGGGAGGTGTTTTGGCCAGGAGAGGGCTCCCAGGCAGAGGCCGGCGAGGGGGTCCGTGCTTTGAGACGATCTAGAGGAGACCATGGTACAAGCAGGTGTCAATCCAGCAGATTCTCTGTCCCAGGAACAGTCCCCAGCTGCCCACAGCACGGCCTCTCCAGCTGCAGGACAGAGCTGGGGCTACTGGAGACTAGAAATGGCGTATTGCTGTACATGCTATGCCCCAGGGGACCCAGGCGGACTTCAAACCCTCTCTTGCTGCTGGACATGGCTAGCTCTGCCCACCACTGCAACACAGCCACCTCTTGCGGGGGACCCAGCGGCTGTTTAACTCGGCCCAGCACCTCATTGGAAAGAGCCACGGAGGCAGAAATCCCTTCTCGAGGCGGCTAGGGGTGGGGTGGAGGCCCCGGGGCAGAGTCCTGTTCTGCAGACAAACAGGCCGTCAGCCACCAGCCCCGTGTGCACCAGGCGGGGTCTGAACCCAGGCCCTTGGTATCTAAAAGCATGAGCCTCTACCGCTGGAGCTAGAGTCAGCTCAGAGGCAGATAAGCCGCTACGCATGGCCTCACCCCGAGAGCGGGACAAAGAGAGACCCAGCAGTAGCCTGGGTCCTAGCAGCATTGAATGGGGCCTGGCTGACAGAGGTGAGAGAGGACACCTCATTGTACCCCAAGAGGGACCAACACAGTAACTGAACCCTTGTGCATTGGGGAGCGACCGGGAAACTCACCACAGGGGTCCTCACAGGGCTGCTGGGAAGAGGCTTCTTTGGAGGCAGCAGCTTGGGTTGGGAGCCGATCGTTTTGGCCGGAACGACGGGGGATTTGCCGCCAGGAGGAGGCGGCCTGGACGGCTTGAGGTCTCGGTGGGGCTGAGCAGCTGGGCTGGGAGCCTGGCGAAGGGGGTGGACAATGCTGATGGGCTGGGAACCGTTCGGCTTGAGGGGGAAGATGCTCCTGGCTGCCTGCAAGGCCGGAAGAACAAACAAATGAAGTCAAACCTAAGGCCCAGGTCCCCGGTCACTGGGAGGGGACTATCCTCAGCGGGCACACAGGAGTCCAGTGCCTATGTGTTCCTCTGCTTCTGTGCGGGTTGGTGCTCAACTGTTCCGGCCTCTTCACCTTCCCTTCTCCCTCACGAGACTGAAGGCCACGCTCACTCTTTGCAAGTGGAGTGGAACACAGTGCCTTGGAACTGTCGCCCCAGGAGAGGGACTAGGAATAGCGACTACCTTGGAAGTATCCAGCCCAGATTTTCCACCAGACCCAGTGCATTCTGGGACAGGACAGGACAGGACCAATGTTCCCTCTAATTTTTTCCATCCATGTGCAGAATAAATTTTGTTATGCACACCAAGGTATGTGTGGGCGTGCGCCACTAGGAGAAACAAAAAACCTAGATTTAATATATTTTTTTTTAAAAAGTTTACCATAGGGATAATTACTCCAGCCAGGACAGGTTAGGCTTTATAGAACTCACTACTCAAAGAATTAAATTTAAGTGTAAGAGAAATAAAAATTATGAAATGCATAGACCAGTCAAAACACTAAAATAACACATCTTGAAAGAATAAAATTACAGAGAATATATGTGCACTGTAGGAAGTACCAAGAAGTAACAACAACAATAACACAAGTGTGTTAGGAGGTGAGTGTGAAAGAGACTGTGTGTGAGAGAGAGAGAGAGAGAGAGAGAGAGAGAGAGAGAGAGAGAGAGAGAGACCGACCGACCGACCCAGAGACAGTGTGTGTGGGGAGAGGGGCTGCTGGGGAAGTTTCTGAGAGACACCACGCGCTCTCTCTTTGAGGCACTCACTAAAAGCTCTCCCGCTCTGTCCTGACTCTGAGCCCTGTCTCCCCTCCTGGCTCTGCGGAGATGGGGTACATGGGCAGGGGGAGGGGAAGGGAGAGAGACTATGTGATAAGCTGGCTGCTAGGGAAGGCTTAGAGACCATGCACTGTCTCTTTAAGAAATGCACACTCACTCACTCACCCTAGTTCTGACCTCAGACTGCCGCAGCTCCAAGTCCTGAGCCAGGCTGTCCCCTCTCCCCTGCTCTGCGGAGACGCGGTACGGGGTGGGAGGGAGGGGGGACACCCTGACCTCGGCATCTCCCTCCCCCCGCACTCTGCACAGCCAGCAGGAGGGTCCTGGGAGCAGCTGCAGGAGCAACATGGCTGCAAAGCAGCAGGAGGAGGGGCACCTGAACACACGCTGCCAGATGAGTGCGCTCTGCTAATCAGCTGCATGGCACTTGAATCTCTCCTGGACGGCCGCCCAGCTGCGCAGCTTAGAGGGGACAGAGGACAGGAGAGTTGCGGACTCCGTGCAGCCCTCCAGCCAGAGCGGACACGCTCACTAAACCCAAGGCTTCCTTCCATCGTATTGATTCCAAGTGCCAGCGTTGGAACAGAACGACAAGCAGCGAATCATAGAATATCAGGGTTGGAAGGGACCCCAGAAGGTCATCTAGTCCAACCCCCTGCTCGAAGCAGGACCAATTCCCAGTTAAATCATCCCAGCCAGGGCTTTGTCAAGCCTGACCTTAAAAACCTCTAAGGAAGGAGATTCTACCACCTCCCTAGGTAACGCATTCCAGTGTTTCACCACCCCCATAGTGAAAAAATTTTTCCTAATATCCAATCTAAACCTCCCCCACTGCAACTTGAGACCATTACTCCTCGTTCTGTCATCTGCTACCATTGAGAACAGTCTAGAGCCATCCTCTTTGGAACCCCCTTTCAGGTAGTTGAAAGCAGCTATCAAATCCCCCCTCATTCTTCTCTTCTGCAGACTAAACAATCCCAGCTCCCTCAGCCTCTCCTCATAAGTCATGTGTTCTAGACCCCTAATCATTTTTGTTGCCCTTCGCTGGACTCTCTCCAATTTATCCACATCCTTCTTGTAGTGTGGGACCCAAAACTGGACACAGTACTCCAGATGAGGCCTCACCAATGTCGAATAGAGGGGAACGATCACGTCCCTCGATCTGCTCGCTATGCCCCTACTTATACATCCCAAAATGCCATTGGCCATCTTGGCAACAAGGGCACACTGCTGACTCATATCCAGCTTCTCATCCACTGTCACCCCTAGGTCCTTTTCCGCACAACTGCTGCCTAGCCATTCGGTCCCTAGTCTGTAGCGGTGCATTGGATTCTTCCGTTCTAAGTGCAGGACCCTGCACTTATCCTTATTGAACCTCATCAGATTTCTTTTGGCCCAATCCTCCAATTTGTCTAGGTCCTTCTGTATCCTATCCCTCCCCTCCAGCGAAGCTGTCCACAGTCGCTGAGATTCAGTGTCAACTCCTGGCCTTGAGCCATTAAAGGAGAGTCATTTGCAACCTCTGCTAAGCTGCACCTTCGGGATGTAGTTCGAACCTGCTTCAACTGTCCACCTCCCACCCACCCCCACCCCCGCCCCGGCCCTTTGCCAGGTTGTCCGGGAGAAGATGGGACTTAGGGGAATGGTTCAAAAAGTGAACCACTGTTTGAAGGGCAGGGGTGAAAAGCAAATCAGTATTGGAGGAAGAGGCCTTGGTGGGAAAAGGAGCCATGTGACTGGATTATAAGGGTCTTGTCATTATTTATGAGAGCATAACATGTTTTAGCTGGGTTATGAGTGACTGGAAGCCTTCATTTAATGTAATAGTCAGTCAAGCACCAGCCAAGTTGCAGATTCTTGGCCCAGTTCTGGTCTCCGTTACGCTGCTTTTTTCTAAAAGCTCTGCTCTAGGAATTATTGTGGGGCAGTTCCCCAGCCTGCGTTACACAGGAGGCCAGACTAGATGATCACAACGGTCCCTTCTGGCCTGGAGTCTGTGGTGTAAATCTGGAGTGACTCTTGGCTTCGGTGGAAGTTATTCTGGATTTAGAGCAGTAAAATGCAGAGCAGTGAAATTCGGCCACGATGCTAATGAAATAAACCATGGCCACGTACACCCAGCCACCAAGGTTATTAGCGGGTGTAGAACCCAGGATCTACAGCACCAATAAAACTACAAGCCCGGCCTATTGAGCTCCAGGAATCACATTACTAGGTTCTGCTGGGTAGCAGATTTGGAGGTGCTGGAGCCAGCCGCTAGAGAGAGACGTGAGCACAAACACAGGAAGCTAGAGCACCATTCTAGGAAGAGGAGACGTAAACTTGGAGTAATCGGTCATGCAAAGATCTGAAGCCCCCACTTACTTTGTTAGTGCTGTTGGCAGCTTTACCAGAGGAGGAAACATCCTGCAAGGTGAAAGCCGCGTTCGAATGGCCCCCGGTTCCCTTCTGATGGATGGCTCCATTCCTGCCCCCAATCACAAACAGAAAACACAAGCTATAAAGAAAATCAAATGCTTTGCAATAGCTGCCCTCGCGGGTGTTGGCTATCAGACCCCGGAATGGACAAGTGAGCCATAAGGGGAAGAGAGTACGGTTACACGGCTGCTTTTAATACCCGAGGGAAGGTAGCATTTTCACTGAGGCATATTCTGAACGTGCCCGGGATTTAAATCGACAGATGGGGCTGGTTTCCTTTGCTGTTAACCATGTTTTTAAATATTTGGGTGCGGCTCAGAGAGGAGAGGATGGGGACCAGACAGAACACATGAAATGCTGAACTGATCTAGTTCTGGTCTGACACCGAAAACGTTTGCAGTCCCCTAGGAACAGAAGATGACACATGGATGGAGGTAGGCAGTGTTCATGTAGGATGCCCCTGAGTCTAGTGGATCATTCCTGCTCAGTGCTTTGGAGGAGAGATGCAAACTCCAATTTAGCCAGGGGAAAATCCCTTCCCAACCTCAAATCTGGCTATCAGTTTAACCCCATGCATGCAAGCAAGAATCACACATTCTGATCTCACATTAGTGTATATTGCAAGTAACTCCACAGAAGTGACACCTTGTGAAACTGGCATTAGATCAGATCAGAGGTAGACCCAAATTTTTAAAGATATTTAGGAGTTGCAGGTGACTGTCGATGGGATTTTGGCTCCTAAGTGTCTAAATCCCTTCTGACAATGAGATTTAGGCTCCTAAATCAGGTAGGCATTGCAATGCTGAGCGCAGCAGTGCCTAAATGCCTTTAACAATTTGGGCCCTATGCCCTATACCTCTAACCCACCCATTCTCTCCCCCAGTGAGTCGAGGCGCAGAATCAAATAACTGTGGGTGTCGCTGGGTCCTCAAGGGGGAGATGGTCTCTGGCTCCATCAGCCGCTCACCTGCACGTCTCCTGGCTCTTCCTCGTGCTCTTTATCCATTTGCTCAGGAGCAAGTTCTTCCGTCTGTAGCACCAGTAGATCCCCAAAGCTGCGGCAGGGAGGATCAGCAGGAAGACGAGCAGCAGGGCTATCAAGATGGCTTCATGGTCTGGGGAGGGGGGGGAAACGGAGAAATGAGGAGGGGGCTTGAAGTTGCATCAGCCCCTTACATTGGGGGTGGAAAACACCCCTTCCCATCTGACAGGAAAGCTCGGAGCAGTTTGGCTCTGCAGCGCGGCTGCGTAGAAAACAGCCATCTGTGTCCATCCCCTTCCGTTGCACCTCGTAGGGGTTCACAGCAAACCAGTACAGAGCCACCTTCTCCGACCGCCAGTGCTGCAAACCCAGACCCCGAGACCTTTGGCGTGGGCCTAACCTGCACATGCAAAATGGCGTGCCCAACGTATGCCCCCCACACAGGGCAAGCCGGAGTTGCAGACACATCTCTGCAAACAGCCTGTAGCTCCCGCCCAGCCACCGGGGACCCGAGAAGCTGCTGAAGAGGCAGCTGTGGGGAAGTATTGCCAACAGCTCTCCCTATGTATGGGGAGATGCCTAACGAACCTCCCCACTCGGGAGCTGTCCCATCAGCTGCTTTCTCTCTCCGCCTCGCCGTTCTTGAGCCTCTGGCATGTTAACAGAGAGAGAGCAGCTCCATGCTTCACTCCCACCTCCCATCCCAGGGAGCGGCCCGGCTTTGAGCTGAGGGTGGGTGTATGGAAGCCCTGGGGCCGCTGCCCCGCCCCCCTCCACCTCGGGCCACCGGCCTGACATCAGAACTCACTGTCGTGCTGCACGGGGCCGCTGTCCACGCTGCCCCCCAGGCCCGGCTTCTCGCAGTACGGGGGGGCCCAGCCGGCACTGCAGTGGCAGTTCTTGTTGCTGTTACAAACCTACAGGTGCAGGGAGAGGGTGTCAGGGCCAGGGCAGGGTAATGGTCAATAGCAGACTGGTAAGAGGACAAAGTGCAAGGAGATGAAAAGCCGGTGACGAGCTCCCACAGGCAACCAACACCGGAGAGGGCCCAACTGGGGAAGGAGGCATAGCCATGGTTAGTTTCAGCCTTCCCAGGCTCCACCTCGCCAGGAGAGCTCTCAGAGCAGTGACAGCAGCACTGGAAGAGCTCCGGACCATCCGTCTAGGTGCCTCTCTCACAGCCACCTTGGAGCACCCACGGTTCTGGCCAGGCCAGTCTGTAATCATGGGATCAAACCAACGTCCTTGTTGGCTGTCCCTTTCCCCCTCCCGGCGGGGTGAAGTGCTTGAGCCATCTAGCGGCCCACCTGGACATCTGCAGGTCCAGTTCCGTGGACTTGGGCGAGGCAATGCTCTGACATCGCATTGTTAAACCAACTGTGCTCTGGAAGCCCTTTTCTCCACTCATGCTCTGGAGGGGGGATTTTCTCCTGAAGAACTTTGCACTCCACCCAAACTGCTCCAAGTTCACTCACCCTCTACTCACCTTGGGGACCTGCTGGGAAGATACTGACCTACGATGCCAGAAGCTCTGGATTCATATTGCAGGGAGCCCTGCCTCTGGAGACCAAAACTTCATCCCCTTTAAACTTTTCATCAGAATGGCTCCTTGCTGGCCTACGTCTCTCCCTCCTGCATGAAGGTCTCAGCCGGGCTTCTGAGCATAGCTGGATGCTAAGCTGACAGGCATCTGAACCACACTCTGACCACTCCCAAACTGAGGCGAAGTTCAGATCTAGAACCCAGGCCCTTAGAACCCTGGTGATCCAACCTGTCCCCCCTCGAATTCGACCCCAGACTCAAACAGACCAACTCAGCCCCATCTCTATTTGACATGGATGCAAAGGGCAGGTGAGCACTTGGCTGTGAGACGCTCACCTCACTGGAGAACCTGAGCCAACCTCAGGACTCCACCAAAGCTCTGGGATGGTTACTCACCCCGTGGCCATGGCACTGCGAAATGCACTTCTCCAGCTCAAAGAAGGAAGCATTCTGGCACCTGCGATCCTTGCAGACCTGAGTGAAATGAGCGAGGGGGGAGTTAGTGGGGAAAGACCTAGGAGTTCAGATAGGAAAATGTAACCTTGCATTCCTCAGCTAGGACCCCTGGGCACCTAGACATCTTGGGAGATGGAGCCTCCAACGCGTCATTCTGCAGTTGTAATGTGCAAACCCCAATAATATCTCAGACACTTCAGACCTGATTAGTGAATCCAGTCCCTTCCACCCTGCCTCCTCCCTTCCCCGCAAGCGTCAGCTGGGACCCCAGAGCGCCTTCCCAAGGGTTCAGTCGGGGCGATATTCCCGGTATGCCAGCAGCACAGATCCACTTTGGAAACTCCTTCCTAGTCTAACTGAGCTGGCTGACTTCCTTCATGAAGCGTGTGGAGATGCGGGGTGAGCAATGCTGCACAAGGGCGAGCAATGCCCCTTCGCCCCTCATATCCCCGTCCCCGCACGTACAGACGTGTGGGTTGTGCTGGGATGTTCTGAGGTGAATTCAGCACTGGAGGGACGGGATCACATTGACAGCCCAGAGACTGGAGTCCTCTCTGGCTAGGGCCCCCCGCCAGCCTTGATCTCTCCCACCACCGTGCCTCCACCCTGACCTGCAGGGACCATCTCTCTGGGTCTGGAGGGAGCTCCGCCCCATGGCCCAGCCAGTCCTGCCTGCCAAGCAGGAGGCTAACTCATGCCCCCTGCGGCGGTGCGGGCACCGTATCTCTGAAGCCCGTAATGAGGCCAATTCCCTTCAGCTGCAGGGGCGAAGGGGGTCAGGAGCCCCTCTGTGTCCTGCATCGTCCTGCCCAAGGCTCTGCTGGGTGAGTCTCCAGGAACCAAAGACCACAGCGTCCTCCAACCGCTCAGGAAGTGGGGCGGGGGAGGGAGGGGGCGCTTACCATCCCGTCCCCACACTTGGTCCCCGTCATCACCAGGCCGGGGTCTGACAGGTCCCCCTCGTCGTCCTTGGTGGCGTACATGAAGGTGCCTCTGCATTTCACCTCCCGCCCGTTGAAGCGGATGGTGGTGTCCATGGAGACGGTGTTGGTCCCCTTGGGTTTCCTGGCCGAGCTCTGGCACTGGATCTTGCCGCACTTGGCGTCTCTAGGAAGACAGGCGCCAAGGTTACTTAACAGGCCGTCGCCGGTCGAGCTGAACTCGTCGAGTTATTGGCCCCCCCACCTCAGTATCAGAGAGGATCGGGACGTGCTGTAGGAGGAGCTTAACAAAGCAAGGGATTCTGGGTAATTCATGAGTTGTCTGCGAAAGCACGTGGCGGCTGTTGTCTCACATGACACCGCCTGCTAGGCCCAGGGCCCAATTCCAGAGAAGTCAATTGCCCATTCCCCAGAAACGCTCAGGCCCCAGAGCATTTTCATTTGGACCCCTCTCCCTGCAGTGTTGTGAGACCCCCTCGCTTGCCTAAGTGCCACTTCTAGTACCTGTCTGCCAGGGAGCTGAGGGCATGGACCACAAACGATTCTCTCTCTGCACCAGACACAGCCCCGGGGCAGCATGAATGTCTTCACGGAGCAGTTGCATGCTGTTAGGATATAGATATTCAGGCCTGTCTGTGAAGGCCTAGACTCTAAGAATTTAGGTGTATTCTTATCACTTGGCCAGTTAGAGGTATAAAAGAAAGAATCAAAATCACTGTCTGCCGGTGTAAGGGCCTTCTCTTACTGTGACAGCCTGAGGCCCTGTTCTTAGGCTAAGGCCTTTGGCTAAGCAGCAGAGGCAGCCGTAAGCTGGGAAGCGACCGGTCACATCCTCACATTCCAAACTAGTCACATTGAAAGAAGGTGCTATTGGGCTGTTAGGATACAATCCTGTCCTGATAGTGCCTATCGCCTCCAGAGAAAGGGAAGTGCCTAGAAGATGTAAAAGAAAACTTAGTTTGATCGCATCCTGTCTGGCAAGAACTCACTTATCAATAGCTGAGGTGTGAAATCCTCACTTCTGTGTTTGTTCTATCACTGTAGTCCCCATTTCCCTATTGTTTGTCTGTATAATCTCCGTCTGGTTCTGTGATTGTTTCTGTCTGCTGTATAATTAATTTTGCTGGTGTAAACTAATTAAAGTTGTGGGATATAATTGGTTAAATAATCAAGTTACAATATGTTAGGATTGGTTAGTTAAATTTCAGGAAAATGATTGGTTAAGGTATAGCTAAGCAGAACTCAAGTTTTACTATATAGTCTGCTGTCAATCAGGAAGTGTGCGTGTGTGGATGGGTGGGGGGGGGAATGGGAACAGGGAATGGGGGCGGGGGAAATTGGAATCATGTTTAGCTAAGGGCAGGAATGGGAACAGGGACACAGGTAAGGCTCTGTGGTGTCAGAGCTGGGAAGGGGGACACTAAGGAAGGAAACTGGAATCATGCTTGCTGGAAGTTCACCCCAATAAACATCAAATTGTTTGCACCTTTGGACTTTGGGTATTGTTGCTCTCTGTTCACGCGAGAAGGACCAGGGAAGTAAGTGGGCGAAGGAATAAGCCCCCTAACACATGCTACCAATGGATCAATGCAGAACAGTTCCTCTCCAGTCACCCGTTTCACGCTCCGATACTATCACTGGTCTCTCGCCCACCGACCGGCAGGTACATGAGGGTGACAAACCTACAGCTGCTAAATCACAGAATCGTAGGACTGGAAGGGACCCCGAGAGGTCATCTAGTCCAGTCCCCTGCACTTGGGGCAGGACTAATTATCTAGACCAGTGTTACTCAAAGTGGTGGTCCGCGGACTGAGCCATCGGCTGCCGGTCTGTGCGCACATTGGAAAAAAAAACTGCCGGTTCCCCACATCAGATAGCTTGAGAAGAGCTGATCTAGACCATCCCTGACAGGTGTCTGTCCCACCTACTCTTAAAAATCTCCAATGATGGAGATTCCACCACCTCCCTAGGCAATTTATTCCAGTGCTTCACCACTCTGACAGTTAGGCAGTTTTTCCTAATGTGCAACCTAAACTGCCCTTGCTGCAATTTAAGCCCATTGCTTCTTGTCCTGTCCTCAGAGGATAAGAACAATTTTTCTCCCTCCTCCTTGTAACAACCTTTTATGTACTTGAAAACTGTGATGTCCCTTCTCTTCTCCAGATTAAACTAACCCAATTTTTTCAATCTTCCCTCATAGGTCATGTTTTCTAGACCTTTAATCATTTTTGTTGCTCTTCTCTGGACTTTCTCCAATTTGTCCACATCTTTCCTGAAATGTGGTGCCCAGAACTGAACACAATACTCCTGATGAGGCCTTTTTAGCGCAGACTAGAGAGGAAGAATTACTTCTCGTGTCTTGCTTACAACACTCCTGCTAATACATCCCAGAATGATGTTTGCTTTTTTTTTTTTTGGCCACAGCGTTCCCCTGTTGACTCATATTTAGCTTGTGGTCAACTGTGACCCCAGATCCCTTTCTGCAGTACTTCTTCCTAGGCAGTCATTTCCCATTTTGTATGTGTGCAACTGATTGTTCCTTCCTAAGCGGAAATCGGACACTGTGCTACCTGCTAGGAGGAGGAATTGAATCTGGCCTTCAGGAGAGAGGGAAGGAGAAACAAGATTCTGGCTAAGGGAAGCCCAGACACTGACGCTGCTGGTGTAAGGATCGAACTCAAGATCTTCGGCACCGGGAGACATAGGGCCTCCCCCTGAGCTGCTGGGGATCTCCAGGAGCTAGGAGTGAGCAGCAGGCTGTTACCACAGGAGGCCAGCTGCTCGGGGGAGCCGTGATCACACTCACTAAGCTGGTGTGTTACACATGTGGGTGTGAATCCCCAGCGCCCACCTCCGGTCACATTTCACGTAATGCCCCTGGCTGTCCTTGCCGCAGTTCCCATACGTGTCGCCGGCTGTGTTGACATCTTGGAAACAGGCGTCGGGAGCCGGCCAGGCGCCTGCAGGGGAGAAGAATCAACGCGCCCTGAGCAACCCTGCGTGCAGACCCCAGGCCGTGGGGATGGCGGAGACCGGTGGGGGTGGGGGTGGAAAGCCAGAGCGAGGGTGGGGGCTCAGAGGTTGCAGCCGTGTGGCGCACGCTGGAGGTTCAGCTGCTCACACAGACCCTTGGGTTTGCCATGCGGGGCTGGAAATGCCCGGGGTGCGGGATCTCCCTGGAGACGCTTGCAGCTCCAGCATCAGGCCACGCTTGCACCCAGGCTGCGCAGAGGTGGCAGGGAGACTCGGGGGGAAGAAAAAGGAGCCACTTTTGCCCGGTGGCTTCGCGGAGGAATTCAGTCTCCAGGGCCGTTTCCCCTGCTGCACTGCGCAGTACACAGCCCAGTCCAGTAGGTGGCACTAACAACACACTAACGGGAAGATTCTCCATCGGTATGGGAAAACGGGACAGGCCACGCGCGAAGAATCACACCTGCTAATCTGTAGCCTATGAGCCAGGCTCCCCCAAGGCTCACCGCTCCGCCCGGACCGAGATGACCAGGGTGCCCTGGCTGCCTATCGCTAGCGTGTCTGAACTGGCGTGCGGAGCCGGTGCGCATGGGCAGGGCGCGTGTGCGGGGGGATGCAGCGTGCACCTGGCGTGCACATGCAGCAAGCACTGGGATTGAAGGGCGGGTGGGCAGCGTGTCCCACGGAGGTGTCACGCAACATGCGGGCGTCTTGTGTGCCGTGGGTCTTGCCTGGGGGGTGCTGTGTGTGCACTGAGGGCTGGCGAAAGAGGGGAGGGGAATACAGCAGAGCTCCCCACACTGTGGGGCACGCTCCCCTGGAGGATGCGACTGGGGCCTGGGCCAGACCCCACAGAGGGCGGGGAGAGAGCGCCACCTCCTGGCCCAAGCTGCCGGCCCTGTGTCCAGCGTTCCGCTCCCACCCCCAGCTCCAGCTGTGGCCCCCTTACCCCTACCCACAGTCTCCCCTCCCCCCCAGAGCTGTGGCCTCACTCTCGCCCCTGCTGGGGGGGAGGGGGGGGGCGGCAGGAAGTAAAAAGTTCAGGGACCACCGGGATACGGATGCCGTGCAAGCAGAAGCGCAGACGCAGTGTTTCTGGAGGCGGCTGGCACACGGCTGAGCGGGTTTAACGCCCATCCCAGTGACACAGGAGCTAGAGAACCTGCATACGGCAGGAGGGGGCTGCCCAAACACCCACCCCAGGCATAATGCAGCCAGACCTGCCCTGGGGAGCAGCGGCCCCAGCCTGGAAACATGCTGCCCCTTGGGCCTGAACGTCACAGGCTCGTCCCGACCGCAGGGGAACGTCGGCGGACGCACCGGCTGGGCCCGAGGGCTGGCAACAGAGAGGCCAACGGCTGGGCAAGCTCGGAGCCGTTCGGTGTGTCCCTCCCCCCCGCCAAAGCCAGGTGCGAGCCCTGTACGCAGAGCGAGGAACGGAATGGGAGGGAGCCGGGCTCACCTGGGCCCCAGAGCTGCACGCATTGCTGGTGATGAGTCAGGCACATGCCGTTGCTGCAGTACGCGTCCCCACTGGCACAGGCCGAGCCATCCAGCAGGTACACGTTGCCGGGGCAGTAGGGCGAGGCCCCCGTACAGTATTCAGGGAGGTCGCAGGATCCAGCCGGCTCTCTGCACATGGTCCCAGCTGTCTTCAGCTGCCAGAGCCGGAGGAGAAGAGAGACATTTGCACCTCGGTCCCATCAGCCGCAAAAAGCCCTTTAGCCGTGCCCGCCTCGTAGCCACACCAGGTGGCCTGGTCCCCTGAGCCCCCAGTGGGGTGGGTTGGAGGCTGACTGGCAGCTGGACTAGCCACTCCATCAGCACTGGGATTAGATCTACTCCCTCCTGATCCTCTCCCTTGGGGCCCAGCCGCGGTAACATGTTCAGGGCCAGACGAAGACAGGAAATCCAGGCCTCTTGACTCCCAGCCCCATGCGGTAGCCACAGAAGCAGTCAGCAGGGATTCCCGAGGGAGCCTGGCCATCGGAGGGCTAATGGGCAAGAGCCACCATCGTGGTAGCCAAGGGGACTGAACCCAGGCCCTCCAGAGGTTGAGCAGGTTGAACAAGAACAGGTTGAGCTAGAGGATTACGCTGGGATCCGCAGCCCCTTGCTGAGGATCAGGCCCAGAGGGGGGCTCTCTTCCTCAAACCCGATCCTACACAGAGCCGTCTGCTCCCACCTCCCTCCCCCAGCACCGAGTCCGGCCAGCCCCTGGCCCAGCCGGGCGAGGTTACCTGGCAGCTCTGACAGCAGTCCCCGTGGGCGCACTGGGCTCCGGCCTTCAGCGTGCAGTTGTGCGCGTTGCAGCAGGGGTTGGTGCACTCCTGTACAGGGAGAGCCAGCCACGGATCAGCTGGCTACTTGGCCTTTCTCAAGCTGACCCTGGTCATTTCCTTTCCCCCCCACCACCACCCCAGGGCTGGCTTCTGGGGACCCTCCCCCTCTCCAAGATAGCTCTTCAGTCCTCCTTAGGGGAGGAAGCACTTCACTGAGGTCAGTATCATTACCCCTATTTTGCAGATGGGGAAACTGAGGCACGAGGTGGGGCGCAACTTGCCCTACCTAGCGAGCGGGAGGACCCCCCGGTTAACAGCCTTTGGCCAGAACCTCGCCATGGTTCACACTGATTTCTCACTGACGACAGGTAGCGCCCAGAGGCCTCGTCCAGATCAGCGTCCCACTGTGCTAGGTTCCACACAAACACACTGTAAGCGCTCAGAGTCAGAAGGTCTGATCTAAAGCCCACTGAATTGAACTGAATCCCCCCCTTCTGTCCCCTGTTCACTCCCCCTCCATCCACGAGGTGTTCTACCCCTGTGCTGCCCCGCATTGGGCACAGCAGATAATGGGGTGCCAGGTGCCTGCAAGGGCATGGCTCAGTTCTCCTTGCAGAGCCAGGGCACCTACCCCTAGCTCCCCACAGTCACACTCCTCCCCGTCCTCCAGAAAGCCATTTCCACACTTCTTGCCCACCACCAGGTCTTTGGTGCTGGGCATGTTGAAGAGACACATCCCGCCTCCCTTGTGGAAGTAACTCTCCAGCTGTCTCTTGCTGCAGAAGCTGAACACGCGAGGGAACGGGTGGCTGCGGAGTGGGGGGAAGAGAGAGAGAGAAAGACAGGGACATATTTAAATCGGAGCAACCAGTTCCGAGGGGAGAAGGGAAGACACCAATACATCTGAGCTTGGCAGCCCAAATGCCTGGGAATTAGAGAGCACAGGGTCTTCAATGCACATGCGGTGATATCCACCCCTATGCCCCACTTAATCCCTGTTTTGAAACATGCCCTGTAGGCAGACTTCATAGTACTGGAGAGTAATGACCAAAGCATCCTCCAGAGCAGGGTCACGCGGGCAAGCAGCCTGTGAGGTGCTCAGGTATTACAGTGATGGGAGCCAGAAAAGTTCCTAAGGTAGATTACTCCTGGGGGAATTCTGCGCCACTGTGCAAGCGCAGAATTAATGTCCCCTGCAGATTTTACTCTTTCCCCACAGAAAAATTGATTCACACGTCCCTCCTGGGCACCGGGAGGTGGGTCTGGTTTGAGCATCGGGAGCAGCTGGGAGAGACATAAATTGCCACCTCAGGGGATGGGGATGGGCTCTCTCTGTCCCCTATCGTGGTGAGCCCGGAGCTGGGGAGGGACAGGGCTAGGGATGCCATGGCTGGTGGCTCCTACTGTGCGCCTCGGGGCCAGGGCCAGGTCAAAATCAGACCTGCCTCTGGAAATGTCCCCCGGCTGCAGGAAGTTCCCCAAGGACCCCCAGCTTCCTGCACCAATCACTCCCCAGCTGTGGGGGGGGAGGGGTCACTGTACGAGGAACTGCCCAACCCCCATGCATCTGGACCACCCCACACTCAGAACCCCGACGCCAAGCTCCACCCTCCCTGCACCTGGATCACCCCACCAAGCTCCCCCACATCCAAACCCCTACCCCACCGAACCCCAACCAGCTGCAACCAGACCCCCACCCCACTCAGCCTCACTCCCCCAGCACCCAGACTCCCCCCCTCGCTGAGTCCCAACCACCTTCACCTGGATCCCCTGCAGAGTCCCTAAATCAGCGGTTCTCAAACTTTAGCAACCTGAGGACCCCCATTTTGATTTAAAAAATTTTGCAGAGCCCCCAAAGCCTCCGTTCAGCCCCAGGCCCTACCCCCACTGCACCCCTTCCCCCAAGGCCCCACTCCCCCCACACCTCTTCCCACCCTCACTCCTCCCCCTCCCTCCCAGCACCTCCTGAATGCCACTGAACAGCTGTTCCCCAGCATGCAGGAGGCACTGGGAGGGAGGGAGGGAGGGGAGTTGATCAGAGGGGCCCACGGACCCCTTGGAGGGACCCCGCAGACCCCTAGGGGTCTACGGAGCCCAGTTTGAGAAACGCTGACCTACGTAACTGAAAACGATGTGACTGTATTGTGCTATTTTGACAAAGCAAATATTGTGCGTTGAATTCTTAATTTGTTGGTGCAGAATTGCCTCAGGAGCAGCAGAGCGATAGAAACCCCTTTCAGAGGAGACCCATGAAGCAGGAACTTGGGTCTTCAGAGGGGAACGGCTACTGAGTTTGCCCGTTCGGTGACTCTGTGGCTGGGTCCGTTCAGAAACCGCCGGTGTCAGCGAAAGCACCCGAGGTAGGTGTGGGGAGAGCGTGCCCCGCCTCACCACAGAAACACAGGCCTCGGCCACAGGAGCGAACAGAGACTCCGGCTCTGCAGAACAGCAGCGCTCCCGTTAAACACGCTCCAGCCACTGGAAAGAGACGTGACCACACGCGTGTGCAGGCCTGAATGGAGGGTAGCGGTAAAACACGCACCAGCCGCGCCGTGATAACTCAGACACAGTGCTCATCGCTACGCCGGACTCTGGTAAGGGCAGCACCCCTGGGGCCTGCAATGAACAATGCACGCGGGGAGCCGCGGGCAGCCACTTCCTCCGCCGACACCCTCTCACCCAGTGGCAGCGGCCATGACGCAGCCTCCTTGAGCCGGGGTGGCCTCCACGCAGCAGCCCTCGCTGTCGTGGCTCATGCCGAAGTTGTGCCCGATTTCGTGAGCCATGGTGGCGGCGGCTCCGATCGGCAGGTCCGAGTGGTCCTGGTGCAGAGAAGGGGAGGGACGAAGACAGCATCAGGGCCTGTGCCCTCCAGGCTGGGGAGAGCAGCTCGGCCTGGTAAAGGAGCTGGTGCCACTTGGCTCAGAAGGGCTGGGATCGTATCCCCGATGGTGAGGAAAGCAGAGGATGCCCGTGGCACCTCAAGGCTGGTCTCCGCCTGGGATCCCAGCTCCGAGGGGCACGGGGAACAGAGATGCGGAACGGAGCCAGAGTCAGAGGTCAGGGCCTGTGCTCCTGTGTCGAGATTTGGACCCAGAGCTTCCCATGAGGTGGTGTCAGGCCTGGAATCGGGGTTCAGCCCCCTATGAAATGCAACCCCAGCTCTGAGTTCCCCCAAGTTCCGGGGCGTTTGGGTGCAGGGCTCAGGCTCCAATGGCGGGATTGTGTCGTACAGCTCAAGGGGGACCCCAGGATCTGGCCACCCTGTGAACAAGCACCAAGGCCTCGGACCACAGAGGGAAAGGGCTCCAGCTGACAGAGGAGCAAGGTCCGCTAAGCTCCTACAGCTACTGATGCTGCTCAAGAAGGCCTGGGCCGGCAGAGGAGCAAGCAGCTCAGGAAACACAAGGCCAGGCAGTTCTAGCCTACAGATTCCACGGGCACCGGCTCTAGAGGCTGCTAACTTGGCCCAGGAGAAGAGGGACCTGCAATGACGTAACCCCAGCAGGTGGGAGGGAGCCATGTGGGGGAGGAGGGTGCCCCAGAGAGCGAGGGGATCATGGGAACCCCCTTCTCCTTACCGCACTCACACCTCCCGAGTTCTCTGCGCTGCACATCCCCTCCAGCGGAGCCATCCCGATGGTCGTCCCTCGGAAGGTCCTGCCGCTGTCCAGACATGCACCGGAAACGAGAAGGGACGGGGTGGGCTCATGTTAGTGTGCCCTGGCGGCAGAGCGCTCGCCTGGGGAGACACCCACAGAGAAACCAGGGGACTCACGTCAGCAGCTGGGCATTGTCATGCTTCTTCCGAGACCTCAGCATCTTCTTCCACTGCAGGAAGGACCACAGGGTGGCATTAGCGTCGCTGGTGACCATGCACTGGTCCCTCTCCGTCCACACCTCCAGGCCGACGAGGGCCACTTTGATATTCAGAGACCTGTAAAACTGAGCAGGGGGCGGGGGGAAGACAACCAAACAGTGCTTCACAGCTGGGCCTCCGGTGAACTCCTCTGGATTCAGATCACCTCTGCCACGCTTCCCTCCCCACCCCATGGGGCAGAGGCCGTCATGCGTTCAGGTCTCGCGTTGCTCGAGGACACACTGGTACTGTGAGTCCGATCTGCAGTGATCCCCTAAGGGAAGAGCTGAACCTTAGCCCCCTAGTAGTCTCCACCCTCGACACGGTGGCAAGGCTTGTGCCAGTGGGAGCCACCCAAACTGGACAGGCCAAAGGGCAGGGACCAGATGAAGATCAGGCCGCTGGCCACTCCGCTTACCCTGCTCCTGCCCTGAGCCACGCTGGATGGCACAGGAAGGATTCAGACTCAGTGGCCCTGTGACTTAATCGAGACACAACAATGCTGGGAACCTTGGGGATAGGCCAGGGGCGCTGTCTAAGACAAAGGTTTGCCTGTCCGGAGTGGGGGCCTCAGCTCAAGTCTCAGCGCTGTGAGCCTGGGCCCGGGGACGCAAGGTGCTGTACACACGCGATGCCACGCAGAGAGCAACCTGCTCTGCCAAGGGCACCCGGGCGTTACCTTGTCCACGTAGTTGGCAATCTCCAGAATCCGCTGCTTTGTTTGGCCCAGGTTGCGATTCTGTTTGAGGAACTGGAGAGAAGGGAACAAAAGAGGGATTAGGCGAGGCGGGAGGGCATATTTAAGTCCCGTCTTAAGCAAAGCTACTGAGGGACCTTGCTCGACAACCATACGGGACTGGTGGGGGTGGATCTCACAATAACTTCAGCCATGGTCGAAAGAGATGGTGTCCATTTCCATCACCCACGATGGGGCGTCTGGGGTGGCCATGCCGAGCGTTCAGGCTTGAGGGGCTCGGCGCATGGAGCAACAGGGGGCTGGAGCTACTTCTATCGACCTCAGCAGCCGCTGGCCCAAATGACCTCTGACCGCAGCAGTGGCAATGAGCTTAGACCGACACGTGTGAGAAATCATTAGGTTAGGTTAGCTACCCGCAGGAACGGATCTTCCTCGACGACTTCCTGCCACACTAGTACCTCCAGCTCGTGCAGCCGGAAGGGAGGGGTTCCTGTCTGTTAGCAGAGCGTCCTGTTATTCGGTGCCCCACCCAGACACACGACACTGCAGCGGACCCTAGCTGCGCCAACGCGTCCGACAGACAAGGGATGAGTGTTCACAGGCCTCTCCTTTGTGGAGAGCTGAACTGCCGGGAGATTTCCTCCTGTGCTTCACCCAGGTCAGTGTCTGGATCTATTGCACACCAGAGGCCTCAGATTAGTGTCTCGGGGACCACGCTGGGGACCGGCTGCCCACCTCCGCTCCCGTAACTGCCGGGCGACATTACCGCCCATTGCTCAGGCTGGCGACGCAATGCCAGGACAGGAGTCCGTGCGTTTTAGCTGGCTTGCCAGGGGACTTAGCAACGGAAAGCCAGCGGGAGGATCCAGAACCACAGGGCCAGGTGACCTCTGCACAGTGCATCTTGACAACCTGCGATCTAAATCTCTGGGCCCGATTCTCAGCTGAGGCTGAGCGGAGAGGGGAGGGGAAGAGAACTGGTTACAGCTCCCTGATCCCAAGGACTAGTCTGCCCGGGCCTCGCAAAGGCTTGAGTACCCAAGGAACTGCCCTAATATGCTACTGTCACTGGGTCTCTAACGGACCCTAAGCCAGCGGAGGACAGAGGCCTGCTCTGCCAAAACCCCTCCCCACCGAGCCCCCTACAGAAGCCAGGGGAATTCCCTAGTGGCCACTCACAGCCAGGCAAGAATCAGGCGCTGGGTGTCCCATTCTCAGCTCCCATGCAAACGGGGTGTGGCGGGGGGGTTAGCAGCACCAGCATACGCGTGGCCTGAAAGAGAGACCTGGCATAAACGAGGTCTTACAGAGCCACACAGCGACAGGCACGCCGCTACGACTCCTTTTGTCAAATTTCAAATAAAAGGGTGTTTTTGCCTGGCAAGCGAGCAGTCGCCGTTGGCAGCTGCAGCCCAAGCCCTGGGAGCACTCAGTTTCACACTGAGGCAAGTCAAAGGGAAAGCGACCTCGCTGAGTTCCAGCGGCCAAGCTGAGAGGGCTGAGAAGGACAAACACGAGGGCAGAAGTAGTGCAAAGGAAACGGGGTTCCCAGGACTTGATCTGTTGCAGCTGCTGAGGTGGGTGAGCAGGATTCCTCACAAAGAGGGAGAGGGAGATGAGGTCCTGTGCTCTCAGCACCTCAGAACTGGGGGCTAGGAATTCCCGAGCTCCGACACTGACATGCCTTGTGCCCTTGGGCAGTCACTGGCCCGTTCTGTGCCTCTGTTTCCCCACTTGTGATTAAAGCCTCACCTTGGGGTGAGCATTCATTTGCTCATATCTGTCACGTGCTTTGTATATGGAAAGTCCTATATAAAAACCACCACTCTGAGCTCTTCCAAGGCAGTGACTCAGGAATAGGGCACCGGCAGCCGTGCTTCATCGAGCCACGTGCCCGTCCTTTCACGCTGACTTTTACATATCCCCGCAGTCATCCCGTCTCTCCCAGGACTGATTTGTGAGCCTAATCATTGGAGTGTTAGACCCGCAATAAAGGCGTTTCTACGGGATGGGGAGCAAGCAGATTCCGGACAGTGTTGGTATACAACACTTTAAATGCTTTTTTTCCCCGTATTTTTCTCGGAACATAAGATTGTTTTTACACAAAGATTTCTAATAGTCCTTGACCTTAAGTCCTTGCTTCAGTTGCTAATTTGCAACGCATGCATTCATGCCAAACACACGTCATTCATACCAAGCCTCAATGACCTATAACATATTACATGGCTATATATGAATCACAACATATACTGAGTTTTATATTATATATCTCCCAACATTCCCCCTTCTTGATACATGATTAATGCCATTAATTATTGCAGATTTCAGAGTAGCAGCCGTGTTAGTGTGGATCCTCAAAAAGAACAGGAGGACTTGTGGCACCTTAGAGACTAATCAATTGATTTGAGCATAAGCGTTCGTGAGCATCCGATGAAGTGGGCTGTAGCTCACGAAAGCTTATGCTCAAATCAATTGGTTAGTCTCTAAGGTGCCACAAGTACTCCTTTTCTTTTTATTAATTATTGCATCACTTTATAATTTTGCAAGCAATTTAATTGTATATATGACTTGCATTGAACCTTTCTATTTGGCAGTATAAACATAGGTTAACAAAATTATTAATGCAAATAACGAAACAATAGGATACAGCATTCAATTTAGAAGAGCTGGCACACTGGGAGACCATTTTTTAAACATTATACCAATGAGAAATTACCAAATTTTTTTTTATGTTAAAATTTGACCACCGTGAGTTAAAATAACATTTGTTATTTTTTTAGCTGAGCAGATACATTTCTTGCATATTTCCTGATTTTTTTGCTTTTACCAATTAATTTTATCGTTTTTAATGTATTTTTAAATTAAAGGACCAGTTTACATTTTTTGGTTTTTAAACAATTTTTTTTTTTTTTTAAAAAAAAGAGAGGACGTTGGTAAATAATTTTCTGAATAACGATCTTTGTTACGTTACCTTTACATGACTTAATTGGGTCTTCTTTTGTTATCCTTTTTTAAAACACACGAATACACCCATTGCCTAAATTAAACACGGTTGTGCCATTAGAGGTTAAGTACTGCATGGTACAGTGTTTGCTTGAATGGTTTAAATGACATTTTTTCAGGGACCAAGTTGGTTGTGGGCACACCCGTTTGCTTTGTTTTTACTTTTTACAATGTTTTGTTAAATTTTACTAATTTATCATTTTCTTTTGAATTAAGTGTGTTTTACTTATTTTTATTTGCCATAACTTTTTATTAATAATTTCTGGCAACACCCGGGTGACTGCCGCTGGTTTTTGTGTTGGGTAACAGCATTTTGCCTTTTTACGTTATATTTTTTTTTTAAATTTTGTAATTTGTTGATTTGGTATATGAGGATTTTTGAACCCTTTAAAAGGCCATTGCCCATTACTTAACAGAGTAACCATTTTGTTTTATGCACTGTATTTTATAAGTTTGCATTTGTACACATTGTATCGCTAGTACCATTTTACTGTTAATTTTAGACAGACCAAAAAGATTTGCATTTAGAGACGTTTCTAAGGCTTGGGCTTGTTTTAACTGGAGTTTTACACCTTTTTTGTTCCGATAATGCATCACAATTTTGACATGTGTTTGTATAGCCCCCAAAATTTTACCCAAAGCTGACTTGTTTTTGGTAACGTTTTAATATTAAATGAGATTAAAACTAGCTTCAGCTTCAATACTGCCTACGATATATTTTTATACACTTTTTATTTTGTATAGTTCTGGTCTTTTATGGTTGTTGCCATGCTTGTACTCGAGGCAGATGGCGTACACGGCGGAGGTTGTGCACTCATGTTTGCTTGCGCTTTTTTTAACCAGATTGTTTGATTTACAATAGTTGGGGCTTTGATTACATTTATATATAGGTGCTTCAGAGTAACAGCCGTGTTAGTCTGTCTTTGCAAAAAGAACAGGAGGACTTGTGGCACCTTAGAGACTAACCAATTTATTTGAGCATGAGCTTTCGTGAGCTACAGCTCATTTCATCGGATGCATACTGTGGAACATCTGTATTTTCCACGGTATGCATCCGATGAAGTGAGCTGTAGCTCACGAAAGCTCATGCTCAAATAAATTGGTTAGTCTCTAAGGTGCCACAAATATAGGTGCTTGTTTGCCATGATTTTTGGTGCAATTAATAAACATAAAAAACTGACCATGTTTTTGAAAATATATTTCCCTATTAATTTTTTTTAAAGCAACTTAATTTTATTATTACGGAAGGATTTGCTATTACACCATATTTTGATCATTTAAGAGCCACTGACATTTTATTTTACATGCGTATTAGCCAATTTTTGTTTATCAGTTACATTTAGGGTGACTACATTCAATTTTAAACTTTAAAAGGTAGTTTAGGGTACTTGTATCTAGATTGTTTTTATGATAACTAAATTAGTACGTATTGCTTTTTAAAATTTTTTGGCTTGAGATATTCCCATGTTACATTTTCGCCATGTTTTTGCCCTGTTTTAAATTTTACCTCAAAAGGGTCCCGAATTCGGTGGTTTATTTTTGTTTGCTGCTCACCTTATGCAGGTTTTAACAAAGTTTTTTACGTTCTTTTGCACCCTAGGCCATAGGGTGACACAGGTTAATAATTTTTATTATTTTTTGGAAGTTTGTTAGGTACCCACTTTACCTTTTCCATTTTTTTATTTACCACATAGCCACCATGTATGTGTGTGTATATATATACACACACACACACACACACACACACACACTAGGTTTAACCTCCTGTTTTATAGCTTGAGCTTTAGTAACTATCATAACTTTTAAAGGTTTTTTGCTGCTAATTTAGCTAAAGCATCCGCTTTATTAATTATTATTATTATTGATTTTGATGCCCTTTAATACGTTTTACTTTTAATTTCTCTGGGTTTTTTTTAAACCAATTATAGATAGATTTTCAAAAACAAGAAAAAAAGAAATCTGGACCACATTTGTTTCCTCAGCTGTTTCCCAATGTTTTTTTCTTTTTAACTTTCAGTGGAATATAACAGGGTCTTGCACCACAAAGTTTGAATGTATATAGACATAAAGAAAGTCTGCAACATAATTTTTTTGTTCAAGCAGATCACTAAGAGCTTTGACCTTGGCTCCCTGAGCTGAAATTCTACTTACAGAACCAGAAATAGCTTCCCCATCAGTTTGTGCAGCTGCAGAACCCTGTATATTTTTTAGGGTTTTTATGGTATGAACTGCCACTTGTAAACCAACCCTTTTTTTACTTCCCCTTTTGTCCCGAGGCTTAACACTTTATTTACCGGGGGTGCTTTTTTAACAAACTTTGGTTCAGTTTTTGGAAGTGGGCATTTATGCTTCTTTCCTTCCATCAGGAGGGCATATGGTAACATTATGGCTTGTTTGTTATTTTTACAAGTAACTTTTTTGCTAGTTAACATTAAGGTCCATTGGGCCCTTCTGGTATTTGATATTTTTTCCCTGCCGTTTTTCTGATAGAAACATACCTCAGGGGAGAGCGAGGTGTTTGTAGGGGCTGTGCTGGTCGACAAAGCAAAAGCTTCAGTGGCCCACACAGCAATTAACCATTTTTCCGCCCCCCCCAGACTCCAAACTGCTGCTTCGTAGGGGTTAATTTTTTAGCCTTGTATGCGACCAGTATTAACTTTTTATTAGTTTTTGCATCAATACCACTGCTAGACTGTGCTGAGTTGCTGCCAACTTACTGACAAACGGCTTGTTTATCTCTGGGAATTTCAATGCTGGAGCTTGCATTAAGGCTTGTTTTAAATGACAGAAAGCTTCTTTTGTTGTTGTTGCTGAGGGCCCCCCTCCCTAAACGTTTCTTAGTAAATGCCACCAGGGTCCAGTGATTGCAGCAAAATTCCAGATGTGTTTTTTTAAATAGTTAAACCCCCCTAACATCACCCTTAACGCATGAGAATTCTTTGGCCTGGGTACATTTAATAATGATTTTACCTTTTGTTGATTTACCTGAATTTTTTGTTTCCCTAGGGTCACCCCCAAATAATTTTTTTTTTTTTGCACTAGTTGGGCTTTTCTTTTTTTTCTTAGCCTTGAAACCCGTTTTCTGAAGGAGTTTTAACACCTTTTCAGTTCGCTCAGTCACCTCCTCTTTCGTGCCCCCCCACCCCCCCCCACTATGTTATTTACCTAGGAGGAGACTTTTAATTCTTTTCGGAGAATTGATCCAGCAGTCGCACCACATGTTGGAGCGCAATAGCCAGAGCGCAGCGTAGGTCCTGGGGAATGGTTTTCATAAGCACGGTTGTTCCTTAAAAGTAAACGCAAAGCGGGCCCAACAATCGGGATGCAACAGGATGGCGAAAAAACAATTTGCCATATTTATGACAGAGAACCATTTAGGGCCCCCCTGTATTTTTGCCATTCCTTGAGGTCAATCTGCTACTATTGGTACCATGGGGGGGAGCGGCGGGGGAAGCTTTATTAATTTGTCTAAAATCCACGGTCAATTTTTAATTGTTTGAGGCTTTTAATACGGGCCAAATTGGGCTACTGTATGCAGAATTTCCCTTTTTAATTAATTTCTGTTGTTCTAATGACTTAATTTTTTTTTTTTTTTTAATTCCTGCCTCTGCTTGCACACGATATTTATATTGTTTCTGTGGTGGCCCTTTATTCCCCACGATTTTAACACATGCTTTGATTTTACCACATTTTGCTTTATTTTTCATGTATACATTGGGAAACCCCTTTACCCTCACATGCCGTTTTTCACAGATTCATAGATATTAAGGTCAGAAGGGACCACTATGATCATCTCGTCCGACCTCCTGCACAACGCAGGCCACAGAATCTCACCCACCCACTCCTGCGAAAAACCTCTCACCTATGTCTGAGCTATTGAAGGCCTCAAATTGTGGTTTAAAGACCTCAAGGAGCAGAGAATCCTCCAGCAAGTGACCCGTGCCCCACGCTGCAGAGGAAGGCGATCCAGTATAATCTTTTACACTGCTTCTGCAGCACATATGCTGGGAATGTACCCCGCTGTCAGGACGCTTTCCGTCCAGCCCGGCACACGCCACAGAACTTTATTAGTTAAATTCAAAACTAACCAATTTCTTTTTTAAAAAGGAGTTCCCAATGTTGCTGGCTCAGCCGCCTGATCTGTCTGAAGCATTTGTTTTCTACAACAAAAATCCCCCACTCTCTTTCTGGGGAGAGCTATTTTTACTGAAGGATACTTTTTTTTGTCACGCCTTCCCCAGTAAAGAAGGCTGCTACAATAATTTCTGACACATATCGAGTTAAATTACAACTTTTATTTACAATATTTACACCAGCCCCACTATTCAATCGGGCATCTTTGGGTTCATTATTTTTTTGACAAGGACAGTTGTCCTAGGCCTCCCGTTTAAATCCATTTTAATTTAGTGACCATTTCCCACTTCTGAGGGCCCGTTTCCGGTGGGAGCAACTGGTCATCGGGGCTTCCCTACAGAGCAGGCATTTCTGAACCCTCAGCTTCTAGAGCTGTGACCTTTTTTTGCTCCTTAAAATTTTTTTTTATTCTTTGCCTTTTTTTTTTTTTCTTAATTCATGCGTCCGTTTTCCATTTTACTTTCCTTAATTTTAAATACCTCCAAGCGATATTTTGAATCACATTTACTCCTTTTGGGGGCTCATTTTGATTATTTCACCCTCTCCCTCCTTGGGATGGGGTGTTTTGTTCTTTACCACGAGTTTGGGGGGGGGTTGTTTTTTTCGGTATCCTGATTTATAAGCACTCTTATCTGCATATGTTATTGCTTTAACAAAAGGTACTTTGGGTTTCCATTCTTTTACCTGGCTTCCCCCGTCATCATTCGCTGGCAAACGACCCAGTGCATCCATAACAGGTAACCCCTTGTCCCGGGCTGCTTGGCTCACCAGATTAGTAGACAGTGCAAATACATTTTTGTTCAGTCCCTTCAACACATTATTTCAAAATTCCCTCGAACTCAAATCAGCTGCCATCAAAGAATCAGCTGTGACATGTCTGGTGACCTCTGCCCTGGGATTAGTCACCGGTTGCATTTCTTCAACCCATAATCCCAGCGCTTTTTTCCTTAACAGGTAATCCCTGGGTGACTTTCCAGGCTTCATGTAATCTGCACTGGACAACACCTTCATGGGTCTTTGACCTCTTTTTTTTTTTTTTAAAAAACAGCATCATAAATCGCGGTATCAGTTGGTGTGCTTCTGGCTGCCTGTCCAAGGCAGTTTTCACTTGATTTACTGCCTGTAGCTGCCACGATGAACCTATAAGATTAATTCATATTTAAATTCTTTGTTCCTCCTAATTCTGACCACTATACCAGCCATGTAGCTACATTTTTTGTATTCACTGGGCCCAGTGACTTGACCACCAACTGTAAGTCTGACGAACTCACAGGAATTATTTGGGTCTGCTCTGACCGTATCTCCCCGGCTGCATCCCTAACAGTTGATCTCGGTCTGTTGCTGCTACAGGCTTCTCTGGCTTAGGCTCTTCCAGCCAGTTTCTGATCTCTTTTCTTAACCTAGTATAAAGCCCCTCTCGAGGTTGGCCGAATTCCCTTCTCTTTTGACCCCCCTCGCAGATTTTCTTCAAACCAAATAGCATTTTGGAATCCAAATCCAAATCAAAAAATTTTTCTTTTTGACACAGACAACTTGCAGCTCCTGTATTTTCACTTGCTTTTTTAACGTTGCTAGAGTTTTCTGGCACCAACTGTGAGAAACGCTTGCGATTTTCTCTTCCTTTTCCTTAGTCAAATCCCAAATTAACTGTTTCATTTCTATGACTTGATGGTCTAGTTTATCTTTGTCTGCTTTAATTTTTTTCCCAAGCCATCACTCTTTTTTCCAGTTCCCTATTTTGTTTTCCCATTGTTCTAACTGAGTCTGCATTATCTGTGCCTGCATATGCATTATACATGGTTATTAGCAACCTATTGACCTGCTGGACTCTGTAAACCTCTGTAACAATTAACCATTTATTACAATATCCATTAAGCATTTATTAACCCTTTATAAAGGAAACTTTAATACAAAGGGCTCCCGTTTCCTCTGCAGCCCCACTCCTATCCCAGCACTATGCCTTTGCCCCACTCATTGGTCAGACATTTTGGTTACAGATCAACTCCTTGGGGGCAGAGACCTGTTTTCTCTGCATGTCACCCAGCACACTTGTGGGCCCTATAAAGTAATAATGACGGGTACCTTCTGGGTACCACTGGAAGATTAAGAGTGGATATAATTATGATGGATGGATGGATATGATTGATCTTGGCCATTCCGAAGAACAGATAAAAAATAAAAACCTGACAGAAAGACAGGGATCCTGGCTCTTCTGAATGACAGACAAAGACCACGCTGTCCCAGCATCCAGCCTCCCTCCCTGACAGTCGTCCGTGTTCCTCCAGCTGATGGTCAATTGGAGCCAGTTTCTGAGAGTTAAGTGCTCACCAGGGTGTAATCAGCGACAATGAACAGCTCCATGTACTTCAGGGTCCTCCAGGTGTCTCTCTTTGCCTGCACAACAAATCACAAGCGTCACCAGAAAGGAGGAAAAGGAAGCCAGTGCAACAGACAGGAATCAGTCCAAATTCTGAGGCAACCCCGATCTTGACATTCAAGATCACGTGCATTGAATGGCAATGGGGAAATGGTCAGAGAATGGGAAACTGAGGCACGGAGCAGCCAAAAAAATCTTGGCGGCTCAGATGCAATTTGCTGATCTGGAACAGGACTGTGACACCAACGTTAGCCCCCCCCCCCCCCCCCCCCCGTATCTCGCGGAACCCGCTGTGGTATCTTTCTGGACCAATACTCAGTTTCACGTTTCGTCCAAACCAGGGCAACCTTCAACACCGTGCTAGGGCACCAGGCTCCATCCCAGCCCAGAGGGAAGACCACCGCCTGCTGAGCCACGAGCTCTCAGAGCTCTCACCTGCCTCCACACAGGTAAGGACCCTTTAACAGGACAGTGAAAGGAAAGCAAAGACTTACCCGCTGATGCACCGGCTTGACGAGTCTGGCAATGTCAGCTACGCTGCTTCCTAACAGGCCGCTAGGCCCACAAGTCCCGCCTTCGACTGGCAAGTGCTCTGCCCGAAAGAGGATGTGATGCTCAGGTTCCGGGGTCCCCAGGGGTTTCAAGTAGTAGCTGTCATTGACATTCAGCACGATCAGGCCGCTGGCAATAAAGAGAGGAGAGCCGTGAATGGAAAGGGAACTTCATGCACACGAGGAATTAAAGGGCAACTCTGACCAAGTTAACCAGGGGAGCAGAGCAGAGACAGACGCCCTGACCCAGCGAAGCACTTATGCATGGGCCTAGCTGTAGAAAATGAGCAGTTCCATTGACTTCTAACTACACGTTAATGTCTGCATGTCGCTGAAAGGTGATGCTGGATCGGGGCCCAACATAACAGCCTGTTGGCGTGCAGTCTGAAGGCACTCGCTGGATTAGTACGGACCAGGCACAGAGTGGCGTGAGCACTTTACAGCTGCTACAGGAAAGGGGGGGCGTCAGGGTAGACTTTGAGAGGGAAGGCAGGAGTTGCTTGGCAAGCGTTCCCCGGGGCTGTTCCCAGGGGAAAGGGTGGCACAAGTCAGAAGTGGGTGCGGGAGACAATGCGAGAGAAATTCAGATGGAGGGTTAGGGTGAAGGGCAGGCATTTGGAGAGGTGGGACAGATGGAAGACAGACAGACAGAGAGATGGGGGAAGAGATGCCGACGGACAAGCGAATGAATAAACAGCTGTGAATAAATGGATCCAGCAATTTCGTGCCTTGGAAAGGATCAGCTCACTCTGTAACTAGGGGCCTAGCTCGCTCCTTACGGATTTGATCCGAACCGTTTTGGCCCACCGGCAGTAACAAAGGTCTCTCATGCTAGCTCGCCCCCAGCCCTGCCCCAGCACTCCCCACCAGGGAGCCTGCACACCCAGCTAGATCATGCAAACTCCAAGCTGCTGGCAATGCAGGGTCTGAACCAGGAATCTGGTGCTCATGCAAAGCCATTTACCCCAAGCAACCACAGCAAGCCAGGGCGCATGCCTGAGCAGGAGAGCGGGCCCAGAGTGCTGGAAAACAGACCCCTGCAGACACCAGAGACCTTGGCATCTTTATGGCACAAAGGAGAACAAACATCAAATGAAACCCCCAGCTGACGAATCCTCCACCGCTGTCTCGGTCAGTTTGCAGCCTCTGGCACGAATCCTGTGTCAGATGAAAGCCGACACCCAGGCCGTCCAGCTGAGGGGCTGGCCCCAACATCCATAACATTCCCCCATCAAATCGAAATCACATGTGCGCATTGCTGGGCAATTACTTCACCTGCTTGGATAGTTTAACATGTGGCTCAGAATCTGCCATATCCTTAATCCTCCTGCTGTCACCAGAAAGCTAAGGGCAGCACTGAACAATAGGGTACAGTTTCTCCTCCTCCTCCCAAGCTGGCAGCCCTGCCAGATTTCGTTATTTAACCACCTAGGCATTTGGACGCTGATCCCCAGCTCTTCCATAGCGCTTTCAAAGGAGGTCAGTATCATTAGCTCCATTATACCGATAGGGAAACTGAGGCACGGAGTGGGAAAGTGACTCGCCCAGGGTCACCTATAGGCAAGTGGCAGAGCCAGCAATAGAAATAGGTCATAGGAATAGCCAGGTCTCCTAAGCCCCAGTCCAGTGCTCTATCCATTAGGCCACATTGCCTTCATGCTCCCAGTGACGAGTGAGAGGCAAAGACCTGGACAGACAGACCGACTGTTTAGACAGCCTCCCCCTCAACCCTCCTCACTTTATCTAAAACGCTACCAGCATCAGCCATTGCTATTCGATCTGTTGGTAAATTGCCACAGGACTCCAGCTTTGGGAGACAGCTCCGTCCTTACCTCTAGCCAATTACACGGGCTCTGCCATTCGGGGCCGTGCCTGGCGCGTTGGCCTTTTATATGAAAATGGCAGAGGGGAGTTAAATCGTAAAGCGAGCCAGTTCCACAGGCGATTCCAGACCCATCCTACCAGCTGCTGCTGGAGAAGATCGTTTATTGTGTGTCTGGCATTTTATGGACAAAGAGCCCAGTGCTCCACCGCCCTGCATTTTGCGTCGTCAATTTCGTCAGGGCGGAGCGCCTGTAACAGACCCCCAGGTCAGAATGGCGCACGAAGGCACAAGGCAATGGAGAAATGGGCCCAAAGTCTCTATCTAGCCATCCATCTTCTTATGCTGTGCCCATCACTGAGGCATCAGGGCAACTGCGTCCAGATGATCTGACGGTCTTGTCTACAGCGGCGTCCTTTGCACCAGTGCCGTGACTGGGGAAGGGAAGCGATGAAAGATCAAGTGCAGCGTAGCGCCTCGCTTGCTTCCCGAGCGCTGCGTCTGCCACAGACAAACAGCGGAGAACGCACTTGGCACGGTAGGTGCGTTGGCTTCACTTGGAGTTTTCCTTGTTGGTTTTGTTATGGCTGCTGTGAGCTGGGGAGTTGATTGGGCCCCTGGTCGAAAGGAGTTTGGAAGCAGGATGTTTTATAGTTTCACAGTCTGAAGGGACCACCGGGAGTGTGATGTGCTGCACAACACAGGCCAGAGAAGCTCCCTGTGTGAACGCGAAGAGCAGTGGTCTAGTCAGCGGGCAGGGGGGTCCAGGCTTTGCAGGCCACATTCAACGGCTTGGCCAGGATGAACAAGGGCCTTGACTACGATGTATGAACTGTGCTTTCCCTGCCAGGAGTTTCCGCCTCCATTGTGTGTCACACACTGAGCCCACACCCTGCCCCCAGTTCCCCCCCGCACCTGCATGCCAAACTCTCCTCCTTACCTGATCCCCGAGCAGGTGCTGAGAACCACCCAGGAGCCCTGGTACCCTCGCACATGGCCGTGGTAATGACAGTGATCCTGGGGAAAGGGAAACAGACAGCAGTGATTGGCTACCATTGGCCATCAGACAGACAGACCCTGCTGCTTGCTATTCCCACCCACTGCTCGGTGACAAACCAACCCTGCTGTGGCCCCAACTAAATCAAGACTAAATCATGTCATCCGCCAATCCAGTCCATCTAAGGATAGGGAATTCAACACACCTTGTCTGCACCCCCCGTAGGCTGTGTGAGGGACTGTACCAAATTCAGCCACTTGTCCTGTCCAGGCCTGATCGCATTCCCATCAAAAGCAATGAGCGTTTCGCCATGACTTCCATGTGAGCTGGACCAGGGCGCAGGTGATCAGAGCTCTCTCACTTAGAGCACCCTGCTCCTGTAGCTCTGGGCCATACGTCAGGCAGCCCATAGGGGAAATAATCCCCGCCCCAGAGAATAAACCCCACACAGCTGCTAGAACAAAGCCAGACTCACCATGAATCTGGATCCCAAAGTTCACTGGACTCGGGAGTCCTGAACTAAATTCTCACTTCACTTTACGAAAGTGGATGAGTATCATTATGCCCACTCTACAGATGGGGAAACTGAGGCGCGGAGCGGTGACCTGCACAAGGTCACGAAGCAGGTCAGTGACAGAGTCGGGAACAGAACCAGGGGCTTCCGACTCCTGTCCCTTGCTTTAACTACCATCTCCCGTCAAGCTGCGGCGCAGCCAGTGAGGACAATTTGAAGGCCAGCTGCCGTGCGGTACAAGGAAGGCAGATACGCACGAGGCGGGGGGATGGAGTGAGACACCATCGGACGGGCAGGAAGGCCTGAGGCAGGCTGTGTGGGGAGACCAGATCGGGGAGCGGGAGGAGAACGGGGGCAGGAGGAAAGCAGCTGCCTTCTGCTGCGTGTTTCTCTTTCCCTGGGATGGGAGGTGCCGTATCCCATCCAAGAGACACAAGCAGCCGTGTGCTGCTCACATTCCTAACGATACATGCGTCAGCCCCACTGCCAGGGAAAACAGGTCACCCCAGCTCCTCACACAAGCAGGCCCATGGCGAGCCATGTTGGGAGGGGAGGGTGTCCAGTTATCAGCCTCGGGGGGCCTACGTCTGCACATCGGGGCCCAACATTTCAAAGCAGGCACCCTCAGTGCACAGCTGTCTGGGGGCTGAACTGTGCCCACTCGCGGGGGACTTGGGGAGACGGGGCAGAGCTGCCCCTGAGAGAGCTGCACCCACAGTGGAGGGAAAACTAGCTCCGCGGGATCTGCACGGGCCCAGCAAAGCAAACCTGAGCTTCGGGGAACACGCTTTCCGCTGACCTGGCATCCCGATGTCCTCAGACCACAGCCCGAGCCCGGAGGAGCCTGCCCCCAGCAGCCTGGCCCAGGGAAGGGAGGAGAAGCAGGGTTCCATGGGTCTGGAGAAACCATGCTCTGGGCCAGCTTTGTGATTTGGGGTGTGGGAGATGAGTGGGAGACAGATACCCTGAGGACAGGCTGCTTAGACTATCACACGTTAGAGATGGAGGGATGGTGCCCTGGTGACAGAATATCTTAAAGTGGGGTTGTGGGATCACTGGAGAAAAAAAGAGAGAAAAAGAAAAAGAAAAAGGCTTAATATTGAGGCTCTAACCTCCCGGGGCGATAGATTCGATTCCGATAGATGGGTAGGCTGAAAGAACAAAAGCCTAAATGACAGCAAGGGCGTGGTGGATGGGGCAGACTCACTGGCTCCTCTGAAGCCTGTAGCCCCATCTCCCCTGGCCACAGAACCGTGGCTGTAACCACAGTTCAAGCCTGGTGCCAGACAAGCTGGTTTCCAACACCACGTTTGGCCGGTAGGAGTGTGTGGGTGGGATTTACGATCACCTCCGCCCGTAGAGAAACGGACCTGAATGCGTTGGACGTGAGGTGCACTGGGGCTCCAGCGTGGTTTTTAAATATCTTTAGTTTAGCCTGGCCCCTACTAATGCTGCCTGGCCAGACAGCAATGGCTTTGTGCCACCGGCTGCTAAACGGAGCTCGCCACTGAAATCAATGGGGCTTGAAACCAGACAGCAGGATCCAGGCTTGTAACAGAATCCAGTTTTGTTTTTAGATGGCAGTGTGGTCCTGGGGGAAGGTCTGGGAGGCCGGAGTCCTGGTTTCTCTTCCTGGCTCTGCCACTGACCTTCTGTGTGGCCCTGGGCAAGTCACTTCCCCCTCTCTGTGCCTCAGTTTCCCCCCCACACACACCTTTTGTCTGGCTTGCCTTTGGGGCAGAGACTCTCTCTCGCTCTGGGTTTGTACAACACCTAGCACAATGGGACCCTGATCCCAGTTATGCCCCCTGGGCTTTCCTGTCATACCAGTAATAATAAACCAAGTTTTTAAGCCTGGTTCTTTAGTCAGCACAAGGCTGGCTGCCCAGCAGGCATCCAGCAACAGCGCTGTGGTCTGGCTATTGAGGTATTCAGACTGAGCTCCCCTGCCCTGGAATCTGTGCCCATAACACCAGGCAACTTGCAGAATCGGTGCAGCAGGCTTTCTGCGAGGGATTGAATTTCCCCCTGGCTCCATCCATCCACCCGCTTCCTTTCACTAAGACAGCTTCACTTCAGGGCTGTTTGCCCAGCCTGTCGGTGGGAGCCTAAAGAGAGGGACTCCGTCTGTTAAATCAAGCTGTCTTTCCTACACCCACCTCTTCCCCAGTTTGGGCAAGGTTAGCTGACAGGCGACCCTCACAGTGCCATGCCAGAGTGCAGGTAAGGGATACATGGCAAAGGGCACTGTGCCCACCTCTGGGGTGGAATGGGGCTGCTAATCAACAGAGCCCAGAAATTTAGGACAGGATCTGAAAAGCAGAGAGCTGGTCAAAAAGCAAAACAAACAGGAGAGGGAATTTGGTGAAATTTTTCCCCCCAATGTTTCCTCTGTTTTACAAAATGTGGCGTGTTTCTTTCTTTCTTTCTTTCTTACTTTTAGAGTTGGTTAAAAACTCAGGGGGAGATGTCACAAAATTTGTAAGTGTTTTCCCTGCGTTGTTTGAATTGCAAAGTTTGAAATGCTGAGGAGACGTTTTAGGTTCGAAAGCCATCGTCAGCCATCTGCAGAAGAATATAGCACCTAAGGTCTGGGAGTTAGGCAGACAGAATGAAAAGGGAATCTAGCCAGGAGAGCAGAGTTCCCAGCACTACGCAGACAAGACATGAAAAGAGCAGCTCTGGGTAAGGAGACTGTCGGTCTAAGGGGCTTGGATGGCCCCTGTGCAGTCGGATCTGACAGTCTTTAATGCATGTATCCTCACAACACCCCAGTGCGGTGGTGAAGTGAGCTGCAGCACTCACACCCTTTGAGAATCTGTGCGGTAAACCAGCCACAGCCCTCGGAGGCTCCCGAAGAGGAGGCCCCCCAACAGAACAGCCATGTCAGCCTTGTGGAACTACACGGGCAGGGTGTGCTGTCCGGTGGTCACAGTAGGTGTCTGGGAGTCAGGACTCCTGGGTTCCATTCCCGCCGCTACACTCGCCAGCTTTGCTTCAAGTCGCTCAATCGCTGAGTGCCTATTTCCATTCCCACAGCGCGTGTTGGTTTATGGGTGTTTCCATGGGCACTGCCTCAGGGCGGGAGTCGAGCAGCTCCCCGACAGGAACAGAGTCAGACGGGGACAGTGAGCCGACCTGAAGTCATTAATGACCATTCAATGCCCAAGAACCCAGCTGGGAGGGGTTTATACTATTACTTTAGGGGATCCCCTAGTCTCTGGTTGCCATAAGCAACCCCCAATAAAGCAGGACTCCTGAAACCAGAGTAATACGGCGGCTTCTCAAAGAGCACGCAAGCAAATAGGGACAGTCACGTCCCGCAGAAATCTCCACAAACCATACACATCCTGCACTGTGGCCCTGATGGAAGCCTGAGTATGCATCTATGGGACTTATCTAGCCCTCCCAAACACCTCTGGGAGGCAGTACTATTATCCCCATGATAGAGGGGGGGAAACCGAGGCACAGAGAGGCTAAGTGAGTCACCCAAGGTGAAGGCTGTTGGAGAGCAAGGAACTGAACCCCTGTCTCCCAAGTGCCGGGTTAGAGCTTTGGCCATTGGACCATCCTTCTTCTCTGTGGTTTGACTTGTATTGTGACTTATAGTGAAGGGGTGACCCTCACAGCCAGTGCTGTCCTCCATTCTTACCAGCCTGCACCCCTGGAGGGTCACCAGATCCCATCTGGAGGCGATAGGATACAAGCTGGTGAGAGGGAGGAGGTGTGAGAGGTGGAGTGTCGCAGATTAGTGCAGTGCTGGTGAAAGATGCTGGCGGCAGGGATTCTAGAGAGATAGAGGCCAGATTCTCAGCTGGTGTAAATCAGCAAGCTCCAGTGATTTCAATGATCCTGATTTACACCTGCTAAGGACAGTCTCTTCCATTAATGACTGGGCAGACACGACAACTACCTGACCTCTGCATTTGCCCAGCTCCTCTCATCCCACAAGACCCCAAAGCGCTGTACAACCACGAAGCTGTCCAGCTAGCTCTCTAGACACTCATCATGATATCTGACCACCCCACAACATTCCCTGAGTCCAGATGGGCCGTCTAGGCACACACCGTAAAAATCTCTCTTTTCCACCCCCTTCCCCAGATTAGGTACAAGCGCTACACAGGTATCCCTTTGACCACCATAGAAATGCAGCCACCTCTGGGGTGGATCACGGCAGCTGTTTAACAGTAGCACCACACAATAGTTTGGGACAGGAAGTGAAGAATGCCATATTTTACAGGGGGGCTATAGACAGGTAGAATGTAATAACCTGAGCTGGATGGAATTTGCTTGGGACAAACACGCCCAGGTTTGCAAAAAGAGCCACCGGACCCTCAATGCCCACAACGGGACAGATCCTGAGCTTTACAGGTCATTCAAGGGACGGTGCCGCCAGGAGCACATCACCCCGAACCGGGCGCTGGGCCAGCGCTGACTCAGAGGGAAGGAGTCACCAGCACGACTGCAAAACCTCTGCCGTTGGCAATGCTGGGCACCCTACTCACGGTGTAGTTGGGAGACAGCGTCACCGGCTGCCCACCGGCTGAGTAGTGAGTCTCGGTGTAGTCCGGCGACAGCAGCCTGCTGGGAGAGAACAAGAGAACCCGGTGAGCAGTCCCAGGTCTTCCTAGCCCCTCCTTATTTTACTGCCTAAGAGGGGCAAGGACTAGCCAGTAAAAGGTGGGGGCTGGAGGATCCGATCTGGGGCCTTTCTGCTCCCGGCGAGTGCAGACCAGGTCAGGAGTGACCGACACCCAGGGCCACCTGACGGCTGCTTGGCGGCCAACGTGCGTCCACGGCACAGAAAACACGGCTGTTGCCGGCACTGACGGCCGCCTGGCCAGTCAGACTGGGCTGGAGGCTCCCGCCTCGGCCCGGTGGTGGCCGCCCCTGGCACAGGCTGGGCCGCGGGAGCAGGGCCGCTTCAGTGGAGGGTTGCCCGGCCGCTGCTCTGGCTGCACCGGTCCTGTGGCTCTACCGAGAGCCTCAACGCAGATTCCTTCCCTGCAGGCCCCTCCCGCTGGGCACGTGGCGTTGGCATGGCGCCCCTCCCGCCGAATCCCAGCGCCGCCGTCCCGGCAGGCAGACGCCCCAAGGGACTGCACACAGACACGTCCCCGGACGCGCACACGTGAAGATCCACACAACACAAACGCGGCCACAACCGCAGCCGTACACGCAGACACACGCCTCTGAGCGTGTGCTCACCTCGCTACGTGTTCGCACAACTAGACACACCCAGGCAAACGGGGGGGGGAGCTGGAGCTGGGAGGGGTCAATCGGGGAGCAGCGGGGCGGGCAGGGGTAGGCCGGTAGAGGAGAGCCGGGCCTGGGGAAGGGGAGAGGGCTAGGGGAGCCTAGAGCGCATAAGCCAAACCCTGAGCCCCTGCCCCAGTGCTGTTGTCTTGGAAACTGAGGCAGCCGCACAGAGGGAGCCATTCAAAACCAAGGCTGTGGGCTTCCCTGTCCCCCCCCCGGCCCCAATCATCGTTAGCCCAGAGAGGGGCGCGGACCCGGGGCCTGCTCACAGACCTGCCTGGCGTGGAGAGGAGCGCGGCTCGGCCCCAGGGTTGGCTGCTGACTGGACCCCGCTCCCCTGCCTCTCTGGCTCTGGGATTAGGAGACATACGTTGAGCATGGATCACAACCTCTGGCTTCTTTCCAAAGGCCTCTGAGCCAGAAGTGCTTTGCCCCTTCTGGCCTCCCCTCGGGTTCCCATCTCAGCACAGGCTGTCTGCTGATGGGACACTCCCGTAACGTCCTTGGGGGGATGGAGGCAAGGGGAACGGAGATCCGGGCCGCTGGGCCAGATCTGAGGCGGGAGGGCAGTGGGGAAGTGGCAGGGTCCTGCTGCTCCAGCAGTAGGGAAGGAGGGGGTGATCCCACCCCAGAGCTGGAGAAATGGGGCAGGAACTCAGAGGGAGCTGCAGAGAAGGGGCTGTCTGGGTTTCAACTCCTAAGGCCAGAGGGGATTTCAGAACTAACTCCAGGGAAGCTGGACTTCCTACAATTCCCCCACCCACCCACCACCCATCCCTGACCAATGCAGGCCGGGGCTGAAGATTGTCAAGGATGCCCAAGTCCAAATCTGCCTGCCCCCCTTCTTTGGGAGCTGCCGGACCTGGGGCACGACAGACTCAGGTAGGCTTAAGCTGGGGGCCACGTGGGATGAGTCAGGAGAAATAAAACAAAACACAGTCAGAGTCAGTGAGGTCTCTTTCCTGAGGCATAGTATTTAGAGCGAGAGGTCCCAACAAGAAAACTCCCCAATGCCATGGCCTGGGGCGTGAAGCTCACCCCTTCCCCAGTTTTCATTCCTCCATTAGTCTCCCCAGGGGCACAATCTCCACCACAGGGCCCGAGCGGAGTTTGAACCCAGCACCAAAGCACAAACCTCTACCACTTAAGTTACAGGAACAATGCCCTTAGCTGGCAGCAGAAGTAGGCTATTACCCTCTACCTGCGGAGGGGGATGTGGGGGGGATATGCAGCCCAGGCCTCTGACACAAACAGCCAAATTTACAGCCCTGCCAAGGAGCAGAAGAGAGAAGCTGAGCTGGAGTTAACCCCTTGATTGCCATGGATCCGCCGCTGCCAGGCATGAAATATCACTGAGGCAGCAGCATCAGCCGGCAAGGTTTGCAGTAGGGCATCACGGTGCGTTTGTCCCTGCGAACGCGCTCTGCACAGCAGAGGGGCGGGAGGGTGGGAATCAAACAAGAAAACAACCCCCAACGTGCAGAGGGAGCCAAACATTTACATATCACTGGGGTAGGGGGGAGAGAAGCAAACTTTTCAGAGCCTCAGAACAAAACCAGGATCCGAGTTTTGGATGGGGGAGGGTGCCTGGGGGTCGGCTCACTCCCCGTCTCTGTGATACCGGCAGGGCAGAGGGAGGGGCCTGTGTGCAGGACCCAGCCCCCCGGCTGACAAGCAATCTGCAGAAGTGGCATGTTTCAAAGCAGAAGGAGGGGCCAGTGCTTAGGGCACTAGCTAGGCCTTGGGAGACCTGGGTTCATTGCCCTGCTTTGCCACAGACCTCCCGGGTGACCCTGGCCCCCCCAGTGAGTCACTTTCCCACAGCTGCCTGCGATCTCTCAGCAGCCCTGCAACTGCGACACACCCAGCCCCGCGCTGACAAACGGCTTCCTGCTGTTTGAACGGACGACAAGACTCGGGAACAGAGACAGAACGTCTTAAAACCCCAAGCGAAGGCGGCATTTGCCTCTTTCAGGGGGCTCCTGCGTGGGGCAGGACGGGCGTCTCCGGGAGCGAAGTGAAGGGGGTTAGACAGGAATGACCCCACTGGAGGTGGGAGAGCAAAGATGGCCAAGTTCCTCCCCTTGCAGCCTACAGGCCAGAGCTCCTCGGAGGAGCTCCAAGCCTGGAGAGGAGCCAGCCAGGGTGGTCCAAGCTGGAGGGAGCGTGGTGGGAGGAATGGGATGAGCTTGAGCAAAATTGCTAATGGCCCGGCCTGTTAGCCTGGGGAATCGTCTCTCCAGGACATGGAGGCCCCATCTCATGGGGCACTTAGACCAGGCTGCAGAATATGCTCTGATAGGCCACACTGCTCTGGCCACAGCACTGTCATCCTGCAGGACCCCCGAGGGCTGCACAAGCTCTGCGCACATGGACCCACATACTCTAGCAGTGGAATCCGCCCCTTGTGGACCAGTCTCCGCTTCCATTTCTGAAACACCCTCTAGCCCTCCTGGCTTCAAAGGAAACCTTGGCAATGTGACCCAATGCAGAGATGCCTGCCTGAGTGTGCAGAGAGCCTGAAACCATCAAAGAGGTTTGAACTGAGAGCCGAAGAGGGCAGTCTGAATATTAACCCTGTGAGCTATTTCACCACCGATCAGTTTGGCAGAAACATCCAGCTACCGTGCTATGCCCACAATCCCAGACTGCCTCTCCAGGTGCCAAAAGCCCCATCTGCCTCTCACCTAGCGACCCAAACCTCCAGCATCCCTCCAGCCATTTCTGGGATGCAGCTACACATGGTCCATGGAAAAGTCTTTGGCATCCAAAACTGCAGCTTTGGGGACAATGAGTGAGCTGAATTCAGCAACAGGATAAATGACCCAGGAGCTGCTGTGCTGATCTCACAATATGAATTTTTGTATCTCAACAAACATCTGGATTTGAATGAAAACAAAACTACTGCAGAATCGAGGGCTCTTGCCACAGAATTCAGCTTGTTGCTGAGTACATGGGGCCTTGGCCTGGCCCCAAACACATAAATTACGTTCTCCACCACTGAAATGCAGCCACCTCTGGGGGAGCTGGGACGTGGTCGAAGACAGCGGGCAGCTCGTCATAAGCCCTGCAGGATTTCTAGCGTGCAGAGAGAAGAGCCAGGGTTAAGATCTCCTCTGAGAGAGCCATGCAGAGCCCTTGGCACAGAACCAGGCTCGCCGAGGAGGTCGGAGATGGCTCTGCAGGGGGCTGAATGTTTGTTTCCCAGGAATCCATGGAGCCGGAATCTCCTGCTTAGGCCACGGAGTAATTCCCTCGGGCTCAGAGATAACTTTCATGCACTGGCTGGAATGGGGGAGAGACTAGAGAGCTCCCGAGGTCCTCCCCATCTCTGGGATTCAGATAGAAGATGCCGACGGACGCCCATCCTCCCCTAGGCGCTGGCAGGAGGCGGCTCGCTGCACCCACCCAGAGGATGGGGGAGGACGTGCTCTGGAGACTCCTCCAGGTGGCAGTGACTCACCCTCTTGGGCAGCAGGCAGGAATTGAGGCGGGTGCTAGGAAAAGGCTCCAACATGCAAGAGCAATTGGGTATTGGGCAGGGCCCTCAGGGGAGGCAGCGGAGGCTGGAGAGCAGGGGGAGACGCAAGGAGCAGCACTCCGCGGCGCCGGGCTCCGGCCCAAGTGGTCCTCCCGGCAGGGCCCTGCCTGTGTGCGGTGACCGCCATCGGGCAGCGCTATGAACAGTGACCATTGCACAGTAACAGTGGACGGGAGACAAGGGCAACCATCACGTTGTGGCAGGAGACGTGAACCCAGAGCGCGTGCGTCTCCTGGCCTGCTTCCATTCATCCCCCTCCCCCTGTAGCAGCCACTCCTCTTCTTCACTTCTGACCTCCCCCACCTTCCTCCTGCCTCTTCCACCTTTGTCCTGGGCCCTTCCCTCTGCTCTGACAGGCTGGACCCAAAGCACCCGGGCTCTCCAAGGATGGCAGGGAGCTAAGCTCTCACGAGTCACAGCCACAACACATCCCCAAACGAAGGGCGATCCATGAGGAGTTCCCATCCAGACCCTCTACCATGGTGCTGGGCACCTGGGACACATCCTAACGAGGATGATGCTATTTAAGGGCCCGATCCCACAGAGTGAGTTCAGTGGTAGCTGAGGGGACTCAGCACCTTGCAGGATCAGACCCTGAGGGCTAGATCCCCAGCGGGTGTAAAGTCAACGGAGCTGCACTGATTTACATCTGCTGAAGACCTCGCCCTAAATCCGTAGGTTACTTCCATGCCCTTGGGCCCCACCTGGTCTATTTTATACCACAGTAAAAGAGGGAAAAGCAGAAAGAGAAAAAAACAAACAGCAGCAAAAAGTAGCAGCCAACCTTTTCCCTCCCTCCCGGTTTCTTATTTTGCAACCAGCTGAGTTGTAACAAGTACTTGTGGATTCTGGGACCACCCACTCCTCGCCTGCCCCGCCCCTGCCTGGGCCGATCAGCTGGCATTGACCAAGCTGTGGCTTCCCACCTCATGCACCGCCTGGCAATTAAAAGGGAGCTAAAATCGGGCAGTGTGACCTTTAGTGCCCCACGTGTCAAGAGCGGGGGCCGTGCTCTTTTCTCTTTGGGGGAGCATAGGAGTAACTCCACTGGCTTCGGTTAGTGCAGCTTTACCCCAGTGTAACTAGAGCCAAGTGCAATCCAGAGCGTGGGGGCGAGATTTAAACAGAGACGATTTCTTGGCGACAGGAATGTCTGCCATCAAAAAGGACGTGATGTTCTTCACAAACTGTCCACGAGAGACCCACCAAAATTCAGCCACCTCTGGGGTGGAGGGCAGCAGAGATAGGGGACATTTTGGCCGAGTACAGCAAAGCAAACCCCTATGGTTATGAAAGTTCCTTGAGATCTTTAATGCCCACAAAGACAAACAAGACTTTAGACCGCCCGTGGACCTGCTTGATATTCTTTATGACCTTTACTCTCCCTCCCCTTTCACCCACTGGGGCCAGTGGCCAGCCCCAAAATCATGGGTACCTCCGATCTCCTTGGATCCATCCCACTTCCTGTCCCTCTGACTCACAGGACAATGAAACAGTCCCAGATTTGTGCTGGATATCACAATGCTGTCAGCACTAATCACTCCAGAGGGAACAAGCTAGTACATGCAGTGCTCAGTGGGTGCCTGGCATTTAAAGCAAAGCTCCCGATACCACCACCGCTCAGGGTCACAATCCCATTCGGCAGGGAGAGAATTAAGAACCACCATTGTCATGATCCCACTCCACAGCACCTCTGCACAGGGCTGGAGATCCCTAGATGTCTGGCGATCCCTTGTCCTAGCATGGGGAAAGCAGCCCTAGTAACCACGGCTGGACAGTGCTTCGCTCTGAAGTTCCCAGTAAGAACTCCATAGCTACAGCTGCCACCACCCATTGTCCCATCAGACCATAGGCGCCGACTCCGTGGGAGCTCCAGGGCTGGAGCACCCACGGGGAAAAATCAGTGGGTGCTCTGCACCCATCAGCAGCCAAGCTCTCCCCTCCCACCCCCACCCCCACCCCACCTCCTCTTCCGCCTCCTCCCCTGAGCGATCCGCACCCTCGCTCCTCTGCCTACCTCCCAGCGCTTCCCGCCTGGCCGACGCCAAACAGCTGTTTGGCGGCATGCTTGGAAGGAGGAGGAGGAGAGGGAACGTAGCGCGCTCAGGGGAGGAGGTGGGGCCAGGGCGGGGTTTTGGGGAAGGGGTTGGAATGGGGTAGGGCAGGGGCGGAGCTGGGGCAGGGCCTGGGGCAGAGAGGGGTCGAGCACCCACCGGTGGCAGCAAAAGTCAGCACCTATGCATCAGACAGTCCAAGCCACTTTGATCATGAGAAACGTCGCTTGAGCTCTTTTCCCTGAACACATGATCCTTGAAAGGCCGTTCAAGCTCTACGGGGTAATTATCCTGTGTCCTCTGACAGCACCCGTCATGCGAAGCTCTCAAGCCACGGTACAACAAATGAAGGCTCGGGGTCTCGGAGGTAGCATGGTTATCCACCGCATAGACTGGCGAGCCGAGGCGCAGAGACATGAAAACACATGACGCTAAGGCCATAAAGCGATTCAATGGCAAAGGCCAGGAACAGAACTCAGAATTCTCATTTCCCAGTGCTCTGCTCTAGCCACCGGACAATAATGCCTGGGATTGCAACAGCCCCTACCCCAAGTCTCCACTAGACACCGAATCTAGGGCCTTCAGCACCTGAGGCCCAGCCCTCCGGAGCTAAAGGAGTATCTCCATTAGCCAGCAGCAGTAGAAGGCTGTTAGGACACTGAGCAAGTGCGCTACGCAATGTGCGTAAATCACTAACATACTTTCATTCATTCACCTAGTATAATGCTAATGGGCAAACGCTACGAAAGCTGCTTTGAAAAGTCGATGCAATATATGCATCCATCTCTCCCTGTGGCCTGGCAGCCCTGAGAAGGAAGGGATTGGTGGCCTGTTTCCAGTGAAGTAATTCATCTGAGGCCAGCTCCTGAGAGGATTTGACCTCATGAAGGAGGGGCACGGCGGTACTGCACTGGTGCAAATGAGATATTGTTTCCACAACAACTTTCACAGTGTTTAGCCACTGGGTTGCCATATGCAAAGTGGGCTGCCAGACGACTGGCTGAATTACCTCAATCAGGGTCCTACCTCTGCAAAAAGACCTTTTCCCATTGCAATCAAAATGGGAAACTTCAAACAAAAAAAGCCTGAAGAAGTCTCCCATGAGCTTTCCCTCACGTTTTTCTGGCAAACAGCATCTTAGCCCTCTCACCTTTCATTTTTTCTATTTAGGACAGGATTCAATCCCCTTCTTTTCCCTTGCTCAAGGAGAATCACAAACACGATTTTTAAAAAAAGTATTAATTAAAAGGTTTACAATTCCTGACCAAGAATGTGTACATGGTAGATAGACGGGGGCCAGATCCCCAGCTGGTGTAAATTGACCTTGCCCCACCAAAGTCAATGCCGCTGTGTTGATTTAAACCTGCAGGGCCCAAGAACTGCACACGCGTTTACACCAAGCTGGTGAAGTCCGTCCATCTTCTACTTCCCCCGCCAGGGCTGTGTTCAGGGCTCAGCACCTCCCTTTCGCTTGCTGATGAGATCACAAACGTCTACAGCTTCCTCTGTGGTTTTAAGAGTGAAGGGAGCTGGCAGGTTTGGGAGCGGAGATGCAGCTCCAGGAACTCAAGACAAGAGGAAAGCCTCAGTGCTACCTTTACTATCTCTGGATATAGAAAACAGGGGGCTGGATGGGGGAAATGAGGCTACACACGTTACAAGTCAACAGCCCCAAACCAGCTCATCCTTGCTCTTACCGGGTCTGATCCAAAGCACTTGGAAGTCAATAGGAGCCTCTCCACTGACTTCCGATCAGACCCATGGTTCCCATGGTGTTATTAGAAGCCCTTAAGGGGGGGGAAGGACGGGCACGTGCACGCACATATATCCTTGTAGTGTATCGGGTAGACAAACCCCTCACCCGCATGCTCACAACGCTCTGGAACAGCCGCCTTCATACAGTATCAGCAAGGTCTGAACCTGGGACATTCACCACCACAGCACAGACCTCCATCACTTGAGCTACAGGAATAGTCCCTTTAGCCAGCAGCAGTAGTAAGCTGTCATCACCTACGGGACCAGTGGTAGAGGGAGAAGTGACACACACCTTCCCAGAGTGTTGTGCCATTGTCCCCTCATGAATGCAAACACATGCATAGTCTTGTGCTCCTCCCTCCCTGCTCCCAGGGACACCAGAACCTTTGCACACACCTTACATGCATGAGCACACACTCTCTTGCACATCCACCTCCTTGCATGCACAGCCATGCTTTCTCCCCTGCTGGGAAACTCCGCTGTTCTCTGCTCAGAGCCAGCATCATTACTCATCAGACTTCTTCAGTGGTCAGCATTTTTCAACAAGAGCGAGCTCTGGTTTCCTTCTGGCTTGTCCCTCGTTACCCAAAGCAGCCAGATGGCCGCAAACGAGCCTGGCTTCCAAACGTTTATGCCCTGATGCTAACAAGGGAAGAACAGGAGGGCTGGGGTTCCATCCAAGGGCTGGCAAACAGGGCGCATCAAATTAAGCCAGAATGAAATTTAAACCGGTCTCCACACACTGCTCTCTCTCTCTGTCTATGAATGGTTCATGTTGTAATAAGAGGAGTGGAGGAGATACATGGGAGGGTTGGGAAGAGACTGATTTTTACCCCATACCCCATCACAGACATTGGTCAGGGCTATAAAGGTTATACCCCATCTCAAGACCAAGGCCAGTACCCACCGCTTCCCAGCACTCCAGTTATGTACTGTGACAAAGCTCTGTCCTTGCCTCCGTGGCTCCCGCGTTCCCTGGCGGATTTCACTAGCCTCAGATATTCATTGTGACCCTCCACGTAACCCTTCTCTCTCTAGAAAGAAGGGTCATCATAAGCCAGCTAGGGAGGTGAGGAGAAGTTATCCTTCCTTGTACAGTCTCTGTTGTCTCCCAGTCTCAGTGATTAATCAGGGGGCAAAGGGTGTGTGGGGGGGAACCCGGGCCCACCCTCTACTCCGGGCTCCAGCCCAGGAACCATAATAGTATCAGCTATGGTAGCTGACCTTTTAGAAACATGACATGTACAATTCCCTGGGCTACTTCCCCCACAGCAGCCCTCACTTCCTCAAGCTCCACTTCACCTTTACCTCAGGGCCTCCTTCCTTGTGCCTGATATGGTGTGTACTACTCAGCCTCTCCAACAGCGCAGCTTCCTCCCACAGCTCCTGACGTGCACCCCCACCTGACTAACTGGGAGGCTTTTAACTAGTTTCAGCCAGCCCCTGATTGGCTTCAGGTGTCCCAATCAACCTAGCCTTCTCCCTGCCTTCTGGAAAGTTCTTAGCTGGCCCCAGGTGTCTTACCTGACCTGGAGCAGCTGCCATTTCACTTATCCTGGTATCAGGGATTTGTTTAGCCTAGAGCTAATATATCCATCTCCCACTACTTTTCCATAGTACATCTGGCCTTGCCACGTCACAGTACATAAATGTACCCTGGTGTGTGTCACTCGCCTTGTACTGCATCGGGCTATGGGAGTAGGGACCGGTGTTAAAACTGGGGTTCTTAATATCCAAATAACCAAATGCAGTTTGCACAACGTTCCACAATTGCTCAGTTTCCCAGGGGCCTCCCCTTCCTGGGGCCATGCCCTCCTTCCCCACTGTGTCCCCTCTAACCTCTTGGGCAGAGCGCCTGAGCCGGGATAGGGCACGGCCTGCAAGGAACAGGGTGCTGAGGTGCGAAGCCTGAGTTAAACCCAGAAACCAGTATTGGATGCGGGGTCGGGGGGGAGACACGGGGACGGCACTCCGCATAGAACGAATACTAAACTTTTTTATGCTGCTGCCGCCAACTCCCCCTGCGCTCGTTGCCCCAGAAGGCATCGCCCTGCAGGCGAGAACCCTCGAACAGCGGGGGCCCCGCAGGCTGGCTCAATGCCCTGCTGCTTCCCAGGGGCGGTGACGTGCCAACACGGGTGCACCCGCAGCAAACCCCGGGCCAGCATCAGGCTGTTCGGGAGCGGACAGAGAGAAACCCAAGGCAGCCGCCTGGCTATGCTGGAAGTCCCCGCCGCGGCAGAGTGTGGAGAGAGAGAAGAGCCAGGCAGCACGTGGTGCTAGTGAAAACCCTGCAGATTCAAGCCCTGTCTAGCTACAGACCATGCACGATTGGAACCGATGCCTGGGAGGGGGAGGACACGTGACCTTTCTCAACCAGCTAGGTCATCCCCGAGGCCCCTTCAGTCAGTATTTCTGTGGTTAACTCTCCCTGCCCCGTAACAGTGATAGCACTGGCCTAGGACTTTCAGCTCCTGAGCTGGGCTTTCCTCTGGGCGCTGAGTGAGCTATGGGCTGTATGGCTCGGTGGGGCTCGCTCTCTCCTCTTCATTTGTTGCCCTTCGTGACCCTCCCTCCCCTGGGCCCGGAGCCAGCACAGGCAGGGATGCCGGGAGAGCACTTCAGCTTATGCTCTCACCTGTTCGAACCTGGCTACCCACGTCAGCACCAATCAAAGGCCGATGAGTCTGGGTAACGCAGGTCGGGTGAGAGGATCACAAGGGGCCCTTGGAACCCCAGCCAGCCCTGCAGATCCAACACACCAAGGAAGGGGCCACAGAACAAAGGGCCCAGCCGGGCCGGGGTCAGATTTCATGAATGGGCCTGCAAATGGCTTTCCCTAACTTTTGCTCAGGCAGGTAGATGTAAGGTGACAGCAGGTCCAGCCGGAAGTGAGAAGAGGCGACCCAGACAAACACTGCTACTTAGGAACTGGGCCTGCTCCTCCTGCCGCTGACATCAGTGTAAATCCGGAGCAGCTCTGCTGAGGTCAGAAGATACACGCCGGTAGAAGAGCAGAACCAGAGAGAGGAGAATCAGGGCTAAGCAAGAGCCAGACTCTCCGCTGGTGTGAATCAGCAAAGACCCACTGACACCAGAGCAAAAGGAGAAGAGCCAGAGACTCCCCGAAATCCACTAGGGATGTTGCTATTGATTTAACATGGAAGGAGCTCGGATACTACCATGATGGGCAGCCGCGTAGAACCGGAAGACGGACGGTCAGACAGACCGATTCACACCAGCTGGGCACCTGGCTTGTTGCATTGCGCGAGGGGAGGTACAGACCTTGGCATGACATTGTGCCTTCCTGGCCGGCGAGAACACTGACATGCCCAGACTGTGACGAGGTGCTGGGGCATGAATGTGTCCTGCACCCGCCCCAGCCGGGGGAAGATGCCACCCCAGGAGTCCTTGCCCAGATCCCACCCAGAGGTTAGGAAAAGACAAAGGAATGAGCACAGGCCCCTGCTAGGATTATGATGCCTGAAACATTCTCTCTCTCCCCCGTCCCTCTCTTCTTGGTTACTTTGGAGAGCGCGCGTTTCTTCATTTCATTTGGTTTCCAAAAATCAAGTCTACCCTTCCAAATACTTCCTGCCTAGGCCAGGCTCCAAGCTAAATACGATGTCGAGCAGGGCTGCTGGCAGGAAAGGGCCGTAGCGTCGTCTCCTGCGATTTTTTTGATCGGCGCGGACGCAGCGTGTAGAAGAAACAACATTCCAGATCCCCGGCCCGAGGAGGGTTTCAGGCCACAGGCTACGGAGAAAGGATGCTGCCAGCCCCAGCACAAATCCAAACCAGCTCCGAGCGGAGGAGAGGCAGCGACACCGACGGACCAGGCTCGTTAATGCTGGAGCTGGGTGCAAACAAGCACACGGGAGAGTCACGTCAGGTCAGGCGGACACTGGCTGCTGGTAGAGCCATCAGGATTTTCCCCGCGTGGTCCTGCCTTTGCTGGTGCGATCTCACCCGGACCAGGAGGGGCCCACAGAACAGCGCCGGGGAGGCTTCGAAGCCCCCAGCACAGGTCTAACAGTCCCGCTCCACCGGGGGCCCAGCGAGGCGCTTTTGAAAATCCCACTCCTTGGCATCTTGAAACGCTACCCGGGGCCTGCACGCTGCCACTCTGGCGAGCTGGCCTCATGGCCGTCTGACAGTCCCATGCGGAGACCAGTCCATGCTGCCACAAGCCACGAACTCCACCCTTCCCTGCTGGTCCTGCTGAACGTGCCCAAAACATCCTTAGTCTGGTCCCCTCGTTATGCTCCCTGCGCCTGCCCGTTCCAGCTGGGATCCAGGGCAGAGGAACGAGATGCTGCACAGGAAAGGCCACTGCGGCAGCATTTCCAAAGAGAGCCAGGAATCCCAGAGGAAAAGCCTTTTCCTGGGAGATTTCTAGTCCAATATCCAGACCTAACAGTCTGAGCTTACGCTCAGAGATGCTGGGGAAATGTTGCACATCAACACAATACACTTCACATGCTGCACAGATTCCTGGGTGTTTAGCTGCAAGGACCCTCCAGATTTTTGTCCATCACTGTTTAGGACCAGAGGGTGATGGAGAGTCGTACATTAGCTAAGGGGTGGGGGCCGAGGGAGGGAGAGAGGGAGGGAGGGGTGGGTGTGGGACATGGAAAAGAGAGAGATTAACTCCTACCAGGCACGAGATGCACAATTCCCCAGCTGGCTCAGGGAGGTTGCTATCGGCAGGAAGCTCACAGGGTTGGTACTTCCCTTGCAGGACAGAAATCGTACTATTGACTCAGTAGGGGAAGGTGAAATCACCCCGTTCACACGCACAGGGCCCAGGACACGACAGCACCGCGGCCGGCGGGGGACCCCGCCCCGGGAAACGCCCGCCTCGCTCCCACGGCCCGAACGGAGGCCGACGCGCTCTTCAGGGAGAACATTCCACTTGCTGCTCGGCGATCGGGAGGGAGGCCTAGGACCAACGTCCTGCAGCCTGTTGCCCACGGGACCCAGGGGCGACAGGAATTCTACGGCGGGCAGACGCCTCGGGAGCATCTCAGCCCAGTGGTGGAGACGCAGGCGGTGACTCGCCCCACTCTGGGTGTCAGGGAGGCAGGAGAGACACATCGGCCCAGTGCTAATGCTGAGGGCAGCTCATGGTGGAAACCATAGAAGGGAAAGCCCTGGTCAGGCTGTGGAGCCTGTTCCCCCCAGCAAAGCAGGTGATTCCTCACAGCCTGGCTTCCCATGTTTGGCTGGTCCAGTTTTAAACGCCCCCAGCGATGGAGCGTCTGTCACGGCCCTTGGGCCGGCTGCCTCCCAGCCTAGCAGTCAAGCGCTTTGTGGTGCTGGGGTGGAACGTGCTCTCCCGGCACGCTCAGATCCGCCGCGAGCCGGCATTACACACGAGGTTAGAGCTTCCTCTGGTTAATTACGACCCCAAGCAATGCCCCAGCTCACGCCTCTCGGCATGCACTGCAGCCACCCCCAAGGAAAGCGCCCAGGCACCCTCGCGATTTAGGTGCTCATCGGACCCCCATCGGGGCCTTATCCTCCCTACTGCTCTGATACTCGCTAGTGGAAATCAGCACTTGAGCTTTTGACCAGAGGCCCAGTGCAGGGAGTAACTGGCTCACCGTCCCCGTCTCCAGCTAGGGAAAGGCTGACGCTCAGATCACCCGGTATCTCCACGCGGCAAAAGCCGTGAATGGCTCGCCGGCCCGAGGGAGCTGGATGCCAGCTAGCATGGGCAGCAGCAGCAAAGCCAGAGCGGGCTAGCGAGCCGAGTACGTACTCGGGGCCTGGGCCAGGGCAGAGCTACCCACCCGGAAACCTGAGCTGTGCTGCTTTGACTGCTCCTATGCCCACGCCAGCTGGATTCCTGCCAGGGTGAGACTCCAGACCCCTGGATTCCTAGGCCCGTGGTCTCTAACCACTGGACCACAATTTTTCATGACATCCCTCTCCCCATGCCTAAGGTTATGTCTTACTCTCCTCTTATTCCAGCTTCCCTCCCCACGTGGGCTACTTCTGCTGCCACAGTGCGTCCCTTGCCCTCTTCCCAGGCCAAGATACCACCGAGCATCAGCGAATGTCATGCTTCAGGGCGCAGGCTGATGGCCTGCGGGGTCAGGAAGGAATGCCTCCCTCGGTCCACCCTGCTCCAGTAGAGCAACCAATTGTATTTGACAGGGGAACAGTGTGCCCTCCATTGAAGCCATAGGTACTGGCCACTGCTGTAGGTGGGATCCTGGACCCGGGCAGGTGGATGGAGGGTCTGGACCAGGTTGGCGGTAAGAGGGAGGCTAGATGGACGAACGGTCAGTATGGAAGGCAGTTGGATACTACATTAGGGCTCAGGATGGGGCAGAGAGATAACAAGAATCCTTGGCCCAGGGCCAGCCCAGTTCATGCACCAAGAGGCGGCAGGCCGGCAGGCCGAGCCTGGTTCGTGCGCCAGGCAGTGGGATATGGAACCAGATGGCCCAATTCACCACAGCAGTTCTTACTGCTTCTCTGCTCCCTTCACGACTCCCCTCCTGCTCACCAGACACTGCTCCCCAACATCCTTCTCTCGGGGCTTCTCTAACCCCAGACTCCTCTCCCTGGGCATCTTTCACAGCTTGATCCAACGGGAGCTTTGCCCCTTTGCTGTTGCATTTAGGAGGGAAGCTGAAAACGCTCTCTCTGGCCTGAACTTTCACTGGTTTCACTCCCTGCCAGGGCACAGCCCATCTGCAAACAAATCCCTGTCCCAGCGGGGCCCCCGGCACCGCTGACCCCCCTGCCCGCCAGCGAGAGCCCCAGGAGCCTGGCAGCCTCCAGCCGCAGAAACCAAAACAGTCTGGCGGGCTCTCCTCCACCGAGCTCCATGCAGAGTCCAAAGAGCTCAGCTTCCATCAGCAGGCAACTCGTCAGGATCGCTCCGCACCAGTTACTCAGCCAGCACAGGGTCAGAGGGGGGACAGGGAACGGAGTCACTGGGATGCTCACAGGGCCAGGAATTTCCACAGACCGGCGGGGGAAGCCAGCTCTGCATGGGAGGAAGAGGGGGCATGTGGTTACAGAACTGACTGGGACTCCAGAGACCTCAGTTCAAGTCCCTGCTCTGCTGCAGAGCGGTCCCTGTGCCCCTTTGGCAAGTCACTTAGCCTCATCTGTGCCTCAGTTCCCCCAGCAGTGCAATAGGGTTACCAGCACTGCCCTGCCCCACTGGAAGGCTAACTTCACTGATATGAGCAGGGCCCACAGACACTACAGTGCTGGGTGCACCACGGAGATCAAGAGGTTAACGGTTTCACAGCTTTTTTGAATTCCAAAATGGCAGGAGGAAGGAAATCAATCAAAGCAGATGAGTTCTGAGAGACCCTACAATAACAAACCACGGTGCTCAGCCCCACCCCTGCGAGCAAGCCTGTAAAAACAAACCAGTGTGGACGGATGAACAACCCTGCAGGAACAACGGACGGCACACAGCCTAGCCCCCACAAACCCCCTGAGAAGAACCAACAGGCCAGCCCTGGCGCGCCCCCCGACAATACCAAAGCAACCCGCAGCTTAGGAACTGCTGTGTTCTGGCTGTGAGTCACTGAGAAACCCCGGTGAGCCAGCAGCGGCTCACTCTCCCAGCTCTCGCAAGTCGCCCCGTCTACAGGGCGAGTGCAGCTTGCCTGAGAGCAGGCACGTGCCCACGTGTCTGAGCGGGGGCGTATGGGAATGCCCAGCCCCCTGGCAGCGTGCGTCGTCGTCCACGCTCAGCGCATAACATGCCACTGAATCCGGCTCACGCCGGCTTCCCGCTGTGCGAATGACTGCACCGGGGCAGGGCAATGACGCCTCCGGCATGCGTTTGCACCAGCACTGCAGGGAGGGAGCGTGCCAGGCGAGAGGCACGTTCCGGGCTGGCAGGAGACTGGGCAGGGGAAAGAGGGAGGGAGCCGATGGGCAGGTGAACCAGGGAGCGGACAGTCAACACCGTTGGTGGCTGAGCGGCGACACAAGGGCGTGACAATCTACGAGACAGGGTCATGCTTGGGGCAACACTGAGAGGATTTCTTGCACAGCCAGGTGGTCCATGCAGACACCCCCACCCCGGACACCTGCTGCACACATCCAGGGCCAACCCTGCAGCTAGAGTCCTGCAGAGCCCCCCCGTGTCCCAAGGTGGATACTTACTGGTTCCTTTCCAGTGCCAGGATGAGCTCCCTGCCCTCAGCAGTCACGGCCACATCCCCCCTGGCGGGTGCTGGCACCTGTGGAAGGAGAGCAAGGGAGGAATGGGGTCACAAGGGAAAGCCGGGGAGACAGGGCAAACTGCTGCACAGCTCTGCCTCCGTTGCCAGCTCCCCCCAGGCCAGGAGATCTGCAGGGTGGGGAATCTGGGAACGGGCCATGCCCAGCTCCCCCGTGTAAGAAACCCTCCTGATGCAGCCAATGAACAGATCCGCCCCGCACCTGGGCAGCCGGGTCTAGAACCCTGCTCCAGCTGCTGCAAGAAGGCAGGCCCTGCCCACCCGAGCTAACAGAGATCTCCCCTAGGCGGAGCGTTGGCACCAGCAGTAGCCTCTCGGCGGGTATCCCAAGAGAGGGATGTGACCTCATACGCTGCCCTCTAACGTGGGTTCCTCCCAGAGCAGATCTGGTCGCCGGGGTCCCTAGAGAGTGGCATGGCCTCTCCTGGGAAGCGGTGGAGGCTCTGTTGCCGGGAGCGTTAAGAGCACTGGAGAAGGGATGGGGTCTCAGCCCAGGGGGCACGACCAAGTGTCAGGGGGTCACGACCGCCGCCCGTTTTTATCGGTTGGCACGTGGGCAGACGGTGTGGAAAGGCCATCCTGCATTCCCAGGTGATGGGCTGGCTGGCTGACTTCACAGGCCCTCCCCCCATGCTGCTGAACCCCCAGGCTGTGCTGGCCCTGTTCTTGTGTTCGGCAGCTCACGCTGTCCGACTGCCTGCACACTCTGCCTCTGCTGGGTCCTCCCCACCCCCGGGTCCAGCTTCCGGACGGGCAGCATGCCAGGGCCTCCAGAAAACAAGGGAAAGGCTGAGATACCCTCCCCGTGCCTCCGTCTCGGTGACGCTGCTTCTCACCCCAGCCCAGACGCCGAACTCGTCCTTAACGCAGCTCTGCCTCCGTAACGCTGCCAGGATCTGGGCTCTGGCTCCCCTGAAATCCCCGCTTGGGTCCTCACCGCTTCCCACCTGGACACCTGCAACCCCCACCCCAAGGTCGCTCTCCAGCCCCTCCTCTGTCAGGCCAGGGCAGCCTGTTCTCCGGCTCCCGGTCGCCGTGACCACTGCCTCTGTCACCGACGCTGGGCTCCTCCCCCAGCCCAGATCCAGCTCAACCACCCCCCTTAATGGATTTGCCTCACCCACCGGAGGAAAACGAGAGACAAAGAACATCTGAGATGTGGATGCATGACCACTCTCTGCAGAGACACGCATGCATGCAAGAATGAATTGGAAACATCCCAGAGAATACACAAAGGGACGAGACGGGATCCCCGCCCCAGATCGGAAATGGGACATCTCTTCCCCAGGGACAAAAATAGTTCCTAGTGTTTGCTCTGCAGTAACACCAACCACGATCCAGGCCCAGCTGTGCTAGGAAGGGACCGTCCTTGCCCCAAAGAACTGAACTGAAAGCGGCCAGGGTTATTACCCCGCCAGGCAGATGGGGACCTGAGGCAGAGATACTAGGGGCCTGTCCAAGAACGCACAGGGAGTCTGTTGCAGAGCAGTGAATTGACCCCTGCCTCTAAAAGTCACAGTCCAACTCCCTAACCACTAGGCCAGCCTTCCTCCCTGAAAACTGAATTCCAGCCCTGAGTAGAATGTCTCCTGTCCCCAGGAGCTAAGACCCCCATCTTGGGGTGGGATAAGACATCACAGCTACAAGAACCCAGCCAGCACCCCCAGACCAGCAACGCCTTGGGGCTGGCTCCATTCCAACCCACGCTGGCAAGCGACTGTCAGCCCACAGGGTAAGAACCCAGGGGACCGTGGCAATTTGGACGAGCAAGAGAGGAATCCAAGTGGCAAGCTCATGCCAGCGGAGGCTCCCTGCAGCCAGCATGGGAGCCAGCATCTCTGCTCCCTGGGCCCTACTACAGCCGGAGAGCAAGGAGGACAACCTCCCTTCCCCCCTCCACAAAGAGCTCTTCCTCTCAACCCATAGCTCTTGCTTTTATCTACCTCCAAGCCCTGCCACTTCCCTCCTCCCCCTTCTTCTCCCCACCAGCTCAGCCTCCCGCACCTTGAGGCTCGATTCTGCATTGAATCAGCCCCCCGGCGCTTTGCACTGGAGTAAACAGCTGCATGAGACAATGGAGAACTGGGCCCTTGCTGTTCATTTCCTCCCCATCCTCTGCACCCTGACAGCTACCTCCAGCTGGTTTGCCAGCTGTCCAGGCAGGGCCCAGCGTCCCTGTCTCCGCAGGCTGGGATCCGAGCGGTGCAGTCGGGTGACTGCAGGGTTTGTCATGCCAGCGCAGGGGAATCAATAGAAATGTCAGCTTCCGGGCACTGCCTAACACACGGCTGGTAAAAATACTGGGTGCAAGGGGAGGAAATGATTGACTCAGCTTCCCCAGGACGCTACAGGCTTCTGGGCCGGGCCCGCAGTCCAGGGCCTTGTCTGGCACAGATCCCATCGGAGCCAAGCCTGCTTCACACCAGGGTGGCCCATCTCCACAGGGGCTTGGCACCAGGGTACAAATCCTTGACTTAAGAGCAGCTCTGCCTGGCTAGCAGCAGCCCTTCCCCCCACAGACCGATGCTCTGTGGGCTGGGGCCACTGGCTAAAACCAAAACTCTCTCTCTGACTTGTGTCCAGGACCCCACCCCGTGGGATCAATACTTCAACATAGCGTCTTGGACTCCAACTGGAGCAGTGCCTGGGATTTCAAGCTGCCCATACGGCTCCCACATCTTGCTAGAACCAGCAATTCCTGCCTATACACCAAGGCCCCAGGATCCCAGTGCTGCAGGAAAGTGGCCAGACAATAAGATTCAGCTCATCAGCTGGAAAAGCAGCCCAACGCAGAGGATCTGACCCAGAACCGGGGCAGGAACAAAGAGCTTGCATTCGCCCAGGGTGCCCCTGCGTTGTGCATTTGTCTGATGATTGGCCAGCGCTCTGCCAAGTGGAGTTGATCACAGAACAGATCTGAACGAAATATCAGTGCAGACACCATCTTCAGGTGCTGAAGTGACTCCAAAACTCCCACCACCTGTGCTGGGGCAGAGGCACCGGGGAGCCCTGTTGGGGGCTCCCAAATTCTATCTCAGCTCTAAAGCACTCATCTTCCTGGTGACAGCGAGTAACAGAGAGGAGTGCAGCATTTCTCCAGGCCTCTTCTACGCTGCCAGAGGGGAGCCGGGAACTGGCCCCTGGCATAGGGTGACCACCTTTTCAAAAGGCAAAAGCAGGATGCATACCCCGCCCCCGCGTTGGCCCCACCCTTGACTCCTCCTCTTCCCCTGAGGCCCCTCCCTCTACTCCATCTCTTACCCGAGGCCCCGCCCCCCCAAAACCAGAGTCGGGCCAGGGTAAAAGCCGCCCAGGGAGCCCAGGCCACTGTCGAGGTCCATACCCTCCATCTGCCCTGGGTGGGGTGGGAGCAGGGTGCCTGAAAACAGCCCCCAGCCCACGTCCCTGCCCCCCAGGGCAGGCGGAGGGTCTGGGGCTCCCCACAGCAGCCTGGGCTCCCTGGGCAGCTCTTACCACTTCCCGGCTCTGGCTTCCAGGTTGGCGGTGAGGCCTCGGGGGAAGAGGAGGAGCAGGGGTGGGGCCTCATGGCAAGGGGGGGCTAAGGTCCAGGTGGTCATCCTACCTGGTCACCAAGTGCATCTAACAGGGGATTACATCAGCCCAAGCTGTGCTGTGTGTACACAAGGGCCGGAAGGCTGGATCCTTTCTCTCTCTCTGGGCGTGTGTCTCAATCTCTGTTTATGTCTCTCCCTGATGTTACTGACTTGGTTTATGTCTCTCTTGCAATCTGCCCCTCCTCTCCACTTCTCCCCACAGACAACGGTTTAACATTTCCCTTCAGTAAACAAGGCCCTCGCAAGCCAAACGACACATTGAGTCAGGCTCCGGTTTCCCAGCACGACTGTTGTCATTCCAGAGCCATGTGCTTAAAGGCAGAGCAGAAGGAGAGCCCCCGGGGGGGCTGTCAGACTCCCCGAGCCAGAACACCCTTCCAGGGCTCATTGCAAGGGCTTGGTGCTTTGCCATTCCGTAGATACATGGATTAACGTGACCATCCTGATCATCTGGTGCGACCTCCCTCACAAGCCAGGCCTGAGAAAGGCACCCAGTGATCCCAGCCCGGAGGGTTCCCAGCCAGCTGCTTCATGGGAAGGAGTTTCTGGAGTTTGCAAAGGTAACAAAGCTTTTGGCCCACCTCAGTCTCCATGGCTCATTCCATCTCTGGCCTCTGTTGAGACTGTTCCCGAGTAGCAGAGCTCACTGGAGCACCTGTGCACGAGGAACTCAGCTACAGCCCACCACCTATTGACGGGCGGCCACTTCCAGATTCCTCCACTCTTTGTTTCTTTTGGGAGAACTGCCTGTTGGTGAAGAATCACAGAAGTGTAGCACTGGAAGGGACCTCAAGAGGTCATCTAGTCCAGTCCCCTGCACTCAAGGCAAGACTAAGTATTTTCTAGACCATCCCTGACAGGTGTTTGTCTAACTTGCCCTTAAAAATCTCCAATGATGGAGATTCCACAACTTCCCGAGGCAATTTAGTCCAGTGCTTAACCACCCTGACAGTTAGGAAGTTTTTCCTAACGTCCAACCTAAACCACCCTTGCTGCAATTTAAGCCCATTGCTTCTTGTCCTATCCTCAGAGGTTAAGAACAACAATTTTTCTCCCTCCTCCTTGTAACAACCTTTTATGTACTGGAAAACGGTTATCATGTCCCCCCTCAGTCTTCTCTTCTCCAGATTAAACAAACCCAATTTTTTCAATCTTCCCTCATAGGTCATGTTTTCTAGATCTTTAATCACTTTTATTACTCTTCTCTGGACTTTCTCCAATTTGTCCACATCCTTCCTGAAATGTGGCACCCAGAACTGGACACAATACTCCCGTTGAGGCCTTATTAGCGCAGAGTAGAGCGGAAGAATTACTTCTCGTGTCTTGCTTACAACACTCCTGCTAATACATCCCGAATGACGTTCACTTTTTTTGCAACAGCGTTACACTGTTGACTCATATTTAGCTTGTGATCCACTATGACCCCCAGATCCCTTTCTGCAGGACTCCTTCCTAGGCTGTCTAAAGAACATTTGCAATGAAGCCCTGGGTGCCAAGCATCGTGATGGGGGCTTTAGAGATCTACATAGCTTCCGTCCCCGTAGAACGGCCGCTGCTCAGAGCTGGCTGCCGGACCGGACTGCATGTGCTGGGACTGCAGCGACACTTGGTTTGGGGAGGCTCTTGCGGAGATTAAGACTTAGACAAGCAAATATGGCTCTCCCTCGGCACCGTGTATCCGTCCGAGAATCGCCCTATTGGCACGGGGCCGTTCCCACCCCTGCTTTGCTCATAACGGGTCCCACCTTACGCTCAAATCGCACGCCAGGATGGACTTTGCCTGTACAAGGAAGAATCAGCCGTCAGGGCTTCGCCTCCCCATCTCTTTGATCGCCACGGACGCTGGTTAAAACTCAGGAGGCAAGACGAGCCAGAGGAACTGCCGTGTCTTCACCCCAATTCAAAGGCCCACGCACGTCCAGTGGCAACCTTCCCCCTCTTTAATCAGCCAGCACTTCCCGATCAAAGACAGCCCCAGCTCCCAGGATAAAGCATACCCCCAGCCTGGCATTTGGGGAAGCCCAAGTCCCAGCACTTGGCTCTGGGCAGCCCACAGGTGCTGCTCTGGAGCCTGAGACTTCAGACTCTGACTCAGGAACCTGCGAAGCCCTGCTTGCCCAAGGCAGCTCCACGAGGCCCGCTGTGGTGGCGGCTACGAGGCCACAGCGTACAGGCCTTCATCATGAGCCCCCGGGACTGGCCGTGGGTTCAAATCCAGACCAGCAATGACTAGCTCTTTGGTGGCCTGGGAGGTGAAAAAGCCACGCCCACAAGTGGGGCTAATTATGGGCAGCCCCTACAGGGAAGTAACGGAGTGACCTGGCCGTGGTCTCTATGCCAGGGCAAGGAAGGGGGTGTTGCCACATCAGAGGGCTCCAGGCTGCCAGACCAGCAATGCTAAACGTGTAGGCCACACACCCAAGAGGCAGCAGTGGGATCCGCAGGCTCCATCTCCCTAGCAAGGCTGGAGTTTGTTCCTTATTTTGCAACTTTTGGTGTCGCCTGCAGGGCTCCAGGCCAACTGGGCAGAGGCAGGGCTCTCCTCAAGGAAGGCGCAAATCTGCACGGAGTAGCCCAATCCAGAGACAAAACACTCAGGGAAGAAGATATGGAGGTTCAGGCACTCCAGGGACTGGGATTCATCAGGAGAAATTTGGGCCCCCAAGTACAATTTGGGGGCGGGGGGGGGGGTTAACCTGGTACAATTATCCCCTTTCTTTTCCTCAAGGCCTAAGTGGTTTAGGAGCCTCATGCACTCTGTGTGGCTCAAAAGCTTGTCTCTTTCATCACCAGAAGTTAGTCCAATAAGAGAGATGCCCTCTCCTGCCTCGTCTCACTGCGAGTCAGAGGCACTCAGGCTGCCAAGGGGGAACTTCCAAAGGCACAAACGGCCAGTGGGTGCCAGACTCCACCTGAACGCCAGGGGCAGTTGGGTGCCCAGCTGCCATTTGTACCTCTGAAAAACCTCTCCCCCAAGTGCCGGAATTCCCTGTGAAAATGAGGCGGCCAAGGTATTTAGGTGCCGAACCTCCACAGAACTCAGGAGCCATTGAGGATCTGGGCCCCCATGCTAAGCACTTGTGAAAATGGTGCCCCCGGCTTCTCCCCGCCTCCGTTGCCGTCCGCACAGTGGGGATCCCAGCACTGCCCTGTCTCACAGGGGAGCCGGCAGAAGAAATAAATTAAAGACAGAGGGGCTTAGCCCCTATACACATCTATGCCAGACTCACTGCCGCATGGTGGCAGCGTGGGGCAGGGGACATGGGGAGCGTTGAAACTGCCAGGTGTGATATCGCACCAGCCCCACTTCCGCCACCAGAAGATCTTCCCAGCTCCAAAAAAGGAGACCAGAGCACAGGAAAAAAAAAAATCCACGATTTCCCTGGCAGTCCCTTAGTCATTCCCAAAACATGGCCACTCAGCTCCCCGCGCCAGCCAGGCGCAGCGCTGCGGTGATTTCACAGGGGGAGGGAGGCAGGGAAGCAGAGGGTCTCTCCCTGGGCGATGCTGGGAATGGGCTGTATTTTTAGAACATGATCTTATACAAACAGCGCTGCCTTGGCCAAACATGGTCTGTGCGTTCTTCTGTTCAATTCCCTTCTATCCCCCAGTTGGGTCCCAGTTTTTCCCCCCATTCTTCCTGCCTCCCTCCTTCTCAAATCCCCCTCTGCTTTCCCCTTCCCCAGCGCCCTCTTGGTCTCTTCCTCTGTGGAGTTTCGCTCCTTCAAATTCCCCAGCAATTACATTGTGTGTTTGCATAAGCGCATTGTTGGCAGGATGCTCTTGTCAAACTGAATTCTTAAAGGGCCATGCTCACAAAGCTGCTGCTCCCCTTCCTAAAAACGCCACCCCCCCCACACACACACACACCCCCACACTAGACTCAAAGCCCTTGGCAGAGAAGGTGATTAAGGCCTGGAACTAGCATGCTGGTGCTGCCAGAGTTCCCCACTCTGGGCCTCAGTTTCCCCTTCTGTGCCTTGGGGCTCGGATGAGAAGGGCCGAGGGTCACTCACAAAGGAAGATTACTGTCTCCTCTGGCCACGCACAGGGAACCGCTCTCCGCCTGCTCCGTCCATCTAGTCACGTGGGGCTTGAGTCTGCTCCAGTGAAACCAACAGAAGAGCTCCCATTACCCTCAGTGGAGCAGGACTGGGCCCTTATCTGCTGCACGCCACAGCCAGCCAGCCCCGACTGTCCAACGGCCTTCACAGGGCTTCCCCAAATCCTTGCTGAATAGAGATATTGGGAAAGAATAGGGGGGGGTCAGCAGGGAACCCTCCAACACTGGGGTGGCCCCTTTAAAGCCAGCTGCCCCTGCACTTCTGGTGTGGAGTGAGGAGAGGACCCAGGCAGGCCCCGGGGGGGCCATATAGACTTGCAGGTCCCTGAGGGAGACGACTGAGCTTCAAGCCAAGCAGATGTCGACTCCCCCCCAGGGTGTTTAGTTCACCCGGGAGATGGGTTATCACAAGATGCCCGTGGAAACGAAGGGGGCAGGACTGAGCATCGGTGGAGGTGGCAGCAGGGCCTGTCCCCGTGTCGCAGGGCCGGCTGGCGACGGCTCCTGGGTGGCCAGCATGGCCTAGCAGAGAGAAGGGAGTGGCGGGCTGTACCTGCAGCCCCAGAGCCCGACAACCCGGCGCACCGGCTTACCTACGGGACATAGAACCAGCACCTGCCTTTAAGCAACCAGCCGAGGTCACCTCCCCGCATCTGGTCGGGCTGAGTCAGACACAGGAAGCGGCCTGCCCCCCGCAACAGCCCGGGGCTGCAGCTCAGAGTCCTCGCCCAATTCTCAGCTCCTGCACCTGGCACAGGCCGGGGGGCAGGGGGAGCAAAGGTGGCTTTAAGCCCCACTCCCCCTGGAGGCAGAGAAATAGCCCAAGTGCCCTGCACATCAGCCAGCCACCCCCACTCCTAGCACACCCCCGACACTGGGGGCCTGGCTGGTGGAGAGCCAGGGGGCGGCTGTGTCTGGGGTCTAATTGCCACCCCCTTCATGGTGCCAGAGTGTAACAGGCCACAGACCCTCCCCCAGCAGCAGACAGAACCAGTCTCCCCTGCTAGGTCTCTAGTCCTGGGGCTTCTCCAACAGGGGTCAAAGCTCGGAGACCGAGGGAGCTCTAAGACTCCCATCCAGAATGGGCATAACCGCGCCATACTGGGAATTCCTCGCTGAACTGGGCGCATGCCCTGGAGCATGAGGATTGACAGCCCGTATCTCAGCTAGTGGCAGGTCGATGCTCCTCTGCTCCATGGCAAAGCCCTTCGCCTCCTTGCAGCAGTGAGCCCCACCCGCCAGCTGTCATCTGCCGCAAGACACTTCCCAGCCATCCAGCCCGGGGGGCTTAAGCAGACGCTGGCGTTTCCACCACTGTCGGGGCTAGAAGCAAACTGGGGAATCCTCTCTCCCCGTGGCGCCTGCAGAGAGGGCAGGCAAGGGGTCTAGTTTGGGGGCACTCTCTGCACAAGACTCCAGCTCCAGGCTCCAACAGCACATCCAAAATCCATCAGTGGCGGCCAAGTTAACAGCAGCTGAGGAAGGAGCCGCGGTGTCGGAGACCCAGCCCCGGCGGGTGAAATTCAAGAGTATTTTTCTTTTTCAATCTGCTGATGAGAAAAACCGCAGAGCTGTTGATGGAGGAGCCAAGACCAAAGCCTTTTGTTTTCCTTTGGAGGGGAAATGATCTTTGGTTCTCCACAGCCCGCGGCCTCGCCCAGGCCACCTGCACCCTCGCTGCATGGCTCATGACGCCAAACCCAAGAGCAACCGTCGACCCTGCCCAGAGGCACCAGCTCAGGCAGTGCCAAAGCACCAGTGAAATCAGCGGCTGCCGGGTGCCTTAACCTAGGCACCGAGGCTGCCATGGGCGCGATGGAGAAATCAACACCCTTCTGCCCACATGGAGGGTACATGGAAGCGTTAACGCATGGCAAGATGGGTGGGTCTAGCTCCTGGGACCCCTCTGCGGCCTGGAACTCAGAGAGAGATCAAGGCAAGCTCCGCAGAGACAATCTTGCTGGTTGCACGCTGGAATTCTCAGCTGGAACGTCACTTGGCTGAGAGAGATCGTTGTATGGTTCCCCATGACATGGGCCCACCTCCCCACCCAGAAAGGACAGTCCAGCGATTGGGGCACTAGTCCAGGAGACCCACACTCAATTCCCTGCTCGACCGCAGGCCCACGATCCCACAGGCAGCAAGTCATTAAGGCCCTGATCCTCCAAGTCATGGAGGTATTTCATTGATTTCAATGCAAGTTAGGAGCCTAAATACCTCGGATGATCTGGGTGTTATCCTCCACGTACCATGGGGACAATGGCACTGCCCTACATCACAAGGGCCGTGGGGAGGGTAAATACCTTAAGAATTGGGAGGTGCTCAGATACTGCGGCGCTGTGGGGGGGGGCCATGTAAGTACCTAGATCTAAGACAGAAGCAGGACAAAACTCCGGCGTCTGATTGTGCATTGCCCTGTGCCTAGAACAGGCATTGACACCAGCACAGAGCGAGTGCGAAGTGGGAATAAACCCTTTCCCAGTCAGAATGGCAGCACGTCCGGCCCGCTGCGTGCCAGCTTTCGAAGCAGTGCCGGGCGCAGGGCAGACGGGGCTCAGCAGCCTGTACCAAGCGAACCCACCCATGGAAGATCTGGAAGAGGCTACCGATAAAATCCACCAGCCTCAGATGGGCTGACATGCAATTGACGTCCTCCCTTACGCAATGTTTCTGGATGTTGTCTCATTGCGTTGACAGGTGTCTTGGCTGGTGCAGCATTCGGCCCGAGGGGCCAGAAGAGAGCAGGGCTGCTGGGATAGAGGAGGGCCGATCCTGCTGTTGTGTTTGGGGGAAAGAGCCCAGCACCTTTTAAAATGACTCAGAACCAACAATGAGTCCTTCAAGGCAGAGCCATCTCTTACTAAGGGGTTGTCCGGCACCCCACAGAATGAGGCCTGATTCTGATCAGGGCCTCTGGGTGGTGCTGGAGTACACATAACAGGAAAGAGGGTGTCGATCGAAGGGGATCTAACAGTCTAGAATGATGTGATTTATACCCTCCCTCCAACAGGATAACTTTCACCACCTTAGATTTCTCCTCTGGGTTTTTGGCCCCCAAAGTTCAAATGAACTAGGACTTGGCTCTAAAATCCAGTTCAGGCCACAGGTCTTCGTGACCTTTAACCCTTCTAGAGGGCTTTCCTATTCAAAGAACTTTAGAGGCACTAACTAATCCTCCCCACCCCTACTTCAGGAAGAGATTCTCTCTCCATATTGTATAGATGGGGAAACTGAGGCTGAGTACCTAGAGCCACGGGCAAGATCCCAGCCACTTCTAGCTTCGTCAGCCTAACGACTGTGCGATGATTCAGAACGAAGCCGGGTCTGGTTTGCTGTGAGACATTCACCCACGCTGACCCAGCACCCAGCTCTGCCTATGCTGTTAGTACTAGGGCGCAGGCCAGGACGGTCACACAGGCTGCTCTCGCTTTATACTGTCAACAAGAGGAGATCCAGGCTGGTTCCTGCAAAACCACAAAGCCTGGGATACCACTGTCATCAGGAGTAGCACCCAGAGGCCCCAGCTGAGATCGGGGCCCCACAGCAAGAGAGTCCCTGCCCCACAGAGCTTACCGTCTGCACAGTCAAAGGGTGGGAGGGAAACTGAGGCATAGAGAGAGGAAAGGACTTGCCCAAGGCCCACAGCACAGCAGTAGCTAAGCAGGGAACTGAACCAAGGTCTAAGCTAAGCAGGGAACTGAACCAAGTCCCAGCCCAGTGCCTCATCTACAGGGCCCCGCTGCCTCTTAGCTCCTCCCTCAGCCTGTTCTGCCACTCACATGCAGCCCACACCTGCCCCAAGATGCAGAGTCACTGCCCCACGCTCCTCCTGCCAGGACTCTGGCTGCCCCAGCCTGCCGCGCTCTCCCCCGAGTCACGGTGGGAGCACAGAGCACTCATGGGTCTAGGGAGAGGGTGGTGGCTGACACAGAGGTATCTGATCAGAGCCACCGGGACGGCCAGTCCCAGAGCCCACCCTCCGGCAATGCACGGCCCCTCTCCCCGTGTCACCCCCACAGCAGAGGGGTGGCAGCTGGCAAGAGCAGCCAGTGGGCTAGCCAGCTCTGTGATGCACGCAGAGCAAGGGGGAGAGAAAGGAAACAGGATACAAGAGACGTCCGCCCTGCTGTCTGTGGGGGCGAGACCACAGCGAACACGAGGCCACCCGCATAACTGCTCCAGGGCGGGGCCCCCAACAAAACGGTGGCAGGGTTAATGCTTCTCCCTGCCTCTACTCTCCCCAACCCCCAGGATCCTGCACAAGCTGTTACATGGGGTACAGAGCAAACCCTCCTGGCCTTGGGCAGATCCCGTCCCTGTGCTCCTAGGATGGAGCTTAAGGCCAGAGCGGAGCGCTGTGATCATCTGGCCTGACCTCCCTGCACAGCACAGGCCACGGCCCTCCCCTGAATTAATTCCCAAGGCCACTCGCTCTGGCTGAACGAGAGTGGATCTTCCGGCCTAGATCATCCGATCCCCAGCAATGGGGGATCACCACAAGCCTCGGCAAGCTGGTCCAAGGCGGGGTTGGCTCCTCTGGTCTGAGCTCCTGTGCGTGCCAGGCCGTTAAACGTCACCCAGACACCCCTGGATTGAGCCCAGTGAGGCTAGTTAGCCCAAAGCATTTCAGTCCTAGGAGACTGGTGCTGCAAGCCACGGGGAGAGACCAGGGGAGACGGAGGCCCCACCAGTGCCACGGCAGGGAATTGATGAGGTGAGCTGTGACCAGATGATCCACCCCAAGGTCCCCGGGAAGAAATCCCTTCCCAGCCCCACATCTGGCCACCAGCGTGACCCTGACCACATGAGCAACACACAGCAGCCAGCATCTAATAAGCGGATTCTCTGTCCCACCTCAGAGCAGTGGGTCCACCGGTTCTGGTGCCCTGTCTCCAGCCGAGCTAATCTCGGATGCTTCAGAAGCCCCTGAGGCTGGAGATGTGTTGTCTCCCCCGTCATCCTATCGGATCATTTGTGCATCGGGGGGGAAAAAAAACTGTTCCTTCCTGACCCCTTCAGGTGACCAGCTGAAGATGGAGATTTGGTTAACAGTGTTAATGCAGAATTGCAATTGTCAAGATGAGCAGGTTGAGGACAGGCAGGCGACCTGTTCTCCCCATGGCCCAGGAAGGAAGGGGACGAACATGGGGATTCACAGATTGACAGACGGGACCACCCTGACCATCCAGTCCGACACCCCTCTTCCCGCACGCACACAGGCTGTGGAGCTGCCCCCAGAAACCGATCTTAACGACTCCAAGCCATGGTGAGTCCCCCACCCGCCAGGGAAGCTGTTCCAATGTCTAATCACCCTCGCTGCTAGGAAACTACATCTTATTTCAAGGTTAAAATTTGGGTGTCCTCACCTTCCAGCCATTGGATCTTGTTATGCCTTGATCAGCCCCCGCAACAGATATCTTTGCCATGCACACAGGTCTATACGCAGTGACCAAGTCCACCTTCACCTCGAGAAGCTGAATAGGTCAAGTCCCTTACGCATCACATGCTTGTTTGCCAGCCCCTGCATCATTTTCATGGCCCTCCTTTGAACTCTCTGCTGTGTTCCCACAGCCTTCTTGATGCATGGGAACCAGATCAGGACCCAGCATCCCCGTGGCAGTCTTGTCAATACAGCTTGTAGAGGCAAGATCACTTCCCTACTCCTCTGGGATGTGGCCCTGTTTACACACCCAAAGATGATGTTAGCCCTTTTGGCCGCAGCATTGTGCGGAGAGCTCACGTGGAGGCGATTACCTGCAGCGACCCCAAGTCCTTCTCTCAATCCTTGCTGTCTACGACGGAGTCTCCCATCCTGTAGGGATAACCTGCATTCTGGGTTCCCAGATGTGTACATTTAGCACAGTGGTTGCTGGCACCCCGCTTACGGCACAATCTGCATTGCTTGGCAGCAGTGGCCTGTCCTCTTCATTATTCACCACCACTCCCGCAGTCTGCATCTCCTCGGCAAACCTGATCAGTGATGGGTCTCTCTCTCCTTCCAGGTCATCAATACAGGTGTTAAATAGCATAGGGCCAAGAACTGGGGTGCTCAGAGCTAGCGGGTGCTGTGCAACACAGTGGGTACCCCGCAGCTCACCCAGGCAACTGGACCTATACTCTCCTGGCTGCCAAATGGAGCCAGGCTGGCACTGACTGCCCGAGCAGCCGCTCACAGTGCCAGCCTGCGGGGTGGGGCCATGCCGGCTCCAAAGGGGTCCTTCATAAAACAGGTGGGTTCTGACCATTCAGGTGGCCTCATTGAGTCTAAGCAGGCTGTTTGATTGGCGGGGTGGGGAGGGGGCGTGGGGGATAGGACAGCATACGCAGAGCCCTGTCCTTGGTGTAAGCAGGGGGTTGCCTCGAAACAACTGCCATTCACCACCAAGATCCCACGGTGATGGGCACAGTACTAAAGTCCACTTCAGATCTAGCGCCTGGAAATTCTGATCCCCTGAGATCGCCAAGAATGCAGATCTGCCGTCCCCCACCCCCAGCCCCAGTCTGGTTCCCATAATCCACCCCCCTGCCTCCACACACCCTTCCTGTCCCTCCCCGCCAGGACAGCCGCCTTCTTGTCTTGAGCTGCCCGGAGTCACTTGAGGCAGAACAGATGCCAGGAAATGAACGGGGGTCTCGCCCCTCCCTCCTTGTAATCCCGCTGGTAAGTGATGTTTTAACATTGCCGCTGATGCCCTGTGCAAAGCCAGGGCCCCAGTCTGCGCTTGTACACACACATCCCCCGCCCCCGATTCAGATTCGGTCTCTCCCAGCATCTTGTGAGTGAATTCCAGGCAGAGGAATGTAAGTAGCAATATAAATAAACTTCCCGGTTATCCCGCATTCCCCGCCTTGACTGCCCTCTGGCCTATATATAGACCTGGGCCCTCTCCCCCTCGTTGCTGTAACTCACTGGGAATGGAGCAATCCCTTCCTAGGAATGGACCACAGGAGCCATAGCAACCCCGTGGGCTAAGGTGGGAGGGCGCCTGGTGCTGATCCCCCTTGCTACAGGCAGGGCGAGGAGCCGGTCATGGAACGCAGCTGCTGGATGAAGGCGTCTCACCATGGAATTCAATAGCCACTAACAAGCTCAGTGTTCCAGCCCGGTGCTATCACCCCAAGGCCTCAGAGTGCTTTACGAGACATCAATCAGGCCTCACAGCCTCGCCAGGGAGGTGAGTCAGTAACATTGCCCCCATTTTACAGGGGGGGGAAACTGAGGCACGTGGAGGGGACATGAGACAATTGACCCCTGTACCAGGGAGCCGGGGGGGGGGGGAAGGGGAGAAACCAAGATGATGAGCACAAGAGTATACCAAGCAGCTGAGAGGCCAGCTGTTTGAGAAGAGTGGCAGCACCCGAGATCCAGGATCCATGCCCTGACAGGACCAGGGAAGGTCACAGAGCAACATCACGCAAAACACGTTTTTTTTAATAAAGGAAAGAATTGGTGACTGCAAAGGCAGCCTTGCAAATGAAGGCTGCACCTGCCACGCAAGCAGCACGTGCCAGCCAGCTGGGGCTGCCCCAGGCACTGCTCGGCACTGTGTCCACCTCTCCAAGGTCACCTGAACCATCGTGGTCTTTAAGGGTCTCCCCGTGTGTCCCGGCCGAACGCCAATCAAAAGTTACATTCCATCCTCCTGAGTCCGCCTGGGGTTGCATTCAAAGATGTCACCTCCCCCTTCCCACCTACAGACCACCACGTAGCCACTACAGAACAGATCCCATGTGCCACTCACCCAACAGCTGCATGCTACTGATCCCCGCACACAGGGTCTCTAGTGCTTTGGGATCCTTCGGGATGAAAGGCCCTACATTAAGGAGGCTATTTACACAATTGCGGCCTCACCCAGCCCCTCCAGGCTACGTGCACATCCGTCTGAAACCCAAGGCCTCCTCCTCACAACTGCTCCTTGTATGGCAGGAGCAGCGGGCAGCTTAGCCACAAAGGTTCTAGTAACACAACAGAAGCAATCTTACTGAGACAACTGATGCTTTCTAGGGGTTTTCCCACCAGAGAGACAACTGCATGAGAGCCAGATCTTCATTACCACTTGCCTGCTGGAACAGGATAGAAGTCTTTTCCCCCTGCCACTGCAAAATCCACAGACAGCCAGGAGTCTGCTACTCTGCCCCTTACCCAGCCTCTCGTGTTTGAGGTGTCCGTCTCCTCAGAGTAGCCCTTTTCCGCAAAGAGCAGCAGCAGCAGCCTGAACTATACAGAAATCTCGTCAGTTTCCTGGCTGAACAGCAGCTGTGAAAACTGACCCAATAATCTGGTGGAGCTCTATTCCAGATCCAAACTCATAGCTGGTACCTACTGCCAGCAGGAAATTCACATCCTAAATAAAAACTGGCCTTGGCCAAAGCTCTGAGCAGCAGCCGAGGCGCTGGGGCTGCCGATCTGTAGGGGCAGGAGGACAGCCTTACACTGCACCATGGGAAGAAGGTTATTTCCGCAACCTACAGGGCCAAAAGATCTCTTCAAAAAAATATATCTCACAGCTCAGATTGTGCAGATATTGACTTCTTAGCCCCACACATGGACACTGGGGAAGGAGAGCTGCCCACTCACAATACAAGAGCATGTTGCTCAAACCCTGGCTTAACCCTTCATGTCCCAGGACACTCAGGGTGGAGGGGGAAACCAAGAAACACGCACGCTTTGAATCTCACCCACCTTTTCGGCCACGCTGACTGCTCGCCTGCTGCGTCCTCTCAGAAGCCAGTGAGGGGTGACCAGTTCTCCGTGCGGTGGCAGCCCTGCAAGCGAAAACGTCACGGTGAACAGGTGCAGAGAACACAGGCAGGGGTTCTCCCTTCCCCGCAAGAGAACAAAATCAAGAGAGAGGAACATTTCTCATTCATGTGCTGACGGTAGGACTCCCCTCCAATTGCACTGGCAGAATGTGGCTGAGGAATCCAGCCTGGCAAAGCCCTTTGAGAACTCTCTCATCTATTTCAGGCTCTTATATGACAATTAGGGTGACCAGACAGCAAGTGTGAAAAATCGAGACGGGGGGGGGAAGGAGGAGGTAATTGGAGCCTATATAAGAAAAAGCCCCAAATATCGGGACTGTCCATATAAAATCAGGACATCTGGTCACCCTAGTGATAACACAGGCCCTAATGTCGGAGTGTCTCACAATATTTAATGGGTCCTGGTGGTTTCTCCATCCCTGGCAATTTTAAAATCAAGGCTGGGTGTTTTTCTAAAAGATCTGCTCTGCTTCAAACAGGAATTACTTCGGTAAGGGTCTCTAGCGGGTATTATTCGGGAGGTCACATTAAATGATCACAGTGGTCCCTTCTGGCCTTGGGACCCACAAATGTGTGTATTTATTCCCCCTGTGAAATAGGGAAGTGCTATTCTATAGATTACAGGAACTGAGGCACATAGAGACTAAAGTGACTTGCCTGAGGTCACATGGGAAAAATATCGTGAAAAAGGGGATTGAACGCAGGTCCTCCAATTCCCAAGCTATCATTCTAGCCACTGGCCCATCCTTCCTCTCAGGCAGAGCACTCCCCCACCCCCCAAGAAGTGCTACCTGAATGTAACAATCAGTACATTATAATAATCTGGTGGAGCTCTGTGCCGGATCCAAACTCACAGCTTGTACCTAGTGCCAGCACAAAGCCTGAGTCCTGAACACAAACGTATTGCTGGTGAAAGATGCCAGACTGCCCCTGGAGACCACAATGCTCTAGTGAAATCACCCAGCAGGCACAGCACTGGCAGCAGCAGGGAACGCACGCTGACCCCGCTGCATCAGTTTGCTATCCTGGGGCCACATCCAGAGGCCAGAGGGGAGAGCACTCACCATGACCCAGTGCAATCCTTGGCTTCTATACACCAGCAAGGAATTTGGCCCTTGGAATGAGTCTCTCCACTTCATTTCACACCGGTCACCAAACAGCCAAAAGTAACAACTTTCACTGATTTCCAACCTGTATTAGAGCCTGCAGCCTAGCAGTGAAAGGACCTGCAACCCATCACCACTTCCTCTGACCCATCCCAACTCCCCAAGACAAGGCAATGCGTGTAGCCCCCCTACCCGATTAGAGACATGTAAGTACCCCAAGTTTTCATAAAAATTCCACTGCATTTGACTGCAGAATAGCGACTGATGACTCAATTTTAAACACAAACAAATCTGTTGTTGCTGAAGAAACACGTGAAACTTGCAGAACAGCACAAGATCTTGCAAAACCTCAAGTGATGGGCACACTGTACAAATGAACACACTTTCAGTCAAAGATTGGATTTAGTCACAGCCCAAATGGGAGGGTTTAGGATCCGAACAGCAGGGCTCCTTACTTCAGGGTCCCACCTACTTCTTTCAGTTCCTCAGTGCGAATATCTGAAAGCAGACTGGGCTGGGGGAGATGTGAAGGGTGGAGTATTTGAAAACCAGGGTTTGGTCTAAAACCAGCTAAAGATTTGGTCAGAAACTACATACACATTAAAACCAAGGCTACAATAACAAGATTATCGAAAGCGTAGCTGTGTCAATGTTGCACAGACTCACAGTTTATTAGGCCATCTTGCCCGCCCTCCCCCATCATACAGACCACAGAACTTCCCTGAGTGAACTCCTGTTTGAACTAGAGCAGATCTTTTAGCGAAACATCCAATCTTGATTGCCAGCGGTGGAGAATCCACCCCGAACCCTTGGTAAATTGTTCTGATGGTTAGTTATCCACACTGTTAAAAATCTGCACCTTATTTCTAGTCTGAATTGGCTGGAAGCTGAAGCCAGACCAACGGATCTTGCTCGATCGTTGTCTCTGTTGCTGCAGGAAGGGACTACACTACAGGCGTTACAATGGCACAGCTATGATGCCCTACCTATGCCACCATCGTGCCATAGTGTAGTCGCTTCCTACAGCGACAGAAGGGGTTTTTCCTGTCGCTGTAGGTAATCCACTCCACCCCCCCCCCGAGCATTATTCCATCAACCTAGCCACGCCTACACTGGATTTAGATCAGAATGGCTACGGCACTCAGGGTATGAATTTTTCACACCCCCAAACGCCATACCTATGTTGACTGAACTTTTAAGTGTAAGCCAGGACCTAGACTGAAGAGCCCTGAAGTCTTGTTCTGTAACATGAATATGACACTGGGTGGGTCTGAGATTTTTTTGTTTTCTCAAACGGCAGCTTAATAGATTGCATGAAGAGCTAAAATAAGGCGGCAAATTTATGAGCAGCTTTCGTGGGAGAATCTCAGCATTTTTACAAACACTAATTAAGCCTCAAGCCTCTGGAGGTAAATGACTCTCTCTATTTCCCAGGCAGAGAAACTGAGGCACAGAGCGGTGAAGTGATTTATCCTCAAATTACAAAAGGAGATGCTGCCAGAGCTCGAATTAGAACTACAGGCCAGCATCCCAACCCCTAGGAATCATTTCCCTTTGTGGTTTTCTAAGGTCTCATTACAGGATACCCAAAAAGGGAAGGAAGGGGAAAAGCAGAACTAACTGTTTCTATACTGCTCCTGCCCTTGCTCAGGATTCCTGTCACAACTGGGGGCAATCTGTGGCTTCAGATTTTTGATGGAGGCAGAAATAATCATTACACTGAAAAGGCCAAACAACAATGTAAAGAACGAACAAGTTCAATACCCAGGTTTGAAACCTCCAGCTGTTTAGGGAAGCTTCCAGGAACCTACAGAAAGGCTCTGAGGCCCAGATCCTCAAGGATATTTGATTGATTTCAAATTGATTACCTTTGAGGATCAGGGCCTTTCCATTCATCCAACTGAGCAGGGGTCCGAACCTTGCTGGATATGCTGCAAAGCCCACCTTTCTCCAGGGGTGTTTGGAGATAGGATGGGACACGGGGAGTTGTTTATAGTGATTACTTGGGGGGCCTGTGGTCATATCATAATGGCTGTTCCTTATTATGCTAGGATCCTAGCTGTGCTGAAAACTGTCCTTGCAGTGAATGGGAGGGGCTTAGACCCTGACATGGGACCTTGTTAAAATCTAAATCAAATAAACTACAATGGGACGTTTTATCCATCTCCCTGTTTTTCAGGGAATTACATACACGCCCCACCCTCTTCTGCAAACATGCTCTCCAGGAGCGCACCTTTCCTGCATTTGATAGAGCTGTCATTATTTATTTGCATTGGGGGAGCGCCTAGAATCTCCAGTCACAGAACAGGGCCCCCTGCGAGGTGCTGTACAAACACTTAAAGGCAGTCCCTGCCCCGCTCAAAGTAAGCTTTCTGCTCCCCCTTCACAGCTCCTGCCTGCCCCCAAACTTGATCAGTTATTTTTGCCAAGCCAGGATCCTGCCATGCACCCAGTTCTGAGGGTCCTTTTCACATGCAGCTGCTCAAAACCATGTGGTGTGTTTTCAGAAAGAAAACAAAAAATCCAAAGGATACAAAATTGTTTTTGTTTCATTTCAAGCAGAAAAATCTAATTTCATTTTTCTGGAGGGAACCCTCCCCCCATGCCAGAAATAGAGACAAACATTCTGGTTTGGTCAATAGCAGAAAACTTTCAAGGTAACAAAAATTTTCCCAGAAAACGTTCCTGTCCTTCCAAAAAGCTGGTTTTCATCTTAAAGAGGGTGCACAAGGAAACCTCGCTCCTGCCCCCTGGGAGTGGTGGCTGGGGTAGCTGTGGATTGAGTGAAGGCTGTGAGCCCCTCCACCGCAAGCTACTGATGGTCACTGGGGTGGGGACCCCGCAGGGGCACAAGGGGCCACTGGCTGCGATGTCCGACAGGGGCCCCCGATGGATGGTCCCCCGGAGCCGATGTCTGCAGGGTGAGGGCTCGCTAGCCCAGCCCAGGGCAGAGGGAAGTTGGCTGCGAGCAGCAAGCCGCCTCCTGATCCCCCAGCACGACCATATAGAGGCATGGAGCGGAGCCCGCCTGGCCTGGGGCCGCAAAGCGGGAGCCGCTCTGCTGGGGCAGCCGCCAGCCCGGCTGGGTTACCAGGAGGACGATACTGCAGGGGACCCCCGCTCCGGTCACATCGTCAGCCACAGTCCCCGCTCCTGCCCAGCTGTCTGCCGGCTCCAGTCAACCTACCGGGCTCGCCCATGTGCACCCGGGCGCATCCCCCTCCCCGCCAGCCAGACCCGGGAGGCTCACCCCTCGCCCGGGGGCAGCCCCCCCCAGCCACACCCAGGGGGCTGCACCCCCCTCCCTTCCCCGCCAGCCAGACCCGGGGGGGAGCTCACCCCTCGCCCGGGGGGCAGCCCCCCCCCAGCCTCGCCCGGGGGGCTGCACCCCCCTCCCTTCTCCGCCAGCCAGACCCGGGGGGCTCACCCCTCGCCGGGGGCAGCCCCCCCCCAGCCACACCCAGGGGGCTGCACCCCCCTCCCTTCCCCGCCAGCCAGACCCGGGGGGCTCACCCCTCACCCGGGGGGCAGCCCCCCCCAGCCACACCCAGGGGGCTGCACCCCCCTCCCTTCTCCGCCAGCCAGACCCGGGGGGCGGCTCACCCCTCGCCCGGGGGCAGCCCCCCTCAGCCACACCCGGGGGGGCTGCACCCCATGTGCACTCTCCTCCCGTCCCCGCCAGCCAGACCCGGGGGGCCCCTATGGGAACATCCCCCCCGGCGTGGCCCGGGCCCCTCTCCCAGGCCAGGGACCCCTTGGGGGCTCTGCCCCTGCGACCGCCCCGCTCTCCCTTACCTGGTGCCTCGGAGGCGGCCGCGGGGCCGGGGAGCAGGAGCAGCAGGAGGAAGAAACGCTCCGCAAGGGGCCCCGTGCGCGTCCTCCGGCAGCAGGGCGTGCGGGGACCGCCCGCCTCCATCCCCGCGGCGCGCTGCCCTCTGCCCGGCACGCCCGCTGCCCTGCCTCGGGTCTTATGCAGCGCTGCCTCCCCATGCCCCACCTCCTCGCCGGCAGCTGGGGCCGGTCCCGGGCGCCCCGCTGCAGCCTGGGGCTTGTAGGCGGCGGCGGGCCGCGGCACGGGCCGGGTCTAGTGCTTGGCCCGGCTGTGTAATGAGAACCAGACGCTGTGCTAAGCGCCCCCCTTGGCTGCGGCTACTCGGCCTGGTCTCTGCGATACAGGCAGGCTCAGAAGCCCAGGCCCCGAGGCCGGGCCAGGAACACAAAGGCCCCATCACGCACGTAGACACGCACACCCCCCTACCTACCCTACACTGTCCCCCGGACCCCGCACTTTTGTCTTGCTCCAAATGGCCCAGGTGCCATAGTGTTTGGCTGGGGCACAAAGCCAACAGCTGTGACTTTCTTTTGCTGCAAATTCCAACCTCCAAAAAAGGAAGAAATAAAAACAAAAGGGTTGGTCTCCTCTGGGGAGCTTCTGAAGCTAGGCCAGGAGAGATCCGAGAGGGTCTCCCTTTAGTCTCACTTTTCACACTAAAGGCGGGGGTCCGTTTCAGGCCGGCATAGGTTTAGAGGTGTAGATATATTGCTATAGATTTTCTCTCTACACCGGGGTGGGCAAACTACGGGAGCCTCCAGGCGCTCCAATCCAGCCCTCCAGCTCCTGCTGGGGAGTGGGGTCTGGGACTCGCCCTGCTTCCACACTCCAGCCAGGGAGTGGGGTCGGAAGCCGCTCCGCGTGCTTGTGCAGAGGCTCCCGGAAACAGCAGCATGTCCCCACTCTGGCTCCTATGCTTAGGGGCAGCCAGGGGGATCAGCACACAGCTCCTGCCCCAAGCGTCACCCCTGCAGCTCCCATTGGCCAGGAACTACGGCTAATGGGAGCTGCAAGGGCGGTACCTGCAGATGGGGCAGCCCCTAAACCGCCTGACCTTACCTCCACATAGGAGCCAGAGGGGGGACATGCCGCTGCTTCCAGGAGCTGCTTGACGCAAGTGCCACCCAGAGCCTGCACCCCTGACCCCCTCCCGCACCCCAACCACCTGCCCCAGCCCCCCAATACCCTGAACTCCACATTTCTGGCCCCACCCCAGAGCCCTCCCAGCCAGGAGCACCTTCCTACACCCCAAATGAGCCCTCCCCTCCCGCCCCAACCCAGAGCCCCCTCTTGCATCCTAAACTCCTCATTTCTGGCCCCACCCCAGAGCCCGCACCCCAACCCCAAATTTGTGAGCATTCATGGCCCACCATACAATTTCCATACCCAGATGTGGCCCTCGAGCCAAAAAGTTTGCCCACTCCTGCTCTACACACACAGTTCCCATTGTATACATAGTACTCCTTTTCCTGCCTTTGACTAGTTTACAGCTCTTCTCCAGGGTGGAACAAAAGCATGGATGGCTTGCAGCAACCATTCAAACTGGGTGCCTCTCGCTTTCCTTTCCAAATGTGCCTGCCAAAAAAAATACACATGAGTCTTGTTCATCGCCACAATTGACTTGACCGGTTTTGAAAGGTCACAGATATTCCTCCCTTGGGGGTCAGCTGATGTCAGGACTTTTCTCAGGATGAAGGGAATATATTTTTCTTTAGCTTCCTGGCCCCCCCACCCTCCTTTCTTGAAGTTAATGCCCCAGCTGGGTGTTAGCAGAGCAAGACGGAGCAATGTCCCCTACACATTGCTGAGATGTAAAAACAGAGAGATCCCCTGGCACTTTCAGAACGCTATTTTTTGTTTAAATCTGTGCTGTAGCAGAGGGCTGCATAGATTTATCTAAATCAGTACGCAAACCAGCCCTCAGAGTAAAGAAGAGTCTAAGGGAAGCAACGGCCTGCTCTAGAAAAGGTCATCCCCAATCCCCACCACATCCTGCTCTCTGAGGACCCTCTGGCCTCTTGACAGAAGGCGGAGAGTTTAAATCAACTGTTAAACCCAATCCTCATTTTTAAAGTGTTCCCAACCTTTACAAATAAAAACATGGTGAGGTACCCCATCACATTCAGAGAGAGGATACACAAGCAATATGTCAGCAACAGTGACCTCCTTCCTAGGAATCAATGTAACTACCTCCACACGTGCTGGAACTAGGGCTGCTGCCTCCCTCCCTGGCTTGAAATGGTTTCTATCATATACACCATTTACGGTTTGGTTCAATGGCTATCAGCACCCCCACTGTACAAATTGTTCCAGCACCCTTGCCTCCACAAAAGACAATATGCTCTAGAAGTTGGAGGAGGGGACGGGGAGCCAGGACTCCTGGGTTCCAGTCCTCAATCTGCTACTCACTAGGTGACCTTTGGAAATTCACTTCATCTCTGTGCTTCCATTTCCCCATCTATAAATTGGGTCTAATAATTCTGGAGGATTAAGAGACAGTCAATTTATTTGAGATTCTCATTTGATAAATGGGATGCCACTTAGCAGCACATAGCTGTCACAGTCATGTCAGGTATGGAACTCAGAATCCGCTACTCTAAAAAGCACAAGCCCCTATCACTTGAGCTAAAGGAAAATCTTCATTAGCACTTTACAGTATAGGGACCATAAAACAAAGCTGTGCAGTTCAAATCCTCTCCAATATGGGGCAGTGATGTGAATACACACACACTCACCACCCACCCCCACCAGTTCATTGGCTTAAAAGTTACCCTAAGTAATAAACCTGTGTAAACGTCATGGGAGTCTTCTCAGAACAAGACGGAAAATAGCTTCCCATCTCACATAATTAATTCCCGCACACAGGCATGGAAAATTCAATATAATGCTGCTATAAATCAGCAATAAGTCACTGTTTCAAACAGATGAGAAGGGTTTTCCCATTCCACCCACTGGAGAAACACACAATGTAACAATGACAGGAGGAGAGGAGGGAGAGAGAGAGAGAGAGTGTGTGTGTATACACACACACACACACACTCCTCCTGTCGTTGCATATATACACAAACACACATACAAGAAACGGCAGAGTCCATGGTCAAGATTGGTGTGGGGAGGCTACGCCTTACAAACTCAAGAGGTTCCCACTCAGCCAAGGGACTGGATGGCTCTGGGGACTCTTCATGAGGTGGAGTTTAGATAAATGAGGATCACAGGCCAGAGGTGGAGGGCGGGGGACCCAAGACTCACTGCAGGCATTTGCTGCGCTGCTGCAAAGCCTCTCTGACTTCCCACTCCAGTCTCCAGCAGCCTCTAGGAGAGGATCTCAAAGCCTCAGAAGCAGCCTGCACCCCGGAATTAACCACTTGGGAAGCGGCAAGTTTCCTAAGTGTGTTCATGCACATCGCCTGCCAAGCCACGGTGATACACCTGGCTACACCACTGCAATACCCACATGAGTTTCAGTTCTCTCTCATTCCTTGGCTTCCTCCTTAAGTGCCTCTACCATTCCTGCAACTTAACAGGCCCAATTTTCAGTTACTCTGCTCCAGCACTTGGGGCAGGGACAGCAAAGGGCAAAGATGGCTTTAGCTGTGTTTACACTGGGATAAAATACCCACGGCTGGCCCGGATCAGCTGAGTCAGGCTCGCGGGAGTCACGGGGCTCAGGTTAGAGGCTGAAAAAAAAAAAAACCAAATCTTCGTAGATTTTTTGGGACCTGGTGAGGGTGGAGGGTCCCAGAGCTAGGGCTCCAGCTCGAGCCCTATCATTTACACAGCAATTTTTAGCTCCGCAGCCTGAGCCAGCCGTGGCCAGGCCGTGGGTCGAATCTCGAGCTGTGCAGGGCACTGCCTGGCCCTGGTATATGTTAGGCCAGGGAAATCATCTATACCAAGGGCATTCTCAGGGGCCATTTCCACCTACTTTGAGACCCCTTTACAGTGCTGGGTTTACAATGGTGCCAGTAGCACCACGGAGCCGGGTCCATGCTCAGAAGGGGCCCCGGCCTGCTCTGCTTGCACTGTGCCCTGAAAACCTGCCAGCTTACTGGCTCCCCCACCTCCCTGCCCACTTGCTCCTCTCAGCCTGCCCACTAGCCAGCTGAGGGCTCCTTTACACCCCCTGGCCCTACTTGCCGGCTTCTCTCTGTCCCCTGGCCAGGCCCCAGTGCACCTCCGGTTCCGGGCAGTCTCTGCTTCCCACCACCTGCGAGGCCCTGCCTATTTCCCTGTAGCTGAGCCGCCTGAAACTGGTGCAGAAGCCTGGCCAGTCTCAGCCAGGTGGGGGGGCGGGCCTTGGCTGGGCCCCTCCAGGCAAGTGGGTCCTGAGAGATCCCGGCTGGGGCAGGCCCAGTGGCTGATTGTGCCACTCCTGAGGGGCCAGAGTGATTCTCTGCTCCAGGACCAGCCATGGCTGCACTGGTGGCTCAGCTTGGCAGACACAGTCGCTTCCTAGCAGGGCTGGTGAGTGCGGCCAGGAAGCAGGGCCTGGTGGAAGTGGGTCTCTGGAGAGTCTGGTGTGGGGGTGCTGGGCTGTGTGGGGGTGGGGAAGATCTGTGTGTGTGTTGGGGGACTAGGGAGTGGGGGTTCTGTGAAGGGTGCTGGGCAGTTGCGGTAGGGCTGTGAGCAGAGGTGGTGTTGTGCAGGGTACTGTGCATTTGTGGAGGAGGTCGGGGGGGGGGGCCCTCTGGCCATAGGGAATGGGAGGGGTGGGTGTTCCAGTGTTGGGCGGTGGTGGGGGGGCGGGGACAGCATGGGCCTACCCCTGATGGGAAGGGGCATGCTGGCAGCACATGGCCAGGCGGACCAGTTTGTAAATAGTGCCCTAGCACTGGGCTGGGCAGAGCAGGGCCACCCCATCCATGACAGGACCCTGGCCGGCCCCTCACTCTGGGGACCAATCTCCCTGCGCCATGCTCCATTGCTCCCAGGGGGGCCCACAACTATGTTTTGCACCAGGCCCGCAAAAGCCAGAGCAGCATAAAGGGCCTTTGTATAAATGAGAACCAAGCCCTCTACCTCCATGTCCCATTAACCTCTTGGCTTTAAGCACTGGGTGACACCAGTACTGATATAAACCTACAAAAACTACTGCCACCGAATACATTCTGCAGCGGGATCACGCTGCCAGGCAGCTATGGTGCAGATTCACATATCCATGCATGAGCCAACAGTAGCACATGGGCAGCGGAAAGAGGGATTATTAACAAATGTTGCACACAGAAAGGGGAAGCACTCCCTTGGCACTAATGCTTCTCCACAACAGACTCAGTGATGGACCTAACAACCTCCCAAGTCCTCCATGTCACTCACTCTCCACTTCTCTGCCGCTCTTTGTAATCACGCAGGAGGCGATTTTTAGGCAGGGATATTAGAAAGATACGCCTCACACCCCCACTTTGACACACGCTGCCACTTCCTTGGCCCTCAGCACATCTCCAGCACCACTTTGGTCCTTTAGCAGCTGGTTCTGCAAAGAATAAAGAGAAAAAGCTCTTATGTGGTACTAGGTGTAGGGTTTACTCAGGCACTTGCTACAATCCTTGGCTGAATATGCAGGCAGAAGTCACTGGCCATGGTGGAACAAGGGGAATTTTCTGGCAGGGGAAATCCACAAGCTCAGCAGATAGAGGGTCTGTCCACAAACAGTCCCCAGAATCTAAACTTTCAGTGATGTTATGTATCAAACCTTTCATCACCATGCTAATGCAGCCACAGTGACCTGCTGTAGTACTGGAATGGAAACTCTGGCCAGACATCCCAAGGCTGACTCTTCTACAAAAATCCCCAAGGGGACCGTCCAAAAAATGGCAATATAGAAATGACACTGTCTTATAGAACAGCTCTGTCCTCTGGGTGTATTCAGGGCCAGATCTGCTAACCTTGGGAACTCCAACAAAACATTACTGCTTTTGACCCGATAGCCCTGTAGGAGCCAACACAGCTACAGAGGAAGGAGCTGGATTCTGTTCCCTTTTTTGCATCATCAAAACATAGTCTATCAAGTTCCAAGCAGTTACATCGGTGCTAGCTGTGGAAAGTAATAGGGTTGCAGAGGTGTCACTTATAGCGTGATATGAACACAACAGGATTGTACACTGGTTCTTTCATTTCCCTCATCACTGTGGTATCTAGAACTATACTAATCAATATGACCAGCATTTCTCATGTGGCATTTGTTCCTTTTCCCCAAGGGCCTCACTTAGCCTTTTCATTTACCTGGTGATGTATGAGGAGAAAGGAAACCAGCTTGATTCTCAAATGCTGCATTAAGGAATTGCACTTTTCCAACTTACAGTGGCTCAGCAGAACCTGTTCAGCATGCTCACGCTGAGCACTCCCTACAACTCTGTGGGTCCCTATCCTACCGTCCGGGATGTGGGGAAGTAGCAGTCCACAACTGGAGAGGTGATTGCATGATTAGTTCTATATGAGGATTTTCCAGTGTGTATAATAGCACATGGCCTCAGCTCCTTACTGGACCCAACCGTTTCTTCCCTGAAATCCAGGGCCTGCTGCCTCCGTCCTGGTTTTCTCTTCCGTCTTTCACTACAGTAGTTCCAGCCAGCACTTTCCAACTAGCTGGTGTGGAAGGCCCCTTCCCAGTACGAGTTTTACTGTTGACTTCAGTGGGGCCAGTATTTAATCCACTGATCTTCTGCTCTATGCCCGCCAGGCACAGGTCTCTAAAGAGCATATATGCAGCATTGTGGCTGACGGGGTGTGTCGGGGGAACACACCGGTAGGAAAGCAGGCTGCAGGACAATTAGCCGCTGGAAAAAAAGGGATCATGGTTAAAAGGGCCTGGGATCTGGGGAGGATAAAAATTCTACTGTTTTCCTAGAATCTGAGATGCGGGAGGCAGCACTCCTCTTCCTCTTTGACAGTTCTCAGTCATGTAGTGAGATGGCTTGAACACAAAAAAAACCCAAAAGAGATTCTCTCCTAAGATTGCCCATTCATCAGAAGAGACTGACTCCTACCAACAATCTTAAAGCTCCTACAGACTATAACAGCATTACCTTGGAGGGAGGATAACGCGCTCCACATTGTAGAGGAGACAGGCCCTATCCCAAGGACTTTACAGTCTAATTCAGATTCAGAGGCCCTGATTCTCTTCTCACTCATACCATTCTTACGTTGGTACGACTCCATTGGCTTCAGTGTGTTACTCACAATATATACTACTGTAAAGGGATAATCTGGCTCAAAGAGTATAGACTAGGGGCCAAATCCTGAGGTCCTTCTTTACTCAGTTTTCACTAATCCCTTCCTCAGGCAAAACTGTCACTGACTTCAAAAGGGTTTTTTCCTTAGAAAGGCCTTTCAAAAGTTGAGTAAGCACCTCAGAATTTGACACCACAGGCTTAAGAGCCCCCATGTGATGGTGTTTCTAGAAGTGGTGGTAACTAGGAGAAGATCAGCCTTGGAGACTACATGGAGGAAATGAAGGAAAAGAAAGCTGTTTGGTACAGGAAAAGGGCACCCTTCCAAGCATAAGTGCCTTCCTATAAACCTGCTTCCCACCCCCAAACAATCATTTCCCCAACATGCACCACATGTAGTTTCCTATCACCTCTATTCCAGCCTTGTACATGCTTTATCCTCCAAAGGGGGATAAGACAGCAAATTTGAATTGGGTTTGCTAGGTATCTATGGCAGGGTGCCAGTTCCCATACTATCCCTTCAGCAAAGCATATGGTAGCAAATATACACTACGTGATAACAGTAAAAGCTCGAGGCTTCTCTCAGACTCTAGTGACAGGATTCTAAATCACAAGACAGTGCTTCCGCTCAGCAAACTGAGATAGGTGACTATGATACCCAGGGTCTCAGTGATGTTTAAACACATTCCCTCTCTGCACACTGGTAGTAGCAGTTGTGGCAAAACATAAGAACGGCCATACAGGGTCAGACCAATGGTTCATCTAGCCCAGTATCCTTTCTTCAGACAGTGGCCAGTGCCAAATGCTTTAGAAGGAATTAACAGAACAGGGCAATTATCAAGTGATCCATCCCCTGTCATCCAGTCCCAGCTTCTGGCATTCAGAGGCTTGGGACGCCCAAAGCATGGGGTTGCATCTCTGACCATCTTGGCTAATAGCCATTGATGGATCTATCCTCCAGGAACTTATCTAATTCTTTTTTGAACCCACTGGTTGACCGTGCGTTGTGTGAAGTACTTCCTTTCATTTATTTTAAAACTGCTGCCTATTAATTTCATCGGGTGGCCCCTTGTTCTTGTGTTATGGAAAGGGGTAAATAACACTTCCTTATTCACTTTCTCCACACTATTCATGATCTTCCCAAAAAAGCAGACAGCAAAGCATCTCAGACAAAATAAGAGATCGGAGAAATTGTGCACAGTCTCTGGGCCTCCACATAAATGCCTCTGCCTTCCACAGATGTCCAGAAATCTGTGGGAATTCCTCTCATAATGCCGCATGGCAGGGAGTTAGGAAAATCATGTCCCCTGCTGTTTTCACAGGCAATTACAATTTCCCTGAGGAAATGATCTGAAGGACACTGCACAGTGGGACTCATGGGGTTTCCTGGCCCTTCAGCGTTTTCCCCCTTAGCTGGGGACAAGACAGTCCATTAGTATTCATTGATTGTTCAGTGTACTTGGTTCTGTACAAAGCATGGGGGAGATATTATCTCTGCTCCAAGGATCGGAGAGGAGAGAGGCCAGGTGGATTGGGAGGAGGAAGGGAGTTCCAGGTGTAGGGGGCAGCACAGAAGAAAGTACAAAGAGCAGAAAGAAGGTGCATAAGAGAGGTGGGCCCAATAAAATCCTGAATTCAAACAGATCGGAGTGTTTGGAAAGTCTGGATCTGAACTTTGCAATTTGGGCCCGACTCTAAATTCCCCCTACTGCTCAAACCAAAGGAGTTGCTCCTCTACCTCACTGAGTAATTATTTTATCTACTAGAGTGCTTGCCTTTCCCATCAGGGTGCTGTACAAATCATTAAAATAAGAGTAATTATTTACCACGCAAATAAAACAAGATAGAAAAAAAGAGGAACATGGATCTCATAATTAAAACAAATTCTCGGGAAACGCATGTGTTTTGGAGGCTGGGAGTTGTGGGTTCCAATTCCCTATATGTGTTTACAAAATTGGAACAAGACTATTGTAAAGAACTACGAACCTCAGATGCTCTGCACCAAGCATGAGTTCCACCTTATTTGTGACAATATGGAACAGAATAGTGAAGTATGTGTTGAATACACCACTGCTCTCCATGAAGAAGCACGAAGAAAGATGGATGGTCTTGTTGTTAAAGCCACAGGATCGGGGAGACAAAAGACCTATATTCTAACTACAGACTTGCTGTGTGACTTACAAATCACTCGGACCCAATTTCCATAGGTGCTGAGAACTTGCAGTTTATGTTGACTTCAGGTGAAGTTCTCAGAACCTCTGTAAATCATGCCTTTACCCTCTCCACATCTCATTTTTTCATCTGGAAGAGAGAGATAATGTTCCTTTTTCTCCCTGCAGTATTGTAAATATTAAACAATGGTTAAGCGGCTCAAGTTCCTTGATGAATGATGCTGTAAAAGGACCAAGCATAAATTCCAGATGCAACACAAACTGTATTGTAGACTCCTTGAACATTAAGTAGTTCCACCAGCAGAATTGTTTTTCAGTTGTTCACCAGATTAGACCACCAATTATGGGGTTATGCCTGTTTGTTGCTAATGCTTCAAACCTGCAGCTCCAGAAGCTTCTGGAAGTCCAAGTGGCAATGTCAGCCATGATCATTTAAGAACCAGACTGTGAGTGTTTCTTTCAGAAAGAGATCATGTCTAAGTCATCCATTTCTTTACAGGTGGTGCAACATGTAGCTAGCTGCTTGTTATTTCTTATTTCTATTGAGGTAGCACCTAGGAAAGCCTCAAACAGTTTAATGGACAGCCTCTAACGTCCTTCTGACTTGCAATAAATTTGATTGATGAGGAGAAATTAAAGAGGCTAGGACTTTTCAGCTTGGAAAACAGGAGACTAAGGGGGGATATGATAGAGGTATATAAAATGAGTGGTGTGGAGAAAGTAAATAAGGAAAAGTTATTTACTTGTTCCCATATTATAAGAACTAGGGGGCACCACATGAAATTAATGGGCAGCAGGTTTAAAACAAATAAAAGGAAGTTCTTCTTCACACAGCGCACAGTCAACGTGTGAAACTCCTTGCCTGAGCAGGCTGAGAAGGCTAGGACTATAACAGGGTTTAAAAGGGAACTGGATAAATTCATGGAGGATAGGTCCATCAATGGCTATTAGCCAGGATGGGTAAGGAATAGTGTCCCTAGCCTCTGTTTGTCACAGGGTGGGGATGGATGGCAGGAGAGAGATCACTTGATCATAACCCGTTAGGTTTACTCCCTCTGGGGCACCTGGCATTGGCCACTGTCAGTAGACAGGATACTGGGCTGGATGGACCTTTGGTCTGACCCAGTTTGGCCATTCTTATGTTCTTATGACGCTTGTAGTTTCTTGGGCAGCTAGACAGGTATAATGTAGAAATCTAAATATAATCAAACCAAGAAGAACTAACTGAAAACAGGAAGGTTCCTAAAGTTTACCATTGGGCATTAACAGACTATTAAAGGTTACTGTGGACATATGCTTTTCATCAGCTGAAAACTTAAAAAAAACTCGAACAATGAAGCTATTAGCATCTCTGGCAAGAGAACATAAAACCAAGAAGATTCCATAGAGCTATATTTGTTTTCATGGGGGAAAAGGTCACCCACATTTATACCATAGGAATGGGTCCAATAAATAAGGCAAAAGCTATAGCAATCACTTGTAGACTCTTCTGCAGCATTTGGAGGTGATTACATGACTCCAAATGGACACTTGGAAAGTCATTAACAGCAACTTTCATCCCAGAGGATCCCAAGCAGTAATAATTAGTCAGGTGGGCAGAAGGGATATAATCTAGTAACATAGGTTTCAGAGTAGCAGCCGTGTTAGTCTGTATCCACAAAAAGAAAAGGAGTACTTGTGGCACCTTAGAGACTAACCAATTTATTTGAGCATAAGCTTTCGTGAGCTACAGCTCACTTCATCGGATGCATTCAGTGGAAAATACAGTGAGGAGATTTATATACACACAGAACATGAAACAATGGGTGTTACCATACACATTGTAAGGAGAGTGGTCACTTAAGATGAGCTATTACCAGCAGGAAAGCAGGGGGGGCGGGGGGAGGGAGAAGAAAAGCTTTTGTAGTGATAATCAAGGTGGGCCATTTCCAGCAGTTAATAAGAACCTCTGAGGAACAGTGTGTGTATATGGGGGGGAATAAACATGGGGAAATAGTTTTACTTTGTGTAATGACTCATCCACTCCCAGTCTCTATTCAAGCCTAAGTTAATTGTATCCAGTTTGCAAATTAATTCCAATTCAGCAGTCTCTCGTTGGAGTCTGTTTTATTTACAACAAAAAAAAATACATTTTGTTGTTATATTGCGACTTTTAGGTCTGTAATCGAGTGACCAGAGAGATTGAAGTGTTCTCTGATTGGTTTATGAATGTTATAATTCTTGACATCTGATTTGTGTCCTGGGAGTGGATGAGTCATTACCAGCAGGAGAGCGAATTTGTGTGGGGGGGGTGGAGGGTGAGAAAACCTGGATTTGTGCTGGAAATGGCCTAACCTGATGATCACTTTAGATAAGCTATTACCAGCAGGACAGTGGGGTGGGAGGAGGTATTGTTTCATATTCTCTGTGTATATATAAAGTCTGCTGCAGTTTCCACGGTATGCATCCGATGAAGTGAGCTGTAGCTCACGAAAGCTCATGCTCAAATAAATTGGTTAGTGTCTAAGGTGCCACAAGTACTCCTTTTCTTTTTACATAAAGTAAAGCTATTTCACCATGTTTATTCCCCCCCACCCCCCAACACACACACTGTTCCTCAGACTTTCTTGTTAACTGCTGGAAATGGCCCACCTTGATTATCACTACAAAAGGTCCCCCCCTCCCCCCGCCCTCTCTCCTGCTGGTAATAGCACATCTTAAGTGATCACTCTCCTTACAGTGTGTATGATAACACCCATTTTTTTCATGTTCTCTGTGTATATAAGTCTCCTCACTGTATTTTCCACTGAATGCACCCGATGAAGTGAGCCGTAGCTCATGAAAGCTTATGCTCAAATAAATTGGTTAGTCTCTAAGGTGCCACAAGTACTCCTTTTCTTTCTAGTAACATAGAAGGGCCTAGAGAGATTGCTAGTCACCACCTTGACGCTCCATCCTTGCATGCTATTTCACATTCCCCATCCTTTGTTTACAGTTTTTTAGACTGTAAACTCTTCACAGCGTTTACCACACTTTGGATGCTATTGTGACAAACAAGTAATAATAAAAGCCCTTTCTAAAACTACATACAGAGATGATTTCACTCTGTCCCATTTCCTCTTGACTCTGGGGTAGGACATGACAGCTGCTTAAAGCACATGGTACCACTAGTTTAGCAGAGGTGAAAAATATTGAACTGGATCCTCGTGTGGGATAATTCAGTGTAGCTCCACTGACTTCACTGAAACTACACCAATTTACATCAGCTGAGGATCTGGTCCATCATATGCAATGGAAGCTTCAGGGGGAATTTAGCTGGGCAGACTGTAATTAATCAGGACACTGGGGCTTTCATCTCTAACTTTTATGAAAAGTGCTGTGAAATTTTTAATGATCACAAGAGGTCCCCCTTTTATATTTCACCCTTCTAGAGTAAATGAATACAGAAATATACAGTAAAGCTTTATACCCAAGAGCATTCTTTGTAATTAATAAATAATATCTCCACCTTAACTACAGTGAAGCAGGAAATATTGCAATTATAACAACTCACAGTTTGCATGTACTTGTTTTACTCAGATGCCTTTCCTGTTTATACATTCATACAGCCTCCTCTGCGGTAAGCAAAAAAGCCGACAAAAAAGCAGCTGTACACTGAGAACCACAGCCTTTACAATTTGTATTCTATCACTGGGACATCAGTTATGTGTATAACCAAACATCCTGGAGAGGGCATCTAGCTAACGGAAGGTGGATTAGAGACAGAAAGAAAGATCAGTTCAACCAGAACTGGTTGAAAATTTTGCATCAACAATTTTCTGTCCACTGAACACTTACCAAATTAGACTTCTTTATCATCATCATCTTCCTGTAACACAAGTCCAATGTACCATGGGGACAGTTTGCTGCCTTACCTGCTCTTATGACACTTGAGAATGGACTTACTGATCATCTCAAGATAGACTCCCTAGTGGATGGGAGGGCAGGGCATTCTCTTCAAAGGGCATGAGTCTAAAAAAATCATCTCCACAATTGATGTGTATAATTTGTGCTCATTAATGAAAATTCAACATTGTTGGGGTGGTGGGGACAGGGATTTTTTTTCATGCTGAATGTGGTAAGATGAGGCCCTGAAACATAAACCCTTGTATCAGAGGCCCAGTATGAGACCTAAGGCCTGAGCTAAAGTAATGGTCAAGACTTTGTTAACATAAAGCAAAGTTAAGCTGAGCCAGAGGCAGGCCTTGCTCACAGAAGTTGGCAATAAGAAGGCTGCTAATTGCACGTATACACATAGTTAAAAGGTATCAAGTACTAGTAGGATGAATAGGTGCCAGGATGGCACCAGAACATTCTGGTACGAACACATTCCACAGAGATAAGGAACAGGCTGACCCATCCTAAAGAAAGGGTCAAAAGGATAACATGATGGATAGACTTGTTTGTTCAAACCAACATGTACCAGGAGAGAGGTAGCACCCTAAAGCACAGAGGGGTTGTACTTGATGTGTCAGGAGTGATGTGTAACTTGTTTGTACCTGTGTATAAGAATGCATCCCTGAGTGGATGTCTTTGTCTGTACTAGCAGAACTGTAGACATCTGATCCAGGGAGCTAGAGACTGTTTCGTTTGGCAATAAACCTGGCCGGGTGCCTTCATACCTTATTGGAGTCTGTGGTCATTGGGTGGTTTGCTCAAGATCTGCTGTGCCAGCGATCTGCGCAGAGCTGGGACAGCACACATGCACGCAGCCAACTGTTATCAACACTGAACAGAGTAGCACACAGGTGACGTCTGACGACACTGGTTAACATTTATTTGTAACTGGAACCTTGACTTTTTTTGAGTTGAGGCATTTTAGGCCTTCAAGGTTTGAGTGCCAAAAAAATTAAAACTATTGTTCTCTCTGGATATAGTTTGGGAATGGGATAACACTTTGGGAATGGAAACAGTGAATTCCCAACAAAATGGAAAAACATTTTCCATTGGCCTCTACTGGTGAGTACAACAGGATTGTACAACTGTAGAGTCATTATTAATGGAAGGAACAAATCTAAACCACTCCATAGAGTGCTAAAATTGCCCCACCTTAAAGATGAAATCAGTTACAGTCTGCAGGCTTATCCTACCCAATAGAAACCTTTCATGGCTGTTTAATTAACTCACTTTTGCGGATGCCATACATACCAAAACCCTAGAAAAAGGACTACAGTAAAGTGACAGTTACTGCAAATCAATCTGAAGCTATTTAATTTTTTCAGCAGTACAAAATAATTACAAACGGTGAGCTATGAAATAAAAATTAAAAAATCATTGTTAAAATAGTTATTAAAAATAAATATTTAAAATCTGTTGTCCACATGAGATCATTGATTCTTAAATATTTATAAATACTACAAAACTAAATTAATCTGGGAAGGGTGTAACAACATTACTGAAACCAGTAATTTATTTTTTTAAAAATTAAAAACCTGCCATCCACATAAAATCACTGATCCTCAATTATAAATACATCCAAACTTTCAATATGTGAAGAGAATACGACATTACTGAATTGCACCAAACATACTCTGCACATTGGAATATTTACTGTGTATTCTATTCTCACATCATAAATTAATGTACATAGGAAAGATGCATGAAAATTCACTACATGCAATACACCTTATCGAAACAGAAGATTGTTTTTCCGATCAGTTCCAAGGTACTTTTCTCCCTAAGATGTGATTGGTGATTTTCTGTGGGGAAATATGAAGATAAATGACAGATTAATTAGTATTATTTCTCTAACAATGCTACTACCTAGCATTTAACTGTTCAAAACACTGTCACCAATAAGTAAATACCGATAAATCCCTTAACATATATCTTGCACCAACTGTGCTTTCCCCATAGAGGTATAAGGAGACAAGAATGTTGACACACTTCCCACTGGTGGAATGGCACAAACAGAGAACAAGAGAGGGAGCAAGTGCCTATTGTTATTGCACAAGCAAATGGAGGATTAATGTGCAACTATCATCTTCCAAATAATGGTTGATATTTCAATTATGAACTCACAAACTTGTTTTGACTAACATAATGGACTTACTGTGTGATGAAAGCAACAGTTGTTACTCCACTGTTTTAGTTGCCTTTGAGTAAACAAAGAAAATTAAGCAGGCGGCCTTCCAGAAGGCTAGATCAGAGACTTAGCTGTCTATCACTGAATAAGATAAAACTCCCTTACTCCTCTTGCCTAACAATGCTTTGTGGCTGCACATACACAAAGACACCAGGACCACTGGCAAAACATGTGGCTTTGGGAACAGAACTCTTTTTTTTCAATTTCTGTAATTGTATTGTCATGACAAGGTAGACAAGACAGTTAATAAATCAAGTAATTGTGTGTACGAACAGATTTTCCACTGATGATGGGGTTTTATTAAATATCTGTTCTATATTATTATTCTTTTCTGATTCAGTGACAGGCTGTCCCTTATTGTGAGGCTGTTTCGACAACTCTTACCCTTTGCCCAAGGAAGTGCACAGAATTTCTTCCCCACATTTTAGTGGAAAAACTTCTACTATTTCTGAAAGTTCAAGTCTCTCTCACTTTCCACATCTCTCTCTGGATACTAAGTCTCTTCTCTTTGAGCATCCAGTGGCCTTGTGTCTCCCAGTTTATGATCTCTGATATTAAGTGAACAAACTTCAGCTATAAAAGCACCACACCTTTGTGCTGATTCAGTCAGCAGGTTGTGGTATCTCTGAAGCATGGAGAAGTCTTACTCTGCTTTGTAAAGTGCAGTGTAAACACACAGGATTATCCATATAATCTACTAATAGAGAGAACTGATATGCTCATTAGCAGATCTGATCTATTGCACGACAGAGGAAGCAGATGCACACAAACAAATGATCCAATTTATTAAAGTATAATTATACTGTATATTCATTACAGTATAATGGAAAACTTTGTAAGCAACAGAACAATCATCATCCATCTCGGTATGGAATCTGCCCCTCAATACTGCACACATACTGCCCTATTCCATCCTGCGATCTCAAGATACTTGCACAACTACTGAAGAACAGCCCTGACTGGAACAAATTACATTTGCCATGTGCAGCTGCACAGTACATGGCACTGGTGCCAGTGGTTATGCCTTGCTGTTTTCTAACTGGCAGTTTTGTAGAAATGTTGATTACTCTGGACTCAGAAAGTTGCCCCAGACTGAACTGAACTCTGGTCCCAAAGATGGAAGATAAGAACTTTAACAACCTCTCCCTTAACAATTAAAAAAACTGTTTAAAAGTCGCTGGTGGGAGGCAACAAGAAGGTCAAAAATCAGATGAACAGATTCACTAAAGCAGCAAGTGGGAATCACAGCTCTGAGAAGACTATTATATGCCTATATGCCTCTGGAAACAACATTCTTCCTTTCCAGCTGGTGTAATGACACCTACTGGCCAATATCTTACTTACAGCCTCCCTCCCGCACCACCTCCTCACCCTTAAAGTGACATCTAATCTCAAAAACTGGCTCACTGTTTCTGATTTTTAATGCATGCATGGACGCTCAGATCTTTAAAAGGGAAAATATGTAATCAAATTAATTTGTCCAGCACCTGTGGGATTTTCTTCCTATGCTACCCAGCTCTGAGTCACCAACAGAGCAACATCCATCCTGTGCCCTGAATGAGACAGGAGGCCCGTGGGAAAAAAAAACAGTAAGTGATCATGTAATTAAAGACTGTATCATAACTCATACACACAAGAGGGTCCAATTAAGGTTACATAGTCAACCTGGAATTCCGCCCCAGTTCCAGTCTCCTTGCCCAGCCCCTCCCAGTCTCACCTAACCCAACTCCCATTTTCTCTTCCTCCCTGTGCCAGCCTCCAGTTCTAGTTTCCCTCTACACACACAATGCTCCTTGTTCCAACCTACTGACCCAGTAAGTCTGGCACGTGTCCTGTCTGCATTCAAATCTGAGAGCTTCCTCCTCCACGCTTTCTGGGCTGGGAAGGGAGTCAGCATTGAGAACACAACAGATAGGGTCCCTGCTCCCAGTTATTGTGCCCACAACCCAGCTCTGACAGAGTCTACAGCAGCTCAGAGCTGCAATGCAAGGAAATTCTTGCTCAGCCACAGGCTGTACAGTCTGGCTTCCTTCTTCAAATGGGAAGTTTCCATTTTAAATGGCAAAATTCAATATCTTCCATCAGTGTTTGAAGTGTTGTAGGAGCTGGAAAGGTCCCAGGATACTTGTCCAGTCAAAGATATTACCTCATTTACCTTTTCTCTCTCATATCCTGGGACCAACATGGCTACAACAACATACATGATATATAATTTATGCACATACACATAAAGTAGTTAATCCATCTTTCATATTAGGGGGACATGAAAAATCACCTGAGTCTTGCAATCCTAATGGTTTATGCCATTTCCAGAGCCACTCCATGGAATTAGTTTCTTTATGTATGGTCGAATCCCCTTACATTATGAACTTATATCAATAGCATGTTAACAACAACAGCTAAACAATTCCGTCTGCAGTTATTCTGTGCAGCCACGGAAGAAAATAAAGATATACTGTATTTATTGCAGTGAATCACCCTTCCTCTGAACCAAGGACACATGCAGGTCTGAAATGTCCTGCTTTGCACCATTCATCTCTCTCTCTCATGTCTCCTGCTAACTATACTACTTCAATGTCAACTCCAGAAAGTGTTCATTCATATTGCAAGACTTAACTGTACTTTAGATCCAGCAATGGCTATGACCATTAATAAAAACCACACCCCTCTCTCTTTGAATTGTGGCATTCTGTTCTGCCCTGACTTTAGCCCTTCAGAGTGTAAGCTCTTGGCCATTTACCATTTGCACAGCAAGGTGTACATTTAAGACATTAATACAAATAATATTTATATACAGAATCTTGTTGTAGTCATATAAACTTGGATCATTATTATGGTTCAGTATTTACCATCCTAAGACAGAAAATCAAAGAAACATATCCAAAATATTCTTTATGAAGCACTTTTCAGACTGGTAAAATATTCTGAAGGTAGCCAGCAAAAGGATAGTACCAAATTCCAGTAATTTAAACAACATGCATCCATCAGGCAGATTAAGAGGGCATTCAGAATGGTACCACATTTAAACAAATAAACAAACCTTAACCATAACCTTATTTTTAGACATTAATCTCTGTTGTGGCCGGCCAGCTCCCGCTTTGGTGGGATGCCCCAGCATGCAATGGGCCATTACACCAAAACTTGGAACATGTTGGAAGTATGGAGAGAGGAGCCCAGTTTGCAATTTAGGTGTATATCCAGAGGGACTGTTTACTATACAGCATATGCAGCGTTGCTGTAACAGTGTTGGTCCCAGATTGGGACCACATCCTGAAAGAAATCTTTCCTGGACCCACTCTTCTCGCCTTCAGACAACGCCCCAACATCATCATCAGAAGCAAGCTCCTCACAGACGAGGGACACATCAACTCAAAGTGGCACCTGACCCTGCTAAAACAACAGGTGCAAAACCTGCAGACATACCTCCCCTGCTATGATGATCAACACCCTCCACAACACACCTTTCAAGATCAGTGGGTCCTATATATGCCTATCACAACATGTGGTGTACTTCATCTAATGCACTAAATGCCCCAATAATAACTAAGTGGGTGAAACCAATCACTGCGCTCTCACATGAACTCTCACAGAAAAACGATAAAAGATAAATACCATATCCCCTGTGGGTGAACACTTTTTACAGAGCAATCATAGAATATCAGGGTTGGAAGGGACCCCTGAAGGTCATCTAGTCCAACCCCCTGCTCAAAGCAGGACCAATCCCAATTAAATCATCCCAGCCAGGGCTTTGTCAAGCCTGACCTGAAGAACCTCAAAGGAAGGAGATTCCACCACCTCCCAAGGTAACCCATTCCAGTGCTTCACCATCCTCCTAGTGAAAACATTTTTCCTAATATCCAACCTAAACCTCCCCCACTGCAACTTGAGACCATTACTCCTTGTTCTGTCATCTGCTACCACTGAGAACAGTCTAGATCCATCCTCTTTGGAACCCCCTTTCAGGTAGTTGAAAGCAGCTGTCAAATCCCCCCTCATTCTTCTCTTCCACAGACTAAACAATCCCAGTTCCCTCAGCCTCTCCTCATAAGTCATGTGTTCCAGCCCCCTAATCCTTTTTGTTGCCCTCCGCTGGACTCTTTCCAATTTTTCCACATCCTTCTTGTAGTGTGGGGCCCAAATCTGGACACAGTACTCCAGATGAGGCCTCACAAATGCCGAACAGAGGGGAATGTTCATGTCCCTCAATCTGCTGGCAATGCTCCTACTTATACAGCCCAAAATGCCGTTAGCCTTCTTGGCAACAAGGGCACACTGTTGACTCATATCCAGCTTCTCGTCCACTCTAACCCCTAGGTCCTTTTCTGCAAAACTGCTGCCAAGCCACTCTGTCCCTAGTCTGTAGAGGTGCATGGGATTCTTCCGTCCTAAGTGCAGAACTCTGCACTTGTCCTTGTTGAGCCTCATGAGATTTCTTTTGGCTCAATCCTCTAATTTTCCTAGGTCCATCTGTGTCCTATCCCTACCCTCCAGCGTATCTACCACTCCTCCCAGTTTAGTGTCATCTGCAAACTTGCAGAGGGTGCAATCCACACCATCCTCCAGATCAGTAATGAAGATATTGAACAAAACCTGCCCCAGGACCAACCCTTGGGGCACTCTGCTTGATACCAGCTGCCAACTAGACATGGAGCCACTGATCACTACCCACTGAGCCTGATGATCTAGCCAGCTTTCTATCCACCTTATAGTCCATTCATCCAGCCCATTCTTCTTTAACGTGCTGGCAAGAATACTGTGGGAGACCGTCTGATCCCTCAGTCCTCATCCTCAAAGGAAACCAGCACAAAACCTTCAAAAGACAAGCCTGGGACGTTACATTCATAACTTTACTAGACACTAAAAATCATGGACTGAACAGAGACACTGGATTTAATTGGAATTAATTTGCAAACTGGACACCATTAAATCAGGCTTGAATAAAGTCTGCGAGTGGATGGGTCATTACACAAAGTAAAACTATTTCCCCATGCTTATTTTTTCCCCCTGCTGTTACGCACACCTGCTTGTCAACTGTTGGAAATGGGCCATCCTGATTATCACTACAAAAAGTTTTTCTTCTCCTGCTGATAATAGCTCACCTTAATTGATCACTCTCATTATAGTGGGTATGGCAACACCCATTTTTTCATGTTCTCTGTGTATATATACACATCTTCCTACTGTATTTTCCACTGCATGCATCCAATGAAGTGGGTTTTAGCCCATGAAAGCTTATGCTCAAATAAATTTGTTAGTCTCTAAGGTGCCACAAGTACTCCTCGTTCTTTTTACTGGATTTAACGTTTATTACAACAATCTATAATCCACTAAACATTCCCTCAGCTCCCCGCCCACCCATGATTGGAGAAGTGTTAACAAGCCACTTCACCTTGAATGGTCCCTTGAAATATGTGTTAACTACTTATGCTAAACAATCTGTTCCACCTCTATTTATCTGCGACACTGGGTACATTTCCCAGATCTGAGGAGGAGCTCTATGTAAGCTCAAAAGCTTCTCTCTCTCACTAACAGAAGTTGGTCCAGTGAAAGCTATTACCTCACCGACTTTGTCTCTATTATACAGTGGATTATTCCCTGAATCTATTGTTCTCTGAAGACTGATTTATAGGGTCGGGGATGGGGATGTAACAGAAGTGAGAAGCTGAGCCAGTTTTGATAAAGCCTGGGACTTCAGTGTTGTGACATCAATGAAGGTCACAAGCAGTAATTTCTATTTTTTATTAAGTCACAATGTAAGAACTACATATATGGATGTCTAGAACACTGATATCATAAAAGTGATAAATTGTCAGTCTCAGAGATACGTTTATTAAGAGAATTTATGGAGCACTTCTGTGGTACAAAATATTTTTAAATCATGTCACAGTACATTATATATAATTGCAACCTCCTTGTTATAGATCACCAGATGCCATGACCCAGAAAAACACCTTCTCTTCACTGAATACAATGTAGTTACCATGTACCATGTCACAATGAACTCAGATTAGTCTCTAGAGCATATTGGTCCACTCCATAAAACCACCACCAATCTCTGCTAAAGAGAAAGATCACTGGTATTGGAATGGTAAGACTGCTGCACAGAATAAAAGGGAGGTACATTAACATAGATGTATCTAGGGAACTGTGCATGATGTATCTTTTACTATAGCTGCCTCTAAATCACAACTTAACTGCATATGGAATTCTGAGTATTAATCTTTAGTACATTAACATTAGACAACCTGCCAGCTAAATGAACACTCAAGAATCTACTGTCCAGTCTCCAGAGGGTTAACAAGTCATTTTTTCAAAGTCCTCCCAAATCATACAACCAAAGCTATAAGAAGGACAGTGATTCATTATTAAACTTCTCAAACATGGTTTGCAAATCCCACTGTGAATTCTGAAAGCTCTTGTGTTTATAATATACACCAGGGCTAAACACCAGAGCTCAAAGACGTCATCAATTGAACACTTTCAGCATGCCCACCAGAATCTCTCTGCTCTGTCTTCAGGGATTGGGGCAAGGCCTTTCTAGTCATATTTATTTATTTGGGACCATTTTTCCTCCCTTTTCAACAGATTTTCTTTTTCATTTTTATGTATCGAGTGTGCACATTGGGTAGAGGTTAGTCTGTTGAAGTGTGGCTAAGTTGGGTCACTGCAGCTTGGTTTAAGTGTTGTATATATATTCTGTTCAGCATCCACACACAGAGATGCATACTGTAGAAAATATATAAATATAATAGAATCATAGAAATGTAGGGCTAGGAAGGGACTTTGAGAAGTCATCTAGTCCATCCCCCTGATGCTGAGGCAGGACCAAGTAAACCTAGATCATCCCTGACAGATGTTTGTTTAACTCGTCCTTAAAAACCAACAATGACAGGGATTCCCCAACCTCCCTTGGTAACCTATCCCAGTATTTAACGATCCTTATAAAGTTTTTCTTAATATCTGACCTAAATCTTCCCTGCTGCAAACTAAGCTGATTACATAGAGAACGACTGATCACCACCTTCTTTATAACTGTCCTTAACATATTTGAAGACTTATCAGGTCCCCCTCCTCAATCTTCTCTAGACTAAATATGCTCTATTTTTTAAAAAAATCCTTCCTCTTATGTCAGGTTTTCTAAACCTTCTATCATTTTTGCTGCTTTCCTCTGAACTCTCTCCAGTTTATCCACATCTTTCCTAAAATGTGGTTCCCAGAACTAGAACAGTACTCCAGTGCTGAGTAGAGCAAAACAATTACTTACCTCCTGTGTCTTACATACAACATCCTGTTAATATCCCTGTCTTTTTTGCAACTGCATCACATTGTTGACTCATATTCAATTTGTGATCTACTGTAACCCCCAGATCCTTTTCTGCAGTACTACTGTCTAGTCAGTTATTCCTCAAGTTGTAGCTGGACATTTTATTTTTTCCTTTCTAAGTGTAGTACTTTGCACTTGTCTTTACTCGATTTTATCTTGTTGTTTGCAGACTAATTCTCCTATTTGTCAAGGTCATTTTGAATTCAAATCCTGTCCTCCAAAGTGCTTGCAACCCCTCCCAGCTTGGTGTCATCTGCAGATTTTATAAGCATACTCTCCACTCCATTATCTAAGACATTAATGAAAATATTGAACAGTACAGAATCATGCAGGACCCCACTAGATATAACGTTCCAGTTTGACCATGAATCATTGATAATTACTCTGAAAAATAGTTTTTCAACCAGTTTTGCATTCACTTTATAGTGATTTAATCTAGAGTAAATTAATTTGACCCAAAGTAAGAGATCTTGAATATCCTAGTCTAACTTGTTTGCCTGGAATTCTCTTTTCCTTGATGACCTGTAGAAGGCCGGCTTGTGAGACAGAACACCTACTGTTTTGTAAAGTTGTGCTTTCAGTCGGTATGAAGTATATTCAGATTTTCTTTTCTCTTCCTCTCGCCTCTTCTGCACCTCAGGCAGCTGTTCATAGATTCTTAGTGTAAATACAAAATAAAGACAAAAAAAGTTACTTGGGAATAAAGGACCTTGGAGATAAAAAACAGGATGCTTTTTTCACTAACGTTCTCTCAAAGGCTTCTGGCCAAATATAGCAGAGAAAGATTATCTTTTGGGGTAGCTAGTGTCATGGAGGCCAAACGTGGAAAACACGATCACAGCCAGCCATGGTACTGGAAGTTTCCACATCCCACAATGCCATTCATTGAAGTATCACCCCCTAAAAGAGTATTTTTGGGAGTAATGTCAATGATATGGCAGCACTCTCCAAAAAGTGCAATTTTCAGGATCACCAGCAGAGAATGGTGCCACCAGTGGATAGGCACGTTGGGTTCCAAATACCAAGTTTATCTGTGAATGGTAGATATTTTTGTGGCAAGAAAGCACTTGAAATGGGTCAAATTTGGCAGAATCATCTGTGATATCTAAAGATCTAGGGCCAGATTTTGCCCTCTCCTCCTCTTGAGCCTCCCCCAGGCAGGAGCCAGGAATAATGGGAAGCCTTGAACTCAGGAAGCATAAGGACTAGGATCTCTGCAAGGCCAGTGCTGCTGTTGCCAGTTCTGTACAGTGATCAGGATCTTAGTCTCCCTTCTACACACTGGCTAGGCACAGAAGGCAACAGACTCTGTACCCTCTTCCTAGGGTTGGCACAGGAGCTGTGCTCAGCCCACACTCCCCAAAGCTCTGAGTCTTGTGTCTGCTTTAAGACTGGAAACTGCTAATTTCATGAAAATGGCTGGCTGCCAAGTTCACGTAGGACTGAATGCCTCCAATAATAAAAAAAATAATTGGGGCAGAGACACTACCATATTCTGAATGGTCAGCCTGGTATAATACTTAAACAGGAGAAACTGTACCTTGCTTCTTTTCTCACAGATTCGAGATCGAGTGAATACAGTAGAAACTTTCTACACACACCATGTTGTACCTAAAATATATTCTTTTAAGAGATTGATTGCTTTGCTCTTTTATGCAATAGATTTCATCAGATCACGGCCTACAATGCCAGAGGGAACTGGAAGCAGATTTTCTCTTAAACACATTTATTCCTTCAACTGGTAATCATTTGAAATGGCTTCAGTTTATTCTGTTTTGAGGATGAGGGATACACAGTGTGACGTGGCAAGACCAGATGGCTATGGAAAAGTAGTGGGAGATAGATATATTAGCTCCAGGCTAAACAAATACCTGGTACCAGGATAAGTGAAATGGCAGCTGCTCCAGGTCAGGTAAGACACCTGGGACCAATTAAGAACTTTCCAGAAGGCAGGGAGAAGGCTAGGTTGATTGGGACACCTGAAGCCAATCAGGGGCTGGCTGAAACTAGTTAAAAGCCTCCCAGTTAATCAGGTGGGTGTGCATGTCAGGAGCTGTGGGAGGAAGTTGCACTGTTGGAGAGGCTGAGTAGTACACACCATATCAGGCATAAGGAAGGAGGCCCTGAGGTAAGGGTGAAGTGGAGCTTGAGGAAGTGAGGGCTGCTGTGGGGGAAGTAGCCCAGGGAATTGTACATGTCATGTTTCTAAAAGGTCAGCTACCATAGCTGATACTATTATGGTCCCTGGGCTGGAGCCCGAAGTAGAGGGTGGGCCCAGGCTCCCCCCTGACCTTTGCCCCCTGATTAATCACTGAGACTGGGAGAAAACAGAGACTGTGCAAGGAAAGATAACTTCTCCTCACCTCCCTCGCTGGCTTATGATGAAAATGGCTCAGTAGACTGTGACCCTTGTCTCTAGAGAGAGAAGGGTTATGTGGAGGGTCACAGTGAGCCTCTGAGGCTAGCAAAATCTGCCAGGAAACACGGGACCCACAGAGGCAAGGACAGAGCTTTGTCACAATAGGATCAAATGTAGCTGAGAGTAAGTGGGTGCATCTCCCATGGAAGTCTCTGTGCTAATTTCAGCAAGGACATAAGATGGTCAAGAAACAGGGGCAAGTGGCAAAGTTGTGTAACTTGCACCAATTTGACATTTAGCAGGTCTGTAAAATACATCACAGGGTATGGAAGTGAGGGAAGTTAGCAGGAAAAGAAATGGGAGGGTACTAGATAAAGCAGACTCTCCCTACTTTAAGTTACCCTTCCACCATCCTCAACGGTCCCAGGGAATGAATTTGACCAATGCTGTACCTGATTCCTATGCAATATCCTAAAGCTCAGACTACGATTAAACCACACACATTTGTAGAGAGTCCAGACTACCATGTACAAACATGTCAGTTAACATGTTGAATTAGTAATCAGTTAACCTGAGTTAAACTCTAGAGTAGATATACCTGATGAAGCTGATTCTTGTTGGAGTAGGCATATACAAATTAAAATAGGGTACTTAAAGAAAGAACTCCATTATAAAAATAAGAACACGGCCACTACAGTATTAACAGTTCCCTTAATGTAGAGCTCTTTGCTACTACCTTCTCACAGACATACCTTCTCTTTTGTCCCTGTTTTCCTACTCTGTTTGTGGCTGCTCCCAGACGCCCAACATTTCTAAAAACTTCACTAGCAGCATTACCTCTATAGAGAAGACAAAATGAGTAACATTTGGATTCTTAATTTTACTTCTACTAAGACTTAAACTGAAGGAGTTAGGCAGTACTTGGATTAATACACTGGTCTTTCACCTCTGAAGTCACAAATATAGAATTGCATCCATTCATAAGTGAAAAGGCTACTGGTGGTTTCATTCTCTGGGTGGATGCTTTATCCACTTCATCAGGAAGGGTGGCCTGAAGTGGTTAGGGCATTAGCCTACTACTTGGGGAGATCTGGGTTTGATTCTCTACTCTGACACCAACTTCCTGTGTGACCTTGGGCAAGTCAGTTAGCTTCTCTGTGCCTCAGTTCATCATCTAGAAAATGGGGATAATAGCACCAACCTACTTCACAGGGCTGTTGTGAGGATAAATACATTAAAGACATTAAATATTGTGACGTGCTTTGAGAATTACCAATCAAAAGTGGTGTACAACAGAAAGGTACTATCATCATGGATGGGATTTTCAAAAGCTTTCAGCACAGGCCAAACCCTGCTTCCACTGAAGTCAAAGATAAGACTTCCATACGATTTCAGAGGAAGTAGAATGAGGCCGATGCTGAACACTTTTGAAAATCCCACCCCATAAAACCACGGCCCAATCTAGTTTATAACAGCACAACTAGCTGCCTTTGCTGATGAGGGGTCCAAAACTGTAGAGGACTGTGTTGCAGGTCAGAGCTGAGGTGCAATGGCTCAGCCGCATGAAGAGATTACAGAGCACTTGCCAGCAAAACTGCCTTACCTCTGGCCAATGTGCTCAGTTCCCCACTGCACACTGAAACATTCACCCAGAGACAAAACTGCCATGTATTTTCAGGAAAAGCAGAAGCATTCGCCTACTAAGACCTACTGCCTAGATTTCGTATTCATCTTACTATTCTGTAACAACATGTATTCCATCTGAGGCAGCTTTTCTATGTAAAACAATCAGTTCAAGGCATGAGAGTTATCACCATCCATGATCCCCTATTAGACATTAGCACATACTCCATTTTGAAGTTTCTACCTCAGGCCATACAAGTTCTCCACTGGAAAGGGGATCAAAGCCTCTTCAGACCTACAAATGATCTACTGGATGGGGGTGGGAAGGTCTACCAGGAGTCCCTCAGACTACCATCCCACTTACTCTCCAAGGCTCCTTCCAGGATGGCTGGAGGTGCCTCATTAACTAGAAAGTAATCTGCTGTTCAGGTATTAGGCCATTGGCTCACCCATTCATGGAGACATTTAACTTACGTAGGGAATACACGACTGTAGCTAAATTCAGCACCCTGTTCCATAGCTGATTTATAATTCTAATAAGGTGTAAGGAGAAATAGAATAGTCACCTCATGGGAATGACCCACAAAAAACTGTGCTCATTAAATGGGCAGATTTTAAAAGGCCAGTGAAAGTGATAAATTACTTTCCAACTTCAACTGAGAGAAAAGTTAAAAGCGCAGCATGAACAAGTAAATGGCAATAAAAATATCACAACTGGATCCAGTTTGGGTGAATCAGCAGACATGCTATGAATTCAGATATATATGAACTCTGAGTTCATGAAGATGCTGCAGTTAATGGCACATATCAAGGAGTACTACTGACCTGTGATTAGAGTTTTCCCCAAAGTAACGAGTATTTTAAGATTTTGGCATCTGCATTCCCGGGGCAAGTGGCAACTTTCAATGTATGGCCTTTAAAACAATTTTTGAAATGCCAAACAGCACTGAAATCAAATTTATCATCTTGCTCACTCTCCTCCAGCCTTTATATTAAATCACAGGGTTTATTTTGTATATTACCTAATCTTTCTGGCATATATTTGCCCTATATATAGTCTTACACTCTGAAGTCCCACTTCAGCAAAGTAATTAGCCATATGTTTAAGTCCCATTGACTCCAATATCCCTGTGGCTGCTGTTTTGATTCTTTAAGTATCTTATGCTTCTGTAGCACTTTTCATGTCAAAAGACTTTAAATATTTTACAGACTATCATGTAGATATAATACCCCTCCCTTCCTTTCTCATCTCTTTCCTCCTACACCATTTCAAGACCCAACTGAAAGTTATCACATTTTTCATATCTACCTTTCACTTATTGTCCCTATCTCACCATTTATTTGTGTATTCTTAATTCACTATCCAAATATTATGCACTCCCCTGCAATATCTACCCAATTTCATATCCTATGTATAAACATTTGTCCCAAATGATCATGTAGCGGTATGTGCTGTTAGACGTCTGCTACATTCCACACCCGTAAAAGTTTTAGATGAGGAAGTTACTCACCTTGTGCAGTAACGATGGTTCTTCGAGATGTGTCCCCCTATGGGTGCTCCACTTTAGGTGTCTGTGTGCCCCTGCACCTCTAATCGGAGATTTTTGGTAGCAGTGTCCCGCTGAGCCCACGCATGTGCTCTCCCTCCCTCATGGTCTGCCTTGCGCGAACCCCCCTCATTTCCTTCTCTACCACAGAGTCCTATAGAGAACTCCAAAATAGAGGGGAGGAGGGCGGGTTGTGGAGCACCCATAGGGACACACATCTCGAAGAACCATAGTTACTGCAAAAGGTGAGTAACTTCCTCCTCTTCTTCTTCTTCTTCTAGTAGTGTCCTTATGGGTGCTCCACTTTAGGTGACTCTGGAGCAGTACCCACCACTGGAGGCTGGGACTTTGGAGCGGAGTCTTTTACTACAGAGAGTACTGTGGAGTCGAAGATGCTGTCAGCGGCCAAATCTTCAGTGATCGCATAATGTTCTGCAAAAGTATGGACAGAGGCCCCAATCATTGCTCTATAGACTGGGGAGATAGGGGTATCCCTATGGAATGTGATTGAGGTAGGAACTGATCTCATGGAGTGCATATGGACAGAAGCAAGTTGCACCCTTGCTAAGTGATTAATGCAACTAGAGACCCATTTGGATAGTCTTTGAGGAGAAATCACAGAGCTTTTGGATCTTTCTGTGGACGAAAGGAAGAGTTTAGGGGATTTCCTGAAGTCCTTAGTCCTGTCCAAGTAGAATGCTAATGTCCTTCTAATATCTAGCATATGCACAATTGTCTCCCAGTTGTCACAATGTGGTTTTGGGAAAAAAACAGGGAGATGGAGCTGTTGATTCATATGGAAAGTGCAGAAAAAGTAGGGAGAAACTTGGGATATGACCTTACAGTTGTTATTATTTATTATTATTATTATTATTTATTTTTTTAAAGACAAAGGCCGTGAATGATGGGTGTGCCTTCAGGGCCGCTATTTCTCCTATGTGCCTAGTTGAGGTGATGGCAATTAGAAATGCTGTCATCATGGACAGCTGTAAGAGAGAACAAGTTGCTCTGGACTCGGAGGGAGGTCTAGTCCAAGCCCTGAGAACTAGATTAAAGTCCCAGGCTGGAGCGAGTGGTGTCACATGGGGGAAGAGAGTCCCAATGCCCTTAAAGAGTCTACGCATTAGTGGTTGAGCAAACTCCAAGTGGGAAGCCATTTTCACCATGAGATGTACCTTAAGGGACCTGAGTGAGTTTAAAATATAGTGCAAAATCAGAGGGAGGAAAGATGAGGTTGGGTCTGTCCGCTTCGAATGGTACCAACTTGGAGTCGTTTCCATTTTGTAGATAGGTATGTGGAGTGGGTCAACTTGTGGTTGTGTTGCAACATGTGTTTCAGCTTGTCAGAGCATTCTGTTTCTTAGCCTTGGAACAAAGAAAGATCCAAGCCTGGAGGCAGAGGACCCATGGGCTGGGATGAAGGGTCAGCCCATTGTTTTGAGAGAGCAGGTGAGGAATGGGCAGACATCAGAGGAACAGGAGGGCATACTGCCATCTGCATCAGGTAAGGCAGCCAGACTTGTCTTAGTCAAGAGGGGCAATCACAATAACTCTCGCTTTGTTTCTTTGAATTTTCAACAGAATCTTGGGACAGGGTAGGAAACTGGGAAAAGACATACAAGTGGGCCCTGTCCGCTGGGAAGATGAGGGCAACTGCCAGTGAATGTTTCCCCAAAGGGTGGCTATATCTTGAAGCACCTGTGAATTCAGTATACACTCATTCTCGTGAGAAAATTCCAACTGAGACTGTTGGTTATCCTGTTCTGTATCCCTTGTAGACAGACAGCTAAGATGAGCACATTGTGATGGGTGCATCAATTCCAAAGTTTGAATGCTGTCTTACAGAGGGAGGGAGATCTGGAAGCTCCTTGGCAGTTTATACAAAACATACAGGTCACATTAAGTCCATCATAACCTTTGTGTGTTGTTTTTGATGAAAGACAGAGCTTGCGCACAAGCACTCCTGACAGCCCCTAGTCCCAAAAGAGTGATATGGAAGGTCATTTCTGTGGAAGGCCATTTGTCCTGAACCTTGTTGTTGTGTAGGTGAGCTCCCCAGCATATTAGGGAGACATGTGTCCCAGGGTGGTGAATGTGGGTAGTGAGAGGAGCGCTCTCGCTTGTACTGCATCAGGTTGGTGCTGATAAAGTCGAGTCACTGTACCGGGGTTAGTATACCACCACAATGAAGTGAACCTTGGAGACTACCCTGTGTGGAGCAGTCTGTACCTATAATGATCCTGTCCCAAAGGTAAGCAATAGGAAATTTCCTGTATGATGGTTGTATTGAGATATGGAAGTAGGCACTCTGTAGGTTCAGGGCTAGAAATCAATCTCTTTGCTCTAGAGCTGGTCCTAACTGCTGTGAAGTAAGGTAAGGTGACTTCTGAGTGGCGTGACAGGTGTACAGATGGCAGCTGATGCTGTAAGGTATCATTGTTCAGGCCCCTGACCAGCTCATCGAAGTGCTTATATGAGGCAGTTTGAGAGGTCATGAACTGGGGTGCAGACTGTTCTCACTTTTGAGCCCTGGGCCTCTTACACTGTGGCTTATAACAGCACAGAGATGGTGAGTATTGAGAAGATTGTGATCTGTGGTCTGGTTGAGAGGTATATCTTCTCCTCTGTTCCACAGTGTAGATTCCTAAGGAGTGTAGTGCGGTCCGAGAATCCTTCAGGATGTGGAGAGAAAATCTGTCTTCTCCACAAAGAGTTTGGCCCTTCAAATTGGAAGTCTGTAGCTCTTTGGGCAATCTAGAGAGGTGTAGCGAACAAAAAGAAAAAACACCCCACAACCCACCTCAGTACCACTGTCATGGAGACTGGGCAGGCTCTGTAACACCTACATCTGGTCATGTCTCTAGGACCGGTCTGGCTATTAACTGACCTTCTCTAAGAATGGTCTGAATCTGTTCTTTTTGTGTTTCCAGTAATGTTTCAGAAACATCCTGGGTTTCCCAAGATTAACAAAATTGTTTTAGCCATGAAAGTTTGATAATTTATGACTCTAAACAGTAATGCTGTCGATGAATATGACATCTTACGAAGCCTGATCACATGGAGTTGACTTGGTATTACGTTGCTTGCTTCATGAATTAACCACATCCACTATGATGAAGTTGGGTTGCAGATGTTGAAAACAAAGATGGTAGAGATGTAGGGTTGTTTTTGTTTACACACTGTTGCGGGTTGGTGCAATGGAGGCTTGCTCTGCCAGATGATTTTGGTAGGATCTAAAATCAGCTCATTAATTGGGAGGACAGTTCTAGATGAGAAGGTAGCGTGCAGAATTTCCACCAACTTGTGATGTGTATCTGCCACCTCCTGTAAGGGAATCTGCAGCTTGTCTGCCACCCTCTTGGTAAGATCCAGAAAGTTCTAAAATCTTCATCTAGTGATGAGGGGTGGGCAGCAGAGTCTCATCTGGGAGAGATGAGGAGAAGTGTGCTGCAGAGGCAGCTTCCTCTTCAGGTGTGTGGGTTTTTTTTTAACTGAAAAAGAAAATAATTATGAGTCTACTAGATGCCCAGGGAGAGGGGAGAATGCCCCCAGACAGGAAAGGAAAGTGAAGTTCTTTTCCTTTTTCTCTTTTATTTTTAAACCAAAGGAATAAAATAAAATAAAAACAAAACACACTAGCCTGAGTACTTTTAGGGAGAACAAAGGTAACAAAACAAACACTACATATGCTCATGACACACATAAGGAAGGAACAACTGCTCGTTCTGTCAGAGGCCAAAGGTGGTAGGAGAAGGAAGTGAGGGGGGTTCGTCCGTGCAGTGCTAAATAGCCTCAAGGCAGACCACGAGGGAGGGAGAGCACATGCGCGGACTCAACTGGACACTGCTACCAAAAATCTCCACACACAGACACCTAAAGTGGAGCACCCATAGGGACACTACTCGACGAAGAACTCTGATTTACTTTTCACTATTTGTGGTGCTTGATTACTTTTTGCATTTCACTCAGTTTGTCCAATGGCTAGGCTATTCACTGACCAAAGGCTTATGTTCCTAGACCATTTCAGTTCTAGTGCTCACCTACACAATTCTGCAACGTTTGACTTGCAAACATTGCAGTGAAATGTTCAGAGGTAGCTAAAAGAAACAAATTTCCCAAAATAAAAAAAAAACATGGAAACTTCTATTAATAACAAGTCATACTCACCTTCTGACAGAAAACCTTCCATTTTGTACCTAAACCACCTGATGTTTCCCAAATGTCCAAAACCTTCACTTGCAAGAGTGATTTATCTATTCTCACCACCCCATTGAGGTCACCTGATTTACAGTCTATTTGAAATAAGTCTTTCTTAGCCTTACCGTTTTGATCTCTGAACCATTTCACCTTTTAGAATGGTCCTTCTCTTCTGTTTAACCGGGCAGTCTAAATGGAAAGGCAAAGTTTTGAGCCTGATAAAACTTTAAAGCTTACAAAAACAGTGAACAAGTTTGTTTAGATCAGAGAACTGTTCTAATGCACTCTATATGATTTTATGGAAATATGCTAATGAGTGTGAAGATAATGTAACTGGAATATGCTTCATGCAAAAGGTCTCTTGTAAGGTATCATTACAAAGCCTATAATCTACTGAGTGTGGTCATCCAATTTGTATAAATGTATCATTCTTGTATCTGAAACTAGAAATATGAAATATAACTCTGAGGTCCTATTGTAATTATGCAAAGTGGGGGTTATTAATGGTGGCTTGGAATCTTGATGGCTCCCATTAACCAGGACAATTGGTTGTAAATGGCTCTGTTTACTTGTAAGTCTTCCTGTATACGTGTGTGCTGGCAAGTGGGCAATGAAATCTTACAGTGACATGTGATCATGTCACCTGAACTGAAATCCATCTTTTACCTGGTGCTTTTCCATTTAGGAGGAGGGGTGTGAACCCAGAGAGGGACAAAGGATTCCCACCTTGTGCAAAAGATATATAAGGGGGTGGAACAGAACAAAGGGAGCTGCAATCATGAGAAATCCCCTAGCTACCACCTGAGCTGGAACAAGGACTGTACCGGGGAAAGGATTGGGCCCAGACTAGAAAGGAGTCTAGTCTGTGAAAGACGCTTTCTGGAACATCTCTGAGGGTGAGGTTTCATCTGTAATCAGTTTCTCACTGTATTTGGCTTCGACTTGCATGTTTTTGTTTTCTTTTGCTTGGTAATTTACTTTGTTCTGCCTGTTATTACTTGGAACCACTTAAATCCTACTTTTTATATTTAATAAAATCACTTTTTGCTTATTAACTAACTCAGAGCAAGTATTAACACCTGGGGGAGCAAACAGCTGTGCATCTCTCTCTATCAGTGTTATAAAGGGCAGACATTTATGAGTTTACCCTGTATAAGCTTTATACAGAGTAAAATGCATTTATTTGGGGTTTGGACCCCATTGGGAACTGGGTATCTGGGTGCTGGAGACAGGAACACTTCTTAAGCTGTTTTCTGTTAAGCCTGTAGCTTTTGGGGAACATGGTTCAGACCTGGGTCCGTGTTTGCAACAGGCTAGCATGTCTGGCTCAACAAGACAGGGTACTGAAGTCCCAAGCTGCCAGGGAAAACAGGCTCAGAGGTAGTCTCAGCACATCAGTTGGCAGTCCCAAGGGGGTTTCTGTGACCCAACCCATCACAATCTCATTATTCATATAAAATGGATAACTATCCTATTATAAGAATGCATATATAAAATGAATTTATATAAAATGAATAAGAATGTTAAAGAATCTAATTAGAAATATGTACACTTAGAATAATGCTCTGTAGGCAAACAGCGTACATTCAGTATTTCCTATAGAGCATGAAAAGGCATAAACATGAGGCACCTCTGTTATAGAGCAGGTAACTAGCATTCTTATAATCCTTCTTCTCAGGGGGATTGAACAGCTCCTCTCGCTCACTCTGCAACACACTCTGTAGCTTCCTTTCTTCCACGATGAGCTTCAGGCGCTTCACACGCTCCCCAGAGCGGGAGATGAAATCAGGGCGGTGCAAAGCAAGAGCCTCCTAAGAAGGTGAAAAAACCCTCAGAGTAAAGTAGTTTCAGGACGTTCCTTCAACCTGGGAGGGGATGATCAAAATATCTAACCCCATGAGTGAACCATGGCAAGCATTCCTTTCAAAGAGTCATCCTCACATGGCACAGAATGCTGCATCCATAATGCTGAGCAATTCTCTGGGGATCTTGTTAGCAAATACTTTGGTTTTAAACAACGTGAAAGCTAACTGGCTGAGGAAAAGAGTAGCTGAAATAATTTGCAAAAAGGATGTAAAATTCAGTTTAAACAAGCAGGCCAAAGATCAGGCAGCCACACACACAGGACAAGATACTGTTAACCACAGAATTAGACACCTCCATCAAAATAAAACGAAAGTCCATTATAGCTATCTTTTTAAATAGCATATGTTCATTAGTGTCCACATTATGTTGGCTTCTAAGGAAAGTTTTTAAATGGGGTCTCAGCATTTCACTTCCATTTTAACCCCAAGGTTTAGTGGTAATAAGAAGCTTTCAATATGCAAAGCCAATGAGTACTATGACTTGGCTGCATCTGAGACACCTTCCTTGAACTTCTTCCTGATGTCTGCTTGTGCTGACACAACTGCCTTCACTCTGCTCTACTCCTGTATCTCAAGGCAGCAGGCGATTATGCCCTTGCTGAAGTAGGTGTGAAACTCACTGCCCCTTGACATCAACTTCTGTTCAACCCTCCTCACTTTTGATCATCACCATAAAACTGTATTTTTCACACTTGGCCTTGAGTGTCTATATAATTTGCTGTGTGGGTACTTGAAATCCCCATTTTAGTTTCCATTTCATAGGTAAGTTCCCTGTTTTTATTTTATTCACTGTTTAAAATGTATCACGCTCTTTAATCTTTATTACTAAGCATCCATGGATACTTCTGCAGGGCAGCAATTAAAAAACCAACTTGCTACTGCTGCTGCTACATTCCTTCTGAAGCCCAACAACATGAGATTTGATCATCCTGATTATCTTAGCTTGTATAGGCATAGGTGTTATAAAATGTATACAATTATCCAATCCTTTTTTCAAAAACAGCAATAGTGTTGTATTATAGGTTGTGTTGTTGACTACCTACAGCAGTGAAAGCAAAGTGGTGAAAATCAGGGCCACAAGTTTTGGTTCTATGAGCACCTAAACATGGCTTAATCTTCTCCATCTTTTCACCTCTCTCCTCCAAAACTTACAGTAAAACAAGAACCTCTACAGTGGAGTGTTCTTACCTGCAACGTCATTTTCACAAATAGTCTTGGGGGCTTGTTCTCAACATCTCTTACTGGGACTACCGGTTGAATCTTGATGCTGCCTTGCTGCTTTTGCCAGTTCCTCTCTCGGAGTGGATCTCTCCATGGCTTTGTGTTGGTCAGTGGCTCAAACCAGGATGGACCTGGACCAGAAAAGGAGCTAGATTTGTTCTCCTTCCTAGAGTCGGACTTTAAATCCTCAGCAGGAACAAACCAGGAAACTCCTATTGAAAATATTTTTTAGAGCCAAAAAGGAAAAATTAGAGAAAAATTTATTTTGAAGAATATACAATTTCTCATTTTCCATCTCCCTTTGAGCGTCTATGTATACATAGTGTCACTAAACACAATTAGAGGCCTGATCCTACAGTCCTTGCTCACGTCAATAGTTCCACTGATTTCAATGAGACTATTCATGTTAACACCAGGGCTGTTTCAAACAACTGCATTTGCCAAACACTAGAGAAAGTCCTCGAGTCTCTATCAACGAACAGGAATAAAACACTCTTTGAAATGGCTCAGCTAAGAAATTTCTCTTTACTTATACCCTCAATTACTAATAATTTCACATTGCTAAAGCACCTGTAATCCCAAAAAGTCCTATGGCTCTTAAAGATGTTTCTGAGGGCACATGCTTTTCATCTTCCAACGCCATTATGTTCACGTGCTAGGCCCTCCTGAATTTACAGCCTTCTGGAATTTAAATACAACTAGAAGATACCCTTTAGAAGTTTTCAAGTGAAGCATATACAAGTCTGTGATGAGTAGGATTATCTGTTCCTAACCAAAAGATGATAAAAAATTGCATCAAGGGATGGAAACTAACATATTTTAGAACATTTCAGCAGCCAGGCAGCTGAGTGTTGATGGGAAATTCAAATTAGGAGGCTGGACCCTGTCCTTCCCCAAGATACAACCACAGCTGAAGAGGGAGACAAGAACACTTCCTTCCAACATTATGACCTTCTCTTCACCTGAAAACTCACTTATTCCATGAAGCCCTCAATAAATGAACCAGTAAAGTTATGAAATACTGAATATTATCATTTTAATATATGCAGCTTCACAGAAATGCTAAGATGTTCACATGCCTAAACAAAGTATCCATGTGAGCATATACTTGATTTGTCTTTTCTTGCCACATTCACTCCCTATATTTGTCACCATCATTTGATATATCATGCCTGAAATTTAGATTGTGAGCTCTAACACTTCGGGGCACTAAAAATAATCAACTATAAACACTTGATAAAAGTTAGTGATTCCATTGCCTTTTAAAAAAATATAATTGTGCCATTGTTAGAAACTGTTCTTACAGGGCCAGCTAAAGATCTCATGAATATATACATTGTGTACTGGTAATATATGCTGGCTGATGTGAAATGTGAGCACTTCCCCATTCACAAAGGTGCAATACTGGGTCTGACCTTGTGGTAGCTGTGGCCTGTTGCTTCCTGTCTTTTTGTCCATGAGAAAATTGCCGGGCTGTCCCTTCAGTTTCCCCTTGCCTGGTGGGTTTTGAAAGTCTGAAAACCCACCGTCCAACTGCCCAAACCCACCATCGGCACAACTTGAGGGTTTCTGTGGCCTCACTTGGCTAGATCTTGGGGTGGGGAAAGTCATACCAACATCTCGAGTGTTTTTCTTAGTTGCACTGTTCACAATCTCCAAATCTCCTGTAGTTCAAAAGAAAGAAAAAGGAACACATTACTCGGGAGCAGCAGTGACTCAATAAGCTAAGATGTTGGAAAGCCCTCCCTGGTCCTTCAAACTAGGTAAGTGGCCTACTGCCATACCCCCGTGTATTCTAACCATGTCAGATCTCATAAACTAAGCTGGGTTGAACCAGACCAGAAGATTGATAGAAGACTTCCGAGGATCTACAAGCTGCAGAATGTGGTGTTAGTGATTCAGAAGGTGGTACTTGTGCAGGTTTTGTCAGAGTTTTTTGCCATTTTACTGTAATCTTAAATATGGGGCTGGAGGACTCTAAGGGTTGGTAAAAACAGACTCACGCCTTTTAAGTTATCACTCTAAATCCAGCTCAAGTTCAGTGACCAACGGTTGTTACTATATGATGATCCATGTGAAGTTAGTTTAGTGCCATCATTCTAGCTCCCAGGGCAAAAGGTGTCTACATCACAACACCATTAACACAACTGGAACTCTCTTGTTGGCAGTTACAGCAAAGGTCAAGCACTGAAGGGGATGAGAGAGTGAACTACCACCTCTCTGCTAGAGGAAGATTCCTGTATCCAGGTTGAGGCACAAAGGTAAGTCAGCATATGCTTGTGCTGCTTACATTTTACTGGATAAACAGAATCCTTTGCTCAGGATGATCAGTCCAGCACTTTCCACGGATGCTAAATTTTATTTGTAAAGATTTTTAAACAGTTGGGATGAAAGGGAGAACTAAAAATGTGTACAACTGAAGGTGTTAACCAAGGCTTAAGAAACTGTAAGAAATCTTGGAAAAATGTCATGAACATTTACCATCCCAGATGCAAAGTTTACTCACAAAATAATGATAATGAAAAACAGGTATTTTGTTTGCCCATAAAAAACAGTCACTCATCCCTTAAAGGAGGATTTTGCAAGCCTGCTTTCAGGGAATGGTGTAATTGAAAATTGCCATTGGTGGGAGGGGGGAAGAGCCTGAACACAGGAATTATACCAGTCAATGGATACATCATATCTTAAGCAGAGGACAAGAGATGTTCAAAGGGACAATACTGCGAACAGGGATAAAGGGTGCTGTTGGCATGCTGACTACACTGATAAAATAGCAAGTGCTTAGAAAGACATTCAGTGACTTACATACAGACAAAGGACCTCAGGAACTTTAGAACTCTTGCAAAAGAAAAATAACATGGAAGCTAGAGCTAAGTCACTTATTTGATACTTTTCAGAGTAGCAGGCGTGTTAGTCTGTATCCGCAGAAAGAACAGGAGTACTTGTGGCACCTTAGAGACTAACAAATTTATTAGAGCATAAGCTTTCGTGGGCTACAGCTCACTTCATCAGACGCAACGATGAAGTGGGCTGTAGCCCACGAAAGCTTATGCTCTAATAAATTTGTTAGTCTCTAAGGTTCCACAAGTATTCCTGTTCTTTTTATTGGATACTGAGAAGGATTAAAGGTCTGGGTTAGCAGAACTCAGATGAGCAATGACATTGGCCAGTAGCATAGTGGGAGCCAGCAAATGGAAGTGTCTGATCTTAACACAGTACTTTATTGTGAAAGCATCTAAGCAGTACAGTTTGTGGGCAGTGAATGTCCAGTGTACATACCAGTCTGCAAATACATGCATTAGACTCTGAAGCAGCCCTCTACGATGGTTTTGAAGAGATGAAAGTCAGAAGTGAATAAGCAGAGGTGAAGTTCGGACCTAAGAAACTCACCTGCTTGGATGCCCTTGTTTAACATCCGTATGTGTCGCTTGTTACCGAGGGCAGAACTTGGTCCACAGGAACCGTTGATTGTAGCAACAGAATCTGATGAAATAACAGAGTCTGACATCTAGAAAAAAACATAACAGGTTCTTGGGAATCTCTATTCGACTCAAGTCAGCATGGGGGCAGAGGTGAGGGGTCAAGCTGCAAAGGAGCAAGAGTCCCAAGTTCAGTTCTTAAAATGATTCAATTAACAATCGACCACAGGCCTACAAACATCTTTCCACAACTTTCTACACAATTCCGCTAACCTTGGCTTCCTTTTGTTTAGAAGAATGGACATACATTGCTGGCATCAAACCTGATGAACTAGGAGCGTCACTCTGCCAATTTTTCAGGTGAGAAAATGGCAATGCTTTAACAGCTCTGCCACCAGTAACTAACACAATCAGCCACGAAATCCTAATGCACATCCATTCACATATATAATTGTTTGCTTTCTTAAAATAAACACTGTTGTAGAAATGACATTTTTTAAAGCTTTAACTTCATGCACTAGCACAGTGGCTCTCAACCTTTCCAGACTACTGTACCTCTTTCAGGAGTTTGATTTGTCTTAAGTTTCATCTGACTTAAAAACTACTTGCTTACAAAATCAGACATTAAAATACAAAAAAAAGTGTCACAGCACACTATTACTGAAAAATTGCTGACTTTCTCATTTTTATCATACAATTATAAAAAAAATCAAATGGAATATAATTATTGTACTAACATTTCAGGGGGTGAGGAGACAAGTGGCGAGGTGAGTGGCAGGGGAGTAAGGAGGCAAGCAGCAAGCCAGCAGCAGGGTGAGGAGGCGGGTGGGGGGGTCTGGCTGCGAGGGGGGAGTGAGGAGGTGAGTGGCAGGTGTGGGGGTGAGAGGAGGCGAGCGGCAGGTGAGGGACTGAGGTGAGTGGCAGGCGGATGGGCAGTGGGTGGAGCCCCCCTTTGGGGAGGCTAGCCCCCAACTGTAACTGTTCCGTCTGCAACCCCCGGAAGCCGGAGTACCGAGACCCCCTACTCCCACTGCGGCTGAAGTCACACGCCCCCCCGCCGGGAGAAGCCCCGAGCGTCCCCTCCCACCCCATCCGGCCAGAGGAGCCCCGGGCTGGCTGAAGCCCCAAGACCCCACCCCACACCCAACACATACACCTGCCCAGAGGAGCCCCCCCAGCCAGAGGAGCTCTGGGCCCGCCAAAGCTCTGAGTCCCCCGCCCCACACCTGCCCGGAGGAGCCCCGGGCCAATCACAGCCATGCCTCCCCTCCCCAGACCCAAGCCACCCACATATGTTTTTCATTATTATTTGGACTTCTATTATGTCAAATCATTTTTAAATTTACTTCAGAATTGTACAGACAACCACTTTTACCAAAAAAGCAAAAGAATATTAAAAAAAAAGACAAGAACATGCACAGCACCTAATTTGTATTTCTATTGTGTTAGGTCCAGTAAAGAATAGAGATAACTGCAACATTTTTATTATTCGCAAAAAGAAAAGGAGTACTTGTGGCACCTTAGAGACTAACCAATTTATTTGAGCATAAGCTTTCGTGAGCTACAGCTCACTTCATCGGCATCCGATCTGTAGCTCACGAAAGCTTATGCTCAAATAAATTGGTTAGTCTCTAAGGTGCCACAAGTCCTCCTCTTCTTTTTGCGAATACAGACTAACACGGCTGTTACTCTGAAACCTATTTTTATTACTGAGTCTGCAAAAAAACCCCAAGACCTTACATAAATAAATTACAAGGATTTGGATGTGTATATGTGCACATTACTTTATTAACTTTAGGAAAAATAAATAATTTTAGGAAAAAAAGTATCAGTGTGGCCACCAGCAAGAGTTGGTGGCTGCACTCTGAGGCCACCAAAAAATTTGTTGCTAGAACCCCTGCTCTAAAGTGAGTCACACATTCCCACCCTTTGGGCCAAGGGTACCTGAATGCTGCAGAGCCTGTTAGGGGAAGGGACTAGCCTGGAATTCTGATGTGTTCTCTTGCTGCTCAGTAATGATTTCTGGTTCTACAGTACCAGAGAGAAAGCAAAGGACTTTCAAAAAGGCATCAGTGAAGGTTCCCCCACATTTTTGTACCCCCCCAAAATCAGTGTTCTTTACTAAGGTGAAACCCATCCAGAAAATAGTAATTTATAAGAAACAAGGAGCTAAGTACCTGGGAGATTGCACAGGCACTAGTTCAATATAAAAATAGAACTAGCTGCACTCACAGAGCCTAACATTGAATGAGATGGCTTTGTAAGTTTGTATAATGATCTTATTGCCCTTTAAAATGTAGGGTCTTTTGTCTGTGAATATAATGCACCTAGTTACACAAGCTTTGTATTCGGATTATCTAAATGGGGATATGTTGGTGCTTAAATAACACAGCACTTATTGACAATGCTTCTACAGCCGTCAATTCTGACCATATGGCGTCAAACAGCTGTTGCAATGAAGTTAGTTGTGCTTCATTTTTAATTAGGAAACAGATTTTTCTCACCTATCACAGTAATCCGTATTCTATTTATAACTCATAATACTAAATATGATGGGAACGACAGGAGCTATATTTTATTGCTCAGGAACTATTGTACCTTCATTGTCACCAAATCGACACAATGCATAATTTCAATCACCACATTTAAAAGGCCTGGTTTTTATTCTCACACATACAGGAATGCGTCACTTTGCATCTTGTAAAATCAATTACTGCTCTGGCAGATTTTACAAGACAGATGTGGCAGATACACACCTGCGTATCAGAGAACAGAATCAAAATGCAGATATACATTCTGAGAAAACAGAATCCTTATTCTATATGCAGAACAACGTGATTTCCCTCCCATCCAAACAAGCATTTCAGCATTCAAGAAGGATTAGATATATTCAGTCATTCAGCAATGAATATAAACATGCTTATTTCCATTTAGACCAACTTTAATGCAAACCTTGGTTTTGCAGCTGGCGCCAGATATAGCTTTGAGGGGTGCCTTAGGAACAAGATAAATTATATTAAATAGCAAACACCCTGAGGAAGGGTCCAGAGTTTGTATACTGTTCAGCATAAAATTGGCATTGAAATGATTAATAAATAAAAAAAATTATCCAAAACAGGGTTCTGTGGAAGAAGAGTTGACAATATTACTCAGATAAAACACAGATATAATAAACATGATTATAAAAAGGGTGCCACTCTCTTATACAACATATTTATTCTATAATAATTTAAATATTGTGCAGTACTTTGTCTTGGAGTAGTGGTTTCTATAAGTAAAAAGGAAAGTTACTTACCTGTACAGTAACTGGAGTTCTTAAAGATCTGTTGTCCATATGTACATTCTACTAATGATGTGCACACATCCCATCCATTTGAGTTCTAAATCTTTGGCCAAAAGTGTCCGTGTGGACACGCTTGTGCTCGATGCACCCTTGCGCCCTTAGTCAAGTGCATAAACGGATAGAGCACACCAACTGCCTCTGTTTCCTCTCCACTGCAGAATCCTGGTTGGTAAAGGACTCTGAGGTACAGGGGATGGAGAGCAGGTTGAGGGATGTCTATATGTACAACAAATGCTCAAAGAACTCCAATTACAGTACAGCTAAGTAATTTTCCTTTCTTCTTCAAGCAAACATACATATGCATACTCCACTAATGACGACTCCCAAGCAGTGGACAACTGTAATGGAAGGAGCTTAGACTTAAGAGCATAAAAATTCCACAACCCTGCTTTCCCAGTTTCATCTGCTGAAATATGGAGGTAGACAGGGAATATTTAAGTGTTTGGAGAGCAGATATATTTGGAGCTTGTTGCTCTACAGGGTCTCTGACAGACATAAACAGGAAGCAAAGGAAGGAAGTGAACGAAGGGGTGTGATGGGGCTTAATTCCCCACTGCCTGTAAAATAAGGGAAAGAACCTAATTAGTTATGCTCCATACCTGGGAAGTGATTAACTAATTGCCTCCTGGCCAGAGGAGGTGAAGCTAAGCTGTATAAGGAGCTGAGACAGCTCAATAGAGAGGAAGAGACCGAAGAGAGAGAAGCTAGGGAGAGTTCTCTCTTCCTGGGAAGGATCTGGAAGAAGGTCCAGTAGTTTGGGAGTGGCTAGGGCCAGGAAGCAGAGCTATAGAAGTAGGCTTAATTCCTGTGGTGGGGCCCTAGAATGTAGACAAGTCCTCAGCTTGGGGACGGGGGATGGGGTAGAAGGCCAGCTTAAATGGTATTTGGACTCCCAGCAGAGAAAAGCCTGTTGGGCGGGGGGAGGGGGGGGCAGTAAGCTGACTAGGGGAAAGAACTGAAGTTGAGCCCAGGAGAGGCAAAGGACCTTTTGTTTGTGAAGCCAAACCACACAACAGGACTGAACTATTATATGACTTGGCTGGAGGTCCAAATGGGAGTGGTCACTGTGTCAGAGAAAGTAGCCACCACATGGGGTACAAGAGGCTAAGACCCCTGCAATGCTGTGTCCAGGAAGAAAGGTGTACCTAGAGGCAAGGACGCCCCTTGACAAGGGAAGAGAGAAAACAGAACTTGATTTTGCTGCCCTGGAAAAAGGGAGAAGAACTTGATTTGTTTTGTGGGCTACTTTTCTCACTGGTGAGGGAAGCCTATCCTATAATAACCCTCTCTCTAGGCCAGTATCAACCATTCTCCAAATAAGGAATGATTACTATGTTTTCCACTCTGTTTATGATACAGCATCAACAAAGCTATTAAAAAAAACCTGTTAGGTTGCCTCTTGATTTAACTGATCACATACCTGAGTATCTCTTCTTTTTTTATGTCGCTCAGCAGAAGTCATGTTAGGATATTTCAAGCCCACTACTTTACTTCTTCCCTTGTCCCACTTTTCAGAGCGACTTTTCTGCTGATGGATGGTGCAATACAGTTTGGACAGTCTTGGTGACAAGCGTACTCTTTCATGCCCAAAAGCCCTGATCAGCCTGGCAGTGTCAATGGTGGAAATGGAACTGCTCACCTCAGTCTGAGAAGTTGTTTCCATCTCTGTTTGGGTCACCATGTCTGATTCAGAGGCAGTAGAATCTGTCACCACAACATGGTCTTTAGTAGGCATGGTCTCTAAAGAGGTGTCACTCAGAGGATCTAAATATTTTTGTTTCAAGAATCTCTTCATGTGATTGATAGTTCTCTCTCCTGCCCTTTGTTGTCTAGACTCAACTCGTCTTTTTTCATCATAACTGGTATCTGATCTTTCTTCAGCGTTCAGTACATTTCTATAAGCGTCTAGGTTACTTTCATATACCTTCTTGTCCTGATGTCTTATTTTCTTCTGCTCTCTTCCCCTAGTTTTCTCTCCAATATTGCTCTTGCCATTCTCTGTAGGCATTAGTGAATGCCTAACAGGATTCTGGAGGACTCGGGCCAGTCGATCAAGGCGTTCCACTAGGGACAGCTCATTGCTGATCTTAAGATTATGAAGGTGGTGCTTCTTTTGACGCTCTAAAAACTTAGTCCAAAGCTCATCCAAACTGCCAGTGGAATAGGTACTCTGTTTTAGTGGCAGATCCATCTTCTGTCTCCTGCTTAAGTCAGTCCTTTGGCTGCTTGATAGCAGATAATCTCTGACCTTCTTTTGGTCCTCTTGTACAAGCTCTTTCCCTGAAGCTTCTTTCCCCAAAAATGCATTGAATCTCAAGTCCTCAACCTTGCTATAATCCATTTCTGCAGTTAGTGGGGAGAATTCATCCTCCTCACCCTCTTGAGGATAAACAGAGGAAGAGTGTTGATCTTTCTTGGCAGCTCTCCAGTTTTGGAAGAAATCTCTTGAAGAAGGTCCAGTGTGTCCAATATCAGTGCACTCCTCTGAAGGCTCATCATTAGAGAGGAAGTAACTCTCATGTTGCAGGGGCACTGGATGGTGAAGGTAAAACTGGGCTGTCTTGAAAACTGAATGAGTTGTTTTTACAGATTCCAAATGATTCACGGACTCTGAAACAGAAAGAAAACTGCTGTTTTATTTCCCCACACACACAAATGATGGCTACTGGCTTCTTCAGAAAGAGTCTCCTATAAATAGGGAACTCTCATTCCACAGGACTCCCAAAGCAGTTTACCAATTGCAGGTATATATGAGTCACTTCACACAATGCTGAAATGCAACCTCTAGGATGGAATCTGAAAGTTATTAACAGTGCACAGCAGTTTTATACAGACATTAAGGCTAGGAAATGAAGGGGAATACCATACCCATTAAAACTGCAGGAGGAATTAAACATGCAGTATGTAATTTCCCAAACTGGCATATGGACAGGATGCTGAGGTTAACATTTACTCTTTCAAAAAGTGCCATAAGATCTTCAATGACAAGCAGCCAAAAACTCAGTTTTACCTCTCTTCCAAAGGATGAAACCCCTAGTATATAGTGCCATGCTACTAACTTAAAAGAATGCCACTTGTAAGTGATGCTACTTCCTGTATCACCCTGTTTATGTCTTGGAGGTATCCCACAGAAGTATTGACCAAGTCTTAGCTTGTAAAATCTGATGGGATTACTCAGCCCAAAGTAGAATGGCTGCAAGGAAATCCCACCAAAAGATGATGTATGTAGAATGACCTGTGTTTTCAAATAACTACACAATGTATTATAAATGAGATTTTAATTAATATGAATGTATTTTGTAGGCATGCACTGCAGTAAGAATATGCATCCCAAGTCAAAAGAGAAAATGCTTGTAAGGAAATGCTCCAGACTTAACTGGATGAATAATCATCTCTAAAAGGATATTTATGAGTATGTAGAGAGCCTACAGGAATTGAATAGGGGATGGATCAGCAAAGAAAGCTACATCTTGGAGGTCAGAAAATGTAGGGTTAAAGTGAAAACTGCCAAAAGTCAACCTGAGTTAGACTTTGCAAAGTAAATTAAAACAAAAAGTAAAAGATTCTTTAGCCATATAAATAAAAAGGAGCAAGGAAAAAAAAGAAATGATGTGTAGTGAGCTTGGAGTGGAAACTAAGGATAATCTAAGAGCGTGGCCCCAAAACTAAATGTTTATTTTGCCTGTTTTCAATAAGAAGATGATGTAGAACATGGGGGCAAAGGCAGGATGGTTAATGGGAATGAGCATATTGAAACAGAAACTACTACATCTGGGGCAGAAACAAAACTCAAAGAGCTTAATATACTTGGGTCTGGGGAGATGGGGGAGTCGAGGAGGGGAAACTGACACATGAAATTGTTAGTCTGATAGCAAGAATTTTTCATAAACTTATCGAAGTGGGGGTGGTACTGTATGATTGGTGAATAGCAAACGTAGTACCTATATTTAGGAAATGGGAGGGGAAAGCGATCTGACCTCAATGATATGCAAAGCTTTAGAACAGAGTTCAAAGGAAAGAATCATTAAAGACATGGAAGTAAAAGGAAAATGGGATAAAATGCAACATGAGTGTATTAAAGGTAGATCATGCCACACTGACTAGATATCTTTCTTTGATAAGATAACTAATTTTTTAGACAAGGATAATGCAGTAGATGTAGTCTATCTGGATTTCAGTAAACCATTTGCAAAAAGAAAAGGAGTACTTGTGGCACCTTAGAGACTAACCAATTTATAATAATATAAATTGGTTAGTCTCTAAGGTGCCACAAGTACTCCTTTTCTTTTTGTGAATACAGACTAACATGGCTGCTACTCTGAAACCAGTAAAACATTTGATATGGCACCACATGGGAAATTACTAGTTCAACTGGAGAAGGTGGGGATTAGTACAATAATTGTAAGGTGATTAAGGAAGTGGCCAAATGGGAGACTAACAGGTTTTGCTGAAAGTAGAACCATTGGTTTGAACAGGGTTGGTTTACTTCTGGCTTTCCTCAAAGACTGGTCTTTTTGTCTAGTATTGTTCTTCCCCAAGAGAGAAAGGGTCATTCCCTTATCTCATCTTTTTACTCCTGTAGCCTAGCATTTTACGAAGAACACCACATAGAAAACAGACTGGGAGGCCAGCTATTACTTCTTTTTAAGGAGAGGATGATATGTTGTAGGAGTGAAGGGAAACACTACACAAATTCAATGTATGGGAGCTGTAGCTCCCAGATGCGCTTACCAAACAAGCAAGGTAAACATGAGAGGATATTTTACTACAACATACACGTGGATATTTAAAACTCAAAACAATCTCCACTCAAGGAGCAGAAAAGCTTCAAGGAAGATTTCTCCCCAGGTGAAAGTGATCAAGAGGAATGTCCACTGATGTGCTAGCCTGGTCTCCTGGAATGACCTCACCCCAGTCAGGTTGGACTGTCTACTAGCTCAGGAATACAATAATTACACAGAAGTACTCCATAAACATTCATTTAATTGAAGATCTTCATTTAACATGTTTATGTGATATTAAGAGGAAAAAATGGGCTCCAGAGAAATCAGACACTTAATTCAGAACCCACTTTGCGCTCATCCCTCATTAGTGGACATAATTACATTACCTCATTGTAACTTTTTCAGTTCTTGTTTGGTACAAAGAGTATTTCATAATGCTGTACAGAGCACTAAGTGTAACTCTAATGGAATAGACACAAATCAGACATCAAGAATTGTAACATTCAAAAACTAGTCAGAGAACACTTCAACATCCCTGGTCACTCAATTTCAGACCTAAAGGTCACAATTCTCCAACAACAAAAACTTCAAAAACAGACTCCAAAAGAGAAACTGCAGAAATGGAATTAATTTGCTTGAACACCATTAAATTAGGCTTGAATAGAGACTGGGAGTGGATGGATCATTACACAAAGTAAAAACTATCTCCCCATGCTAATTTTTTCCCCTACTGTTACTCACACCGTCTTGTCAACTGTTGGAAATGGGCCATCCTGATTATCACTACAAACGTTCTTTTTCTCCTGCTGACAATAGTCCACCTTAATTGATTGGTCTTGTTACAGTTGGTATGGCAACACCCATTTTTTCATGTTCTCTTTGTATATATATATCTTCCTACTGTATTTTCCACTGCATGCATCCGATGAAGTGGGTTTTAGCCCATGAAAGCTTATGCTCAAATAAATGTGTTAGTCTCTAAGGTGCCACAAGTACTCCTCGTTTTTTTCCCTAATGGAATGGATATCTGCTTGCAGTAGAGATGGCAGTCACGCAGCAATTTTTTCACTTAGAGTAAAAAGCACAGGACAAATTTTGCCCAGGAATAAGAGGGAGCAGCTTCCACTGATGTCAATGAAAGCCCTGATCCTACTCGTACTGTTGGTAAACTCCCAACAACTCAAATAGGACCAAGATCTGGAATGTCAATCAAGACTAATTTTAGCTACTTCCATGGGATAATTGACACTTCATACATTATCTCAATATAAAAAAATGCACTTATGTGCATCACAGAGTAATGTTTCCAATGGTGCAGTGTCCCCTCTAGCAGAGTGCTGCAATGATAAATTTGAGCTTCTGCCTCTAGAAATCAGTTTCTAGTTTTAATATCAGCCAACCCAAGCTACGAGGGGGAAGGAGTAAAGATACAGTAAACCCAACAGATATTAATATTCAATACTTATAGAGATGAATCAGTACCTGGCAATGTGACGTCAGGTATCCCTGGACATGAACAAAAGGTCTAATGAGTCTATGGAGCCATCCTGTCACATTTTAGTTGCCAAGAAATTGCTATTCAACGACCTCATGATAATTTTCCACACCTGACTGAGAATACTTTGCACTAAGTGTGCCTTTTATTGGATGACCTCAAAGCATTTTACTAAACCTTAACTGAGCTTCAGCACCCCTTGCATGTTGTTAACTGTAATTATATCTATTGTGCTATTGGGGGAACTGAGGGAAAGAGAGACACAAATAACATGATCATGAGAAATCAGTGAGAGTACAACTCCTAGTCCTGTGCTCTAACCACACACTCTCCTGTGTAGCCAATTAGTTCATTTTATCCATATATTATTGTACTGTATGATGTTATGATTAACTCATATGCTATGTTACAAATAATTAATAGATTTAAGTTGTAGAATTATAGAAGTATAAGACTGATAAGTATTTAGAAGTGATAAGTATGCATTAGGTATCTAAGTATAACAGGGCTGAAGGCCAAGGCCTGTAAGATTTTAAGCTTAGTCATACTAGACCATATATGTTTACGAAGTGCTTGACATAAGTAAGTGACCAAAGACTGACCCTATGCCACAGGATCATGAGAAAGATGTGCCAACAGATGGTGTTACAAAAATTGACCGCAAGGTACTGTTTAAAACCATGAGGTATTGATACCCTGTTCTCTTCCAAAATATGTCCTGACATCAGGGTAGATGTTGTGTGTAGATGCTAATGAGAATAAAACAACCTATGAAAAATGGGTTACTCCAATATTCTTGGGGGGCACAATACAGATAAGGAAAATGAGTGTTGACACCTTCATGCATATGCACACAGTATTAGGTGTAGACAGAATCACATGATAAGAGAGGGTGCCTGGATTGGGTAAAATGAGTTACCTATAGGAAAACTCCAGCAGGAGCCAACTCTCTCCTGTGGATCAATTGGCAAGCCATCCATCAGACCCGCAGAATATCGTTGAGGATGTGAGTATGACAACGGTTATAATTATTGCATAGTTTGTTATAGGATTTCTATATGCATAGGTGATTGTAACTTTACTTATTGTTTTAATGCAACTTGTAAAACAGATTAGATCCTGTACTTGTGAATGTATGTGTGGTCACTATCCTTGGTCTTCATGTGTTCCTAAAGGCTCTAAATCTGAAACTGTAGCAACCAGAGCCGAACCCCTGGTGGTATAATACAACATCACTAAATTCACTTTAAATAAAATAAAAGGCTTTACCTGTAAGAGATACAGAAACGAAAAATGCACATGGATAATCTAATTACCTGTAGTAGCTTCCAGTGATGTCTTTTTTTCTTTTGCCCAGGCTACCTTAGGCTCAGATCTCTTACTATAGACACCCTCTTTATGTTTAATAGCTACAATGTCTAGAGGATTCTCATCCATGGAGCCAAGTACCTTTGCTGGAAAATTTGGAGGAATAGCATCATTTGATCCTATAAATAAAGCAAGCAACATGGTCACAGAGGTTTATGATAACGAATAAAAGGTTAAAGCGAAGCAGCACAGAGAAGGTACAGTTTTAAGAACAGGCCAAACCAGGCCACAACCTAGAGCAGTGGTGGGCCGCAGGGATGTGCAAGCCACTGTTTTTCCACAGCTCCCATTGGCTGGGAACGGCAAACCCTGGCCACTGGGAGCTGTGGGCGGCCAACAGTCAATGTAAACAAACTGTCTCGCGGCTCACGAGCAGATTACCCTGATGGGCCACAGGTTGCTCACCACTGACCTAGAGCTTTCATGTCACAGCAAATGACTGAAAGGCAGCTAACATAGGGAGTTTAATTTATTGCCTGAGTAAGGCATTATTAGTAGTGCATTCAACTAATGAACAACATAGTTCTAGTGAAATAATACCAGCAGCTTAGTTTTTCTATAGTACGTAGTTTTTCTATAGCGCCTCTGATCCCACGATCAAAAGATGCTTCCCTCTGAGGTAGGCAAATATTATACCCATTTTACTACAGACAGGCACATAGAGGTTAAGATCACACACTCAGAGGTCCAGACTCCCTCCTGCTGATCTTCATATTCAATTTTAGATATTTTCATTGACTGATGCAAACAGTTATTTTCTGGGATCTGTACAGGGAAGGGATGAAGCAAGCTGACAGACGTATGAAACAGCAGTTAGAGGGATTTTTTTTTCTAGTCCTACTGAATGCTTCTTTAGCTACATAACTAGGTCTGCACAGCCTCTAAACAACAGCTCAAGACAACAACAACACATTTTTCCAGCAGAGCTCCCACAGCACCACATTTCTGTGTCCTACGAGTCTGAAAGCCTAAAGAGACAGTTAACGGATTTCTATTCTTTGGCAACACTATCCAGTTACATTCAATGGCCTTATTCAATTCAATTTTCTTCAGATTGTTCTCATGAACTACGAGTCCTAACCGCAGCAGGGAATTTAAAATCAGATTTTTAAAAATACTGTTGTGTGTTTTCTAGAACCTGAGCTGCATCATGTCTACATTGCATTTGCACTGTTAGCACCCTGGTTCCTAAAAAGCCCACACATCACATCTACCTCTCTCTTCTCCCTTACATTACAGCAGACAGAATGGGTGAAGATTAGGAAACATGTGGAGACAGATTTGGAAGCCTGACCTTTGCTTTTACTTCTGTAATTTTTCAGATAAGATTACTGTGGACACAGTTGTAGCTGTAATTATTATCCAGTGTACCTGTATACCAGGGAGTTAAGACAACATCTTCATAACATTAACTGTGGCTGCAAATTTCTGTGGGTGCCAAAAGGGAGACCAGGTTGAAGTATACCTGAAAATCAGACCTATAATGTCTGTTATGAGCAGCAAATGCTGTACATAGCAACCATATTTAGAGAGAAGCAGGGCAGAATATGCTGATGAATCATTCTCTTTCTTCCACTCCGCTAGCACTTTTTGAAACACAACCATAAACCACTTTAAGAAAAAACAAGTTTCTAATCTGAAATCACCTAACTTGGGGCTACCTTAAAAACTCTGACAGGTTTCAGAGTAACAGTCGTGTTAGTCTGTATTCGCAAAAAGAAAAGGAGTACTTGTGGCACCTTAGAGACTAACCAATTTATTTGAGCATAAGCTTTCGTGAGCTACAGCTCACTTCATCGGATGCATACTGTGGAAAGTGTAGAAGATCTTTTTATATACACACAAAGCATGAAAAAATAGTTATGGGTAAGGACAAAGTCACAAAGTTCAGCCACCAGGTTAGCCGTGACATTATCGGGGATAGTGTTCTTGATGGCTTGTAGTTCATCTTTGTGTGGAATGTTGGTGGCTGAACTTTGTGACTTTGTCCTTACCCATAACTATTTTACATTTGGGGACAATGTATACCTTCAGATCAGCGGCACTGCTATGGGTACCTGCATGGCCTCACAGTATGCCAACATTTTTATGGCTGACTTAGAACAACGCTTCCTCAGCTCTCGTCCCCTAATGCCCCTACTCAACTTGCGCTATATTGATGACATCTTCATCATCTGGACCCATGGAAATGAAGCCCTTGAGGAATTCCACCACGATTTCAACAATTTCCATCCCACCATCAACCTCAGCCTGGTCCAGTCCACACAAGAGATCCACTTCCTGGACACTACAGTGCTAATAAACAATGGTCACATAAACACCATCCTATACCGGAAACCTACTGACCGCTATTCCTACCTACATGCCTCCAGCTTTCACCCAGACCACACCACACGATCCATCGTCTACAGCCAAGCTCTGTGATAAAACTGCATTTGCTCCAACCCCTCAGACAGAGACAAACATCTATAAGATCTCTATCAAGCATTCTTACAACTACAATACCCACCTGCGGAAGTGAAGAAACAGATTGATAGAGCCAGAAGAGTTCCCAGAAGTCACCTACTACAGGACAGGCCTAACAAAGAAAATAACAGAACGCCACTAGCCGTCACCTTCAGCCCCCAACTAAAACCCCTCCAATGCATTATTAAGGATCTACAACCTATCCTGAAGGATGACCCAACACTCTCACAAATCTTGGGAAACAGGCCAGTCCTTGCCTACAGACAGCCCCGCAACCTGAAGCAAATACTCACCAGCAACCACATACCACACAACAGAAGCACTAACCCAGGAACCTATCCTTGCAACGAAGCCCGTTGCCAACTGTGCCCACATATCTATTCAGGGGACACCATCACAGGGCCTAATAACATCAGCCACACTATCAGAGGCTCATTCACCTGAACATCCAGCAATGTGATATATGCCATCATGTGCCAGCAATGCCCCTCTGCCATGTACATTGGTCAAACTGGACAGTCTCTACATAAAAGAATAAATCGACACAAATCAGATGTCAAGAATTATAACATTCATAAACCAGTCGGAGAACACTTCAATCTCTCTGGTCACGCGATTACAGACATGAAAGTCACTATTTTACAACAAAAAAACTTCAAATCCAGACTGCAGCGAGAAACTGTTGAACTGGAATTCATTTGCAAATTGGATACAATTAACTTAGGCTTGAATAGAGACTGGGAGTGGCTAAGTCATTATGCAAGGTAACCTATTTCCCCTTGTTTTTTCCTACCCCCCCGCCCCCCAGACGTTCTTGTTAAAACCTGGATTTGTGCTGGAAATGGCCCACCTTGATTATCATACACATTGTAAGGAGAGTGGTCACTTTAGATAAGCTATTACCTGCAGGAGAGTGGGGTGGGAGGAGGTATTTTTTCATGCTTTGTGTGTATATAAAAAAGATCTTGTACACTTTCCACAGTATGCATCCGATGAAGTGAGCTGTAGCTCACGAAAGCTTATGCTCAGATAAATTGGTTAGTCTCTAAGGTGCCACAAGTACTCCTTTTCTTTTTTCTTAAAAACTCTGATATACCCTTCCTTAATACATGGTATCATATTACACTTCAGAATGCATCCATAACAAGCTAAACAGAAAAGGAACATTTTAAGAGGAGATTTAAAGCAGGGAACTAGATCAGGATGGATGGGAGGACCGCTGAAGAAATGAAACAGGCCCAAATGAAGAAGCAATTCCAAGTGGAAAGAGAAGAACTAAAGGAAAATCTGCCAGGTTGTGTGAAAAACATACACACTTCTCCTTTCAGTCCCAACAGACAGAGGTAATGAAGTCTCTGACTAGAGAAGTCTAGACCACATCTTTCAAATCCAGGATGTCACATCTTTATGTTACAAAGCTACAAAACATAAGTGGCATAAATATACTGGGACAAGATTCTACTCACAGTTTCACAGAGTAAATCCAGATAAAGTAACTATTAAAAATCAGTGGAGTTACTCAAGATCTGCTTGTTGTAACAGCTGAATTTAACTCATTAGAACATTCTGCAGTTGCATTATGCATACTTAGCCCTATTGACTACAGCAAGAGCTTAGAACTATGCATTCAGACTCAGGATAGAATTTGGCTCAGTTTTGTAAAAGTTTTTAGAAATGTAAATACCTGAGTGAGAGCTCTCAATAGTGGTCTCTGACCTGACAGGAGATATTTTGGGTCCTTTCATCGGATGGGGAACATAATACATCTCGGAACTTCCAGAAGGCTTATATGGCAACAACAGAGGCTGATCTGCAGGAATGGAGAGCAGTGCAATTAACAGAAATCAGCAAAGCCTAAAACTGTAATAAGCCGAGGTCACAGATAAGGACCCAAAGAGATCCTGGAAGATGTGCTGCATAGATTGTGTTCAGTTTGCAGTTTACTATTTCCCTAGAGCAGCAATTCTCAACTAGGGGCCCGGGGCTCCCCTGGGGGACCGCGAGCAGCTTTCAGGGGGTCCACCAAGGGCCGGTGTTAGACGCTCTGGAGCCCAGGGCAGAAAGCCAAAGCCATGCCTCACAGTGCTGAAGCCTGGGGCCCCAAACCCCATCACCCAGGGCTGAGGCCAAAACCTGAGCAACTTAGCTTCGTGGGGCCCCCCTGTGGTTTGGGACCCCAGTTAATTGCTCTGCTTGCTACCCCCTAACACTGCCCCTGGCTTTTATATGCAGAAAAACAGTTGTTGTGACACAGGTGGGCTGTGGAGTTTTTATAGCATGTAGGGGGGGGGCCTCAGAAAGAAAAAGGTTGAGAACCCCTGCCCTAGAGAATACGCTCTTTAAAAAGAATGATCAGAAAGGAGTCTACCTGCTAGTTAGAAAGCTGACCCGCTTATAGCTAGAAAGGATGACAATCATTTATAACATTCCTTAAAGATTAATAAAATGTGTGACTAGTGAGACCTGTAATAAATTTAAAAAGCTCATTCACATACCAACATTGCTCACTGTGAGTAATAACTAATGAAATCACCTGCCTGTGTTTAGGTCAACAAATATAACATGCAACTATGGTGCAACTCCACTGGAAGATTCTGTTTGCTGCAGGTGGCAAGGGCTGGAGCACTTAGTGCTTCTTAATAGTGAAGATAAACAATTGTTCAAGTAGCTGAAAGGATATCTTTGTATTCCCATTCAAACAGAGCTGGAGGTCTTCACATATTGAAGGCATCTGATCTCTTCTCACCCCATATGCACACAACTGACTGATGTTGCTTTACACAACACCTCAAAGAGGAGAGAGACCCAGAGTTTGGAACAGAGGAAATATTATAGAAACTGAATGAGTCTACATACACTTGCATTGTGCAGCAGCAATCACTGGTGTAAAGAGGTACAGTTTGCACGGCCTGCACCAATGTGAGTTAATCTGCCACGTGAGTTCAGATTTTATTGGGGTATATATCATCACTACCACATTCTCTCTCTCAGTAGCTGTGTAAATAAATTATTTTGCCCACAGAGTAATATACGATTAGTTACCTGCCAACTCAAAGGTCTCTGAGCACCCTCATGATTTCTAATATGCATCATTTTAAATAACAATTTTAAAAATAAGTTCATTTAAAAAAAAACCCCTTTGTTTCTCCCACTAAGTGCACAAGAATCAAAACATTTGACTTGACAGGTTGTGTGGAAGAGGAAAGATTGTAGATTCATGGAAGACACTTTGATTTTCTCACCAGCTGGCCTGTGGGAAGGTGAAATGTGGTTCAGAGATGAAGTAGCTAGGTTAGCGATTTCACATGCCCTTTGGTGAGAGGACCCAAAGGAACTGGTTTCACCATCTTCAGTGCTCACATATATCTCTGCTGAAAATGTTGTCTTTTCAGGACTTTCTGTTGTTATCTGAGTTATGGCATCAGATGTTGCTTTTCCAGTTTGTGCAGAAACTGTGATCTTGAAATTATCCTGCAGATTATGTCCACATGAATCCAAAACTCTGGTGTGAGCCTGACTTGAGAATGGTACCCTCTGGCTACTTTCCAGAGGCATATATCTTAAATCTTGTGAAGATATTGGTTTTGGGAAGTGTGAAGAACTTTGATCCTTTGGGATAGATTCAGTAGTTAATAATTTAGAGGCAGATTCTAACAAAATTTTGGGGGGAGAGCTTGAAAGCATTTGTTGAGCATCAGTCTTAAGTCTGTCTTTAGATCTTGTTTCAGCTTCAGCATCCAATATACTGACCAGTTCTGTATTAAGTTTTGGGGAGAGAGTTATGTGGACACAAGACAGTGCTTTCCTGGTTGGAGATGAAGGAGATTCAGGCATAGCGGTTAAAGTTTTATCTGGGGAAGAACAATGTATCACATTGGCATGTCCGGTCTCAACATTTGTCTGGCTGACAGAGAACATATCAGAAGAAAGTTTATCCTTTTCCAACAAATTACCATGGTCTTTAAGCAAAAGGGTTTGTAGGCTATGAACTGGACCTTCTGAGCTATCTGCAAAGGGAACCTGGTTGTACAGATTCATCTTTCCCTGCTGATGAGGACTCATGGAAAGAGGTTGATAAAACATATTTACTTCTTGATCAAATTTCATATCATGATCAACCCCAGAAAATTTGGAACTATGTCTGCCCAACTCAAGAGTATCGTGAGTGGAAGATTCAGCTTCCTCAACACTATCTGCAACTAGGGTCAGTCCTTGATCAGTGTATGTGGTTACAGAACCTTGACCTGATAAAATTTCTTTTTCTCGAGAAGTTCCAAGTTTGCCAACAGCAATGGGAACATGTTGAAACCTGTCTTTATCTGCACTAAACTTAAAATCATTATCATGTGAGTGAGTGGCTGCTGGGCTTGACGAAGGACATGATTTAGAACTTTCCACTTGTTGCTCGCCAGGTCTCTGGTCTTTAGCACTAACAGATACAATTTCAAAAGGCATTATACCATGAAGAGTATCTTCACTGAGACTGGCACTAGGGACAGTGGAAGCTAATGGAGACTGGGATCGTTTACAGGATGCAAAAGTGATGGAAGTAATCTGCTTCGCAACTTCTACAGAAGGCTTTTCTGTAGACTGCCTCTTCTGAGATGAAAGAATCACATCCTCTTCTTTTGGTGCACAGGAGCCATCCACCAATCCCAATGAAAATTTATCCATATCTTTACACAAGGGTGTGTGGAGCTCAATGCTAGCATCAAAGGGATTAGGTCTGAGCGTCTGCAGCTGATGGTAGATATGTTTTTGGATGGTATTCAAAGCTTTAAACTGTGCATCATCTAGTGGTGAATAATCAGCAGGGTCACTTCTATATATTGGTGTGACCGGTCTTGTGTTTGACTCTGGAGACTCATTAAGTTTGAAATCTTGTGTCTGGCTGTCAATTTGCAACTGTTTGCCAGCTGGAGATTTGAAGTGTCCTGTGTTCTGCCTCCGACTATGGCTGTGACTCATTATAGCCTCTGAATTGTTTCCCCATGGATCCTGTAAATGCAAAAAAACCACAAAGATTCTTGAAAAAAAAAATAAATTGTGCAATAAGAATTTAACAATTCAAGTAAGGACTAAAGTTGGCAATAACCCTATTTTTGCCATCACACAGAAAATACAAACATTTTGGAACACAACTGCTAATATGACTGTAAACATAACAAGACTGGCCTTCAGGTATGCCAGAAAAGCAGTCAGTTTCAATGCCACAATATACAACACGATCACTGTAATTTACCTTTCTAACAGTATTCTTCGGGGTTTGGTTTTATTGTAATAAAATAGACAATATATAGATTTTCTTGAGATAGGGAGGAGGCAAGCTGTAAGTACTTCTTATTGAACAAAACTTGCTCACTTCATTCACTGGGATCTTGCTCTCCCACTTCGCTACCCCACTAGCTGTTTGTTTCATCCATCCTGTCCCATCTTGTTATAAGCCTAGATTATAAAGTGTTTGGAACAGAGACTATCTTCTTACTTCTCATTTGTACTGTGTCTAGCACAGCAGGACTCAGATCCCCAACTGGGGCCTCTAGACATTAAGAAATGACAAATATTGATATGGTTAGGCCATTAGCTACTTAGGAGAGGACCTGACTGATTGGGACACTACTGCTGTCAGACATCTTGCATTCCATAGCTGTCACTGTAAGAAATAAAACGGGGCACATAAAAATTCTCCCTTGTTCCACTCCAACAGAGTTTAAGAAGCCAAGTGCACGTATGCTTCACACACAAATCAAAGAAAGCTTCAATTACTGATAAAAGCAAAGCAAAAAGCTATTCTTGAAACTGATACATGAGAAAAGTCTTCAATTAAAGTTTGGTGATTTTAATTCTCACATTTAATAGTTCCTTTTTTTTGACTAAGAAACAAATCTTTCCAACAGCAGTCTAAGCATTAGATCTGCAATAGTGCTCTTTCTGCAAGCCAATGTCAAACTGACAAGAAAATTAAAACAGAATTCAAAAAATATCCAGAGTTTAAGAAGCCACTATTAGTTAGCAATAACTTTTCACTCTCCAGACATATGTCATCTTTTTTCCTATTAAAATATACATGTATTCCATAAGAACATTCTTTTGTTTTACAAAAACTGGTAAGACTGCTTGCAACTGTACTGGAAGTAAGAGTGGAGGGGTAGGGGAGAAATCTTTAGATTTCTAAAACCAGACCAGTTACTTACCAGTAAAGCCACCAGGTAAAAAACTCAGTCAGCATTTTTAATGTTTTCAAACACGTATAAAAGTTGATGTTAATTGTGATAATGATCCTACACTTATAGAACACCTTTAATCCCAAAGCACTTTACAAATGTAAAATTAACATTGAAACTATACACAGGAATTACTTAATCCACCACTGAAACACAGGCACCTCTGGTATGAAATGTGCAACTGCACAATAATTTAGGACACAGAATAAAAACAGACTTGCCTTGGCAGGCGAATAAAACAAAAACTAAATAAAACATGGTACAGCCCATCAATTAATCAGAAAATAAGTGCTGCCCTACTTTCTGATGATTCTTTCTCCTGGTCACATGATGTTCTGTTTGTCAGATCTCTTGTTTTTCATCTATTAGTGTGCTATCTTGCTAACATGGGCAACTGAAGTAAATGGCAAAATTTCCATTAATTTAAATGGCAGGAGTTTGCCCTTCAATTGTTAACTCCTTTGTGTATAGACTATATCTTCCTCTATATTCTGCTCTTTAATTTCTAAACAACAAACTGAAGCTTGGTGTCTCTACACAGTCATTTGCGGACGGTTGCATACCAACAAGTACACAATATGCTGACACAGACCTGAAAGATACTTTAGCCAGCTCTGGTTACTGTGCCAAATTTGTTTACTGTAATGTAGTACTAAATAATGCACATAAAAGTATGCCGATATAAGGTTTGAACATACCAGACTCTCTGCTCTCTTTCAAGCTTTCATGATAAATAATGGACATTTTAAGGTGTTACATTTACCCCTATATAGTAGTGAACGTATGTGCAGACTTACCAAGGATAACCACCACTCAAAACAAGGCTTTTTGTTTTTAGATATGTCTCTTGCAGGTTTGTTGATTTGTTTTGTTTAATAGAAGAGAATAAAACCTAGGTTCCCAAGAATATCTTTATTAGGGAAGGAGCACCAAACAAACAGCTTCTCTCTGTAGCAGCTTACCTGATAGATCTAACAGGTGGCATCTTTAAAAGAAAAACTAGAAATAAAATACACCTCTACAGAGCAGATCACACTGTAAACAAGTCGACAGGTAAGTAAACAAACACCAGACTCCCAGATGCATGCAGAAAATTCTCAACTAGCAGTCTAAAATTCCCTAAGTCAAAGGGGTATGCTAACTAAAGAGAGGCCACACGGTTTAACCCCACTGCAGACAGCACTGAGATGCATCAACCACACTCCACACAACATGCTAGAAAACCGCTCTCTCTTACATCACTTCATCCCATCACCTTTAGTTACAAATTAGCATCAGAAGCAGTGCCATGATCACCACATACTGGAAATAGACAAGAAACATTTTTGATCAGCAAATTTTACATCAATCTCTTTAGAGCCCACATTTGCTCCATAAAACCTCAATCCCTGTCCAATTTCTTTAGAAATAGAGAATTTCATTGACAGGGACAAAAGTGTATTATTTTTAAGATACCAGTATTTGCATTCCTTTAATTTAGATTCATTCAAAATTGACGGACTTTCCACTGATGCTGTGAAGAGCTAACGTGAAATAAATTATATTGACCTGGACAAAGTTTAGATAGTCCTGTTTTTGCCTAGAAAATCTATGTAGTTTGTTAATTTATCTTCTGATCTGTACAACTGGGGAAAATGTAATCTTACATTTCATTAGTAGAAGGGGATGTGAACGTCTGAACACGTACTGTTCCAACAGCTAGAGTAAAGGAATGAGCAAATAAAGCCAGCCACAGTAGAACTGGAAATGGTCTTGTGTAAACCATGAGTTAAATATATAATCCTGGACAATCTGTTTGACGTCCAAAATGTCATTGGAAATTAAATACTTTGATCATTTGATCAAGAAAACCTTCAAGACAAGCATTAGGTTCATTCTTCCAAACCACACCTTTTGAGGCATTATCTATGCTAGAAAAGTACAAGCAATTAACTAACATTGATTTAAAAGTCAGTCAAGTTAAACTGATAAAAAGCCCTAACAGATGCATTTAAATCCGTTTACCCTTTACCTATATCAATTTAGCTTCAGTCAGTAATTTACCAAGACTAAACCAATTTAAGCAAGGAATAAATCGATTTAAGTGTGTCATATTAAAAGGGTTTACACCAGTTTAACCAGAGAAATTTAAAAAATCTGTTTAGTTAAACTGGTGCACTTTTCTAGAAGAGAGGAGGTCTTAGACTCCCGACTTCCCCCTTGCAACAGGAATGCCAAGGTTCTGCTACAGCTCCAGGCACCAAAAACCCATATGAACCATTTTAAATTTCCTCTTACTGTCCTTAATAAAAATACAATTATAAGGCGGCATGTCTGGACAGGTTTTTCCTACATGGCAAATCATCAGAAAAATTAATCAAGTTAACCACAGTACGTTTTTGTTGTTATTTTTAACTGACTAATCAAAGACAAAATCTAAGAACATGTTAGAGTGCATGCATGCTTTCCCAATGAATAAATAAAAGATAGCGTGAACTAATTCAGCCCAAAATTTATCTTGCTCTCTTCATTTACAAAATGTATAATCTAATATAAATACAAATTTTTTTTTAAATCTTTTCATAGAAGTATTTTAAGTTAACAAAGGTTTTTTTATCTCCAATTTACATAACATCTTGCAGTACTGTGAAGCCAAATATATGCTAGAGCATGAGAACCAGAAATAAACTGACTAGCAGTATAGTTTCATTGCCCAAATTAAGCAAAATGCAAAAATGGTGAAAAATAGGCATTCAGATACCATGGTGATTAACACAGTACTACAACAAACAATCCCAAATATAAATCAGATTTTTAAAATTTTCCATTTTAGTAATTTGAAGTGCTGTTAGTAACAAACGTTTTTTTAAATTTTATTTTAATAATATTCCTTTAAAAATACATTAAATCACCATGACTGCCCAAATTAAACTAGTAAAGGCAAGAAAATAGTTAAAAGCAGAAATGCATAAACTCTTCCCCACTGTGCCTAAGTATCCAAAAATCTGAGCCGTGAGTAAACTTACATACCATACCAAACCTAACCTCAGAGAAAAGCAAAATTTGAATTTACTCCACAATCCAGAATTTCACCTTATCTCTAAATGCCCTGGAATTTGATTGTTTTAAATGCCCAAGGGGAGCTTTTGCCCAAGTAAGGACAGCAGGATTGGTTCCTAAACAAAATGCATATTCCTATAGGATACACAAACATACACTATAAAAATCCATATAAAATGTCATGTAACAGAAACAGCCACTTTTCAAAGCTAAATCTCAATGACTGTGTATTTTGAAAAACAGAGAAGATATAGGCTTAGATTTAGCAAAGGGCTTAAGTACATTCTTAAGCCCACAGAAGACAATGATACTTAAGTACATGCTTAAGTGCTTTACAGAATCAGGACCTTAAATCACATTTTCATAAGTGTCTTTCAAACCTTTCTAATGGTGACAAATTTTGAAAACTGTTTCAGAAACTCTTCTAATATAAATCTAAAACTGCTATATTGATTTTTTTAAATTATAAAATAATCTCTCACACTATAAACCAGATTGTGGGTGCACAAGGGTGGTGTGACCCAGGGATGCCCTGGTGCCAACTGGCAGAGGACACAGAGGATGCACAGGGTTTCAGAGAGATCCCCTGGGTCAGATATATGTGTAATAGTTCACCAAAGGGTGGCATGTGAGGTATCTAGGGAGAGCCAAAAGTCCACTGGTCATCATAATCACTGTGAAATGTACGCATGGATAATATTTAAGGAATTATGTATGTATAATGAAAAGTACGATCTTAAAGTTCAGGAGTTAAGGCAGGTCCCTACGACATGACATACCTCCTCTCTGAAAGGAACATGTCCCTCGTAACAGGCATCTCTCTCTGTCTGGCCACAAGAGTATTATGTATTGCATGCCTCACAAGGGATGCTTATTCGCATACTGAGCCAGATAACAGTCAAAAGATTGCAAAATCTACAAGAGAAAAATCTATGGGGGTGATGGGAACCAGAAGGAGTGTCCTGTTTATAACTAAGATCAAAGGATTAGCCTGATATGTCAGGATTCAAAGAAACACTCAGGACCCTTCACTGCGGAGGCAAGCTGACAACGTGTTGAAAGAGGGGTCACCACAGTCAGCCTGGCTGTAATGCGCTGGTGAGCAATATTTTATTAGATATGAGAATATCTAGTTAATTAAGGCTAGGTTCCACAATGCATGTTATGATTTTATTTTATTCATAATCATTTGTTTCCATGACTTCTACTTACTAATCCTTCAATCTCTGTGCTTTGTAAAATAAACTACATACTTGGTTTCTCTATAAACATATAAGTGTGGTGTTTTAAGGGGAGCGGTGATCTGTGGTGGAAGTGTTGAGCTGAGGTGTACCGTATCAGAGGGTTAGCCGTGTTAGTCTGTATCCACAAAAACAATGAGGAGTCCAGTGGCACCTTAAAGACTAACATTTATTTGGGCATAAGCTTTCGTGGGTAAAAAACCCACTTCTTCAGATGCATGGTGGGTTTTTTACCCACAAAAGCTTATCTGTTAGCCTTTAAGGTGCCACTGGGCTCCTCGTTGCTTTTGTGGATACAGACTAACACGGCTAACCCTCAGATACGGGTTTCTTGGAGGTGTACCGTTTCTTTGGAAGTAGCAGATCTGAATACTGTGAGTATCCAGTGGAACAGATGCTGGAATCTCCAGGGAGACGCTTGGAGATTGGGACGTGCCTATTGCTAACCTGTAGAGAGACAGCAGGGCCTGCGTACATCTAGAGAGGAGTACTTGTGTTGCCTGTGGCTGATGGGGCTGAGGTGCTTGCTGACCCCCAGCAGGCACAGACATGGCCTCATCACGCTAAGGGCAGGTGGTAGTGAGGTGCCTCAATTCTGGGTGCCTCTGTGAAGCATCACAATGGCTGAGTCACAGGATCTACAACCCATTTGCTGTTTAGCCAAAGGTCACACTCCAGGCACTTATATATCAGATTATATAAATACTGAGAAGGTCGGAAACAGGTAAAGAAAAAGATTATAGATTGTTATTTTCCATTTGTTTTATTTGGGTAAGGAAAATAGAACAAAGGGAAGGACAGGATGAGTAAGCCAGAGACATATGCTAAACATACCAATTTGCAGACGGAAAAACTCTGTGCAGACCATGGCTTGGAAACTACAGGGAAAACAGGACAGGGGATGAGAACTTTACTCATGGAATTTGATAAGCATCAGGTAGAACTGTTTAATCCATTGAAAGTGCCTGATCCTGAGCAGGGTGCAGGCTCAGGAAACTAGCCTCGCACAGTTCCCAGTTGGGCGGCAGCCTCAAAGTTAGAGCTGCCCAGAACAGAGCTCCAAAAACTGGAAATGGCAGAGAGCAGGAAGCAAAGGAGAGAGAGCCCAGGAAAGGGAGATACTAGCAGAGAAGCAGTAGCAGGAGGCAGAGAAAGCAGCACCAGAGGAGTCCCATCAGAGACTACTGCAACTGGAAGACCGTACGCACAGTGCCCGAGTAAAGCAACAGTGGGTAGCAGATAAACTACGGCAGGTGGCAGCTGCACAAAAAAGGGAGATGGAAAGGCAGCACAAGTTTAAAAAGCTGGAAATACAAGGACTGAACCCTCAGCCCACAGGTATTCCTCCCAAGGGATCACACAACTGGGAAAGACTGTGCCCGAACAACAGGGAGATGGATAGCATTGAATACTATTAAACCGCCTTCAAAAGGATACACAGGACACACAAAATCCCTGATGACCTCACAGAATGACCATCTTACTTCCCAGACTGATTGGTAAAGCCTTAAAAGTGGTTAATGATATAATGATGTAAATGAAACTATACTGTACAATTTGTTTAAAGGCCTTTTGTTTAAAAAGATTTCAAATTACTCCAGAGGCATATCGCCTAAAGTTTACAAACATCAAAAATTTGATAAATTAAGTCACAGGGAATGTGTTTCATAAATGGGTGATTATTTGAGAAAATGTATAAAGGGAAAGAAACTAATCACAAATTGGTAGATCTGTTTGCTCACGAACAGTTATTTGAAATCTGCTCTGATGAGATGACAGCAACGGTATTGGAAAAATCCACAACAACTGTGGAAGAGGCAGCCAGAGCAGCTGACTTTTGCATACAAGACCATTCACAGAGGACAAGTCCCAAAGGGAAGGGAAAAAGCCTGGCATAAAAGGGGGTCCCTGGTTTGTTCAAGAGGAAAAGGAGGGAGATGAGGGCACTAAACACACATCACCCCACCACGGGTCTCATCCTGGTAGCCCTAATTATTGGACCCCAGCCCAAGGTGCTGGCCCAAGAAAGTGCTTCTTATGTAGGTCCCTTGAACACAAGCAGAAACAATGCCCCAAGGCCTGGGCGTCCAAAGACAATGCCCAGTCCATGCAGGTTAATCCAGTTACCCTCGAGAGTCAGAGACTTCAGTGGTCTCAGAAGAGGTTCTAGTAATTTTATCTGATGGGACCTCCTAGTGGTAGACAACGAGTTCATTGAAGAGGCCAAAGCAAATGGTAAAGCATGCTAGAAGGAGACACTGGTGGCCAGATCTCTCTAGTCAGGAGGGATGTGATTAAGGAGGCTGATATGCCCCCAGGGGAGGAGGTAAAACTCCTTGCCTTAGGGCAATTTAGAACCACGGTGCCTTTAGCTTGCATTGAATTAGAGTGGGAAGGCTTACAAGGTACTTTGACTATGGGGGTTCTTAAAATTTTAGCAGCTGATTTATTGATGGGAAATGACATACTATCACTACCCAAAGCTGTTAATATTGTGACCCGTAGCAAGAGGAATATGTCCCTAAATTTCCAAAGGTAAGCCTGGGGAAGAATAGGCAGCTGAGAGGGGAGAGGAGTCTTCAACACCTTTATTAGCAGAAAACAGCGATGTCTCTCCAGGGGAAGGGAGGAAGGAGTCACTCCCCCCCTTGCCTAAAACAGCTCTCTGTGCAAGAAAAAAACAAATGGAGTTTGCTGCAGAACAAAGTGCAGGCACCTCCATGGACAGCATAAGGGAGGCCATCCTAAGCAATGCCTCAGAAAAAGACAACAGGGTGAGGTTCTTTATAGAAGAGGGGAGGATTTATAGGGAGGCAAAAAACAGAAGTTTGTAGGGCTCCCCAGGACAATTGATCAGACCTTCAAAGCATCGTGTGAAATCAATGCTGTTAGCTCATGACTCCCAGTCCACAGGTCACTTGGGAATGGAGAGGACATATGAAAGACAAAAGAAAAATTTCTATTGGCCCAATACTCAAAATGAGATGAGGGAATACTGCAAGACTTATGTCACAAGTGGAAAAAGCCTGTAGGTCTCTGCAAGGCTCCTTTGCATCCTTTATCTGTGATCTAAGCAGCATTTCACAGAGTTGTCATGGATAACATAGGGCCCAGACCCAGGCCAACCCATAATGGAAAAAGATTGATATTAGTTGTCATAAATATAGAGGGAAGAGTAGCATAAAATCTCTCCATGGCAGCTGTACTAAACTGCCTAAACTGTAAGGGGTTAAACAGTTCAAATAACCTAGTTGGTACCTGACCAGCAGGACCAATGAGGAAAGAAGATACTTTCAAACCTGGAGGGGAAGGATTTGTTTGTTGTTCTCTTTTGGTACAGAGGGAGAAGCCAAGCAGGTACAACAGCTCCTGAAAATATACCTGGAATAATCCATCTAAATCCACAGAAATTGTAAGCAGGGCAAGGAAATGCATTAGATCATCTTTTGTTTTAGTTTGTGAATTTTCCTATGCTACAGTAGTTTTATTCCTGTTTTTGTAACTGTGAAGCTAAGCCCAGAGGGAAATCCTCTCTGTTTTAAATCTTTTTATTACCCTGCAAAGTTACCTTCCATCCTGATTTCGCAGGTGTGACTCTTTTACTTTTTTCTTTATTATAAAATTATTCTTTTAAGAACCTGATTGATTTCAGTGTCCGGAAGACAAAGGGTCTGGTCTGTGCTCACATTGCTAAGGCAACTGGTTGATATATTATTCTCAAGCCTCCCCAGGAAAGGGAGTGAAGGTGCTTGGGGGGATAGGGATTCCAAGTGACCCTTCCCTGAATTTTTGTGTAGTCACTTGGTGGTGGCAACAATACCTCCCAAGGAATTTGTGCCTTGGGGAAGTTTTAACCTAATCTGGTAGAATATAAATTTAGGGAGTCTTGCAGGTCCCCACATCTGTACCCCAGAGTTTGGGGGAGGGGGAGAACCCTGACATTAGTGGTTGTTGATTTTGCCACCTGGTATCCAGAAGCAGTTTCTCTGTCTAACTTGGAAGCTGAAACAGTGAGAATAATTAATCACTGGAACAATTTACACCAAGGGTCATGGTGGATTCTCCATCACTGACAATTTTTAAATCAGGATTGGATGTTTTTCTAAAAGGTATGCTCTAGGAATTATTTTGGTGAAGGTCTATTGCCTGCATTATACAGGTTAGACTAGATGCTCATAATGGTCCTTTCTGGCTTTAGAATCTATGAACAGCTGCTGAAGCACTGTTCTTCATATTCAGTAGGGTGGGTTTCCCAAAACAGAACTTATCAGATCAGGCATTAAATTTCATGTCCCAGCTACTTGGTGAATTATGGAGAGGTAAAACAGCTGACATCTGCCCCATATCGCCCAGAATAGAGTTGTTTAGCTGAGAGGTTCAACAGGACCTTAAAATCTATGCTGAGAATGTATGTAAACAAAAGGGCAAGTGACTGGGCTACAATGCTACCCTGTTTGCTTACGAGGAGGTGCCCCAAGAATCCACAGTGTTCGCCCCATTTGACCTCCAGTGGGGGAGAAATGTCAGAGGTGCCCTGGGTCGAATTAGAGACTCCTAGGAAGATAGCACGGAAACAGAAGGGAAACTGGTGGCTCAGTATATGCAGTGGTTATGGGAAGATTTAAAATCCATGAAGGGGATAGTGCAGCAAAACCTCACAAAAAGACAGGCAGGTCAGAAAGAATGCTATGATCGCAATACCTGTGTTCAGTCATTTCATGTGGGGGATTTGTTACTGGTGTTACTCCTTGTAATAAAGGACAAATTGCAGACGTGAGGTGGTATAAAGGGTTAAAGATGTTACTTACAACATACAAAGGCCCCAAAGCAGCATTGCACCTCAAACTGCGCATATAAACCAGTTAAATGTGTATCACAAATATGAAGCCATTATAAACGTGATATGCAATGTAGAGGAGGACTTGAAGACAGCTCCACTTATTGATTTGGTGACTGAATGCCATAGTGACACCGCACTAGAGAGCACTGATCTATATAAAGGGTTAACTTGGACTGAAAAATCAAGAGATTAAGGCTGTGCAGCAAAGTCACCAGCAGGTATTTTCCAGCAGGCCAGGCCTGAGTCACAAAATGGTCCATAAATTTAACACTGTAGGAGCAGAGCCTGAACTCAGTGGAGCATAGCGGATGACTGGTAAAAGGCAGGAGCAGGTACGTAAGGAGATAACAAGCACGCTGGAAACAGGAATAATTGCAGAGTCAAACAATCCCTGGGCATCTCCAGTTGTTATGGTTCCCAAAAATAATGGGTCTAAGATTTTTGTTGGTTACAGAAAGCTTCATGTTGTCACTGTTCCTAATGCACATTCTATGCCCAGAATCAGTGACATGCTAGACCAGGGGTGGGCAAACTATAGCCTGCGGGCCGAATCTGGCCTGTCAGCCATTTTAATCTGGTCCTCGAGCTCCTGCTAGGGAGCGGGGTCTGGGGCTTGCCCCACTCCAACGCTCCAGACAGGGAGCGGGGTCGGAGAACACTCCACACGGCTACTGGAAGCAGAGACATGTCCCTGCTCCTGCGCTCCAGCCAGGGAGCAGGGTCGGGCACCGCTCCACGTGGCTCCCGGAAGCAACGGCATGGCCCCTCTCCAGCTCCTATGCGAAGGGGCAGCCAGGGGGCTCCACTCTGCACACTGCCCCCACCCAAGAGCCGCCCCCGCAGCTCCCATTGGCCAGGAACCGCAGCCAATGGGAGCTGCGGGGGCGGTGCCCGCGGATGGGGCAGCGTGCAGAGCCACCTGTCCGCTCCCCCACATAGGAGCTGGACAAGTGACATGCCGATGCTTCTGGGAGCCGCTTGAGGTAAGCACTACCCAGAGCCTGCACCCCTGAGTCTCTCCCCGCGCCCCAACCCCTTGCCCCAGCCCAATCCCCCTCTTGCCCTCTGAACCCCTCAATCCCAGCCCAGAGCACCCTCCTGGACCCCAAAACCCTCATTACCAGCCCCACCCCAGAGCCCACACCCCAACCCCATGCCTCAGCCCTGATCCCCCTCCCTCCCACCAAACCCCTCAGTCTCAGTCTGGAGCACCCTCCTACACCCCAAACTCCTCCTCCCTAGCCCCACCCCAGAGCCCACATCCCCAACCAGAGTCCTCATCCCCTCTTGCATCCTAACCCCAATTTTGTGAGCATTCATGGCTGGTCATACAATTTCTATTCCCAGATGTGGCTCTCAGGCCAAAAAGTTTGCCCACCCCTGTGCTACACAAGGCAAAGTTCCTGAGCACCATGGATTTAACAAAAGGGTACTGGAATATTCCCTTACACAGTGAAGGGCAGAAAATAAAAATGCCTCCATGATCAATTCTGAACTCAAAGTCCCAAGTGTTGCCCTTTGAGTTAATTAATGCAAGAGCCAAATTTCAGAGGCTCATTAACCAGATGTTAGCTGGGTCCAGGATTTTGCTTTAGCCTACATAGATGACATTGCCAAGTTCTGGACAGATCATAAAAACCACTTGGGATTGTCCTGAAGAAGATCAAAGATGCAGATCTTGCAGTCAAAATGTAACATAAGAGCAGCCAAAGTCCCTTACCTTGGTCACTGCGTAGGATGGGGCCAAATTTGCCAGAATCTGTTGAAAGTGGAATCCATTGTTGTGACATTTCCCAGGGTACCCAGGATTGTAAGGCACCTTGCTACCACCTGCCCTCAGAGTGAGGAAGTCTTGTTTGTGCCTACTGGAGATCAGCTCCCTGACTCCACCAACCATGGGAAACACATATACTCCACTCCCAATATATACAGGCTCCAATATCCCTCTGCAGGTTAGCGATAGGCACACTCCAATCCCCGAACATCTCCCTGGAGTATCCAGACCCTGCTCCACTGGACACTCACAGTATTCACAGATTCACTGCTTCCAGAGAAGCAGTACACTCCAGCTTACCAGCTTCATATCAGATCACCACTCCATTTTACACACAGCACTTAGATATGTTTATAGTGAAAACAAGGAAATATTTATTCAACAAAGAGAAGAGATTCAAATGATAGCATATAAAAATATTGAAAACAAATCATAGAATATATTACAAACATAGGATATCAGGGTTGGAAGGGACCTCAGGAGGTCATCTAGTCCAACCCCCTGCTCAAAGCAGGACCAATCCCCAAATAAACCATCCCAGCCAGGGCTTTGTCAAGCCTGACCTTAAAACCTCTAAGGATGGAGATTCCACCACCTCCCTAGGTAACGCATTCCAGTGCTTCACCACGCTCCTAGTGAAAAAGTTTTTCCTAATATCCAATGATTACGTATAAAATAAAATCATAACATGCATTCTATAACCTAGACTTATTTAACTAGATACTTTTATGTCGTATCAAGCAAACTTAACTCTAAAGTCCTTCCAACATTTTTCAGCCCGGCCTGGCTATGATCCTTTTTTCATATGAGAGAACATGCTTCCAGCTTTTCACGTAGGTAAAGAATACTGTGCATCTCTTCAAAACCTCAGATATATCAAAACAGTCTCTGATCTTCATTCATAAGCTGGACAGACTCCTGCAGTGTGTTCCTTCCTGTAGATTTCACCATTGCTTGCCGATTTTGCAGTCTTGGTTAGCTAATGACTCCGTATGCAAACAGACATACCTTGTGCAACACACAATGACCACACAGAGAGACAAGCCTCTACCTGAACAGATGCCTCAACAGAACCTGTCTGAGGCACGTCACCACCTGGCATTACATGTTCTTTTCCAACAGGAGGCAACAGATGCTTCTATCTCTGTTTAGACACGAGAGTATTGTATACTGTATGCCTCAAAAAAGGATGCCTATTTGCATACTGAACCAGATATCAGTCAAAAGATTGTGAAATCTACAAGAGAAAAATCTACAGGGAATAAAATAAATTTATATATATCAGTTGGTGAGGGGGAGAATGGGTGTCCTGTTTATGACTGAAATCAAAGGATTAGGCTAGTATGTCAGGGAATGCAAAGAAACACAGGATCCCTCACTTGTGGAGGTGACAGTATATTGCATCTCATGGAAGAAGGGTCACAGCCAGCCTAGCTGTAAAGCACTGGTGAGCAATACTTTAGACATGAAAGTAGCTTGTTAATTAAGTCTAGGTTCTAGAATGCATGTTATGATTTTATTTCATATGTAGCCATTTGTTTCCAATACTACTTCTTGATAATACTTGAATCTCTGATCTGTTACATAAGCTTCTACTTCATTTCTCTGGAAACATATATAACTGGTGTGCGTTAAGCAGAGCAGTGATCTGAGGTGTACCTGGTGTTTCTTTGGAAGCAGCAGATGTGTGAATACTGAGAGTGTCCAGTGCAACAGGGGCTGGACATTCAAGGGAGATGCTTGCAAGGCTCGGTGGTTTGTTAAGTGTGCTAACCTGTAGAGAAGCAGTGGGACCTTTGGAGACTTAGGGTGAAGTGCTTGTGTTGCCCATGGAGTTGGGGAGCTGACCCCAGAAGGCATGGGCAAGGCTTCCTCACTCTAAAGGCAGGTGGTAACAAGATGCCTCAAAACCCTGCGTACCCCCAGGAAGCGTCACAGGAGCCAGCAACAATTGCAGTGCCTGCCTTTTCCTAAACACAGAGACTGCTTCCTATTACCATCACAGCAAAGTGTTTGGGAGGATGCAAAGCCATGGTCTCCCTTCCTGAGTCTCTCCCCACCTTGGTCAGAGTTGGATGCACATAATACTCTTAAAGGATGGTACAAGAATGTACATTCTCCCTGCATGCTGGGGAGCTCCAGGTTGCTTTATGACTCTCTGAGCTCTCCCTAAGACAGGGAAGCTCTGTACCATCCTCAACTCAGGCCCTTACTTTTAAAGCACAATCTGGCTTAGCAACAGGAGTTTTAGACAGTGAATATTTATTGCCGAATTGTAAACATCCACTTACAGAGCTTTGCAATGGGAATATTCATATAATGAAAGTAAATCTAGAAGAAGAAATTCAGAACAGGCACATTCTTCTATCTCTAGATATTTTATGCTTTCTAGGTTCCATATACCCTTCCTGCAAACCGTCAGTTTTTCCTATAACCATTATCTTTTAAAGAACCCATTTCTACTTCTCTTTCGCAACCTTCTCTCTAGACTGGTTTCTCTGTTTCAAAATCAACCTGAATGTATTTGTCAGTGTAAAAAAGAGCAACAGTACCTATGACAAAGTAGCAGAGGTTCAGAGTTCAGGGAACGAGGTGCCTACTTCCAGTAGTGTCATTGGAGTGAATATGACATTATTAGATGTATAGATCAAATGTACAGCTGTGTAAAAAAAAACACCCCCCCCCACACAAACTGCAGCATTGCTGAAGCCAGTGAGGAAACATCACTGCTCTAGAATTGCAGAAAGCAAAAAAAAAAAAAAAAAAAAACACTAACCCCAAAACCTGCTATTTTCCCCCAACATTTTCACACTTAAAAACTGCTTGTAAACTGCTTGTGAGCCCCCTTGCCCAGTCAGAGTTACATCCTGGCAAGATGAGAGTCTGAAGAAAATATAAGAGGGAAAATCATTGCACATTACCTCCCACAATAGGTTACTCATGACCTTATGGAGGTATGCAAATATCCAGTGAGAACACTGTTAATATGAAATCTAGTAAATTTCACAAAGTAAGCTGAAAGTTCCAGGCGTGACACCTGCCTGACTCTCCATGATTATTTTTGTAGTTTACAATCATACTGTCTTTTTTTTTTTTTTTTTTAAACAAACTATTTCTCTCTCATCTGTTGCTGTATGAAGGATCCACACAAACGATAGGGGAAACAAGCTGATTGAATATAAGTGAAAGCACAGAAACTGATTGTACAGAGTGCAGCCAAATGCATCAAGTAAAAAAATACAGAAAATATCTGGTCTTTCGGATCTGTCAGTTACAGTAGGCTTAGGTGTTAATTGAAATGCCAGATAATTTTCAGGGAGAATTGTGATTTAAAAAAAAAACAAAAAAAAACTACACTGTTATTCTATGCCAGTGTTTTAGGCCACATTTGAGCAAAGCACTTTCTTACTTAAGTACTTTGCTGAATCAGCACCTTGAAGAAATCAACCTAATACCTCTAGGTTTGGACTTATGTATGGTAGTAAACAGATCTTTTATCATCCATCCATTTGCTCCCTCTCATAGTTTGGACATCTGCATGATTCCCCTCTTAACCTTTAGTTTGAGACACAGAGGTCTCTTTCCTCTGTATTTATGAGAAAGTCTGGAATTTTATTTCGTCAGGTTCTCCATATAAGGTTTATATCAAAATCAGAAAAACTTCGAGAGTTACCAGAAAAAACAAGCGTTTCCAGGTTAATGTTCCCTGCATCATCCCCACTGTTAATAGTTAATGAATCATAGAACACACAGATAATATTACCCATGACATTCTTTAGTTCAGGACACAATCAATTATTTTTATATCAGCTGTGTGATTTTTTGCCCTCCACAGCTCCCTTTTCTACTGGAGATCTCAGGCCCAGGAAAATTTATCAGAAAGCAGAATAAGATAACTGTCGCTACGCCTTTGTGGACTACTAAAAGATGTGAGCTTTTCTTGGGGAGACAGCAGGTGAGGGACAAGTCATCAGCACAGATTCAAATTAAAGTTTCTTGTGCTCACCTTAAAGGCTGTGGCCAATTCTGCCCCTCCCTACTTGTCATTTATTGTCAATTCCCATATCAACCTGGCCTTCTCCATTCTGCCAACAAGCAAACCTCACCAACCCATTTGTTAGCTTTTCAGACAAACATCTCCATACTTTCACCCGTTCTGCCCTTTTTGCTTGCAAACTTTCCGTTAAATGATCCATCAAGATTTCAGACACAGAGGCAGCCACTCATAGTTCCAAGGTCCTCATGGCATAGCTAACACTAGTTCAGACAAACGCTGAAAACAAATAGAAATTCAAGGGCAGATTGGAGACAATATACTCTGTCAAGCTTACTCATCAATTCCACTCAGGATGCAGTATACGGAAATATATGAATCAGAAGTGTTCTGAACAGAATATACAGCAGTGACAGTGGCAAGTTATCATCAAATTTATCACACTATTTCCTCTACATTTCAAGCTACATGGAGAATTACATTTCATTAAATGTCACCAACACTTATATGGTAAATCATCATTGGTGGTCAGATATCACTGTAAAATACACTGAGTCAGTGGATATAAGACAATCACCACACCAAAATAAAAAAATCTGTAGCATTTGTCCCCTTCCAAAATTTCCCCTAAATTAGCTTTATCATCTCCTTTATACCTTGGCTAACACAGACTTCCTGGCACTCAGAAGCAGCTCTGTCTTGATCTCGTCTATTCTCTGCCTGTCCTCTTCATTCAGATCTGACACAGAACCCTGAGGCTGGCTAGTCAGCTTCAGCTTCACCCATGCTGTGAACAGAAAACATAAAACAGAGAGCCAATCCCTTTATGATGCCATTTTAATTTTAGAGAGAAAGCGTGCTATATGCTAATTATCAGGATTGGGTGGGAACATACATTAGTATCAGAAATACCATACAAGATAGAATGACTAGGAATAGGACTAAATTTAAATTGACTATTATGACACCTTCTAATGACAGTAAGTGAGAACCTACCTGAATGATGCACTGTAAAGGTGCAGGTACTGTCTGAGCACTCCCTTGCAACCTAATGTGTTGCTGCAGCTGGGCCCCACCTGTAATTTTCCCAAGTGAAGCAGCAATAGCTTCCACTTTAACAACCCAGAGCAAGGAGAAGCCAACATACATTAAGCACATTTTAATAAGGCTTCAGGGCAGGTATCATTACATCAAACAGTTCTCAGTCCAGGAATCACCACAACAATAAATTCATCAAGCCCAGGTTCAGGGCTCCCAATCTCACAGTACACACCCAAGTCTCAGAATTGGGCCAAGTTTGGCTCCAGGCGCCTCAGGGAGCAATTACCACCCAGTGCAACCTTCCTGGCTTCTTCTCCCCTCTTTCACCCCAGCTCTACTTCCTGTTTATATAACTCAGCCCCTAGACCAAGGCAGGGTCTTGTTATTTATCCCCAGGCTGCAGGCTCCTGTCTATCCCTTTAAGGGATATCAACCTTTTTCCCCATACACTTTCTCATGTACCCACTGCCTAATCCTCATAACACAATCATCTCTCGATCCAGAGTCAAGTAACATTTTCCTACCAAATGTCTTTTAACCTAGGACAGCAAGAATATCTATCTACACAAACAGAAAACAGTCATATGAAATAGCTTCCTTTAAAGATATACAGAATCAACAACCATGTTAAGAGTTCAAATCACAAGTTAAGGTAATCCAGCCCAATGGTCTAGTATCAACAATTTGGTGCCGTCTATGAATTATTTTGACACTTACGTATTCAAGGGTAATTATCTCAATTTCCAGGAATGAGCAGGGGAAGGGGAAGTCTCTAACTTTAAACTACATGAAAAGTAACCTCAATAGCAAATGCATGACTATTTTCAACTGGTTTTGGAAGACCACCTTCCTCTATAGTTTACTAATATGGCATTTTTACCTGGCAAATTCAGTGTTTTAATTCCATGGAGTTTTGCATATAATTTTAAATCTATGTAATACTATAGTTTATTCTAAGCTGGGACAGAGTACAAAGCTATTAATCTGTAAGAAGACTGCAGATCAAAAACTCTGGGACAGAAGTCTCACGTACCCACAGGGCAGAGTTGATGCAAGCTTCCCCACATCACTGTGCCAGTATAACTCAATCCTGATCTGGAATGGCCTTTCTAGGTGTGAAAAAGTAATAGTCTTCATAGCCATTCATTCCTTCGCCTCTCTGACCAGACAGCCAACAAGGGTGCCAATTAGTGCAAATTGTGATAAGGATACCTGAATCTCAGAGGGTAAAGATTCGGTCACCATCACCAATGCCTAATTCAAAATGGTGACACCAAAATGGAAGGCTCCATATATCCCATAACCAATCTGCTGCATCCCAAAAGAATTTTTAAAGCAGCCTCTATTATATTCATCAAAGTAGGATTCAGTGTTCTCACGTCTTGCGTAAAACCCATCAGTCATTTTAGATAGTGATTTGCTTCTTACCACGAGCTTTTCTCTCCTCTTTCTCCGCACTTTTTAGTATTTGTGTTGCATGTAGCACAGGAGATTCATTTTTCAGAAGACTTTTGACACGGGCAGCTAGTGAATCTACACTGCTACTATCATCGCTCTCTCGAATGCCATCTCCCTCTTCGCTGCCAGCCACATTGGTTTTAGTTTTAGCCAAGGCATGCTGAAAATCCCCAAGGTCACTGGTGATGCTGCCTAAGGGCTCCGTGGCAGAAGGATTCCACAGTTCTAAAACCCTTTCAATGCTTGATTTACTACTTGTACTACTCTTTGTAAGAGCCATGAGAGCAGGCAAGTTTTTATCTACTGTTGCACTACTGCAACCCTCCGGTTCTGACCTCCCTATGGATTTTGCTACGCCACAAGCTTCCATAGCTCCCTGCTGTGTTGGTTTAGTCGTCTCTTCCACAATTTCTTCCTTGGTGGGTAAATCAATAGCAAGAGAGCTTTCCCATTTTAAACTGCGCCTGTGGGGATTCAGGGTCTTCATTAGCGAACTATCTTCTTGCATGCTTCTTCTGGTCAAGGACTCATCCCACGATAATATTCTCTGAAGTGCTGGACTGATCTCCTTTGCTAATCTGGAATCTTCAGAACCATCCTTTTCAATTGGCACTGATGAAAAGTCGCCGACTTCTTGGAAAGGGGCAACAGAAGGGACAGGATCAAACTGAGTCAGAGCTATATTTTCTGCCTCTACTAAAAGTTTCTGGATCTCTTTCAATGTGTTGGATTCAATGAAGGAATCATTTCCTTGATCCTTATTTAAATCATTAACTGAGGCATCTACATTTGAAGACAGTGGTTCTCCACCAACATCCATTTCATCTGCATCTCCAGCCAAAGGACTAGCGGACAACTTCTCTAGGCTGAGGCCAATATCCCTAGACTCAAATTTATCTATCAGCTTTTGAACACGTTTTGAAACAAGAGTGTGACCCTCTTCAAAGTCAGAGCCAGCTGGAACCGTATGAAGTATCTGGCTCAGTTCAACAGATTTTGAAACAGCAGAAGATTCTGAGCCGCCTTTGGTGGAGTGTGCAGCAGGTAGCTCCAGCTGATGGTAGGCAATACTGCATTGACTCAGTGGTTTGTCTTTGGAAGATCTTGAGAACTGAAGTGAGAGCTCAGTGGGTAATGGAGTATCAGGGCCAGCTTCTGAACCCATTGGTATAGACATGCCGAGTGTGGAAGCACCAGAGTTAAAGCTTATCTGAGTAACGTCAAATGCAGACAGAGAACCTGGGGAGAGGGAAAAAGATTAATTAAGGGTTATGGGAAACATTCACCTCAGTGTAGAATATCTGCCTTGTTCCAAAGGCCTCCTAAAAGGTGATTATTCTAGAAAATATATAAGAACCTATATAAGAAAATATACAAGAATATGGCTTCTACTAAAACTGTTTATGATCATGGTTTACTGAAATAAAGCCTTTTGATCATTTGGTACAAACTTCTAGGATTTATGTACACTAAGGAAACTTTCAAATAACTAGAAACATTATGAATCTAAATGTCTAAGTGCTGAGATATTCTAATTTGATGTGTATTCTTTGCAGAGCAATAAAATGAGAGTACTCATCAGATCTGAAATCCTAAGGATATGTAGAGAAACACTCATGATACTTTAAAAAATAAGTAAAATAAAAACAGAGTGCCTGATTGATATATGCATGGGAGAGAGTTGCATCCAGCCACCTTGGCTCAGAAAGGCAAATCAACTCAATGCAGAGACTCCTGGGAAGACAAGCAGTAGTGACCTTCAAGGAGTTGGTCTGAAAAGTATTAGCTGTAAAGAGATTGCAAGACTGCTCTCCTGAATTGGGTACGAGATCTGGATGCCAGATCAAGGAGGAAATGTTGCATAAAGACTTATGCAGTTCTCTAACCAGCAGCAATGTATATTTCAACAAACAATTCACTGTGAAGGCATGCTATGGAAGTTGCCATAGATCTAGTTGAATGTGCTTTCATTTGCCCCACCTACTAGGTCACAGAATCATGTATTTATTAGTCCTCAACAATTTTTGTTTTGAGGTGGACTCACTCCTGGCTATATCCCCAATTTTGGGCCTCTGGATTGGTTGTATTTAGACAACTGGGTATGACTGTCTACCTGTACCCTAGTCACATATTGCACCAGAGAAACTAAAGAAAGAGAGAAACAAAGATACACTTTTCCCATTATGAAAATATCCTTGTAACACTTTTGTGAACAGCTCTACTTTCAAAACTACTGGAGGCAGAAAGCTGGTAATTGGCACGGAAACACCCCTCACTGAGGAGAAATAACCAAGTGCATGAAGTGTTCTGTTCTCTAAGATTTTTGTAGCATGCCTCTGCCTTTCCCCATACCTTCAGATAGCTGGACGTGCTTTGTTAAGGTGTCAGTGGATTCCTTCAATGTTCTGAGCTCTGATGGGGAAAATTCAACCTCCCTGATTGGTCCTCTGGGTACAAATGGAGTCAGTATAGCTGAAGGTGACTGATCAATGCCAAGATTACGAAGATACATCTGACACAAAGGGGGGACATGGAACAAAGAAAGCAATAAATATATATGGTACTATTATAAAGGAACTCAGATTTTAACCTACCCCAACCACCATCTCCAAAACACACAAAGTTTCTATTTTCAACATCCCCCTGCCCTTGAAAAGTTTGTTTCAACCTGTTCTCCAGCAGATGTACCAACAACAAACCAAGACCATTGCATTTATTACACATCAAGCCATCCCTCCACTTGGTCTTAATTTTAGGCCTCCTTCCCTTGATAGTATTCCTTTAAAATGGTTACTAATTAAAATCTGGAAGGAAAAAATGAGGCTTTGGTTTAATAGCCCTTTCTATCAAAATGAGAACATGGCACAAGGGAACATACCCTCCTCCTGTCCAAAAAATACCTTAAAACTTGGGCTGGGCATCAGGAAAAATTCCTTAACATTCCAATTACACCATGGGACAGTCTCCAAAGGAAAGTGATGGAAGCCCCATTGCTGGAACTGTTTAAATGTCTTATTGGACAAAGCAGTTGTGAAAGCATTACATGGTACAAGCCTGCACTGGCAACAGAATGCTTCCTTTTGTTTGTTTTAAGCCTGCTGTTTATTAATTTCATTTGGTGACCCCTAGTTCTTGTGTGTTGTGAGGAGTAAACAACACTTCCTCATTTACTTTCTCCAAACCAGTCATGATTTTATAGACCTCTATCATACCCCCCCCTTACTCATCTCTTTTCCAAGCTGAAAAGTCCTAGTCTTATTAATCTCTCCTCACATGGAAGCAGTTCCATACCCTTAATAATTTTTGTTGCCCCTTTCTGTACCTTTTCCAAAATATCTTTTTTGAGATGGGGAGACCACATCTGCATGCAGTATTCAAGATGTGGGCGTATCATGGATTTATTTAAAGGTAATACGATATTTTCTGTCCTATTATCTCTTTCTTTCTTCATGATGTTCTTATGTTCTGTCCCTACTAAACAAGAACAGTTTGACTCTAAAGAGAGCACTTGAGATAACCCCATTTTTATATCGAACCAGCTGCAGCATACCCGTTGTGATTGCTGGAAAGTTTCTTCAAGATCATCACTTGGATTTGCTCTTTAGAAAATACAAAAGCTTTCTGAAGAAACTGTTGGGGTTTTTTATTAAAACTTTTTGTAAATCTGTTGACTTGATATTTCACATTTGTCTAATCCCTTGTCTGCAGCTCTACACCATTCTAAGTGATTTTATCAGATCAGTGACTCATGAAGAGTCAGATTACCTTAAGTAACTTCTTCCTCTTCTCACACTGAATTCAAATTAGTGGGGTGGGAGGAGGTATTGTTTCATATTCTCTGTGTATATATAAAGTCTGCTGCAGTTTCCACGGTATGCATCTGATGAAGTGAGCTGTAGCTCACGAAAGCTCATGCTCAAATAAATTGGTTAGTCTCTAAGGTGCCACAAGTCCTCCTTTTCTTTTTGCGAATACAGACTAACACGGTTGTTACTCTGAAACCTGTCAAATTGGAGAGGAACTGACCAATTCTCTTCCCTAGTCAACCTAAAGATCAGAGGAGAAATCAAATTGCCTTGTCACTCCAGCTCCTACCCCAAATAAAGGGAGAAAAGAAAAAGCAAATATTCTGAATATGCTACTATAACAGATTCAAGGGACCTCCCCGGATCAGCTAGGAAAATGATTCCCCCTCTCTCACAAAGTCTGCAACACCAGTGAAGACACTTGCCAGTTAAGCAAAGCTTTATCTGATTCCTTCTCATAAGGACGGTTTAAATTTCGCCTCATCTGTATTATACATTCTGCACTGGCTGGGGAATGAACAAAATGACTTTATAGATCTTTTCCATCTCTATTTCTATTATTGTATTATAGACATACATATTAATAGCCAAATGCATGATCAAACCTCCTGAGTCCTGTCAGTGATTTATGAGAAGAGAATTCCTCAAAACGAATATTAAAGGGGAAATGCTAATTCTATTTAGAACAGAGATAGTTTGTAGTCTCTGATTCTTACCTTTAATAAATTTCACACATCTTTCTTTCAATATTTATCTTCCTAGGCAACTGAGAATAGCTTTATATGCACACAGAAGCTGTTCTAAGATTATTTCCCAGTGTAAATTTCAAGGAATTTTCAAGGAAAATAAGAGTAAAAGTCTGATTCCAAAGACTAAATTGTTATTACAGAAATCATTTTGCAAGAAGAGGAGCCACTTATTCTGAATTATAAAGTCCATCATTAACATACATCTGCATTTAATTTTCACTAACACTCATCAGCTATCAGCAAAGGCAAGTGTTAACATGGCTGCCACCTAATCTGGCAGCCATCCTATATCTAGCCACTCTGAAAAGAGAGGGAGGGGAGACTGGATTAGCAAAATAAGATCCCATTGGTCTTTATGTAAGGAACTGTAGGCAGAATGGCTATCATTTTTGTGTGTGTGTGTGTGTGTGTGTGTGTGTGTATTAATCATCAGTTGTTTAAGACTTTTACACTGGGGCAAACTTAAAGAAGAAATAATATTTATAGAAGAAGCCATCTGCTTCGCCAGGAATTTTCCGTGTTGCTTTGGCTATTATTGAAGATGTGTGGGTGTGTGAAAAGTTCTCTCTCTTGCATCCTAGCTTTTCCCCAGGGTCTGTGGTAGAATCAAAACCTGACATTTGGGACATCACAGTCTGCTTACGTGGAAGAGACTGGAAGGTCATAAATGGCTTGCCGTTGCACTGCAAACAGAAATTCTAGCACCTTGTCCTTTATTTCAAGGCTCTGCTTCGCTCAACCCCAACCTATATCACTGACCTTGTCTCCTTTTGCTTTTATTCTTACCTTCTACATTCAGCCACTGTCACCAGCCTTAATACGCCATATATATCCTTTTCCCAGTCCTGCCTCCATGCTACCCTCTACACATGGACCATCCTCCCTAAACCCATTGCCCAGGCATTTCCACTGTCTTGTTGAAATATACCCTAAAAGTGTATTACTTCCAGATCAACAATGAGTACTTAAAATACTGATTCAACATTATGGGACAAATTCACTACTGCCATAAACAGGCACAACTCCATTTCAATGGTGCCATGGCCATGTTAGTCAGTAATAAATTTTACCCTGACTGCAGAAAGAGTGTAAGAAAACATTGTAGGAGAAAGTGGGTTTAGAAGATTTTAGTTGTATATATTTTAAAGTTATCTTCAGTGAAGGAGTCCTTTAAAATTACTTGGCTCAGTTACCTTATTTAGAAACTAAATCATATTAGCTAACATCTAAGCTGAAGAAGTCTGTAGCTGTAGCACCAAATATTCTTACCACACATGGGATATTAAAAGCTTCTATAACTACATCAGTCTCTCCATACAATGGGCTCTTTCTTGTGATGTTCAAGCACCTTCAACTCCTATTTCTTTTAACACAAGTTGAGGCCGCTCAGTCTTCCTATGACTAAACCTAAAGAAAAGTGGCAAAATTACAAGCAATATCTTACCGGTATTCTTTCTTCAATATTTATGTCTTTTTTATCTGGAGTTTTCAAAGTAGGAGCCAAGAAAGGAATGACGTTATCCCCTTCTAAACTGGTGAAAAAATCCCTGGCAACTACTGAAGAAGAGCTTGCAGAGGTCAAGTCAACATGGCTACTTGCCTGTGAACTAGCCAGGAGGTTTAAACTATCTGGAGAAATGTCATTGAAATGATCCATACCAATCTGGCTAGTAGAGAGTTCTGGACCATGTGACTGTCTGGTATTGTTTTCAAGACCATTGTGTTTCTCTTGCTCACCACTTGGATAGCATTCCTCCTCTCTGAGAAGTTGAGCAACCCTTTCACTGGAAATGAAGACATTTTGATCTGAATTTTGTCCTATGCTATTATTATCGTCATCACCACCACCACCACTGGACCCAGTAGTGACAAGAACAGCTGTAAACTGTGGGGTTGTGGAGTCTCCTAACTGAGCACCACTTTCTCTAATTTCAGGCATTCCAGAAACTCTGCTCTTGTCTTCTGTAGGCTGAACAACTTCATCTGGGTTTGTTGCTTGAACAACTTCAATCTGTGAAGCCTCTCTGCTGATAACATGTACTGAGTTGTCAGACTGAGACCTGATAAGTGGTGAAGCATGTGCTGACTTATCACAGGAATGCAAACTGGTCATTGAACCCGTCCCGCCAAAGGGTGCAGCTAAACCACTCTTGAGGTTACCACTGCTGCTGCTCTGCTTTGATAAAATATGATTTAAGGAATCAGCAATTGCACTGTAGGCTTTCTTCCTTGGAGAAACTCCACTCAAGCCACATAAAGCCAAAGCATCAGGTATCTTCTCCATTGGCTGGTTCACGTTCCAAGCTCCTACCTTTTCCATGAAATTAAGGGTAGGGAGAGACTGGATTCTTCCAGTACGAGGATACACTGTTCTTAAGGACTCACAACTTTCACTGTTTGTTTCCTGTCCACTCTGGAATGCATGATGCTTCTCAGCAGAAGAAACAAGTGTATCTGTAGATGAGTTCCTAGAAGTTTCTTCATTTAAACAAGTAAGAGAAGCCTGAAGATTTGATCTGATAGGAAGGGGCTTACCAGGTACTTCCTGCTTCTCACTTCTGCTTACAAATATCCCCGGGGTGGACTGATAGATTGGTTGAGCTAAATGTCCAAAGAATGAACCATCATCTATAGGAAGATTAAATAAAGGTGAAATGCCTGTATTTTTATGTCCCCTTTCTATGGTGAAGTCTGAAAGAGTTAATTCACTTCTGTTAATTCCAGACGGGATTTCCACAACAGTATTCTTCTCACTGCATGTTCCACCAGATTCTACACTAGCTGTGACTGGCTGGTCAGATGCGCTGTTCTTGACACTAGTTTTGGACATAGCAGAGAGAGGCTCCTCTTCCTGTTTCCCAGACATTTTAGAAAACAGTTGTTTTTGCTGCTCATCTAGAATGGTTCCCAGGGGCTCCATAGTAACACCAGAGAACCACAATCTGCCAGAGTCATTCAGATCTGAACTATGTCCCTTGGACAACATGAACATTTCTGAAGGCTTTGCAGAAAACACATCTGGGGCATTGGAATTTTTAAAAGGTTCTCTCCTCAAAACATCAGAAAACATATTGGAGGAGTCAAGCTCAGGAACACACTTTTCTTCTTCCAGCTTCTGATGTGATTCTCTTACAAACACTTTTGACTCCCTGTCAGAAAGCTCAATATTTCCTACTCGCTGCATTGTTTTGTTTTTCCCTGGGTCCCTAGCCGATATGCTCTTGCATGAAGAGCTTTCTGAAGATGAGAACCCACCATGGCTCGATAATCCTATTTCTTTTTCCAGACGCTCAAGGAGGAGAGGAGCTGGCACATTGCTGTCTAAAAAGAAGTTATTATTTACAAAACCACTAGTGGCTTCCTTTGCAGCAAATACTTCTGTAGGCTGTACTGTTTCTGGCTCGTTTAGCAGCATTTTTCTGTTTGGGTCTGTTAAATTTTCATCTCTATTAGGGATGAAAGACTTGTTAATACCAAGTTTACAATTTTGATCTTCAGCCTTCTCCTTCCTCTCCACAGGTATCTGTCCAGAAAGACAAATGGGGTGCTGAGACAAATAGCTGGTGCAGCTGACATCACAAGGTTCTACAGTGCTGACTGCAAGTGGATGCTCGGGCAGGGTCAAGCAGCCACTGACTAAGTCTGAAGGTATTTCAGTGGCTGCCAGCTGCACAGCTTCACTGATCTGCAAAGGCTTTGAATGCTGCTCAGAAGCATCAGAAACATCAGAGGTTCCTCTGGAAGAGAAAAGAAAAGAAAAAGAAAATGTTTCTCTGGTAACATTTATTTTCAACACCAACATTTTCTGCCTAAAAGAAACAAGCTTATTTTCCGCCTAAAAGAAACAAGCTTAAAGATAGGACTTCTACATGAGAGCAAACAACTAGGATTTAGCAACACATACATCTGAAGGTACTACCCAAATAGTTCAAGCAGATATTTTAAATCCTTAAAAACAGGGTAATTTACATTAAAAAAATTATTATTATATCCCTATAAATAATGGTTTGGAAATATAACTACTATGGTTCTAATGAGCATGTCAGTGTTTTCCACCAGTTAGGACCCTCTAACTCTCTTTGTATTCATAGGTCTCATTTTTGTTAATAGTTAAAAAATGTGACAACTATATATTGTTTAGAAATGAATACCCTACACAGTATTCGTTTTAAAAATCTTCCAAGTTAGGACTTCAAATATTTTTCAACGAGGATATAAAATAGGCCAGGCCTGAAATGAACACCAGGGGTTGCAACAGTTAGGAGACTGCCACAGATTTCTTACATTTTTGTCTTCACCCTGAATTATTAAATGCCTTATTTGCTTTTGATAATCATTCTTCTATGAGCTTCAATCCACGGTGCATACAATAGTTCTTCAACATTCATTGGAAGATCAATTCCAGCTGAATCCACAAAGTCTTAAATCACATGTTATTAACCAGTAATGAAACAGTGACACTTGGCACTGGGATACAACATACTTTTTTCCTTCCTCATGCCTGGATTCTTGTGTCATGTAACCTAAATACTGACAACATTGCAAGGAGACTGCATGCATCTATGTCTTGAAACGCACATTTTTTTAAAACAGAGTACACTCCTTACCAACATCACACAAGAAGAATCATTTGTTTTCCTTCTGAACAAAGACTCTCTAGGACAAGAGTTTTAGTGAAATGTAAAATGCAATAGGCTAAAATTTTAAGGCCCCTTTGTATAGCCAGAACAATGTAAACTGGCCTTAGTGAAAAGAGAATTAAGACCTCATCCCTACAACACAATCATAACTGCTCAAAAGTAGAGCTAGCCAAAAACCATTCATTCAGTTTTAGAAAAAAATTCGAAGTTTCAGAATGTTTTGTTTCACATTAGAACAAGAACAAGACCTTTTCTACACTTTAATAAAAAAAACATGAAAGACATCTCCACTCCAGCATAGCCAGTAGCCTAGTGGCCAGGGCACTCACCTGGGATGCGGGAGACCCAGGTTCAAATCCATGCATGGAACTCAGGTAGAGGAGAGATTTGAATCTGGATCTCTCACAACCCAGGTGAGTGCCCTAGTCACTAGGTTACTAAGGAACTAAGTGCCTTGCATAATGACAGGTTTCAGAGTAACAGCCGTGTTAGTCTGTATTCGCAAAAAGAAAAGGAGGACTTGTGGCACCTTAGAGACTAACCAATTTATTTGAGCATGAGCTTTCGTGAGCTACAGCTCTAAGGTGCCACAAGTACTCCTTTTCTTTTTAAGGAACTAAGGTCTCACACACTCACCAGAAATCACATCCTGGACCCAAGAAATATTCCCAATGTCAATTTTCAAGAATTAACATTTTCTGACAAAAAATGTCTTATTGAAAAATTCACAACCAGCTCTACTCATAAAGATTGATCAATCCATATTAGCGTCCATGGGGCTGGAATATCAGACAGGGCCCTGGGGAACGAGAGAGTGCCTCATGCCATTCAACTGTGATTTCTCTCAAATGATTAAGGAGACACAGAATGACTCAAAAGGGGTTTTGGCCAGTCATCCTCAAGAAAGGGGTTAAAATGAGGAGAAAATGGAAGGACCAGTAAAACGGACAGGCTTTTCCCCAAACAGAACTCAAGGATATCTAATCAGATTTTATCCAGTTTCTGTCCTGTCCATCTACTAATGTGATCACTTTAATTCATTGTGCCATTAATACAAACTATCTGCAGCAAATTCTACTTAATAGCAACCTGGATACTAACAACTAGTCCTGTCCCAATGACTTTAATGTTAAGGGATTCGGATATTGGCAACAGCATGTGTTTATTAAGAACATCTTGTGGAAGAAAGGCCCCAACTACAGGCAGATTTGCAAGGCTGCACCCAGCAAAAGAAGTACTGGGATGTGCCTCCCTTGCCTGCAGTCCCGCAAATTTGCCTGCGGCCAGTGCTCAGCAACTCCTGGAGCTTCCTTCTGGTGCTGCAGCCCTGCAAACCTGCCTGTGCAAAGGACCACATAGGAGGTAAGGAGCTGTGGGCTGCAAGGAGACACTGTGGGCAAGGCAATGGTGGGAGTGGGGTTGCAGCCCAGGTGTCAGAATTGCACAGGTTTCAGAGTAACAGCCGTGTTAGTCTGTATTCGCAAAAAGAAAAGGAGTACTTGTGGCACCTTAGAGACTAACCAATTTATTTGAGCATGAGCTTTCGTGAGCTACAGCTCACTTGCACAATTGCACAGTATCTCTCCCTGCCCTCTCCAGGTTCCACCCTGCGGGAGGACTTTACACAGGGAAGGAAGCACTGTGTCGAGCTGACTCCCGACCCCTGGAGAGTCCAGGGAGAGGTACCAGGTAGCTCCATGGTAGGGGTGCCATTTAGGTGGGAACAAGGGGGTGCTCCTGCCCCCCTCTGAGTTTCGTACAGGAGGTATGCTCCCAGGCAGAGCTCTTAACTGCACAGCATTAGTGTGGAATGTGAGTTCTGCAGAGAGGTGCTTCTCCCAGCCTGTGCCCCTGGGGCAGGAAGCCAAACAGAGGCAGGGTGATTAAGATAAGAAAGGGCTGGTAATTAAATTAAAGATCTGGAAGTCTTTAGATGAACCTGTAAAACAGGAATCCCACTGCAGGGGATGGGGGATGCTGAAGAAATCCCCCCACCCCCTGAGTCTGCAGGGGACTCAGAAGAAATACAGCCAAGCCCTCTGAGCCAAGTTTACATTTAGAAAAGAGGGAGATGTGAGGAGCATAGGTGAAAAGAAGGGGCCAAAACCCAGGGAAGGGCTAGCAGTGGTATAGAGAAGTTCCCACTCTACCTATGGTACTTATGTGGCCCCATCACTATAATATCTGAGAGCCTCACATCACAGCCCCTCAGTGAGGTAGTGCTGTTATTCCCACTGCACAGATGGGGCACCGAGGCACAGAGAGACTAAAGGCCAGATTTTCAAAGGTATTTAGGCACCTAGTGGGATTTTCAAAAGCACCTAGGAGGCTTGGTGCTTTGTAAACCCACTAGATGCATCTTTGGGTTCCTAAAAATCTTTGAAACTCTGTGCATAAGGCACTGGCCTGAGGTCATACAGGAACTCCATTGGGGGAGTAGAACCCAGGTCTCTCAGGGCTAACTCCCTATCCACTGACCAGCCTATCTCTTGGCTTCATGCTGAAAAAAGAGGACTCTGATAGATGGGAGCGAAACCAAGGAGGACAGTTCTCCGAGACTCCAGCAATTGGGAAGGATGTCATGGTTGACAGTATGAAAAGTAGCACAGCGGTCAGGAAGGATGAAGAAAAGAGAATGAGAGTCAGATGAGAGGAGAGCACTTACCTGCCAAGGGGGGCAGGTTCTGTCCCATGCTGGGTTGTAGAGCAATGCCTGCTGTGCAATTTTAGATTTTAACTGAAAAGTATTTTGTTTTGTCGTTTTTTGTTCTAAGTTCGAGAAAAGAAAGGAATGAGAAAGTGTCGTATGAGTATCAGATGTGTTTATGCCTCAAATTCTTAGGGTTTCAGCTGTATCCAGGCCAATTCCAGAACAAAAAACAGAAATTGCATCCACGGAGTCCATAAAGTCGACGATTATTGTCATTATTTGTATTATTCACTGGGCACCATCTGTGTGCTCAGCACTGTACAGAATATGCCAGAAAATGTAGTCTCTGAGTAAATGCGTATAGGATGTGTAACTCTGGATAAGATGGCTCAGATATTTAATTACGAAGTGTATAGTTATTGACCACGTTATCACATGTTCACTGTGATGTTAACATCTGTGAGTGGTGGCGCTGATGGCAATTGAAATTTTACTTGATTAAGGACTAGAAGATTTGACCATCCAACTTTTTTTCAAGAGGAAGAGCTGCCCAGAGCACCTGTGCCTATTTATTTTCCTTTCCTGCCTGCAGTGTCCCTGACATACCTCAGGGGTCTCAATTTTTTTCTCAACTTTAAAACGTGGAATTTCTTAGGGTTTGGTTTTAAATATTCTCCTGTGAGAACTGCAACTAAATCACTATAGTGTTGTGTTTAAGAGCCTTCTGGAAAGTAACTAACCTTTAAACAGAAGTGAAAGCAGTGCTGCCAACTCTCATGATTTTGTTATGAGTTCCATGATAATTATTATTTTCCTTGAAGCCCCAGCTCCTGGAGTCGAGTGGATATGTGATGATTTCAGCCATCATTCTTAAAGAAAAATGAAGTTTCTAGCCCTCGTGGCTGTGGAGAAAGCTTCAAAATATGATCTCAGTGCACTCAAAAGGCTCAAAAAGCAGAAGGCAAATAAAAATAATACCAAATCTATTATTTTTACATGATATGATGATTTTAAAGCTAATCTCATGATTTTTGGTGAGCCTGATTCATGATTTTTGAACATTTGGGATTGGCAATAGTGTTAATGTGAAAGTATCAGCTTCACTCCTGTTTAAAGTCAGTTTCTAGTATATTATTTATAGTAGCGTAACACCCCTAGAGCCCCAGGCACGTGCAGTTTAAACTCACGGGGCCCTGCCCTAGTAGGATGTTTCCAAAAGTTAAATGATCTATTCCAAGCTTGGTGAACTTCAAAAAAGTAATAGAAAGTAAGCTAGATTTTTCTATAATTGTTGTATTCAAAAGTTAGTAACAAAGTAAGAATATATATTAAAATTTTAAACCTAACCAATGTCCCTTAAGTGAGTTGACAAGACGTCAGAACATGTTAGTTTTAGAGTCTAATATTTATTTAATTTTCTTTATATAGGAATTAGATACAGTTCTCCTGTCAGATAATAATTTTTAAGTTATTATCTGCAAAAAAAATGAGAGTTTTCAGGTGCCTAAGTAGCCCCTGGAATCACGGTTAAAATGCCCCCCCCCACACCAAAATCTGAAATGGCACCCTGCTTCGTGGGGCCCCTAGCACCCCCACGTACTGTAGAAAGCCCTAACATCTGGGCTGAAGCCTCTTATCCTGCCACTGCCCGGCTAGCAGGCAGGGATGGCACAGCCCAGCACTTCCTTCCCTAGCTGCAACCTCGCAAACCTGCCTTCCACTTATTAGCAATCCCCAGACAATGGTATCTTTTTGCTAGCAACAGAGGGGTTGCTAATAAGTAGATTCTACTGTATCTGGAAATTCGTTGAATCACAGGCACATAGAGAACATATAATGCAGAGAATTCAAACAACACACAGGAACTTCATCCCACCTTAGAGGAGCAAAATCCAGCTCAGTTTGCTGAAACAGGGTATCATCCAAAAACTTCTGACCTTGCACTGAATATGTCATCAGTAGTGGGAGACAGGGAGAGAAGCGACTGTCCTGAATTTCTGTTAAGAGTAAAAATATCATGATGATGTGGTAATAATGCAATAGTCATGGCTTGCTAAGCAACCCCTTACTAATCCAACTGCCCTGCCATCTGGCATAGCTTGCAAGGCTAAAAAATGCCAATTATGGTAAAAAAAATTACATAATCCAGCAATGCTAGTGACTGAAGTAGGTGAATCAAAAAGAAACAATACACATTTCAAAGAAGTTGGTAAGGAAGATCACATTATGATTCTTTATACAGACATCCAATTATATAGATGATGGAATTTCAGAAATTAGATGTTTAGAATCTTAGAAAGTAGAGCTAGAAAAGTACTCATAAATCAATCTACCTACCCACCCAGCATGCCCAATTCTCAATGCAGCTTCAATATCCTGGTCAAAGATCCAATCCAGCTAAATGCCAAGCCCCCTCAATTCCCAGTGAAAGGGCTCAGCACTTTACCAGATCAGTCCCTATAGTAGGCTGATGCTTTGCTTTACTGAGCAACAAAGGACAGTCAAGATCCCACTAATCTTCAAAAAAATAGCATCTATGTCTCTGTTTTAGGATCTAAATTACAAGAAAATACCAAGTTTGACAAACAATATTTAAACTTCTATTGATACAGTCTTCACTTTGAATGATTTCAAAATGCTCTAAAAATTGCACAAAGGATCAGATCACTCACCCAAAACTAATATGCACCCACCTCTGGAGACACTCCGGCTTGACAGAGCACACCACCACCACCACAATACATTTTTGCAAAGGAAAGTAAACAATAGCTACTACAACTACAGGGGGAACTTAGTTGAAGTGAGCTGTAGCTTACGAAAGCTTATGCTCAAATAAATTGGTTAGTCTCTAAGGTGCCACAAGTCCTCCTTTTCTTTTAGTTAGACAAGAGTATAATTACTCAAATTGGAATTTGGCTCAAACAGCAGAGCTAAAGCTCTTACAATTGCAAAAGTGCCATGGGATTGTCAATGATCACAAGTGGACCCAGACTGTACACCTAATTCAAAAAGTCATCTTCCTTGACTGTTGATTTGACCACATGACCACCCCCGTCTGAATCCTTCTAGTGGTACCAGTCCACTCTTGCATCAAATTTAAGCTTTTTGTCACCAAGTTCAAAGTGCTATATATTTTGACTTCTCCTACTTGTCCTCCATTGTTAAGCTTCATGTTTCCCCCACCACCTCTGCTCCAATACTCCCCAGCCTTGTCCACCCATTTGCCAGCTTCTCATATAATCACTTCCAGGAAGCCCCATGGTATGAATTCCCATAGCTCATCTACAAAGACCCTGTACAATCCACATCTGAATCCTTTTTAAATATCCACTTCTGCCACACCACTTAGTGAACTGAGCTGACTTGTATGTAAATTACCATTTATTCCCCTTTCCCTAATCCCTGTCTGTCCTTAGACTACAAGCTCTGTAAAGTTGGGACCATCCCTTAAGTGTTTGGAAAGTACCTAGTACATCAAAGTAGCTACTGTAAATAAATTATAAACATTAAATAGAGGCAGCGGCTACATAAGTCCAATTACCCCAATATTGACTTAATGGGAAGAGAGCCACTGAGGCGATGTTTCCACAGCAACTGGGAAGTGGATTCCCAGCATAGGTAGACAGATTTGTGCTAGCTCAGCTCAAACCAATGTGCTAAAAACAGCAGCATGGACGCTAGGCCACTGACAGGAGTTCAGACTAGCTACCTGGGTGGGAGCTCGGGCAGCTAGCATGAGTCACTGCCAGCGCTGCAATGTCCACACTGCTATTTTTAGTGCACTAGCTCTAGCTGAGCTACCACAAGTCTGTCTACCCGGGCTGCGAATCACACCTCCCACCTGCAGCGTAGACTTCACCATGAGTAAAGGCAACTCCTTGGACTTGCACAATGGTGAGTTTATAAAAAGTAGTACCAAATCACATATTTTTTTAGATGGATTTACTAGACAGGTGGTTTCCCTTCCCCACTCAATCAGAACATATCTGGCCAAAGAGTGCTATCTTGGTTAGTTGTCTCTCTACTTGTATTTAAAGCAGAAAGGGCCAAGTGACCTAGTAGATCTTTTCCATCTCTAACTTTTATGATGTTGGGTTTTAGACTTATTTGCTTATTTGATCCCTTTCTATAAGAAATGGGACTTCTAAACCTCTACTGTAATAGCATAAAATAACCAAAGCCCACAGAATGTGCTAGCGTTAACATCGATTACTATGTCAAGCACTGTTATATTCTCTAGCAGTAAGCGTTTGATTCTCTGGCACATTTGCTTGTTTTATATGCCAATGGTCAGTTTACCCAGTATGAAAAAAACTTTGCACCTATACATTATTTTTCATTAATTATCAACAAAAGCAGATATGGATGTTTTATATCACAAGAAACCAAACAGCATTTTACAAAAGTTACTTATTTATACAGTAGACCAGCAGAGGCCTTTTAAAAACACACACCCATTTTGATACAGGTAATATCTCCCATCTAATATGATAGGTAAGCAGATCTCTGGCATTTCCAAAGTATTAAATTATAAAAATCCACCTGGAAAAAAAAAAAAACATTAAGAACACATTGTATCATCAGTCAGGGTGAGAGATTACTGATTCAAATCCTATATAGTATTTTAGACTTAGTTTGTGGTTTTGTTTATTTGCTAGATAATCTGCTTTGATCTGTTTGCTATCACTTATCACTTAAAATCTATCTTTCTGTCGTTAATAAACTTGTTTTATGCTTTATTTTAACCCGTGTATTTTGAGTGAAGTGTCTGGGAAAAATCTCAGCTTGGTTAACACAAGCTTGTTGTGCATATCTTTCTCACAGAGAGAGGAAGGTGAACTATATTAATGAGCTTACATTGTATAGATTCCTGTGCAGTGTAAGACAATATAATTCTGGGTTTACGCTATAGCAGGGGGTGCAAGCCTGGGGAGCTGGGAAACTGGCTGTCTGTCTTTGAGTGGCTTAGGTAAAGAACTGAGGTAGCTCAAAGAAAAGGAGGACTTGTGGCACCTTAGAGACTAACAAATTTATTTGAGCATAAGCTTTCGTGAGCTACAGCTCACTTCATCGGATGCATTCAGTGGAAAATACAGTGGGGAGATTTATATACATAGAGAACATGAAACAATGGGTGTTACCATACACACTGTAAGGAGAGTGATCAGGTAAGGTGAGCTATTACCAGCAGAAGAGTGGGGGGGCGAGGGGGGAAGAGCGACATTTTGTAGTGATAATCAACGTGGGCCATTTCCAGCAGTTGACAACGTCTGAGGAACGGGGGTGGGTGAATATACATGGGGAAATAGTTTTACTTTGTGTAATGACCCATCCACTCCAAGTCTCTATTCAAACCTAAGCACTTACATGAGAGGAAAGTGATCAGGAACAGTCAGCATGGATTCACCAAGGGAAGGTCATGCCTGACTAATCTAATCGCCTTCTATGATGAGATTACTGGTTCTGTGGATGAAGGGAAAGCAGTGGATCTATTGTTTCTTGACTTTAGCAAAGCTTTTGACACGGTCTCCCACAGTATTCTTGTCAGCAAGTTAAAGAAGTATGGGCTGGATGAATGCACTATAAGGTGGGTAGAAAGTTGGCTAGATTGTCGGGCTCAACGGGTAGTGATCAATGGATCCATGTCTAGTTGGCAGCCGGTGTCAAGTGGAGTGCCCCAGGGGTCGGTCCTGGGGCCAGTTTTGTTCAATATCTTCATAAATGATCTGGAGGATGGTGTGATTTGCACTCTCAGCAAATTTGCGGATGATACTAAACTGGGAGGAGTGGTAGATACGCTGGAGGGTAGGGATAGGATACAGAGGGACCTAGACAAACTGGAGGATTGGGCCAAAAGAAATCTGATGAGGTTCAATAAGGATAAGTGCAGGGTCCTGCACTTAGGACGGAAGAACCCAATGCACCGCTACAGACTAGGGACCGAATGGCTAGGCGGCAGTTCTGCAGAAAAGGACCTAGGGGTGACAGTGGACGAGAAGCTGGATATGAGTCAGCAGTGTGCCCTTGTTGCCAAGAAGGCCAATGGCATTTTGGGATGTATAAGTAGGGGCATAGCGAGCAGATCGAGGGACGTGATCGTCCCCCTCTATTCGACATTGGTGAGGCCTCATCTGGAGTATTGTGTCCAGTTTTGGGCCCCACACTACAAGGAGGATGTGGATAAACTGGAGAGAGTCCAGCGAAGGGCAACAAAAATGATTAGGGGTCTGGAACACATGACTTATGAGGAGAGGCTGAGGGAACTGGGATTGTTTAGTCTGCAGAAGAGAAGAATGAGGGGGGATTTGATAGCTGCTTTCAACTACCTGAGAGGTGGTTCCAGAGAGGATGGTTCTAGACTATTCTCAGTGGTAGAAGAGGACAGGACAAGGAGTAATGGTCTCAAGTTGCATTGGGGGAGGTTTAGGTTGGATATTAGGAAAAACTTTTTCACTAGGAGGGTGGTGAAACACTGGAATGCGTTACCTAGGGAGGTGGTTGAATCTCCTTCCTTAGAAGTTTTTAAGGTCAGGCTTGACAAAGCCCTGGCTGGGATGATTTAATTGGGGATTGGTCCTGCTTTGAGCAGGGGGTTGGACTAGATGACCTCCTGAGGTCCCTTCCAACCCTGATATTCTATGATTCTAAGGATCTACAACCTATCCTGAAGGACGACCCATCACTCTCACAGGTCTTGGGAGACAGGCCAGTCCTTGCTTACAGACAGCCCCACAACCTGAAGCAAATACTCACCAGCAACCACACACCACACAACAGAACCACTAACCCAGGAACCTATCCTTGCAACAAAGCCCGTTGCCAACTGTGTCTACATATCTATTCAGGGGACACCACCATAGGGCCTAATCATATCAGCCACACTATCAGAGGCTCGTTTACCTGCACATCTACCAATGTGATATATGCCATCATGTGCCAGCAATGCCCCTCTGCCATGTACATTGGTCAAACTGGACAGTCTCTACGTAAAAGAATAAATGGACACAAATCAGACGTCAAGAATTATTACATTCAAAAATCAATTGGAGAACACTTCAATCTCTTTGGTCACACGATTACAGACCTAAAAGTTGCAATTCTTCAACAAAAAACTTCAAAAAACAGACTCCAATGAGAGACTGCTGAATTGGAATTAATTTACTGGATACAATTAACTTAGGTTTGAATAGAGACTGGGAGTGGATGGGTCATTACACAAGTAAAACTATTTCCCCATGTTTATTCCCCCCCCCCGACACCTCCCACTGTTCCTCAGATGTTCTTGTCAGCTGCTGGAAATGGCCCACCTTGATTATCACTGCAAAAGGTTCCCCCCCCACCCCCCCGGCTCTCCTACTGGTAATAGCTCACCTTACCTGATCACTCTCCTTACAGGGTGTATGGTAACACCCATTGTTTCACATTCTCTATGTATATAAATCGCCCCACTGTATTTTCCACTGAATGCATCCGATGAAGTGAGCTGTAGCTCACGAAAGCTTACACTCAAATAAATTGGTTAGTCTCTCAGGTGCCACAAGTCCTCCTGTTCTTTCTGCGAATACAGAGTAACACGGCTGATACTCTGAAACCTGAGGTAGCTCAGTTGGGTGTGTGGCGCCACCTGCTGTTGTGTTGATTTTTTGCCAGAAGCTGGGAATGGGCGACAGGAGATGGATCATTTGATGACCACCTGTTCTGTTCATTCCCCCTGGGGCATCTGGCACTGGCCACTGTCGGAAGACAGGATACTGGGCTAGATGGACCTTTAGTCTGACCCAGTATGGCCATTCTTATGTACTTACGATAAAAGGGCATGGTGAGGCTGTCTGAATCTCCACCAGTGAGAGAAAAGGGCCAGCACAACTGGAGGGTTAGAGCCCACAGTGGTTCCCACAGCACCCAGACTGGAACTTGGGGGTGACAACCCATCACAATACATTTTAGAATTGATGTAGGGATTTTAATTTTTTTTTTTTGTGGGGGGGGGGAGAGAAGTGGAGGCAAGGGTGGCTCTATTATGCAGTGAGGAGATGATTATATGGACTGAGATAATTCCACAGCCACAAAATCATAGACCAAAAGCGGCCCAGAATATGGGTCATTCCCCCCATCCATAATAATAATGTGATCACAAAGCAATTTCAAATAATTCATTGCATCTCAGCTGCTGTCTCTACTACGGTACAAAACACTAAATACCTCAGTCCATGCCTCAGAGCTTACAGTCTAAACAGATTAGACTGGGACACCCACAGAAAAGTTCTGTCCTCTGCCCCCTCCATTCTCTCTCTCACCCTAATTTTCAGTATAATGTTAAGAAATACCAATTTTTCTACCATGGTTTACTGTGTATGACTGTAGGAACTTTTGAGATAGCATTTGGAAGTACAGTGGGTATGTGCTTGGTGCTCTTTGATAGCACACAATGCCAGGTGCAGAAGGCAGCTTGAAAGAAGGCAAGACAAGTGTGTGAGAAGGGAGAGGTGATATGGAATACATGGCAGTTAAAAAGGCAAAGGGCATGTAATGACAGCAAAGGATCTGTTTGTGGGGGATCATCAGAAATATCCCAAAACATCTCACCGTACATGTCTGTTTCCCTGGCTTTAAAGTTATTGTGACTAATTATTAAGTCTACAAGCTGGAATACACTTTCATTTTCTTTAAATTGGCCTTGCATTGAGGCATCTCAATTTATTACTATGAGAGGAGTAATAAACAGAAAAGTTTTAAGCAGAAAAGTAAACTCTGTCTTGTTCTCCCTACCTCTAAGTCCTCAACTTCCCTCTCTCTCTCTGCTTCCTACCTCCCCACCCCCTGCCTTAAAGCAGTCGGCCACCTCTGAGCTACTGGCCTGTTCCCTGCATGGAGTGACTCTTCGCTCCATGTCAGTTCTTTCCTGGGCTGGATGACCAATGCATCTCATTTCCCCCATAGGTGTCCAGCCTTAGGGGACTGATGGCAGTGGTCAGTGACCAGCAGCAAACAACTGAGTGGGTCAGGGAGGCAAGCTAGAGAACAAGTGGCAAAGGAAGGAGAAATTCTCAGCAAAGAGGAAGAGGAGCCGGTCAAATTTAGTATAGTCCGATCTTAGAACCATCTTCCAGCACCCTGAATCCTTCCTTCCTCAATACAGTGCCCCCTAGAGGCTAACTGGAAACCAAGGAAGCTGGCTGGTTAAACACGCCCCAAGGGGTTAAATACCTTGCACTAAGTCAGTGTTCTAAGGGTTTAAGGCTACAGAACTAATTCCTTACACAAACACAGTCCTATCAGTTTTAAAAAATGCATCTTCCTCTCCCCTCAGTATTTTTTAAGGTTTTCTAATTTTATGCTGCCTGAATCATCACATTTTTGATCACTTATTTACTTCAGGAACAGAAAGATCATCACTATCATATTCTGGCTGCTTATGATGATTTAAGGGATCATTACACCAAGATGTACCCTAGGTTTTGTGGGCAGAAAAGCAGGTGCATGATGCTCAAAGCAGCAAGTGACGTCAGCGCAACACTCTTTGAGTATCTTGTGTCAAAACAGTAATTCTTCCTGCTGTCACTCTAAAGGTCAAAAGCCTTCTCACAGTTGAATTTACCAAGCAAGCAAACATGGGCATGCTACTTTATCTTACAGTCTACTGACAAATCTGAATGCCAGAATCAAATTGCTGTTCATGGAAGATTAAAGAGAAAGGCAAAAACAAAACAGAACTTTCTTGGCTTTGTCAGTTTGCTCTATATGTAGATCAGGTGACCTCAATACAAATTTCATAATGGCATTTAAAAGGAAGCTGCAAGGCAGAGTTACAGATTCAAAACACTTTTAAAAAAAGAGAAATGTTGTTGTTACAACCAATATTGTTAGAACCAATATTTCCCCCCAATAAAACAATTCTGAAAATTTAAGCTTGTGTGTTGAGCTACTGCTTAACGTGTATGGTATCAACCTATGCACTCTCTACACATGCAGTTTTTTAGTCACTGCTTCCTAAAGTACCTTGAGAGTCTTCAATATCACATCACAATCAAGCTCTGCACTCTCTTATGGACAGTGTAAATAGAAGTAACAGGATAAAATTTAGAAAGAGAAAATTTAGCCAAGTATCAGGAGGTTTTCTTCACGATGCAATAGTCCCCAAAGGTAGCAGAATCTTTGGACATTTATACTGGACAAAGCTCTAGAAAAGTACCAAGAGGGAAATGTTGCATTGGAAAGATGAACTGGAAGGGAAATGAATTGGATAATATAAGCTAATGGGTCTCATCCTTCTCTAACTTCTATGACTTTACAATGAAACTCCATATACTGCAAAATAGAATCGAAGACTAACATGGCTGCTACTCTGAAACCTATATTTATTCAATACATTAAGTTGCAACTTTGGTTATAGTGAACCAGTAATAACGCTGAAAACATATAGCACTTTCATTGTAAGGCTGCTCAAACATTTAATTAAGCCTCACACCATCTTGCAAGATAGAGAAGAGTTTTCTTTACAGAAGAAAAAACTGAGGCAAAGAAATTCAGGTCTGGTCTTCACTCAGAAAGTCTAGAAAGAAAAGGAGTACTAGTGGCACCTTAGAGACTAACCAATTTATTTGAAGTGAGCTGTAGCTCACGAAAGCTTATGCTCAAATACATTGGTTAGTCTCTAAGGTGCCACAAGTCCTCCTTTTCTTTTTGCGAATACAGACTAACACGGCTGCTACTCTGAAACCACTCAAAGTCCATGTTCAGTAATCAGTATAGCTGCATCAATGCCGAGACGTAAGGGCTTACTTACCCTAGGAAATTACATTGCACTAGAATACCATCCTAAGGCGTCACAGTCACTAACAAGAAGTTGAACAGGGCTTACTACACAGTGTGGACACCAAATGCCATGTTTAACATCTTGACAACTGATCATAGTTAACCGTAAGGCACATCAGTAATATACTGAACAAACAAATTACCCTCAGACAATTTCCATGACTCTTCTCCTGCCTCAGCTGAAGAAGACCAAACAAAATATTGGTTCTTCTTTCTACGAAGGATAAAGAGGCAGCCATCATTTTTAAATTTGCTTTACCAGAAGTGTTACAGCTACTGAAGTTAACATAGTACCAAGTTTTATTTGTCAATAGCAGATAGTCTCTACCTTACATCCATTTAATGGAAAACTTGGGTATACTGAATACCCTAGAGTTAAGCCAGACCAACTGACACAATGTTAAACAAAACCATACTTGTTGACAATGAGTGCTAAGTTGTGTTCATCATTACATTTATTTACCACTGCTCCTCAAGGTCATATTCTAACATGATGTATTTTCTCAGTGTAGACCACCTCTCCGTGTAGGCAAGGGCAAGCTGAGTTTGCACCATGAGAGCTAATTTTACTCAACTAAGCACTTTTAGATCCCTGGAATATCACAAAAGTGGATTCTTTTAACATGTCATCCAATTATGATAAATGTCCCTCTACCCGCTAGCACACAATATATTTTTTTCATTGAATGTACTCTTTTACATCCTTCATAATCACCGCATGATTTCTGATGAGATGCTTTCCCCCTAAACAGGTGTAAGTTATTTAATGACAGGTTTCAGAGTAGCAGTCATGTTAGTCTGTATTCGCAAAAAGAAAAGGAGGACTTGTGGCACCCCAGAGACTAACAAATTTATTTGAGCATAAGCTTTTGTGAGCTACAGCTCACTTCATCGGATGCATTCAGTGGAAAATACAGTGGGGAGAGTTATATACATAGAGAACATGAAACAATGGGTGTTACCATACACCCTGTAAGGAGAGCGATCACTTAAGGTGAGCTATTACCAGCGGGGGGGAGGGAGGGAGAGCGGGGGGGAGGAATAAACATGGGGAAATAGTTTTACTTTGTGTAATGACCCATCCACTCCCAGTCTCTATTCAAACCTAAGGATCTACAACCTATCCTGAAGGACGACCCATCACACTCACAGATCTTGGGAGACAGGCCAGTCCTTGCTTACAGACAGCCCCACAACCTGAAGCAAATACTCACCAGCAACCACACACCACACAACAGAACCACTAACCCAGGAACCTATCCTTGCAACAAAGCCCGTTGCCAACTGTGTCTACATATCTATTCAGGGGACACCATCATAGGGCCTAATCACATCAGCCACACTATCAGAGGCTCATTCACCTGCACATCTGCCAATGTGATAGATGCCATCATGTGCCAGCAATGCCCCTCTGCCATGTACATTGGCCAACCTGGACAGTCTCTACGTAAAAGAATAAATGGACACAAATCAGATGTCAAGAATTATAACATTCAAAAACCAACTGGAGAACACTTCAATCTCTTTGGTCACTCATTTACAGACCTAAAAGTTGCAATTCTTCAACAAAAAAACTTTGAAAACAGACTCCAACGAGAGACTGCTGAATTGGAATTAATTAGCAAACTGGATACAATTAACTTAGGCTTGAATAAAGACTGGGAGTGGATAGGTCATTACACAAAGTAAAACTATTGCCCCCCCCCCCCCCCCCGCTGTTCCTCAGATGTTCTTGTCAACTGCTAGAAATGGCCCACCTTAAGTGATCACTCTCCTTACAGTAAAAAGAAAAGGAGTACTTGTGGCAATTGGTTAGTCTCTAAGGTGCCACAAGTCCTCCCTTTCTTTTTGCGAATACAGACTAACACGGCTGCTACTCTGAAACTTCTCCTTACAGTGTGTATGGAAATACCCATTGTTTCATGTTCTCTATGTATATAAATATCCCCACTGCATTTTCCACTGAATGCATCCGGTGAAGTGAGCTGTAGCTCACGAAAGCTTATGCTCAAACAAATCTGTTTGTCCCTAAGGTGCCAGAAGTACTCCTTTTCTTTTTAAGTCATTTAAGGAATTCATTTGAGTGTATTCTTCTACCATAGCAGCCTCTTTGATTGCATGCGTGCAATGACTGAGTTACTAGCAATAGGATATGCCTTGAGGTGAGCACCGCCTGGGTACGGTAGCCCAAAACCCTTCCCGTGTCCCAACCCCCTGCCCTGAGCCTCCTCCCCCACCCAAAGTCCCTCCCAGAGCCCATGCTCCACACCCCCTCTTGCACCCCAACGCCCAGCCCTGAGCCCCCTCCCATACTCAAACTCCCTCTCTCTTAGTTACCTGGAATTTTTGACTTACTGGCATGCCCCACTCCCCCAACATGCTGGATAACAAAGCTTTTACTGTATATCCAAGAGGAATCATAGAATATCAGGGTTGGAAGGGACCTCAGGAGGTCATCTAGTCCAACCCCCTGCTCAAAAGCAGGACCAATCCCCAATTAAATCATCCCAGCCAGGGCTTTGTCAAGCCTGACCTTAAAATCTGATACATTCAAATAAAAAGACTTGTATAAGTCTTACCATGATAAGGTATTTCTAGCTAAAATTCTTGAGAAATAATTATTATTCAGATGCCTTTTGTAACTGAAAATAAAAATCTTATGCAACATTAAGTCATTGACCTAGCTGAAGCATGATAACAACTTATGTTTATACAGCACCTTTCAACGAAAGTTTCAAAACACTATAAATGTAGATTATTTTTCCCACCAGTGAAATGTATTACAACATTGCACAACAACTGCAGAGAAAACGAAGAATACTTTACCCACTTCAGAAGAGAACGATTTTTTACATAGGGAATTATATACGCTTATCGCTTAGTGGTTTACGTTATCAAAACACTATACAAATTGGACTACTTCATCTTCAACCTTGCTAAGGATTACTCCCCCTTTGCAAGTGGAGACAGTGAGGCAAAGAGGTTAAGTGACTTGCCCAAGGTCATAGTGCAAGCCACTTGCAGAAGCAGGATTACAACTCATATGTTTTTAAGGCCTGCAGGAACCATTATATCATCTAGTTAGGAACCCCCAACTCTGAGTTCACTAAACTATACTATCTTTGCCTTTCTAATTATAGTTACCAAGACTGGAATTTTGTTCAAACACTAAAGATAACAGGTTCTCTTGCTAAAGTAAGATACAAGCGGTCAGGTTCCTCATTCCAAAGATGGACCTTGACAACAAAACTACATAGGATTTATTTTGAAAAACCATTGATCAGAGCTGTAGTAAATTAAATCCATGCTAAGGATTGTGAATGCTCAGTAAGCAACTAAGCTTATCTTGTTAAAAGATTATTCAATATACCCAATAGCGGAGTGTGTGCCATGTCGCCTGTATGCTGCCTTCCAAGCTCTTCTGTCGGAGTCAACAAGCCTTCCTCCAGAGTAGGGAACTCTGTCAAGTCATTTCCACCACCAGTCAGGCCCAACCTCATCCCTGATGTTGCCGCTAGATGGCTGACATCCATTTCTACTGGAAGCTGATACCATGACTCCATTCCCTACAACAATTTGGAAGAAAAAGTCTTTAATTTTTCATTAGTCTTACTTTTGCTTCCAAAATCAAAAGTTTAATAATAAGCTATTTGTATTATTATTGCATTAAAATGTATTTTATAGTATAAACAGACTGTTCTTCTATTTAAATGTCTTGAATATATTCCTATCTACTCAGGTATAAATAAAGGCCCCAACCAAAGCAAGACAGTTAAATCCAAATGTGGTAAAGAGAAGCATGCAATATCACTGGTGCATTAAAAACAGACTTCACTCCGATATAAACTTTGAATGTGACTCAACAGCATTACAAATATGGCCCTTGTACCAGCCAACGCTGGTCAATTTCCTTGCAGGATGATTCTTTAAGAGAAGGAAAGCCCTTTTGGGATGTCACATTTTCAAAAGGATCTCCCAACTGCACAATCAAGGATTACAAGGTGAATGTCCTACCCTTTAAGTGTGGGTAACAGAACGCACCAGAAGTCTGACAAAAAGTCACCAACAATGTTCACTCATAATTACTAAAGCGTGCAATGAGCATTGTACTTGGTAGAAGACAGAGCCTCCATAGGGCTAAGACAGAAGGCAACATGAATTGCAGAGGAGGGAAAGGGGTTAAGAAAGGCCTTCAACCAATGTTCCCTCTAATTTTTTACATCCATGTGCGAATGAATTTTGTTATGTGCACCAATATGGAGTTGATGTGTGGCAGGGGTGGGGTCAAGAGGTTCGGACTGTGGGAGGGTGCTCACGGCTGGGGCAGAGGGTTGAGGTGCGGGGTGGTGATGGCTCTGGCTGGGGGTGTGAGCTCTGGGGTGGGGCCTGGGACAAAAGGTTTGGGAGTTGCGAGAAGGGGCTCAGGGCTAGGGCAGACGGTTGTTGTGTGTGGGGGGTGAGGGCTCTTGCTTGGGGCATGGGCTCTGGGGTAGGGCTGAGGATGAGGGGTTTGGGGTGCTGGAGGGGGCTCAGAGCTGGGGCAGAAGGTTGGGATGGGGTGGGTGAGGGCCTCTGGGGTGGGACCGGAGATGAGGAGTTTGGGGTGCAGGCTGCCTGGGGGCTGCAGCAGGGAGAGAGGACTCTCCCCAACCATCTCTCGCTGCAGCAGCCCGGGGCCAGGGGAAGAGGCGCCTTTCCCCGGCCCCAGCAGCTCCGGAACTGGGGCCGGGGGAAAAGGCACCTCTCCCCGCCTGCATGGCCCTTGATAGCCGGCTGCGTGGCCACACAGCTTACAGGGAACTTAGCCTTCAACCCCTTACTGCTAGGTCCGCGGTTTAAGAAAAGGCATGGGAGGTAAGTGCGGGGAACAAAATATTGAGTGAGCACAGGGAACCTGAAGATAAGGGAGAGAGGAACAATAAGTTTTCTTCAAGTTTTCCATCTGGATAAAAGCCTCCAATCCTCCCCAATGTCCAGCATCCCCGTATTCCACTAAGGTACAACTCCCTCCACCAACATACCTCCTACAGATTTGCAAACATTTAGAGGACAGCACCCTGCTTTGATGGGCCACATATTACCTGACTGAGCAAAGGTCCCCTCCAGCAAATCTTGAATGCCAGCCCAATTTAAACAGTGGCACTTTTTATTTTAAGAATCCAGGGAATTTTGTAAACCAAAAACTTTTGCCCCCAAAAAATTAAAGGTTGAAAATGTGTTTCAAAGGAGCCCAGTTAACTCTCCCCCTCAAATACACTTTCTACACAAAAATACTTTTAAAAAAAAAGTTACAAAACCTGCAAATGAACAGTTGAAGTATCCAGTCATTTCCCCCACTACCACAAGTCTCTCATCACTCAATATCACCCACCCAAACTGAACTCTGCCTCCAAATAAAATTTGAAAAAAAAAAAAAAAAAAGCAAAAGGTCAAAAAATAAATTACTGGGGGATTATAAATCTTAATTCTTATTCAAGACATCAATTTCTAATAATTTGTTATTTGACCCTGGCATATAGTTTTGGATATATTTTATTGGAAGGCAACGTTAAGTTTGCAGTGTAAATCAGGTAGGACGGCAGTAAGTGATGGAAGACTATATCGTCTTGGGGAACTACCTGGATTCTTTCTTGTTAGAGGCTAGCTAAAGTTCCCCTGTGATTGAACACACCCCTGTATTCACATCCTACAGACTACCATAATCATCTTTGTACAAAATAGGCCTTGTGAGGTACCACTTGAAAACTCATAACTCACTGATAAATAATATCATGATGAAATATATATAGCAACATTATATGTAAAATTAAATCCCCCTGTATGATGTTATTAGCACATGTTCAAAACCACACAGCCCTGCATGGCTACAACTACACTACATCGCCAACGGTTATTAATCAGATCTGTCCTAAACAAAGTACTGTGTATTTACCTCAATTTACATATAAGTAGTAAACAGGGCCAGTAAGACAGCAGGGGAAGCAGAGCAGATCAAATATGCATTTTAGCAAACAAGTGGGGAGAAAGAGCATGGTGTTTCCTTGATCATCATACTCCATGTCGCCTTCCTCACTGTTTGAATGAACTTTGCTTTGAGAGGTAATCTTCAGAAGAATCCACTTCAAAGTTTCACTAGACTAGCTCGTCAATTTTTCTTGTAACCAATTCTGATTTTTATGTCTTATTACTTGTATTCACTTAAAATCTCTCTCTTTATAGTTCATAAAGTTGGTTTAGTGTTTTATCTAATCCAATGTGTTTGAATGGAAGTGTCTGGGAAACTCAATTTGGGGTAACAAAGTGTGCATATTATTTCTATTAAAGAAATACAGACTTTATATGAATTTGTATTGTCCAGGAGAGGGCTGGGCAATACAGGACATACATTGCTGGGGGGAAATCTAGGACTGGTGGTGTGTTGGGGTCACCATATTATAACCAAAGCTGGTAAGAACCAATGTGTGGCTGGCTACAGCACACACTCTGACATAGCTGGGAGTGACTTGCATGTGGGAGGCTGTTTGTGAGCATTCCAGACTGGAGGCTACAGCAGCAAAGCCGTGTAAAGGGCACCACAGTTTAGAGGGCAGGGGACACACAGGTACTTATTAGTCTGGATTGTACACTGGGTATGTCACAGAATCAACAAAAAACCTCCCCCACCTGAACACCACTATGGCTTTGCTAAGGAAACATACTACAGTAAAAGCTATTTTATCTGGCATGTTGGGGAAATGGGGGGTGCCAGTAAGTGCAAAATGCCAGTTAATTAGGAGGGAGGGAATTTGAGTGCGGGGCTGGGGGGTTTGGGTGCAGCTCTGGGAGGGAGTTTGGATGAGCAAGGGGGCTCGGGGCAGCGGGTTGGGGTGCCAGATGCAGTGGGCACTCACCTCAGGCAGCGACCTATCCTGGCTGCTCCTAGGTGGAGGCATAGCAGGCAGCTCTGCACAGTGCCCCCGTCCTGCCCCAAGCACTAGCTCCACAGGACCCATTGGCTGGGAACCATGGCCTTGGGAGCTGTGGGGGCAGTGCCTGTGGGCGAAGACAGCGCACAGAGCCACCTGCCACACCTCTGTCCAGGAGCAGCTGGGACAGGTCGCCACTTGCAGGGAGCCCCCTGAGGTCAGCGCCCCCACCCCAGATCCAACAGCCTGCACCCCCTCCTGTGCCCAAACCCACTGCCCTGAGCTCCCTCCCACACCCAAACTCCCTCCCAGAGCCTGCGCTCCACACCCCTCCTGTGCCCCAACACCCTGCCAGACCTGTACCAACCGGACTATAAACTGGAATTTCAATGAAGATCAGAAATGCCTGTTTATAGAGTTTTCTGGTTGGCAAAGTGCCAGATAAAACAGTTTTTATTGTAATATGCTGCATGAAACAAACAGCCAGCTCTGTAATAAAAAAAATTCCACATGATCTCTCAACTGTGCAAGCTGGTCATCACCTGACCTATCTGAAACTCCAAAGCCACTTTTGACATCTGTAGGATCTTGACTGACATATGCACAAATGAATAAAGTAGGAAAAAATATTTTTGGATGGCTATCTAGATCATACCTCTAATGGCAAACATTAGAAAAAAATTATTGCTTTTGAAAAATTAGTGTTTTATTTTTAAATTTAAAATAGGGACTTGACAGAGATATTTAAGACATTGCTGTGTTTTAATGTAATACTCACCATACCTACTCTAACAGAAGTATTAGGCTAATGTATTGAGTAATTTATTTTAATAAAGTAAAATTACAGACTTGCCTTATAAATCAAAATGTCCCTGATAAAAATTAAGAGTTTTTTTGGTGTTATTCCTTTCTTTCTATTTATCTTATAATTTACTACAGTTTTATTAACTGTTTTCTACTAGTTCATGTAGTTCTTTGGAAGTAATCATATGGCATTAAAGTGTGTTGCTTTAAAGACTGTTGCATCAATCCACCAGCAAAAGTCTGAACTCAAAGAAGGAAAGAAGCAGAGGGGAAAAAGCTGAAGTTGATTCCATCATGGTAGAATGAGTAAGTCTAATCCAAAAGTCATATTTAGACCAGTGGATGCCCTCCTTTGTGAGAAATAAAAGCTGTAAGTAAGAAAACTAATTTTCTTATTATTTGTATTGTGGAACACCCAGAGGAACCAATCAAGAGTGTACTTGGTACTCAACAAACACTTAAAAACATCATGCTTGACACGAAGAACTTACAAACTAATTTAAGATAACTAAAAACTAAAAATTAACCATTTTCTCATCAGAAAACCCCCAATAGCCAAAAATGGGCCTCTATCCTACAAATACTTATGCATGTGCTAAATTTTACACAGTGAAGAGGACCATTAGTTTCAATGGACCACTAGTTTCAATGGACCACTAACATTATGTGAAGTTAAGAACATGCATAAATGTTTGCAGGATCACAGTCTTTGGCTGTATTCCCAACATGTATCAATTGCATTACAGATCTCTCACCTGGATACACAGGATTTCAGGTAAGTGAACTCCTTGTCTGATTCTATTTGGATAAACAAGGATCTACTAAAGGTATATTTGAAATACCTGATTAACGGCAGATCTCTGTCGGATTGCTTCTCCCAAGGAGATCCCACTGGCAGTTGAAATCTGGGTCCCACTGCTGCTTTGGCTTAACAACTCTTCCTTCCATCCACGGTGTGGTGGTGTTGTAGCAATAGGCTAAAATCATTTTTTTAAAGAGAGAAGTAAAAATTTATTTTCATGATCCTTTGAGGTACAGAGCCATTTAAGTTGTAATGTACTATGCAATATCAGTAAAAGCAGGTAGTTGCTGGCCCAAACTAATGAGATAAGAAACACATGCTGTAGCTGGAGGTGCAAAGGGGGAAAGTTAATTTGTGCATAACATTTCTAGTTTTACACGCTAAAATAGTAGCAATGAAATATCATGTTCTGTGCATAAGACGATTACTTGCATGAGTCAGGAGATTATCTTTCCCTATTCATGCAGCATTGTGCAATTCACAGAGAGCTAAGGAAGCATTGTTCTAAGTCAGCCATAAAAATGTTGGCATACTATGGGGCCATGCGGGTACCCATAGCAGTACCGCTGACTTGAAGGTGTATATAAAGTCCCCAAGTGTGAAATAGTTATGGGTGAGGACAAAGTCACAAAGGTCAGCCACCAGGTTTGCCGCGACATTATCGGGGATACTGTTCCCGATGGCTTGTAGTCCATCTGTGTGTGGAATGTTGGTGTAGAGGAAACTACAATCCATCGGTGATCTTCCAGAAAACACCGCATGGCCCCACAGTACGCTAACATTTTTATGGCCAACTTAGAACAACGCTTCCTTAGCTCTCGTTCCCCTAACGCCACTACTCTATTTGCGCTACATTGATGACATCTTCATCATCTGGACCCATGGAAAAGAAGCCCTTGAGGAATTCCGCCATGATTTCAACAATTTCCATCCCACCATCAACCTCAGCCGAGACCAATCCACACAAGCGGTCCATTTCCTAGATACTACTGTGCTAATAAGTGATGGTCACATAAACACCACCTTACACCGGAAACCTACTGACCACTATACTTACCTACATGCCTCCAGCTTCCATCCAGGACACACCACACAATCCATTGTCTACAGCCAAGCTCTAAGATACAACCGCATTTGCTCCAATCCCTCAGACAGAGACAAACACCTACAAGATCTCTATCAAGCATTCTTAAAACTACAATAACCACCTGCTAAAGTGAAAAAACAGATTGACAGAGCCAGAAGAGTACCCAGAAGTCACCGACTACAGGACAGGCCCAACAAAGAAAATAACAGAACGCCACTAGCTGTCACCTTCAGCCCCCAACTAAAACCTCTCCAGCGCATTATCAAAGATTTACAATCTATCCTGAAAAATGATCCCTCACACTCTCAGATCTTGGGAGACAGACCAGTCCATGCTTACAGAGAGCCCCCCAACCTGAAGCAAATACTCACCAGCAACTACACCCCACACAACACAAACACTAACCCAGGAACCTATCCTTGCAACAAAATCCGATGCCAACTCTGTCCACATATTTATTCAAGTGACACCATCATAGGACCTAATCACATTAGCCACGCCATCGGGGCTCGTTCACCTGCACATCTACCAATGTGATATATGCCATCATGTGCCAGCAATGCCCCTCTGCCATGTACAATGGACATACCGGACAGTCTCCACGCAAAAGAATAAATGGACACAAATCTGACATCAGGAATCATAACATCATAACTGGTAGAACACTTCAACCTCTTTGGCCACTCAGTAAAAGATTTAAGGGTGGCAATTTTGCAACAGAAAAGCTTCAAAAACAGACTCCAACGAGAAACTGTTGAGCTTGAATTAATATGCAAACTAGATACCATTAACTTGGGTTTGAATAGAGACTGGGAATGGCTGGGTCATTACACATATTGCATCTATTTCCCCATGTTAAGTATCCTGACACCTTCTTGTCAATTGTCTAAATGGGGCATCTTGATTATCAGTACTAAAGTTTTTTTCTCCTGCTGATAATAGCTCATCTTAATTAAGTAGCCTCTTACAGTCTGTATGGCAACTTCCAGTGTGTGTGTGTGTGTGTGTGTGTGTGCGCGCGTGCGTGTGCGTGCGTTTTCTTACTGTATGTTCCATTCTATAATCCAATGAAGTGGGCTGTAGCCCAGGAAAGCTTATGCTCTTATAAATTTGTTAGTTTCTAAGGTGCCACAAATATTCCTGTTCTTTTTGAAGTTTATATATGTAACTGTAGGACCCTGAAAAATGTTTAGGATATTTCTTGGGGAAAAAATAAGTTTGCCTTGCGCCTGCAAAAAACACCTGTCACAGGGCTTTTTGCCTTCATGAGACACCAGATGAAGCTATTTTGTGGTTGGAGTCACATTTCTTCTCTATAATACACCAAGAGGGAATCCATGCAGTTGTCTAAGCTCCTAGTAATCCTGGAGCCAGCTTCACAGGCGAGGCAGCCCGTTCCAATCACACCAGCATGAAAGTGTAAAATGAAATCTGTAGTGTATTATACTGAGATTCAACTGAAACAAAATTACTCCCTAAGACAAGAAAAGCACTCGTCCAGAAGAGAAGCATCAAACCCAAGCCGATCTAGACAGAGTGTATTGGGGTGCTGGGGTAGCGTAGGAGGAGTGCTGTTGGAGAGTGTCTGGGGTAGCTGAAGTGCATGTCTGCTGTCTAGGTGTTGCTGGGTTCTTTCTGGGTTAGGGAGGGGCTGAGACATCTGGGAGAGCTAGTGTAGGTTGATAGAAGCCATCTGGGAGGGGAGCTAGGGTCTGTCTGGGAAGCAAGGTTCTGCCAAAAGGGCAGTTGTTTGGGGTCCAGCTGGGATCTCTGAAGGACTGGGGATTGGAAGGAGGCACTCCCAGTGGAGGAGCGGGGCATGTCTCTGGGGGTTTAGGGTCTGGCTGAGGTCTCTCTGGGACTAAGATAAGGGATCTGAGGTTCAGCTGGGAGACAAATTTGGGGATAGTACTGAGACCCCTCACCTACTGTCCTCACCAGACACTGACAGCAACTCCTTTTGTTGCCGCTGATGCTTCAATCCATCAGTGTCAGTAACCAGAGAGGAAGCACACAGGCATCCAAGGGTGTCCAAAAACCATATGTCACAGTGGTCTCTAGTTTCCAGAATGCACAGCTGCAGCTCCTGCCCATTGCTTAGCCCAGCAGTTCTCAAACTTCATTGCACGATGATCCCCTTATGACAACAAAAAATTACTGCACAAGCCCAGGAGGGGGGACCAAAGTTTGAGCCCTCTGGAGCCCCACAGCCCTGGGCAGGAGGGGGCCAAAGCCGTAGCTCAAGGGCTTCAGCCCCACGCGGTGGGCCTGTAAACTGAGCCTCACTGCCCAGGGCTGAAGCCAAAGCCTAAGCCCTGCCGTCCAGGGCTGAAGCCTTCAGGCTTTGGCCCCAGGCAGTGGGGCTCAGACTTTGGCCCTGGGCAATAGGGCTTGGGCTTTGGCTTCAGCAAATCTAAAGCCTGTCCTGGCGATCCCATTAAAACGTAGTCCTGACCCACAGCTTGAGAACCAGTAGATTTAGCCAAATGTGTGACATTCAGGCTGAGCCAGGGCTTGAGTAATAGGGCTGCCAGATGAGTGACAACTGGTACCCAAAGCTGCAAAGAGGCTGAAAAATGCTAAGTGGTCATTTCATGGCTTAGCAGTGAAAAAAGAATTCATCCCATCCTCAAGAGTAGGAGAAGAAATGGCTCCTGATGCAGCACGCCATGTAGACTACGTTCCAAAAACAAAAAGGAAATAACACTGTTTGAATTTGATTCTCTCCCTAGTAGGCTGCAACGATACTGGTTCTGGTGGAACCCAACTGAGAGTGCCAATTCAGAACAAATTGTTTAGAGCAGGGCAGTTACAGCTCAAGGTTGAGGTTCCTTTGCACACCAAGGCAAACCAAATGAGCCAGACAGAGAGGACTTTGGTTTTACTCCACTGGCTAACCGTAAGTCACACAAGCAATTCCCTTAGACGCTCCAGTTTCCCAGTATCACCACCAGTGCCATTCATTATGGGGACAAATGGTTATGAAAACCAATACCCCCATAAAAGAAAAAAGGTTCTCCCTATCCCAAAGGACCAAGCCCCAGACCCAGGTCAATATATTAATCAGATCTTACCCACAAATCACGCTGTTGCCAATCCTTTAGAATCTAAAATCTAAAGGTTTATTCATACAAGGAAAAAAGATATAGATGAGAGCTAGAATTGGTTAAATGGAATCAATTACATACAGTAATGGCAAAGTTCTTGGTTCAGGCTTGTAGCAGTGATAGAATAAATTGCAGGTTCAAATCAAATCTCTGGAGTACATCCACAGCTGGGATGGGTCATCAGTCCTTTGTGTAGAGCTTCCATTTGTAGCAAAGTCCCTCCAGAGGTAAGAAGCAGGATTGAAGACAAGATGGAGGAGCTGCAGCAGCTTTTTATAGTCTCGTCATGGGGCCTTTCTTTCTTTGTTCCAAAGACAATCATTCCAGCACATGGCAAAAAAATACCTTAGAGTTCTGTCCACAGGCATGTCCCTGCATACCTTGCTGAGTCACAAGGTGTATCTGCCTTCTCTCAATGGGTCAGTTGTATAGCTGATGGTCCTTAATGGGCCATCAAGCAGGCTAGGCAGAGCTGACACTAACTAGTCTGGGGTGTCACCCAGAAGCATAGAATAAGTTTGAAATACAGACAGTTTAGAGCCAATATTCATAACTTCAACTACAAAAAAGATACACATATACAGATAGCATAATCATAAACAGCAAATCACAACCTTCCCACAGACACCTCACACAACAACCTTTGTACAATATTTGCTGCAAATATATAACAGTGGTTGCAACAGTGATCTATACGGTTAGAGATTCTGTCAATAACATCACATAGGCTTAATCTCAAAGCAAGAGTTATGGCTGACCTAAGTCCTGGAAAAGGTAATGGAGACGTGTTACACCGATTCTGAGAGCAGTTCATTTACATTAAATGTCTGTGAAACAGTTCTCAAAAACAATGTTAATTTAGAGCTACTGGTCATATGGACAGGGATGGCCTATATGCTCTTTTGTGGCTTCAATTTCTCTTTCAATATCCAAAGTGATTTTCTTTGCTTCTGAAGAGATAAGTGAGTCTGCCACATAACATTTCAGCTGAAAGGTAGGGAGGGACAGTGAAGCTCTGTAGTAGCATTTACTAATTTATTCCGGGTCGAGCAAGCCTGACTTTTCTCTGCAACCGACAGTAGGAAGAAAAAAAAGTCACCTGATATACCAGGGGACAGCAGAGCAGATGCTTCCTACTGGTAAGATAAAAACGCAAACACAAGCTCTCAATGACCTTGTGGAATCTTATAAAGTGCCCTTATGAGAAAATGTCTAAAGAAAGTGCCAGAAAGATGGGGAAAATTGCAACTCCTACAGAAACTTATATGTTATGTAAACATTCAGGACCAAATTCACCTCTGGTGTAACTCAAGTAAAGAATTATTCCAGGGATGAAACTGACCTAGTCTCTTCATTGAGATTTATGGGAAATGGGTTGCGGGGAGAGGAGGATAAACACCTCCACACTAAGACAATCAATTATAACCAAGGAGAAAAAGCTTGTAACTGACTCTGCAGTGAAATTCACAGCTCTGCTCTGGAGCCATATTCAGATACTGTTCTTCTCTTCCCCCTGGCTCCTTTTACTGTAACTGCAGAGATGGGCACAACAGCAACTGGACACAACTCTAGAGTGACACCATGAGCTCCACTATTGAAGCAGATTTTCCTTCCAACCACCCTCTTTGGTTGTTTTCTGAGGAATAACAGCTCCAACAAAACTTGCAGGAATGAGATTCCTGCTTGTGGAAGATGAAGCCTGTCCCCTATCCGCACTCGGGATCAATGAAAGGATGTCTTTCCAAATTCCCAATATTCCCCCATTTCTCTCCTCCATAGTCTGCCATAGCCATTCCCATCTCCTCACTCTCAGACTTCAGTAATGTAACTCCTCAGCTCCATCAGATACAGGCCACCTCGGCACCAGGAAACGATCTTCAAAAAAGAGAGAACCAATGTTTCACATCTTCAGCATGGCATGGAGCACCCCGACTGAGTGTTAGGAGTACTACTTGAGGGTCTGAGGGACTACAGCAATAGGGAATTGTGCATGGCATCTCCATCCTCCTTAACCACCAATCACTGTTCACTCCATATTTTACACCACCACAGAGTATATCAAGTTTCAGAGTAGCAGCAGTGTTAGTCTGTATTCGCAAAAAGTATATCAAGTATAACAAGAGTATATCAAGGAGGTCATCTCTGCCTATCACCCCATCCTCAACCATAATCCTCTTGTAATTATGCCATACCCCCACACCCTCAAGCAGGGCCGTCCTTAGGATTTATGAGGCCCTATGCAGTATTATTAAACTGGTGCCCCTATGCCCAATGGCAGCCCAGGCTCGCATGTGTATTTTAGACAAAGGTAGTCTTTTGAAGGATTTATTTAAAAAACTATATGTCTGAAGAGCCAAGCATTTAAGGCTAAAGATGAATACTCAGACTGTGCATCTAAAAATCTATGCAAGGATTTTTTAGAGATGTGATTTTATAATCTTCAGTAATACACTAATGAAGTATTTTTAAAGCAAGTTTTAAACTAAGGTCCTGTAGACTAACATGTTCTGAGTAAATATTACAGTAATGCACAACTGTTTTTGTCAGTAAATTCAGAAACTGACCGTGTACACCTGGGGGTTGGCAAATGCCTGTTAAATGGCTTCATTATCACTTGACAGGTTTCAGAGTAGCAGCCTTGTTAGTCTGTATCCGCAAAAAGAAAAGGAGTACTTGTGGCACCTTAGAGATTAACAAATTTATTAGAGCATAAGCTTTCGTGAGCTACAGCTCTAATAAATTTGTTAGGTGCCACAAGTACTCCTTTTATCATCACTTGAATGGTTCTTTAACAGTTTCAATGTTGTGCTAATAGGTCTGGCAAGCTGGTGGCTTTTTCACTTTTAAGTACTAGATCCCCTCTGGAGGAAGACTTACCAGGCTGCAGCAGCCAGCTGTGATGGGAGCCTGCAGGAAGGGTCAGAACAGGGATAGGAATAGGTGGGGGGGGAAGGGGGGGGGAAGGGGGGTGGACATGAAGACCCGGGGTGCCCCAAATTTTCAGGTGCCCTATGCAGCAACGTATGTCTAAGGATGGCCCTGCCCTCAAGCCATCTTTGGCTTGTCAGGTCTATGCTCATTCTCTCCACCTGTGCTTTGCTGTTTAAAGAAGATAGCTGTAGAGCAGGTCTCGTAGCTCCATTCCTCAAGCAGCTTCAGGGAGAAGTCCTCTCTCTCCCACCCAACTACTACATGACACATGACATGTTGGCATATGACGGATAAAGGAGTAAGTACCTCTGTCTGAAACTGCCTGGGGAGCGGCACTGCCAGGCCTGCTTACATACAGCTTTTCTAGCCTGCTTCACATTTAATTAAGTCTATGTTCAATTTTAAACTTTTGAAAGACCCACCATAACATTTTGTTCAGAGTTACAAACAACCTCCATTCGAGGTGTTCGTAACAGGTTCTACTAAAATAGGGAATGGATTGGTAAAGGAGTAGAACCAACGAGACACGAAACCTACTACATATGAGATCCTTCCTTGTAGACGAATTACAATAGTTTTTTTAGGGGCACAATATAGCTAAAAATCTTCCAGTGAATCATTTTTATAGACATTTCTATAGTCATACATAACCTATTCCTGGTTTTCACTTGGAAAGTTGTACTTAGTTGCATAGATCTGCATAAATTGTGGGGTATTTTCCATTTACCTTTATATGAATCGCAAAAAATGCTATGGCAATTTCATAGAGAGTCTCTGTACCCCAACATGTGAGGTAAGGCATTCAATCTTGGCAGACCCCACTCCAGAATGAAGATTTGATGTCAAAAACAAATACATGAAATTCAGTTATTTAGATTCTGTAAGTATAAAATAAGAGTCAGTCTAATACAAAGGTTGAGAATTTACCCTAGCTGATGCTTAAAATAAAAATTTAAAAATTTAAAAATTTTTTTTTAAAATTTAATGTAATAAATGCAGTAAAACAAAAATCAAGCTTAAAAGGAGACTTATGTTGTAACTCATTAAATAAACATTTTCTTACCTACGTAACTAATTGCATCTTATATTTATTAGATCTGAAAAACTTAAAAGTGGAATCTATTTTTCCCTTACGTTGTTTGTTTATATTTTAATTTCTCTCATACTGGCACTCATAACAAGTATTTTCAGTTCATCTAACAAAGAATTTTAAGTTCAAGCACATTTGATGGTTGTTTATTTTTAATAATAAAAATACATAAGTGCATACACAAATTATGTATTTCTAATGCTCCTGGCAAGCCATCAATTCAGGCATAAAGATGAGGCAACCTTGATGAAAGAGGCATTCAGGGTTCAATAATGGCATAAAGATCCTTTCAATTGTAGGTCACACTTCCAGATATGCCCCAAACTGCTAACAAATTGAAATTTGTTGCCATCCAATGGCTGACTGCTGGCCTATAAGAAATGAGTTTAGGGTCTCAAACTAGTTCCCAATGGACAGAGGTCTACATCACAAAAGCCACCAATACATTAGACTCTCATTACATTATTGGCCGTAGTTTCAACTGACACAATGAAGTTTGAATGGATCATAAAGAGTGAATTCCCCTCTCGCCCTTAATGGTGTTCTCCTCAGGTTAGCATTGGGACACAATGGCAAACAGCACTGGGAAACCTGATCATCTACACCGCACATCCCATCTGTGAATAAATGGAAGAGGTCACTCTCCTGGGATGTAAATCACAACCCACTTCACTTTTAAGAATGGCAAATTTAATTTGGGGCTTTGAGTGCTCAATGGCCCCTTAAAAAAAGCCGGCTTGCCCAAATGGCTGATTTTAAAGAGAGATGCCACCAGCACCACACACCCACATTTCTTCAGCACCAGTTAAAAAAAAAGCCACTTCATGAATTAATTTCAGAAATCTTAGGTCTGGAGGCGTAACAATAGAGCCAAAATTTGCTCTATTGCTCAGTTTGCCTTCCTCAAGTCTTCCAGGAAATCAGATCACTGAAATATATACATGATGTGGCTGTTCTTTGGTACTGAACAACTGTGGGTGTACAACACAGGAGGTCTCTTCCTTGAAAATAGCTGTTCCAAAGCTGTCGGTTGAAACCAGTTTAAAAGCATCAGTATTTGTAAAAGGCTAATGGCATCATTTTGAAAACCTGCGCTGTGCTACCTAGAGCTTGTGCATGGAACAATGTTGCTAAGACAAAGGCAAACAGCTTCTAAGAAAATTATTCATGTCACTCAAAACAAGATCTAAATGTTTATTTAAACTTTTAAGCATTCATAGACATTACTGAATAATTTTTTAAAATCAAACTTTCATATGCTCAACTGATAGCAGGCAATCTATGCAATAAAATCATTCTCTAAAGCAGTATTTAAGTGTGGATGAAATTCACCCACAACAACAGGGGCCACTTAAAACTGGTAACAGCAGAACAGCTGTTGCAGCAGCTGTTCTGCTGCACAGGGGAAGGGCAGCTAACATAGTAGGTGAACAGGGTGACTCTCTACCCTCTGAAACCAGTGGAATGATTATTCTGTGTAACCCATGCATAGGAACTTTGAGGTAGGCCAGGACAAGGCCACTGAATCCGCAATTAAATAGACCAGTGGCCATGAACCTCTGCACAGCAGTGTGTGCAACGGTCACCGCACCTGTTCAGTCCAGATGCCGGAAGCACAGCAACAGATACAATGAGAAGCTGCTCCATGCTTTGGCTACTGGTTGGGGCTGAAGTCCGTTCCAAACACCCTTACGTGGCAGTTTGCTTCGGATTTGTGCTAGGGCAGAGGAAATTAATTTTATCCTGTATGCATATGTTCCATTATTCATATTAATCAGTCATTAGAAGAAGCAACACTAGTTGACAATGGTTTTGAATAAAAACACATTCCAGCAGCTGTCTGATAATTAAATAAGGGACCTTTTATTTAAAATTTAGATTTTGAAAAGGTTACAATTTGGTATTATAATATACATCTTCAATACAGGGGAGTTTTTATTAATCCCACTGGAAATGAATTTTCTTGAGTATGGGACACATATTGCCCTTAGGAGGCTAATCAAAAAATGATTATGAGAAATGTAATGAGACATGAGCAAAATAGTACAAATAATTAACGAAGCATTAAATGTGATAGATATTGATTTTATTTAGATATGTTAAGTATGGCTAATTGGCTGGGTGTTCTGAATGGTACTAGAACTGATCAGTAACAAGGGCATATGTTAAAGATACATGTAATGAATAGAGTAAGATGGAACAAAAGAGCAGTGGTTGTGATTCTCTGTTTAATTTAAACTTCCTATGTCTATGGTGAAACTTGTTACTTTTTGAAGTTATTTTATTATTTATAAATATGTCAGCCTGGCAGCCTTGAAGACTTTGTCTATAGATCAAGTTGTGGAATTGCAGATTTCCTTCCTCCACATTCTACCACCCATAACCAGAGAGGAATCAACGGTGGGGGGGGGGGGGGAAGAGAGGGGAGAGAATTCAGGGCCAGATCCACAAAGGTAGTTAGAATCCTAACTTCCATTAAAATCAATGCAAGGTAGGAGTCTCCAAAGCCCACTCATTCATTGCCCTCTTCGAATAAGTGGGAGTAAGTGCCCCTTTCCCCCACCCCCCACCTTTTGGGAGAACTGTCCATTAAGAATTGGACCAAGGTCATCAACTCATTTTTTCAACCACGCCCCTGGGAAAAGTTTTGAAAAGGGGAACATTCCAATTCAACATGACTAAAGCAGAGTGGTTAAAAACTTACGATTTCTTATTTAAATCAGATTTTTAAATTGTTATTGAAATGATTATACATTTTTCTTTTTAAAAACATATCTGTTTCAAGTCAAATCTGAATTTAATACAAAATATGTTGAGACTAAACTTGTTATAATCCCTTAAAATACTTAAATAAAAAAAATACATATGCTGAATCCATGAGCCTCTATCAAAAACCTTGAGTGAAAGGCTGCTATTCTATATCAAGAAAGCATCAGGGGGAAAAACATCTTACTTTTGAGGTCAAGCTTTATAAAAATTATAATAGGTCATGCGCTGTATTAAGGGCTTGATCCTGTGGGGGATCCGAGGACTGTGCTGCTGGGTGCAAGAGACTGGCAAAGTCATCATAGACATTGGCACCATGCCTCTGACTCCAGGAGACACCAACATGTATAATATTGGGACCATCCACTGAGCCCACTTTGGTAGTCTCATACTCCTATTTTAAAGCTCTGCGGATGTCAAACTATGGCTCATGACCCCAAAGTGAGTCGTGACGCCATTTTAATGGGATTGCAAGGGCTGGTGTTAGACTTGCTGGGGCTGGGGCTGAAGCCGAAGCCCGAGCCCCGCCACCCAGGGCCGAAGCACAAGGGCTTCAGCCCTGGACAGTGGGGCTCAGGTTACAGCCACCCCCATCTGAGGCTGAAGCCTTTGGGCTTTGGCTTTGACCACACCTGCCTGGGGCAGCGGGGCTTCGGAGGGCTCAAGCTTCACTCCCCCCTTCTGGGTTGTGTAGTAATTTTTGTTGTCAGAAGGGAGTCATGGTACAATGAAGTTTGAACGGCTGTTATAGCTTCTCCCTACCTGAGCTCTGATTGGTTCAGTTCTCAAATTATGAATATTTCTGACTCTACCTACCATGGAAACTGACACTCCAGATGATGAGGAAAACACTTTTTGGCCCAGTAACTACAAGTACATGCTTCTGGATGGTTCTGGGGCCTCCAAGTAAATGACTTTGCTCTGTCTACTTGCACGTGTACAGGCAGAAATATAAAAAGAAACCCATTAATTTCTCATTAGAGTCCCTCTCTGTCTCTCAATAAAATACTGCAGTGAAAAAGGCAGGTGGGTTACACGAGCAGAAGTCTTTGATTGTTGTTAGTGCTTTTTTTTTCTGGGGGCGGGGGAGCTATGTAACAAGGAAAAAAGACAAACATGTGCAACCAAAAAGGAGCAACTCTGGAGTCATAGCAGGACACCATGGGGAAAAGGAAGGGACAACTTTCTTCAGAGTGAAGCCTCTATCAACACATGGGAGCTGGAGGGAAAACAATCATGGCCACAGGCCGTAAAAAGGACCTTATTTGGGAATATTTTTAAGAAATTCTTGTACCTCTGGGTAAAAAGGGAACACGTGCCAAATGTACGCAGTGCAACAAACAGAGGTAAGCCTGGTTGTCGTACTGAAACGACATTGTGAAAAATGCTGTCAGCTGTCAGCCCTGGAGCTATTAGTTTGTTGTAGGAGTATTTATCAATTGCATTTTTACTGTTACTCCTGGACTTCTGAAATGAATGATTATATTGAACAATAAAACAAACATCCTAGGTCAAGACTTCCTGTTAAAAAGTAATTTTATTAGGTATTTATGAATTTAATCATTTAAACTTTTTTCAAGTTGTTTGGTATGTTGCTAGAGATAAGGGTTTAAATAGGTTTGAATAATCCTTACGATTTATTATTTTCCCTATAAAACTGGGTCAAGAATAAATTACATCATTTAAACAGTGGTACAAACAGCTGAAAAAAAAGGAATCTTTCACTTACAGTCTCAGTTTTTTCAAAGCAGTGCACTGAATAATATTCAGTGACACCATGACTTTTTACCACCATTTTGTTTCAGAATCAAGCTTAGACATAAGGGATTTTATCAACGTCCAACATCTGCAATGTCTACAACTTCAGAGTCTTCTGCTGGTGCCACCAGCAATGCTGCAACTAATATACATCAGACATTAAATTACCTATACCAAAAAAAAAAAAAACCGACTTTCTTCTTCATCATCATCCAATCAAGCCATGGATGAGTTCGTAATCAGAACCAGTAAATTCCAGCAAGATTCCATAAACAGATTGCTCGGTTCATTTATGCAAAAAATTCTCCCTTTCATCTTGTTCAGAACAAACATTTCATTGATATACAGTAACTCCTCACTTAAAGTCGTCCCAGTTAACGTTGTTTCGTTGTTACGTTGCTGATCAATTAGAGAACATGCTCCCTTAAAGTTGTGCAATGCTCCCTTATAACATTGTTTGGCAGCCGCCTGCTTTGTTCACTGCTTGCAGAAAGAGCAGCCTGTTGGAGCTAGCTGGTGGGGGCTTGGAACCAGGGTGGACCAGCAGCCCCCTATAAACTCCCTGGTCCTCTAAGTTCCCTATGCGGCAGCCGCCCAGCAGGCTATCAATTGCTGGCAGTTCAGCTGTCCCTCCCCCAACTGCCATGTGCTGTTCCTGCCCTCTGCCTTAGAGCTGCTCCCGGAAGCCTCCTGCTTGCTGGGGGGGGGCGGGGGGAAGGAGAGGCTAATGTTAGGGTGTCCCCCTGCTCCTGCACCCTGCTTACCCCATCTCCATAGAGGGGGACGGGATGGGACGACAGGACAGGGCTCAGGGCAGAGGGAGCTTGCTGGTAGCAGCTGCTGTCTCAACTTCCTGATCTACTTAAAAAGGCAAGGTACATAGAGTGCGGTTGGTATATTTAAACGGGCAATGCGCATCTCTCTCTCTCTCTCTCTCCCCCACACACAGGGTATGTGTCTCTGACTGCCATGCTTTCTCCCCTCCCTCCATTTGTGCTGCTTTGTAGAATGTGAAGCTACATTAACAACAGTGTGTTAACCCTTGAGGGCTCAGCCGAGTGCTAGTTCATCATTTAGCTCTAAGGCATTCCCCAGGAAACCCCTACCCTCTGACTCCACCACCTCAACCAAGCTTCCCAATCATCATTGCTGTGTACAGTATTAAATTGTTTAATACTTATACTGTACATACAAGGTAATTTTTTTCACCAGACAAAAGACTTCCCTGGAACCTAACCCCCCCATTTACACTAATTCTTATGGGGAAATTGGATTCGCTTAACATCGTTTCGCTTAAAGTCACATTTTTCAGGAACATAACTACAACATTAAGTGAGGAGTTACTGTAGTTCAATCGTTACAACCAGGCTACACTCCATCTGACAGATCACACACTGCTGGAAGAGTGCTGGATACAATGTATGAGAAGGAAACTGAACAGTGTGCATGTAATCGGACATACCTGCTATGCACTGGTTCAGCCGGGGTTAATCACATTCTGTGGACCGAGGAGGCCACATCCCCTCGTGCCTGCTGGGCATACTCCAGCTGGAACCAGGATATAAATGGAGCAGCTCAGCTCAGTCTGGGCTGACCACCGAAGGAAGCAGAGGTGCATTGCAGGCTCCTGCAGAGAGACTGCCGGCACTCTAGGACATAGAGGCCATCCAGGCTGCGGCTCCAGTTGAACCCCAGCCACCCAATGCCACAGATGGAGGAGAGACTGCAGAACCTGCGAGACTACCAGCCACAGAAGAAGGGGTAAGAAGTAGCCAGGGGGACTAAGCACTGCTCTAGTTGAGGTACCGGGCTTTGACTCAGTGGGGATCCTTCTGAAGCACACTGAGTTGGTAGCAGATATCCCTGCTCCAGCTGCTGCCCACCCCGCTCTAGCCACTAGATCACACTGCCCTGCTGCAGAGGGTGGCTTTATTGATTCTGGCCACTAGGTCGCACTGCCCTGCCGCAAAAGGTAGTTCTACTGATTTCAGCTGTTAGGCTGCACTGCCGTACCTAGAAGGGTAGCCCTAGTGACTCAGGCCATCAGCCCATGAACCCTCATCAAAGGGCTACTACACATTGACCCTCACCATTAGGCCACACTGCCTTAGGAGCCAGGGCTGCTGTGGTGGCTGGGAAGACTAGGCTATTTGGGCCACCCCAGTTCTACTTCAATTCCTCCACAACTCAAAACCCCCGACGGAGTGGGCCTACCCTGCGACAGTGTAAAACACACAAGGGGAAATTTGTTAATCTGAATCTTGATAGATGGAGCACATCCAATGTACACAATGATCCAGTCCAGTAATGGATGCTAGTGTGACAGAAGATCGGGTTGTCAATCATACAGAAACAACTGATAAATCAGGAAATGCTTATACAGCAGAATACTTAAAAGTAGCAATAAAAGCTCGAACAAACTGTGAGCAAAATTCAAGTGTCAAGTGCATAGCTTTGTCACAGACAATACTGCAAATGTAGCAAAGAGAAAATCTAGACGATGATAATGGAGGGAACCTAAAACTTTTGTTTGCTCATTTGATGCATCTTTTAATCAAAGGTTTAAGTAAAACTCCCGAAACCAAGGAAAATGTTGAAATTGTTAAAACTTCCATAAACAATCACTTTGCTTCAGCATCACTGAAGAAAGCAGGAGGATCCGAACTATTTCTCCCCCAAGATGTACAATGGAATTCAGTGGTTGACTGTTTTGATATTTATGAAGAACTGGCCCATTCTGATCACAATTTTTGAAGAAAACCATGACAAAATAGATGAACTATCATAGCCAAAGTAGTCAACATGGGACTGAAGAGAAATGTAGAAGATATGCCGAATATATCGAAACTTATTTCCATAGCCTTGGACAAACTGCAGAGAGATTGCTGCTGTACTGCTGATACCACTGAAATTTGGAAAGAACTTCAAGAGATATTGAAGAACGAAATGCCCAACAACAAAGGTAAATTGCAGGCAGAAAAGAAGCACTTACACCACCTCATATTTTTGCCAATACGTCCAACCCAAGGTACCAGGGTAGATACCCAATTGCTAAAGAAGATGCTGCTGCTATGACTAATGGACATCTAAATCATTCAATCAATCATGCCAACCATAATAAATTTCAAGGCTAGAGGTGAACCATTCAAGCAGCACATTTACTGATGACGTTTTAAAGAAAGTCACACCACTGAATTGGAGGAAGTCACTAACTAAGCACCTAGAACCAGAATTTGTTGAAGTGCTAAACCAGCTTTTGACAGCAGTAGCCTCTTCTGCAGGCACAAAATGAACATTTTTCTTCATGTGGACTAATTCATTAAAGTTGAGAAATCGATTGGGAGTTGAAAAAATAGGAAAATAGAAGTTACTTACTTTGTAACTGGAGGTTCTTTGAGATGTGCGGTCCCTATTGGAATTTTACTATAGGTATGCATGCACTCCATGCACCCAGAGTTGGAGAATTCTTGAAAGCAGTGTCCATTGGTCTGGTTTCTTTGTACTTCCAACAGAGGAGACAAAGGGCGGAGTGGACTGACAACTTCTCCATTTCCTTCTATACCACAAAGAACTGTCCAAAGCAGAGGGGAAGGAGGGTGGGGAGTGGAATGCAGATAGGGACCACATATCTTGAATTGCCCCCATTTACAAAGGTAAGTAACTTTCTCTTCTTCCTCCTCCTCAAGTGCTGGTCCCTATTTGTATTCCACTGGGGGTGACCAACAAGCTGTAGTCAAGTAGGAGGTAGGTGCGAGGATGCAGGTGGCAGAGCCATTTGAAGGACTGCCATCCCAAAGCATGCATCAGCAAAGCAGCCTTCACTAAAGCACAATGCCTTCCAAAATGTGTGGATGGACCACCACGTAGCTCCTCTGCAAATGTCAATCAAAAGTACTTCTTACAGAGATGCCACTGACATCGCTGGTCCCCTTGAGAATGAGCCCTTGGCCCCAAGTGGGGGAAGAATGTTAGATAGCTTACAGCAGAGTATTCAGTCCAATATCTATTGAAAGGAAAGGAGTACTTGTGGCACCTTAGAGACTAACCAATTTATTTGAGCATAAGCTTTCGTGAGCTACAGCTCACTTCACCGCATCCGATGAAGTGAGCTGCAGCTCATGAAAGCTTATGATCAAATAAATTGGTTAGTCTCTAAGGTGCCACAAGTCCTCCTTTTCTTTTTGCGAATACAGACTAACATGGCTGCTACTCTGAAATCTGTCAATATCCATTTAGAGATCCTCTGAGAGAATACCGCTTGACCTCAAACTCTTTCTGCTATGGCAATAAACAATCAGACTTTCAGATTGGCTTCATCCTTTGCAGGCAAAAGGCTAGGGCTCATTGCATATCAAGGGAATGAAATCCCCTTTCTTCTTCAGATGTGTGGACTTTTTGGAAAAATCACAAGTAATTTAATTCACTAGTTCTGAAAAACTATTCTGGGGGTGAATTTCGGATGTCAACACAATGAGACTTTGTCTCTATGGAATACAGTATAAAGTACATTTGCCATCAGTGCTCCAAACTCACCCTCCTTCCTGTCTGAGGTAATGGCCACCAGGAATGCAACATTCATAGATAGGAAAGACATATAACCAGCAGTTCAAAGGGAAGCTGAGTGAACACCAGAAAAAAAAGGTTTAAGTACCATTGAGGAATAGGTTTCCTTACCGGCAGAAAGGTTCTGATTAGGGCCTTCCAGAATATGCTACTATGTTGGTGAATGAAAACAGGGTAACCACGTGAAAATGGGTGGTATGCACTGATTTCTGCCATGTGAACCCATAAAGAGCTGATGGGGAAAGACCCACTGTTCTGAGTGAAAGACGACATCTCCAGAGGCTGCATGCTGGACTAAGTTTTTGTTGTGCCCAGATAGAGAAATGCTTCCACTTGGCTGCACAGCATTTTCTAGTAGAGTTTTTTCTACTATTAGTAACAACGTTTTGCACAAATTCAGAACAAGAATATTCTAGAGTTGATGCACATCCAAAAACCAAGTGCTGAGATGGAGTATTTGGGATGCTTGAATCTGTCTTTCCACTGAGTCAGGAGATTGAAAAAAGGACTGCATGTTGATCAGCAACCATGATGACATGAGAAGATCTGGGTGCCAAAACTACCGGGGACAGTTGGGGGTGATGAGAATGACTCATGCCTTATCTTGACAAATTTTCATAAGACCCGAGGTAGGACTGGTAAGGGAGGGAAGATATAGTTCAGACGGTCTGACCACAGGAGGAGGAAAGTGTTGCCCTGAGAGTGAAGACTTAGAGTCCTTCTGGAGCAGGATATGTTGCACTTTGTTCTTTGAAGAGGCAAACAAATCTCTTGTGAGGATTCCCCAGAGAGCAAAAATACCGTCTATACTACTGAATTGTGCAACTCCCACTCGTGGTCAATAGCAAAGCGTCTGCTGAGAGTCAGACAGCATTTTCTGATTCCCTGAAAGATACGTTTCCAACAGGATGATTTAATTGCTGATGCACCAATTCCACAGGGTGACTGCTTTTGCACACAGTGAAATGGATCTCGCTCCTCCATCCTTGTTGATGTAAAAGACTGCCATCACACTGTCCAACATGATGAAGACATGGTGACCTTGAATTAATGGGAGAAAGGCTTTGCAAGCTTCTCAGACTGCCTATCATTCCAGAATGTTGATGGCATCCTGGTCTCTCAGGAAGTCCAAATGCCCTGTGCTAAACGGGACGAATCCATAAAGATTGTATACCATAGTACAGATGAGGTTACTTTGCTGGACACAGTTACTATAGCATTCCTGGATTGTTTGCTTGGTGAGTACACTGCCTGAAGCCATGCTTCCAGACAACAAAGACAGTCTGGCAAATAGTGTGACATAAGTACTTGAAGCCATATATCCCAGGAGAGAGAGAAATTCTAATTGGAGTTCGAGGACTCATGATCTGATCTATGAAGGTGTTCATCATGTGGAATCTGTTCCTGGGCAGATAGGCCCCTGCCATGATTTAATTTAGGGATACACCATGAATTCTAAAGTCTGCACTGAAGTGAGTACAGACTTTTCCAAATTTATGCTGACTCCTAGGGAAGAGAGGACTTGGAGTGCTGACGAAATGGCTTTGTGAGCTTCTTGATATGTCCTGGCAACAAGAAGCCAGTCACCAAGATAGGGAAAGACTGTGAAGCCACCATGTCTGACACAAGCTGCTACTACTGCAAAGACCCTGGGGGGGCAGAAGCAAGGCTGAATGGGAGCACTCTGTATTGAAAATGGTCTGGGCCCACCATGAATCTGAGGAAGTGTTTATGAGTGAGATGAACGTCCACATGAAAAATACTCATCCTTCATATCGAAGGTTAGCACTGAAGAGGTATCTGTTCTATTGTTCCTTCCTGCAAGAGGGATTCTACTTCGTGTTTGAGAATCTCCTCATGAGAATAGCCCCTGAAAAGGAGTGGAGTTGGGAATTTAGAGGAGCCAGGGAGGTAAATTCAATTGCATAGCCAGAATAGATGATGATTAGTACCCACTTGACTATTGTTACTTCCAGAGGTGGAAAGAGTGCTAGATGACTCTCAAGGGATATGCACAAATCAGAAGGCACTGGCATCATCATTTTGATGGAGGCTGGGATCAGGATGATAATGTTGCCACAGAAGGTACAGGGAAATGGGACTTCTGAACCATTTGTCTTTTACAGGTGCCTCATAAGATCATTTGTGGTAAAAGTTGTTGAGCCATTAGCCTAGCTTTGTATAATTGCCTGTGGAACTCTCTTCAGGGCAGGTGTATATATTCCCAGGGAGCAGAGAGTGGCCCTGGAGTCTTTTAAAGTATGTACAGATTCATCTCTGTCTTCTGGTTGAACAGATGAGTTTCATCGAAAGGCAGGTCCTCCAGACTGGTTCTTGACCTCCCTGATAAACCCTGAAGTGTAAAGAGATGATTCACAGCACAATAGCAGTAGACACTGCCCTAGAAGATGTATCTGCTGCATCCACCACTGATTGAAAAGCCGTCTTGGCAGCCAATTTGCCTTCCTCAATGAGAGCCTGAAACTGGGCTCTATCCTCTTGTGGAACAAAGTCTGTGAATTTAAAATAGTCCAGGCAGTCATATCTAGCCATCAGTGCTTGGTGACTGGCTATTCAAAACTGAAGGCAAGTAAAAGTGAGTATTTTCCTCCTCAATAAGTCAAGTCATTTACCTTTTTTATTGACTGAGTAGAACTAGGGTGCTGCTGTCTAAATCTCTCAACAGCAGCCTGGATGATCAAAAAATTCAGAGCAAGATGAAAAAAAAAAAAAGAAATTCCACCCCTTGGCTGAGACAAAATAGCATTTTTTCACCCCCTTATGGGTAGTGGCACAAGCAGCAGGGGTATGTCAGACTGTTCTAGCTTGTTCCAAAATGGCATCACTAACAAGAAGTGCTACTTGGCTGGAAACACAGGAATGGAGGACATCTGTGTGTTTGTGTTTGGGATCCTGAACTTCCTCAAGGGGGATCTGTAGCTCCTCTGCAATCCCATGTGACAGTTCCTGGAATTGTCTTGGGTGATCAGGGGGAGATGGAGACACTGGGGCAACTGCTTCATCAGGAGATGACAAAGACACTCTCACCAGTACTAGCAAAACTGCCAGATCTGACTCATACTCTTCACCTTCCATGGGGTCAGGAGGAAGCTCTGGCTGTCCTCTTGGAGAGGAAAGGTGGGCTGACCCCCTAGTAGATCATGCCAACTCTGCAAGGTGGAACGGGTCCCATAGTCCCCAATGCTGTATCCATCGACATTACCAATAGTCACACTGGAGGGAAACCAATGCTCGATAATTGACTAGGAGCCAGACTCCTTCCAAAAGTTGAATCTTCTAGTGTGGTCAGGACCTCTCTTGTAAGGGACGGAACGGATGAAGGTGGAGATTGGGGATCCAGGAGAGCAAAAATGTCATCAGGTGGAGCATCACATTCTGTTCTCCATGGAGTGCAAGAGATCCTGTCTGCCTGAACGGAAGGGAGTGGATCAGTTACTGTTTGTACCACACTAGGGCAAGGCAGACCCAGCACCATCAATGGCTGAGGCTCTCGATGGCTGCCTTTTTGTCAGTGCTGGTGGTTCTCGGAGCTTAGGCTCAGCGGGTGCCAGAGGCAGTGCTGCAACCAGAGCACAGCATAGTACTGACAGAGCCCCGGATTTGTGGGTTTTCTTGTTGTGACCCTGAGACTTGGGACATTCCAAGTGCTCATGGGCTGAGCAGGAAGACTTGTTTGACTTAGGCAGGGCTAAATACAACTTTTTTGAAGTGGATTTAGAGGAGGATTTGCTATCCTGTTTATGAAAATGCTCCTACCCTCCCAACAAAACCCCAAAGGGGGATTTGTGGGGGTAGCTTCCCTCACTCCTAAGTTGGACCGCATGGCAGGAGATGCACTCCTGAGTCAGGCTGACATACTGGGGCTGGGAATGGGGGGGTAAAGGAGGGAAGAGGAAGGGAGGTGTCGTCCCCGGCCTGAAGCCAAATGCAGAGTTATAGTCTTATCAAGTGCTTCTTGAGGCAAAGTTCCCACCCTTCACAGGTATGGCTGGGTAAAGAACATGCACCTTGGCATGACATGCACTTCCCAGAGGCAGTACAGATAGCGCTGATGATCGCTGACCAAGGAGCATGGACAAGAAGCACAGATTTTGAAGCCTAGTCCTGGGCATAGTCCAATACCTATAACAGGGTACCGGGGAGGAGGAGGAGAACACAGGGATTCCCCTGGATAGGAAAACTATTTATCTATCCATCCAACCAGAAAAACTTAGCTAAAAATTACCAGATAAAATTCTACAACTATTTACAAAATATGTACACATGTATTTTCAGACAGAAGAATAAATTAAGACAAAGCTCTGACACAGGCCAGGCAGTGATAAGAAGGAATTGGACAGGTGGTCGGTCCACTCCACCCTTTATTTCCTCAATTGCAGACATGAGGAGAGCAGGGGCACATGTGCAGACCAACATACACGGCTTTCAGGAATTCTTTCACTCCAGATGCGTGGAGCACACGTGTACCCACAGTGTAATACACATAGGGACCAGCACTCAAAGAAGAACTTGTCTCTCTCTTCCAGTCTATGAATAAAAAGGAGGAAGGAGGGGATGAGATCTACTAGGTTTAAAAATTTGAAGAACAGCCGAAGTAACTTAGAATACTGTCTCATTTTCAAGAGACTGAGGTGAGTAGGACCATAGTAAGCTCCAGTCACTTTCACTTAGGCATATCTGAAAATTTTTCCACGCTGACCTGAGATCAGTTTAATTCACTGACTACAATTGACTACTCTGTTTCTTTAATAAATTATTTAGTTGTGAATATGAAACATGTTTTGATAAGAGACGTTTATGTATTCAAAACATTTAAGGTTTTGCTTTATATAAATGTTACATGTTGTTTTGTGTTTAATTAAATTTCAGTAACTATCCTAATGTAGCTTGACACAAATGTAATAAATAAGCAATGTATCATTCACCATTTTCTAACCCACTAAAAATGTACAAGAATCTGAAAATATTAAGCTATATAATTGCTTATATAAATATATATAGTTACAGTGTGCCCACCTATGTAGCAAAAAGATTACCAAATCTTGTATAAAGGCTATATTTAATAAATCAACAAGTTTTAATGATTAGATGAACCAATGAGAATGCACCTTTCAGAGAAAATAACTGAAGTACTAATGGAAAAGTTGATTAAAAATCGAGGTTTTCCACTTTGTGATTTCAATCACAATTTAAATCAATTAACCCTGGCAGCGTATGCCACTGGTAAGTTCAAATACACGATTAGACCTTTTTATTTTTTTATATGTTTTCTCTGTAAGGCTTTTATCCTAATATAAATGTATTCTGTTTTGAAAGAGCTGTTTGGTTATTTGTAATTGTTGGCATACACTGTTCATAGCCCAGGGACAGAAAACAAAGCACAGGTGCTGGACTTTGGGGCTTGTCTTCACTATGGGCTAAATCAGCCCTGCTGCAATCAATGCAGCAGGCATCGATTTAGTGGGTCTGGTGAAGACCCAGTAAGTCGATGGGAGAGCGTCTCCCGTCGACATAGCGCAGTACAGACACCGCTGTAAGTCAATCTAAGCTACGTTGACTTAAGTTATGTATTTTATGTAACTTAACTAGGGTAACTTAGATCCACTTACCTTGTTAGTGTAGACCAGGCCTTAGTCAGACCTGCTGGGAGAATCACAGCAACATGCAAAGGGACTTCGAGCCTAAACTATGTGGTCAGGAGGGAGAGGGATGTGGGTAGGAGGCCTGAAAGGGCGTTCTTTGCACAGACCAAATTGGGAGACAATAGGAGGCTCAAAGGTACAATTACCCCAAAACTGTGACAGCCCCAAAATAATGCAAAAACTACATAAAAAACAAAGAGAATATAGAAAGATGAAGCATATCTGAGTTCTCCATTTGGAGCAAAAACCGAAGTAACTGAAATTTTTATTCCCCAGGTACATTATTCCTCTGAGACACACTAATCTCAAATGAATGGTATGGAACTTGGAATAGGTTAGTTTGATCCTGTACAGTGGGGAAAAATAGAGTGAAGCTCAATCAGAGATAGATGCACCATGGAAAACTGACATGTTTGTCAGCTAATATCAGATATCATATTGTTTACTTTGATACTTAAAATTTATACATGCTGCTTCCTCATGGAAGTGGAAATAGAGGAGAAAGCTCAGTGAATTATTATTTGCTTACTACAAATACCCATAGTAGCCTATAAGAATCACAACTGGACCCAAAACTAAGGAAGGCGATAATTTTAGAAGCTTTAACTTGAGGAATGAGATTAGTAATACATTAAGACAAGACATTAATAATAAAGAATACTTACACAGAGCCTTACATCCAAGGATCTCAAAGCATTTCACAGACATTAGGCTTCATAATACACTTTATGGGGTATATGAGTATTATCATCCTCATCTTACGGATCAGGAAACTGAGGCACAAAGGAGGTAAATTACTTGCCTAATGTGACACTATGTGAGCCAGCATTAGAATCTAGTTCTCTTGACTTTCAGTACCCTGGTCTAACTATTAGATAGTACTGTATTCCTTATTTGCATTTCTAAAAAGTTGTCTGTCCTTTTGCCTTAGGTGTCCAGGAGAGGGGGACAAGCCAGTAGAGAAGCCTGGGAGCAGGCAAAAAGAGATGAAAGGATAAGATGGGAAGAGGAGATCAAATGAGCAGAAGACAATGTGATTAATTTTTTTCAAAAAGAACAAAATACTTATTGAATTAAAGATAACTGAAGTGTACAAAAGAGTTCCTTAACTTTAATATTGCATGTCCCAATTGCTGTATATATAACTGTATATGTAACCATGATGTTATGTGATTATGAATGGGAGGAGAAGTGGTCTGCTCAATGATGAATAGGAGAAAAGGTGTTCACAAGTCAATCTTTCACTGGATGTCAAACATAGTGAATGGCAGTGAAAATGAGGTAAAATTAGAGGTGAAAATAGGGAAAGAACACGTAAAAAATTACTTAAACAAGTTAGATGTCTTCAAGTCATCAGGGCCTGATGAAATACATCCTAGAATACTCAAGGAGCTGACTGAGGAGATATCTGTGCCATTAGCGATTATCTTCGAAAACTCATGGAAGATGGGAGAGATTCCATAGGACTGGAAAATATAGTGCCAATCTATAAAAAGGGAAATAAGGACAGCCTGGGGAACTACAGATAATACTTAATCCTGCCATCTGTGCAGGGGACTGGTCTAGATGACCTCTCAAGGTCCCTTCTAGTTCTGTGACTCTGTGATTCTCTATTAAGATATGATCCACATTGTGAAACAATTTGAAAATTCCCAATTTAAATACAAAACATACAAAAAGGAGGAGGGGGAGGGAAGGGAGGAGCAAAAAAAAAAAAAAAAAAATTGACAGTACAATGGCATCCTCCACCCATCTTGCTAATTCCACAGTTTCTGTTTGGATTTCCTGCTCCGATCCCCTTCCACTTTAATTTCAATGTTTATGATTTCCAGTTACCTGTTTAGTAACACTTTTCTGCAGAAGGCCCATAAACCACAGCTCTTTTTGAAAAATGTGCTTTAAGGAAGGACTTCAATGAGAAGAGAATAAAGCCACATCACACTGAGACAGGGAAGCTTTAAAAAATAGATTTGTTAGTCTCTAAGGTGCCACAAGTACTCCTTTTCTTTTTGCGAATACAGACTAACACGGCTGCTACTCTGAAACCTTTAAAAAAATAGAGTCATCAAATTTGGGGAATTGAATTAATACTGACTCACAGAGAAGAGCGCCGCCTACTGATCACTACTACTTCCTGCAGCATTAGGTTTTTCCTGAGAAGCCTCCCAGCCTAGTACGCTAATTAAATAGTCTCATAGGGTAGCAGCTGGAGAAATCAAAAGAAACAGGCAAGATAACATTCTGGTTGTTTCAAAAAATACCAGATACCAGAGAGCAACACTAAAGTGATCAAGAAGCTCTACCATTTGATACCAGTAATGTGTAAAGCTAATGTCATCTTAGCTGTGATGCACAAAACAATCACTTGATTATCATACACATTGTAAGGAGAGTGATCACTTTAGATAAGCTATTACCAGCAAGAGAGTGGGGTGGGGGGAGGTATTTTTTCATGCTTTGTGTGTATAAAAAGACCTTCTACACTTTCCACAGTATGCATCCGATGAAGTGAGCTGTAGCTCACGAAAGCTTATGCTCAAATAAATTGGTTAGTCTCTAAGGTGCCACAAGTACGCCTTTTCTTTAAGCAGAAAATAAATTTAGACTAGAATAGTTATCTGAGGGTTTGTTCAGATCAAGGGTGGAGGAGAAAAATTGTCAAGTTTTCATGATTTCCCTTTCTCTCCACATTGAGAAAAAAAGAAAGGGCTCAGTAACTGAACTAATGCATCACATCTGTGATGATTTGTTTGCTAGGGAGAGTAACTTCTGTTGAAAGAAAAGGAGGACTTGTGGCACCTGAGAGACTGACAAATTTATTTGAGCATAAGCTTTCATGAGCTACAGCTCACTTCATTGGATGCATTCAGCGGAAAATACAGTGGGGAGATTTATATACCAACTTCTGTTGGAAATCTGTAGTGTCTGCTACATTTTGTAAAAGGAAAAATGGCACCAAGGAAACTATTTCAATTTGGTTAGGTAATAAAACAAATTGTATAGATCCTTGTTCTGAACCAGAGTCTACTGAATGAAACACAAACAAACAGAAAAGAGCACAACAAAGAGAGAAAGCTAGAGGGACCTAGCCAGAATACAGTTCCCAGGTGAAGTGTTCAAATTTCAAACAGTAAACAAGTGCATCTCCCAGAACATCAAAAATCAGGAAAGACTCTAAAAGAACTCAGTTTAGTTTGTCTTTATTAAATGCATAGTGCTATGGTTGGATTTTAAAACCACATCTAGAAATCCAAAGTTATCATTCCTATAAAATATGGAATTATGTCCCTTGATTTTATTGCATTACTGGAGATGGGGTTAATTTTATGCTTTATTATAATGAAATACGCATTCATGTAATATTTTGTGTTTTATTTCCTTAGGCTTGGGGGAGGGAGAGAAGAATGAATTCATGTACTATGTAGGGACATATTAATTGTGACATCACAAACACAATCACATTCAGATAAATGCAAATTTTGAGCATTTACTGCAAATATATGTATGTAGAATGTCAGATTTGAACACAGATACAGGGAGGGACCAATCTTGCAAGCCGTGCATATGCACATATCTTTTCATGTTTAATCCAATTCAAACAGACACCCAGCATGTATGTTTTTGAATGTGTGATCACTGAGTGAATGTGATTCATTTCCATTTACCTGATTTCAATTTACAGTACATCAGACACTTGTCCTCAATGAGGACTAAACCTATCAGAAATCTGCAGTTTAAAAAGAAGCCCATTTATATCTGGGCATAAAACAGAACTTTTCTTAACTGCTACTCTATTTAATGCTTTAAAAAAAAAATCAAAAGTTGCCATACTCAAAAATTTTATTAAACTTTCTAAATATGACAGTGCTTCAGCTCGGCTGTGGAAAATCCTGCAGAATAGGGAAGAGCTGATTGGCAGTGTTCTGGGAAAACCTGTATATATATAGAAGTGAAATACAGAACTCACATCACTTCGAGGCAGAGGGTATGTCTACACTACAGCACAGCAGTGCATCTGTGCTACCACAGTGCCATACTGGGGAGACATCCTACATCAACGAAAGGGATTTTTCTGTCACTTTAGTAAACTCACTTCTCCAGGAGGCAGTAGCTAGATCAGGGGTTGGCAACCTTTTAGAAGTGGTGTGCTGAGTCTTCATTTACTCACTTTAAGGTTTCACGTGCCAGTCATACATTTTAACGTTTTTTAGAAGGTCTCGCTCTGTAAGTCTATATATTATATAACTAAACTATTGTCGCATGTAAACAAGGTTTTCAAAATGTTTAAGAAGCTTCATTTAAAATTAAATTAAAATGATGATCTTACGCCGCCGGCCTGCTCAGCCCGTTGCTGACCTGGGGTTCTGTTCACCTAGGCCGGCAGCAGGCTGAGCGGGGCCTGTGGCCGGGGACCCCGGCTGGCAAGGGGCAGGCAGCCAGAACCCCAGACTGGCAGTAGGCTGAGCGGGGCCAGCGGCCGGGACCCCAGTCTGGCAGCGAGCTGAGCGGCTCAGCCCGCTGTCGGTCTGGGATTCCGTCTGCCAGCTCCTGCCAGCCAGGGTCCCGGCTGCCGGCCCCGCTCAGCCCGCTGCCGGTCTGGAGTCCCGGCCCTGTCCACATAGAATAGGTACCTACCTTCTCCCTGGTTCTAGCCATTCTCTTCCTCTCTCTGCACTGAGGTGAGGGTGGGAGTGTCCTGAGAACAGGGCTGGGGGTGAAGGAGCAGGCTGGGGGTTGGGGTGCAGGGTCTGGCCAGGAGCTAGAATGAGGGAGGGGGCTCAGGATTGGGGCAGGAGGTTTGGGTGTAGAGCGCTTACCTGGGCAGCTCCCATTTGGTGCGAGGGGTGCAGGTGGGAATGTGGGGGGGGGGGGAGAGAAGGAGAAGATGTGCAGGAGCTCCCGTTTGGTGCTCAGGGTGGGAGTGGGGATGTGGGGGGTGCAAGAGTCAGGGCGTGGGGTGTGGGGCGTGCTGGGTATGTGTGGGGGGTGCAGGAGTCAGGGCAGGGGATGTGTGAGAAGGGTTCAGGGCTGAGGGCGTGTGAGGGGAGTGCAGGGGTGAGGGCAGAGGGCTAGGGTTGTGGGGGCGGTGCAGGGCTCACAGCAGGGGGCTGGAGGGGATATGCCCTGATTCCAGCCCCTTCCCCAAGGTCCCCGGAGCAGAGAGCACCCTGCGGCTCCGCTCTTACCTCTCCCCCTCCGTAGCAAGGGTCGTCAGCTGATCGGCCACAGGGAGGGAGCGGAGGAGGGGCAGGAACCCAGCATGCTGGGGGAAGAGGCGGGGGGAGGGGGAAGCTTGCCTGCCCTGCAAGGAGAGAGCAGTGGGCTGAAAAAAGCGGGCCGGGCCAGGCAGGATTTTTAGTGGCAGGCTGCTGTCTGCCCGAGTCCAGCAGACAGCAAAGTGCCATTAAAAATTGGCACGCGTGCCATAGGTTGCCAACCCCTGAGCTAGATCAATAGAAGCTGCACCTACACCAGGGGTTAGGTCGACCTAACCACAACACTCAGGGTGCGAAAGTTTTCACCCCCCTGAGCATGGATCTAACTTAAGTAATAGACTAAGTCAGAATCCCACTGCCACAGGAAAAAGATTTTTGTGGATATGGGAGAACAGCCCCTTTCTGAAGAACGAACATGAAGGAGCAGGCAGCTGTTAACTCTCAAGAAAATTTAGGACTGGCAAACAGGCCTCAGAAGATTGAGGAAGGATGAGGGCCCTCAGGAGTCATCCCTCCTTTTCCAGAAGACGAAGTTAGTCTTTCCCTTTAGCTCGAGAGAATATTTAGAGGGGGGGAAAACCTTGTTTGGCAGTCTCTTAGATGGTATGAAAGATGGTAATAACTGTCCTTTGGGGTAAAAGAAGAAGTTAGTTGCAATTTTTTTATAACATTTATTACTGAAAATAGCTTGACTTTTTAAAAATTTATTATAGATATTTTATGAATGTATATATATTTATAATTAAACTTAAAATAAATGTTTAAATCAAATCTTTACAACAGTGCTCTACCTATCCTGTCTTCAGAGCAACAGCCGTGTTAATCTGTATCTGCAAAAAAATAAAAAAGGAGGACTTGTGGCACCTTAGAGACTAACACATTTATTTGCGCATAAGCTTTCATGAGCTACAGCTCACTTCTTTGGATAAATTTGTTAGTCTCTAAGGTGCCATAAGTGCTCCTTTTCTTCCTATCCCATCTTGTTATAGGTGCTAAAGGCCTGCTAGCAGTCAGTTTCTTTGGATGAAAGGTTTCAGAGTAACAGCCGTGTTAGTCTGTATTCGCAAAAAGAAAAGGAGTACTTGTGGCACCTTAGAGACTAATCAATTTATTTGAGCATAAGCTTTCGTGAGCATCCGATGAAGTGAGCTGTAGCTCACGAAAGCTTATGCTCAAATAAATTGGTTAGTCTCTAAGGTGCCACAAGTACTCCTTTTCTTTTTGGATGAAAGGTATCCCTAAAACATTATGCAGATTATACATATGCAGAGAAATCACTTTGCTTCCACCTAAATGGCTGCACTGCAGTGTAACGCAGCAGTACAGGAATAAGGGTGGCAATGTGAAAAGTGGTATTTGTCAATATCACTTTTCACAGAAGACTTAGTGCCCCATTGCCACCCTTACTTCTGTGCTGCTGCTGCCACCCGGGGCTGACAGCCAGAGCCCTGCTGCCTCCAGGTGATGGACTGGGGGAAGAGTGGGGAGCCTGGGTGGCGGGGCTCCGGCTGTCAGCCCCAGGGAAGTGGGGCTCTGGCTGTCGCCTTTATGCTCACCTCCTGGGTGTGCACAGCCACTCTGCGTGAGTCCCAGTGATCCAGGGCTGACAACCAGAGCTTTTAAAAAAAAAAAGCACAAAGCTCACGCCTCCCTTGACACATTCCTGCACCTTCCTTGCATTGCCCGCCCCATAATTTGAGAACTGCTGCTCTAAATAACCCATCACCACAGCCTCTAACCTCTTGATACAGTAACTTCATAAAGCCGCAAACAGAATCATAGTGAACTCTGTTCTTTACTACTCAGAGATGTTAGGAGACACTGCTTAAGCAAGTTTTTTTTATTAATTATTATTATGTATATGAGTTCGTTCCCCTTCATCTTTGCTTATGGCATGAAGACTATGGCCAACAAGTGGATTAAGCATTACATAAATTGTGAAATATTACTATTAGTGCTATCAATTAATCAGTTAACTCAAGGTCCCTGTATCATGTCTCAAGTGAAATAGATAATTCATAATGTATTAAGCCATAGTCAGCATGCCCCCAACACCTTAACACATATACCAAATATTTATTCAGTGCCAGAAAAGAGATCCATATAGAATGTCAGTGTATATTGAATAACTAACTGCTGTAAGAGCATCATTTCATATCTTAAAAGAAAAATATGCAGCAGCCGTAGCTTCTACAGTTAAGATTACAACCTACTATCTATTCTAGGAGGAATAGTTTAGGGAAAGCTCCCAAAGTAACAGGTGAAAAGTTACATATTTCTGCCCCACAACAATTTTACCTATCTTTACTGGCCTCTGTTCTTTGCCAGACCCCTGGTCTACTTCACTCTGTGGTTGTCTATGGCTGACTGCTGTAATATGCCCTGATGCTCAAAGTATGCCCAAAGCTTTATTCAGTGCTCCATACTCACCGATTTCAAAACGCTCTACCTTAAAAAAAAAAAAAAAGTTGACTGAAAAGGAGTTCTGAATAAATGAACCATAGGTGTTTAGCACTGAGCTCTCAGTCTAGAGAATGGATTGCTGCTGTACTAATCCAAGCCCAAGCATTCTGATCTCCACTTTTAGAAGATCTACTACAGTTTTCTAGAAACCCTACTGCTCCTCACTGGCATAACTGCCACAATCCTATAGTATAATAGTGGGTAACCAGAACCAACTGTTTACCTATTTTTATCTCTGCTTGTTCCAGATACAAGCAAACTTAAGAAAAGAAACTGTTTAGGACTTTAAAACTACCTGTTTCAGACAGACAGATATAGCCGGTTATTTTTACTCCCATTCAAAAAGCCTCTAATTGCTTGTCTTTCAGATCACAACTCCAACAACAACAAACTCCAACAACAAATACCAACATGTTTGGACTTCATTGTCCTTTTTACATAATGAAACAAGCCTATAACTTCTTTAGTTTATTTATATCACTCACACTTAAACTAAAAAATAATGCTTGTCATCCTACCCTAGTTGCCCTCTTCCTTTGGGCAAATGCTCACTCCTCTCTCCCCCAGACCCAAAGTTTACACTGGGATTAAAATTAAAGGAACATTGGTCAGATACCTTAGGACCCAAATTTAGGTTTTGTTTTTAAAAAGTTACAAAACCAAACATTAAGAGAAAATGTTTTCTTCAGGATTTAAACATCACCCTGCAGAATCTGCAGCCCAAACACTGAGGGTTCTTGAGCCTGCAAAAGCATGCAACTACTCAGGTGCATAAATGTTTGAAGTCTTTGCAGAACAGGGCCCTATGTGATCCTCTTATGTGCATGAGAGACAAAGTGAAATTCACGTATCTATTTGCACTGGCCAAGCTGAAAGGAACATCAAAAGTAAAACACCATGACAGTGAAAAGTAAATTAGATTTTTAAAAGTTTCTTGGATTGTAGCAACCTAAGGTGTCATTTAAATCTCTTCTTTGCAGGCTAAGTTTCTGTGCAATAACAATCCCATACAGTAATAAATGTGGATATACCCATCCACAAACACAGATGCTGAAGTTTCCAACAGCACCTATGGATTATGGGTGCCCAATCTGAGACACCCTGGGCCCGATTTGCTGTGGTTCTGAACCCCACTGACTTCAGCTTGAGTCGTGGGTGCTCTGCACCTCTGGGAACCAGGCCTCAGATGTCACAAGTTGGGTGCCCAAAGACGGAGGCGCCCCAAACCAGCAGCCGCATTTTGGCCACGCTGCAGCCGCTGGTTATAATGCTGTTGCAAGGACGGCCTCCCAGATCCACCCGCCTGGAGGCTGCAGGTGCCGCACTTCCCACAGGCCCATCCTCACGGCGTCTGGGCACCACCCGGGAGCCCGCCACCTCGTGCTGGGCCAGGAGGCTCCACACCACCACAGCGGCCCAGCTCCCGGCAGCCTCGCTGAGCAGGGGGGCACCTCGCAGGGGCAGCATGAGGCCAGTGCTCAGGCCATGGGTCAGTGCTATAGGCTGCCCTGTTACGCAGGAACCCCAAGCGTTTGCAGGGGACGGTTGGCAGCGACGCTGGTTGTTGTGTTGTGTTGTGTGCAACCCCTCCCCCCAAGCCATGGCCCCCAGCCCAGAGACCACTGCCCTGCCCCCAAGCCAACAGGGCCCAGCAGGGCTGAGCCTGGCTCGCCCTGTACTCACAGGAGCCTGGCCCGGCCGTTCCGTCCCCTCCTCCTCGCCCGGCTCCATGCTGCTCCGTGCTCCCTCACGCAGCGGCCCGCTACTCGGGCCACACACAGGCAAGCAGGCGGCAACCAGCTGCGCATGCGCGGCCACCTCCCCAGCCCGTTGTTAGGGACTCGCTCAGAGCAGAAGGGGGGAGCGGGGACGAGCGGCGCGAGCGCCGGCGTCAGCGCAGGAGCCGTTGAAGAGAGAGAGAGGGAGGGAGAGAGAGAGACGAGCGCGCGATTCTGTCAACAGCGCGAGGAAGAGCCGTTGGGCGCGCGCGCGAGGGTTCCGTCCCTGCAGTGGACTGAGCGTGCGCGCGCCGCCGAGAGGGTCGAGGTGCGGAGGCGGCGGTGGCTGGCGCTGCTGTTGAAATGCCCGGATGTCAGTGACGGCCGCGCGCAGTGGCAGTGCCCATGGCCCTGCTGGCACAAGGGCGCTCGCCCCGTCGGCCTTGCCAATGAGCATCTGTCCCCTTCGCAAAGCCCTGGGGCACCCAGCCTGGGGACTGCGCGTCGTGCCCAGTGCCGCCCTGGCAGCGACACGGCCTGCCCTCGCCCTGGGTCATGAGGGTGCCACATGGTGGCGCTTCTTAACCTGGCGCCACGGGACGACTCCAAGGAGGCCAACAAAATTTGAAATGTCAACTATTTTTTTCTCCACAGAAATTAAAAAAAAAAAAAGAAAAAGTCACAAAGGAACGTCACCGTTTTCCACCCAAGCTTCGGCTAATTTGGGGTTGTCGACATTCTGTGCAGCCGGGCTAACCCCACACCTTCAAAAAATCATGAGAGCCAGCAGAAAAATGATAAGATTTTAATAATAAGAGTAACTGTTGGAGTCTTTGGTTTCTGAGCCGTTAGGGTGCTCTCAGGTCACATGGACAGGCCTTGTTCCAGAAGTGTTAGAACGAAAATATTACTCCAAAAAGCAATAGCTGAAATTCTCAGCGCTAGGTGCTTGACCTTTAAGAAAAGCAGTAAATAGTGTGAGACTCGTGACTGACATTTTTGGGATCACCCAGACCACTAAGAGGTCCTGGCACCATCTGCCTTGTAACTTTGGATGTCCTGATGTTCACATCCCTGACACCATTAGCCAGCCTACAAGCATAAATGTCTCTCAACCCTAACTTTCAGCAGCCTAGTTGCTCCTTGCAGCGTGACCCCACAGCCCCTTTGGTCCTGAGTCCCCCCCAAAATCCATCACCCTGAGTTCTCAACTGCCAGACACAGAATTTTTCTTTCTGGATCCTCACCCCCGAAGGAGTAAAACCTGGCACCAATTATCAGTTCACTTTGGGGGACACACTCCCACAGTTTGCACACCAGCGGCCTGCTTAGGGAAAAAATAAAAAATTTATTTAATGAAAAAATCACAGATTCAAAGATGAAATAGTAAGGAAGAGCGAATATACAAGATACACAGAAAATAAACAAAGATGCAATCTCAGCTTCACATTTCTATAGTAGCTAAATTCCGTTTTCTAATACAAGTTGCCTATTGCCTCTGAACAGTTTCCCTGTGTGCCCTCTGTCCTAAAGGGGGATCCAGTGTTTCACAAACAGCAGCCTGTGTAGATGCTGGCCCTCAGTTTCTAGACAGCCATCACTCCAAACCTGTTAACCTGAAACTCAGAGTAAATAGGCCAGCTACAATTCTGGTTTCAGCAGCAGGATCTTTTCATCCCTCAGGATCTATCATATGGGGTTAGATAGAAGTTGGTGTGCCTCCCACCTCCCTTGTGTGTGTAGTGGACAAAAGAGATAGAGGATTTTTCCAAAACAAAAACAGAAGATTTGTTTAAGAGAAGTAACAACAGGAACAGGGAAGAATCATGAACTATAACCAGATAACAAGTGAGTTGTGGTTTAACAGAGGTGAGTATAAAACTCAGGCGCCAACTAACCCAAACTGTGGCAACAACTAAACAAAAGAGAACAAAAGAATACCCCAAGATACTTTCCTGTCTCTAGGTTTTCTTAACCAGCAGGAATGAGGTTAAGATGCATTTGTCTTCACAGGTGATCCACGGGCTTACAGGATCTAGAAGCTGAAGTAGTGGGGCCCAAAGGTGAGAGCCCTCAGGATCCTGGCGACTGGTCCCAAAGGGAAGATGTTGGAACTCAGGAACACCACGATGTTTGAGGTAAGTGACTAGTTGTTAACAGTCTTTAATGTCTTTACAGCTGCTGGTGATCTTGATCCGATTGCCTCATCCAGTGGTCTTGATCCGGAGATCCGACGCCGCACAAAAAGACTGCACCTTGACTGTCTCTATAACAGAGAGCTCCCTAGCAACGGGTGCTCAGACTAATTTAATTTTTTTAAAGACGCACACGCCTAGGTTCGGAGGTAAGTAGCTCTACAGGAGCCAGTTGGAACTAATTCCAAATGTCCATTGGCTTCTTTCATGCCAAAGTTCCGTAAAGAAGCTTCCCCAGTGTGGCATCTGAGTTATCCTTCGCCTCGGATGCCATGATGGACACCTGAACTCCGTTTTGGAAAATACTGTAATCTGTCTAAAATGTACTACTAACAGTAAATGTAATAACAAACAGCTAACAGTGCATAGAACATTGTGATAAACATCATAAGGACTATATTGAGCATGAAATGAACAAAAAAACATGCAACAAACCCTCTTCCCTTTTAACAGGGTTTCCAGTTGTTTCCCCCTCCCCTTTTTCTCACACTGGTAATTCATGGTTACACAGTCTTAATTCTCCAAGACTGGGGTTTTCTTTTCTGTTTTAACGTCTTTTCATTACCTTTAATGGTCCACCATTGTCTTTCCTTAGATTACAATGCTAGTTGCTTGCAGTTAGTTTCCTGCAAACAGCTAGCCTGAGCGGTGCCCCTCCCTGCCTGATTACTTCACTCCCTCCTCCTCCCAGTTGAGAGGCGATGCTATAGTTGCACCACAGTTACAATTACAATTTTCTACACATACATTCATAAACATAACCTATCAGAACTTTACAAGCTTTCATAAAAGACCTTACCTGACATAATTATACATGATAACATTGTATAAAACCAGTTGAGAGTCAATTGCTTATTCTTTAGGATTCAGATCTCCTGTTCTCCCCTTGGGTTGTCTCGATCCTGATTGTCACAATGATAAAATCACAATTTTTGGCAACACTGTTGCATATTGGCATTGCAAACATGGTCTTCTCATACTGCTATTATTGCTTTGTGGTGATGTTTCAGAATCAGAAACATGAATTGGTGCCCTGGTATGCTAGACACTGTACAAAGATACAGTAAATAACAGTTCATTGCCCCCAGAGACACTACCTCATGCTATCTGATGATGTTTTGATATAACTCATTCATGTTGTACTACTATCATGTAACAAGATAATGCCAGGATGCAATGTGGCAAAATTCTGCCAGGAAGCCGACATGTTACATCTCTGTGGGGTGTTCTGACATTACATGACAATGTTGCACTAAAAAGTCGCACTTCGTTGTGATATACCAATATTGGGTGAAAAACATGGGAATGCCCCTCTAAGCAAACTCAAACCTTAGTGGAGTCCCTGTTTTTCCTTCCAAATATCCCTATTAATAATCTTTTTAAAAAAAAGTAGAGGTGAACTTAGTGAACAGTGACACGTGAGTGAGTTTGTCTGGCTGTTTGTGTTTTTCCTTCTCTTTCAGGTTATTTTAGTTATTTTCAGTTATTTCAGTTACTGGTCAGTTGGGAATGTGTGTCTGGGGACTGTTTGAGCCTTTGTTCCCTGGATAATCCTCCATCATCTTTGATCAGCCTCAATCAGCCTTGTGATCACTCTACCCCTGTGTGATTAATGAGGGGGTAGGGCTGACCTAAGAGAGAAGGCCTTAAAAGCCAGAGGCTAAGTGACCAAGGGGAGCTAGCAAATAGGGGACCAGAAACAGGGGAGTTTGTGGGAGGGAGACATAATATAATCGCTATGGTTAGGAAGGGCAGCATTGCCAGTGCCAACACTGCTCCTGTCTCCTCCACCTGCACCTGTATCCAGACAGACAACATAACCATGGATGCCTCTACCCCGGTATGTATTTGCAGAGGCTGTGGCCTATAATTCCCACTCACAGAAAGCCAGGCTGGGGGGACCATCCAGTGTGAAAGGTGCCTGCTGGTGGAATCTCTCAGGAAGCAGGTGGGAGAGCTACAGGAGGAGGTGGCTCAGCTGAGGAGCATCCATGCCCATGAGGAATTCCTCAAGAATATTCATATGGAGACATCCAAGGCTGAGGAATCTATCCAGCTGCGGAGGATTGCAGTCACAGCACCAAGGAGGAGGATATGGCTCTGTCACACGGAGGACACTGGCAGCTGGTTACTTCCGGCAGCAGACAGTGCTCCACCCCTACTCCCAACCCACCCACCATGATGATGGAAAACTGATATACTGCCCTGGCGACAAGCAATATGGAATCACCCCCAAAGGTGGAGAAGGAGAAGCCATGTACCCCCAAGGCTGGGAGGATCACAGCCACCACTCCCAGGAGGAAACGTAAGGTAGTGGTGGTTGGTGACTGTCTCCTGAGGGGGACGGAGGCATCAATCTGTCACCCTGACATGGCATCCCAGGAGGTATGCTGCCTGCCAGGGGCCCGTATCCAAGACATTACGGAGGGATTGTCGAGGATCATCTGGCCCTCTGACTACTACCCCATGCTACTCATCCACATGGGCATTAATGATCATGTGAGGTATGACCCCCAGCAGATCAGAAGTGACTACAAAGCTCTGGGACTAAGGGTGAAGGAGTTGGAAGCACAGGTGGTGTTCTCTTCAATCCTTCCAGTCAAGGGTAGGGGCCCAGGCAGAGACAGATTCATCCTGAAGGTGAATGCCTGGCTGTGAAGATGGTGTCACCAGGAGGGCTTCGGCTTCCTGGACCATGGGATGCTGTTCCAGGAAGAAGGATTGCTAAATAGAGATGGGGTCCACCTATTGAGGAAGAGGAAGAGCATATTTGGATACAGACTGGCTAATGTAGTGAGGAGGGCTTTAAACTAGGTTAGAAGGGGGCAGGTGACCAAAGCCCACAGGTAAGTTAAGAACATGGAAACCTGGGAGAAATTTCAGAATTTGAGGGGAGCATGGGCTGTTATAGCAGGTAAAAAGGAGAGACAAGACAGAACTTGGGAGGCGGGGGAATCAAATCAGTATCTTAGATGTCTGTATACTAATGTGAGAAGTATGGGGAATAAGCAGGAAGAACTCAAAATGCTAGTAAATAAAAATAACTATGACATAGTTGGCATCACAGACACTTGGTAGGATAATATGCATGACTGGAATATTGATATAGAAGGGTACAGCTTGCTCAGGAAAGTCAGGCAGGGGAAAAAGGAAGGAGGTGTTGCCTTATTTATTAAAAATGTATACACTTGGACTGAGGTTGAGATGGAAATAGGAGATAGACTTGTTGAAAGTCTCTGGGTAAGGATAAAAGGGGTAAAAAACAAGTATGGTGTAATGGTAGGGGGTCTACTACAGACCACCTAACCAGGAAGAAGAGGTGGATGAGGCTTTTTTTAAACAACTACAAAATCATCCAAAGCACAGGACTTGGTGGTGATGGGGGACTTTAACTAGTCAGACATCTGTTGGGAAAATAACGCAGCAGGGCACAAATTATCCAACAAGTTCTTGGAATGTGTTGGAGACCATTTTTTATTTCAGAAGGTGGAGAAAGTTACTGGGAGGGAGGCTTTTCTAGATTTAATTTTGACAAATAGGAAGGAACTGTTGAGAATTTGAAAGTGGAAGGCAGTTTGGGTAAAAGTGATCATGAAATGATAGAGTTCCTGATTCTAAGGAACGCTAGAAGGGAGAACAGCAAAACAAAGACAATGGATTTTAAGAAGGCAGACTTTAGCAAACTCAGGGAGTTGGTAGGTAAGATCCCATGGGAAGCAAGTCCAAGGGGAAAAACAAATGAAGACAGTTGGCAGTTTTCCAAAGAGACATTATTAAGAGCACAAGAACAAACTATTCCACTGCGTAGGAATGATAGGAAGTATGGAAAGAGACCACCCTGACTTAACCAGGAGATCTTCAATGATCTAAAAATCAAAAAAGAGTCCTACAAAAAGTAGAAATTAGGTCAAATTACAAAGGATGAATATACACAACTAACACAAGTATGTATGGACAAAATTAGAAAAGCCAAGGCATAAAATGATATCAAACTAGCGAGAGACATAAAGAGTAACAAGAAAACATTCTACAAATACATTAGAAGCAAGAGGAAGACCAAGGACAGGGTAGACTTGCTACTCAATGCGGGGATGGGGGGAAATAACAACAGAAAATGTGGAAATGACGGAGGTGCTTAATGACTTCTTTCTTTTGGTTTTCACCGAGAAGGTTGGTGGTGACTGGACATCTAACATAGTGAATACCAGTGAAAATGAGGTAGGATCGAAAGAGGCTAAAATAGGGAAAGAACAAGTTAAAAATTACTTATACAAATTTGATGTCTTCAAGTCACCAGGGCCTGATTAAATGCATCCTAGAATATTCAAGGAACTGACTGAGGAGATATCTGAGTCATTAGTGATTATCTTTGAAAAGTCATGGAAGAGTGGAGAGATTCCAGAAGACTGGAAAAAGGCAAATAGAGTGCCAATCTATAAAAAGGGAAATAAGAACAACCCGTGGAATTACAGACCAGTCAGTTTAACTTCTGTACCTGGAAAGATAATGGAGCAAATAATTAAACAATCAATTTGCAAACATCTAGAAGATAATAAGGTGATAAGTGACAGCATGGATTTGTCAAAAACAAATCGTGTCATACCAACCTGATAGCTTTCTTTGATAGGGTAACAAGCCTTGTGGATAGGGGGAAGCAGTAGACACGGTATATCTTTACTTTAGTAAAGCTTTTAATACTGTCTCGCATGATCTTATAAACAAACGAGGGAAATGCAACTTGGATGGAGCTACTATAAGGTGGGTGCAAAACTGGTTGGAAAACTGTTCCCAGAGAGTAGTGATCAGTGGTTCACAGTCATGCTGGAAGGCAATAATGAGTGAGGTCCCGCAGGGATCAGTTCTGGGTCCAGTTCTGTTCAATATCTTCATCAATGATTCAGATAATGGCATACAGAGTACACTTATAAAGTTTGCAGATGATACCAAGCTGGGAGGGACTGCAAGTGCTTTGGAGGATAGGATTAAAATTCAAAATGATCTGGACAAACTGGAGAAATGGTCTGAAGTAAATAGGATGAAATTCAATAAGGACAAATGCAAAGTCTTCCACTTAGGAAGGAACAATCAGTTGCACACATACAAAATGGGAAATGACTGCCTAGGAAGACATAGCGGAAAGGGATCTGGGGGTCATAGTGGACTGAAGGGTTAAAATCCATTGCTGATGTAATAACCCAGTATATGGATTTGTGTACAGGACCAAAGTCCAGAGTTTGGTCAAGAGGTCAGAAGCCTAGCAATAGCTAAGAGAAAGCAGAATAACCAAAGATAATTTTGCTTTTGCTAAAATATGCCTGGTCAGCAAAACACCAGATGTTGGGGGCAATAATTGTGCCTTATTCAAAGTTGCAAATAGAACAAAGAAGCCCTGTTTCTGTTGTGTTAGTTTCTTCTGTAAGGAGATGTTCTTCCCACACATCCAACCTTGAGTTTATGAAAGATTCAAGCATGTCAGTATAAGATATGACCTCCTCCCATCTCCCTTTCCCAGAGACCAATGCATGCCTTAAAACACAAATGAACAACTTGAAAGACAATCTTTATTGCCATATACTTTTACTGTTTCTTTGCTTTTACCCCTAGATATGTATCTGTTGGACAATCAAAGGAGCTACTTCATTCCTATGGACCACAAATCAGAATTCAACATATATATTTTATACTGATACATTTATTAAAGTACTAGTTAAATGTTAAATTGTCAACTTGAGACCATGGGCGGAGACATTATGTAACCTTTGACCATTGGCTACTGTGCTATCATGTCTTGCTGGTAGACCTATCCGGGGTTGTGGGACTGCCTACCCCATCACTTTCCCCCGCCCATGGAAAATCCATATGTTCCATTGTAATCAATTGATTGACAGTGTCTCTGAGCCTAATAAGCAAGGTGACACTCTGTCAGCGCTGTACGTAATAAACTCCTGTGCTTGACCTCTACACGGTGTGGATTTATGTCCTTCATGGACCACAAGCTAAATATAAGTCAACAGTGTAACGCTGTTGCAAAAAAACCAAACATCATTCTGGGATGTATTAGCAGGAGTGTTGTAAGCAAGACACGAGAAGTAATTCTTCTGCTCCACTCCGCTCTGATTAGGCCTCAACTGGAGTATTGTGTCCAGTTCTGGGCACCACATTTCAGGAAGGATGTGGACAAATTGGAGAGAATCCAGAGAAGAGCAACAAAAATGATTAAAGGTCTAGAAAACATGACCTATGAGGGAAGATTGAAAAAATTGGGTTTGTTTAATCTGGAAAAGAAAAGACTGAGGGGGGACATGATAAGAGTTTTCAAGTACGTAAAAGATTGTTACAAGGAGGAGGGAGAAAAATTGTTCTCCCTAACCTCTGAGGATAGGACAAGAAGCAATGGGCTTAAATTGCAGCAAGGGCAGTTTAGGTTGGACATTAGGAAAAACTTCCTAACTGTCAGGGTGGTTAAGCACTGGAATAAATTGCCTAGCGAGGTTGTGGAATCTTCACCATTGGAGATTTTTAAGAATGGGTTAGACAAAAACCTGTCGGGGCGGTCTAGATAATACTTAGTCCTGCCATGAGTGCAGGGGACTGGACTAGATGACCTCTCAAGGTCCCTTCCAGTCCTATGATTCTATCCTGACAGCCCTGGAGAATTAAGTCCTCTTTTTATCCATAGAGCTTGTACATAGAGCTTGGGAATTGGTCCTGCTTCGAGCAGGGGGTTGGACTAGATGACCTTCAGGGGTCCCTTCCAACCCTGATATTCTATGATTCTATGATTCTGTACATCACAGGAAATAGCAGTGCATGCTTTCCTCGTACTACTCTGCCAATGTGCTTCAGCTCTGATCTAGGGATCTCTTCTAGGTATGGGGCTGTAGTTTAGGCCTGATTCAAAGCCTGTTGAACGTAATGGGAGTCTTTCCATTGACTTCAATGAGCTGTGAATCAGGTTCATACTCTCCAAGATAATTGCATTCATGCCTTTTTTTCCTATGCAGCCGGCTGTGATGTTGATGTAAGTGACGTGTGCAACTGTCCACTAGAAACTGGACTTAAACTAGAAGGTTTAAAGGTGAAAGGCTCCCAATCCCACTTCCTGTCTTCTGAATCATCTCATTTCCCCTTGGTATATGTTGGCATCTGAGTATATGATATGCCTGCCAATGCAATATGTGTCCATTTTATTTATGTATGTCCTAGAATAAGTTGGACATTACTATTATTCTACAGTGGGTAGACCAAAAACACCAAGTTTTATACAGGACAACATTCCTTAAAAGAATTACAAAGATAGAACTAGCTGACATGACATTTCATCTTTACAGTTGAACCTGTTTCTTTTAACAAGTGAAAATAAATTTGCTGGTCCATCCTATCCTAGTCCCTGTTTATACACATCATCCCCAAAACCATCACACAATTAACATTTAATATCAAACACTTTGTATTTAACATCCTGTAAATGCTGGCCGAGCGGTTGTAGGATGTGTGGGGTGGATCTCACTCAAATACAGGCATCAAGCTTTATTTACAAACAAACTCAGGCACCCTTTAATGGATGGAAAATTATATCTACCACTCGCACTCAGTTTTTGTTTCGTCTGTGGTCCTTCTGATCTGTCAGGTAGTCACATTGCTGTGTGAGGTTTTTCTATGAGCCTCTATTAAGGTATCTCAAAACATTCAAAGCAAAATACCTCCTCCAGAGGGGGAATACGGTGATGCAGGAACGCTGTTGTTGAGGGGCTGCAGAGGGAGTCTAGTCTCAAGTTGTTTCTCCTGAAGGTCGACCAGACGCCTCAACATGTCTTGTTTGTTCCTTCAGAATCCCCAGCATCTGCTGCAGGCCATGCTCCTGCTCCTGGGCTTCTCTCCTGCTTGCAGTATCCATGTCCAGTTTTTCAGAGAGAGAAATCCTTCACACTCTCTGCTTGGTGTCGGCTGGCCCAGAGGCCTTCATAATCTCATTAAACGTGTCATCACATGTTCTCCTTTGTCTTCTTCTAATCTGGGACAGCCTCTCCACCGATGTGGAGGATGAGGTGAAGGCCACACTGTCAGCTATAAAACATCGAAAGCACAAAGCAATCATTGTCAGTGCATAACCAAGGTCTAGTGCACAGTTGATATATAAAAATCACTCCCCTTACTCCCCTGAAGTACAAGGCAGAACATTTATACAAGGTATTCATTGAGCCAGCTTGCTGTACCCGGCATGGTGAGTATGGCCTGGGGACACGGGTGCCAGATCATCTGCAGCATTGGGGAGCAACCCGCAGCAGGAGCACAGGGGGCATTGGCCCCCTACCCTTTGTATATAAAGAAAGAATCAGGGTAAAATCTAATTTTTGAGGTCATGCTTAATAAATGTGGCACAATAGGTCATGCACTGTATTAAGGGCTTGATCCTGCGGGGACCCAGGGGCTGTGCTGCTGGGTGCAAGAGACTGGCAAAGTCATCACAGGCGTTGGGAACCAGCCTCTGTCTCCGGGAGACACCAACATATATTTCATTGGGATCATCCACTGAGCCCACTTTGCTCCTAAACTTCTTCCCAGAGCCTGCACCCCCTCCTGTGGCCCAGTCCTGAGCCCTCTCCCGCACCCAAACTCACTCCCTCTTAGTAAACCAGAATTTTTTTACTTACCGGCACCCCACATTCCCCCAACATGCCAAATAAGAAAGCTTTTACTGTCATTTGAAATGCGTCTCCTTACTGTGCCATTGATTTTGAAGCAGAACTTTTCATTGACGTGATTAGTGCAAATTACAAAGTTTCCATAATAAATTAAATAACCTATTTCAAATCCCGTGGTGAGCACCGCCCAGATCCGGCATCCCACACCGGCTCCTGCACCCCAACCCCCTGCCCTGAGCCCCCTCCCACACCCAAACTCTATCCCAGAGTCCGTGCCCCACACCCACTCCCGCATTCCAAAACCCTGGTGTCCGCTCCGCCACCTAGGAGCAGCAGGGACATGTCGCCGCTTCCCAGGAGCCACACGGAGCCAGGTAGGTAGCCTGCCAGCCCCACGGCACACAGACTTTAAACCGGACTTTCAATGAAGATCATTATGACATTATCTGATTAAAATATGGCCATGTAGATCACTGTTACTACCCCTGTTATATAATTGCAACAAATCTTATACAAAGTGTGTCACGTAAGGTGTCTATGGAAAGGTTATGATTTGCTGAATATGTTTATGCTATTTCTATGCCTGTATCATTTTTGTATCTGAAGTTATGAGTATAAACTATGTACCTGTATTTCAAATGTTTGCTCATGTGGAAACACCAACAAGGTGTTTAGCCAGCACATTGTGAAGGAACTATTCAAGTTGAATGGCCCATCAAAACACACTTGACTCTCAGTGGACCATGGAAGATGCCTATCTACACTTAATTGACTTTCCTGTGAACGTTCTAATTGGAGTACGGGTAATGGCTTCTGCTATGACTAAGCAAAATCATGCATGGACATGTGACTTGCCCATGTGACTTCAAACACCACCTTGTTACCTGTAATTTTCCACAGTGAGAACAGTGGGATTCCCTTCACTTGGCAGAAGCTATAAAAGGCCCTTGAAACATCTCCATTTAGCCTCTTTCCTGCTCAAACCTCTGGACTATGGACTTACACTAATGGGAGCATTCGAACCAAGGGACTGAGGACCTTCCAATGATTTGGAAGCAACCAAAGACTTAACAAGACCAGCAGTTTATTCCATCACTGCTACAAGTCTGAACCAAGAACTTTGCAATTGTTGTATGTATTTGATTCCTTTAACCAATTTTAACTTTCACCTTTCTTTCTTTCTTTTTATAAATAAACCTTTAGATTTTAGATACTAAAGGATTGGCAACAGCCTGATTATTGGGTAAGACCTGAGTTATATACTGACCTGGGTATGTGGCTGGTCCTTTGGGATCAGAAGAACCCTTTTGTTTGATTAAATTGGTTTTAAATAACCACTCATCATTAAGTCTAGTGTTTTTTGGTGGTGATACAAGACTGGAATGCCTAAGGAGACTGCTTTTCTGACTTCTTGTTAGGCAGTGTGGTGAAATAGAAGTTTACTTTTGTTGCTGCTTTGGTATATCTTATGGGAGAATAACCACCAGTTTCTCAGCAGTTTGTCCTGAATTAGGTGACCCATGGGAGGCATGGTGACAATCAGAAATGCCAGTTTATAGAGCTTTCCGGTTGGTAAAGTGCCAGATAACACAGCTTTTACTGTACTGAAGTTTGCAAAGGAGCGAGTAAGCAAAAAGAATTCCCCAACCCACAGCAGTCACTAAATCTTCCCCTGCAATCTAGCCATTTGGGAGAGAGCCTGAGTGATCCGAGGGTTCTCCAATGTGTCCTAGAGAGGAAGAAGAAGAAAAAAAGAGCCTGCAGGAAAAAACAGAGGACGCATATTCCAGAACTGAAGCCCCTGACCCTGTCCCTGACGATACTAATCTGTGGACTGCCAGCAAGACAATGCCATCTCATCTCAACTCTCCACTCACCCCCGGAACCAAGACATGAGACATCATTCAAAGATTGGATAGGCTTTTGAAGTTGATGCAAAAGGAGCCAGGGGTGATGGTTCATATCGACACTTAAGATGCTACATTGTGGGATATCTCACAGCTAGTAGCGGACTTCAGAGAATTTTGAAGTGTGCTGAAGAAGAATGTCTAAGCGATCTTCTCTGAGACCCTCCTATCCCACAAGCAAAGGAAGACAGAAGGCAGAAGATTCTGGAAGTGAACTGCTGGCTAGCTAAGTGGTGGAGAGTTTTGGTTTCATCTTTTCATGGAACATTGGACCACCTTCTATGGGAAAGCAGTGACTCTGAAAAAGATTTGGGGATTGTGGTGGATAATCAGCTGAATATGAGCTCCTAGTGCAACAGTGTAGCCAAAAGGTCTAACACAATCCTTATATGCAAAAACAGGGGTGTGACGGGATCCCCAGGGTGCAGTGTGGGACCATGGGACCACTGTTCCCCCTTAACTCTCTCCTGCCTGGGTTGTCTCTCACAACGCCTTGCTAGTGACAAGCAGAAAACCCATCCAGGTCCTGTGATCATTCAGCACCACAGCATGTGGAGCCCCACACCCAGCTAGTTTGCATGAATGCTCCCAGAGCCACTCATGAATCACATAGAGAAGGGCACCAGCCAAATCCCCCCACTTTCTATCACTGTACCTCAGGAATATACCATCTTGCACAAATTAATTAATTGGTTCACCACTTCATCAATGGAAAGTGTATATACAGCAGCCTTTGCAAACCTGAGCAGATTTACCACACACTTCAGGCAAACTCACTGGTAAAGATAAACAGTTAAACAAATTTATTGACTACAAAAGATAGATTTTAAGTGATTATAAGTGATAGGGAAAAAGTCAGCGTTAGTTACGAAAAGAAAACATAAAGTATGGAGTCTAAATTTTCAACCCTATTAGACTGGGCAATATCTAGATTAAGCAGTTTTTCTCACCCCACTGGAAATTTCAGTTCATAGTATACAGGTTTCACCCTTGAAACCTGGGCCAATCCCATCTGTTGGAGTCTTAAGTCTTCTCAGTGTCCTTGTTGCTTGCAGCGTAGGTGGAGGCATGAGAAAGGCCAAGGTTGGGCCCCATGTTCTGTTTTATACCCTCAGTCCCATGTGCTTGGAGAACACAAGTCTAGGCAGGTCTGGTGGGCGTTGCTGAATCCCAAGGCAAGGTTGAGCAATTCCCCTGGTGTGGCCTTATGCAGGTGAGTCATTAAGTTGTAACTCCCTTGCTGGACAATGGCTGTTGATGGGTTGTTTGACACCCCACCTGGGTGTTGGTTACTTTCCTTGCTGTTGCCTCTGGGGAGCTAATATCTGGCTAATTCCCCAATTTACAGCATGTTTTGGTGACAACCAAACAACAAAATTCTCATAACTTCATGTGCATTAATGATATACATATTTAGATAGAACAGTGACTTTCAGCTGATCATAACCTTTTCCCTGATATCTCACATGGCATGCTTTATATGCAATATCACAATTATATACAAATGAGGAATATGGGGGTGACAAGATGCTCCCCCAAGGTATAGTATGTAACAAGGGGAATCTCAAGTAGGAGCAGAGAGGCTGTTTTACCTCTGTATTTGTCACCAGTGTGACCACTGCTGGAATACTGTGTCCAGTTCTGGTGTCCACAATTCAAGAAGGATGTTGATAAATTGGAGAGTGTTCAAGAAAAGTCCATGAGAATAATTAGAAGATTAGAAAACATGCCTTATAGTGATAGACTCAAGGAGCTCAATCTATTTAACTTAAAGAGAAGGTTAAGATGTGACTTGATCACAGTCTATAAGTACCCCTACATGGAGAACAAATATTTAATAACAGGCTCTTCAATCTAGCAGAGACAGGTATAACACAATCCAGTGACTGGAAGCTGAATCTAGACAAATCAGACTAGAACTATGGCATATATTTTTAATGGTGAGAACAATTAACCACTGGAACAATTTACCAAGGGTCGAGGTGGATTCTCCATTACGGACAATTTACAAATCAAGATTGATTGTCACTCTAAAAGATCTGCTCTAGGAATTATTTTGGTGAACTTCTATGGTCTGTGTTATACAGCAGGTCAGACTAGACGATCACAATGGCCTTGAATCTATGAAAGATGGCGCTCAATGCACAAGATAGCCAGACCCAAAGCCCATATAGGGCTTAATAGAGCAATGTCAACAACTGAAAATACAGCTATAAACAAATTGGAAGCCAATGCAATCAACAGAGCACAGGCATAATTTGCTCCATATGAGAAAAAACATGCTAAGCAAGCAGACAGCCTTAGCGAGCACAAGATGAAGTTTCTGAATGATCTTGAACACATTGCAGCAATCCAGTCTGAAGGTGACAAAGGCCTTGTTAATTCATGTGAGGTATGCAACCAAGAGGTAATTGTTTGGGGACATTACCACAGAATACTGACTTACTGTTTTAACAAATAAATTTGTTAGTCTCTAAGGTGCCACAAGTACTCCTTTTCTTTTTGCAAATACAGACTAACACAGCTGCTACTCTGAAACCTGTTTTAACAGTGATCAAAGATACCTGTCAAGACAAAAGGGAGGGCTTGAATGCTGGACACTTGATTCTCAGACATTTTCTTGCTTTTATTGTGCTCATAAAAAAATAAAATAAAAACCTCACGTGGGAATTTAGCAGAATTTCTTAGAAGTAAAGTTACCTTCCATCTCAAAATTGGTCAAAGCATCTCCTGTATTTACAAATCATGACAGACAATTTGCTCTCTGAAGAGTTTTCCTTTATTCTCAGACACGTACAAAAAAGGATTGTCCAGTATAAGTGAAAATGTACTGCAGTAGTGTAGTCTAGCGATCACAGCACGGGCAGGGGCCAAAACTCCTAGGTTCTATTCTGAGCTTCATTCATGATTCACTATGGGGAATTAAGTAATTCACTTCATGAATCTGTGTCTCAGTTCCCTGTATGTAGGGAGGACTAATCTCTTCCTCACATTCATACTGTGAGAATTAACATTTGCAAAGCTTTGGATTTCTTCATGGCTGGAGGGATGAATTCTCAGGCCATGATCATGGATGCTGGCATAATACTTAGAATTGAAAATGTTGACCCCTGATTGCGTGCAAAAGAGATTCTATAGAGGTTTTTCCCGGTGACCAAATATGCATGCCAATATCCTGGCTCCAAAGGCTTGCTATTTCTTCATTGACATTAAACCAACATCTGATAACACAGCTCCAGTGATTGTTCCAATGACAGATTCAAGCCAGATATCTTGAGTCACACATTATGCAATCTTTATCCTCAGCAGGATGCTAGTAAGAGCCTATTAAATCTGCCCACACAACATGTCTAATGCTTAAGCAGAAAGTGTTAGGAAATTATGATAGATTTATAGAGCTTTTCTCCAGATTTCACATGAATTGGAGAAAGTTCTGTATAGAAAATGTAAAACTAATTGTGAATTTTCCTGCTGAGATAATATTTAAAGATATAAGTTTTTCCGAAATGAAATCAGAGGTTCACAACTCAAAACTGACATTTCTGGCAAGCGTCTCTAGGGAATAGCCTGTGAATTGGTAAATCAGTTGCCTTACTAAACCTCCTGTCAAGCTAAAACATGGTATTCTTTGGGTTATGCACTAAGTTTAAAAAAAAGAAAAAATAAGTGAATTTAGTGGAGGTGAAAGCTGTCTGATTGGCAGGTCTGGAAGATGAAGTCATTCCTTTACCCAGAGAATAAGGATAGCAACAGCAGTGCAAGCATCTGCCATGATCTACCAGTCAGCTTAACTACTTTTTCCCCAGAAAGATAATGGAGCAAATAATTAAACAATCAGTTTGCAAACATCTAGAAGATAATAAGGTGATAAGTGACAGTCAGCATGGATTTGTCAAAAACAAATCACGTCAAACCAACCTGATAGTTTTCTTTGACAGGGTAACAAGCCTTGTGAATGGGGGGAAGCGGTAGATGTGGTATATCTTGACTTTAGTAAAGCTTTTGATACTGTCTCGCATGACCTTCTCATAAACAAACTAGGGAAATGCAACTTGGATGGAGCTCCTATAAGGTGGGTGCAAAACTGGTTGGAAAACTGTTCCCAGAGAGTAGTGATCAGTGGTTCACAGTCATGCTGGAAGGGCATAACGAGTGGGGTCCCGCAGGGATCAGTTCTGGGTCCGGTTTTGTTCAATATCTTCATCAATGATTTAGATAATGGCATAGAGAGTACACTTACAAAGTTTGCAGATGATACCAAGCTGGGAGGGACTGCAAGTGCTTTGGAGGATAGGATTAAAATTCAAAATGATCTGGAACTGGAGAAATGGTCTGAATGGAGAAATGGTCTGAAGTAAATAGGATGAAATTCAATAAGGACAAATGCAAAGTCCGCCACTTAGGAAGGAACAATCAGTTGCACACATACAAAATGGGAAATGATTGCCTAGGAAGGAATACTGTGGAAAAGGATCTGAGGTTCATAGTGGATCACAAGCTAAATATGAGTCAACAGTGTAATGCTGTTGCAAAAAAAGCGAACATCATTCTGGGATGTATTAGCAGGAGTGTTGTAAGCAAGACACGAGAAGTAATTCTTCTGCTCCATTCCGCTCTGATTAGGCCTCAGCTGGAGTATTGTGTCCAGTTCTGGGAGCCACATTTCAGGAAGGATGTGGACAAATTGGAGAAAATCCATAGAAGAGCAACAAAAATGATTATAGGTCTAGAAAACATGACCTATGAGGGAAGATTGAAAAAATTGGGTTTGTTTAGTCTGGAGAAGAGAAGACTGAGAGGGGACATGATAACAGTTTTCAAGCTTTGCAGGCCTTGAAGCATGATGGATAAAAAAAATCATTTAAAAAATCACATTTTTATTTAATTTGAATGTTTTTAAATTGAAATGAAATACATATTTCTTGTTAAAAATAATTGCAAATTTAATTTTAAATAGGTTTATGACAACCTATGATAATGCCTAAATTTAATTTGAATTAAATAAAAAAATAATATTAAGCAGTAAGTGTTTGCTGCCAAAATTTTAAAGAAAGTCAAACTATTGACCTGCTGGAAGTCACTAGGTAAGCACCTGCAACCAGAGTTTGGCCTTGTCTGCACTACCGCGGTAAGTCAACCTAAGTTACACTACTCCAACTACTTGAATAACATAGCTGGAATCAACGTAGCTTAGGTGGACTTACTGCGGTGTCTATACTGTGCTGCGTTGACGGGAGATGCGCTCCCGTCAACTTACCTTACTCTTTTTGTTCTGGTGGAGTACCAGAGTTGACTGGAGAGCGCTCTGCCATTGATTTAGTGGGTCTTCACTAGAATTTTTTAAAGTTTAGAGTTTTTAAAATATATTAGGATATATATGTTCTGTTCATTCCCTCTGGGGCACCTGGCACTGGCCACTGTCAGAAGGCAGGATACTGCGCTAGATGGACCTTTGGTCTGACCCAGTATGGTTGTTCTTATGTTTTTATGTTCTTATGTAGGAGATGTTGTGAAGGTCAAAAGTATAACTGGGTTCCAAAAAGAATTAGATAAGTTCATGGAGGATAGGTCCATCAATGGTTATTAGCCAAGATAGTCAGGAATGCAACCTTATGCTCTGGGTGCCCCAAAAGTCCCTAAACCTCTGACTGCCAGAACCTGGGACTGAATGACAGGGGACTGATCACTTGATAATTGCCCTGTTCTGTTCATTCCCTCTGAAGTGTCTGGCATTGGCCACTTTCCGAAGATATTGGGCTCGATGGACCATTGGTCTGACCCAATATAGCCATTCTTATGAGCTCCCAGTGTGACTCTGTGGCCAAAAGAGCTAATGCAGTGGTTCTCAAACTTTTGTACTGGTGACTCCTTTCACACAGCAAGCCTCTGAGTGCGACTCCCCCTTATAAATTAAAAACACTTTTTTTATACATTTAACACCATTATAAATGCTGGATGCAAAGCAGGGTTTGGGGTGCAGGCTGACAGCTCGTGACCACCCCATATAATAATCTTGCAACCTCCTGAGGGGTCCCAACCCCCAGTTTGAGAACACCTGAGCTGATGTGATCCTGGGATTTATAAACAGGGGAATCTCAAATAAGAAAAGAAAGATTGTTTTATCTCAATATTTGGCATTGGTGCGACTGCTGCTGGAATACTATGTCCAGTTCTGGTGCTAATAATTCTTGAAACATGCTAACAAATTGGAGAGGGTTCAGAGAAGAGCCACGAGAATCATTAAAGGATTCGAAAACATCCGATGAAGTGAGCTGTAGCTCACGAAAGCTTATGCTCAAATAAATGTGTTAGTCTCTAAGGTGCCACAAGTATTCCTATTCTTTTTGCAGATACAGACTAACACGGCTGCTACTCTGAAATATGCCTTATAGTGATAGGCTTAAAGAGCTCAATCTATTTATCTTAACAAAGAGAAGGTTAAGAGGTGACTTGATCACTATCTGTAAGTATCTACATAGAGAACAAACAATTAATAATGGGCTCTTCAATTTAGTGGAGAAAAGTATAACATGATCCAATGGTTGGAAGTTGAAGCTAGACAAATTCATACTGGAAATAAGATGTCAATTTTTCACGGTGAGAGTAAATAACCACTGGAACAATTTGCCAAGGCTGGTGGTGGATTCTCCATCACGGGCAATGTTTAAATCAAGATTGGACGTTGTTCTAAAAGCTCTGTTCTAGGAATTATTGTGGGGCAGTTCTCTGGCCTGTGTTATACAGGAGCTCAGACTAAAGGATTACAATGGTCCCTTCTGGCCTTGAAATCTATGAAAATCTATGGGACTTCATGCAGGTGCAAGGATCCACCTGCATGGATCCTGTTTCAGGATCGAGGCTTTAGTGTAAAGCACTCTGAAGATGTAAACCACTAAGGCCCAATCCTGCACCACTGACGTCATTGAAAGTCTGGCCATTGACATCAATGAGAATGTGAATGGGCCTTATGCAAGTGTTAATCGTGATAATTATTCTAAAACCATTTGCAAAGCCTTTTTCACTAGGTGGTGGGAGGTTTAAAATCCATACCGGTATTCTCAATTTTAATTGGCTGAGCATCCTTATATGATTTATAGGTACAATTAAAAAGCTCCAAACTTAGATTAATGACATAGCAGGGTAGCCCATTTTCAGAGTTGGCTGGGTAACTGTGTTAATTGGACAGAGCAATTTTTGTATTTTAAGAAAGGAAAGATCTAAACTTAGTAATATAAGTTTAGCATCTTAGCAAAATCCTACTCATCATAACCATCACTCATGTTTATTGCATGATCACCTATAGTCTGATATTACATAGAATCCTTGATATTTGGCTTCTGAACAGACTAATTGATCACTACTGCATTAGTCACACAATGAATATCTATGAATTTGCGTTTCTTACGTTCTGTTTCTTCCTATTTTATGGAAGTTTTTTTTATAAACATTCCTATATTTGGATGGATTTATTTAAATGATCTATGTTTTAATGCTTTGCAAAAATCAGAGACACAGGAGAAGCTGTCTATTTAAACACACATTCTTCAGTTGACTGTCTAGTAGCAGAAGCATTAATTGATTTTGCTCTTAATCATGTTACCAACCCTGATTATTTTAAGAATAAATTCTGCCAAACAGGTTATCTATTTTAGAATGGAATAGCATAATAAATTAAACAGAGCAATTAAATTGAAGTGTGTAGCAAATAACAGACATCTGAAGAATTTCAACAAGATTTGCAGGATATTGTCAAAGCAACAGATGACTATCAAAAGCAGGTGTATTTTTTGTAGCATCCCACTCTCCTTGTTGGTCAGTTCCACATTATTAAGCAGAAGAATGGACTCTCCTTGAAGAGAGGTTATTATTGTTTTATTATCAATGGGTGCTTTCTATGCAAATCCTTTCATTCTACTCCTGTATATATCCCAAAGTTCTTTCCAAGTACTAGATAATCACTCCACCCGCCCCACTGCAGAAATGCAGCCACCTCTGGAGTGCAGTGTAGCAGCCTTTTAACAGAGCACAGAAACATGACAGGACAGTTTATGGCAGAGGGTAAAGAACACTTTATCCAGCTGAAACACACAGGAGGGGATTTTAGTAGTAACAGTAACTTTGGTAACACTCAAAGACGCAGTCAGGATCTAGGGCCCAGTATGCTTGATGCTGCACAAACACAGAAAAGAGACATCACCTGCCCTGAGGGCATTACAGTCTAAAGGAGGCACAATATAATTATCCACGTTGCTGTTTGGCTGGGACATGCCTTCCCTTGCAAAGAGTGCCATTGGGGCACTACTGATCACCAGCCATAGGCTGAGGCATTGGCTCAGCACTGACCCAGGGAAGAGGGCTTCCTGTTGAATCCCCAGCATGACAACTTTGGGGTCTTTTTCCCAGAGAAACTTGCATGCAGTTTGCCTCTCATTTTCTGTAAAAGCATTAGGTGATTTTAGGTGCCAAGTGACAGCCCTGAAGACTAGAGCTCTCCACAAGTCCAGTCATAGGCAGCGCTGCCATGCAAGCTTTCCACATGCTGCCTCACCAAAGCACCTAACCCCTGATGTGAACACATTCACTAATGGAAAGCAGACGCCATTTACATTCAGTGCTAAATCAGCCAGTCCTCTTCACTCCAGGTCATCAATGAGTTCTGGTAGGTTTTGCAATATGGATGCTTGTCTGGACAGAGACCATCAAACTTTGTCCCCTTCTTAGATCACTGATAGCCATCGGATGATATACCCTTCAGATATGTTATCCATTAGGGCTGGAGTAAGATTACCACACTAGAAGTAAAATATGCTATAGCCCATTAACAATCTCTTGTGCCACCCAGTAACCCTCTTGAAATCTTTTAATAAAAATAATCATAGAATCATAGAATATCAGTGTTGAAAGAGACCTCAGGAGGTAATCTAGTCCAACCCCCTGCTCAAAGCAGGACCAACACGAACTAAATCATCCCAGGCAGGGCTTTGTCAAGCCTGACCTTAAAAACCTCTAAGGAAGGAGATTCCACCACTTCCCTAGGTAACGCATTCCAGTGCTTCACCACCCTCTGAGTGAAAAAGTTTTTCCTAATATCCAACCTAAACCTCCCCCACTGCAACTTGAGACCTTGCTCTGCCATCTGCTACCACTGAGAACAGTCTAGATCCATCCTCTTTGGAACCCCCTTTCAGGTAGTTGAAAGCAGCTATCAAATCCCCCCTCACTCCTCTCTTCCGCAGACTAAACAATCCCAGTTCCCTCAGCCTCTCCTCATAAGTCATGTGCTCCAGCCCCCTAATCATTTTTGTTGCCCTCCGCTGGACTCTTTCCAATTTTTCCACATTCTTCTTGTAGTGGGGGCCCAAATCTGGACACAGTACTCCAGATGAGGCCTCACCAATGCCAAATAGAGGGGAATGATCACATCCCTCGATCTGCTGGCAATCCTCCTACTTATACAGCCCAAAATGCCGTTAGCCTTCTTGGCAACAAGGGCACACTGTTGACTCATATTATATAATATGATATAATAATTTCACATGTCTAGCACCTTCCATCTGTGGATCTTTACAAATATGAATAAATTAAAACTAACAGCCCCGTGAGGCAGGTAAGAACTCAGATAGACTATTACTAGCCTCATCACCTTTTCAGAGATGGAGCAACAGAGGTAAAATGACTTGTCTAAGGCCACACAGCAAATCTGCAACATCACCAGGAAGAGAACCCAGTCCTCTAACACAGCTGCCCAGGCTTTAACAGTTAACCCCAAGACCATCCTTCTCTTCAGCTCTTGCAGTTTACCACTTCTCCCTTGCACAGGACTTGCAAAGCCCTCCAAAAAAAATATTAAATAGCTTTACATCGCATGGATCATAGTACGCAGCTGGCTTGAGCCATCATTTCAGAGTTAACTGCTACCAATTCGGGGCTACGCCCTGTGCATGCTGGCTTCTGGCCATAGTGCTTACTGCTCTATCTATGAAGCTATATAACAAGGAGTGTTTGCAGGATCAGGCCTTTAAAAAATTCTGGTCCAAATTCTCTGATCGTGTTTTGGTGACACTTCTATTGACTTTAATGGAACTTTGCCAATTTACATCAGCACAGAACCTGGCCCAGTTATGTCTTTGAAAAACCCCAGCTCATCTGTTCTATTTGCTGTGCCAAATATCTCTAATCTGTTTGTTCTCAAATGTTGTTGATGTTGATTGTTTTAAAGCTGAATCATTACGGAGTTTTTGGTTGCCAGAACAAAATAAAACCCCACAACATAGCCTTTGTGGCTGTAGCATCCAGAAGTGCCAGAAGATGGTTGGCTACTTAACGATGCCATCCTCAGAATCTCAGCCAGGTGCTGGGTAAAATGTCAGGAGAAGTTCAGGAGCAAAGGTGGAGCCCACCCCCAGCTAATGACACACATTTGGGGAGTGAATCATTTTTGTTTTCTTTTTTCTTCTTAACCGCTTTGCTTCCTCCCCCATTTCCCCTCCTCTTTCTATTACAGAAAAAATACAACAAGATGAGTAAGTAAAAGTACATTTTATTGTCAACTCATTAGGATTTTGTTGTTGCCAGGCCTTCCCCCACCCCCAACACATAGTCATGGCTGTAGTCCACGAAAGAGAAATCTTTTCACAAATGTACCAGTCTTGATTATGACACCTGCCCTACAGGTCACTTCCAATATGGACTGGATATGAATCAGCAACCTAGAAGTGACAGCTGTCCTGGCAGTCCCCCAAGCCATCCACTGAGTGTTTTTCTTTATTAGGTAGAAGTGTCTAGAAGGTAAAATTCATCCCCATGTAGAGGGCAATACCTGTGCAGCACTTAAGTCTTCAAACAGGACTTAAGGGGTCCATTTGGCCAAGTGCTGGCCCTCTGCACAGCAATCAACTCACCCTACTAAGTAGAAAAGTCAACGAGTGTGGTGTGCAAATGTGATCTACGCTAATGCCGTGTGGTTCTTTGTCCCCCTCTAGTGGCTAGGATACAGAGGTTTAGGACTTGTCTACGTTACACGCGGGATCGATGGGCAGTGATTGACCCAGTGGGGGTCGATTTAGTCTAGACGCAATAAATCGACCGCCGAGAGCTCTCCCGTCGACTCTGGTACTCCACCAGGGCGAGAGGCGCAGGCGGAGTCGACGGGGGAGCGGCAGCAGTCGACTCACCGTAGTGAAGACACCGCGGTGAGTAGATCTAAGTACGTTGACTTCAGCGACGTTATTCACGCAGCTGAAGTTTAGTATCTTAGATCGATTCCCCCCTCAGTGTAGACCACGCCTGAGAGTGCTACTGTCTCCAAAGCTACCACAGCTGTTCTTTTAAGTCAAGCAGTGAGATGCTCAGGCTTTTAGATCTAGAAGTCCCGGGTTCAGTTCTCATAGAGTAAGACCCCTGTAGGGGCCCTGTGATACATAGGAGCATGCATCCTTGTTAGCCAGCATGTCCTTGTCACCTGCCCCTGTCCTCTGAGCATAGACAATGTCACACCCTGATCTGCCAGTACCAGTGACTTGTTTGTGTTGCCCGCAATCGTGTATAGTCCAGACTCTACTTTATCATTATCTAAGCAGCTTCTCCATTCACTTCCGCCCCCTTCTTTGCTGCTCTTCTATGGCATCACCCTCTTCCTTAGGTGGTCTCCATTTCTCCTTGACATGCCCACAGTATGACAACATTCACTTCTCGATCTTTCATAGTAACTAACACCTCCCTTTTGCCAACGGTTCTGAATCATTTTGGCTGATTCAGCACATATCTATGGTGCTGACACACATCATTATTTTTCGATGCAAAGTTATATGAAGGGATTGCCTCCTTTGAGGTTGTAGCAAGAGACAGCTTTTCCAGGTACATTTGCTGGCTACGGGATTACCATGCAGCTGAAAAATGATATCCCACATTTGGGGGGCTTGATTCAAATCCCACTGATGCCAGTAGGAGTCTTTCCATTAACTTGGACTTTGCCCTTAGAATTTTAAGTCATTTGAACAGCACTATTTCTTGTATCCCTCTACCTGGTGAAGCAGGGTTCCCTTGGTTCAAAGATGTCACCCAGAGGCCTGCATATCATACTGATATTTTAAAACCTCTAGATTGATCTGAAATAGCGTCTCTGTATATCAACGTATCAAGATTTTAAGGTTTGGTACTGCAGGATGTATCCTGTCTCAGCTAAACACAAAACCCCTAGAAAAAGTGGAATTCCAGCTCTCTAGTAGGATAAGACAAAAATGTCTGGTTTGTGGGCTACAGGATCTTAAATCAGGTCAGTATCTAGGGTTGAAATTTGTCAGCCCTAGACCTTGGGCCAATATAATTTTCAGAAAGGAGGTGGGGATTAAGGTGGGGATTAATCCATACTCTGGGGATTAAGTAGGACATATTTTTGTGGGGTAACATTTTACAAGAAAAAAAATAGTCCAGTAGATCTGGATTAATAGTCAAAGTGCAAGTGAGGAAGTCAAAGGTGCAAATGAAATGCAGTTTACTTCATGGCTCCAGAGTTTAATTCATGGTTGCAGAAGGAAAGAAAATTATTCTGTGGCGATCATGATAACGTATATGATGAAATCTGACAAACGGAGGAAAATATTCCCAACTCAGTTCAGGCAAGAGTTTGGCATTTACAAAACGGATTGTTTTTTCACACATCAGAAAAGTATCAAATAATATTAATCACCGTGTACAATGAATACCAAGGAAGCTGGAACAGTTCCAACGAGAGGTTATAATCACAGAGAAGAATAAAAAGAAGGCGGGGAGCCACATTTGCTGATGCAATGTATGTTCTGGGCATTGCCTGAATTATCACCCTAAAAAGTCACAACAACAGCAGCAAAACGTAATCTCCTTTCAGACGCTTTCAAAAATTTACCGATTCCCTCCCTCCAATAAATGTCGTGCTCTGAAATGCACGGTTGCAGAGATTTTGTGTGTGTATGTTTATTACAGCTTATATTATAACCAATTGAATAGATCTTCACAAAAGAAAAAAAATCACTCTGCACTGTTCAGATTGAAGAAAACCTAACATGCTCCACAATAGAGCTGGTTGCACACACACACACATACTCCCCCAGAGGCTGAAAGGCAGTCATGAATCAGGTCACACTGGGTCCACAGCAGCACAGAATGTAGCCTATAACCTGCAAAGCTCTTTTGTAGCCTTCTCGATGATAGCGATATAGGTAGATGCATAAAGATTATTACTATCAGACAGGTAGTTATCAAAATAACCACACAGTAGCTTTACACAACAACCATGTACAACAGTGGGAGACAGGAGACCTGGGGTGAAATCCTGACCCCGTTAAAATCAATATTAAAGCTCCCATTGACTTCAGCGGAGGCAGGATTTCACCTCTAGGTTGTATTGTCAGCTCTGGAGATGACTAAGGGCTTGTCTACAGGAACATTTAGTTGGCAGCAAGCTTGGGTGCTAGTGAATCTACCCCCCACCAGCCTGCACCCTACTGATGTGCATTAACAGCTAGTTATGTGCTTTGATTCAGTCATGTTTCAAAGAGGACTAGATCAAAGCGCATTAATAGACTGTTAACATACACCAGCAGGGTCCATACGCTTGTCTGTGGCAGGGTAGATTCACACCCCAGCTTGCTGCAAGCTTAATGTTGGTGTAGACAAGCCCTAACCGTGTGTGTGACCTCGGCCAAGCCACTTCACCTCACAGTGCTTCTCCACCATTAATGAATTAAACCACACAATGTCTCTCTGGAGCGGGTCAGTATTATGCTAATACCAGATCTAACCCCAGCCTCAAGGTGCTTACCCAGCAAACCCAACCAATCACATCGTTTTATTTTTGTTAGTATGAGCAGGTGCTTTTCCCAACCCAGTTTAAAACACTGTGCCAAGCCTAAGCCCTGGCCCACTCTCTTCGTGGGGTTTGGTTTTATTAACAAAGAAATTAACAAGCAGACAACGGTCAGCCCAAACCTTCTCTGTGGTCTTGGTGGCTTTTAGAGTTCCCTCCTCCAGTTTACTCAGGACCAGACTTGGGGTCTTCTCTGCCTCCGATCCAAGATCTCTCCAGCTCAAGGATTACTTTCACTTCTGTTGTAGCTCTGGTGGGGTTAGTGAGCCCCAGCTGCAAACAGTGAGTCACCAAGACTCATTTAGCATCTCCTCACAGGACTGGCCAAGCCTGACAACAGGATGGGTTCCTAGAAGAACACTTCCAGTCTGTTGCCCTCCCTTTCTCCATCCTCTCTGTAGTCAGTGTGTATGTCTAAACTTTAGTAAGTTCTTCAGTGAAGGGACCGTGTCCTTCATTTGCTGTGTATGGGCTTGCTCCTGCAAGGTGCTGAGGGCTCCAGCAAAGCACTAAAGCATATGCCAAGTCCCTTTAGGGTTTTAAGCACTTGCTTAAGTGCTTTGCTGAAGCTGAGCCAGAGCTCTCAGCACGTTGCGGTATTGGTCCCTAAATACCCATGGGCCTGCTCTACAGGCCATTGAAGCCAACAAGAGTCTTTTCACTGACTTCAGTGAGCTTTGGATCAAGCTCTATATGCAATTGCGTTGCTGTGTAACTATCCCTTTGCGCCTGTAGGGAAACTGGAGCACACAGCAGTTAAAAGGTTGCACAGGAAGTCACTGGGAGAGCCAGGAACAGGATAAAGGTCGCTGACTTCCCTGTTTAGCGGTTTAGTCACAAGACCTTCCTTGACCCCTGTAAGTCTGCAGGTACAATAGAACCTCAGAGTTACGAACACCAGAGTTATAAACTGACCAGTCAACCACACACCTCATTTGGAAGTGGAAGTACGCAATCAGGCAGCAGCAGACACACACACACAAAATAGCAAATACAGTACAGCGCTGTGTTAAACGAAAAGTACTAAAAAATAAAGGGAAAGCTTTTAAAAAAAAGTTTTCACAAGGTAAGGAAACTGCTTCTCTGCTAGTTTCATTTCAGTTAAGATGGTTAAAAGCAGCATTTTTGTTCTGCAAAGTTTCAAAGCCGTAGTAAGTCAATGTTCAGTTGCAAGCTTTGGAAAGAACCGCCAGAACACGTTGTTCAGAGTCATGAACAACCTCCTTTCCCGAAGTGTTCGTAACTCTGAGGTTCTTCTGCACATAACGCCATCTATTAACAGCACAATCCCGCCACTGTCTAATAGAGCAAGAACACCCAACACGCCCAGAGAAAGAGGCTGGAGTCTTGGCCAATGACACATCCTCCCTGTCACTTCAAGACCTCATAAAGCCAACTACAACCACCCACCATTGACTCAATAAGGGAAAGGTGCATAAAAACCGTAATGTACACCACGTCATACAGTCCTTGCTCCAGTGGCCTGTAAATATGTACCAGATGTCCACCAGGAATTGAACCAGGGGCCTCCAGAGCTAAAAGCAGGAGCTGCTAAAGCTCCAGTGTTCCCTAGCTGAGGCTGTAACCGACTCCCGTCCTCTGTGGAGCTGGCGCGCAGGGACCTGTAACACGCTAACCAGAGGGTTCCATTGGCGGTAACTGACAGACCTGGCTGTTCTGCCAACCCATAGACAAGACGCGCCATGTATCTAACTTCCAACGGGTGCCCTGCTGCCGCAACGACTGACTCCTGCTGCCAACCTGGGAGCTGCTTGATCGGCTACTTTCTCCATGCTTGGCCCCCCACAAAGGTCCCAATCCTGCCAGGAGCTCCGTTTGGGCACACAGAGCTCAGTAAAAAAACCAGGGCGGGGTGAGGGGGGTCTGTGCATAGATTTGCCCATGCCGAACTCATTGCAGGACCTCAGAGCCACCACAGCCTCCTTTCTGTACGAAGGAAGACAGACGGGCAGCCAAGCGCTCCGCTCAAAACCCTGCTGCTTGCTGTGATCCTCCGGGAAGCCAAAGTGTGTCCGACGAGGTGTCTAAAGAAAGGCGTGTTGGAAACAATACCTAAAATATAACTCCTGAGGGTGCCTTCCCTCAAACACTGTGTACAGGTCTGTTTACCCTGCTGCGATAAAGATATAGCAGATGTGGAAGGGATTCAGAGCGGGCCCGTCAAAGTGAGCCTGGAAAAACGACCAAGTGCAGAGAGGCTGAAAAAGACTGAACCTGTTTAGAGAGGAGAGGACTGATAGAGGCCTAAAAATAATGAATGGGCCAGAGAAGGGACAACGGACACCTGTTTGTTCCTCAGGGCTGGCCTTACTGTGAGGCGAACTGAGGCGGACGCCTCAGGTGGCAGACTGTGGGGGGGGGGGGGGCACAATGGGGACAAAGTGCAGAGGCCATGGCTTATGTACTCAGAAACCCAGAATGCTGCATACTGTTTTTGTTGCAAACTCTTCCAGTCTAATGTTCCCACCACATTGGGTTCTACAGGAACAAAGGACTGGAAAATTCTGGCTAGAAATCTGGCATGCCATGAGAAGTAGCAAATCACCAGAGAGCATTCCATAGGTGGAAAGAGCTTGAGATGAGACTAAGGTTAAAGGCCACCATAGAGGATCAGCATCAAGAGAAGATTGCATCAGAGTCTCTTTACTGGCAAAATGTTCTGAAAAGGCTCATGGCCATGGTGAGAATGCTTGCTACCCAAAACCTAGCACTGCGTGGCACTTCAGATCAGCTTATGTGCCAGACAGTGGAAACTTCCTTAAAATTGTGGAGCTGATGGCTGACTTTGATGCTGCGCTCCAGGAGCATCTAAGAAGAGTCACCACTCAAGAAATGTACACACACCACTCCCTGGGAAAAACAATTCAAAATGAGATCATACAGTTCCTGGCAACAAAAGTCAAACAGAAGATTGTGGCAGATCGGAAGTCAGCAAGATATTACTCTGTTATCTGGACTGCACACCTGCCATCAGCCATACGGAACAAATGACTTCAATGGTGCGTTTTGTAACAACAACAGAACCTAGTGAAAATGTCCCTGCAGTGGTGACTGTCAGAGAGCGTTTTCTAGAATTTATTGACATTGATGATACTACAGGAACTGGTATGACAAATGTGCTTCTTAAAAAGCTGGAAGATACGGGAATCGCGATAGCTGACATAAGAGGTCAGGGCTACGATGATGGTGCCAACATGAGGGGAAAGAACAGAGGAGTGCAGACACGGATCTGAGAGTTAAACCCTTGAGCTTTTTTTGTCCCATGCAGTTCTCATTCATTGAACTTGGTGGTCAGTGATGCAACATCAGCCTCTAGTGAGGCTGCTGAATTTTTTAATGTAATTCAAAGCATCTATGTATTTTTCTCTGCATCAACTCATCGATGGCAAAATCTGAAGCAACATCTGGGAACATCCTCTCTCAGTGAAACCACTGAGTGCCACACGATGGGAAAGTCGAGTGCAGGCGATAAAGCCTATGAAACACCAAATTGGGAAGATAGATGATGCCATAGCTGCCATTATGGAGGATAATGCTATGACAGGAACTGTTCATGGGAGAACAGTGGCAGAGGGAAATTGAATCACCAGAAACATATATAACTTCAAATTTCTGTGTGGCTTAGTGTTGTGGCATGACGTACTGTCTGAAATAAATGTTGTAAGCAAGAGACTCCAAGGTGATACATCTGGAGCAATGGAACAACTGGACAAAGCGAAGTCATACCTACAGTCTTACCGGTCAGATGAGGGATTTCAAAATGTTCTGAAGAGTGCACAGAAGTTGACAGAGGAACTTCACACTGAAGCTATTTTCCCACCCATTCAAGAATACAACAGTCACCGAAGAAGAAGACATTTTGATTACGAGGCATGGGATAATCCCACAAGAGACCTCAAACAACAATTCAAAGTTGAATTCTTTAACCAGGTGCTAGATTATGCAATACAGTCAGCTGAAGAACGTTTCATGCAGCTCAAGGAACACAGCAGTATATTCGGGTTGTTGTATGATTATTCCAAAACACCTCACTATACCTGAAGAAGACCTACACCAGCAATGCAGGGCACTAGAGACAGTGCTGACACATGATGACATGCGCGATATTGATGGGAGTGATTTAGGTGATGAACTGAAAGCCCTTTCAAGAAACATTTTAGCAGGATCAACTCCAAAGGCTGTTCTGGAATATATGTGCACAAATAAGATGACCACCCTCTTTCCAAATGCTTTTGTTGCTCTGCGCATACGTCTAACACTTCCTGTAACAGTTGCCAGTGGAGAACGCAGCTTCTCCAAGCTGAAGTTAATAAAAACACATCTATGCTCCACAATGACACAGGAGAGGCTGGTCGGCCTTGCAACCATCTCAATAGAGCAGGAGCTGGCCCAGACTGTGGACCTTCAGGAAGCAGTTCAATCTTTGCAACCAAGAAGGCACGGAAAGCACCACTTTGATTATTCAAACAGATAAAAATGCCAGTGTTTACCATGCAGACAAGAAAAGTTACATTTGCTGTTCGGATGTTTGAAAGTTAAGTGTTACTTAAAATTTTTGAAGAAGGCATTTTAAGTTATTAGTTCACCTTTATTGGGGTAGGCAGCAGAGCAGTACCATGAGAGGAGCAGAACAGGAAGAAGGCAGAATCGAGACCTTTCAAAGTTTTGACTCAAGTCAAGTGAGGGGGCATGGGGGCGTCATTTGAGCTCCCCGCCTCAGGTGCCAAAATGTTGTGGGATGGCCCTGTTGTTCCTCCCCAATATATGAGAACAAGGGCACACTGAAAGGCATCACAGTTCCAACTGATACCCTGAAAACACTTTTTTATATTCAATGCATTATTAACCTATGGAATTCATTGCCACAGGATGTCACAGAGCTTTGGAGGAGTCAGAACGATTAGATGTTGATGTGGATAACGAGACCATCCAGAGTCACATTACATTACGTTTTTCTTTAAAAAATATAAGGGCTATAATCCCTCCTGTTTTAGGGCAGAAGACACCCACTTAGTTATTGCCATAACTATTCAGCCCTGGGCTTCCACACAATGGGGCCCATTCTCAGTTGGTCCTTGGGCGCTACCGTTATTGTCTGTATTACAGTAGCAGCTAGAGGCCTGAACCAAGATCAGGGCGCCTATGTGCTGAGTGCTGTAGAGACAGCCCCTGCCCAGAAGAGTCTGGAGCCTACACAGCCAAGACAACGTAGGGTGGGAGAGGGGGAGCTAAGGCACAGAGAGATTAAATGACTTCCTCAGAGGCTGGTAGGGAGCCTCTGGCTAAAATGGGAAGTGAACCTGGCTGTCCTGCATCCCAGTCAAGTGCCTTAACTTATGGTCAGCCTTTGTCTCCAGGAACCTGGCTACCTGTCCACTTGGAAATGGACTGAGATCACCAAACTCACGGCATGCAGGGGCTCACTGAACCAGAGGCGCCATCTTTCTGAGTTGCTGGGGGGTGCTCGACCCCTGCTCTGCCCCAGGCCCCACCCCCACTCCACTCCTTCTCCCTACCCCCCACCCCGCCTCTTCTCGCCCCCACTCTGCCCCGCCTCTTCCCACCCCTGCTCCTCCCCGTTCCACCCCTCCCCCGAGCATCCTGCCCTCGCTCCTCCCCCTTCAGCACACCGCTGAACAGCTGATTGCGGTGGGAGGGAGGTGCTGGGAAGGAGCGGGAGGAGGTGATTGGTGCGGCCTGCCAATGAGGGGGGGGAGGCTGCCGGTGGGCGCTGAGCACCCACTGTTTTTTTTCCGTGGGTGCTTCAGCCCCAGAGCACCCACGGAGTCGGTGTCTATGCACTGAACAGTCATGGATGGTCATAACTTTCAGTCACTATCTGTATAGCCTTTTATACCACACCCAACACTGCAATAGCGGAGGGCCTACTGCCCTGGCCTGGGTTTGAGCGATCAGCCAGGTATGAAGGGCTCTCAAGCCCCTTCCCGCTCCTGAGAATCACCCAGTTCCTTCTTGTCAACTCCTGTGATTTTTATGGTGAGTCTCACTATATTTGTTTTTCATAAAGTCCAAACTCCTGGAGTCCTGTGATTACAGCTTTCATTTTAAAGGTAACTTTCTAGCTCTCATGGCTGCAGAATGAAATATGAATCCTAACAGCTCAAAAAGCAGAAGGCAACTAAAAATTGTTTATAAAAATGGAGTGATGTTTAACCAATCTCCTGATTTTTGGGGGTCTCATTACAGGATTTTTAAACACTTGGAATTGGTAATATGGGTTTTGTCCTTGCCCTTTTCAATTTCTCCTGCCCATACCAGAAGGGAGAGTTAATTTTTTAGCAGGAGCTGTGTTATTTCAGTGGAAGTCCCTATGCAGGGCAGGAGGAATTTTAAAAGGTTAGGGCAGAAAGAGTTTAACTAATTTTGGAACTATCTGAGTTCAGGAACAAACAATGTTTCCCCAGGAAGCCTTGAACCAGCCTAAGCTCCGTTTTCTGTTTATTTTTAGTCCTGAAGTGGAGCAGTGAAGGAGAGACCTGTGAAAGCCAAACATGCATCTGTCATCGCTGGCTCTCATACAGCCTGTGAGGAGACAGCCATCCATCCCTGGCCCTTGGGTTCTGCATTGTCTCAGGCTATTACATTCTACTCTTTGAAAAGAGAAAGAGAAAGAGAAAGAGAGGCTGAGCCCATTTATAACACAGAGGCTACAGAATTATTCCAGTGATTGTTAGATTAGCGTCAGATTCTATTGTCAGGGGTTTCTATGGAAACAGTGCACTCTCCTGGCAGGTGGTTTATCCTTTATGCCAGTTTTTTTTTTTTTTTTTTAATTTTTCATTGAGACACAGTGGGCCAAATTATGCTTTGGTGCAAATCTGGAATCCCATTGATCCCCCTGGCCTGCTGTTTCTGCCTCAAAACCAGGTATGGGCATAGAGGAAACTGAAGAGCACCCCTTCCTATTTGTGCTGCGTCAGCGAGCACCAGGGTTTTGTTTAACTCTCTGTAAACTCCAAGCAACTTTTCCCCACTGTTAGGATTCTCTCTGCTATGAGATGGCTGCGCAAGCAGCCTTTGACAACGACACGCAGGAGGCCAAAACATGTTGAGCAACCCACCGCAGGGCTGTGAATCACGAAGGGAGCGTGGCCACGTGTGTTGTTCATAGACTTGGGGATCATGAGACCTGGATTCTGTTTCTCACGCCACCACTGACTCGCTCTATGAGTTTGGGTAAGCACCGGTGCCTCAGTTTCCCCATCCTTCCAAAGAGGACACTGATCCATTCTCCCCTTTGTGAAGTACTTTGAGATCTACTGATGCAAAGTGCTATGCATTCCCAGTAGGAGCCTGCAGACCACACTGTTATGTGCCTAAGATTATATTATTAATTTCTGAACTACCATACTTCTTTATACCTGTGTTTAAGCCAAGTAACTTATGCTATCACCCCAAGTCATTAATTGGGGGTTGACGTCTACAAAGAACTACAGTCAGCCAGCTACAGCACCAACAGATCAAGGGGAGATAGCTGCTTTCAACTACCTGAAAGGGGGTTCCAAAGAGGATGGATCTAGACTGAGAAAAGGGGGACAATCAGCGGGTTATCTCAAGTGTCTATACACAAATGCAAGAAGCCTGGGAAACAAGCAGGGAGAACTGGAAGTCCTGGCACAGTCAAGGAATTATGATGTGATTGGAATAACAGAGACTTGGTGGGATAACTCACATGACTGGAGTACTGTCATGGATGGATATAAACTGTTCCGGAAGGACAGGCAGGGCAGAAAAGGTGGGGGAGTAGCACTGTATGTAAGGGAGCAGTATGACAGCTCAGAGCTCCGGTACGAAACTGCAGAAAAACCTGAGAGTCTCTGGATTAAGTTTAGAAGCGTGAGCAACAAGGGTGATGTCGTGGTGGGAGTCTGCTATAGATCACCGGACCAGGGGGATGAGGTGGACGAGGCTTTCTTCCGGCAGCTCATGGAAGTTACTAGATCACAGGCCCTGGTTCTCATGGGAGACTTCAATCACCCTGATATCTGCTGGGAGAGCAATACAGCGGTGCACAGACAATCCAGGAAGTTTTTGGAAAGCGTAGGGGACAATTTCTTGGGGCAAGTGCTGGAGGAACCAACTAGGGGCAGAGCTCTTCTTGACCTGCTGCTCACAAACCGGGAAGAATGAGTAGGGGAAGCAAAAGTGGATGGGAACCTGGGAGGCAGTGACCATGAGATGGTCGAGTTCAGGATCCTGACACAAGGAAGAAAGGAGAGCAGCAGAATACGGACCCTGGACTTCAGAAAAGCAGACTTTGACTCCCTCAGGGAACTGATGGGCAGGATCCCCTGGGAGAATAACATGAGGGGGAAAGGAGTCCAGGAGAGCTGGCTGTATTTTAAAGAATCCTTATTGAGGTTACAGGGACAAACCATCCCAATGTATAGAAAGAATAGTAAATATGGCAGGCGACCAGCTTGGCTTAACAGTGAAATCCTTGCTGATCTTCAAAACAAAAAAGAAGCTTACAAGAAGTGAAAGATTGGACTAATGACCAGGGAAGAGTATAAAAATATTGCTCTGGGATGCAGGAGTGAAATCAGGAAGGCCAAATCACACTTGGAGTTGCAGCTAGCAAGAGATGTTAAGAGTAACAAGAAGGGTTTCTTCAGGTATGTTAGCAACAAGAAGAAAGTCAAAGAAAGTGTGGGCCTCTTATTGAATGAGGGAGGCAACCTAGTGACAGAGGATATGGAAAAAGCTCATGTACTCAATGGTTTTTTTGCCTCTGTCTTCACAAACAAGGTCAGCTCCCAGACTACTGCACTGGGCAGCACAGCATGGGGAGGAGGTGACCAGCCCTCAGTGGAGAAAGAAGTGGTTCGGGACTATTTAATAAAGCTGGACGAGCACAAGTCCATGGGGCCAGATGTGCTGCATCTGAGAGTGCTAAAGGAGTTGGCGGATGCGATTGCAGAACCATTGGCCATTATCTTTGAAAACTCATGGCAATCGGGGGAGGTCCCGGATGACTGGAAAAAGGCTAATGTAGTGCCCATCTTTAAAAAAGGGAAGGAGGAGAATCCGGGGAACTACAGGCCAGTCAGCCTCACCTCAGTCCCTGGAAAAATCATGGAGCAGGTCCTCAAGGAATCAATTCTGAAGCACTTAGCGGAGAGGAAAGTGATCAGGAACAGTCAGCATGGATTCACCAAGGGCAAGTCACGTCTGACTAATCTAATTGCCTTCTATGATGAGATAACTGGCTCTGTGGATGAGGGGAAAGAAGTGGACGTGTTATTCCTTGACTTGAGCAAAGCTTTTGACAAGGTCTCCTACAGTATTCTTGCCAGCAAGTTAAAGAAGTATGGGCTGGATGAATGGACTATCAGGTGGATAGAAAGCGGGCTAGATTGTTGGGCTCAACGGTAGTGATCAATGACTCCATGTCTAGTTGGCAGCCGGTATCAAGTGGAGTGCCCCAAGGGTCGGTCCTGGGGCCAGTTTTGTTCAATATCTTCATTAATGATCTGGAGGATGGTGTGGATTACACCCTCAGCAAGTTTGCAGGTGACACTAAACTGGGAGGAGAGGTAGATACGCTGGAGGGTACGGATAGGATACAGAGGGACCTAGACAAATTAGAGGATTGGGCCAAAAGAAATCTGATGAGGTTCAACAAGGACAAGTGCAGAGTCCTCCACTTAGGACGGAAGAATCCTATGCACTGCTACAGACTAGGGACCGAATGGCTAGGCAGCAGTTCTGCAGAAAAGGACCTAGGGGTTACAGTGGATGAGAAGCTGGATGTGAGTCAACAGTGTGCCCTTGTTGCCAAGAAGGCCAATGGCATTTTGGGATGTATAAGTAGGGGCATTGCCAGCAGATCGAGGGACGTGATTGTTCCCCTCTATTCGACATTGGTGACGCCTCATCTGGAGAACTGTGTCCAGTTTTGGGCCCCACACTACAAGAAGGATGTGAAAAAATTGAAGAGTGTCCTGCGGAGGGCAACAAAAATGATAAGGGGACTGGAACACATGACTTATGAGGAGAGGCTGAGGGAACTGGGATTGTTTAGTCTGCGGAAGAGACAAATGAGGGGGGATTTGATAGCTGCTTTCAACTACCTGAAAGGGGGTTCCAAAGAGGATGAATCTTGACTGTTCTCAGTGGTAGCAGATGACAGAACAAGGAGTAATGGTCTCAAATTGCAGTGGGGGAGGTTTAGGTTGGATATTAGGAAAAACTTTTTCACTAGGAGGGTGGTAAAGCACTGGAATGCGTTACATAGGGAGGTGGTGGAATCTCCTTCCCTTGAAGTTTTTAAGGTCAGGCTTGACAAAGCCCTGGCTGGGATGATTTAGTTGGGGATTGGTCCTGTTTTGAGCAGGGGGTTGGACTAGATGACCTCCTGAGGTCCCTTCCAACCCTGATATTCTATGATTCTCGGTGATGGCAGATGACAGAACAAGGAGCAATGGTCTCAAGTTGCAGTGGGAGAGATCTAGGTTGGATATTAGGAAGCACTATTTCATTAGGAAGGTAGTGAAGCACTGGAATGGGTCACCTAGGGAGGTGGTGGAATCTGCATCCTTAGAGGTTTTTAAGGCCTGGCTTGACAAAGCCCTGGTGGGGATGATTTAGTTGGTGTTGGTCCTAGTTTGAGCAGGGGGTTGGACTAGATGACCTCCTGAGGTCCCTTCCAACCCTATTCTTCTATGATTCTATGAGATCTAGGAGCAGGAAAAGCTATATGATGGTGGGGAAGCTTTGGGAAACTGGAGAGAAGGTAATGGGTGATGGTTGGAAGAAAGGAGAATAAAGAGTAGAGAGTGCTCGCGGGCAGAGAAGCTACTGTACATATCGGCAGGTCAGGTGAGACAGGAAGCAGAGGAAACCCAGAGACCTGAAGGTATCAGCCCAGCTTGAGACAGAGGAAAATACAGAGGATGGGGAGTAGACCAAGGGTTTGTGAGAGCAAATTGCCTTGACACAGCTGAGAAGTGCAATATAATCATAATCCGGAGGCTAGAGCAAAAAGCTAGCACTGCAGAGTACCAACATAGGATCATTTGCCATGCAAATCTGCAGTACTGGGTCTGCTTAAGGTGGAGAGAGAATAAATTGCAGGACTGCTCATGCCAGCATCCCAGTAGGAGCCACACTGATATTTACTAGCGGAACGCTGGGAGTGCATTACTGACAGCTGCCTTCCTCCTCCAGATCCCTCTGCTGCTGACAACTGAAATGTCTGAAAAAACCTGCCAGGCCAGAGAGACAAGAAAGGAGGCCAGGGCGGACATGAGCACTGGAGTCAGGGTGGAGCCATAATGAATAGAATCCCCAGGAGTCAGGGAAGAGACTAGTCCCCTAGCAAGCAATACCTGGACTGCAGGATTCAGGTGAATTTGCAAGAGGTTCATTGTGAAATTACCATCCTGCAAACACGTGCCTTTCGACGGACACGTCACCCAGTCCTGATAGAATAAGACGCCTGATTGAGCAGACGCAGAGGGATGAAAACTTGGTTAACTTTAGAGATGAGCCAAAACCAAAGATGGGTATCTGAACATCCTTGAAAGTTTAGATACCTATCCTCCCTTTGCAACTCAATCCCATCTATTTTAAGTTTTTTTAAATCCCGCCTATCACCGTAGTATCTGCTCCCATCTCTAGTTAATCCCTGTAAAGCTGTGATCCCACAGGCCCAGAGAGTGGGCTGCCTGGAGCTGATGAGACTTTGTTTTCTGTGTGCTGTATCTTTCCATTTCCAGAGATCTCCTGTTTAACTGGAAACAGCTGCCCTAAGATTGATGCAGCCTGTTACAGAAGAGAAACACACTGAGTTTTCTCTCCATAAGATTTGTCTAGTCTTTCTTGTAGTGTGAAACAAAGGTCATTCTGACTGGAAGTATATATGGTGGCTCTTTGTGTGTGGCAAAACATAACACCGTCAGGCTGGATTAAGAGTTCTCTCTATGACATTGGCCACCACCACATGCTTCAGAGGAAGGCATATCTTTGTTTTGAGTCAGTTCAATATTAAACTGAATTTTTCCATAACTACATTATCTCATGGGAGCTGTAGTTCAGGAACCTGACGCCTCCATTTTCCCTCTTGGGCCAGGCTCCCTGGCCTGACTACATCTCCCATAATGCACCCAGAGCCATGTGATTTCCACGATACACTCATGCAGCTAGGTTCAAGCGCAAGCTGGGTTGCATTTTAGGAAGATGTAGTCCTCCAGGGAGCCCCATCCATAGGCGGGACTGGGGACCCAAACTACAACTCCCATAAGGCAATGTGCTTATAACAAAAGCAGTTTACTGTTTTGTTTAAACTGATTAGAAACTAAAAGTTTCAGGTCAGTTCAAAAAATGAAATATTCCAATTTGGGTTGAATTGACCCAAAAAGAATCTTGATTTTCTCAATGGAAAATCAAAAATGTACGACAAAATCAAAATTTTCCTGCAGAAAGTTTCAATTATGTGAAAACAGCATATTGCATCAGCAAATAATTCCAACAGGAATTTCCCAACCAGCTCTAGCAGGTTTACACACACACACACACACACTGAGAGCAAAAAAATAGAATTGCACAAATCAGAATGTCCATTCTATGGAAAATTCCAATATTTCCTCTTGAAAACCTGTTTTCCAATTCCAATTCCAATATTTTCTGTTGAAAAGCTGTGTTTTCCTCTTGATTCAGGATGAAAAGTTGAAATCTCAGCATTTTTCATAGAACAAAAAGTTCCACAATTGTCAAAACAAAACATTGGACACACTATGAGAGATGTAGTCCGGCTAGGGAGCCTGTTAGCAGAGGAGCAGGGGGACCCAGAGACGGATTGCATAAACGGGCTTCTTGTTCCCCTCGACCCCATTGTCAAGTAAGCACTGAATTAGTTTCAGCACACTCCTTTTAGCTAAGTTAGTATGTAAATGCCTACATCCGCTACAACACCCCCAAAACCCTTATTAAGTAATACAAACACCCACACTATGATTATACCCACTTCTATTGACTGATTACAGCATTACACATATTATACACACATTTTTACCTTGAAAATACATTTCTTTGCAGTAATCGTTGACTCAAGTTCCCTTAATCAGCAATTCTCAGGGGAGGGAGGAAGGGGCCATGATCCCGAGCTCGTTTATGTAGCTGGGAAAGGAAGGGAGGGGGAGATAACACTGCTCTACACAAAGATCCCTACATTCCTTTTGCAGCAGCAATGCTTATCAATCCTTAACAAGGAGAAGGGAAGGGAGAGGGGTAGCACTTTATTTATCAAGCACAAAAACTGCTTTTAGTCCCTAATAGCATGCCAGCACACCAGCGATTTCCTAGGTCTCTACTTAACCCTTACATATCCCAACACTCCCCCATACTCTTCAAAGAAGGGCCCAGGCACCCTTCCTTCCCACACACAGCACGGCGGGGCACTCAGGCTGGAGGCCCTGGCTCCAGTTAGCCCAATAACTTGGACCACCGGACATGCTATGGGGAGAGAGAGAAGGAGGGTTATAAAAAGGGTAAGCCGCTGAATTTACAAGTATGGCTTTCGGGGAGAGGCTAGGGCAGCACATAACCTTGATCATCTGAATTTTGCTATTCTAAATCTGGAATCAAAGAGACCATAATTAAATTACACCTTAGGCCATGTCTACACTTACTGGAGATTGACACTGCTGTGATCCAATGCAGCGGGGGTCGATTTAAAATGGAGCGCTCTCCGGTCAACTCCAGTACTTCACTGGCACATCAAGATGAAGGCAAGTACACTGCAGTAAGTCGACCTAAGCTATGTCAACTCCAGCTACGTTATTCACGTAACTGGAGTAGCGTAACTTAGGTTGACTTACCCCCGTAGTGTAGACACAGCCTTATTAGATTAAAATCAAACTTTTTGTCTCACCGTGTGCAAAGGAAACAGACTACTTAACCAGAAGAGATCCATGAATTCCCATGTACTTTAGCCCTCTGGTGAAAGCACCAGAGGCAGGAATATGTTTATCTTTTATTAATATAATTAATACTAATGACAAGCATTAATAACTATAATTTAAATTTTATTTTTAGATCTGAATCTTGACTACTGTTACTATATGGAACAAATCAGAACTTGATGGATGGATTTGTCTCCGGTAGCAGCTAACAATGATAGCCTTTACATTTACTGGGGAGGAAGAATTGATAGCATAGAAATGAACTTTGGAGGCTGATGGTTTTATTTCTGTGAAAGGAGAGTGAATAAATCTTCATGCTCTTCTGATGAATGGCTCTGGAGAGCGTCTCTCCAGAATCTTGGAAGCGCGCCTGAAAAGGAGCAGTAAGCTGGGAAAGGAAGCACGGGATGCTCAGAACTCAGTCTATTGATAACCTTTATCTGGGATCAGCTGTTGGTCAATGCCTCGATCTTGCAAGTCCCCTTCCCTGAGACCTCTGCAGCAGCAGGGTGAAGTTGCTGTGGGCAAGTACAAGTGGAGAAGAGGCATGGGACTGCAGAGGAAAGATGGTTCAGTGGTTAGGCCACTGGCTTAAGACGTGGGTGAACCTGGTTCAATTCGCTGCTTTCCAACAGGCTTACTGTGCTATCCAGGAAAAGGCATTATGCCAACGTCCTCAGAAGCATAGGCACCGACTCCGTGGGTGCTCCGAGGCTGGAGCACCCACGGGGAAAAATTAGTAAGTGCTTTACACCCACCAGCAGCCAAGCTCCCCCCTCCTCGCCTCCTTCTCTGCCCCCCGCAGCGCACCACGTCCCTGCTCCTGCCCCTCCCTCCCAGTGCTTCCCACCCCCACTCCGCCTAACAGCTGTTTGGTGGTGCTTAGGACTTTCCAGGAAGGAGGGGGCAGAGCAAGGACGCGGCGCGCTCAGGGGTGGAGGCAGAGAAGAGGCAGGGCAGGGGCAGGGACTTGAGGAAAGGGGGTGGGAAAGGAGCAGGACTGGGGTAGGAAAAGGTGGGGTGGGGTGGAGACTTTGGGGAAGGGATGGAATGGGAGTGGGGCGAGGATGGTGCAGGGGCGGGACGAGGCGGGGCAGAGACTGGACCAGTGGCAGAGGGTGAGTTGAGCACCCACCGGGCAGAGGGGAAGTCGGCGCCTATGCTCAGAATTATTTAGGCTCTTAACTTCCACTGATTTCATCTTTGGGTCTCTGGACCTTAGTCTCTCCGGGCTGAATGCTCAGCAGGATTTCGATAGTCGTTAGGAGCCTAACTCCTTTCAAGCATGCAGCCCTCTATGCCTCAGTCCCCCATCTGCACAATGGGGATAATAGAACCGCCCCATCTCACAAAGGCACTGTGAGAATAAATGCATTAAAGATTGTGAGGCGCTCAGATACTACAATGAGGGGCACCAGATAAGTACCTTAGATTTAGTAAGAGGAGTCGCTATTTACATACACTGAGTAGTAAGTCTCCGGCCACTTATACACCTGCGCTGTTATTTGCAAATTCACAGGGTAACAAAGGATTGGAGCGTGGGTGTGTCTGAGGGTGTATGGGATTTCAGACAGTTATCTTTATGCTGATGAGATGATTAAACACCTCCATGCTCTCTTCTTAGCCTTCATTCCTGCCATATGGCCAGAGCGCTCGGTGTCTGCCCAGCAGAGCCTCACTAGTGCAGGACCAAGTTCCCTTGCCTATCAGGTTGCATCTGGAGTTTATCGTGCAGCTCTCCGCACCTGCCTGGCATAGGATCAAGCTCTTAGGCTTTGCTGCCATTAATGGAAGTTGGCAGATAATGACCCTCTGGTGCCCAATGAAAACAAGAGGTGAGTCTGGCCAAAGCACCAGGTCGGCCTTCACCCCTTGCCTGGTGCTGAGTTTGACATATTCATATAGGCTAGGACAAGAGTTTTACCAAGGGAACCCTGCTTGATATCAATTATGGTCAAGGTCCCCATCCCCGCGAGCCTGCTTATTCTTTCTAAGGTACTGGTTTTTAGCAAAACGGGTGATTTTTTAAAAATTGCCACCCTAATCACATTAGCCACGCCATCAGGGGCTCGTTCACCTGCACATCTACCAATGTGATATATGCCATCATGTGCCAGCAATGCCCCTCTGCCATGTACATTGGCCAAACTGGACAGTCTCTACGCAAAAGAATAAATGGACACAAATCTGACATCAGGAATCATAACATTCAAAAACCGGTAGGAGAACACTTCAACCTCTCCGGCCACCCAGTAAAAGATTTAAGGGTGGCAATTTTGCAACAGAAAAGCTTCAAAAACAGACTCCAACGAGAAACTGCTGAGCTTGAATTAATATGCGAACTAGATACCATTAACTTGGGTTTGAACAGAGACTGGAAGAGGCTGGGTCATTACACTTATTGAATCTATTTCCCCATGTTAAGTATCCTGGCACCTTCTTGTCAACTGTCTAAATGGGCCATCTTGATTATCAGTATTAAAGTTTTTTTCTCCTGCTGATAATAGCTCATCTTAATTACAGTTACAGTTACAGTTTTTATGGCAACTTCCACCTTCTCTGTATGTATATATATATCTTCTTACTATATGTTCCAATCTATGCATCCGATTAAGTGGGCTGTAGCCCACGAAAGCTTATGCTCTAATAAATTTGTTAGTCTCTAAGGTGCCACAAATATTCCTGTTCTTTTTATGGAGCCCAATGATGCCATTCTTGCAGAGACACATTCAGAGTCTAAGGTTATGTCCACATTTCAATAAAAGAACTGCGACAAGCTGGGGCTGGCCCAGGGCAGCTGACTCGGGCTCTCAGGGCTCAGGCTGCAGGACTAACAAATTTCAATGTAGACATTCAGGCTCTGAGATCCTGAGGGCTGGGAGGGTCTCAAACCCCAGGCTCCAGCCCACGTCCGTATGTCTACACTGCAATTTGATAGCCCTGGAGCCCAAGTCCCGCCAGCCCAAGTCAGCTGCCCTGGGTTCTGAGAATTGGTGCCGTGAGTTGGTTAATTGCAGAATACACGCAGCCTAAGGGTCCATTGAAAGGCCCCAGTGACTTCGGGCTCCCTGCACACTGGGCCAGATTCACCAGTCCATTCCAGCTGCTTTGTGGCACTCTGGCAATGCAAAGTACCCATCAACTCAGTGTAACAGGCTGGTTAAGCCAAGTTATTGGCGGCTCTGAGATGCCAGAGGGTACCGTCGGCTCTGTCCCTTTAAGTAAAATGTAATCTTTCAAAATATAGCCCTTACAAGAAAATATGATTTTAAAACAAAATCTACCACAGTGCCCCTGGAGACCAACCTCTCCGCCCAGCTCGTTAAGGAAAAAATGCCCACACGCTGCACCACAGAACCATTTCGTTACTGGTAATTGTGTGCTGAGTCTATGCTTATAATGGCCCCGATTAATTTTTCTGCCTCTGCCCATTAAATGCAAAAAGTACACGCTAAGAATGTTGAGAACAGAGGTGGTAATTAAGGGGGGAATAGAAATGCTTCTTCTGTCCTCTGTTGGATCCTCTGAGCCCTTGTTACATTAGCACTTTGTCTTTATTATTGATTTGATTATTGTGGGAAGGGAGAGAAAAGAGCCCAGAAATAGATTTCCGGTTGGGCCTATTTTTAGGGTTCAATATGGTCACACAAGCCAGGATGTGAGGCAAGCCTGACTTCCATCCTATTATGCAATGGCTTTCAGACGGCCGTTTTCCTTGGCTAAATTACAGTTAGTAGCCAAAGGACCAGAGCATGAGCATGAGGGTGAGTGTGAATCCAGTGTATTCTACTCCTCCCTGAATAGCATATGACTCATGCTGCCATCTGGGGTAGAAAAGAGACACAGAAGAACAGATCCATCGATTATAATAATCTGAGGACTGAGATACTAGGGTGATGGGTGGCAATAGCTGACCCTAAAATAGATGATCATCTAGTCCAGATTGACAGGGCCAGAAGAGTACCCAGAAGTCACCTACTACAGGACAGGCCCAACAAAGAAAATAACAGAACGCCACTAGCCATCACCTTCAACCCCCAACTCAAACCTCTCCATCACATCATCAAGGATCTACAACCTATCCTGAAGGACGACTCATCACTTTCACAGATCTTGGGAGACAGGCCAGTCCTTGCTTACAGGCAGCCCCCCAACCTGAAGCAAATACTCACCAGCAACCACACAACAGAACCACTAACCCAGGAACCTATCCCTGCAACAAAGCCCGTAGCCAACTGTGTCCACATATCTATTCAGGGGACACCACCATAGGGCCTAATCACATCAGCCACACTATCAGAGGCTCGTTCACCTGCACATCTACCAATGTGATATATGCCATCATGTGCCAGCAATGCCCCTCTGCCATGTACATTGGTCAAACTGGACAGTCTCTACGTAAAAGAATAAATGGACACAAATCAGACGTCAAGAATTATAACATTCAAAAACCAGTCAGAGAACACTTCAATCTCTCTGGTCACTCGATTACAGACCTAAAAGTGGCAATTCTTCAACAAAAAAACTTTAAAAACAGACTCCAACGAGAGACTGCTGACTTGGAATTAATTTGCAAACTGGATACAATTAACTTAGGCTTGAATAGAGACTGGGAGTGGATGGGTCATTACACAAAGTAAAGTAAAACTATTTCCCCATGTTTATCCCCACCCCCACCCCCCACTGTTCCTCAGACGTTCTTGTTAACTGCTGGAAATGGCCCACCTTGAATATCACTACAAAAGGTTTTCTACCCCCCACCCCCCGCTCTCCTGCTGGTAATAGCTCATCCTAAGTGATCACTCTCCTTACAGCGTGTATGGTAACACCCATTGTTTCATGTTCTCTATGTATATAAATCTCCCCACTGTATTTTCCACTGAATGCATCCGATGAAGTGAGCTGTAGCTCACGAACGCTTATGCTCAAATAAATTTGTTAGTCTCTAAGGTGCCACAAGTCCTCCTTTTCTTTTTGCAAATACAGACTAACACGGCTGCTACTCTGAAATCTAGTCCAGTGGTTCTCAACCCACAGCCCAAAGCTGTGGCCCACGTGACATCCTCAGGGCCATACAGGTAGTGTATATATATATTGTGTGTGGATGCAGCCCACATTACACATAGAAAGGTGCATATGTGGCCCACCATGGTAAATAGGTTGAGAACCACTGACAGTCTGACCTTTTGCAGGACACAGGTCATAGAGTTTCACTTAGTGATTCTTCCACCAAGTCCAATAACGTGTAGTTGAACTAGATTGGAGCTTTTAAAAAGACAGTTCATCTAGACACAAGTGATTCTTAAATCTGCTGACACCTCATGGACAACTTTGGGAAAAGCTTCTATTCAGAAACAATTCTACCCTGGCATCAGTTTTCTGGGTGTCGCATTCCTTAACTTTAACAGGGGCTGGAGACACAGACAAAAAACCTGAATTTATTTGTTTATCGCTTTCTCCTGTTTCACTCCCCCCAGAAATCAGAATTCTCCTTGTGATGCTATGAATAAGTACACACCAGAGAATGCTAGGCTGGCCACATGCCAGTTGTCATGGCAACTCACAGGATGTACATTCTAGAAGTTTTCCTGAGGAGTTGTGCAGTCGGGGGGGGGAATCATTTGTTGGGAGCTGAAGTGAAATCCCAGGCTGGCGAGTGACCTGTGGGGTTGAGAGTCAATTTCAAAGGCTTTATCAGAGATGGAATTGTTATCTGTCTACCTTAGAATGTTATACTGCTGCCCATCACCATGGTATCTGGGCGCTTTTCATGTCAAGTCAATAGCAATAGTCAAATGTCTAGTGGACTTCATGGAGTCTCTGGCACTTCTCCCTTTTGGGGGTCAAAACTCTGGTCATGGTAGGGGTTTTTTTTTTGCTCTTTTTTGTTGGTTGGCTGGGTTTTGTGGGGCGGCAGGGGAGTTTGAGGTGGGTAGGAATAAAAGGATAGTTTGGATTGCAACTGTCACAGTGGAAAAGTTTTCTCAAAGAGGAAGGCTTTGCAACATTTCCTAAAGATGGTCAGTCTCTGGGTTTGCCTGATCTCTGGAAGATTGCTCCGTAGCTGGGGCCTGTGGACAGAAAATGTTTGCCCCCAGCCCTCGGATGCTTCATCCTGGTCTTTCTGCTCTGCAGTACCCTCCAGGACCGCAAGTGTGGTTCCTAGATCAAAATTCATTCCTGTCTAGCAGAACTCAGAGAGAGAGGTGATAGGTAATTGCTCCTCCTCTCCAAAGACCCTCATTTATAGATTCCCACAGGGATCCCCACTAGCTCAGCTTCTCTTCAATATCTGCATGGGACCACTGGAAGAAAGAGTGAAATATCATGACCTTAGCTGTCAACAGTGTGCCAGGGCTGGATCCATGAATTGCTTTGAAAATTAGGTTCAAGGCCTTAAACTGGCATCAGAAGTTGATTGGGAGCCAGTAGAAGGATTTGAGCCCAGACCTCATGTGCACACAGTGGCCTGAACCAGGGAGAAGGCAGACAGGTGCATTCTTTGCTATCTGGAGCTTGTTCATTGTCTTATTCAACTTCCAAATACAATACAGTAATCCTGCCTGGAGGTGACAAATGCATGGATCACTGGGTCCAGGTCCTCATCCAGGAGGAAGGAACAAAGCTTTTTCATTAGCTGGAGATAAAAGGGATTTTGGAAAATGGAAGCTACCTAATTATCCAGGCTTAATGAGGAGTCACATCCCTGAGGCTTCGCCCCACTTTGACACACGAGGGCTGTGAGACTTAGCTAGAAGGTGAAGACAACATCTTTGCCAGCTCTTCAAAGCGTTTCCCCTTTTCAACCAGCATCACTTCAGTCTTCCCTGGGCCCAGCCTGAGCCAGCTGCTTTTCATCTAAGAGCTAATATCCTGTAGACACTGACATTGGAGTGTGGTTTCAGCAACACAACCAGACTAAAGGAAATGGAGTACTTGTGGCACCTTAGAGACTAACCAATTTATTTGAGCATGAGCTTTCGTGAGCTACAGCTCACTTCATCAGATGCATACTGTGGAAACTGCAGCAGACTTTATATATACACAGAGAATATGAAACAATACCTCCTCCCAAAGTCTGCTGCAGTTTCCACAGTATGCATCTGATGAAGTGAGCTGTAGCTCACGAAAGCTCATGCTCAAATAAATTGGTTAGTCTCTAAGGTGCCACAAGTACTCCATTTCTTTTTGCGAATACAGACTAACACGGCTGTTACTCTACAACCAGACTAATGTCTGGTTTCCCTGGGCTACTTCCTACCCCGACCTGTTCCTAGGGCTTTGTCGCTCACAGGCCCTCAGGCTCCTCGGGGTACTCGGCAGCCAGCCGTTCCAGCAGTTCCTCGGGATATTAGTCTTTGAGGTGCCACCGAACTCCTTGTTGCTCTTCCTCCAGAAGCAGGGGTTGGTGCATCTCATTCCCTGGTTCAGGGCCCAGCAGCAAGGCAGCGGCATCTAACTCTGTCCCTGGCTCTCTCTCATCTGAGCTGGAGGCCCCACCCACCTCTTATACTTCCTGTTCCGACCCTGCACTTCGGGTGCAAGGGGTGGGCTGGGCCTGACTCCACCCACTGGGGACGGGGAGTGGTGCCTTCCTGTCAGCGTCAGAGGGAGGGCACTCCACCTTGCTACAAGTAGTCATGGTCGTAGAACGAGATATACAATTGAATGTTATCAGCACCCTGTTGATAAGCCCTTGCAGGGTTGCAGTGGGTGGGGACTGTCTTGTGTCCCCACCAGACCATGATTTGGGCTGCTTGCAGAGTCCTTCCCCTGCTTGTGGCACACAAAGGATTCTCCAAACAACAGGAAAAAAAGAAAAGATTCTTTCCCCTTCCTGGGAGACAGAAAATCAGAGTCAAGGAAAAAAAAAGACAAAGATGGTCAGTCTCTTCAGCAGTCTCTTGAGGACCCTGTTGGGGCCCTGCTTATCGGCAGGCTTTAGTGTCCTTGATCAGGATTAGGGTGTGTCTTGAGGTCTCCTCCTGTTGGTAACCCCCTCTCTGTACCTGGTCCATACAGTCTCGGGGCCTGGGGGGCTGCAACAATGTTCCTCTTTGCTGATCTCTCCCTGTAGCCTGCTGTCTCCCAGGTAGAGCAGCCTCACCCTCGTTACCACCCACTCCTCCGTGGGGACTTTTCCTTTCTACACTTCCTTCCTCCAAGCAGAGGAAGCCTGGCAGGTGTGTTTGGTTAGTGCTGGCTGAGTCCATAGGAACTCGTTAGCCTGGGCTGTGCCCCCTGACCTGGGTCTCACTATCTCTCCCAGGGGTCCTATGGAGAAATGTACAGAGGCAGGGATAGTATGGGGGACCCCACAGGTGTGGGCATTTGGAGAAGAGGAGCAGTTCCCCATCCCCCCTTTCTGAGTTGTGCAGGAGAGGAACAACTGGAGCCAATGTAGAATCATAGAGGATTAGGGTTGGTAGATACCTCAGGAGGTCATCTAGTCCAATCCCCTGCTCAAAGCAGGACCAACACCAACTAAATCATGGACCGACTACGCCTATCCTTGTGATTATTTCTTTTATTCTTTCTGGCTTGTGTCCTTTTAGATTTGCCAGTTACTCATATTCAACCCTATACATACATTTCTTCTGTGTTCGCTGGTGGAGACCAATAGAGTTAAAATAACAGTAATCTAGTCAAGGTGGAAAAGGAGTCTTAATGTCTTCCCAGCTCAATTCTCAGTGTTCACAGGATCCCAGGAGTTAACCCCTAGCCCTGCTAAAATAAAGCGTATCATTATATCTATGCTGTATAAGGTAACTTCTGTACTCAGGGCTCTTCATCAGCCACCAATTCAGTTCCAGGTGAACTAGCTGGATTGGCCAGGTCATGACCTCAGCAGTCTGGGATCAGTGTACCTTAGAGACCACATTCCTTCCTATGTCCTATCACAATGGGCTCCTTCATTTGAGTAGATCCTCAGCCTGGGGAGTTCTTCAGAGTATCTCAACTTCCGTTCCTAGCTCACACCAAGCACTGGCCTCCAAGGAAAAGCCCTTGCAGACTGGATCTGGGTTTGTTTTCTACCCCGTCTAGCCACAGAAGCAGCTTGGATCTGAACAGAATGTGTTTTCAAAGGCCTATGAAGCATCTGCTGCAACACCAGTTCTCAAGTAAATTCTTCCGGCCTCCTCCATCTCATTGACTAGCCCTTTTAAAACAGCATTCAAACCCCACCGGTTCTCCATTGACCAAAATCATTATTCATAGTGTTATGCCTTGCTTGGCACTGGTGAGGCCCCAGCTGGAGTACTGTGTCAAGTTTTGGGTGCTATCTTTTAAGATGGACTCTCTCCAATTTGTTCATGTCCTGAGGAGAGCAACAAACATGATAAAAGTTTTAGACAATCTCACCTCTGAGGAAAGGTTAAAAAAAGGTGCACATTTAGTCTTGCAAAGAGAAGGTCGACGGGGGGACCTGACAAGTCTTCAAATATGTTAAGGACTGTTATAAGGGGGATGGTGATCAACCTCTCACTTTGTCCACTGAATACAAGTTAAGAAGTAATGGGCTAAATCGGCAGCGAGGTGCACATTGGATATTAGGGAAAACTTTCTAACTCTCAGGGTAGTTAAACTCTGGAATAGGCTTCCAGAGGAGGTTGTGGAACCCCCATCATTGGAAGTTAAGAACAGGCTAAACAAACACCAGTCAGAGGTGGTCTAGGTTTACTTGGGGCCTGCCTCAGCTCTGGGGGCTGGGCTAGAGGACCTCTTAGAGGGTCCTTCAAGCCCTACATGTCTATGATTTCTGCACATTGGCACTCAGTGAGCCAGCTAGATATGCACTAACAGATGTGTGCATGCCAATACCCAGTTCACATGCAGATTGCCAGACAGGAGCCTATCTAGCTGCATACACATGCAGAATAGCTGCACATCTGCAAACAAACCTCCTTTACTGCCTCTTGCAATGTACGCTGTTTGCCTGCTGCAAATGACTGTGATTAAGGAGACAGAGGCTGAGAGTAAGGGAGCTTGGCTCTGTTCATGACTCGGTGGGCCCTTGGGCATGTAATTATGCTTGTATGTCCTACCTTTGCAAAGTGCTTTGAGATCTTTGGATGAAAAGTGCTGTGTAAATGCAAAGTGGGATGATGATCAGACCTTCAGGTGTCTACTGTCCACACTCACTTCTTCCTGTAGCATTCCCAGTGCTGCCTATTGAGACATTTATGGACATGTCCCAACTGACCTGACATTCCAGTGACTGCCTTGTGCAGTAAACATGACCCCAAAGCAGAAAAATCAAGGACGGAAGCTGTCGTTCTGAGACAATGAAGCAAAATTTCCAGAAGAAACAAGACGATCAAGAACTGCATTCCCTACTGTAGCTAGTGTTTCCCCCAATTAAAAGTGAGTTTGAATCACAGAAGTGTCTTCTTGACTATTTAGGCCTGGGAGATCAGAGCAGATGTAGCCACTGTCTTGCATGTGAGAGGGGCTCCTGGAAGATTTTCGCACGACCGTCAGGGAGTCCTTTCTGAAGCATTTCCCATCACCTTGCGGGAAGGTTTTGATCACCAAGACAGAAAAGCTGAACCCAGACCTCCTGAGTCCCAGCCTAGGGCCTTAATCCCAAACCCACCTTTCCTCTAAGAGCATGAGGGTATAGGCAGAAATTTTCGTGGGGTGCTCAGATAGTCCAGCAATGGGAGTCACATCAGCATCTCCACAGAGAGAGAGAGACAGAGCGACAAATCCCCTCAGCTGAGTCTCACTTAAGTTGTTGTCCAGACCCAAGAAGCAATGAGCAGAACTCATGCAATGCTTTCTTTCAATGGAGAAGATAAGCTGCATTAACTAGCATTCTCCCGGCTTGTGGGAATCCCCCATCTCCCAGGGGCTGCCCTTCTCCAGCCACTTCGGCAGGTTGCTGGCAATGCAACTCGAACAGCTGGGCAGTTTGGCAAGTGTCCAGAAAGTAGGTGGACCAAGTGAACACTTACTACAGCATGGCTTACTATGTGCTGTGTATTTATACCTGCCTACTGTATTTTCCACTGCATGCATCTGATGAAGTGGGTTTTAGCCCACGAAAGCTTATGCCCAAATAAATGTGTTAGTCTCTAAGGTGCCACAAGGATGCCTTGATTGTGTTTTATGGAGGAAATAGGAAACCTCCTAGGGGCTGAGATCTTGCGAGCCAATTCCAGATGACAGCTGCGTGGTTACTGATTCGGGATTGCAACAGTCTTGGCTCCTAGTCCTGCACCCAGAGGGCTAGATTGTGACACTGGGCACAGGCCCAAGCAAGGGGTGGTGTGTAAACCCAAGGGTAGGACCAGGAGGCAGGGATTTCAGGGATGCCGTTTGAACTCACAAGTCTGTCTCTGCTCCCTGCTTGTTCTTGGAGTGCCGTAATTTACTACTAGCCTAGAACATCAGTAAATTACTTCCCACCACCACAGGTTCAGCTACTCTGGCCAGCAAATAGGGGAACCCAGTACCCAGGCCTGCTCCAGAGAGGGGCTCAGGGATGTCTACACTGCACACTTCTTACGGCGGCATGTAGCGTACATACGCTGCACCGCCCACGGGCATAAATTGCAGCGTAGATACTGATGCATGGCTTCGGTGAGTGAAGACACACCTGAACCTTTAGGGCATGTACCCTAAAAGGCTCTCTATGCCCCCAAGCCGTGCCTGCATTGCAACACTGCTGTTAGGAGTGCAGTGTCCTGCCAACAGAGCCTTTCCCTGCCACAGGGAAAGACTCCAGCAGTGTGGAAAGGCTCTGGCGGGGGGGAAGCAGTGTGGAAAGGCTCTGGCAAGGGGGAAGGAGTGGGGAAAGGCTCTGGCAGGGGGGAAGCTGTGGGGAAAGGCTCTGGCAGGGGGGAAAGGCTCTGGCAGGGGGGAAGCAGTGTGGAAAGGCTCTGGCAGGGGGGAAGCAGTGGGGAAAGGCTCTGGCAGGGGGAAAGCAGTGGGGAAAGGCTCTGGCAGGGGGGAAGCAGGTGGAAAGGCTCTGGCAGGGGGGAAGCAGTGTGGAAAGGCTCTGCCAGGGGGGAAGAAGTGGGGAAAGGCTCTGGCGGGGGCGAAGCAGAGTGGAAAGGCTCTGGCAGGGGGGAAGCAGTGTGGAAAGGCTCTGGCAGGGAGGAAGCAGTGTGGAAAGGCTCTGGCGGGGGGGAAGCAGTGTGGAAAGGCTCTGGCAGGGGGGAAGCAGTGTGGAAAGGCTCCGGCAGCTCCACGGGGCCGCTGCTTCTCCCCACTGCAGGGTGCTACCAGTGCCTTTCCACACTGCCTCTCCCAGCCAGAGCCTTTCACTGCCACGCGCGGCTGCACACGGTGGTGTGGTGGTCACAGCCTGGTTTTCGACACATACCCTAGGCACCACCGCCAGCAGTGTGCAAGATAGTCATCGCCGAAGTGGGTGAGTCACCTGCCTGATTCCTGGATTCAAGGGCGGGGTCGCCCACTTGGGGATAGAAGAGGGTGGTCCTTACTCTGCAGTACAGCGTGTAGTCTGAGTCTCAGTCAAGCCCACGTGCACTAGTGAGAACGCCTGCATCCAGGGGAAGTCCCTTTGGGGAATTTCTCTGGCCTGTGTTATATAGGAGGTCAGACTAAATGATCACAAAGGTTGTTTCCGGCATCAGAATCTATGAAATCCCAGGGGCTCACTAGTGCATCTGTTTTCAGGATCAGGGCCTGGCACATTAGAAATGCCTAGAGCTTTACTGAGGGTTTTCCAGCCCGTCTCTTCATGTAGATATATTTCCATATTTGGACTTTAAAGGTGACAGACAGAGATACCTGCAGTGTTCTAAGGACAGGCCAGGAGAGTACAAAAAACCCAAGACAAAATCCTGGGCGTCTCTAGGGTTGCGTGGGCTCACAGGGGACAGAATCCAGCCCTGAGTACAAGTTTCTCTCTTATTTTTAGGACCTGTTTGGCCCTTGGAAGGATACCCCAGGCATTAGTAAGCCAAGTGCCCTTGGTGAGAACCTGCACCACTGAGCTACAGCAGAGCTTGGCTGTGATCAACAGGAAACTTCCTGTCCACGTTTTCTTCCCACTACCTCGCACAGGTTGCTACAAATGGCTAAAACAATGTGACCCACAGGAACCAGAACCCATCCTTTGTCCGTGCTCCTGGTAACGCAGGGGCAACTGTAACGGGGTGGCTATCACCCAAGCACCCCCACATGGCATGGGGGGCCTTTGCAGCACCCCACCCCTGTTTTCCCGTTCTTCGGGGCTCCTTACACAAACCCCACAACCTTTCTCCTTCAACCACAGCCCTTCTTGGCATCTGCTTGTCTTCATTTACAAAGTTCCAAAGAAGGAACTTCCATCACTCAGAGTTCCCAAAAATCAGTCCCAGGGCCTGGCTCATACCTCAGACCCTGGGGGAAGCTGAAAAAGGTCCCTCCACAGACCCTCTCTTGGCAGCTTGCAGGTGCCTCCCCTCAAGCTGACTCCCTTACAGCTTCTCGGAACCAGCCCCTTCCCCACCCCCCTGGACCCACTTCAGCTCTCTTATAAGGAACCAGCAGCTTGAGGCTCCTTCCCTGCATCAGGTGGCTCTGGTTGTCTCTTTTAGCAAGCCTCTTCCAGGATTCCAGTCTGCTGAAGGCTGCTCCCTCCCTCCCTCTCCCTTTGCTCTCCAGCAGAAGCCTATGACAGAGATTTCTAGCCAGGCTGGGAGATCATTACATTAATCTGTGCTGAGTCCCTAGGAGAAGGAAGGGTCACGATTTCTAAACTGAAACAAGCACAGACCCCCCTTATCTGGGTGACTCATTCAGCCACTAAACTAATCTCTATTCGAAAGCTGTGAAATGAATAGCACTATGGAGACCCTGCAAGTGGGTTTGAAAGTGGCAGATTCACCGCATATCATCACCTAGGACTTTGTCTACATGGGAAAGTTTGTCTCCACTTGTGAGGTAACTCCCTTCTTTTCATGTGCCAATATATATTTATGCCTGTATCTGTAATTTTCACTCCATGCATCTGAAGAAGTGGGTTTTTTACCCACGAAAGCTTATACCAAAATAAATCTGTTAGTCTTTAAGGTGCCACCGGACTCCTTGTTGTTTTTGTGGCTACAGACTAACATGGCTACCCCTCACTGGTATAGTCTTCTGGCATAAGAGGGCCTTGCTATAATTTAGGTTGCTTAGGAAGTGGTCCACATGGTATGACTACACCTGTGTAACTATACCTGTATGTCTGGTAAAATTTTCTATGCAGTCAAGGCCTACCTAAGGGCTGGGCTACACTGAAAAGTTACAGTAGCATAGCTACCTCTCTCGCAGGTGTGAAAAATCTAAGCCCCTGAGATGTAGTTAAGCCAAACTAACCCCCGGCCCCATGTAGACAGTGCTAGGTCTGTGAAAGAATTATTCCGTCAATTTAGCTACTGCCTCTCGGGGAGGTGGATTATCTACAGCAACAGGAGAACTCCTCCCTTCGCTGAGTGTCTACACTGGAGTGCAACAGAGGCACAGCTGGGCCACTGTAATGTTTTAAGTGTGGACATAGCCTCAGTTATGTGTTATTGTTTCTGCTCCATGACTGGATCCCTGACATTTTTAAAACAGGAAAATAGAGTGAGAAAGGAAAGCAGTTGTTCAGACTCCAGGCTCTTCGTTTGCATGAGAATATGGGTTGTTTCAGTGGTCTGAATCCAAAACCCATTGAAAACATTTGAAATGTTCCAACTGACTTTTGGAATAGAGCTGTGCAAATAACCGATCTTTCATCTCACTGGCAGTTCAAAAAAAAAAAAAACACACACACAGAAAAAGAAATTTGTTTCAAGTCAATCTGAAGCGAATTTTCTTGGAATATTTGGCAAATCGAGAACCTTGATACAATGATAAATACCCGTCACAATACACCTTTCAAGATCTGTGGATCCTACACATCCTTATCACAACATGTGATGTACTTCCTCAAATGCCCCAACAACAACAAAGTGGGTAAACCAGATAGTCACTACGCTCTTGAATGTCTTAAGGTTAAACTACTCAGTTTCCTCCTAGAACAGTGGTTCTCAAAACATGGTCTACTGACACCCAGGGAGTCCATGATATTGGTCCACAAGACCATCAACAAATAGAGAGAAAACACGATAAAGGAGATGCGATGAATGCTCAGGGAGGAGATTCTGTGTGAGGATACAATCTATGCAATACTCCACTGGCTGAGAAGGTTGGAGGACTTCGGTTTTAGAGGTAAGCCACCAAATTTCCCTTATCACAGCTGGGTTTTAGAATGCGCAAGGTTTAGCCCTTAGTTTCTTTAGCCTCCTCCATCCTGAAAGATCTACATACATTATACAGATAAAGGTTAGAAACCATTTTCAGGCTCTCTGCACAGGTGCTACTGTGGAGAATAATTTGGAAGAGCCATCTGAGGGAAGGGATCAGAAGGAGACCCCATTGACCGGAAGGCATGGGATGCATTGTCCTAGGGATGGGGGTTCCACGACCACCGCTCCTAGGAGGAGGAGATGGGTGATGGTGGTCGGAGACTCCCTCCTAAGGGGGACGGAGTCATCCATCTGTCACCCACAATGGGAAACTCGAGAAGTGTGCTGCTTGCCTGGAGCTAGAATTCAGGATGTGACAGAGCGTCTGCAGAAACTGATCAAGCTCTCAGACTGCTACCCCTTCCTGCTTCTCCACCAATGATACTGCCAAGAATGACTTTGAGCAGGTCACTGCAGACTGCGTGGCTCTGGGAAGAAGGATAAAGGAGTTTGAGGCGCAAGTGGTCTTCTCGTCCATCCTCCCTGTTGAAGGAAAAGGCCCAAGTAGGGACCACCGAATTGTGGAAGTCCATGTGTGGCTGCGTAGGTGGTGTCGGAGAGAGGGCTTTGGATTCTTCGACCGTGGGATGTTGTTCCAGGAAGAAGGATTGCTAGGCAGAGACAGGCTCCACCTAGAGAGGGAAGAGCATCTTCACAGGCAGGCTTGCTAACCTAGTGAGGAGGGCTACAAACTAGGTTCGCTGGGTGATGGAGACCTAAGCCCGGAGGTAAGTGGGGAAGTGGGATACCGGGAGGAAACGTAAGGAGGAGGGTGCAACAGGGAAGGCCCCCGATTCATACTGAGAAAGTAGGGCAAATGGCTAGTTATCTTAGGTTCCTGTACATGAAAGCAAGAAGCCTGGGAAGCAAGCAGGAAGAACTGGAAGTCCTGGCACAGTCCAAGAACTATGATGTGACTGGAATAACAGAGACTTGGTGGGGTAACTCACATGACTGGAGCACTATCATGGATGGTATAAGCTGTTCAGGAAGGACAGGCCGGGGAGAAAAGGTGGGGGAGTTGCACTGTATGTAAGGAAGCAGTATGATTGCTCAGAGCTCCATATGAAACTGGAGAAAAGCCTGCTGAGAGTCTTTGGGTTAAGTTTAGAGGCGAGAGCAACAAGGGCGATATCGTGGTGGGCGTCTGCTATAGATTACTGGACCAGGAGAATGAGGTAGACGAGGCTTTCTTCAGACAACTAACAGAAGTTTCCAGATCACAGGCCCTGGTTCTCATGGGGGACTTCAATCACCCTGACATCTGCTGGGAGAGCAATACAGCAGTGCACAGACAATCCAGGAAGTTTTTGGGGACAACTTCCTTGTGCAAGTGCTGGAGGAAACTAGGGGCCAGGCTCCTCTTGACCTGCTACTCACAAACAGGGAAGAATTGGTAGGGGAAGTAGAAGTGGGTGGCAACCTGGGCAGCAGTGACCATGAGATGGTCGAGTTCAGGATCCTGACAAAAGGAAGAAGGGAGAGCAGCAGAATAGGGACCTTGGACTTCAGAGAAGCCGACTTTGACTCCTAATGGGATCTGATGGGCAGAATCCCCTGGGAGGCTAATATGGCGGGGAAAGGAGTCCAGGAAAGCTGGCTGTATTTTAAAGAAGCCTTATTCAAGGCGCAGGAACAAACCATCCTGATGTGCAGAAAGAATAGCAAATATGGCAGGCAACCAGCTTGGCTTAACAGTGAAATCTTCAGTGAGCTTAAACACAAAAAGGAAGCTTACAAGAAGTGGAAACTTGGACAAATGACTCGGGAGGAGTATAAAAATATTGCTCAAGCTTGCAAGGGTGTAATCAGAAAGGCCAAAGCACAAGTGGAGTTGCAGCTAGCAAGAGATGTGAAGGTTAACAAGAAGGGTTTCTACAGGTATGTTTGCAACAAGAAGGTGGTCAGGGAAAGTGCGGGACCCTTATTGAATGGGGGAGGCAACCTAGTGACAGATGTTGTGGGAAAAGCTGAAGTATTCAATGCTTTTTTTTTGCCTTGGTCTTCACAGACAAGGTTAGCTCCCAGACTGCTGCACTGGGCAGCACAGTATGGGGAGGAGGTGACCAGCCCTCAGTGGCGAAAGAACAGGTTAAGGACTATTTAGAAAAGCTGGACATACACAAGTCCTTGGGGCCGGATGCACTGCATCCGAGGGTGCTGAGGGAGTTGGCTGATGTGATTGCAGAATCATTGGCCATTATCTCTGAAAATTCCTGGCGATCAGGGAAGGTCCCAGACAATTAGAAAAAGGCAAATATAGTGCCCATCTTTAAAAAAGGGAAGGAGGAGAGCCCAGGGAACTACAGATCAGTCAGCCTCACCTCCGTCCCCAGAAAAATCATGGAGCAGGTCCTCCAGGAATCCATTTGAAGCACTTGGAGGAGAGGAAGGTGATCAGGAACAGTCAACATGGATTCACCAAGGGCAAGTCATGCCTGACCAACCTGATTGCCTTCTGTGATGAGATAACTGGCTTTATGGATATGGGGAAAGTGGTGGACGTGATATACGTTGACTTTAGCAAAGCTTTTGTTACCATCTCCCACCGTATTCTTGCCAGCAACTTAAAGAAGTATGGCTTGGATGAATGGACTGTAAGGTGGATAGAAAACTGACTAGATTGTTGGGCTCAATGGGTAGTGATCAACAGCTTGATGTCTTGTTGGCAGCCGGTATTAAGCAGAGTGCCCCAGGGGTCGGTCCTGGGGCCAGTTTTGTTCAACATCTTTATTAATGATCTGGATGATGGGATGGATTGCACCCTCAGCAAGTTCACGGATGACACTAAGATGGGAGGAGAGGTAGATATGCTGGATTGCAGGGTTAGGATCCAGAGTGACCTAGACAAAAGAACTCTGATGAAGTTTAACAAGGACAAGTGCAGAGTCCTGCACTTAGGACAGAAGAATCCCATACATGGCTACAGGCTGGGGACCAACTCGCTAAGCGGCAGTTCTGCAGAAAAGGACCTGGGGATTACAGTGGACGAGAAGCTGGATATGAAACAGCAGCGTGCCCTTGTTGCCAAGAAGGCCAACAGCATATTGGGCTGCATTAGTAGGAACATTGCAGCAGATCAAAGGATATGATTGTTACCCTCTATTCGGCACTGGTGAGGCCTCATCTGGAGTACTGCGTCCAGTTTTGGGCCCCCAACTACAGAAAAGATGTGGACAAATTGGAGAGAGTCCAGCGAAGGGCAACAAAAATGATTAGGGGGCTGGGGCACATGACTTACGAGGAGAGGCTGAGGGAACTGGGATTGTTTAGTCTGCAGAAGAGAAGAGTGAGGGGGGATTTGATAGCAGCCTTCAACTACCTGAAAGGGGAGTTCCAAAGAGGATGGAGCTCGGCTGATCTCAGTGGTGGCAGATGACAGAACAAGGAGCAATGGTCTCAAGTTGCAGTGGGGGAGGTCTAGGTTGGATATTAGGAAAAACTATTTCACTAGGAGGGTAGTGAAGTACTGGAATGGGTTACCTAGAGAAGTGGTGGAATCTCTATCCTTAGAGGTTTTTAAGGCCTGGCTTGACAAAGCCCTGGCTGGGATGATTTATTTGGGGTTGGTCCTGCTTTGAGCAGGGGTTGGACTAGATGATCTCCTGAGGTCTCTTCCAACCCTAATCTTCTATGATTCTATGATTATGTAGCTTTTACAGAGCAAGAAGAAATCACTGAACTCACCACCTCTAGGGTGGAAAATGGCAGCTGTATAACAGCGTGATGCAACACTAAGCAGCAGTTTAGTAGAGGAAGTGATGAAGAATGCCATGCCCAGCTGTAAATGCAGTGGGCACAATTAAGAATGCAGAATATTGGCCATGCCTTGGCAGCTAACTGCCTTACATGTGTGAATATAAATGGCCACAAGTGGTTGGGACTTTCCTGTTACATCTCATTTAAAATATGTTACCTCCTCCAGCACCTTGCCCTCTAACACCAGGCTGGAGAATTGATCCAGAATTAGGCCCAAGTGCCTGCCGAATGACCACTCGAACGTCACACTTCTTTGCACTTTTATAGCAGCTTTCAGCCAAAGAGCTCGATGTGCTTTACAAATATGAACATTACCAACCTCCGTGCAAAGTGAGTAAGTGCAATCAGACACATTTAAAAGTACTTGCCCAAGGGTAACACTGTGAGTCACTGGAAGAGCCAGGAATAGTACGTAGGAGCCTTGGTTTCCAATCACCCAGCACTACCATTCTACAACATAAGAACATAAGAATGGCCAGACTGGGTCAGACCAAAGGTCCATCTAGCCCAGTATCCTGTCTTCTGACAGTGGCCAATGCCAGGTGTCCCAAAGGGAATGAACAGACAGGCTATCATCAAGTGATCCATACCCTGTCACTCAATCCCAGCTTCTGGCAAATAGAGGCTAGGGACATCATCCCTGCCCATCCTGGCTCATAGCCATTGATAGATCTATCTTCCATGAATCTATCTAGCTCCCTTTTGAACCCCGTTATAGTACTGGCCTTCACAACACCCTCTGGCAAGGAGTGCGTTGAGTGAAAAAATTCTATCTTGTGTTTGTTTAAAACCTGCTACCTATTAATTTCATTTGGTTAATTAATTTAATTTATTTCAACACTACTTCACCCTGCAGATAACGTCAGTTCATTGCACTAGATATGGCTCAATCTGAAATGCTGGTTATTGCACATGCTGCAGACATCAAGCACAGGTAGGGACTTCCTCTCCCAGAAAACTTGCTCTGACATTGGCTTGTCGGGTGTATTCACCTCACCGCTCCGTGCCTCAGTTTCCTCATTTATAAAATGGGGATAACAATATGCACTTCTTTTTTCAAGTGATCTGAGATCCACTGATGAAAATCTCAGGATTATTATTATTGTTATTATGCTCTATAAAGATAAATCATTATGCATTATCATTTTGAGGCACCTGGCATTGGCCGCTGTCGGAAGACAGGGTACTGGGCTAGATAGACCTTTGGTCTGTAGGGCCGTTCTTATCTTCTTCTTTTAAAATTTGGTTGCTTAAAAAATTCCACTGGCTTTTTTTTAACCTGCTCAGTATGTGGCGAGTGTGGCCGAATGCCCGCACTGCACTGCCCCGGGAGTGGCACAGTAAAACATCAGAGCTTGGTGAGAGAATCTCAGCCCTGCACAGAACCCTGCTGTCACAGAAAAGCTGTGATGGGTGTGAGCAGGGAAGAGGTTGGATCTTAGGGTTGGATCCTGCACACAACATCTCAGAGAGGCTGGATGTGATCCTGTGCTGGGCAGATGCAGAGCAATGTAAGGTATATGAGCAGGATAGGAAATGCAAAAGGGACCTCGGCGTTACTGGCTGCCTAGCTCCAGGCAGAATCCTATCTCACACCTGGTGAGTGAAGGAGACAGCAGGCAGGGAGCCTGTCATATGCTAAAGATCAATGCCAGGGATTTAAACCTAATATTTCACCTTATTTGTACCAAGCTGTCCCTATTGTTTAGACTTCCACTGGAGTGCAATAACCTTGCACAACCTGCTGCATGCACAAGGATTTGCAGGATCAAGAGGAAAATAAGTGCTAAGTATTAATTAATTATTATTATTACTGTATGGGCTCCTTTGATAATCTAATGCCACTGGTGGAATTAAACGCCACACCCTGTCTTCTTCTTCCCTTCAGGTGGAAAACTCCTCAGGGTTAGAGGAGACAGTGCTCTGAAGAGAGGACTGATGGCTCAGCGGTTAGGCATAGGGCACCTGCCCAAGCTGTGTTAGCCCTTAGTCCAAGTCCCTGCTCTGCTCTTGGCTGTATGACCTTGGGCTAGTTGCTCTACTTCCCCATCTGTAAAATGGAGCTAAAGCATTTCTCTGTGTTATGAGGTTAAATACATTACGGATTGTGAACAGCTCAGCTACTACAGTAAGGAGGGCCCTACAAGTACCCCAGATAAACAGCAATGCTGCTGAGCTCGGCCTCCTCTGTGGCTGAGAGGAAGCCAGAGGTGATGGAAATGCCATCAGGCTCTTTGAGTCACTGTGGTTCTCAGACTTGTACTGGTGACCCCTCGCATCGCAAGCCTCTGAGTGCAACCCGCCTTATAAATTAAAAACACTTGTAAATATATTTAACACCATTATAAATGCTGGAGGCAAGGCGGGGTTTGGGGTGGAGGCTGACAGCTCGTGACCCCCCAAGTAATAACCTCACGACCCCCAGTTTGAGAACCTCTGACCTAGACCCAGTGATTCTATTTTAAACTATCCTCCTTCCATTGTATATTCTGATTGTGCATCTGGATCCAAATGCTCCCTGACCCAAATACACACATACTTCAAACCAGGCAGGGGGGAAGCAATGTACTCTTTGCTGTGCTGGGGAATGAAAGCCAGTAAGGGGAAATGATTGAGATGTTTTTGTTCATTGGGTATCTGCTTGTTAGCTGTTAATCAAATGACTATACAAAAGGCACAATCCCTCTGCAAAGCAAATGCAGAATGCCTGCAGAGGCTTAGTTAAATGTAAAAATCCCCCTCAGAAATGGGGGCAGGGAATAACAAACCCAACGTCTTTCATGCTTCTAGAAGAAACAAGAGCAACAAAATACATACACATGGCAGGGGGGAAATAGCATAAGGTGAATGGGAGCCTGGGGTGATGTAAATCTGGAATAACAGCTCCCCACATTGGGAGGAAAGTCAAAGCGTTTAAGGAATTGCATAATTATACAGTGGAAAGTCTATTCCCTCAGGGCCTGAGCCTGAGAGGCGCTGAGCCCTTTACTCAGTGGGTGTTGAGCATCAAACCCTAAGCATGGCACCCCCTTTGTGTGCGTGTACCGCTGGGAACACGCGTGTTTGTGAATGCACGGACAGTGTGTGCAGGAAATAGGTGGTTAGTTCCATGTGCACTTCGTGTGACTGAAAGATGCCATGGGAGGTGTGGCTATGATTTAGTTGGGGATGGGTCCTGCTTTGAGCAGGGGGCTGGACTAGATGACCTCCTGAGGTCCCTTCCAACCCTGATATTCTATGATTCTATGAAAGCTCTAACTGTGTGGGTATAAATATACAAATACCTCACTTCGGTTATCTCCATACATAAATACACCCACTGGGCTGAGCCATGATTCACATCTATAGCTGCCTGGCCTACATTTCCCTCTCTCTCCAGCTGAATAAGCTGAAAGCCAAGCTGGGATCCCCCCCGCCCCAGCAGCCTTAAGAGGCGCCTCCATCAGGGAACCCCAGCTCCAGCTGTGCCAGCTGGGGGAAGAATTCGCCCGGTGCCCCCCTGCCACTCACGTGCCCGTCCTCCAGGGGCCGGGGGGAGGCTGGCAAGCTGCCTCCAGCCTCTTGGGCTCTCCCCTTTCCCCTCCTGGGGCGGCAAGCCCAGATCAGCTGAGCAGAATTGGCAGCCTTTGGGGCGGCTGGCTCTCCCTGACCCGCAGCGCCCCGGCTGCTGCTGGGTGTTATTGTTATTGGGGAAAGGGAAAGGGAAAGGGGGGGGGGGAGAGAAGGGATGGCAACACGTCACAGGGAGAGATTTCCTTATTGGGACTCCCTAGCCTACATCCTGAGTCCATCTATGGGCATTTACGTCACCGCCCGCCTGGCCGGGGACTCCAGAAAAGGAAGCGGCGCGGCGCGGCGGAAGAGCCGAGCCAGCCCCGCTGCAGGTATAAAAGCGGCCGCGGCGCTGGCAGCCGGGAGGACCCGCCGAGCCCCGGCGCAGCAGGCGGAGCGCCCATGCCCCGAGGCCGCCGGGCACTGGCCTGGGACGGGCGCCGCAGGGGCTGGAGCAGCGCTGGGGAGCGGGGCAGAGGGGCTGCCGCGTTGGGGACTTTCCCGTCCGCCCCCGAGCCTGGGCTCGCCGGAGATGTTGGGCGTGATGGATTTCTCCTGCCAGGACCCGCTCTACTGCAAGTACCAGGAGAGCTGCGAGCTGAAAGCCGGAGAGCAGCCGGGCTCGGGCCCGCAGGAGCAGCAACTTCTGGCGGGGCAGCAGCCAGAGGCGGCGGCCGATTTCCCCGGAGGTAAGAGAGACCCCCACCCACAGGCTGATGCCTTCAACCTGTAGCCAAGCAGGAGCCGGGGGGTCCGGCTTCCAAGCAGCTGAAAGCCTGCAAAGGAGCCTCTGGCTTTGAAAGAGGAGTAGGGCTCTTGGCGGAGAGACGGTGGCCCTTGGTCGTGGATCCAAAGCTGACCCAGGCCTGGGAGGGTGGGAATCGGGCCGGGGGCAAGTCGCTGTCCCGGGGCACCTCGTCTTTAGAAGAAAAGCCGCGCGTGCGAGGCAGAGAGGTGTTACATAACCCCGGGGTGCTCCATAGCTGAGCGGTGAGTTTCTGCAGGTCCCGCCCTGGCGTCGCTATTTAGGCAGCCCGTTCTGTATCCCCCGCCCCCGAGCCAAGCGATGTCTATAACCGTCTTTCCTCCCCGCTTTTAATTCCCAGGTGACTTCATGGGGTCCACAATAAACGGTGAGACTGCAGATTACTTCTTCCTCGGCGGCCAGCCAGTCCCCTCGCTCAGCTACACGGGCAGCTTTTTCATCAAGGCCATGCCGGAGCAGCCCCACGACCAGGAATCCCTCTTCAACTTGATGTCGGGCATCCTGGGCCTTTCTCCTTTCCCTGGCTCCGAAGGCCACCAAAGACAACTGGACTCTCTTTACTCGGTCCCAGAAGCCATTCAGAACCACTTGGACCTTTACTCCAGCTGCCAGCCGGAACTGAATATCTCTGTCCAGCCCCCCTTCGCTGAGCAGGGCTACCCCGGCTTCCCCACCCTGGAGAATGCGCCCCAAGTCCAAACCTCGCCGAGTTTAGGAAGCTCCTCGCAGTGTCTCTTTGAGGCAAAACTGTTGGAAAACAAGCAGGACATTAAGATTCCCCCCATGGCTCCATCCCTGGACAAGTTTAAGGTTTCCTGCTCCCCATGGGAGCCACTCGCTCAACCTCAGAACTACTTGCCAGATGGCTACCCGTCCTCTGAGTCCTTCCAGCCCCCGGAAAGTAGCCAGGCCATGTTCCACCCCCTCGGCTCCAAAATCGAAAACGCCTTGTCCGTCAGCTGCCGGGCAGAGCTCAACAGCCTGTCTGAAGCCCCCTTCAGCAACAACTTAGGTTCCGGTTGCGAGCCCGAAAGTTTCCAGAATCTCGGCAGCCAGGGGCAAATCCCCGGCGACTTCGGGGAGGCAAAGATCCACAACCTCCCACCGCAGTTAATGCACGAGTTCGAATCCTCCTTGGCTCAGCCTGAGGCCGTTCCAAGCTTAATGAATCCAACCGACCTCCTCCACCCCCACCATGCCCCGTCAGTCCCCACCGCAGACTTCCTGGCCCATCCTTCCACCTCCTCAGCCAACGCTTTAATCTCCACCAACCCCAACATCCTACCCGAGCCAAAGAAGAGAACCCGCAAGAACAAATGCTCCTCCAAATGCTTCTGCCCCAAGCCCCACGAGAAATCCTTCGCCTGCCCCGTGGAGACCTGCATCAGGAGCTTCGCCAGGTCGGACGAGCTCAACCGGCACCTCCGGATCCACACCGGCCACAAGCCTTTCCAGTGCCGCATCTGCCTGCGGAACTTCAGCCGCAGCGACCACCTCACCACCCACATCCGGACGCACACCGGGGAGAAGCCCTTCTCCTGTGACATCTGTGGCCGCCGGTTTGCCAGGAGCGACGAGAAGAAGAGACACAGCAAGGTCCACCTGAAGCAGAAAGCAAGGACCGAGGAGAAGCTCAAAGGCCTCGGCTTCTATGCGGTGGGGCTGTCATTCGGGACTCTCTGAAGCCCAACGGGGAGCCCTGGTGGATGTCGTTTTCTGGGGTGAGCCCGGCCGCCCCTGGCTGAAGGGATCGGGCTGGAGAGTCCACCTCCACATGGCTCCCGGGAGCCAGTGGCAAAGATCGTGACAATTGGTGGTGGGCAGGGATCGCTTCCTCTGGCGAGTCCTTCTGGCCGGGAGAGAAGGCGCTTTGGATGTACATAAGTGAAAGGCACCACCCCTGTCACGATGGGCCCCAGGGGCCATGCACAGTCCTATGTAAACAGTCCCTGCCGGAGCAAGCCGAGGGGTCTCGGGGGTGAAGGAGGCATAATCCGCGCTGCCGGCAGACGCGCTGTTTCAGCACCACGCGGCGCGGACAGCTCCAGCTAGCTGGGGAGCGGCGCGGGGCCCAGGGACGCTTGCAAACTGCGGCTTCAACTTCGGTTTCAAAGAGAGAGAAGCGTGCACCAAGAAATCCCGCCCACGCTTGAGGCGAAGAACAAGCTGCATTTGTCAGGGCTGCCTTTTTAATAAACTGAATCCGATTTAGCTTGCCAAGCACTTTAAACGAACTCCCTGAACAAGCCATCGTAAGACAGGTTCTCGTGTCGAAACTGCACCAGGAATGACTGTTGGGGGGAAAAAACCAAAATGGATGCGATCAACATGACCGACTGACGCGTGAATAACTGAAGACAGGTGTTATTATTTGACCAACTCTGGTTTATAATATTTTGTACATAACTATGGCTTTGGGTGGGGGGTCGTCACTCCCCCCCCCCCCCATGTAAATATTTTCCTCTTTGTAAAACAAACTGAACCTATCAGGAATATTACAAAGCTGTGTTTATTTTTGCAATTAAAGTTTGTTCTACTCTAGAAATCCTTCCTGCATTTTTTTCTTTTTTAATCCCTATAATGTTGCATGTCAATAAAGCTCAATATTCTACAGAGATGGGAACCGAATCCCAGAGGGACCGGTTCTGCTAACAGTAACCTAACTCCGCAAACTGGCCCATTGAAATCAGTGAGGAGTCAAGTACTAATCAGCATGCTGAAGGCGCTAGCAGAATCTACCCCAGAGGAGTTAAGAACTTGCCCATGGTCACATCCCATCAGTGGCAGAGTCAGGAAGAGAACTGTTTCCCATGCTGTCTCCTGTACCTGAAGCAACTCTAAACAAAATGGTGGTTTTACAAGGAGACTTGTGGTGGTCCCATTAGGATTGCCTAGAAGGGAATATGAAATGAGCCAGCAGTCAGCCAGTACTGAATGCAAAGGGCAGGTATGTACCAGGATCACTCAGCAATAGTAAGCTGTAGGCAACATTGCATCATTAAAGGTCTGCTTTTGATGGCCACAATGGGTGTGCATCAGCTCCCTGCCAGAGTTGGGGCCAAAGCCCAGTGGAGTCCCTGAGTATCTTCCCAAAGAGTTCAGTGGGCTTTGGATCATGCCCCCAAAGGAGCCCAGAACTTTGCCAAGTCCTCCAGATAACAGACTTGTTGCTGCAGGTCTGAGACTGACTGGGAGGAAACCCTATCCACCCCCTGGTGGGTGGAGCTGGGCCACCCATGTGTCTGCCCCACTGAAAGCAGAGGGGCGGGAGAGGAAGTGTAAAAGGTGGGCCCTGCAGCTCAACTGGAGGGGACGTGGTGAAGAAGACAGACATGCCCTAGCTATTGCTGAGTCCCATGCCTGAGGACAAGCCCTGCAACACCAAGGACCCAGAAGGACTGCAGGGTCAACCAGTCGATGGGAGCACAGAGGAGCTACTGGGACTGCTGCAGGCCTTCTACCCCCAGGAGATAGAGGATGCCCATGAGCTGAGGTACGCTGAAGCAGGGTAATAGGAAGTAGCCCACAGACACCAGATGATAGTTCAGATGTGTGGCCAGAACACTGGCCAGCGTGTTGTGGTGTGATTCCCAGCTGACCCAGTGGGGGAGCCCTCCTCCACTGTCAGAGCCCTGGGCTGGGACCCAGAGGGCCTGGGTCCCCCTCCTCCCTGTGCCCACCCCGCCCCTGGGGGGGGGGGCTGCCTGCCGCATTAGGCCAAGAGGCCTGCATTTGTCCTCTGTCTGCCTCAGTGCCTTAGGCTGCTTGTAGCTCTACCCTGCCAGAGGGGACAGAGCCCTGTAGATTGCTGTTGCTCCACCCTGCCTGAGGGCCGGAGCTCCCTAGACTGTTTGCTGCCCGGCCACATCCATAGTCTGCTGGTGGCTTGGCCCCACCCAGAGTACCCAGCCCTCATAGACTGCTTGTTGCTCTGCCCCACCTATGGGGGCGGGGGCAGAGCCTGAAGAGTGCTAATTCCCCTTTAGGCTTTTAGACAGCCATGAGCTAGCAAGCGGGTGTGGCCCCGGCTGAGACTGATGGGGGTGGCATGACCACTGACCACTTCACTGCAGCAAGCCCACTGGGGGTGGTTTCTGTTTAGAACCACCACCATCCTCCCCCCCCCCCCCCCCCACCCGGATAACACAGCTTGTGCGGCCCCAGCATTAGCTAGGATCCGCCTGGCTCAGCTCCTCTTGTTGCCAAGGAGGAACCAGAGCAAATAAGATGGGAGGGGCTGGTGAGAAACATCAGGAACTTACGTAATTTGGAACTAAGTTGACTAAACACATTGCTGCCTGATTCTCACAGCACCAGGATGATCAGCTATTGATTTAAATCACCCCAAGGGAGGAAGGACATGTGAACACTTGCCCTGCCCAGGCCTACTGCAAAGTCCTCAGTGAGCTCCTGCCTGTTGGTGTGAACTGGCCGCCTTTGTCCCTAGACCTTCACAGCGGGGGTGGAACCTGGCAATCTACCCTGGCACCAAAGGCTTTCATTTCTCCAAAGCCAATGGGTCAGTCCCACCCGGGGCACTGGCATGGTGATACAGGGCTTTCCCCTCCAGGCTGGCCGCTTTAATTCAGCCCCTGTAAGGAGCCACTGGTGGCTCTTTTGCTATTTATATAGCACCTGTTACCACTGTAATTGAGCATCTTCCTAGGACAGCAGGGCTCTTATCTACACTGTACGGCTGGGAAACTGAGGCACAGACTTGCCCAAGGTCCCACAGGGAATCAAACTCAGGCTAAGGGCCTAGCCCCTCTAAGTCATCTTTCTTCCATAAACCATGTCTTAGCCTAGCGCCAGGTGTTGACATCACACAACGGGTCCTGCTGTTGGCAGGCTGGCTCAGTGCACAAGGGGTCGCATTCAGCCCCTCCTCCTAGGCAGCAGAACTGGTGCGATTGTACAGCCCCAGGAGAGCGGGGTGCTGGGTAGGGATGGAGCATTGCGTGGGCCGCATGGAGCCCCATTTCCCATCAGCTCCCTGCAGAGATGGAACTGTCCATTCCTAATGGACCGATTTAAGGTGATCACCTCAAACCTGGCCCAACAAAGGGAACTAGTGACAAAGTCCCTGACTCAAGGGTTTTCTAGCATTAAGAATATCCCTGTGCCATTACATTTGTTTTCTGTCTGCTGCCGTCTCTACACATGCAGATCTCCAAGCTCAGGGCTTTCAGACTCATCCTGGGAGCCCTCCTTACAAGAAGCTTGTTGGATTTAACATTTTGTTTTATTTCATCCTTGGCAGTATTTAGGGATTATCCTTGCAGGAACAATGCTCCAAGTCTCCAGGCAGGCTTTGGGCTACCTGTAAAATGGGCACACTTATCCAGAGGCCACTTGTGGCCGTTACAGATCACCTAGCACTTTTCACAAAAGCAGGCGTGTTACATGCAGCGTTGTAGCCCCGTGCCATTGGGTGAGTTTGGGGAGACATGGAGTTGCTGACATCAACTGTTGCTGCCTTTCGGAAGCCAATCCCCAATGCCTCACCGTGGCAGCGAAATTGGTGCACGCACTCCTGGTGCACCACTGAGACAAGGAGCGTAGTGTGGACATGCATAAGCGATTTAGTTACGGCGGTGGCTGTACAGCGATGTGACTTAGGTTGACACAATTTTGTAGTGTGGACATACCATGAGTCATAGGCACATCCAGCCCAGGGTTATCTAACATCAGCTTCTGATCCTTGTCATTCCCCTCCCAGGAAATATGCCTGTGATTTCTCTGAGTGCTCTGCCCGTATATGCAAAGGCCAGGGTTATAGTTAATACTGCATTGCATTTGTACAGCTCCCTTCACCCAGCAGGATCCCAGAGAGACACAGGGCCCAGCTCAACCATGGAGGAGCTCTCTGGACACCCAGATACCCCACACACCACGTTTTTGTCAGAGGGGGAAATGAAGGAAAATATCTGTGATTGAACATCAATGGGGGACTGAGTCAGGCAGAATTTCATTGGCCAGTTGGTCAGGATACCTGGGTCAATGCTGTTACACTTGCAAAGAGTGCCCTGGACTCTTGACTGGCCACAGATGGATGGGAAAGCTCTAGGCTAGGTTGCTGTAGATCTGGATTCGATGCCCTGCTAGTGTTGGTGTGCCTGAGTGAAACAAGGCTAGTCACCCTTCCCCTCCCTCTCCCCCTGTGGTCTTGCCTTCAGGGCTAAACAAGGTGTGTTTACCTTGTTTACGTGCGACAATAGTTTAGTTATATAATATTTCGACTTATAGAGAGAGACCTTCTAAAAAACGTTAAAATGTATGACTGGCATGCGAAACCTTAAATTAAAGTGAGTAAATGAAGACTCTGCACACCACTTCTGAAAGGTTGCCGATCCCTGCTCTGTACCATCTCACACCCACCTCTCCAGGCCCCATCTCCAGCCAGAGCCAGTCCCTGATGCTTTACAGGAGGGGAAAAAACCCTCCAAAATCCATGTGACCAATTGTGCATCGGGAGGAAGAAATTCTTTCCTGATGCCAAAGGCGGCTGGCTGAAGCCTGAAGTGTGGTCGGTTGGGGCTGAGAGTCAGATGAGCTGGCTTCGGCGCCTGGCCCTGCCCTTGGCTTCCTGGGTGAGTCAGTCCAAGTGTTAGATTTTCCCACTCTGTGAAATGACCCTGGCCCGGCCTGGGGAAGTGCTTTGTGATTCCCAGCTGTTGTGCTAAATATTATTATTAAAGCTGCTTTCAGAGCAGCAGCCACGTTAGTCTGTATCCACAGAAAGAACAGGAGGACTTGTGGCACCTGAGAGACTAACCAATTTATTTGAGCATAAGCTTTCTTGAGCTGCAGCTCACTGCATCGGATGTGATGGAAGCTGTTAACTACAAGATCTCCCTCACCCCCCATGTGCCCTGCTTGTTTTCTTTTCACATTTTTAGATCCATAGTTCCCATAACAACCGAACGCGGCTCATTGTGTGCCGCACACATTCACACAAACCGCAGGCATAAAAATAACTTCGGGAAGAGACTCACACTCAGGAAAGCAGGGAAATTCTGCCAGCTTGGTCCTGGCTTAAATGATCAGCTTAAAGCAGGCTCAGTGCACCTTCCATGCAAGGATCCCAAAAGGGGGAGCTTTGATCAAATCCATTTGGGCAAACTGAGGTGGCGAAGTTAAGGGACTTGCCCAAGGTCACAACATCAGTGGCAGAGCTAGAGAGAGCCTACATCTGGTGACTCAATTTCTAACCACCACATCATGCCGTCTTCTATGACTTTTCATTGTTCCTCTAAGGACAGGGCATTCTGTAATTGTCCGCTACAAAGTTTCTTGGGCCTCCCCATGAAGCATTAGATTCCGGCCACAGGCCAGATTCTGAACTAGACAAGACTCTGGGTCTGATCCAGTCTGGCCAGACCTGTGATCCTAGAAAGAGCCAAAATTGATTAGATGACCCACCAGCCCAGTAATTCTAGCAGCCAATGAAAGTCCTTGGAGAGAGCAAGTAAGTGCTCTCAGTGGCCACAAGAACTTTAAACCCTTCCACTGGTCCTCTCTAACTGGCTCCCAGAGCAGTGAACTGGACCCACTACCATGCCCACCAAAGCTTCCCTGAAGTGGAATGTTCCTGAGTTTGATGTTTCCAATAGCAGGCCCCAAAGATGCCCAATCCAAGCTGCTTTCACTCCATTGCGGGCTACGGGGGGGAGGGGTATAAATCGTGGAGAGCCAGTTGGTCACAGTTGAACCAACGTGTGGCATTTTAGGGAAAAAAAATCCTCCCTCTCACTCTCTTCTCCTCACACAGACGTGGGCCCATCTGGCCCGGAGGACAATAGATTGCAAGACTCAAGAAAGTGAATAAGGAAGTGTTATTGACCCCTTCATACGACACAACGAGCCGGGGTCACCCAGTGAAATGGTTGACATCAGGTTTAAAACAAGCATAAGGAAGTGTTTCTTCACACAGCGCACAGTCAACCTGTGGAACTGTTTGCCAGGGGATGTTGTGAAGGCCAAAAGTATAACTGGGTTCAAAAAAGAATTTGATAAGTTCACGGAGAATAGGTCAATGGCTATTAGCCAAGATAGTCAGGGATGCAATCCCATGCTCTGGGTGTCCCTAAATCTCTGACTGCCAGATGCTGGGAGTGGACAACAGGGAATGGATCACTAAAAACTGCCCTGTTCTGTTCATTCCCTCTGAAGCATCTGGCTTTGGCCACTGTCAGAAGACAGGATACTGGGCTAGATGGATCATTGGTCTGACCCAGCATAGCCGTTCTTATGTAAAGCCAAGCAAACCAGCCCAAGCAGTACAAATATCCAGTATCTTCATGCTCCTCCAGCCCAGATGCCTGCCCCCCACTCCTCACCTTCCCCATTCGTCTGACATGCAAGGAGAGCATTTCTTCAGCCAGGCGCAGCCAGACCTGCCCAGCACATCAGCTTGTCTGTGTTAGAGACAGACGGCAGGGGTTGATGGTTAAAGGGGTAGGTCTAACCCATCCCAAAGCTGCTGCCGCTCCATCATCCCTGATTCTAGTCCCCCATCCCTGTGGTTCTTAAATGGAAATGCAGGACCACGGATGGGTTAAAGCCCAGCCTTGTCCTCTTTCTCCTTGGCTTGATCATTGTAGCTGCTCTGCTCAGAAGCAGAGTAGCAATAGAAGGACTGACAGAGTTGTCTCCAGTTGACCTTATGCTGTTCAGAACCCATCGCTTATTTTCCTTTGCCTTTACAGCTCTGTCTCCCTACAGGGAGCGAGAACTGGGCAGCTGGGTGGGGCTCATGGTTAGGAAAGGTGTCCCAACGCAGCTGCCTTTGGCTTCAGGGAAGTTAGCATGCAGGGATATTAACGTCACTGAGTCATGATGCCGTGCGATCACGTCACGATGCAGCATGGTGCTACATTGCGAAATGTCACGCCCTTCAGGGCATGTTGTCACCGCCTCACAACTCAGGTGGGACAATTGAGGAACGAACAGCACACAGACGTCACGTCACCGCTCCATGGCACACATCAAATGCTGCATTGAGAAACCAAGTGCTGGGGCTCCAGCATCCCCATGGCATGTGACACGTCACAATGGCGTGCTGATGAGCCGGGCCTACAACTGTTACAGCATCGGCCCACAAGCTGCGCTGGGAGGATGCAGGACTGGCCTGTGCCAACTGGACTGGTGGCAACTCAACGGTTAGAACATATAACCCCCTGTCCTTCCCAGCTTCTCCACCACATACAATGCTAGTCATGCCAGGTGCAGAGGTAGGGGCTAATCCTAGCCCAGGACTGGATGAGATCTTCCAAAGCCAGCCCTCTAGCCATGCCTTACATGGGCTTAGGGAAGGAGTAACCCTCTGGCTATCAGCCCCCAAACGTGGGTGAAGGAGAAGAATCATCGATTGTTAAGGCCAGAAAGGACCATTATGATCATCTAGCCCATGCTTCAGGAGACTTGCCACTGCTCTGATCTCTCCTTGGCTCAAATCTTTTTCCCCGGTCTTATTTTTTTTCCCTTGGTGCATCATTCCCACAGGAGGCCCCTCAGTTTGGCTGCGAGCAGCTACTGCCTGGCCGAGCATGAGAGCAATCTGCAGGCCGTGCTGTACCATCCACACCAGCCTAGCAAGAGAAATCAGGATCTCACAGGCTGAAAGGAGGAGAGATGACACCCAAGGGTGGGCACCCAGAAGGGGCTGTGCAGAGAGGGAGGAGCATTCATAGCACTATCCACTCAATGAGCCCTTTTAGGAACCCATCAAATTCCAGTGGTAAAGAGACAGACTCCTCCTTGCTGCAGCAGGAGAAAGACAGGATCACAGGGTTCCTGTTCAGGAGTCAGCCCTCAGGAACCAGTGAGGCCAACACTACAGAGTCACATACTATTTTATGTTTTCCATAAAGCCCCAGCTCCTGGAATCACATGACTGTGTGAGACTCTCAGCTTTTGTTTTATTAAAAAAAAAAAAAACACGACATTTCTAACCCTCCTGTTTGCAGGGAAAGGCTGGAGAGCAGGAGCCCTAAAGGCCCCAGATGGTCACCAAACAGACCCTACATTGATTATTTTTAAAATCTCATGATTTTCTGGGCCCTGGCTCCTGAGTTTTGAACACTTGTGGCTGGTGATACGGAAGAGTTCCCAGCAGCTTGCTCCTTGGAAGAGATGAAGTCTAGAGGTCTGAGCACAGGCCTGGAAGCCAGGAGCTCCAATCCTCTGTCTGACCTTAACTGAGCTCCTCAGTAACTTGTTTTCCCCATCTATAATATGAGGCTCATTACATTATTACCTGCCTGCCTTGTGGTGGTGGTGGTGGTGGGGGGCTGCAGTATTGCATGAGATTTAAAAAAAATAAATAAATTTGGAGGTCTTTGTGGGTTATTCGCCTCTGGGTTTTTGAGCTGGAAGGGTGAGGGAGAGTGTCACAATTTCACATTCTCTATCACCATGAAGGCTAGGAACTACTTCTTCTTCTTCTTCTTCCATTGAAGGAAAGCCAAGATTCTGATGTAAATCACATGACTCCTGGAGCTGGGACTTCAAGAAAGACACCGAATTACACAAGACTTGTGATAAAAGTTGCAAAACTTGGCAACACTGGGGCGGCAGGGAAATTGCCAGGTGTTATTAGTTTGCAAACAGTGTTTTTCCTAGTCCATGACTGAGGCTCCTATGGACTGCAATAATACAAACAACAACATCCCAACTGCGGCCACAGAGAGGCCGCCGCAGCAGGGTCACAAATTCAGGGCCGCCCCGGGTGCGGTGGTAACTGGAAGGTGCTAACGAGGGGACACGCAGTTGGTCTCACCTCTCCCAGAACCATTCTCAGTGCAGGGACAAAGAGCGACATGACCCTGTGCGTGGTGGGGAGCAGCTCCCTGTGGTAGGGGTTATTACAGGAGGCAATTCCTGCAGGTGTTTGTGCCCTCCATGCGTGGCACACCCAGGAGTGGAATGCTGGCAGTAAAGGGCCCCCTGGCGGTATAGAAGCATACTAGAAATCTTCATTCACAGTCATGCTGGAAGGGCATAATGAGGGGGGACCCGCAGGAATGAGTTCTGGGTCCGGCTCTGTTCAATATCTTCATCAATGATTTAGATAATGGCATACAGAATACACTTATAAAGTTTGTGGACAATACCAAGTTGGAGGTGTTGCAAGTGCTTTGGAGGATAATATTAAAATTCAAAATGATCTGGACAAACTGGAGAAATGGTCTGAAGTAAACAGGATGAAATTCAATAAGGACAAATGCAAAGTCCTCCTCTTAGGAAGGAATAATCAGTTGCACATGTACAAAATGGGAAATGACTGCCTAGGAAGGAGTACTGCGGAAAGGGATCTGGGGGTCATGGTGGATCACAAGCTAAATATGAGTCAACAGCGTAACGCTGTTGCAAAAAAAGCAAACATCATTCTGGGATGTATTAGCAGGAGTGTTGTAAGTAAGACACGAGAAGTAATTCTTCCGCTCTGATTAGGCCTCAGCTGGAGTATTGTGTCCAGTTCTGGGAGCCACATTTCAGGAAAGATGTGGACAAGTTGGAGAAAGTCCAGAGAAGAGCAACAAAAATGATTAAAGGTCTAGCAAACGTGACCTATGAGGGAAGATTGAAAAAATTGGGTTTGTTTAGTCTGGAGAAGAGAAGACTGAGAGGGGACATGATAACCGTTTTCAAGTACATAAAAGGTTGTTACAAGGAGGAGGGAGAAGAATTGTTCTTCTTAACCTCTGAGGATAGGACAAGAAGCAATGGGCTTAAATTGCAGCAAGGGCTGTTTAGGTTGAACATTAGGAAAAAATTCTGAACTGTCAGGGTAGTTAAGCACTGGAATAAATTGTCTAGGGAGGTTGTGGAATCTCCATCATTGGAGATTTTTAAGAGCAGGTTGGACAAACACCTGTCAGGGATGGTCTAGATAATACTTATTCCTGCCTTGAGTGCAGGGGACTGGACTAGATGACCTCTTGAGGTCCCTTCTAGTTCTATGGTTTGCTCCAGATAGGCTGAAATCACTGGCACTAGGAGGTTATGCAGAGCAAGAACCTCTAATGACCCTGCCCTGAGGAACTTCCATGGAAGCCTGCATCATAGTGATCAATTGTTCTCTGTGTCCACTAGAATTAAAACAAGAAGCAATGGGCTTAATCTGCAGCAAGAGAGATTTAGGTTAGATACTGCTGAACTCCTGCCAATCCTCAGAAGGGGAGAGCGATCTGCTTAGTCATCTGGTGGTTGGAACCACAATGCAGAGGCCATGTGACTCTGAACTTGCTGTCTGCATAGAGCTCCCTCTGCAGGCTGTTCTGTTAAGAAGTCACCCGAGTATTGATCCGTTAGGAATAGTCTATGTCAAATGTCCTATGTCTGTCGTTCTAGCTGATGGGAAGCCGCCACAACCAAAGAAAGACCAATCTTTGTGCATGTTTAAGAAAAGCAGTCACCCACCCAGACCCTCCATGCATGACAAAACACCAGCCATAAAAATGAGTGATTGAAACGACACACAGGTAGCAGAAGACCAGTAGTGATGTGGTATTAATCCCTTCAACATCATTCTTTACTGTAAACACTCTCTAATCCCAGAATTATTCAAATGCTGCTTAGTAACATATAAGCCATCAATGCTCCTTTACATGGAAATTCTGCTGTAAAAATCGGTTGTGTAAAAGGAGGATCAAAATCACAATTCCCCTGAAATAAACTATGCACCCAATCCTGCTCTCAGTGGAGACAGGACACAATGCCATCCCAGTTTATTTCCTTTGCAGGTGCCCTTTAAAAGCAGCCAAATAAACAAACACACCTGAACACATTTGTATGTAATAGGTAAAATCCTGGCCCCATGCAACCCTACAGCACAATTCCCACTGATTTCAGTTTGCTAGGATTTCACGCAATATATTTAGGATCCAACCCTGATAAAAATCTAGGCACTCGCTTTATCCACATGCATAAAGTTGTGGTAATATTGGGCTCACATTTATCTTCACAAAGATATTGGACAGAACTTTGCAGTAAGTCTCTAGACAAACAAAATAAAGGAAATTTACAAAATGTACCATGCGAAGCACAAGAGGGTCTTAACAGCGAAGTATCAGAGGGGTAGCCGTGTTAGTCTGTATCCACAAAAACAATCTGAAGAAGTGGGGTTTTTACCCATGAAAGCTTATGCCCAAATAAATCTGTTAGTCTTTAAAGTGCCACCGGACTCCTCGTTGTTTTTATAAAAACAGCAATTGCTTTGACGAGTTGTAAAATTGCATAATTCCATTAGCGATCTTGTGACGTGTGAGGTATTCTGCAATGCAAACAAACGGGAAGCCATTTGCCTGTTTGTACTTTTCGGTTTTTTTAGATTAAACACCAACAATCACAATAGCAATTCATTTTAAACAGTGGAAAACCAAATTATGAAAAAATTAGACCCCTTTTTTTTAAGCAGGGGCAGAGTTAAGCACTTTTTACCTTTGTTCTCTATCCCCTTATCCCATTATTTTGCAATATGTACATGAAATGTGTTAAGATTGTTGGTAAAATTGCTAACTTAATTATAACTGTTTAATTCCATGACATTCAAATGATTCTTTCCCCCCAGTCCGATGGATGAATAATGGTTTGGAATGTTACTTAGCAACGTTAAATATACATTAATGATTTTTAATTACCTTTAAATGCCAGTTGACTTGTGTGTCTATATCTTTAATTGTTGGCTAACTTGGGAGCATATATTTAAATGCTGGTTTCATATCTTTACACATTAGTTCCATTGACAGGGATCCATTTAATAACCATGGTTATTTTTATTTTTGTTTCTTTTTAACTCAGTAGCTTGACAGAGCACCTGAAGATCAAGTGGGTGGACAAAGCGGCACATGGGCCAGTTAGGGTAATTAAAAGGGAATGGTGCACTGAAAAAAATCACATGCCAGGAATAAAAAATAAAAAGGTATGCTCCAGTGCCTCATTAAACTGCTAATTTCTGATGCACCAGTGTGAAAGCCAAGCATCCTAGAGTTATGAAATATGCTGGAAAAATCCTTCCCCGGCCCTACATTATGCACCAGAACCTTCTAATAAATCCCATGCTCAGATCCAAAGTCAGGCCCTGATCTTGCAATCTCTGTTCTTAAACTCCTCCAGTTTTGGGGACTCCACAACCTCCTTGATAACCTATTCCAGTGCTTAACTAGCCTTGTAGTTAAAGATTTTCGTAATATCTAACCAAAGTCTCCCCTGCTTCAAACTCAGCCGATTCCTTCTTGTCCTACCCTTGATGGACATGGAGAACAAAAGATAGTGATCCTCTTTGTAACAGCCCTGAATATATTTAAAGGCTGTTCTCAGGCCCCCCTAATCTTCTCTTCTCAAGACTAAACATGCCCATTTTTAACCTTTCCTTATAGGTCAGGTTTTCTAAACCTTTGCTCATTTATGTTGCTCTTCTCTGGACTCTCTCCAATTTGTCCACATCTTTCTTAAAGTGCAATGCCCCAGATCAGACAGTACTCCAGCTGAGACCACACCCGGGCCAAGTAAAGTGGGGCAGTTATCTCCTGTGCCTGGCCACACCTCCACGTAGGAGCCAGAGGGGGAACATGCTGCTGCTTCCGAGCACCCAGAGCCTGCACCCCTGAGCCTCTCTGGTGCCCCAGTCCCCTGCCCCAGTCCAGAGCCCCCTCCCACACTCTGAACCCCTGGGGCCCAGTCTGGAGCACCCTCCTACACCCCAAACCCCTCATCTCCAGAGCCTGCACCGCCAGCCAGAGCCCTCACCCCCCCCCACACACACACCCCTAATCCTTGCTCCAGCCCAGAGCCCCCTCCTGAACCCTAAACTCCTCATTTCTGGCTCCACCCCAGAGCCTGCACCCTCAGCCAGAGCCCTCACCCCCTCCTGCACACCAACCCCAATTCTGTGAGCATTCATGGCCCGCCGTACAATTTCCATACCCAGATGTGGCAAAAAGTTTGCCCCACCCCTGCTCTAGGTGCTTACAAATGGATAGTTTAATAATTTGTTCCAGTATCTTTCCACATATCAAAGTTAGGCTGTGTGATCTGTAATTCCCCAGGTCCTCTTTGTTCCCCTTTTTAAAGACAGGGAGTATGTTTGCACTTCGCCAGTCCTCTGGGATCTCACCTGTCCTCCAGGAGTTCTCAAAGGAAATTGCGAATGGTTCCAAGGTTGTTTCAGCTCGTTCCTTAAGTACCCTAGGATGATTTTCATCGGGCCCTGATGAACTTCATACACGTAACTTTATTTAAATAATCTTTAGCCTGTATTTTCCCTATTGTGGCTTGCATTCCTTCCCCCTTGTTGTTAGTATTAATTGTGCTATGCATCTGGTCACAATTAACCTTTTCAGTGAAGACTACAAAATGGGCATGAAACACCTCAGCCTTCTGGATGCCATCCATTATTAGTTCTCCCCTGCTGAGTAGAGGGCCAGCACTTTCCTTTGTCTTTTTTTTGCTCCTCATGTATTTAAAGAACCTCTTCTTATTGCCTTTTATGGCTCTTACTTGGTGTAACTCATTGCGTGACTTAGCCTTTCTGATTTTGTCCCTACATACTTGTGCTATGCTTTTGCACTCAACCTTAGCAATTTGTCCATATTTCCACTGCTTGTAGGATTCCTTTTTGATTTTCACATCATCAAAGAGCCGCTGATGCAGCACTGCTGGCCTCTTTCTATTCTTCCCATTGAGATAGTTTTGCCTTCAAGAAACTGCCAACTCTCCTGAACTCATTTTTCCTCCTTAGATTTTCTTCTCATGGAACCTAACCAATCAAATGTGTATTTGTTAATTGTCTTTATTCTGATGCTCTCACCTCTTCCTTTCCTTAGGAATCATGAAACCTATCATTTCATGATCTCTTTCACCCAAGTTGTCTTCCACCGGTGTGTGGTTTGAGGATCAAGGCTTCAAATGGGAAGTTAAAGGGGCTTAAATTAGAACTTCCAATGTAAGCTTAACTATGGACTCACGACCGTGCCTCCAGAATCTGTTTCTCTTCTATACAATGCAGCGTTGATGAACCTCTTTCATTGCAAACTCTTTCCCCAGCCCAGTCATGCTTTCTAGTGGAAACAAATGAAGAGCTGTCGGAGAAAAGAGCTACTTTCAAATGAGATGGAAGCTCAACAAGAGAGATATAGGGAGAGTGTCCCAGGAACCAAGAGCTGAAGAAAAGGCTCTTGTACCAAAACCCATGAGAATGTGTAATGGGAGAAGGAGCCCAGGGCAGAAAAAGAGAGAGAGCAGGGAGGGGGGCAGTCAGGGACAAGTGCCAGGAGATAAAAATGGAGTAAATGAATTCAAGGAGTTACAAAAAACAAAGGAGAGCAATTCTGAGCTGAATCCTGAGTTGTACGGGGAGCCAGAGGAGGTGACTGAGCTTGGGAGTGATGTCTCCACTCAGGGCAGGAACTCAGCCTGTTCTGGGGTGAAAGGTAGCAGCTGGTAAGTACTCTACAGCGGTCCCGAACAATGGTTTCGGACAGGAAAAGGAGAAGAGTGTTGTATCCAGCTGAAAATGCTGGGGAATTTAAAGAAGCAAAATATAGTTTCCCAGTTTAGCCCATTCACTCTCCTACAACATGTCCAGGGTCCGTCCCTCCAAGCCGTGAGTGATAAGTCGTTACTGCCTGGCTGGTACCCTCAGCTGGGATTTCACACCCCGCTAAGGATATTTGTGTACACTAAGTGGCAGGAGACATCCATTGCATCTACAGCCTTAACTCAGCTGTGCTGCTTTCGGGGCTTATATCATTCTGTGAATTAATCATGATCCCAAGAGCTGTCCCCATGCCAGTGTAGCTAATGAGACTGACCAGGTGCCAATGGTTTATACCTGCTACATGTAGCATCCAAGTAGATGGGTCACATCATCATTCTTTCATGCTTATTAAAACAATCACTTTGCATCTCTTATTTAATAGTGATACTTCTGTAATGCCCCGAAGCTTGGATCTAGGACCCCTTTGGGCTGGGTGTTGTACAATTTATTACACACACACAAAACGACGTTAAAAGAACATTAAGGTGGCCAAATCAAACACCCAAAAGTAAGGAAAAGCCAGAATTAAGGTCACAATTTTAATTAGGCCCCCTTGTGCATATACATAATGATGCGGTCTTTAATTACATGATCACAGACTCCCCAGCCCCACTCCTGGACCTCTGCCTCATTCAGCACACAGGACAAACAGTGCTCACTGAATGAGCTCGCTAGATCTGTTCAAAGGAAAGTTCACCAGAGTTAACATGGGCAAGCCATATTTTCCGTAGCCTCCTTCTCAGAAATGGCTTATTGCCATTCCCATTTGGGGGGGAAGTTTTCCAACAAAGTTCAGCCTGAGGCAGACGCCCAGCATGGAAGATTTCAGCCCAAACAGTTAAAGTTTGGCAAACTTATAAGCAACTGAAAACGGGGTCTTATAACAGCCAATGTCAGGCAACCTTACTAATACACAGTTCTACCAATAACCAAGATGGCAAGTGACATACAAAGTGTGAGGGGAGGAGGATAGAACCAGATACAATTTTGATTGCAGTAGGAAATTTTTATGTTAGGAAGCAGCTTTTAGATTATGAACTGACCTTTGGATTTCAGCTAATGGAGAGAAAGAGGAGCATGTAGAAGCTAAAGGCTGCCAAGACTTTAGCAGTAAGGTCAGACTGCATGGTTAATAACCCTTAACCCTCATACAGGGCTTTCGCTTTGCAAATAACTAATTAATACTAATGACACCCTGTGATATGTGCAAGTATTATCGGGGGGAAATTGAGGCACGGGATAAACTGATTTATCCACAGCCACACAGGTAACAGAGCCTGGGCTAGAACTGAGGAGCTTTTGGATCCCAGTGCCATGCATCTGTGGAGGCGGGTCTAGAACCCTGTTCTTTCAACTCCAACCCCCACAAACTACTAGCTCTAAAGGAAACTTCTCTTAGCCAATGGCAATAGATGCTGTAAGAGCCATTAGAAGGCATCATACACACAAAGCCAGGGTGTTACATACGTAGGCTTGGAAGGATTTTTATTGGTCAATGTCGATTTCACCATACACACGCAAACGGAGGCAAAAAATATTTCCACTGATAATAATCAAAAGGTACAGAGAGGGAAAGTCAGAAATATGGTGCTTGAGAACTTAGACTTTGATTTAAGGCTAGTCACTTTGCATATTTTGGGTTAACTTTTTTAATCTCAACATCTACAGTCGTTAAATGATGACTGCCTGGCCTCCCCACACTATGAATCCCTCCTCCCATAATTTCCTGCAACTGTGAAAATTAAAATAGAAAAAAAATGCTTAAAAACAAACATGAATATTATCAGTCAAAATGATCAACCAATCAAAATCGAGTTCTCCCAAGTCTATCCTTCTCGGAACATGGCAAAATCCATGAAAGTCAGTATGGACTGCTTTCCTCTGGGTGTCTTTTTCGGGAAAGCACCCAGAATATCCACAGCTACTTGCTGAAATGGAACCTCAATTATGGGGAGTGGCTGGAGAGGAGCTGTGATCTGGTCTTGGGGTTTTCCCACTCTTTGGCACACCTCACAAGACTGGACATAGATAGAAACATCCTTGCCCGTTCCCTCCCAGGGGAAGGACCTCCCCAAACGGTCTTTGGTCTGGTTCACCCCAGCATGGCCACTAGGATGATCATGGACTAAGCTCAAGACCTTTACCCGGTACTCAGTTGGAACTACCAACTGTCTTTGAGGATGCCAGTCTTCCAGGTGTCACCAGAAAGAGTTTCCTTGTATAAAAGTCCTTTTTTCTACAACAAACCGGGATGGGTTAGAAGAGCTGAGAGGCGGTGGGTTGCTCCGTGCCACTGTCCAAGCTCCCTGGAGGCTTTCATCTGCTTCCTGCTTGGCCTGGAACTGTTCCCTTGATGCTGGAGACATCAGTTCCTCACTGGATGGTGGACCGGGGCTTGGTCCCCCTGGAAGCGATGCAGGTGATGGGGCTGGTTACGTTGACTGTGAACCGCTCTCCGTGGGTGCACTATGGGGTGTTTCAGGCTCTGGCTGAGCCTCTTGTGTAGGGTTATCTGCGGCGGCTGCCAGTGCAGGCTCGGTGGGGCCCTCTGGAGTTGGAGCGGTAGACGGGGTTGTAAGCGCTGGACTCAGCGCTGGCAATGGTTCTGGTGCTGGTGGCTCCACCATTCCGGTTTTGGGACTGGCTCTGGCTGGGTCTCTGCGACTGGATCCACTACCGCTGTCGCAGACGTTGGAATGGAGTCCGGTTCCACCCCCTCAGTCTGGGTCTCTGGTAACACAGACAGGGCCCTTGTTGAAGGCTCAGGAACAGAGCTAGGTGTGACAGCTCGCTTAGCCTGGCTGCGGGTGACCATTCCCACCCACTTGGCTAGCTTCACATGGTTGGCCAAGTCTTCCCCCAGCAGCCTGGGAATGGGATAATCATCATAGACTGCAAAAGTCTACATTCCTGACCAGCCCTTGTACTGGACCGGCAACTCGGCTGTAGGCAAGTCAAAAGAGTTTGACTTGAAGGGTTGAATCATCACTTGGACCTCTGGGTTGATTAAGTTGGGGTCCACTAAGGATTGGTGGATAGCCGACATTTGTGCTCCAGTGTCCCTCCACGCAATAACCTTCTTCCCGCCCACACTCAGTTTCCCTTCGCTCTGAGGGTACCTGGAAGGCATCTGGTCCTGAGGACCTTTGGTGTGACTCTGGTGTAATGAATCATAGAATCATAGAATATCAGGGTTGGAAGGGACCTCAGGAGATCATCTAGTCCAACCCCCTGCTCAAAGCAGGACCAATCCCCAATTAAATCATCCCAGCCAGGGCTTTGTCAAGCCTGACCTTAAAAACTTCTAAGGAAAGAGATTCTACCACCTCCCTAGGTAACGCATTCCAGTGTTTCACCACCCTCCTAGTGAAAAAGTTTTTCCTAATATCCAACCTAAACCTCCCCCACTGCAACTTGAGACCATTACTCCTTGTCCTGTCCTCTTCTACCACTGAGAATAGTCTAGAACCATCCTCTCTGGAACCACCTCTCACGTAGTTGAAAGCAGCTATCAAATCCCCCCTCATTCTTCTCTTCTGCAGACTAAACAATCCCAGTTCCCTCAGCCTCTCCTCATAAGTTTATGTGTTCCAGACCCAATGAGAATGAACTGCAGTCTGTTGGGGTTCTTGGGGCAGCTGGCCTTCACATGCCCCAGCTCATTACATTTAAAACATCGCCCAGCTGACTGGTCACTGGGGCGAGGTGGGTTGCCGGAGAAAAAGTGTGGTGGGACGATAAGGTGTTTGGGGTTTTCCTTGGGATGTAGGTGGGGCCTTGGGCTGCCCCCGGTGGTAGGGTGTTGTCTCGGGTTGCGCCTTCTGATATCCACTTCAACTGCTACCAGTTTTTTTCTTTTCTGCCACCTCCACCCATTTGGTTCCAATCTCCCGTACCTCGATTACAGTTTGGGGCTTCCCATCTAGGATATACCTTTCTATTTCCTCAGGAACACCCTCTAAGAACTGCTCCATTTGCATTAGGAAAGACAGATCTTCCAGAGATTTAACGCTTGCTCCTGATATTCAGGCATCCCAAATATTTACAATGTGGTAGGCGTGTTGGGGAAAATGCCATGCCCGGTTTCCACTTTAGGGCTCTGAACCACCGACGGGCCTGCTGGAGTGTTAGTCCCATTCTGATTCTGGCTTTTTTTTAAAAAAACAAGTTCATAACTGTTCATGTGTTCCTTAGGCATTTCAGCCTCCACCTCTGTTAAGGGTCCACTGAGCTGGGGCCTCAGCTCCACCACACACTGGTCTGCAGAGATGCTGTACCCAAGACAGGCCCTTTCGAAATTTTCTAAGAAGGCCTCTGTATCATCACCTACCTTGTAGGTGGGGAATTTTCTGGGATGGGAAGTGGCACCTGGAGAAGGATTGCTAGGGTTATCTGCTATATTCTGCTTAGCCCTTTCCATCTCTAAGCATTTTGTCTCTAACTCCAGTTCATGCTTCCTCTCTCTCTCTCTCTCTCTCTTTATCCTCCAGTTCATGCTTCCTGTCTCTCTTTCTTTATCCTCCAATTCCAAGCTCTTTAAGGCCATCCATCTATCATGTTCTTTTTGTCTCTCATCAGCTTCGAATCTGGCTAATTCTGATTTCTTTTGGACGTCACTGTCAGTCATCCTAGTCTTTCTGTGTTTAATCTGGCCTAACCCGAGAGCTAGAAAGAAAAAAAAAAAAGTGTGAATTCCCCTGCAGGAGGTTAACTACCCTGTCCTCAGGCAGGGAAAAAAACCTCCAGCTGCTCACAGCTTAAAAAAAACAAAATCCTTTAAAAAAACCGTCCCTGCTTTCCAAGCAGCCAAAAGGGGGAAAAAAATTATCCTTTTAAAATCCTACTGTGCTTTTGGTTCAAAATGATCCCACGGCGCTGCCACCATGTCAGGGTTCCCTCACCACTCTGAACTCTGGGGTACAGATCATAGAATCATAGAATCATAGAATATCAGGGTTGGAAGGGACCCCTGAAGGTCATCTAGTCCAACCCCCTGCTCGAAGCAGGACCAATTCCCAGTTAAATCATCCCAGCCAGGGCTTTGTCAAGCCTGACCTTAAAAACTTCCAAGGAAGGAGATTCCACCACCTCCCTAGGCAACGCATTCCAGTGTTTCACCACCCTCTTAGTGAAAAAGTTTTTCCTAATATCCAATCTAAACCTCCCCCACTGCAACTTGAGGCCATTACTCCTCGTTCTGTCATCTGCTACCATTGAGAACAATCTAGAGCCATCCTCTTTGGAACCCCCTTTCAGGTAGTTGAAAGCAGCTATCAAATCCCCCCTCATTCTTCTCTTCTGCAGGCTAAACAATCCCAGCTCCCTCAGCCTCTCCTCATAAGTCATGTGTTCTAGACCCCTAATCATTTTTGTTGCCCTTCGCTGGACTCTCTCCAATTTATCCACATCCTTCTTGTAGTGTGGGGCCCAAAACTGGACACAGTACTCCAGATGAGGCCTCACCAATGTCGAATAGAGGGGGACGATCACGTCCCTCGATCTGCTCGCTATGCCCCTACTTATACATCCCAAAATGCCATTGGCCTTCTTGGCAACAAGGGCACACTGCTGACTCATATCCAGCTTCTCGTCCACTGTCACCCCTAGGTCCTTTTCCGCAGAACTGCTGCCTAGCCATTCGGTCCCTAGTCTGTAGCGGTGCATTGGATTCTTCCGTCCTAAGTGCAGGACCCTGCACTTATCCTTATTGAACCTCATCAGATTTCTTTTGGCCCAATCCTCCAATTTGTCTAGGTCCTTCTGTATCCTATCCCTCCCCTCCAGCGTATCTACCACTCCTCCCAGTTTAGTATCGTCCGCAAATTTGCTGAGAGTGGAATCCACACCATCCTCCAGATCATTTATGAAGATATTGAACAAAACCGGCCCCAGGACAGACCCCTGGGGCACTCCACTTGACACCGGCTGCCAACTAGACATGGAGCCATTGATCACTACCCGTTGAGCCCGACAATCTAGCCAGCTTTCTACCCACCCTATAGTGCATTCATCCAGCCCATACTTCCTTAACTTGCTGACAAGAATACTGTGGGAGACCGTGTCAAAAGCTTTGCTAAAGTCAAGAAACAGATGTGGGGACCCACATGAAAGACCTCCAAAGCTTATTTCTACCAGCTTAGGTTAAAACTTCCCCAAGGCACAAATTCTTTGCCCTTAGAGGGTATGCTGCCACCACCAAGTGATTTAACAAAGAATCAGGGAAAGGACCACTTGGAGTTCCTATTCCCACAAAATATCCCCCCAAGCCCTTACACCCCCTTTCCTGGGGAGGCTTGAGAATAATATCCTAACCCATTGGTTACAAAGTGATCACAGACCCAAACCCCTGGGTCTTAAGACAATAGAGAAATCAGTCAGGTTCTTAAAAGAAGGATTTTATTTAAAAAAAAAAAGTAAAAATCACCTCTGTAAAATCGGGATGGAAAATAACTTTACAGGGTAACAAAAGATTCAGAAACACAGCAGAACTTCCTCTAGGCTTAGTTTCAAAGTTACAAAAAACAGGAATAAATCTCCCTCCAGCAAAGGAAAAATTCACAAGCAGAACAATAAATAATCTAACACGCCTTGCCTGGCTTTTACTTACAATTGTTGTAAAATGAGAGACTTTTAGGATGGTTTATAGGAGAAGGAGTTTTCTGACCTGATGCTTCTCTGCTTCCCAAGAGAACACACAAAAACAAAGCCTCCCCCACCAAGATTTGAAAGTATTTTCTTTCCCCCTTGGTCCTTTTGGTCAGGTGCCATCCAGGTTATTTGAGCTTCTTAACCCCTTACAGGTAAGGAGGAATTCTAGGCCACCCTTAGCTGTATGGTTATGACAGGCGTGGTCTGTAAACAGAAGGTGCTGGGAGCTGACAAGGTAAATAAAAGGCACTGGTGATTGCACCCAGAAGAGGTCTCTAGCTGATTTTGTGGGCGCAGGGGTCCCATAGTGCGAGGGCTAAGCATAGGCCTTGTTACATCGTCTCAGTGAGTTTTCCCAGTTTATATGTTCCCTCTACCAGCACCTAGTTCCTTTGTTCTGCTACTGCCATTTTTCCACTCTTGACTTCACCGTCTCCCTGCAGACAAGCTGAAGGAAGTAGCTTCTTGAGCTCCAGCCAACCTCCTGAGCATACCTGTTGTTTGGTTTAAAGCGCACTCATTATCACGAACGACTCTCCATTGTCCCTCACTGTTAGGTACATGCTTCAGCCCATGTCAGCAATTGGTGGATTCCATAACCACGTAGAGCCATTCCCTGATACAGCAATTTTCATCACCAGACATGGTCATTTTGTACAGACCCGTTTCCCAAATCATTACAACGTGCAAAGCAAATTAGGTTGAAATCTGAGTCCAGCTTGGACACTCATGATTTTCTAGCGGGTTTGAAGTTCGGCTAAGCCAGTTGGATCGTCACCCTCTTCACACACATGAGTTTCTCCCTCGGCCACAACTAATTTATTTGCATCCATGTAAACATTTTCACCCCAAGCCGCTGGCCTTCCCTTTGCGATTGCCTTTTCAAGGCCTACGCATTGTATGGATGGTCTAGGGCAGTAGTTCCCAAACTGGGGTTTGCAAAATGTTACAGGGGGTTTTTGGGAAAATATTCCCTAATGGAAGACAGAGCTGTCCCTGGGGACCCAGGGCAGCACGGGGCTGGCAGCCCGGAGCCCCTGGACTTCCAAGAGCTAAGCAGATCAAAGCAAGTATATCTATCACACTGAGGAGATTTAAACTTCAAGGCTCCTTAGAAGAACTGGAAAGGGAGGTGGGTATTTTTTGCTGTTTTTAAAATTAAATAGACAGCTAGTATTGTTTTTAAAATTATGATGAAGAACAAGTTTAAGCTTTGTTGTAACGTGCATCGTTTGCCTTGACTGCTCAAGACCTGAATGCTCGTGTATGAGGAACTCTTTGAGTTGGCTTCTTAACTCCCTTCATGCTGTTCCACATGTGATACTCCTTGATTAAACATAGGAGCCTTGTCTTATAACAAGATTATTCAAAGTGATACAAGCTACGAAAGTGAGACCTTGGAAGAGTGTTGCCGTTTTCATAATGTAATAAAAATACTGTCATGATAAATAATAATGAATAATAAATAGTGTGTAATAAGCATGTCATAAAAACAAATTTTATATTTCCAAGATCACTGCTTTTATAATTTATACTCAGGTAAAGGAGAAAATCCCTGGAAATAGTCATTTTTAGGAGGGGGTTCGCGAGACTTGACATATTAGTGAAAGGGGTTCATAGGTTGTTGAAGTTTGGGAACCCCTGGGCTAGGGGGAATGTGGGGGATGTGCTAGTAACTCAGTCAAGGAAGGACAGAGAAAAATGGATCCCATCTGTTTGACTGTTTTAAAAACCGACTGCAGTGCCCCTGACAGCCCTGGAGACTGCGTTCTTCTGGCCACACACAAAACAGGAACCACAGCCACGTGCCAATCCCGGTGCTGGAGATCCCCGTAGAGGAGATAAATCTGGAGCATCCACTTCTGGGGATTGTGGCAGTAACCTCTGGAGCCTGTGGCTATACCCAGTCACATGACAGGGGTCAGTAATCAGGGGGGTGGCCTTGGCATGGCACTCCAGCTAAGGACTAAAAGGTCAGTCTCTTCCTGGCCCTCTTGTGCAATGCGGGTATATTACAGCGTGTCCGATGGACGTTTCGTCTGTGCAAGCAAAGGGAACGGTGGAATCCCCCAAGGCCGTGTCTAGAAGGGAGCCTGGTGGAGAGATGGCAGTGCTTCCAGTTCTCCCTGGCTCAGCAGCCCGGAAGAGTGAAATCCTCCCCTCTGCCACACACGGCAGGGCCCAGAGGTGCTGGGGGTCCACAGTCCTTTCCAAAGGGAGCCTGAAGGGGACTGCAAAAAAGCTGTTCTTCCCATTCAAGAACATCACAATCCAGGCAAGAGAGCGGCTTGCGGCGGCTGTCGTGCCCGGGTCACGGCATTCTTGCCACTGGCAGAACGACTTTGGTTTTTGGCAAGGAAAATATTCCTGCCCCTGCACCCCTCCCACCAAGGAGATAGCTGCCAGGGGAGAGCATTGGCCTTTACATCCTAAAGCCAAGTCATCTGAATGTGATCGGGGTCATGTAGTAATATTTGTTGTCAGAAGGGGGTCCAAACAAAGAGGCCTCCTGGTAGAACTCAAAGGCTGGGTTAAGATCACGCCTGGTAAACACGAGACGTGGGGGAATGGAAATCAACAGGCCAAACCTGATATCAGAAATGAACCCTAATTGATGCACAAAATAATGAGGGGATGGGCTGTTCTGCCCATCGCTCCCTTTTGGATTCCTTGAAAGAAAAGGCCTTTGGGGGAGGGGAGAGAAGAAATCAAGAAGAGGAGAAGCTGTCTGCCAACAACGCTGCCCCAGGCTTTACCATCATGGCTGGGATTTACCATGGGCCTTTGACATCCTGATCCTGAGTGATGTCCTGACCAGACCGGGCCAAGAGTGGGACCCAGCTGACATCACCAGCCTTATGGGCTAAATCCCAATCACCTGGGATGTGAGACTGTCACTCGCATCCCGCCCCGAGACCCCATGTGTCCTTTTCCTTTCCTCTCTCTCTTCGGCCTTCTGTTTAAGAGTTTGGCTTAGCTGGCCAAGACTGTCTATTTGACAACACCTGACCAGAGAAGCAGCTAAAAACAATGCCCTGAACAGCCCGACACTGGCACAAGTTTGCCAGGGCTCGGAGTGGCTGATAAAATCGTGTGCCGGGCCCGTTTTTCCAGCAGGGAGGTTGCAAGTGAAAGTCAGCGCCAGAGATGAAAGCTGTGGTTTCTCTCTGCTGTTTGGTTCTTTGCCCTTTAGTGTGTGTTTGTCGTCTAGGAAACACAATTCTTCTCCTATCCTCAGGACCATGGGCTCATCCCGTCCCCTCTCCAGACACTGAGACATGCCTGACAAAGCCCCAGCCCAGCTGCCAAAGGCCCTCCATCCACCATGCTCAGATACCAAGGGGAGAATAAAATCCAGAACAGAAGGGAACCAACCCCTTTCCCTTGACAAGCCTCAGGAAGCTGCCTCAGTTTCCCCTCCTATATGCTGGTCACCCTCCAGACACGAGTTAAACCCAGGAGTGAAGAATCCTGCATCCCGTTCAACCAGCTGAGGGAATGGAGGGGGGTGGAACGGAATTCAGCCAGGACCCCAGTGAACCCCTCTGCTCTTGCAGAGAGATCCATGGCACCCGTGGTCAGGACCTTAGTTTTAATGTCTCACCTGCAAGGTGTGCCTCCAGCAGCACAGCGCCCCCTAGCACCACCCAGGGGCAGTACTTCAGCGCTGGCAAAGAGAAGAGCGCCACTGGCTCTGGCCCTTGAGGCAGCAGCTGGTTTTTCTTTCCCGGTCTCCCATTCCGGTGCTGATTGGGCCCATTAGTGCTTAGCATAGGTGAGGTGACAAGATCCCAGCCACAGGTGAGACAGGTATGGCTGCGCCGTTAATAACACCATCACCCTGGCAGGATACAGGCCGCCGGCCTCTTTCATAGCAGTAAACAATCATCACTCTTTCCCTGCGAAGTCTGTCATGCATGATGCATGAGCCCTTATTAATACCCCTCAGGAAACACATCCATTATTGATGCCAAACCCGAAAAGCTCTGCAAAACCACCAACCAGTCGTACAGCACGTGACGTGTCTCCGTATCACACAGGGGCTCAGAGCATCGCATGCCCCTCTCCCATCCAAGCGTCCTCTGTCCCCCATTAGCTGCCCCCTCCGTGCCAAGAATGCTGCCTTCCTCTCTTTGTCTGTCCATTGACCAGAATCTTCACGCTGCAATGCTGCATTGTGACATCATGATCATTGCCAGTCGCCCCTTCTATTTCTATAGCTTTTGTCATTGGGGTTGGCCAGGTGTAACTGAAGGTAGAATTTGGCTCTGGGTCATTGACCGTGCAGGGAACGCCTCACCCACTGCTGAAATGCACCCACTTCTGGGGTGGGATGTGGCAGCTACTTAACGGTGGCACAATTTTGAGTTTGAGGCGTTGGTAGCAAGGCAACCCTGCCTGAGGTACCCTCGTGCAGCAGGCTGCAGCATGACTAGTATGTCTGCCTCGGTTTCCCTCCTTCAGAGTCCCCAATTACTCTACGCAAGCTTTCTTGTCTCAGCCCTACCCGTCCTTGGGGCTGATGTATTGCAATATGGCCCAAATAGTCCATAACAGAAGTTCCAAGCCACAGCCCATCTAGCACATGTAGTCCTTGAAGTCCTGGGCTAGCTAGACAGTCAACGTGGCACATACCATGCTCTGGTGTCTTCTGGGCACTTCCTCAGTCCCCTCCTGGCAAGACAGCCACCCCCCAGCCCTTCCAGCTGGAGTGCCACCCTACGCTTCCCAGCAGGAACCCCCACAGCCTCCCTGCTGGGGGATCAGCCTCACCGGGGGAGCATCTCTCGCTTCCCCAGGCCTTCCCACTGTTCTTCTGGGAGCAGGTCTCCAGCATGGAGAAGTCAGCAGCTGAGCCCTCTCCAGCTTAGCCATCAGCAGGCCACTCTCTCTGCTACACTGCTCTGCCACCTTCAGCCTTGGCTCTCCAGCTTGGAGGTCAGCCAGCAAACCCTTCTCCAGCCTTCTCCTAGGAACTCTCTCCAGCCTCTGGCACATCTCCCTGAGGGGGGCTAGCCAACTCTGATTTACCAAGTCTTCCTCCCAACTGTGGACCAGGTGCCCTCTGTTAAACCTAACTGATTGGTACTGATCAGTCACATTTACACTGGACCTTGCTCCCTTCTAAAGGGCCAGTGCCACCCTGTGACAGAGGGGTAGTGAATTATAAGTTCTCCAAACTAAGACCAGGGTGGGACTTTTTGCAGGTGGAATGCCATTATCAGGCTGGAAATGTTTCAAAACTCACCAGAGGTCTTTTAACAATCACAACTGACCCAGAGCCTTGGTTTTCATTAAAATATCTCCTGGCACTTTTTAGAGGGGCCAGGGCTATAAAACTCGGTGTCATGGCCAAATTCCGAAATTGCTGTCCGTTTCCCTAAAAACTCCCTCCTACTGTTTCAAATGGAGGAGTTCTCCTTCACAGACCCTCCTAAAAAATCTACTTCTTGTACAGTGCTTCTGGCTCTGAATAACCACCCCAGAAGTGGCTGCACTGGGACAACTTGATCCATCCCCACAGCAAAGCATTTTGGGGTAGTGCCTTGTGTGATAGAAGGCACTATAGAGATGTAAGATAATTATTGCCCTTCTTTCAAGTAGGCACAGAGAAGAGAACGGTAAACATCTGCAAGGCTAGAACAGGGGGGGAGGTGAGATCCTAGGCAAATGACATCTCTTCATTGCCACTGGGCAGTTAGGTAAAGCATCACCCACCAATTCCTGGAGGGTTAGACACTACAGGAAGTACCGCCTGAAAAGGCCAGAGTGACAGACACCTGCAGCTGCCTGATTGGTCCACACCAATTATTTAAACCAGGACGTTGGCCCTGGAGAATTGTTTGAGTGACGGTGCAGGCTCTGGCTTGCTACTGCTACAGAGCTAGACTGTCGCCCCACCTTGCTCCTGATGCCTGGCTTGGTGCCCCTCTCCTGCCTGGGATCCTGGCCCAGCAGACAGTACTGGCTTGGCCACCATCATGAGGTGGGCTCCTGATAACAGGCCCTGTCTCCTAGCCCTACATCAGGCTGCACTCTAATGCCTTAGCAAAGGCTATAGGATTGGGGCTGATGTCCCTTAGGGGATTTGGAGAGGTGTCTGTGCTTCACACAGGCCCATTACTGGCATGTTGCACCATCCCGAACTGGTGGTGACAGACTAACAAGGAGATCAATGCTGCTTCATCCCTCCAGGGAGCAGGAGGGAAGAAATCTGTCACTGGAGTAGAAAGACTGTAGATCCCGATTGCAGAGTCGGACATAGCTGGGCCACTAGTGGTTTGTGCTGCTGTGGGTGGGACTGAGATTGTGCTTTGATTTAAGGGGGAACAAGACTGGCCGGGCATCCTTTGGACGGGACCCCAGGACCATGCGCCTTTGCGGATGTGTTGGCAGCAGGGGCTGCTGGATGCTATTTAAAGTTGGGGCAAAGGGGAGGCAGAGAGGCCACACACACACACACACCACCCAGTGTGTGGGTTCACAGCACCACACAGGTTTGGCCTGCCCAAAAAGTGGTTGGGCCAGGGCCCACGTAGGCCCCCCCACCACCACCCCTGCTTTGCACCTTAGGATGCAGATGCCCTGGCTGTGCAACCTTATGATGCCCTGGCTGTGCAAGCTTCCCACAATGCACCCTGCCACCACCTTGACCCGCAGGGGGGTTCTGTGCAGTTCTCTCTCCAGGGCTGGCTGCTGGTTCTGTCTTTGGCCTCACTGCAAAAGCTATCCACAAGGCGGCGATGTACTGCATGAAGCCATCAGTCAGGGCCACGGGAAGATGTTGAAGCCAATGGGAGCTTGGCCACTGCTTCTGTTGGGAACCCTGAGGCTGGGCAGTGATTTGGTCTGACGCTCTTGCAAAGGGAAAGAGAAAGAGAGGTAGGGTGGGGGTTTTTCCCCCATTCAAATGGGCTTTTTTGTCATTTCTTTCTGAAGATCTTCATGCATTGGGAGCAGCCCCCGGTTGTCTGGCTGCCAGGCACATGGGGAACAGACCAGGGTTTGCTTATTGGCTAAATCCCAGGAAAAGAGAAGAGCCTCCCAAAGGTCTTGAGGCCATCAAGCGGAGCAAGCAGTTTATCTATGGAGGCAGCAGACCTGGGAGATGCAGAGCCAGAGAAAACCATATGGCCCCGGTGGGGAAGTTACACGCCACTTAGATGGCGGGCACGGCTTGTGTAAAGGGGTTGACGGTCCCTCCGCTATATAAACCCCCATGTCAATTACATCCCAAGTGAGCTTCTGCTGGAGAAGAGGCCTCTGAAAATAAAGAGCAGACTTGATGTAGGACGCCCCCCGGTGGGAGTGGAGCAGCTGTCTGTGGCCTCAATTCCGTATGGAATTGTGATCACCCTATGCAGGCTGCTCAAGCCACGCTCCCTCTGTGGGTTTGTGGTGTTGATTGTTTGCATTACAGCAGCATCTGGGAGCCCTAGCTGAGATCAGGACGCCCGGTGCTGGACTGACACAGTCAGAGACAGACCTAGTCCCACAGAGTTGACAGTCTGAATAGACACAGGCGGGACGGGGACACCAAAGAAGAGAGAGAAGAAGTGACTTGCCCAAGGTCACAGTGGCAGAATCAGGATGAGGTCCCAGGTCTCCTGTGCACTGTGGAAATTATAAATGACCATTGTTGTCCTCATTATGTATTTATACTGTATCGTAGGTGTGCTCCATGCTTTACACTGAAATAGAAAAGACCTGGTACTTGCCCAAAGGAGTGTATAACGCTGATCGCCTTTTGCAGGGTGGATGAGGGTGAATGACCTAGTGGTGGCAAAACCCTTTTGTGGATCAAAAGCACCAAAAATAAATGAATGTCTGTGAAGTGCTTGGGAGAGGGAAGGGCAATATAAGCGTTAAATAGTATCACTGTAGTGACCTGTGTTTGTCTCGCTGCCGTCTACTGGAGGGAACCAGAACCGTGTCCCATAGGCCTCTACACGATTAAGAGTAAGGAAGATTCTCCTTAGCTCAAGTCCCAGGGTTCCTGTGCTTGTGTACAGGAGGATCTGAGCCCTGGCTACGGTGTGACTTGCAGCAGATGACCACCATAATTTCCTATACACCGGAGAATCTCCAGTAAGGTAGAGCAATATGGGCCCTATGACACACATTCCCACCCTCCATCCAACAGAGGGCCCCCGCACACACCTTATCCTTTGCAGTGCAACAATGCCACTTAACCCTTCCCTGGCACCTTCCTTCCCCGGGCAGCGGTTCCCGGAGCTGGGAGAGGCGAGGAGTTGCATTATTGACACCGCCCTTGTGACCTAACCGCCCAGCCTTTCACTGAGGCCAGGCGTCGCTTAATCAGGCAAAGCCGCACCTGGGCAAGCGAGTGGGACACACGGCAAATAAATGAGCAACAAGACACTTAAAGCAGGATGACTGGCAGCTGAGCCGAGTACAAAAGAACCGGGCAGGGGCTGTTCCGAGCTGCAGGGGATCCCGCCCTGCACCCAGCCCGCCCCGCCAGGGACCTCGCAAAGGGGGGGCGGGATTTCACCTTCCCCGAGCATGGCCTGGCGCGTTTGCCGACGGTCCCTAGCGTGGATCTCAAGGCGGAGGGAGGCAGGGAGGGCGGCCCTGCAGGGGGGAGGAGGATGATCCGGGGGTGGGACCGCGCTGCAGCAGGCGGGGGCAGAGCACGGCAGAGGCCGGCCGCCGGGCGGGGGAGAGCCGCACACGCGGCAGAGAGGCCGGCTCCGGCTGCCCGGTCCCGCGGAGGGGCCGCTGGGATGCGGGGGCGACCGCGGAGCTCTTGCTGCCCCGGCCCCGGGTCTCCCCGGCCCCGACGCTGCCGCGGCTGCTGCTGGCTTGGAAATGGAGGCTTCTCTGCAGCGAGCTGGGCGCTGCTGAATTAATCACCCGCCTCCTCCTCCTCCTCCGGGGGGTGGGTGTGTGCCCGGCCCCGCAGCCCCTCGGATGCTGCCTGGCTTCCATCGCCCGCCGACCGACAAAGGCTGGGGACCGCGCTGGCCAGCGGTCCCCTCGCTGGCGGGTCCCCGTCCCACCCTCTCTCGGCTCCGGCGGCTGCTGCCCTCTCTGGGGGAGCCGGGGCCAGGTATGGATTGAGCAGCGTCCCGGGCATTGGCCTCGCGAGCCCGGCTCCCCGGGGAGAATTCGGGGGGCCCCCGCTCTGCACTCCCCCGCCCCCTCGAGCAGGTAAGGGGCGCCCCGATCCGGAGCTGGTTTAAAATGTCTTGGCGGCGGGGGTGGGAAATGGGCACGTTTCGTGTGCGGGAGAAATGCACCAGAGGGAGACCGGATTGAGGAGCGAGGATTTAATTTTCAGATTAGATCAGCGCGCGCGCGCACACACCCTGCCTGTGTGCTGACATTGGGGTGATTTTTACCCTGGGGTGGAATGAACCATGATTTTTGCAAGAGCCTCCAGAAGGTGGGAAGAAATGGAGGTAAACAGGGGCCGGGGTAACCAGCAGCAATCGCATGCTGGATGTATGAGCCAAGGTCTTTTCTTCCTTCCCCTCCACCCCCTTCTGCCTGTAAAAATAATAATAATAATTAATAACCAGGCAGTCATTTCTAGATGGATGGTTTGCATGATTCTCTGCTTCACTGGTGGTTCATTTAAAAACATAGCCGATTTTAAGGCCGAATCGGTGGTGAAACTCAGGTGTAACTGATAGAATAATACGGGTGTTAATTTCGTTTTCAGACCAGTTTATCCCTGGGGTAGTGAGCTGGGACTGTCAGTCTGCATGCATACAGGGTAATGCATTTTCCATGCTGTTAATGGCAGGAATGACTCCCGTCATGATTATATTAAATCCGGAGCATTATTCATGTTATGAAGAGACAGTTTTTATGGTCAAGATGTACATCTCCATTTCTGATGAGTATCTGTGCATTGCACCCATAGGAGGATAGCACTCGCATCTTGTTGTCTCTCGAGATACAGGAAACGAGCCAGATTCTGCTCCCAGTTACACCAGCATAAACCAATAAAGACTCCATTGGTGCTGATGGAGATTACAAACTGGGCCATAAAATGTCCATAGCCTCATGCTGAATTCTGTAACGGTTATTAAAGCCAAAGAGCATCCGGAAGTAGGAAAGACTGTATTAAAATAAAGTTATAGGCCGTGTATTCTGTGTCATGGAGTCACACCAGCAGATTGTAGCAAGCGGGAACTCATGTGACAGTAATACACCTCTACCCTGATATAACGCGGCCCGATATAACACGAATTCAGATATAACATGGTAAAGCAGCGCTGGCGGGGGAGGCTGCGCGCTCCGGTGGATCAAAGCAAGTTCGCTATAACGCAGTTTCACCTATGACACGGTAAGATTTTTTTGGCTCCCGAGGACAGTGTTATATCAGGGTAGAGGTGTATATTACCATGCAGAATAGCTGATTTGTGTAACTCCCCCAAAATATGAAATCAAGCTGGTGAAGGACCAGAATGTAAGTGTCCAATTTGGACAATTCCAAATATCAGGGGGCATGCTATAAATTCTTCCAGCATAAATTATAGGGCTATTTCTTTCCCTGGATGGTTTTCGCTAAAAATGGATCTCCCAAGCCTCATGACTTCTATGGGAGAGCTGATCCCATTTTCCCAAAGCATTCGCCGAGCCAAAGTAAAATCACTTAGAGCAGTATCCCCAGAATTTGGACTGAGGTACATTTCCCCCGAAATTAACGATGAAACTCAGGTTGTCACATGGAAACTTATGCTTGGAAGCAGCCGGTCTTGTATCTATCCATCACCATGGGCAACTGTTTGGGAGACAGACGTGTCCGCAACATAGGAGAGAGAGCCCGTAAATAAGATGAGACTGAGATTAATAGAGTTCTTGAACAATTGCTTTAATGAAATGGGGGGTTGCGAGAGAGAGCAGCTCACATCAGCAGAGCGGCTTTTCGGTGAAAGGTTCTTATGGCGATTTAACAAGCTAGACTCCCCAGGGCGTCCCTTGGTTAAACAAGTGCAGGGCAGAGGAAGGCAGGAGAAAGCAGTGAAGGCTGATGAATGGGAGCCATGGGCTTAGAGTCTGTGTACATCCAGAATGGAATTTGGTGCCTTGGGAGTTTTCATCTCACCCCTCGCTCCCTGGCCGGCTGGAAGTTGTGAACTGGGGGCAGAGCCCAGGTGGAAGCGCTGGCATGTTTGGAAAGACATGGCCCCTTCTGCACCTTCCACTCGTGCCTGCTCACTGGACTGACACAGGCAACTTTGTCACTCCGGTCAGCCCTGCTCACACAAAGCTCCTGAAGCTGGATTCTGTTCTGGCTTGTGCATCCCCAGCACACTGGCTGGCCCATTTCCAGTTGCAAAATCTTCCTTGCCGGCACTGGTGTGGGCCGTGGAGAGGGCTCGGTGGGATTTGCAGGGCCTTGGTGTGCTGGGTGCTGCTGGCACCAGCAGTTAGAAGGATCTTTTTCTGGCTTAGAAAAGGAGTACATTTGATCTGGAGTCACCAGGGGGGAATAAACATGTAGCCGGGTGTTTTTCCAGAGCCTCAGGGACTTTCTTAGCAATAGTGGGTTGTCAGCAGTCTGGGAGGGACTTTGCAGGCTCTTGAGAAATACATCTAAGGCAGGGGTAGGCACTTATTTTTTGTCAAGGTCCAAATTCCTTGGTCAAGGTATGTCAAGGTCCAGACTCCAGAGAAAATAATTAAAAAATAATACCGATGATGATGATGATGATGATAAGGAAATAAAAAAGATTTTGGGGTCCGTTCAGAAGCATCTGGTGGTTCTGATTTGGCCGGCGGTCCGTCTATTGACTGCCCCTGATCTAAGGAAACTTCAACTGGATAAGTTGCCCTGGCTAAACTCCTGAAACCCTGGCCTCTGGGTAACATCTGGGGTGGATTGTCTGAGGCTTTGGTTGTCTCAAAATCCTGGTCAGGAGTACGGAGGGGACATCCCAGGATATGGAGGGATCAAGCACAAACCTTCATTCACAATGTGTCCTGAGTGCCTTCGAGCTGGTAAAACCCTCTCCACCCTCGCATGCACCATGGAGCTAATGAGGTTCCACTGACCATGGGCCGGGGAAGCGGAGGCTGGCCACTGGCATCCCTTCCTTGGGCTCTGCATACCCTGGAACCGGAAGCCGGGGGTGGGGGGGTGGTCACGCTGGAGGAAGGCCAGGCTGGGGCTAAGCTCTTGCTCTACAGCCACTGTGGCGATTCGAGCATTGCACCCGGTTACTCAGCCTGGGCGCTGGGGCAAGGATCGGGCGCTCGCAGCGGAACTGGGCAGCAAGCTCAAGACTTGCATGAGTCTCCGGGGGAATCGTCTTGCCATCCTTTGTCCCTGTGGGTACAGCTTGTACCTGAGCTGTACAGAGGCAGCTGTACCTGAGCAAGGCTTTACCACAGGAGAGATACCACTGACTTCCATCCATCTTCCCTGGGTACCACAGTCCCTGGGGGGTCCTATATCCCTGGCTCTGGATCTCCAACCGCCCAGCAGTCTGGGTTCTGCCCGCTGAGGTTGTCCTTCACGCACCGGGTGGCAGGTCTGGCCCAGTGCCTCTAGGCGACGGACGCTGCACTGAGGAAGCAAATCTCTTGTGACTCCGTGTAAGGTGGGAAGGGAGCGCCCAGCTCTGCCGCGGGAGCTGTTATGTGTGAGTGCTACCCCATCTGTGATGAGGTGGGCCTAGGGGTTAGTTTAAGTAGGGGAGGGCTGAGGAAGGGAATGGATTGTTCTTAGCTGCTGTTTGGGTCTAGCTCCTGCATATTATTGTCTATAATAAACAACTGAGCCAGCCCTATAAAGGCTCCAAAATGGGTTAGGATGAAAAACTGGTTCCTTGTAATTTTTTTCTTTATTATGAACCATACAATACAGATCACCAGGCTGGGTGTTCGGAGGGGGAGTTTTTTCCCCGCTTAATGGTATTAAGTTGAGAGTTGCTCAAGCCACAAAATGTGGGTGTGGATCTGGGGCACTCTGAAGTCTAGGGGAATTGGGATCGGGGGATAGTCTAGGCCTGTCTCTTTGCTGTTGTCTGTGGCTTGTTTGTCTGCCTGTGTTTTGTTTCTAATATTGGAAACGTTCCCTAATTGCTGGTTGGGTTTATGTTAGGTGCTGTACAGTGGGTGTCTCTGGAGGATATTCATTAGGCTCTGAGTAGGAAGGATAGATCTGTGGTTAAGGCACCAGACTGGGACACAGAAGGTCTGGGTCCAAATCCTGGCTTTGCCAGATGAATGTCCTGACTTGATCAGAGCCCAAGTCCGTCTAGTCCACTATCCTGGCTCTGATAGGGTCCAGCACCAGATGCCTCAGAGGAAGGTGTAAGAAACCCACAATGGCAGATGTGGGATAATCTGCTCCCCACATAAGGCCTCGCCCTGATCTCTAATAGCTAGAGATTGGCTTAAATCCGGAAGCATGAGGTCTAATATCCCTTCCAAAATGGTTAATGTTAATTATAACAAGAATATCCAGAGTTGTTATCCATATAAATGTCCCGTCCCTTTGTGAACCTGGTTAAGTTCCTGACCTTAGTTACACCTTGTGGCAATGAGTTCCGCAGTCTAATTACACACTGTGTTTGATCGGTTTTGAATGTGACCACTTTTTATTGTATTGTATTTGACTGTTCCCTTGTTCTTGCGAGACAGGGAGAACAGAAGCTCCGGATCTCCCTTCGCTGGACTATGATTGTATAGGCTCTTCTCATGTCTCCATCTTATTTGTCTCAAAGTAACAAATCCCAGTGTTTTCGATCTTTCCTCACAAGAGGGTTTCCCCAAGCTCTTGATTTTTTTCTTGTCACCCCTCTCTGAATGCCCTCTAGTTCTCCAAAACCCTGCTGTGATCTTGGCCAGTTCATTGAATCTTTGTGCCTCAGTTCCCCATCTGTAAAATGGGGATCCTAATGCTTTCTTTCTCCCACCTTTTTCCAGTCCTATCTGTTTAGGTTGTGAAGCCCTCGGGACAGGGACCATCTCTTACTCTGTGGCTGTAGCACAAAGGGGCCCTGATCTCAGCTGGGGTCTCTAGATACTACAGCTGATGAGAGGGTTACCCTTCCTGAGCTGAGCAGCTAACCAAAAATGTAAAGTCTAGTAGGTTGTTGTGGCTGGAAGTAGAAATGGATGGAGGCTAGTATTTTCTCTGATGCAGCCTTGGTTTTTACAAGGAATGTCCGAAGTCCTGCTCCTCCAAATGCAGGAGGACCCAGAAAAACCCAGGGGACAGCTTCTTTGCTGATTGCCCCAAGCCTCGTTAGCTAGAACCTTCCTCTGGGTTCCCCCAGGATCACACCATGCATACATATTGCTACTTGGCTTTCTTCCTGCCGCCGAGTCTCTCTCGGGCCAGGCCTATCGTACAGGGACTGTGGCAGCATAGCTAGGACATCACCCCATGGTGTAGACACACCCTACTGTGATGGGCATGGTTTTCCATCAATATAGGAGCTCCCCCTTGCCACCAGAGAGTAGCTAGGTAGATGGAAGCATCTACACATGTCTAGGTTGAAGAGCTGCAGAACTCAAGGGTGTGGATTGTTCACCCCCCTGAGCACCTACGTTTAAGTATAGACCAGGCCTCAGTTTTGTGTGTTCTGCCTTCCCATACACAGGCCCACAACACTCAACAAAAGCCCTCCTGGGTGGGTTCACAGCCCCTTTTGTCATAGGCAGGGGGCCGGTGGTTGACTTATCCCGACAGTGATGTTGACTGCGTGTCGCCGCCCCCTTCGGTCTCACAGAGCCATGTGAGCCACGCAATCACCCGCACCTCTCGGCATAACGAGCCCAGCAGTGACGGGGCGCGCGGCGCCGGGCCCCCTCTCGTTGCTCTGTGGATGATATTTGGGATGGAGAACAAGGCAAAGCCATGTGCCTGAGGGAAAGCAGCTGGCAGATCCGGGAGTGCAGCCTCAGAAGACCTGGCCTCTGGCACAAGGGAGAAAGCCTGGAGCTATGGTGCGGCAGGTTTGTTGACGTCAGTGGCGAGATGCCACCAGTGTGCCCAGGCATTCCCGCAATATTTGCCACGCTGTGGGGACCCTCGGCGCAGTTCTCAACCCCACCCCAGAGCTCTTGTCCCGGGCAGGCAAATCCTCTCAGTCTGTGGCTAAGGTGGGGCAAGGCCAGGTGCCCACATTGTAGAGCCACTCCACCACCGCCATGTTGCAGCCATTTGGCGCACTCCTCCAGCGGAGCTGGGCTGTCGGGAAGACATAAACAGGGTTCCCAGGAGCCGGCCACTGGTATCTGGCAGATCCCCCAGGAGCCATGTGGATTGTGGGGGATCGGTGGCTTCTGGGGGAGGAGAACCCGTGCCTATTCCAAGGGGGGCAAATCCACCTTCCCCCCCATCCTCCCTGGAATGATTTGGGTGCCACTGAAGCTCCCAACCCTCAGGTATTTTCGCAGGTGGGGACGATCCGTTGGTTTTGGCCATCACATCACCCAAGAGTCATGGGTTCAATCCCTTCATTCAACACGCCCCCCACAGACTTAGATTCCAGGATGATGGGCACCTGAGAAAACCCCTAAAATAGGAGGGGCCACAATAAGGGGGAGCCTGCAACTTTCACCTTGGCTTTTCCTGACTTTGAATGCTCACCCTTGCAGCCTTAGCATTCTCTTAATGGAGTTTTTTCATGGATGGCTGCGTGTGTGTTCTCGCTGTGTGCTGTCCCAGCTCTGTGCAGGTAGCTAGCACAGCAGACCTCTATTGAACTGTCCAATGACCACAAGATCCATTAAGGGATGAAGGCAAATGGCCAGGTTTATTACCAATTAAGCACAGTGCTAGTAACTTGCAGATTCTGCCGGACCACTACGACATGTATGCCCCTAACAATGGACCAGCTCAGTGAATGGCGGGACTTTCTGTTCCCCCCCTAGGCCAGGCAAAGACACTCCCTCTGAGATACCTCTTTATACATCGATACAAACAAGATACGTATCATCCCTCTGACATGGCTAGGTGCCACCCTCTAACATTGCTAACCACCACCCATTATCTTGTTCATGTTGGTTTGATCAAAACATCTCCATCCATCAGGCTGTCATCCTGACCTTATCTTTAAGATAGGCCACTGTGTTCCTGTTCTCTTTGGGGAATGTGTTGGTTTCCAGGTGTTCTGGTACCACCTTTCTGGGATTTGTTTGCATGAATGTTCTGTGCCAAGCACTTCTTAGGAATGTGTATTTCTGCAAAATCAGCCCCTGCTCTTGCCAAATTCTGTGAGCAGGGCCTGCCTCTTGCTCACAACCTGACTCTGCTTTATGTCAGCAAAGCTTTGACCGCTACTTTAGTTCAGGCCTCAAGCCTGTGATACAAGGGTTTATGTTTCAGGCTCTTTTCCGTACACCTAGGTTTACAACAACAAAAACCAAAACCAACTCCACAGTCTGCGATTTCATGCTCTCTGGCTGGACACCATCTTTCACATCCAGCAAGCTCTGTAGTAGGGAGCCCCTCTCCTTGTAATCCTTACCAGCTGCCCTGCTCCTAATCTCGCAATATTTGCACTTCCTGAGCAGGTGAGTATGCTCACAAAAGCTTTACTTAGTATCACGTTTTATGGGCCTAGTGCGCAGACTCTGTCTAGAAAACACACTGGCCATAAATTGGTCCAATCAAACCCAGCATTCACCAGGATGCTTAGCCAGTTCACAGGGATGGTGATTTCCTGCCAAAATTTCTTATCTTGTACCCTGCCCTGGAGGTTTGACAGCATTACAGCTGGTCAAAAATACGCCAAGAATTTCAGCTTGAAAGGTAAAATTTTCCAAAATTTAGGCCTGGGCATGTGTAACACCTGGTCATAAGGAATCCCAAAGGTTAAGATGGAAATGCTTGTACAACCTTAACTCTAGGAATCGCTGTCACACCACTATGATTAACCTCTGGAACTCCCTGCTGCAGAATAGTATTGAAGGAAATAGCTTAGGCAGAGGGGCGGTAGGTCATCCACTCCCAGATTGTGTGACCACTGTGTAGGGTCTGAAATCTTCTGTTAGGGAAGAGCAAGCACAAAAGAGAGACCCATGTGGATCTTAGTACCAGAAAATCACCCACAGGCATCCCCATTAGGCAGAGTCACCATCCCTACTAATCAGCTGTCAGAGCAATCGAATATCGTAGCTTCCCCGAGAGAGGTCGCAATGAGATAGATTTCCCTAATTGGGCCTGTGCCAGCCAAACTGAGTAGCACGTAATTCAGCAATGTTATATGGACATAGAAACAAACTAGCGCTCTGCCTTGCTTCCTTTTATAGTGTACATGAACCTCTTGTACCCCTGTTGCTCCAGCCTGGGGCTGGATAGAGAATCTGTAGCCAACGCCCTGACAACTCCCCTCTCTGCAGTGCTAAGCACACCTTCGCTGCAGCAGAGAATCTGGCCATTTCTCCTTCACTCCCTGTCCTAAACCCTTATGTACGACAGGTTGTGCTCCACCCCGGATGAGGCTTCATTTCCTTGGAGGGCAGAGTGATTTCTGGTCAGTTTGCAAAGTGCTTTGGCTTTTTTTTTTTTTTTTTTTTTTTTTTTTTTTTTAGAAGAAAGGGGCTCTGGAAATATACATTGATGGATAATTCTTCGCATAAAGTTTGGAATACAGACAGTATAGAGCCAATACTTATATCTTTAAATACAAAAATGATACATGCAAACAGACAGCATAATCCGAACCAGCAAACCATAACCTCATCTTAGACACCTTATTTGACCCCCTTTATACAAGATTTGGTGCCACTACAGGACCTTGGTTGCAACAATGTTCTATATGGTCCCAGTTCAAGTCAATAACGTCACAGAGGCTGATTGCTTCTTGAAGGTGTGAGATCTTCCAGGTGGGCTCAGTGTCAACAGCAACATTGGTGGGTGTAATCAGCCTGTGTCAAGCCTCTGATGGTCATAGCAGGGGTCAAGAAGGAATCCCTCCCCCAAATACAGCATTGTACAAGCGGGTAGAACGTGAAACTCATGCCTCGCAACAAAGGATGCACAAAGGCCAGAAGGAACCTTTGTGATCCTCTAGTCTGAACTCCTGCCTAGGACAGGCCAGAGAATGCCAGACCAAAACTCTTCACCTCCTCCAACCCACTTGAGTTCAAACTGGGGCCGAGGGAGCATAGGCACTGACTCCGTGCTTGCTCCAGGGCTGGAGCAAACACCAAAAAATAGTGAGTGCTCTGCACCCACCAGCCACCCTCCAATCAGCTGTTTGCCAGCGGGTGGGAGCCGCTGGGGAGAGGGGGCGGAGTGAGGGCAGGAAGAGGTGGGGCCTTGGGGGAAGAGGCGGGGCCTCGTGGTGGAGTACCCACCTGGAAAGAAGAAAGTTGGCACCTATGCAAGAGAGCAGACTGGGAATTTTTTTTGATGAACCGTATTGTGCCAAAAATGTCAATTCATCAGAACCAAAACTCTCCGTGAAACAGGGTCGCCTTTAACGAATCTCCCGACTCACAAAGATATGAGGGCGGGGGAAGTTTCAAAAGCGTTGAAACACGCCCCTGCTTTAGCGTTTTTGAAACAAAAAAGCTTTGGAGGTTTTGAGTCAAACTTGCTTTTTATTTTGAGATGTTAGTGAATTTAGACTGAGAAAAAGGTTTTAAAAATAAAAAAGGTCAAAATCAAAATGAAACATTTGCATTGACCATAGGAGCTGACTCAGTGGGTGCTCCGGGGCTCAAGAGCCCCCTGGAAAAAGAAGAGGGTTCTCAGCACCTGCAGGGCCAGATTAATCTTTTGTGGGCCCGGCACCTGGACTGTGACAGCACCTCCCGCTCTGCCCTGAGGCCCTGCCCCTGCTCCGCCTCTTCCTCCTAAGGCCCCGCCCACCACTCAAACGGCAGGGAGGAGGTGGAGAGAATCACCCACCGGCAAAAACAAAAGTCAGCACCTCTGCCATTGAGCCCGAATCCAAGTTTTTGTTGGTTCACAAAAAATTTTGAGATTTTTTTACTTGTTGTCCCAATTCAAGGTGGGAAAAATGTTTCAATATCCTGGAATATCTCAAAGAATTTTGTCAGATGAGCAAATCGTGTCCTGCCCAGCTCTGTGAATGGACTGGTGCATTGGCCCTCTGCACAGGGATGAGTTCCCACAGGCAAACGTTATAGTCGGACGAGGAGAAAATCGCCTTCTTCTGAAGCATCAGATATTGGCTGCGGCAGGAGGCCGGCTAAAAAAATGAAGGAACCATGGTCTAATGCAAAACCGGCCTGAGGAGAACTGTTCCTTCTGGCATGGAACCCTAGTCTGCAGCCTGATCCTGCTTCCATTTTAGTCAATGGGAGTTTTGCCACTGACTCCAGTGGGAGTGGGGATTGAGTCCGTTCTGCCCCGCGAAAGAGTTCAACCTGGAATGAGACCACAGGGAAATGTCTTGGATTCCAGTGGGGTTGCATGATGAGACAGGTGCTTCTCAGTAGGCCAACGTAGATTGGGCAACCTTCAATGGCAGGCGGCCCCAATGCCTTCAGTGGATACCTCACTAGAGCCGCTAGGTACCTCAGGGCAATGTGCTCCAGTCCTTGAACCTAAACAATACCCAAGGCCTGAGAATTTGAGTCCTGTCCTCAGCAAGCTCCTGAGAACATCTGTTGTGTATGTCACTATACCCCTGACTGTGTGTGAGAGTTTAGGGCTTCTTTTAACGCCTGGCCTAGGGGTCTGGCTCTTGCTTGTGGCGGCAGAGGTCCTGGGTTTGAGTCCTGGGGACCGCCCTAGCAGCAGAAACGATGGTGATTATAGCTCAGACAGGAATCTCTGGGGGAGGTTCTCAGGCCTGCGTTATGCAGATGGTAAGGCTAAATGATCAAAATGGTCCTTTCAGGCCTTTGTGCACCCCCTGACTCCCAGATTCCCTCCAGCCCAGTGGGTGGACGATGAAGCGCGCAGAGAGGAGAGACGTAAATTGTACGTTAGACGCACAATGAGGGCAGCCCTCTGTTTGTGCTGGCTCCCTGTCAGGGCCTACCCGTTGCCCCCTGAGATTTCCACATCGTGCCCACGCACATTGTTTTCTGCTTGTCAGAATGGTTTAACGCTTCCCCAGCCCTGCAGGCAAATCAACCTGCTTCTTCTGTGAGTTTCAGCCCTCACCTCTAATAACAAGCCTCCCTGCAGACACAGCCGGTACAGTCTCTGGCTGTTTTCTGGGGCTGAAGGTGGTGTGGGGAGTGTATAGGAAATGGCCGGCTTGTGCTTTGTCCTTCAGGTGGATGCGTCTGAGCGGGGCTGAAAGACCCCTATGGAAAATCTGTGTTCAAAACCATCCTGAAGGAAATGTATGAGTCCTCGCCATCCCCATCACCTACGTGGCGGGCTTCATCAGTAGCGCTCAGAGCACTTTCCAAAGGGATGCATGTTCTGCATATGGGGCAACCGAGGCACAGAGATGGGTAGTGACTTACCCGAGGTCCACCCAGCGGTAGAACTGGGAATAGAACCCAGAAGTCCTGACATCCAATCATGGGCCCTGTGCACTGAACCTGGCTGTTGATAACCTGATATCCCCCTGTCTGGATAGCTCATCTCCCAAACTTTGTAAGGTTCATGGATTTGAAGGCCAGAACAGATCATTATGATCATCTAAGGTATCATCATAGTATCCCTAGTATCATTAGTGTATGTATCTCCCCAAGGCAGGGCAGGGCTATTAACTCCATTGTACAGATGGGGGACTGAAGCACAGAGGGGCTCAAGGTGAAATTTTCAAGTCCCACCACTAGGGTCTAAGTTTCATTTAAAGTCCCTGCACTTAAGTTCCTCAGGCCCAGATCCTCAGAGGTATTTAGGCACCTAATTCCCAGTGGGAGCTGGTACCTCTTGACATCTGGTTTCAAAAAACTAGAACGATATAAAAGGACCATGGCACACATGAAATGGATTAAAAACTGGCTAACTGATGGGTCTCAAAATGTCATTGTAAATGGAATTGTCATGGAGCAAGTGAGTTTCCAGTGGGGTCCTGCAGGGATTGGTTCTTGGCCCTTTGCTATTTAATGTTTCTTTTTCAAGGACCTAGGAGAAAACATAAAATCATCACTGATAAAGTTTGCAGATGACAGAAAAATAGGGGAAGTGGGAAATAATGAAGAGGGCAAGTGACTGATACAGGGTGCCCTGCATCACATGGTAATCTGGGTGCAAGCAAACAATGTGTGTTTTGATATGGCCAAATGTTAATGTATACACCTAGGAGCAAAGAATGTGGCCCATACTTACAGGATGGGGGAGCCTACCCTGGGAAACAATGCCTGTGAAAAAGATTTGGGGGTCATAGCAGACAATCAGCCGAACACGAGTTCCCAGTGTGACGTTGTGGCCAAAAGAGTTTATGTGATCAGGGATACATAAACAGGGGGCTCTTGACTAGAAGTAGAGAAGTTATTTTACCTCAGTACTTGGCTCTGGTACAAGTGCTTCTGGAATGCTAAATCCAGTTCTGGCGCCCACAATTCAAGAAGGATGCTGATACATTGGAGAGGGGTCAGAGAAGAGCCACAAGAATGATTAGAGGATTAGAAAACCTGCCTTCAAGTGAGACACTCAAGGAGCTCAATTTATTTAGCTTAACAAAGAGAAGGTTAAGGGGTTACTTGATGACAGTCTATATGTATCTCCATGGGAAAGTAATATTTGATAAGGGGCTCTTCAATCTAGCAGAGAAAGGTCTAACACAATCCAGTGGCTAAAAGTTGAAGCTAAACAATTTCAGACTGGAAATAAGGTGTAAATTTTTAATAGTGAGAATAATTAACCATTGGAGCAACTTGCCAACAGTCGGGGTGGATTCTCTATCACTGACCATTTTAAAATCAAGATTGGATCTTTTCCCTAAAAGATACCCTCTAGGAATCATTGTGGGGCAGTTCTCTGGCCTGTGTTATACAGGAGGTCAGACTAGATGATCACAGTGGTCCCTTCTGGCCTTGGAATCGATGAAACTGGGCCTTACGTGCCTGTCACATTTAAAAATGGGACTGAACCCCTTTTGAAAATTTTACCTTTAGTGACTTGCCAAAGGTCACCCAGAATGTCTGTGGCAGAGCAGGAAAAGGAATACTGGTCTCCAACTGCCAGGCTAGCATTCTGATCACTAGACCATCCTTGTCCTTACTGACTGCCTGCAGAACATAGGCAATATACACAGAGAGAGAGAGAGAGAGAGAGAAGAAGAATTTAATTCATCACCAAAATGCAGCTTCCTCTGAGGCAGAACATGACAGCTGTTTAACAGCCCAGAGAACCAGTATACACTATATAAAGGTGGGGGGTGGGGGGAGGGAGGGAAGAATAGCATCCAGTTAGAACTGCAGGGAGGGTTACGTAGGCAGGCAAATTCTAACGGCTGCCCGGCCATACCCTCATTCCTCAGGGCATAAGCCACAACTGTCTGGGGACTAGGAAGAAACCTCTCATCTGGTCAGGTTATTCTGTTACGGATATTTTGTCTCCTTCCTCTGAAGCATCTAGCCATAATGGCAGGATACCGAACCAGACGAAGCCCTTGTCTGATCATTCTTATTGTTCCTAGGTGCTGCAGGATATCTAATGAGCACGAGGGGTCAGGCTCTCAGTTTTACTTCTCATCCAATAAAATGGCCCCTCCAGCACTATAGTGACCTCTGACCCCACCCCAGGGCACTGATTTAGACCTGCCCAGGGAGCAGGTGTTAGTTCACGAGGGGCCAGGCTCTAGCCTTTTTTGTTCCACACACATCCCTCTCATGGAGCGTAATGGGAATTCCCCGTACAGTCTGGGGCACGAATAGCCCCATTGGAGTTATTATGGCTAGCAGCATCTAAGGTGGGCAAGACCAAGAGGGCCTGGGCCAGGCTCAGCCATTTTGTAGGATTTCTAAAGAGGACAGCGGTGTCCAGAGCTCAGGCAGGCTCTGGGATCATGCAGCAGCTTTTGGGTCCCCTCCTTGCCGGAGGAACAGCTCCCCAGTGTCCACCACCACCGAGCCTTGGCAGTCAGGTCAGGTTCCTCTGTTTGCACGGTTTCCCTCAGATGGGCACTGAGATCCAGGGCAGGTCCTGCTTGGTTTCAGATGAACAAGGAGGATAATGCCTACCAGGTGTTTGCGTGGTTTGTTTGTGGCTGTACCACAATCAATGTCCTGGCAGGTATCGTTCTGTAGAGCCAAAGAGGGGACAGGTGCTCACGTCAAACTGGGGTGTGGCACTGGCCCTCTCAGCAGAGGACTCAAAGACCCATGGAGACCAAGTTCTCCAGACTCTTAGAGGTGTTCCCACCATGTCAGGGTGAGGGGCTATGTGTGTGCACAGGGAGTTGGCATTGTCACTGCCCATGTTGTACCAGAAATGGAGGATTCTGGTCTCCAGGGCTATCACTCCAGGACTTTTCAGGTGTGCTACCATTCATTCCAACATATTAGAGTCTTCCTCATTATAATACAATGCCCATGTGCATGAATACAGCCTCTTTGTGTGTCAGGGCGTTAGCCACTGGAGGAGAAGACTACAGTACGGGAATAGCATGGGCTAAATAAGTAACCAAGGGACCCCATTTCTAAAGAGGCAAATGTAACAACTACTACGAGCCAGCGTTTGCCTTGTCAACTGGGGCCAGTGGCTGATGCCAGGATGGGCTGAGGCAGACAAGCAAACAGCGGGAATAAATGGTCAATGTTCACCAAGGGTGTTGGGTATTTTTTTATCTTGCACTTAGCTAAAGGATCAGATGACTCAAAAGAAGGACTATGGCTTGTGTGCACCCAATGGAAGGGGAAAGGGAGACAGGCAATTGCGGGGGAAATCAAGCACAGGGAAATTTCAGCTGGAGAGCAGGAAGCTGGACAGCCTGGCTCTGATGTCTATGAGGCAGTGGAATAGTCCTCCCGTGGCAGTGGTGGAAGTCCCATTTGTTTGGGATGCTTGCAGCTGGACTGGGTGAAGTTCCACACGAGAAGGTAGCATACAGTAGACTTGCAGGGGACGGTCCTGCTGAAGGGGATGGACTAGTGATCCAATAGGTCACTCCCATCCTTAATTTCAAGGCTGATGTCACAAAGAAAATCCCTCCGGTGCCCAGAATAAGAAGCCATGCAGGAGAAGCCAAGCTGAATAACGAATGCATTTCCAGTGCCGGCGCGTGATCAGTTCTGACTGGTTTCGGATAGCTATCTACACTGAGGCTTCCCTAGCATTAGTTAACAAGGATCAAGGGGGGGCCTGGTGTATTTGCCCAAGGCAGATGTCAATTTCACACTTGATTAAATTCCCTTCCTTTCATCCCTCATCCGAAAGGGAAGAAGCATTTAGTTTGGTAAATAATGCTTTCCTTACAGATCCTCAGCGGGGGTGGTAACAGTTGCCTCATTATTCTTAGGAAATGGTGTATTTCTCACACACAGCTCTGCCAATGCCCCTCAATCCAAACCCACAACCCCTTGCTATCCCAGCCCTGGGCTCCCCACCCAAAACTCTGCCAATGCCCCTTCCTCCTGATCTGCAGCCCCTCCTGGGTGCCCCCCACAGCTCTTCCGATGTCCCTTACTCCTGACTCTCAGCCCGCTGCCATTCCAGCCCCTATGCTCCCCACACAACCTACTCTATCAATATGTCTCAATCTTGACCCACATCAGCTGCAGCACCTTGTGTGCAGGTTTTGTGGTGAGGGACAGAGATTTACTTTATGAACCACCAAAGCCCTTCTCTTGGGCCCTCCATTGCAGATCTCCAGAGATTTTGATTTGTTGGTGCCTGGTGGTCGTCTCTGGATCACCTTCGGTCAAATTCATCCTTGGCGTTGAATCTGGTGGAGCCAGAGCTCACCCTGAGACAGCGCCCCCCTCTCCCCAGGGCACTGTTATCAAAGGCTTTCCATCTTTCTCAGAATCACAGAATATCAGGGTTGGAAGGGACCTCAGGAGGTCATCTAGTCCAACCCCCTGCTCAAAGCAGGCCCAATCCCCAATTTTTGGCCCAGATCCCTAAATGGTCCCCTCAAGGATTGAACTCACAACCCTGGGTTTAGCAGGCCAATGCTCAAACCACTGAGCTATCCCTCCCCCCTTCTCTTCTCCACCATGTTCCTCTTCTGAGTCTCGTGCTTGGGAGCAGGATGTTGGCCTCACGGGTTCTAGCGACTACATCTGAACCTGCTGTCTTTGCCTTCTGTAAGTGGCACCGCAGCCCCCCGATGGGGCGGGCGCAAGGGAGGGGTTTGATGCCCACGGGCGGGGAGCGAACGTTTGGCTGGCTGAACTCAAGGGCAGAAGGGGCTATTGCAGTCAGCTAGTCTGACCTCCTGGGGGCCAGAGAACAATTCCCGGTTTGACTAGAACAGATCTTCTAGGAAACCATCTCAGGCAAACATGCTCAGACAGAGTGGGGCTTTAAAACCTCCAGCCTGGGGGAGAGAGGGCTGTCTCTTTACACATTGCGGGCAAAGCCACCCAGGAGGGGAGCTGGGGAAGGAGAGAGATCCCGAGGCAAGGGAATAGGAAGGACAGGTGTTTGGGGAGGGAGAGGACTGGTGGGAACGGGAGAGCTAAGGTGTCCCGGAGGAAGGGAGAGGAACAAGAAGTGGTAGCTGTGGGGGTGAAGAAGAGGGGTTGTGGGGGGAGTGATTGGGGGAAGGGAAGAGGAAAGCACTGTCCATGAACTGCTGGCATTGTTTTTCTCTTTCAGTGCCCGGCGCCGGCGTCGCCCGATGGTGCACGGACCTCCCTCAGGCTCACCGGGCTGGGGGGCCACCCGCTTGCCAAGTCTGCCTCTCGGCCCTTAACCGGAAATGCCCTTGTGGAGCCAGCGCCCCGCCCCACAGTGCCCTCTTCCCCCCAGCGCCAGCACCCCTCCCTGTGCCCCCGCCGCCCCCTGGCCTGCACCATGACAGGGGCCCTGCTTGCTTCCTGCGGAGGGGCGCGCGTCAGGCGGAGCGGCTCTGGCTGAGGGATGGCCTCTCTGGACCTGCCCTACCGCTGTCCGCGCTGCGGGGAACACAAGCGTTTCCGGAGCCTCTCCTCACTGCGGGCCCACCTGGAGTACAACCACACCTATGAGACCCTCTATGTCCTCTCCAAGACCAACAGCATCTGCGATGCCACCGTCTTCCCCTTGGCGTCCGACGCCACCCTGCTGACCCCGGCTGCCCGCCGGGAGATCTTCGAGAGCACCTCCTTCCAGGGCAAGGAGCAGCGCTTTGCCTGCGACCTCATCTCGGCCGACGAGCTGGAGCCCACCTCTTCCTCTGCGTCCCGCTACGTGCATGAGATCGAGATCCCGCTGACTGAGATCTTCACCCGCAAGGCCATGAGCTCGGCCACCACCCCTCCTGCTGCTGCCGCGGTGGACGCCGCCTATGAGGAAGGCCTGACCCGCCTGAAGATCCGGGCCTTCGAGAAGCTGGAGGTGGACAAGCGGCTGGAGAAGCTGACGGAAGAGGTGGAGCAGAAGATCGCCTCGCAGGTGGGCCGGCTGCAGGTGGAACTGGACCGGAAGAGCTCGGAGCTGGAGAAGGCCAAGCAGGAGAGCGTGAGGCTGAGCCGGGAGAAGCAGGAGCTGGAGGACCGGGCGACGGAGCTCTCCCGCCAGGTGGACGTCAGCGTGGAGATGCTGGCTTCCCTCAAGCAGGACCTGGTGCAGAAGGAACAGGAGCTGACCCGCAAACAACAGTGAGTCTCTGCCCCATCTTCTCTGCAGGGGGAGGCATGCGTGTGCTCCCTTGCACACACTAATGTGCTTCCGTGTGGTCTCATGTGTCCGCAGCAGTGCACATGTCTCTGTGCTCATGTGTGATTCTGTGTGTGTGTATGTTTCCACTCGCAGGGTGTGTGTGTGTCATTGTCACAGAAATACAGGCCAGCTCCTCAATAAGCGGTGCCATAGAAGAATGTAGCACTTGTCATACTAGACCTTCTGGATCTCGATGGGTAAAGCCAAACTTAATGCCTTCATACCCCTTCCAGACTGTTAGCATTAACTATTATAACTGTGGATACTTTGTTAGCCATATAAATGTCCAGTCCTCTTTTTATGCCCGTTTAAACCAGCTAAGGCTCTGATGCTCGGATATTAGAGATGCAAAGGACCAAAGAGCTCGTCCAACCTGTACCTCACAGCCAATGCAGGGTTGGTCCACTAGAGGAGCTTGTCTAGTGTTCAGTCCACTTTAGTTTTAAAATGTCCCAAGCAATGTGGCTTCCGCTCTTTTGAGGCTATTTCACAGCTCGATCCATCTCCCTGACAAGCAGGACTTCCTTGACTGAAGCCTTCCTGTTTTCCTCCCATAAGCCCAGTCATAGCCCTCGCACCACCCTATCTTCTTCCCCTTCTGCGTGTTTCGAGTCTTGCAGGTCCTGGGCTATCTAGTCCCCTGCCCGGAATCATTGCTTAGCCACACTAGATCTGTTTCATCTCTTCCCTTTAGTCAGTCCTTCCAGCCTCTTGATGGTTTCTGTTGCACTTCTCTGAACTCCCCCCCCGGTTTGGGAATCATGATGCCCACCATGCAATACAATATTCCTCACAGCGCCCCCTGCAGCCAAGAAGTATTCCCTCTAGAGCTAGTTGGGAAATATGTTTTATTTCTTGTGAACAATGTAGAAGAAAATGAAATACAGAGCGATACATACCAGGGAGGGAGAAGAGGTATTTCAGCTAAAGGAGAATGGTGGCACAAGAACAAATGGGAATTAATTGGCCATGAGTAGATGAAGGCTGGCAATTAGAAAAGTGTTTCTAGCCATCAGAGGAGGGTGGTCTGGAACAGACTCCCAATAGCAGCAGGCAGTGGGGGGAACCTATTGAGAGTTAAGACGGTGCTTGGTAAGTTTCTAAACGGGATGATATGACAGGGTTGCCTGGGAAAACATGGACTGGACTTCATGGCCCAGGAGACCCCTTCCAGTGCTACGTTCTTCTGAAACATATTTGGTGGCACCGAAATTGTGATGGAAAAACAGTGGACGTTTCAGAGGAAAACGGAAAACACATAAAGCCAAACCTGATTTGCTTTTGCTTTTCAGTTGTCGGAATCTGAAACGTTTGCCGTGAAAACCTGAAAAAACATTGCCAATGCTAGACATTGTCTTGCGCTATGTCCATTTCTTCCGAAAGGCAGTTTTCATTGAAATACAAACGCTGGCAAAAAATTTCCAACTAGCTGTAATGACATCCCTGTGCTGAAATGAGATGTCTCTGTGCATAGAGCCAAGGGGTCCACCATTTGTGAGGGTGTTGCTGTACTGCATCATAAACTCAGGTCTGTTCTGCTTTCCCCTTCCCACCTGAGGGCTGCTTCAGCATAGTTGCTTTCCAGATTTCACCCTCCTAACAAAGATCTGTCCTTTGGATTATTTTCCCCCCCAGATCTATTCCCTTGTATTTCCTGTTCATGTCTCCAGCTTCTCCAGGGGCCAGATCTCAGCTGGTGAAAATCAAAGTAACTTCATTGACTTCAGAGGAGCTACACTGATTTACACGAGCTGAGGACCTAACCTGGTAGGTCCTTTTGTGTTAGTTCTTTGTCCTTACGGATGTCACAATGCCTCTCATTTAGGATCATCTGTGGATTTAACTAATGTGACATCTACTCTCTCTTCCACATCATTAATGGAGATGTCAAATAAGATGGGACGTCAGCCACTACTGTACCCTACTCTCACATCCCGCCCTTAATCTGCTACATTGCCATATATCATTACCCTTTGTTTATGGCCTTCCAGCCAAATTTCCATCCGTGCAACAGTGTTCAGATCCCTGCCAGCTTAAATTAATTTTTCAAGTAAGATTTCACAAGCCAAGGTATAAAATGTTTGACTAAAATCCCAGTACGTTACATCGGCTGCATTCCCATCCTCTGATAAATTTGTAATCCTATAAAAAAAAGCCAATCAAGGTTGTTGGGCTTGATTTATTCCTTGTAACCTCTCAATGCTGCTTATGGCTCGCCAGTCTGTTTATCCTGTGTACTCGGGATCTGTTTTTACTATGGTTATTTGTTCAATCGCTTCACTAAGGATAAACGTAGACAGATGCGGCAGTAATCATCAAGGTCTCTCTTCTTCCACTGTTTGAATATCAACGCTACCTTTGATTTTCCCGTCCTCTGGTCCCTTCCCCCCAGTAATTGTCAGCAGTGCAGTGAGCTCCTCCACTATTTCCCCAAGACGCATGGCAGCTGGGCCAGAAGTTACTGTATGGGCCCATTTTCCAAATATTTCCTGACCTGATTAATATTAATATTCTTCCCAATTGCTCCTACTTTTTGGGGGGGAATGACGCATTTGGAAAAAGGGCTCGACATCTTAGCCGGTTTCAAGTCATTCATTTCAACCTCCTCCTCATTTATCACTGGCTCTGGGTTCTCCCATTAACCCCTTTGGCTAGACTTAACCTATTCCGCTATTTTCTCTGCCAGCTGCTCTGTGCTTGCCAGCCCTTCCCTCCCCGACCCTTTTTTTCCCCACTTACACTGCGGGTGCACTGTGAGTGCATTTTTAACCTCCAATCTTTAATCCACTCCCACTTGAAGAGTTCATTGGTTCTTTGCCTAGTTCTTTTTCGGAGACTCTGCAGGCTCTTTGGGGCAGGGAGCCTCTTTCTCTGAGGTTTGTACCGCACCTCGCAGAAAGGGGCCCTGTTCTTTGATTAGGTGGAAAGAAAAATAATACGAATTAATAATCACCTATAATTATGACAGCCCTGCTCCCTCTTCCTCCCATCCCCTTTGTCTCTCCCCTATTTCACCCCATCAACCTCCAAATACAAACCCGTGGGACTCTGGCCTTATCCTTAGACTGTAAGTTTTTGGGGACAGAGACCATCTTTTTGGTCTGTGTTTGTACAGCACCTCACCCCATAGGGTCCTGGTGTGGGGCTCCTAGGCACTACCGCAATACACCTGCCTAATAGCAATATAAATGTACAGCACCTGGCACAATGAACCAGGACCCCATTACTGGGGCTCCTAGCTGCTATTGCAGAATAAATGATAAATAACACCACTAATAATCTTGGAGCGTGTGGCAAGCCCTCACTGCTTGGCCCTGATCCTGCAAACGCACATCTAAGGAGTCCCATTAAGTCCAGGGGGGTTACTCACCTGTGTATCGTCACTCCAATGCATCCAATCTAGGTGAGAGGTTTTTGGCAGGAGTGGGTGGGTGAGATTCTGTGGCCTGCGTCACGCAGGAGGTCTGACTAGCTGATCATAATGGTCCCTTCTGACCTTCGTATCTATGAATCTAGCTCCAGTCTGAGCTGCAGGCTCCTCTCCAGGGTCCCTTGGCTAGTCTAGCGTGACGACTCCAGGAAGGTATTTATTCGGAGGGGGACAAAAACCTGTTTTGCTAAAGGGGATGCGAGAGCCTTTACGTGCTGTGTTTCTGCCGGTGCATTTCCTGTTACATAAAGCTCCCATCACAGGCGAGTTTTCCCAGGATTCTGCAGTGCAGCGCTGGGGAGGCAAGTGGATATTTTACCGTGATCTATGCACACAGAGGTAATTGTGTTGGATACTAAGCCAGACCCTGAGATGAAGCTGGTCTGTTTCCGGGCTTTGGGATTTGACTGTAAATTTCCTTTCAAACGCCAAGGCTGATCCCCAGTCTCCCTCCCGGGGGACGTCCTCTGGAGCACGTCCGTCAGGCCAGGAGGCACAGTTGTGGCAGGAAGCTATTCGCGGCGCGATGCACTGATGGGTTGCGGCATGCGTCACAATGCACTTGTGCTTGGCTGCGTGACGAGATGCACGTCGGGGCAGGGTGCTGTTTACATCACGGCGTGGCTCTTTGCGTCACAGCAGGAGGCTGCTGCCTGCAGGGCCGGGGGGGGGGGGGGGGCTGACGGAGGTGAAGCTTTCGTTTGGATGCGACGGGGGCGAGGGAGCAACTCCAGCTGATTTGGATGGGCTGTGGCTCAAGCCCTGAGCCGCGACAGCAGTGGGAGCTGTGGATAGACCTAGCGATCGCATTTCAGCACAGCCTGGCTCCGGGAGCATTTTGCTGCTGGCAGAGAGAGAGCTGCCCTCCGCGGGTGGAGGCCTCTTCCTGGCTGATGTCCTGGGGCAGGCGTCACCATGTGGCCACTCAACACTGAGCCACCAAACCCTGTAACGATCCATGACCGTAGCGCGTAGGAGCCCTGGCCGCGGAGCAGGACCCCACGGAGCTAGGCACCGGTCAAGCACGGAACTAAGAGAGAACCTCTGCCCCAGTACCCGCATTTTGCCAGGCGCACCCTGCCTTGAGCTAGACACCCCCAGCCCGGCATCTGGCTCGGAGAGACCCCGTCAGGCTGACGCTGAGCCTCTCCACTCCCTTTGCAGCAGGGCTGCTGCGTGGCGTGGAAGATTCGGAGGCGCAGCTAAAAGGAACGAGCCCCAAAGGGAGATGAGGTGGATACTAAAGGGCACGGGGAGGCTGGGGGGGGGCTATGAGAACATATCCCAGTGCTCAGTTCCCATCTGTGCTTAGTTAATTTAGAGGGGCATTTGCAGGTGGTGGAATCTCCTTCCTTAGAAGTTTTTAAGGCCCAGCTTGACAAAGCCCTGGCTGGGATGATTTAGTTGGGGATTGGTCCTGCTTTGAGCAGGGGGTTGGACTAGGTGACCTCCTGAGGTCCCTTCCAACCCTGATATTCCAGGCTGGCCCCACTCTGGGGTAGAGGGCCTGGCTCTGCCTCCACAGGTGAGGGAAGCAGGTCCCCTCGGAACCGGACTGAGACTGATTCAATTCAGAGTCCACCCGCGATGGCCGGCACTGCTGATCCAGGCTGGATTTGACCCAGAGACCGAGCCTGGAAATGCCCTGTAGCTTTTCACGAACCTTCTGACCCTTCCGAGCCCTGATGTGAAAACGACGCTGCGGTGTTTTTCCAGGAATCACCCCAAAGCCCAGTCGTGACTCCAGTGGCCGCTGTCGTGTGCGGGGAGGCTGTTGCTGCGGGAGATCATGCTGGGTGTGTGGGTGGGAGGGTGGGTGTGGATGCAACAGGGGATTTTGACTGTAGCATTTTCATAACCTGGCATCTCCAGAGTTCTCTGCTCCAGCTGCTCTTTTCACCCTCTACCTGGAGCCAGAATTTCCGGCCAGGGCTGGCGCAGTGGGTGTCGGAGACGGGCTTGGCTCCCGCAGGCTTGTGACCTCAGTGACGGCATCGTGCTGCCGGAGTGACGGAGCCCCAGATGATCCAAGCCCCTGATTCTGTGTATTGGCGAGTGAGGGACACAGCTAGCCAGGGTCCAAAGTGCAGGGGGGCAGGATCAGGCCCATAGGGGGCAATTAGGCAGCATCTGTGCACAGCCTTCCCCATTGCCCTGGCCCCATCGGCGAGGTGTGAAGTGACCCTTGTGATTCCTGTTGCTCTGCTATTAAACGGAGCAGAATCCAGGGCTCAGCAACCAGAGCTGCTTCATAATGAGATGATAGCTCAGCGGTTTGAGCATTGGCCTCCTAAACCCAGGGTTATGAGTTCAATCCTTGAGGGGGCCATTTAGGGATCTGGGGCAAAAATTGGGGGAGTGCTCCTGCTTTGAGCAGGGGGTTGGACTAGATGACCTCCTGAGGTCCCTTCCAACCCTGATAGTCTATGAGTGAGAAGTAGCAGGTCTCATTTTCCGAGCCCTCTGTTCCAGCCAAGTGCCGCCGGTTGACAGAAGGGACCGATCTGATGCTGAATGTCCCCCAACTCAGCCCTCCCAACACAGCCGATCTGGCTGGAGAAGTCTCCTGGCTGTGTTCACAGGGGAAAGGTGAAGGCAGGGTGGGGTACAACCGCCCTCCCTCTGACTGGTCCGTGCATGGACGGGAGACCTGCCAGGAAGAAACGCAAGAGCGCAGGTCTTGGTGATTCACTCGGAAGCGCTCTTCCCCTCTGAGGCTGCTGAACCGGCGCCCTCAGCTCGGGGACAGGGGGGCGCGGTGCTGCCCTCACGTCAGGTGCCCACACCACCCCTTTTCCCGGGGGGAGGGTTGGCCCTCGTAGCCTGCTCAAATTCCAATCTGGATTCCCCCGCAGTTTCGGCTGGAGAAGGGGCTACTCTTCTCCTCAGTGCTGCCGAACAGCTGCTGCGTTCCACCCCAGACTTGGCCGCTGGTCAGCGGTGGGAGAAGCGCTTTCCGCGCTCGATGGAAGTCCAGCGATCGGTTCGTCACGGGGGTCTTACGGCAGGGTCCTCCGAGCCACAATTGCCGTCTGCCCACGGAGATGCACTCAGTGGGAGGTCATTAGGTGGAAAAAATTTGGTGGACCTCAGTCCATATTGCAAAATTCCCTGACACAACTGGTCCTGTGGCAATGGGCCCCTTGTGGGGAATCAAAGCAGAGAGGCTAAGGGGTACATTGGCCATGGAGAGTGAGCTCTCATCTGTCCGAATGGTCCCTGCTGGGAGGTGAGGCCCATCCGCATTGCTTGTGGGAGCTGTTTGCTCTGCAGCTGTCCATTGTGGCCTAGCAAAGGGCCCTCAGCCTCCAGGCCTGGGAACTGAGCAGGGAGGACAGGACGTCTCTCAAATTCAACAACCCCGCCCCCCTTTAACTCTGAGAGCTCCCATCCCCTCTCAGTTCCACTCGGCTGTCCCTGGCTCTGCCCAGAGCGGCGTGAGACACATTCTGTGCTAGAAATAGTTGGATCCGATGAAGTGAGCTGTAGCTCGCAAAAGCTTATGCTCAGATAAATTTGTTAGTCTCTAAGGTGCCACAAGTCCTCCTTTTCTTTTTGCGAATACAGACTAAAACGGCTGCTACTCTGAAACCTGTCATTGGATCTCTTTGGCATTCCCAGCTAGCCTGGTCTCTGCTCTGCCCCCTTTCTCAGGCCAGCAGCGGGTGAGAGGGCATGGGGGGGCTGGGGTTGGGAAGTGAGCACAGACAGTCCTCTAGCTTCAATCAGCTGCCCAGAGAGGAGGGAGGCTGACGGGGAGCAACGCAGCTCATTTGCCTAGTAAAATGCTGAATGCTGCCAACGCCAGAGCCCTGTGGCCTCTGGGCTTTAACTCAGAGGCTGCAGGGAAGCGTCGGTTCTCCAGGTGCCGTTGGGGAGAGGAGGCCAGGGGGTAAATATGCCAGGGAGCTTTGGAGGTGCATGAAGTGAGCTGGGGACACGAGCCCCTTTCGCGACAAGAAGGGCTTGTGGGGAAGCGAGGTGCAGATAACTGGTCTCCTCGGTACGTCTAGAGTCCTCGGTGCAGGAAGAACTAACGGCTGTGCACATTCACTGTGCGATAAATCCCACCACGCATCTCAGTGAGCCGAGATGACCCAGCCCAAGAAATCCAGTCTGCCAGGAGCTCTGGGTCCCACCTCCAGCTTCATTGCAGATCTCCTGGGTGAGCTAATGGCTACAACACAGGACAAGGCACCAGGATTCCTGCATCCAACCGAGACTTGCTGGGCAAGTAATTTCACCACTTTGTGCCTTGGTCTTCCCTTCCCTAAAGCAGGGGTTGAAATATTCCGCCTAAATCCGTCAGAAGGTAAATAGCGTGACAGCAGCTCTTCCATAGGTGATAAACCCTGCAGAGGGATGGTTAAGGTCACTGGCAGGGCAGAGCTGGCTCCAGGTTAAGATGCAGGGGTTCACGTGCACCCCGTGTTCCCTGCCTGTCTGAAACTGGCACAGAAGGTGAAGCTGGCCAGTATATTCCTGGTGCTATGGGCCTGGCAAGGCCAGTCTGTGGGAGGATGAACAGCAGCCGGTGGAATTAGCCCCATTAAGGTGTCATGTTAAACGGGTGAGTGGAGAGCGAACAGGGATATATTTCAGGAGAGACAACTCCAGGTCAGCTCGTCCCCACTTAACGCGGTCTCTCTTGGGTGCCTCTCGTCATCCCTGGCTGGACGATCGACTGCTGCTGAGCACAGAGGGAGAGGATTCTCATGACACACAGACAAAGAGATTGGCTGGTTCGTTTAGACTCAAGCACTGAGCACCTGTGACTCCTGCCAATGCCGGCAGGAGCCCTGACTTCTCTGTACCTCTTAGCCTCAGGCCCGAAGAATCCAGAGAGCTGGGTGACTCCTGCACTGGGGATGTACAGCTTAAATCCCTTGGAAATGTACCTCAATATACTATCCCCTTCCCTTTCCCCCTCCTCTCCCAGCCAGACCCCAGGGAACTGGAACAGGTGCAAGGGCATGTGGGGCGAAGCTTGAAGGGGATCAGGGTGGGAGGAGATTGGGTGGGGTGGGATCCTGGGCAGGGTTATATTGTGGGGTAGGCCAAGGAACAGGGTTGGGATGGGGTTATGGGAGATGGGATGAGGCTGATCGAGGGTGGGAGGCAGCAGGGGCGTGGCATCTCTGGAAATCAGACCACTAACATTTGTGCCTCAGTTTCCTGGTTGTTCAAACAGGGCTGGTGATACTCCCCTGGCTCCCAGAGCTTTGCAAGCTGCCGTGTGGCAGAGGGAGGCGGGATCCGCCAGGGGAAGGGCGGCCTTTCGGCGTTTTCACCTCTGCCTCTCACTGTCTCCCCTGCGCCAGGGAGGTCGTCCAGATAGACCAGTTCCTCAAGGAGACGGCGGCCCGCGAGGCCAACGCCAAGGTGCGGCTGCAGCAGTTCATCGAGGAGCTCCTGGACCGGGCCGACCGGGCGGAGAAGCAGCTCCAGATCATAAGCTGCAGCACCACCCCCAACGGCAGCCTGGGAAGGTGCAGCGTGCCCGGCTCCAAGGGCGCCAGCAGACCGGTATCTCCTCTTCGCGTCATGCCAATTACGTCTATTGCTTGCCAGGCCCTCTGGGAAGCCACCTTCCTCCATGGGCGCATTGGCCAGCCTTCTCTCTCTCATCTGTGCTATTGTGTAGTAAGGGCTGCTTGCATCGCAAGCTAAGCAACACTGAGTGGGAGCAATGGTTGGATGGGAGACCGCCCTGGAAAACATTCTGTTTCTGCGGGCGGGTGGTGGGGGTGGCTCCCGAGAGGCCAGTGATTCAGTGCAGAGCCCCTGTCCCCACCGCTACTTGAGGAGCCTGGCGCAGTGGACTAGCTGGCCTCTTGAGGTCCCTTCCATCCCGCCGAATCTATGATTAAAGTTCCCCTAGTGCTCTTCCTATACCCGGGCTGTTCGCCCCGGGCTCCACCCCCAATTTCCAACCTAGGGAACCATCTTCTACGTTGAGAAAAAAACACGTGTGGATTTTTATTTGGCCAATTTACTCGTCAGTCCCCCCTTTCTGGGTAGTGCAAAATGCCGTGCACATTCCACCCCAGAAGTGGCCCCATTTCAAGGGCAAGTCACGCCCAGCCTGTCAAGTGCAAGGCGCTGTATAAATGGGAGGTTTTGCTGGTCTCATCCTGCATCTTTGGACGGGGGAGCAGACTCCAAGGTGTGTTGGGAGTTGTGCCTGGGCTGGAACCCACCCTGCTTGCCCACATGGCTCAGCTGGCCAAGGAGCTATTTTGCTGGAGATGCTGCACTGCACCCTGGTGATCTGCTGATGCTGGCATCATTACACCAGTGTCACCTCTCAGCGCATGGTATGTCCACACGCAGTCAGTCAGGGTATCCCCTGGGGGAGGCTTTTCCCGAGTTGAATGAGTTGGAAAGGCTTTCAGTGTCTGGTCTCCTTTTCTTCCTTCCTTTTGCCCCAGAGAGACAGGCACGCCGGCCCCGGGGCAGCTGCCCACAGCTCCTACGCGGAGTCCAATCAGAGATCGTCCTCGAGCACCGGGTAAGCAGTCTCCATACGCCTTGGCCTTGGCTTTCGCCCAGTATCCTTTTCCCATCTCTCTTGCAGCCATGGGGGAGCTTCTCCCAGCAGCAAACAGGCTGAGCCGGATCAGTGCCCACGACGCCCATGAATGTGCACCCACGTGGCATGGGCACCTTCTGGCTCACATCCTCTGCAGCAGATGGTGGGGCTGGCTGAGTGTGTTTTGCTGGTGGTCACTAGGGCTTGGAAGAAGCCTGTGGTTCCTTTCCAGGGGAATTCTCTGCCGGCGGCTGGCGAATGCCCACCCAGAAACTGTCTTCTGCGACAGCCTGAAATTCTGCTTCCCAGCTTCCTTGTATGTGCGGAGCCTTCCCGGGTTCACAGCCAGTCAGAGTAGCATGGAGGATGGCGGTTTTTCCCTTTTGATCTGCCCTTCCTTTTCTTTCAAGCTTGGACCTGGATGGCTGCAGGTCTGCCCAGTCCATTGGTGGGTGGGTGGGAATGTCACAGCTGGACATGTCTGTATAACTGATCTCAAGCTGTTTGCCATGCTGAGTTGTACAAATGCTTTGAAGTCGGAAATCTGAAATGGGGATAGGTGGGTGGGTTGATTCTTCTCTTCTCTCCCTGTGATCTTGTGGGAGGCACCAAGGTATAAGACTGGGCTGTCAGAAATCTTTACTAGAACAGGACAGGGAGGTTTTGACATCCGGCCTCTTTTGATAGCGTGTTTCCAAGCAGTTAAGGTGCATTTGACCCAGACGTGAGGCTGAAGTTGCATCTGAATCAGGGTGGTGTCTCTGAAAGGTTTAATGTGATGGTGTAGCTGGAAGAGCAGACTTTTCTGCACACACCTCAGCTGGGTCTGGTCTCTGGGATCTGGGCTTTCAGTAGGTGACCCCAGGTGCCAGCAAGAGAGGTGGTTCCCATTGTTTCAGGTGTCGGGAATGAGAGAGAGAACAGGACACTCAGTTCACTGGTTCTTGCTCTAGGACTGACCGTCTGGTCAGATCTTTTTAAATGCAGTGGATTCCATTCATTACCAACCCCTCGGTTACCAGCAGAAAGTTGCCATTATCTGACAGCTGCCAGTGAGTGAAGGCAAGTTTGCGAGGCTGCCGCCAGGGAAGGAAGTGCTGGGCTGTGCCCTCCCTGGCTGCCACCCTGCCAACCTGCATCCAGGCAGGGCAGCAACAGGGGCTGCAGCCCAGATGCCCAGGCTTTCTAGAGGAAGCAGGGGAGCTAGGGGCCCCACAGAGCTGCCCGGTAGCCCCTCTCTGGGGGACATGGATCAGCACATCCCAGCACTTCCTTCCCTGGGCGCAGCCTCCTGGCAGGGCACATCCCGCAGAGTGCAGGGAGAGATACCATGTAGCTCTGGCACCCAGGCTGCAGCAGTCCCCTTCCCCACTACTGCCTTGCCCACAGCCTCCCCTCCCAGCTCGCAGCCCCTTAACTCCTGTGTGGTCCTGTGCGCAGGCAGGTTTGCGGGGCTGCAGCCCCTGAGGAAGCTCCAGGACATGCGGAGCACCGGCCGCAGGCATGTTTGCGGGTTGCAGGCAAGCGAGGTACATCCCAGCACTTCTTTCGCCGGCTGCAGCCTTGCAAACCTGCCTGCAGCTGGGGCCTTTCGTCCACACAGTGCCGCTCGTAAGCAGCACGCTGATATCCGAATCCCATTAACATTAAAGTCACTGGGAAATGTTGTTGTTAACCGGGAGTTGTCCGTATCCGGGAAGCTACTGGACATTCAAATAGCTGGCGTGCCTCTTTTTGCCATACGGAGGTAGATTCATCCCTAACGTAACTCCCTTGATTTAGTGGCGTCACCCCAGAGATGCGTTTGGCTCACTAGCTCTTTAAGTTTGGCCACTGTAAGCATGGCGGCATTGAGGGGAGTTTAGCCCTTTATCCCAGCCTCTGGGTTCCCCCCTCAAATTCCCTGGAGCCGCACAGTATGGACTGGCCAGGTGCCCCCTTTCCCCTCATTGCCTGTTTTGCGAATGGCTCATTTCTGGGAAGTGCTGTCTAGACCCCACCGCCGCCCTCTCTGGGTCTGTCTGCACTGTGACTGCCGTTTGTGTCAATGGAGCCCAGCTAGCTCGGCTCCTGGCAGCAGCCTTCCGCATGGGCAAGCCCCACCAGGAGCTACCCAGGGATCCAGGTGGCCCATGCTGAAGCGCGGGCTGCCACGGCTTCCCTGCTCCAGGACCCCGGCTGGGGAGATGAAAGCTGGGCTGCACTCACACCCCGGGATCACAGTGGAGACATGCCCTGTGAGGCAGGGGCAGGGGACTAGGGGAACCGAATGCAGCACAACCTCTGTTTCAATGAAGTCCCAGTTAAACCAGGTTCGTGCCTCCCAGGCTGGCCCCGAGCCTGACTTCTCTACAGCTAATCGGCTGGCCCCCTCGCCACCTGCTGCAAAGGGCCGGCTGCCTCGTAGGCCTGGGGGCTCCCCAGCGCCAGGTGGGGGAATGTCGGGCAGCTTTAGGCAAACCGTCCTAGAAACTCAGGGAAGTTGCTGGCTGGGAGCGTCTGACGGGGACTGCTAGCCCTGCCTGCTCCAGATGAGCTATCCCCGAGCAACGTCTTCACCATCGAGATACAGAGGCCCTGCCATGTGCCTGAAATAAACAGGGGGCTCTTCTGTAAGCAGGGCTTTTGGGTTTGGGGTATGTCAGGGTTCCTTCCCCACTCTGAACTCTGGGATACAGATGTGGGGAGCCGCATGAAAGGCCCCCTAAGCTTATGTTTACCAGCTTAGGTTAAAAACTTTCCCAAGGCACAAACTTTGCCTTGTCCTTGAACAGTACGCTGCCACCACCAAGTGATTTAGACAAAGAACAGGTTTTCCTATTTCCCCAAAATATCCCCCCAAGCCCTTATGCCCCCTTTCCTGGGGAGGCTTGAGAAAAAACAAGATAAGCACAAACCAGCCTTGGAATTTTACGACCCAAAAAACCCAGTCAGATTCTTAAAAATCAGAACTTTATTAGAAGAACAAAAAAAGAAAAGAGAACAACTCTGTAAGATCAGAATGGAAGATAATCTTACAGGCAGTCAGATTCAAAACCTAGAAAATCCCTCTAGGCAAAACCTTAAGTTACAAAAAGACACAAAAACAGGAATACACATTTCCTCCAGCACAGCTAATTTACAAGTCAAAACAAAGAAAACCTAATGCATTTTCTAGCTAGATTAGTTACTAACTTTACAGGAGTTGGAGGGCTTGCATCCTTGATCTGTTCCCGGCAAAGGTATCACACAGACAGACAAAAGGCTTTTTCCCCGCCTCCAGATTTGAAAGTATCTTGTCCTCTTAGTGGTCATTTTGGGTCAGGTGCCAGCGAGGTTACCTTAGCGTCTTAACCCTTTACAGGTGAAAGGGTTTTGCCTCTGGCCAGGAGGGATTTTATAGCACTGTATACAGAAAGGTGGTTACTCTTCCCTTTATATTTATGACAGGGTGCGAGGCCACCCCACTGTCCCTGGAGCTCTGCTCTGGATCCAGTTCCCTGCTGCCTCCCAGGTAGGAAAGACCATCCGCCTCATGGCTGCGTATCCCCGCAGGGCCTCCAGCCGGGTGAAGGCCGTCTCCCAGAGCTCAGGCTGCTACGAGAGCGACGGCGCCGAGCTGTACCAGCCGGAGGAGAATGCCGACGGGCACCCCTACCACAGCGGGCAGAGCCGGGGCGTGGACGGCAGCTTCGAGCGGCCCGTGGTGGCCCGCAGCTCGGGGCTCCGCAGGCAGGCCATTCAGAACTGGCACCGCCGGCCCTACCGTGACAGCACGGAGGGGGAGGAGGGGGACATCTCGGACGTGGGCTCCAGGACAACCGAGTCGGAGGCTGAGGTGTGGGAGCAAGACCGCCGCATCCCACCGGAGGCGAACCTGGCAAGGCCCCTGAACAGCTGCAAGCTGACGGGTGAGTCTCCATCCTGGTGGTGAGGGGAACCCCACTGCCCGGACATAGGGGCGACCCTGACCCACACTAGGCTGGGAAACCCTGGCAGTGGCAGTTCAGTAGGGGGCGCTCTTCCTGCTGAACCCTGCACTTCCAGCCTGGGGAAGGTTGGGGAGGTACCGGCGTCTGGGGGAGATGGAAAACCGAGCTCTGAAGTAATGCACATTAAGCTACGCAATGGACTGTACCCACTCTTGTAAGGGGCCTGGGCACCATTGTGGGCAGCTCAGTGAAAACCTCTCCTCAACGTGCCACTGCAGCCAAAAATCACAACCAAGGCAATAGCATGAAGCAGGAGTGCGGTGGAGAATATCATGGAAAATATTCGAATGCCTTTCTCCAAATCAATGGGGCGGCCTCATCTGGAGACTGGGTGCAGGGCTGAGCACCCCATCTCACACCGGATATTGCAGAATTGGGGGTAGAGGGGGTCAGAGAAGGGTGATCAAGGGCCTGGAAAAATATGGGACTGTTACCTGAGAAAGGAGACGAATAGGAGAAGACAGGATAAAAGTCTATAATATGATCCCTGCCCTAGAGAAGGGAGATTGGGCTGCACGTGGTCTCTGGCTGAGGTCACCCCATTGATTGATAGAGAGTCGAGAATTTAGCAAGTTGCAAAGAGGGATATGGCTATTGGGAATGTCCAGACCTTGCATAACGAATGATAAAAACACTGGAAGAGATATTAGACCTCCTGCTTCAGGGCTTGAACCAATCTCTGGCTATTAGAGACCAGGACAAGACCTTTCTTGGGGCAAATTATCCCATACCTGCTGTGTGGGGTTCTTACGCCTTCCTCTGAAGCAGCTGGAGCTGGTGACTGTTGGAGATAGTGATCTAGATGGACCCTGGACTGGATCCAGGCCAGCAACGCCAATGTTCCTAACCCTTTGTGGTTGTGAAAGGTCCCGTGGTGCTTTCCATAAAAACAACGCAAATCCCCATAATTACATTCTGCCTCCTTCAGTTCCCCCTGCAGCTTCAGCAAGATACAATGCTCTTCTTCACATCTTCACAGGCCAGAACGGTCCGTCCCCATCATCTAGTCTGACCTCCTGCCTAACACTGGATGTCCCTGACTGTAGTGGCATGCTGCTAAGCAGCTGCTGTGTTCTGCCCTAGAGCTGGCTGCATGCCGGGGCTGAGTGAAGTGATCTAGAGAGCGTGGGCAGGATTCTCCCGGAGGAGAGAGGCTCTCTCGGTGAATGTGAGGTGTTAGCATTGTAAATCAGAGCCCTGGCTTTTTGAACACCATTCTGCCAGAGAGTTGAACTCGGTCACCCTGGCGATGGAGCATCTAAAACACTACAAGTCGGGGCATCAGGAATGTTTTTTCTTGCACCTCCAAAGTGTGTTGGGGACGATTGAGGGGGGTCCAGGCCACCAGAGCTAATGCTGAGCCACAAGGCCAGATTCAGAGCTCATGTAAACAGTTGTCACTCCCATCCCATTTAGGCCACTGGAGTTGCAATTGATTCCACCAGGTCTGGATTTGGCCCTTTATTCTGCTGCCTTGTGCCTATGAAATGGCCTGGGGTCTCCCGTCAGTGGGAGATGTGCTTGGTGCAGTACCCACACTAGCCAGGCCCGCTCTGCCAGGGAGGAGGAGGACGGGCCGGGGGATCATTAAAAGGAGAGGGAGCATTTCACGGCCGCACCCCAGATCTGAACCCCAGCCCAGCTTGCTCGCGGCTTGAGTGAGATGAGTTGCGAGGGGAGGGGTCTGCTCTGCAAGAACCGCCTGCACATCTGCCCCCCACTGGCACGCTGGTTGGCTGCCGCAGCAACCCAGGGTGGGCCTGGCTGAGGTTGAGGCCCATTGGTGGGGCAGTGCAGGGACCAGCTGGCATACCCTGCTGCTTTCATGGGGGGACGGAGGTGGCCTCCTGGTTCCATTCCTTGGGCAGGAGAGGGCCAACAGGGATTCAGGACTCCTGGGTTCCTTTCCTGGGGGAGTGGGGACCTGACTGGGATTCAGGACTCCTGGTTCCATTTGTGGGGAGGTTGGAGGTTGCTGAGGTTCAGGACTCCTGGGTTCTATTCCTGGGAAGGAGGTGGGGCTGGGACTCAGGACTCCTTGATTCCATTCATGGTGGGGAGGGGACAGACTGGGATTCAGGACTCCTGGGTTCCGTCGTTCTCTTTGACCTTCGGCAAGTCACTGCACCGCTCTGTGCCTCAGTTTCCCCCTTGTTCAAATGGGAATAACAATACAGACCAAACTCCCGGGGCATCTGTTGTTGTTTATAAAATGTTCCAGGATCCCCGGAGGGAAGGTGCTAGAGGAGGGTGAAGGGTTATTATTTTGAATGCACGCTGAGGCACCAGGAGCTGCTAAAAGCGTGGGAAAACTTTACCCACAAATTCCACCCCCACCCCCAGCATTGTCTCCCTCTCCCCGCACAATGCCCCCGCTGATGGTGTGTGTCACACAGCCAGGTCCGAGGGGGGCGGCGGGAAGGCTGTCCGGCCCGAGAGAGGCAGCCCGTCCCGCTCCAACGAGGTGATCAGCCCGGAGATCCTCAAGATGCGAGCTGCTCTCTTCTGCATCTTCACCTACCTCGACACCAAGACCCTGCTGAAGGCTGCTGAGGTCTGCAAGGACTGGAAGTTCGTGGCGCGCCACCCTGCCGTGTGGACCCGGGTGCTGCTGGAGAACGCCAGGGTGTCATCGAAGGTAAAGGGCCAGCCAGCTGTGGGGCTCCAGCCAGGCCCCACAGGGAACGCCCCGGGGCAGAGCCGGGCCTATGAAAACCTCAGAGAGGGCAGCAATGTGGGGTCCATGTCTTAGAAGCTGACGTAGCCCCGCCCTTTGTTTCCGAGCCCAGGTTTTCTGTTGAAATCGGGATGGACATTTTTTGATAAATGAAAACCAGGTTTTTTCAGTAGCTGAAACGTTTTCTTTTACCAAAAAAAGCCTTGGGTTGGCGTGTGCGCCGCTATGTAGATGCACGTGTGTGTGTGTGTTGTCCTCTGGGCCTGTCTCCGAGGTCTGTGATGGCAGCTGCGTGTACCTCAATGGGTACGTCCATGCTGCAAAGAAAAACCCACGGCACCGAGTCTCAGAGCCTGGGTCAACTGACCTCGGGCTGCGGGGTTCAAAACAGCAGTGTAGACGTTCCGGCTCAGGCTGAATCTCCCCCCTCGCCGGGTGTCAGAGCCCGGGCTCCAGCCCGACCGGGAATGTCTACGCTGATATTTTTAGCCTTGCAACCGGCACGCTGGGCTGCCCCACGGGTGACCTGGTGTTTGCTTGCAGCGTAGACATACCCTGGGCATGAGGGCACATGTGTGGTGCTCTGGTCCCACCATCCCCACCCTGGGGCAGGGGGAGAGGCCACCGCTGTCTCTCCTGGTTGCAGGCTCTCCTGTCCCGGCGCGTGTCTCCTTCTAACTGAGGTGGGGGGGTCTGGCTTCCCCCTGCAGTTCCTGGGCATGCTGTCACAATGGTGCACCCAGACGCACTCCCTCACGCTGCAGAACCTCAAGCCGCGGCTGAGAGGGAAGAAGGAGAGCAAGGAGGAGTACATGAAAAGCACCCGGTGAGCCCCCGCGAGACACTTCCCTTTCCACCTCCAAAGCCGATCCATCCGTTTCCATAAGGATCTCGTCTGCCAGCCCAGGGGCGGCACCGCTGACCTTTTAATAACCATGTCTCTGTTGTCTCTGTACCTCTGGCTTTTCCATTTAACGCTCCACTGGGAGAACGTTAATAGCTTCCTGGCTACAAGGGCCCCTGCCCTGAAGAGAGCCCGGTTATCAGTGCTTTGGTTCCTGTCCCTGGGATTGCTTAGTGCTGGTGGATCTCAGCCTCTTCCATACCAGAGCCCCCATTCCCATCCCAGTACCACCATGGGACCCCCGACTGGTACAGAACAGGCAGGGTGGCCCTGACCCGCGGTTGAGAACCCCTCCCTTAGTGCTTTGGCTATCACTATCAGAAACACCGTCCCTACTCATCAAAAATACTAGGGTCCCCCCCGTTAATATTCCATCACCGGGCAGGACTGAAACTCCCGCTGGCAGGAGCTCGGGATGTTTGCTGTAATATTTGTCTGGACAAAGCAGGGCTTGAAGGGCACAGAGCTGGCCGGGGACAGGCTGGGATGGTGGAGGCAGGACTGAGGGACAGGTTTGATGAAGGTGCATTAAAGGCCAGTCTTAGATCCGTGTAGCGGAGGTCAATGAGACCTTGGCAGTGTTTGTCTCCAGCTGGGGTGAGGGTGTTAGTGTCCTGCTTCCAGGACGTCTTGGGACGGGAGAAGAGGAGCGGGAAAGGCGAGGATGGAGGAGAAACAGCCTGCAATGAGGCAGGGGAAGGAAGAAGGAGCAAATCGGTCACCCAAACTAATCCAGGGAGCTTGAGACCCTTCCTATGGGGTCTGGATCTGCCCTTGGTATTCCGCGAGTCTGGGTCAGGCAGACAGGGCAAGGGAGGGGGAGAGGGAGCACCCACGTACTGTTGCCTGGCCTGGGCCCCCTCCACCCGAACCAAACGTGACGAGCAAGGCTGAGGACGAGGAGGTGGCCTTCGTCACAGCATGGCTGCACTCACAGGTGGGAGCGAGCTATGTCGTCTAGGCCCGGCTCCTCAAAGGTACTTCGGCAGCTAATTTCCATTGAAATCCCTGGGAGTTCAGCACCAGAATACCTTTGAGGATCTGGACCCTCGTCCATGCCCCCGGCCAGGGCAGGGCTGCTCCCTGTGGCTTTTGCTCAGTCCCAGGTGAAACATCCCAAGGAAAGGGGCTACACCTTTCCTCCCAGCGGCTGCTCTCTGGCCTGGCCTTGGGCTTCCAGGTCTACGTTTCCCACGCTGGGCCTCGTCCCAGGACTCCGGGTCTAGCCCAGCTTTGAGAGCAGGGGTAACAGTGAGCGCCGCTGAGCTCTCTCTCCCCCTTCCCCGCTGGTTCCATCTCCTCAGGGGCTGCCTCGAAGCCGGGCTGGAGTCCTTGCTGAAGGCCACGGGCGGTAACTTGCTCATCCTGCGGATTTCCCACTGCCCCAACATACTGACGGACCGCTCCCTCTGGCTGGCCAGCTGCTACTGCCGGGCGCTTCAAGCCGTCACCTATCGGTACGTGCACGAGTCCTGGGCCCACTGGACCTCGCCATGGGGCACACGCTGGAGGGAGGCAGGCGGGCTGCCTGCCGCTCAGAGCGTGTGCATGGGAAGGGCCGTTGCTTGGGACTTGGGGGCTTAGTCCTCAGGCTCCTGCTTGGTGTCTGTCCTGCTGCTCTTATGCAGACGGGGGTGGAGGTAGCCAGGAGCTGGGAACAGCTGAGCCAGCCCACACCACGTGGAATCCGACCGGGACCCCTGAGGCCTCCAGAATCCCCAGAACAAGGGCCGGTCTGTGGGACCTTCTCCTGGGCGACTGGGTCGGACTGGGCCCCGGCCCTGATACACAGACCCAGCCCGAAACATCTGGGGATGCAAACTACCCTGCCCTGTGCTGGTCAATGGCAGGAGGCTCTAGTGCCCTGGATTAGCTGGCACTCGCCCCTATGCAGCCCCACCTCTCCAAGCCAGGCCATCTGTTAGTTGCTCTCCGAACCTTGTTCCTCTCTCAAGTGCCGGATGCTTCCTGGTGCAGCAGACAACGAGCCTCTGAAAAGACTCTCCTGGGGGGTTGTGAGCTGAGGGTTTGGTAGTATCGGAGATGTCTGGGCCCTGTCAGTCTGAGAGACAGGGATGGCATTCTAGGTCCTTCCTGCTGTGGGCATGCTGTCTAGTACCAGACCGACAGACCGAGGCTTCCTGGCCTCTTTATCCACAGTGTGCAGAGCAGGGCACCGCCCCACCCATGGGTGCATTGTCCCTGACCCAGGGAGAGCCCTGGGAGGGTGGACACAGAGTCACCCAGGCCTGTTTGGTGTGTCGCTCTGTTCCCCCTCTAGGGGCACCTAGACCATTGAGAGATTAATGAGTCTGCTACAGCCTTAGCTAAGAGCCATGTGGCTTTGAGCTCATGGAGTAGAGGCTCATACACTAAGCTTCAGAGATCCCAGGTTTGATCCCGCCGACGATGACCGGGGTCAGTCCCCCGGCCTCGGAGCTGACAGAGTACCTTGCAGGGCCTGCTGCGGCTGGGAGCGCTGGTGGTGTGGATGGGGATCAGTTGTTCTCCATGTCCACTGAAGGCAGGACAAGATGCAATGGGCTTAATCGGCAGCAAGGGAGATTTAGGTTGGCTATGAGGGGAAAACTTCCTGACTCTAAGGGGAGTTCAGCTCTGGAACAGGCTTCCGAGGGAGGTTGTGGACTCCCCATCACTGGAGGCTTTTTAAGAACAAACCCCTGTCAGCGATATGGCCTAGGCTTACCTTGTCCTGCCGCAGCGCAAGGGGCTGGACTAGGTGACTTCTCAAGGTCCCTTCCAGCCCAACCTCTCTGTGGTCCTATAGCACGTGTTCACATAGACCCGCGCTTCCTGGGTGCAGTGTGTTCACTGGCAGTGTGCAGAGAGCGGACGGGGACAGAGGCGCTCCAAATCCTACCAACGGGCATGGTGAAGTTAGCGCCCACAGCTGCCTGGGGGGTCTGTGTAGCACCAGTATTTCTTACAGGGCCAGCCCCAGGGGAGCTAGAGGATGACGATGTAGGTTGTTGGCTTCCCTAGTGCCATACGGTTGCTTAGCGCTTAGCAGACAAATTGACAGAACAGCTGCAGGCTCCTGTCCTCTCGATGGGCACAAACCTCGCCAGGGAGGATCAGCCTGCAAAGGGCAGGGCAAGGCTCTAGCCGCAGGAGATGTCACCACTTGCCCGGCGGGCCAGTCTCAGGAAGGGGCGTTCTTACAGATGGGGAGGAGTCTGCTCTGATACGAGGGCATGGAGCCCACCCAGTGCCCTGCCCCGGCCACGGGATCTGGAGGAGGAGGTTGCATGGGGATGGGGCAGGGGAGGAAGGGTGGAGCGGCTTGTGGGGGGAGGAGGCCAAGGTGAGGCACAAGCTGCACTGAGCTGGCGGGACATGGGGCAGCACACACAGGATGGATGAGCCGTCACCGCTGCCCCAGTCAGGATCCCAGGGAGAAGCCCCCAGTGCTCTCACCAGCCAGCCCCTCTGCTGCTCTCCCCTCCTGGCACGGCCGCATAAGGCCCAGCACAGCCCGTATTAATGCTGGTTCCTGGCTCTACCCGCCGAGGGCAAGGCTGGAGAAGTGACAAACTACGAGCAGGTGCTTTCTGGGCAAGCTGGCAGAGGCCTTCCTCTTTGGCAGGGTCACCAGGGGAGCAGTCGGGAGCGAGGCTCTATTTACCTGCCGGGGCACTGCGGGATTGTCCCTGCGTTGGGGCCACCACGATAAACGACACTGAAGCAGGTTGGAGTCAACCCAGGAGATTGCCTTTGAGAGGAGCTATTCGCTGCTCTTCACAAGCAGGCTGCATTCTTTGCTTCCCACCCTGGCTGGGGGATGGGGCGTGTGGGGAGGATCAATTGGGGGTGAGTTAAGGATGCTTCTAAATTGACCCTACATGGCCCTGATGATCAGAAATCTGCGGCTCTTACTGAAATCAGGGACCATCCCTGGAAAACCAGGGCCTTTGGTGTTACCTTTTTCTTCCCCAGCATTAAAAGGAATTGGGCTCGGGGTCCAGTGGCCAGGGCTTGGGGTTGGCTTGTTCCGAAGAAACAAGGAATTAGTTTAAACACCTATTGAACCCACAGGAAAATAAGGGGAGAATTTTAAGACAGTCAAAGCATTCAACAGTTAATCTCCATTGTAATAAACTTGCTTCTTTCTATGTGTGGTACTTACATGGCCCCATTAATACAGTACCACAGCACGCCACAACCGTTAATGGATTTCTCTTCACAACACCCCTGCGGTGTCGGGTATTGACGTTCCACACAGAGAGTAAGTGATTTGCCCAAGGTTCACGCAGGAAGTCCGGGACAGAGGCAGGAGTTCTGAGCGCCAGGCTGACCTGCAGGCCTGTCCTTCCTTCCTCTCCCGGTACTTGGGCAGAATCTTTTAAAGAGAAAAATCCTCCTAATTTGACAATCGCTCGAAGGGCATCAGCTCCCCTGTTTGGGGGGCAAAGGAAGTTGGTTCTGAGCTGCAGCTCTCAGGCTTTGTTGCTGGCATCTGATGCTGTCTCCTCTTAAGTCAAATGTATGTGAAAACGGAAGAGAGGAAAAGGCAGCTTCTTTCTCTGGGTTGCAGTTCGTTGCTGGCAGGCTAAGAGCAGCACAGAGCACACGGTACTGGACTCTGGCTTTGGCATATGCCTGGCAGGTTCCTTTCCTTTGGTCTGCCCAGTCTGTAGGGTGCTTTCTTCACCAGGACCCGGCTGCTTAGGGGTAGCTTTTTGTCTGCCACGCTGGTCGCAGCAAATTATTGTGAGGTTAGATCTTCCCCAGCTGGCTTAGCTGGGCTCTGATGAGACAGAAGGCAAAGAGAGGACAAAAAGTAAGAGGAAGATGAGAAAGGAAATTGACTCCGCGTGAAGCAGGAACCTTGGGTTCCCAGCTCAGGATGTAGCCATGGAGATGGTGATGTCATCTCGTTTCTTCCTCGTCTGGTCTAGGTGACGGCATCTCTCTGGATCAGGAAAGAGAAGACCCGCCTGTGGTGGAGATGGCCATGTGTGTTGTGTGGGGTAATCCCCCCTTACCATTCGCTATCTCACTGTCACCTGCAACCAGAGCCAAGAACACCTGGGTTTTCAGCCTCACCACCAAACCACACTGCCCCTCGGTCACAACATACAAACTCCTGGGGCTCGGAGTGAAAGGCTGTGTAACCCATTACCAATCCCTGAGCTATCTAGTCTCCCCATTGCCCTCTAGTACCATTATAATCTCTGTGTATTAGGGTAGCACCTAGAGGGCCCCACTGAAATGGGGGCCCCATTGTGCTCGGCGCTGCACATACACGTAGCAAGCGGCGGCTCTCGCTCCAAAAAGCTTACAAGTATTTCCAGCATTAACATGCAGCTGTCGAGGGAGACATGTTACATCCAACCCGCTGGGATGGCAGCGCTGGCTGCATTTCCTCTGGATCCTCTTCCGGCACCGCTCCCATTGTGCAAAACGCGTTAGACCCTGATTCAGAGCCTGGGCCCACAAATGAATGAGAGTGGGATGCGAGATGACAGTCTGTCGCTTAATTTATCTGCTGCTGCATCTTTCCTCACTTTTAATGGCTCCAGCAGCCCCGAATATTCATGTGCACTCGAGGCGCTTGGCAGCATGTTCACCTGTCACCATGACTCATATGTTTTAATTAAGGACGAGCCGAACTCGTAAGGGAATCTTAGCAGGCGGCTTTGTGGGAGACGTACGAGCGCTCAAGATAACACAATTGGCTTATTTTTAGGTTCGCTTGAAGTTTAGAACTGGGTCATTCAAAATTAGAAGGATGGACTCGATCCTCAGGGGTTTCCATTGCTCTGTGGGACTGGGTGGCACAGGGGGTTGGTAACACGATGGGAGGCTGCTGGTTTGAATTTGGTCTGGGTTAATGGTCCGGCTTCACTCTGGACAGTCCTTTTTCAGAGACGTTTATCCCCTGTCGGACGTAGTTTTGACCAGTATTGGACCGGAGGGCACCATTTTGAATAGCACACTGCTTCATCTGCTCCGGCATGACCTCACACACATGCTGCATAGGATGTCACACTGGCGGGGGTCACACTGGCGGGGGTCGGGTCATGCAGGCAGGGGCAGGTCCCCACTGTTCCCGCAAGTGCCAGAACGTCCAGTATTCCAGGAACGTGAGAGTGGTCACCCTAGAGTACGCTCTAGAGAGACCCAACCCATTAGGGCTAATTAACACCCTTGCTGGTAGGCTCAGAGAGCCAAGGATTGCATGGGGATTTGGGGACTCTGTATAATTTATTAATTCTGTGTGAGATTATGAACTCTCTATGCATCTTTACCAAACTGCCAACTTCGTTTTGAATGTGGGAGCTAATTATCTTCTCTGTTGCCTTTTTACCTCCATATTGGGCTGAAATGCCAGTGGGCAGTGGTACAGGGCTGACAATGGAGAGTTGTCAGTGGTACTCTGAGCACACAGTAGTTATGCTAAAGAGGATGCCTGAGTTGAGAGACCATTTCAGGCAAGTTGATCAGCAGGCGGGGGGGTTGGGCAGTGGAAACTCCCTACGCAGGACAAAGTGAAGGTGGCAAAAGCAGGCAATTGTAAAAGGAGTCGCAGGGGGAAGACTGTCTCAGAGAGAGACGCAGGCAGTTGGAAAGGAACTGATCTATTCAGGGTCTTCGTCTCTGGCCATTTTCACCAGCTCAAGCTGAGGGGAGTTTCTGAGCAGCCTGATGAGTCAGGGGAACTCTGCCTACCTGAATAGAGACAGTCCCCCACGGGCTCCCAAGGGACAGGTGAGCTAGAGAGGGGGCGCTGCAGGCAGGACGTGTGTTGTGTTCTCCGTGACCTGGATTCGCTCCATATTTCTCAAGCTTAAGTAAAGAGCAAGAGTGTTTTGGGGATCTTGTGCCTGCACATTGCAGGGCACACACCCCTGGACTTTTGGCTGAGGGGGTGTTTAAGCTTGGGTGGGGGCGGGTCTGAGAAGTTAACACTGGTTCTAGGGGCTGGGCAAGGGGACAGAGAGGTCTAAACTCCCAGGAGCAGATGGTGGAGAGAGGATCTGGACACAGAGTGTACACCTAGGGACCCCAAGCCCGGGCCATTGACTGGACTCTGTTCAGATCCTGGAGGCTTAAAACACACAGGATCCAGCGGCTGCAGTCTGGTGAGTGAGCAGCCACGAAGGGGCGCTTGGCTAGACCTGTGACCGTTAGTACGACTCGGAGGGAGAGACAAACGGGAGTGAGATGCCCAACTCCTGCTGGCTCCTGGCTCAATGCCTCGACGTGGGCTCTCAGTCTCTGAAATACTCAAGCCAGGGCTAAATTCCTTTTCTTTCCTTCTGGTGGTATCACACGTGCACAGGCTAAATGTAAGGTGGAACTTACTTTGGTCACCCTGATGGTCCCCCCTCCCCTCCCCATCTTCTCCCATTAAAAGGTAAGAACTTGGTTCCTGCAAATGGCCTGAAGAATAAGAGGTGATGGTTGTTGTTTTTTTCCAGAAAGAATATGGAGCATTAATAATAACCCTCTGCTGTTCTCCAGGCCTGGATTTCCAGACACGAACCCCTCCCTGACGCAAGGGCTACGGAGATTAGCCGACGCTACGTTAGGCAATTCCACCCTTTGGCGCTGCAGGATTTCAAAGAACCCCTTGGGCTGCGTCCCTGCTGGGGACGGTTAAAGCAGGCTCTCTGTCTTGTTGCAGGAGTTGCACAGACCCTGTGGGGCATGAAGTCATCTGGGCACTGGGAGCAGGCTGCAGGGACATCATCTCGCTGCAAGTGGCACCCCTGCACCCTTGGTAAGAGGAGCCCCCCGAATCGCCCGCTCAGCGCTTCTCAAACGTTAGCAACCTGAGGACCCCCCCCCCATTTTGATTTAAAATTTTCCGTGGACCCCCAAGCCGGCTTCTAATTTTCCCCAGCAGTGCTCAACGCCCGCTCAACCCCAGGCCTCGCCCCCACTCCACCCCTTCCCCCAAGGCCCCACCCCCCACCTCTTCCCGTCGTCCCCACTCCACCCCTGGACTTGGAAGAAGTTGGGTTCCAGATCCAAATGTCGTCGCTGGGCCCTCTGGGCTGAACCAAAATCCCGGACCCGAACTCGGAGGATGTTGGGATGGGGAGCTCGGCCCCGTCTCTAGATATAAAGGCTAAAGCATCTTAGGAATCTGCAGCTGCATCTAACAGCGATGCAAATGTTGCAAAGGACCCTGATGCATCCGCGATGAAGGGCACGGCCAATCCTGAACATCAGACCGCTGCCAGAGCTCTTCGCCGCTTATGTAATAGCAGCCCCGATGGGCTCGTGTGTTTAGAGAAGGGTGCTGAGTCTCACTGTTTAATAGATGACTGTAATTTCTCTCACTTTTAAAGTCTGTGATCTTCTGGCATTAAGATTCTGGAGGTCTCCCCACTCTGCAGAGTACAGAAAAAAATCTTGAAGTGCTAATAGGTGCATGACTTAGATAACAGCACAGTTCAGGGGAGGTAGAAATTAGGTCAGGTTATTCACCTCCTCTCTTCCGTGCAGCTGAGAATCTTCCCTTTCTTTTGCCATAGTAGATGTTAGGCAATACCATTACGTACTCTAACTCTACCTGACTTATGGCACACCCAGTGGCAGATTAATGATTTTGCCACCCCTAGGCCCAGAAATAATTGTCCCCCCACCCCCCTAGCTCACCTCTGCTCTGACTCTGCCTCCTCCCCTGAGCGCGCCGCCGGGTCCTGCTTCTTCCTGCTCCCTGACAGTGCTTGTGCACGAAACAGCTTCGCGAAGGACGCGGGAAAGGGGGGAAACACAGCACGCTCAGGAGAGGAGGCGGGGCTGGGGCGGGGATTTGGGGAACGGGACCAATAGGGGCAGGGAGGGGGCGGGGAAGGGGTGGAGTTGGGGCGCGGCTGGGGGCGGAGGGGACGAACCGGCACCAGGGGAAGCAGGCTCTGGCTGCTATTATAAATTTGCTGCCCCTGCAAATTTGCCGCCCTAGGCCTAGGCCTTGTCAGCCTAGGCGTTAATACGCCGCTGGGCACACCCAGATCAAGACATGTGGAAATGACTTCTTTCAGTGGCTGGGCAGGTGGACAAAACCTTTAGAAATGGGTCACTGAAGTACTTAGGACCTCTGCTGGAAGGAACACCAGACCCTGTGAGCGTGTATTGCCTTCTAGTGTGACAAACACACACAGGGTATAAGACCTATTGCTACAGACTGTGACCAGTATTACTTCCTTAGCTTTAAAGGTAGCAGCCTGAATTTTGAAGCAGAAGGTCATGAGTTCTCTTCCCAGTGCCGGAGGACTGTGTTTCAGTGACATTACAGTAACTGGGATAATTTATCAATTCCTTATTTCCTCCCCTTTCCTCTGCAGCCAGCAGCCGACACGTTTCAGCAACCGCTGCCTTCAGATGATCGGCCGATGCTGGCCGCATTTAAGAGCGCTGGGTGTTGGTGGCGCGGGCTGTGGAATTCAGGGACTGGCTTCTTTAGGTAAATGCAAATCGACTCACTCATGCTGCGAAGTGGAGGTAGAACGGGATATGGGCGCAGGACGTGTTCCTGTGCTGGGAATGCTGATATGTATGTCGGGAGATGTGTCCGTATTGGGGGAGATCTCTGATATTCCCCTGGGCACCACAAAATTTCCACTCGCGGCATTTAGCTTGGGGGCGGGGCGAGTCTCAAACATGTGGACCGAGTCTTAAGAGAGAGTGTTACATAGGTCCCGCCTCCTCTCCACACAAGTCCCGCCTCTGGTCCCCATGTGCCAACACACAGGCCCCGCCTCCCTTCCCATCGGATCCTTCGTGTTCCCAACCACAAAACGTTCAGGCAGCTTCAGGCCAGGCCCTGCCCCAGGCTGCGTCTCCCCGCTGCGTGCTGCGACTCCGGGAACGCTGACCCAGCTGACCCTGCGTTCTTCATCTCGCCAGCCCGGAATTGCATGCGGCTGGAGGTGCTGGAACTTGACCACGTGACGGAAATTAACCAGGAGGTGGCGGCGGAGGTGTGTCGGGAGGGCCTGAAGGGCCTGGAGATGCTGGTGCTGGCCTCCACGCCAGTCACCCCCAAAGCCCTGCTGCACTTCAACAGTGAGTAGCGACTGCCGGCACCGCGGAGCCTCGCTTTAGCTCCCAGCCACAGCCCCCCTTGCAGGACTGTCATCGGAGCAGCTAACGGGCAAAACAACACAACACATCCTGTTTAAATAATCACTGTGGACAGTCGCAGCCCCTTGCTGGTGTCCTAGGCTGCGGGCCAGATTCTGCTTCCGTTTACACCAGTAGAAATCTGAAGTCATTCTACTGATGTCCATGGAGTGACACCAGATTTACCCTGGTGTAACGGAGGTCACAATCTGGTCCTCTGCACATGCATGAGGACTGGAGATCTTCATTGCTACAGATCCGCAGCAGTGTTAAGCAGGTGGGGTGTATCACTTCCAGCCTTGGCCAGCTCAGCAGGGTGGGAAGTATGGTTGAGGCGGTTTCGCCAGGCGTCCTGGGATGAAATTGTAGGTGAAATATCCAGAAACGCTTCCCAACGATGAAAGGCATAAAAGTCTGCTGGGGACATGGTGGGTGCACCATTTTTGGAGTCATTACAAACTGGAGTGGACAACAGGAGAAAACCTTCTCAGGGGCAGGATCAGGCCTGGGATAAATACCTAGGGGAACAGGACAGGTCAATAGAGGGCCTTTTCTGTCTCAAGTGTGGGGTTTTCAAACGCTCCTGAGGCAGGTAACACCGTGACCACCCCCTCATGGCCCGCAGTTGCTCAGCAGGTGCCCTGCCTCAGTTTACCCTCTCCAGAGCTTCTTACATAAACTCCACCAGTGCAGAATCTTTAAAACATTCCCCTCCTGGGTCTAATATCTTTATATATAATTCACAACAATACTCAGTGCTGGGGCTTCTCCCAGAAGGGGAGCCTCGTCTCCCCTCAACCCGTCCCCAGCCTTCCCACCTGGAGTGTTTTGCTCTGCGATTCTCTCGGGAGAGGATCCCAACCTTCCTGCTTCACCTTCCCTGCTTTTGCCACGCCACTCCCAGCCCTCCCTGGACTTGAAAAGTCCCCAACTCGCCTGCGGCATCACCCTGCCACAGCTTCTTCCCATTCCTCTCTGGCTCTTTATAGAGCCAGCAGCCCCCTATCGGGCCCCATCCAGAGGCTATTAATGAGGCACAGATGGGCTGGGCCATTCCTTCTTAAAAGACTCGATCCCCCTTGTGACAGAGCACGAGTACCACTGACTGTGAATAGGGCCGGTGCTCCAGAAGTCCCTGTGGCCATACTGACCATCACAGCCTGCTCCCTGGGATCCGTGTGGCAGCCGGGCACTGCTCCCCACACGTCACACACCCTGGCTGTCTCTCTGTTGCCCCAGGTGTCTGCCGGAACCTTAAGTCCATTGTGGTGCAGGTGGGCATTATGGACTACTTCAAGGAGCCGAACAGCCCCGAAGCCCGGAAGATGTTTGAGGAGATGGTGAACAAACTCCAGGTAAAGGGAGCCAGGCTGGTCCCTGGGTGGCTCTGAGCACAGATTCCTGTGCTCCGCCAAGTCAATAGACTGAGGACATTGACCAAGGCCTGAGGGCTGCTCCAATTCCCAAGGCCCCCGCCCAGCAGTGGAAAGCACAGAATGGCCCCAACTCGCTGGCCACAGCACACCAGGGCCTGGGCACACGGCCAGCAGAGAGCCCTTCTGACAGCTGTATGCCAGTTGGGCAGACTCCTGCACAGGGCGATACTCAGGAGGCATTTTCACCCCCTTTGCTCTGCCTTAGGAGCATAAGGGGAAGCGCTGTTTACTTCCAGAGTGATTTTAGCAGCAGTGATCTAAGGCCTTATTAGCAACACGGTTAAGAAATGTGTAATAGACGGGCCCCATTCTTTCCTCTGCATTTGTTTGTGCAAGGGAGCTGTGCTTGTGGATCTGAGCATGCAGAACATAGAAGCGAGTCCCTGTGGGCCAGTTCTTGGGGGTGCACATGGCTTATTGCATGTATGGGGCAGGTAATGTTCTGCTGGGCTGGGCTTCTTCCCCGGGTTTTGTGCTTGCCCCTAGATGAGATCCAACGCAAGGGCTGGTGAGGAGGGCAAACCAGGATTTCCTTCCACCTTTCAGCCCCCAGCTCTGGCTGATCTTTGGGAAGATGATTTGATTGCAGTGCAGGGCTTGAGGGTCACTCCTGTGCAAGCCACCAGTGCTTGGTAGGATCTTCCCCTGGTAGGATTTATTTGGATGTGCAGGTGTTTTGCCTTTCAGCTCTGGTACCGCAGGGGTCTAGTTCAGCTGTGTAAATCAAGGGGAATTATTCATACCCTGCCGTGAAAGAGGTGGGCTCCCGCACTGTGTTCTCGGGGGAGTTTTCTTTTTCTTTTTTCTCTAGGTTCTTTTCTTCATTCTCTGTTTCTCCTTGGGGAATCTGAATATTTACATCCTAGTGCTAATGAGCTGCAGAGGCAAATACCAAAGAGTAACAATTCCAAACGGTCACACTGAACGTTCCTCCGGGGAAGTCAACAGAGATGCTACAACTTGGGTCCAGTCCTTATCAGTGCCACCCAGGGCCTGGAGCCCAGTGCAATGGAAGAGGTTGGGGGAAGGATGAGGTTCCTTCATGCTGCAGAGGGAAAATTGGGTCTAAGTTAATTCTCTTTCCCTTGAAAATATATTTCTTACATAGTAAAGTCCATGGGGCCAAATTCTGAGCTGGTGTCAGCTGCATTGGTGTGAGTGGAGTTACCCCTGCTCTGAATTTCCCCTTCCTTTGTAGTGCTTTGAGAGCTACAGGTGAACAGCACCATACAATTAATTGGCTCTGCGTTAGTATTAGCCAAATGCATGCATACGCTCTGCTGTCCATGCATTTAACCCTCCCCGCCCTTCTCTTCCAGGCCCTGAGGAAAAGACCCGGCTTCTCAAAGATTTTACACATTAAGGTGGAAGGAGGCTGTTAGCCCTGCAGGGAACAACGACGTGTGTCCTCCTCCGTCCACCTGAGCAACAGAGACAGTGAAACCAAACCCACCGTCCGCCCTTTGTTTGAAACCCGGAGCCACAGAAGAGCCAGCCAACGCACACAACTCGTGCAGGCCTTGGTGACTGGAAGTGACCCGTTCCCTCGGTGGGGCAGGGTATGTAACATATCGCGGACGTGACGGTGCTACAAAGGTAGCTTCTCGACCTGCCAGAGAGGGCTCGGCTGCTCTCTTTCTGCCTGAGGAACTAGGCCGGACACCCTGTTGCCAAGGAGCTTTGTGTTGGGGACATTTCTTTCTTTGAGCCTCGCTTTCGTTTAGCGGGAGCTGGGGATCTCAGTGACGTGGCACGTGACCCAGCCAAGCACAGCTTCCCCCTCCTTGCCACCTGAGTGGATGAGTCTAAGACTGAGGTAGAGCCAGGCCCCGCGCCGGCCCTACGTTGAGGGTCGCGCCGTCGGGATCGGTAAACAGCGCTGGGGAAGTCGGAGCTCCCTGCACAGCCTTTCTTGATGTGTGGCTCGACTGAATCCCAACTCCCATCCGAGCTCCATTTTAGGGGGGCGGGGGCAGTGCCACCGGGCGACCCACGGCCCAGCATTACTGTACATTTTACGCTCTTTTCTTTTAATTTACCCAACGTGGGTAAGTGCCTCCCTCAAGCCAGCGGCCACAACAGCACAGCCACCTCAGCCACAAAGTACAAAGCTCCTCTTGCTCGTGACCCTTGGGGCGCCTTGGGAAGCTAGCCGGCGACATGGAGCGAACTCCTCCGCCAAGGACACCAGTCCAGCCTCGTCTCCTCTTCACCCAGTAAGGAAGCCAAATTCCCTTCCTGCAAAGGCAATAAACCGTCTCATCAGGGGAATCACGTGTCCTCACAAGCACTCACAAGCATTCCCTGACTCGTTCCCAGGGCGAGGCGTCCATCTTCCGCAAGGCAGCTCGTTCTGGGGTAAATTGCCCGCTGTTGGCACAGAGATGGGCTAGCGCCTAGGAGAAGAGTCAACGTTGCTGCTCGGAATACAGACAGACTTCTGCCATGGCACCTCTCTCCCCAACCAGCTTTAAGTAAGATCCATTGGCTGAAACTCTGATCTCCAAAGATCTACAGTTCTGTCGGTGACAAAGCCCCTGCCTTGATCAGCGATGGCAGCCCTTGATGTATTCATTACGCATGGGCACTGTTTGTACCAAACCTGTTCTTTTTGCAAAAGTTGATCTTATTACCAGACAGGAGAACTCGCTCCCTCCAAAGGAAATGGCTTCTTGAGGGTCTATGTCTCTTTACCCTCCACTTCCAGAGAGAAGCAGCCAGCAGGTTTCCATGCCACAGGGTGATGCCTATAGGAGCGCTGCCGTCACCGGGGTGATGCAACAGCCCCCCCCTCAACTGCAATCAACGCTTGAGCCGTGATCGAGAAGCCTGCTTCCTTGCCCCACAGAGAGACGGTGTGCTAGCCAGTGGTGAAAGCACCATGCCGTGCCCACAGTGCTCTTCCCCTGTCCTGCCTTCTGGAGGCAGAGAAACTAGCTGACCGGGATGGTGGAGGTGGTGCTCATCGTCCACTCTGGGCTGCTGGTATCAAGAAGCCATCAGCCACCCGGTGTGGGACTTGGCCGAAGTTGGGTCTCTCTCAGGACGACGGGGGGGCGGTGGCGGTTCCAAACACCTTCCTCCTCCATCCGCCCTTTGTCAAGCGACCAATAGGCACGGCACCTTCTCTGGTTCCCCTTCGTAGGAATGAAGAGATGGTCGGAGGCCTTCTGAGCCAGCCGGACAAGCTGGCCCTCTTGCAGTGGGTGGGATCCAGGACAGCCTCCTACACACTGATGTGCTATGAGAGCACCAATCTCAGAAGTTCCCAAATCTGAAGAAAATTGTGTGGGGAGGGAGGAATCTAGCACTTAATCCAACCCACCTCGCCCCTGGTAACTCCAACACAAACCCCCTGCACTTCAGGGGCAGGCTTTCGAAATCCAAAACCACATCCGGCTCTGAATTTTGCAAACAGGCTCTCCCTTCGTAACGGGCTGAACCGAACTCCCCAGTCGAAGCGCCCATTAACTAAGGGTGTTTGAAATCCAGATCCAGCTGTTAGGGGGCTCGAGCCCACTGCTGGATTTAATTTGTCTCCTCTGAAAGCAGGGTGGGTTAGTTAGGGTTTGCTTTTGTAACACACAACTCTAGATCAGGGACACCCAAACTTCGCAAGCTGATGGTAGCTTTCCAGGAGTAGGGGAGCTGCGCTTAATGTGCATAAAATGGAGCCAGAGAGGCAACAAGAGGAGATTACCAGTCCCAGCATGCAGTGTGCCATCCTGCCTCTTAGCGGCATCCAGTTGGAACCTTTGCATGCTAGGATTTGTAGTCACCTTGGACCTCTTGAAAAATAACAATTGGCCATATTGTTGAAGTCTATAGTTCTGTCACTGCCCTCTCTGCATGGGAAGGAATATGGGGAAATGAGCGAGGACTTTTAAGCAAATCCACAGGCAGAGGGGGGGAAAGGATGCCACAACCAGCATAACGAGAGAAGCTACAATACAGGGGAAAGGAGAACAACACAGCCTCCGAAAAGCCACATTTTGCTACCTTTTAACACAAGTCAGACTAGTGGCTACAAGTCCTGTAAACTGAGATGTCACCTTCTGACATTGTGCAGAGACTAGGGAATGACCTTAAAAGAAGCAAAGTAAGTATTTATTTCTGTAAACAAAACGAAGAAGACTTGAAAGAAAAATTATATACTCAGCATGTTTATACACTATGCTTAAAGACTATCCTGTCTGAGAGTCACGTCTGAAGACTGAAGATTCCTGCTGCTAGCTCAATTTTTCTGTCTCTAATACTATTCAAGCTGTTTCCAATAGCACATGGGAAGCCTGCCCATCTGACATCGGGAGAGTTAGGTATGTTCTGTGGCAAATTTCTTTCCTGGTTTGGATGGAGGGGGGGGAGGAGGGGAGCCGAAAATTCTTTGAAAATGTTATTTACTGGTTTTGAAAAGTCAGGCTTTTTTTTATCGTATTTTCTGCTTGTGGATCCCGGTGCAGTGGCGTGTGGTTCGTCTGTGTGTGACACACATCCCTTCCACCCCTCACTTGGCTTTTGTGAATCATGGCCGTGCATTGTAGTTTGAATTTGTTACTTCGCTGTGCCATCTTCCCCCACCTAGAAAACGAACGGGTCATGGGCTCAAGTCCTTCTTCGGACTTGTGCCTTCGTGTTCTGTGGAAATCCTTTAATCAAAAACCACATGTGCACACGCACGCACCCCCAAATGAACCAGTCTTTTGGGCATAGAAAATGAAATGTAAGCCACACTGTTTATATAACTTCTGATCAGTTACAGTAATGTCTGCAGTGCTTTGAAGTCAAAAAGCACTCTAGCCAGTAGCTAAGGATCATTACTGATCATCTGCTGAGTTGCATGGGACAAATACTTCAAAGAGAGGCCACTTTTTCTTACGGCTTGTGTAGTTAGCCTGAGGGACTCACTGCTGCAGAGGCAGAGAAAGAGTCAGAGAATGGGACACGGCAGGACACGATTCTGCCTTTCCATTGGTAGACGGGGGCCTAGTTTGGAACCCCGAAGCTGAGTGCCCCAAACCTGCAAAGAGATCCCATTGCAGTTTGTGTGTGAACTGCTGAACTGAATTTGCAAGGGCAGGGAAAACAAGAGAATTTCCCGTCAGCACTGACAAGTTGTTCCTTGGCTCTGAACATTTAGGCCAAAAATCGGATACCTAAGGTCTAGGCTACTAAATCCAGAGTTAGACCCTGATCTCACAAAGACTTATACACAAACTTAGTTTTACTCACGGCTTTAGGCAGCTGCGTCAGTGGCCTGATTCTCAGAGGGGCAAAGCAACTCCAGGTTTAACCGTAGTCACTTCCTCGCCTGGGAAGTCATTTTTCTTCATCTCTCTCTTTTTCCCATGGTTTACAGGATCATTTGCTAAACACATCATGGCATGCCCTTCACCAGGCACTCTGCAGCGCTGAGCACTTTGGATGGCTCCACCCTGGGGATCTTCACAAACAAATGGCTACGCTGGGAAATAAGCTGACTCCCCCGCTGGGGTCTGTAAGAAATCCACTTCCCCCCTGCCCTAGGGTGGTATTGCACATGCGGGCAGGGGTGTTTGGGGGAGGCCAAGGGCTGGGAAGTCCCCGCCTCCTCGGACGTGTTAAGTGTAGGTTTAATCAATGTCAGAAGCAGGGTATTGTGCTAAACAGAGCAGCGTTGTGGGCTGACATGGCAATCCGTGTGTTTAAGGGCATGCTAACTACATAGGGTGTAGAGAAGTCCTGGGATGTGCCTGGTCTTCACTGGCAGGGTTGGTAAAGTCAATGGTCACATTCACTGATTAGCTTCAGAGTAACAGCCGTGTTAGTCTGTATTCGCAAAAAGAAAAGGAGTACTTGTGGCACCTTAGAGACTAACCAATTTATTTGAGCATGAGCTTTCATGAGCATCCGATGAAGTGAGCTGTAGCTCACAAAAGCTTATGCTCAAATAAATTGGTTAGTCTCTAAGGTGCCACAAGTGCTCCTTTTCTATTCACTGATTAGTTTTTCCCCATTTCAAATACCCTGTTGCTTGCCCCTCTGCTGACTCAATGGCGAGACAGTCAAGGGGCTCCTCGCCTGTCCCGTTCCTTGGCAATTGTGCCTCCTGGCACTAAGCAGGCGTAATGACACGTCCGTGCGGCAGCTACCGTGCCCCTGCCGTGCAGAAGTGATTTGCAGACTCCTGCACGCTGAGACAGTGATGGGTAATGTGGAACTGTTCTGTGTACGGTGCGATTATCAGCCACTAGTGAATCAGCTCTGTGTCTTTAGTGTTGGCTATTTCTTGTCCCGGAAGTGTACTTCCCCATCAACTTGCACTTGCGTGTCTGAGCCTCTACCCTGCAGTCTTTCCTCAGGTCAAAGCCCCATTGACTATAAATTCCCTTGTGGCTGAAGGGACTTTTCTGGGAAAGTTCAGATCTCGGGCCCGTTGCTCCACAGGATACGTGTGCAGCTTGAAAGGGCCAGGGAACCCTTGACTTGTGTACAGTGGAACTTTCACTATCCAACCCAGAACTTGTGGGCTGATGCAAACTGACCGAATTCACACCCGAGCTTCCCTGGGTAGACAAGCCCACGTGTGGGAGTGGCGGGGGGTGGAGAGTGGTACATAGTTGCTGGATTGAGCAACAAGGGAAGAGGAGCGTTGGGGGCTGTGACTCTCCAGACCGACTCCGGGCGCTCGGGGTTAGACACGCCGCTAGGGAAGAATAACTGGGCGCTGCCCTCCCCACCTGCAGTGCGCAGGGGTCTAGTTATTGGACTGGGTTCCAGGCCAGCCAGACCCCTTTGTGTGAACGCTCTTGATTCCTGCTACTAGTTGTTTATGGCCAGTCAGGGCTTTTCACCCACCATCATTTCCCAGAGCAGCCACTGTACCAAGCCCCAGCTGCAAAATCCTCCCCTCCTGTGACTGGGAGAAGACGGGGCACTTTGCCCCCCGCCTGCTGGCTGGTGCCACAGACTCTGAGGAACGTGGGAAAGACGCCTAGTGAGGGCAGGGGAGACCTGCTCTGTCTATGATGCTAAACAACCACCCTTGATTGTGGGGGAGGCACCTTCCTTGCCTCTTTGGCTTTGCAGGGCCAGGAATGGAGGCCCAGACACTCATGACACAAGCCACGTGGTGCAACATTATTCCTAAGCTGTCAGCAATCCTGATGCAGGGGGTCCCTTCTGGCTGCGTACTCCAAGGGAGGATTTGTGTTCGTCTGCGGTTCCTCACGGACTATTTGTAATGAGGGGCGGGGTCTTATTTACAGGGGTGGGGCCTATTTCACAGATAGCAAGGCCCAGCTTCTTACATCAAGGCTTCACTTACAGGAAGGCAGGAAACCTACAAGACCGGTTGTCTCCTGCTACTCCAGCTTGTTGTGTTTTTCTCCCTAAACATGTGGCCCACCCTGCTCCCTCAATGGAGAGGACAGAGTTGGGATGAAAGGTGGAGAAGGAGGGGGAACCTGCAAGGAGCGTGGTTTTCAGTTCCTGTAGATGTGGTCGCCCCATCTCAGAAAAGATCTATTGGAATTGGAAAAGGTACAGAGAAGGGCAACAAAAGTGATTAGAGGTATGGAACAGCTTCCATATGAAAAAAGGTTAATAAGACTGGGACTTTTCATCTTAGAATAGAGACGACTAAGGGGGGATATGACAGAGGTCTATAAAATCATGAATGGTGTGGAGAAAGTAAATAAGGAAGTGTTATTTACGCCTCACAACACAAAAACTAGGGGTCCCCAAATGAAATTAATAGGCAACAGGTTTAAAACAGACAAAGGAAGGGAGGGAGAGAAGCAGAGCGGGGCGATGCTCAGGGGAGGAGGCGGAGCAGGGGTGAGCTGGGGTGGGGAGCAGTTCCCCTGTGTGCCACTCCCCCCCCATCCCCCGTTACTTGCTGCAGGCGGCCCTCCCCGCGCCCCTCTGCCCCAGCTCACCTCCGCTCCACCGCCTCCCCGGAGCGTGCTTTTGGCCGCCCCCAACCACTTGGCGCCCTAGGCAACCGCCTAGTTCGCCTAGTGGTTGCACCCGCCCTGGGTCTGACCCAGCATGGCCATTCTTACGATCAAGTCTCTGGCTTCTGGGAATTTGAAGTTCACATCCAGTTCCCAAGGTGAAGAGCAGGTGTCTCAGTGCTGAGTCAGCCAAGCCTGTGCAGCTGTCTAGACTGGCCATCTCGGACTTGGCTAAAAACAGCTCCACCCAGCGCTGAGTCTCCTCCACACCCTACACCTGCAACTTGAGCAATGGAAGGTCGGGGAGTACAGTGCAATCCACTGATTTAAAGCAACTCCCTGACAGTGGGTAGGCGAGGTTAATAGCTAAGGTCACGTCTAACCTACCACTTCTGTCAGTATAACTCATGTCGTTCAGGGGTGTGACACAAACACCGCTGAGCGACAGAAGTGACACTGACAGACGCACCGGTATAGCCAGGGCTGTCAGTGGGAGAGCTTCTCCCGCCGACATAGTTACCGCTGCTCGTGGAGGTGGGTTTATTATGTCCAGGAGAGAGCTCTCTCCCGTTGGGAAGGAGCGGCTGCACGAGCCATCTGAGAACGGCACAGCTGCATCGGTACAGCCCTGCCACCGTCAGCTCGCTAGGGTAGACATGGCCTAACGCTGCGGGTCTGAGTCCTAGCCAAACTTGTGTAGCAAAGTGCTCAGACTGCCAGGTGGGACAGAGTACATGAGGGCCCATACACTCTGAGTGTGTGTGTGACAAATGCATCACGGACCGTGAAATCTGGTCTTGCCCATGAAATCTGGTCTTTTGTGTACTTTTACCCTCCACTGTTTCACAGAGGAGACCAGCATTTCTCAAACTGGGGGTCCTGACCCAAACGGAGGTGGCCAGGGGTGGGGGAAGCGGGGTGTTGCAAGGCTGTTTGAGGGTTGCGGTATGGCCACCCTTCCCTCTGCCCTGCCTTCAGAGCTGGGTGGCTGGGGAGCGGCGGCTGCTGGGGCCAGCAGCCGCCCAATACCACACCAGGCCACCCGTACTTCTGGCGCTCCCCGGCTGCCCGGTCCTGAGGGCAGTGCCGCTGCCAGCAGCAGAGCAGAAATACGGGTGGCAATACCGGGGCCCCCGGACAGGAACTTTGCAAACCCACCACCACCATCCTCGCTGCTCCCTTTCGGGTCGGAACCCTACAGGTTCGACACCGTGACGTGTCAGATTTAAAGAACTGAAATCGGGACCTTTATGATGTTTACAATCCTATGACAGTGAAATTGACCTAAGTGGACCGTGAATTTGGTAGGGTTCCCCGCCTCCCCCCATATATACACGTACACACTCTTTTTTTTTTTTTTTTTTTTTTGGCAATCCAGCCCTAAAAAACGTACCTGCAGAAAGCACCCTTTGAGACTGGGAAATACAGGGAGGCTGAGGAACGGGAGCAATGAAGCAAGAAGGCCAATCGCTAAAGGACTGGGGCAGGCAAACTTGTGCAATACACAGACCCTTGTCAATTTGCCCTAAACTGTAACAATGAAACTGAGATTTGCAGGTGCTCTTCCTCTCTTCTCCCTTCCCCCCAGACACTGCAGGGGATGGGGGGGACTGAAGGCAGCACCGGGAAGCCTGCAGGTTTCTCTCCTTCCTGGATTCTTGCCAGAGCGCTCCTCCCCACGTACCCTGGAGGAGTGTGTGTCTCCATACAGACTAACACGGCTACCCCTTCGATGATTAAATAAAAACTGAGCTGTAAATCTCCAGCCACAGGAGGGCTATTGTGGGGAAAGCTGGGGGAAACGGGTAGCTTTTTGCTAACGGGTGGGGTAGATGCACTCTTTTCTCTGGGGGAAGCAGGCTGGATTTTCAGAGTAACGCTGAAACCCGGGATGCTCTCATGGAAACACATGTAGCTTCTGAGATCTCATCAGCAAGAAGATCAGCTATTGCATGTTGTCAGATCTGCCATGGGCTTAGAGGAACGGTCAGGTTTCCACCTTCTTTAAGAGGATGAACTGGTCAGTTCCTTCCGGGGCAGTTCATGAGAGGTGGCAAGTCAGGAGAGAAGGTAAATCTCTTCTCAGATCCCTGCTGAAGGTGAGGAGGCCATGGAGAGCTACAGAAACTGAGCGTCCCAGTGAGTGCAGGTGCGTTCAGAGTCTGGCTGCAGTGGGAACGGACGGCTCTGGAAATTGGGGGGCCTGCCAGTGCCTAATGAGGTGTCAGTGGTGCGAGGGACCCTGTGGGTTGCTTTCGTGTGGAGCGGGGCCTGACCAAAATGCCACATGCAAACACACCTGAACTCTGGCGCGGGCCAACACAAGCACCCATGTCTAGACTGAACAAGGACACCCAATCCAAACCGTCTGCACTTTTGAGGAGCTCCTATCTGAGCCCCAGGGGCGGTTTGGGCCTTGCTCTGTGTCTGTTTCATATTTCTCATGGAAAGGATTGGCCATTCAGGCTGTGCGGCTGCTCTTCCTGCAGTCTGGTCTATTCCAGAACGGAACGGGTGCTCGAGTGAGCATCTGAACTCAGCCCTATCATTCCTCCCCTCCTGGGCTCTGCACCCCACCTCCTGCCTTGGGGGAGTGTCCCCAGGAGAGCCGCACAATAGGCTGAGGCAGGTGGCTCGCTCATACTCACGGGGTCAGCGCCTGGCTGCAGAGAGAACAGTCAGCACCCCACGGATCGCACCGAAACGCGTAGCTACTTGGTCAGAGATTTTGTCTCCTATTTTGATCCGTGCCTGTTTATAGAGCTCAACAGCTGGGAGGCCGAGACCTGCTAGGGCCGCAAGCAAACCCGCCACGACATTCTCCAAAGAGGGAGAGACCTTTTCTTCAGCAAGACGCATGCTGTCTGCTAACCTCGGGTCTCCACGCTGTGCAGTGCGGGGATCCAGGAAGGGCTCCAGGTACAGGTAGCGCAGGGGGGCTGGGATTTGCTCGAGGAGGCAACGTGGCCCCGTGGTGGGCACGCAGGACCGGGAATCCCGTGGCAGTGGTTCTAGGCCCCTGCTCTGCTGTGGACCTTGGACAAATCACGGACCTGTTCTGAGCTTCAGTTTCATCATCAAGGCGGATCCCAAAGGAAGGTCATCCCTGTGCAGATCCAAGCACCATCTGGATCGATCTCTGGCTAGGTCCTTAAGGTGGTCTGGGCGGATATTCAGTCTGTGTCCATCACTGGCAATCTTATCGTGCCATTGAAGCTTTTGGGGTCCTCCATGTGGCCACCAGCCAAGTAGCAACCTTTCTTGGTTTCGTAGTTCATTGGTCTTCCCTCCTAATAGTATGGCTGTACCAAGAAAGCCTCTGAACCTGACCCAGTGCTGATGGAGGCAGTTGCTGGGTTCAGCTATGAACGTCCTCCTTGCTGATCTTGTCGATTTGATATGGAGCAGCTGATGAGACTCGCCAATCTGCCTATCTTCAGCTTTCCTCAGTGCCCACAGTTCACTGCCATACAAGAAACTATACCTCAGTTTCCCCATTCATAAATGGGGGGATAATGACGCTTTGAGATCTCCAGATGAAAAGTGCTATATAGCTTCAAATTATCATTACAATTAGTAGGTTACAACCTTGAGCTGCCCCCTACTAACTGCCAGAAACCCCCCCCAACCTCCACCATAGTGCTCCCTCAAAAGCCTCCCCCCCCCAAAACCAACCAGCTCTGCAAAGGGGTTAAACAGCTTCTTGACGTTCCCAGTTCTGCTGCCAGTCGCTAGCTCTGTGTCTTCTGCTTTGTGTAGTGCTATGTAACATCAAACTCAGGCACGGCTTTGAATTGTACAAAGGCTGGCGTTAGACCGGCAGGGCTCCCTAATTATGTAAGACAATAGAAAAGCATTGATATTTTTTTCCCTTGATGAGTAAAGGAGTTTGGGGAATAATCTTCCATTGCACAGAAGCCTTAATGTACAAGAGCCTGCAAATAGGGGGGCGGGAATGAAAGCAAAAAACACATCATGTGCTAAAGGGCTCTTCAGTCTAGCCGAGAAAGGCATAACATGAACAGTGGCTGGAAATAAAACCAGACAAATCAAATTAGCAACAAGGCACACGTTTTTAACAGTGAGGGGGGTCAGCCATTGGAACAGATGGCCAAGGAAAGCAGTGGATTCTTCATCTAGTCATTTAGTCTGCAGAAGAGAAGAATGAGGGGGGATTTGATAGCTGCTTTCCACTACCTGAGAGGTGGTTCCAGAGAGGATGGTTCTAGACTATTCTCAGTGGTAGAAGAGGACAGGACAAGGAGTAATGGTCTCAAGTTGCAGTGGGGGAGGTTTAGGTTGGATATTAGGAAAAACTTTTTCACTAGGAGGGTGGTGAAACACTGGAATGCGTTGCCTAGGGAGGTGGTGGAATCTCCTTCCTTAGAAGTTTTTAAGGTCAGGCTTGACAAAGCCCTGGCTGGGATGATTTAATTGGGGATGGGTCCTGCTTTTGAGCAGGGGGTTGGACTAGATGACCTCCTGAGGTCCCTTCCAACCCTGATATTCTATGATTCTATGATCTCTTGAGGTCTTCAAATCAAGTGTAGATGGCTTTCTGGAAGAGAGTTGGTGAGCCCAATAACTTATGCCTGGCTAATACAGGGGTAACTGGGTGGAATCCTCTGGTCTGTGTTATACAGGAGGACAGACCAGATGAGCTAATGGCACCATCTGGCCCTAAAATCTATTTCAACCCCAGCCGCTGAGCTGGAGATCAGCTTGATCAGTTACTCTAGGCATTTCCAAGCCACTGTTGTGGAGAAGTGCCAGGCAGGAGTGTTCCCAGGCGCGTTCACTGGATGGCAGTCAGAGGTCACAGGCCCGAATTTAATGAGTGAGGCATTGCTCTGTTGGGATCCTGTCTTCCTGCGACACATTACGACATTGCTGGAAGACGGAGGAGATTTTGCTGAGTGTGGGACTTTTTTTTTTTTTATTATTTTCATTTTGGTTTTTGGTAGAGAATTAAATGCTGGATTGTCAGACCCACAGTATGGAATCCTGGGCCCACGTTGGGTACCATGTGGGCAGCAGTCATGGCAAAGTGCCAGGGGGCAATGTGCCACAACCCTGCTGCCAGAGGGACCCACCTCGGGGCTAAGTTTTGGGTCAGCTCTTTGCATAGTCTCTCTGCTAAGACCTCCACTCAGATTGCAGTGTGAGATGGCCACATGTCGTCTGGGAGCTGGCCGAGGCTCAGCAAACTCACTTCACGGTGCGCTGGCAAACACCCATCGGATAGGCAGGACCTTTCATCTGTGCCAGCAATGGGCCTGATCCAAAGCCCAGCAGAGTCAGAGGAAGGACTCCCAGGGACTCCAATGAGCTTGGCTCAAGCCCCACAGTCTGGATTTGATCTGGTTAAAGCATGTAGCCTGTGACCAGAGCCAGCCGGTCTCTTTCTCCATCTCCTCCTCCTAACAAAGCTCTTGCAGACGAGCTCCCATTGTGCTCTTCATTTGAACATGCAGGAGCCCTGGGCGCAGCAGAAGACCCAGTCAAAATAGAGACCCTTAGGAAAAGAGCAGCCCTTTCCATCCCTGGCAGATGTCGTCTGTATCGGGTGGTGCATTTGCCTTTCTTCCATCCAAAGATAGTTTGAAATTTCCTTCCAAAGCTGGGAGATCTGACTATAGAGTATCAATTGACATATACACTGTATTTACATATAAAGTAGCACTTTATGGACAGTAGACCTGCAAGATTCTGGGGTGACTTTCTTCTATTTCTCATATCCGGGGTACCTTTACTGTGGCCACTAGCTCTGTCATTTTTTTGTTTTGGCTTCCCATAGATCTTGGTCCTTGCTTGCTAAAAAAATCTAAAGACTTGTTTTTGTCTTAGAGAGAGTAATTTATAGCTACTGTTCACCCCAGAGCTATGTCAGACCCACCTCCGCCCCATTGATCAGGTCTATGGTGGCTATTTTTTTCTGAGGTTATGCATGAAGTTTGGTGGTGGTTTTTGTTTGTTTGTTTGTTTGTTTTGTTTTTAAGGCCATTTGCCAAAGGTAAGCGGCATTCTCTTTTTAATTATGGTTGGTTGGTTAGTGATTATGAAACTGTACGTTTAGGTTTAGCCTGAGAGCCATATTGTTTGGGGCCAATGGGAATGAGCTCTGTGGAGTGGGAGAAGGCGAGGAGGTGGCAACATGAGCCAACCTTCGTTTTTAAGGTTCTTTTACTCCAAAATGTTTGGCTCTGTTATGACAATCCGATGAGTTCTCTTGGCTGGCTGAGGAGGGCTGTCTCCTGGCCCTGAGGTACAGAGGGCTAAATTTAGACAGGATTTGAGCAGCTGCAACCCCACCGAAGTGGCAACAGGTTTTGGCCTGTAGTCCGTAGCATTCATCAGAGCCTACTGGCATATCCACTGGTGGCATGAAACCAGAGAATTGGAGAGGCTGCGGGCTCACTGTACCAGCTAACGCTGTGCATGCCAGCAGCTGCTTTCCTTAAGTGGTGATTTTGCCCTGAATCCATCGCTCCCAAGCTGTGCGGGCCCAGATCCATGTCCAGGGAATGCCAGCGAGAGAGGGTAGCAGTGAAAAGCTGTGGAGTGCCCATCCACTTGCGCTGAGCACGAGAGAAGGCGGGTTGTCACTTGAAAACTGCCCCCCACCCCTCCCCGGGGTCCTGCTGCCCGACCTTTCCCTTTCACTCTGGCAATGTACCTGCCGAGAGACACGCCCAGCCGTGAGTGGTTATGATGCCTGGTCAATCAGCCCCACACTTTTGGCCAATCAGATCCTCCTTTTGTCCAGCATGTTTAACAAGAAGGAAATAAAGCTGTAACCGGATAGGCTACGTTGTCAATGCAAAGGTTTAATCACATACTGAATTTTGCTGCTCACTGTCCCCCCAGTTTGGGCTGTTGGATGGAAATGCAGCATCAAGGGGCACAGTTAAGGTTAAAAACTCGATACTTAACCCATTCCCTGCCCGTGTTACTGACACCCCCCGCCCCTGCAATAGTGCAGTCGTGCAAACCTCATGAGCTTTTCACCGTCTGTTCTGTCTGTTTGCCTTTTGCGTTTCATTCAGTTTGAACAATGAAGCAGGTTCGGTCTGTTTCGCTTTGCATTTATAGTCAGCATAACAGAGCCAGCCGCCCCCAGAGCGCCCCTGATGTCTGACAGTCGTGCTACTGGAAGCCTGCCTCAGTTTCCCCACTGCTCAAATATAATGTCACCTAGGTTTTTTGTAGTCAGAAATACCAACACCAAATAGAACTCAAAATCCCAAAACAAAGTCCAGCCATGAGTCCACACAAAACAAAGGTTTCTTTTCCTCCTTCCAGGGGCATTTCTGGCTTTGGCTGGCCACACCCAGGCTGGAGTCTACCTGGCTGGAGTCTCAGTCCTAGCAGCCAGGACTCTGCTAGAGCCTGCTCACTCCTAGCCATCTCTGATCCCTGAGCATCCCCCTTCTGCAGCTTCCTGCTGCCCTTTGTAGGGGAATCCTCCATCAGGGGGTTAGCGCAGCACAGGGTAATCAGGCTTGGCTGGCCCCATGCCCTCCAGCTCCGAGGGGCAAGCCCCCCTGTTGCAGTCAGTCTCACATCCTGTTCTCCTCCACTATCCCCTCCTGTTGGGTCTGGGTTTCCACTCCAGCAGGGGAGGATTTAAAGGGATATATAAATGGTGTGTTTCAGAGTAGCTGCCGTGTTGGTCTGTATCCGCACAAAGAAAAGGAGGACTTGTGGCACCTTAGAGACTAACCAATTTATTTGAGCATGAGCTTTCATGAGCTACAGCTCACTTCGTCGGATGCATTCAGTGGAAAATACAGTGGGGAGATTTATATACACAGAGAACATGAAACAATGGGTGTTACCATACACACTGTAAGGAGAGTGATCACTTAAGGTGAGCTATTACCAGCAGGAGACCGGGGGAACCTTTTCTAGTCATAATCAATAAATGGTGTGGGCCCTGGCTCTCTCCTCCGCAGACCCCATGGACTCTGCACTGTGTCCATGCTTGCCCCCTGCTTGAGTTGTGTGTCAGCTCATAAACAATAACGCGACATAAACTTCAGCCTAATGTTCTCCGTAGGGTTTCCCTGCCAGGCCACCGTATCTTAGTTCCCCAGTTCCTGTTCCCTGCTGCTGTTGTTTTATTTATGATTTGTATTAACGTAGTGCCTAGGAGTTCTGGACGTGGCCCAGGACCCCACTGCGGTAGGCATGGTACAAACCCTGGGGCGGGGGGAGACCGTCGCTGCCCAGAGAGCCATTACCAGCTCTAGGTTGACGTTACGGAGCCACATCTGCTCCCATAAGTCAGCAGAAGTTCAGCAGCGTTATGCAGTGTCCTAACACCTGCTGACAGGGTGAGTCGGCAGCTACAACCAACCAGCCTCCTCCAGGGCCCCATATCAGGTTGATTTGGATCCAAACTTTCCCATCAATAGCCATGTTTGTGTGACATGGATTATTTTTATAAATCCCACTGCAAACAGGTTTTTGTTGGGATGTGAGCATCCCTGCCCCCCTTCCATGGCATTTGCAACCCAAAGCGGACAGCACTGTGCCTGGGGGTGAGAGAACCAGTGAGTGGAACTGATTGAAACAGACCAACCTGGTTTTCAACTGAGCGAAAAACAGGGCAAAAGGTAAAAAAGCAAATGTACCTTCCTCGCTTGTAATGATCTTGGTTGGCATCAGTAATAGAGGCAAGAACTGGTTTTTAATCAACTATTTTAATGCTACTAATGTCCCAATTTAACTAGGTAAAAAAAAAATCATAAAATGGTTTATTGGTGTCAAATTTGATCAGTTTTATAAAAAACTTTTTTTTTATCTTAAACTTCTAACCTGCCTGCCCATGAAATTGGGAGAGCTGGAGCCCTAGTCATGGAACCAGATTCATGGTGCATGGTGCTGTACAAATAGCAAAACGATGGCCTCTGTCCCAAAGATCTTGTAGCTGTATTTCCTTGTGTTTCTCTATGTCATGCAGGTATTCGCCATTCACTTGAAGACCTGGGGGGTATTTTGTTTATTATTCATTCCTAAGGCTAAGATTTTGTCACATATTTTTAGTGAAAGTCAGAGACAGGTCATGGGTAAAAAGGAAAAATTTACGGACACTGTGACCCGTCCGTGACTTTTACTAAAAATATCTGTGACAAAATAGGGATCGGCAGGTCCCCACACCACCTGCAGCGGGGAAGCTGTGCAGGGGCTAGGATCTGCCTGAGGCAGCAGCTGGGGGCTGCGGGGTACCCCTGCTGCCTGCAGCTCCGGGGGTGTCCCCGCTGTCCATGGGGACCGGGAGCTGTGGGGTGCCCCCGCCTGCCATGTAAGCCAGGAGCTGTGGGGTTGCCTGCGGCGGCTGGGAGCTGCGGGGTACCCTGCCGCCTGTGGCAGCTTGGAGCTCCGGGGAATGCCAGAGGCATTGCCAGCAGCTCCCTGCCCCCGTGGGCAGCGGGGGACCCTGCAGCTCCCAACCATCACGGGTTGAAGTCACGGAGGTCGCTGGAAGTCACGGGTTCCGTGACGTCCACGATCTCCGTGACAAAATCATAGCTTTATTCATTCCTGTTAGGTTCCCTCCTATCTAGTTGCAGGGCATTTTAGAGATGAGCATAATCAGCCTGAACCATCAGCCAAAACCCAGACTGATTTTGAGGTTCAAAACAAACGTGCAGCTGGTTTCTTTGGGCTGAAGCACCAAGATAAGTTATTTGTGGCCAGACCAGTTCCAGGAATCGAGGGCCTGATACAGCTGCCATTGAAGACAATGGTAAGACTCACCTTGACCTCAGTGATGAAGAATCAAGCCCCTGCTGCTGGATCGGCTCGCAGGAACATCGGTCTGGTTTCCAAGCTGGAGGGGGGGCTCTGGTGAAAGCTTTGTGGTGGGTTTGGTTTGCCACTGATTGTGGGACCTCTTCTCGCGTCACAGCTCCTGAAGGTCCTGTTTGCGCAAACTGACATGGTGGCCAGGTCCTTATGAATGCACTTACTTGCAGACAGGTTCCACCCAAAACCGTAACCCAGGCTCCCGGAGCACCAGAAGCCCTCTCACTGACTGAGTCGTGGGCAGTCTTGCCTAATGGTTGGCACAAGAGACTGGCCTACTGATTAGAACTGAACTCAGCCGGGGCAAGGCCTGAGGCTGAGCCAGGGGTTAGAGCCAGGAGTCAGAAGCCAAAGGATAAGCTAGAGGCGCAGTCAGGAGGGGTAGTCAAGGAAGGGTTGGAGGCAAGAGTCTGAATCCAGGACAAGACTGGGGCTGGAGCAGGCTCTGCTGTTGTTGCTGGGCTTATAAACCAGGCCTATTAATTGTCCAGCAGGCCTATTAATTGTCCTAGCCGGCCGGACCCTGGACAGCCCTAGCTCTTGAGCGATTGAAAAAGAAATCTGGGTGAACTCTTTAGTTAACCTGGCTGAATTCTAGGCGTGTGACAAAACCCAAAGCAGACAAGTGCCCGCTGCTTTGGAGGTTTCCTTTGGAGGCTTTCCCCCCGTGCGTTGGCCAAGCCTCTAAACTTTGGTTCCCTTATTGGAACTGCCTTGGATGATGCTGGGATCATCTAAAGTGGCAGGTCACTAGATGGTCACCTCTCAGTACTGTGCTCACCTTCCCTCAGTGCGTCCTGGCTTGTGTGGGTTGGTACGCACCAGGCAACGCTCTAAAGAAGGAATTCCCAGAGGGTTGGCTAGAGAGTGGGATGGTGGAGAGGGAGTGACCTTAAAGGGAGTGGGACAAATTCTGTTCTGGTTTAAACTGCATGAAGTCGGTGGGGGTGGGTTGCGTGGAGTGTTAGAAAGGGGCAGGCTTCTGACCCCATCTGGTGCTCTGCCCAGTCCAGTTGTGAGTCCACCAGGCAGGGGGGTAAAGATTCCTGGGCCAAATTCAGAACCATGCCAGGGGGCAGGATCGGGGCCCAGGCTTGCTGCTGCTGCCGTACAATCATATGTAGCCTTGGGTGGAAATGCTAGTGGGGGGGCCGGGGAGGGAGAGTCCTAGCAAGGCCGGCTTCTGAAATAAAGCCAACTCCGTGTGCTCGGGGGTGGGGGAGAAGGAATGTGGGAGGGGCCCTGGCCCAGGCCCAGGCAACGGTGGTGAGTAGGCAGCATGGTTTCGGCCATGATGCTGGACGGGTGTTGACACAGCTGCCTGCCCCTCTGGGAACTGGAGACTAGAGTTTGGGAGATATTCCGCATTAGTGGTGAGGGATGGGCCCAAACCCAGGGCAGGTGTTCCCTCGAGCAGCCCCATGGCCGTCAATTACGTTCCACTGCGTCCACGGTACACCAGCTCTGGATCAGGCCTTTCTCCGGCTCTAATTGACACGGGCCAAACCCTGAGAGGTCTGAGCCCCGCAGCTCCCGCTGAACTCAGAGCTGGGTTTGTGCTGAGAGTCCTGCGAACTGCTCTGGCTCCTCTAGGCGGGTTCCCGGAAGGCTAGAGCAGCCGGGTTGTCCTGAGGTTTTGCATGTTGAAGCCGTCCCCACCATGGGTCGGCGCCAGTGGGGGCCAGGGCTTTAATGAAAGCCTGAGCACAACAGGAGCTGTCTGCCCTCTAGCCCAGCCAGCCTTCGGCCAGAATCAGAGCAATGCTCCTGGCATCATGAATCAAAGGAGCCTTTGCTTCCAGCGAGCTGGGAAGCCTGAAGGCGTGGCATACTGGAGTCTCTCACAGTGCCCATGGGAGTTCTGACTGTGGGGCTGGCCCCTCAGCCGGGGAAATGGCCTTCAGAACAGGTACAAACCGCAGCCCTGCCCCTTGGGTAATATAGAGAGGTGGCGCAGTGGGGAAAGGGCTGCCGGTGCCTGCGGTTGGGTGCGCCATTTGGAGGAGGGCTTTTCCATCCCCCAAGCCAACCATTAGTCACTTGGGACCTGCCCCCCCATGCGTGTGCCATACAATCCTTTGATTCCGTTCCCATTGCAAGTCATTCCAGAGCTGGTTCTCTCCACCCAGCTGCTGGGGATTGGGATGTCTTGGCCTGTTGGCTCAGATCAGAGATGGGCACAGGCCCTAGAGCTGGACTTCCCCAAAGGTTTGGGAGCAGTTGGGTATGGCCCATTGTGATGTTAACATCCAGGAAGTTCAAATCTAGATCCAAACTTCCCTAGCACCAGCATGTGTTCGAAACTGGGTTTTTGGTTGAGACCCATCTCTAGGTTGCCTCCTGTCAGTTTATTGTCTGATGAGGCTGTTGAAAGGGGTTTGGGTCTAATGCATTTTTACCACCTCTAACAGAAGCTGAGACCCATGGGTCAGAGGAAATCAAAGCCCATGGACAACAATAGGTCAGAACTTTCTGATCCAGAAACCAGTGGCAGCATGGGAGGCGGTAGCTCCAAGTCCAGCTGGGCAAGTGGAGAGGAGAGGATGGTGTAGCCATGTTCAGACAGGCTGGCATTTCTTTCAGCAAATGGTTCTCCCGGCTTTGAGATAATCAGAAGGCATACTCCCCAAAAATATATATATTGTGTAATCATTTCTCTAAAGCACTTAATTCTTCACAGTGCTTCTGTGGGAAAAAAATACCAAGCACTGTAAATGATTGAAAACACAGTTTGTGTGTCCATGTGCCCCCAAAACGTAGAAGTTCAACTTTGAAGCTATTTTTTTAACTATATAAATTTATGTATCTTCTCGTCATTAGTGGAGATGTGTCAGTGTTCGGAAAACCAAATGTCCCTTCCTCGTGTCCTGAAACTGATCCCAAAAAAACTAAAAAAAGAAAGCACATGGTTTGGGGAGGAGGGGAAGGGGGAAATGAACTGAACTGGCAGTCAACAGTTTAAGGGATGAATGGCAGGCGGTTCTCCCACTGTGGCCAGGGGAGACTTCCCTTTGATGCTCTGCAGAATGCTTCAGGGTCTAAACCAGCCTCTGAGTAATGGGGGTCAGGAAGAAACAGCCCTGTGGAAAGGCCACCCCACATTGGCCTATCGCAGGGTCTCTGAAGCATCTGGTGCTGGTCACTGTTGGAGTTAGGGTACTGGGAAGATGGACCTTGGGTCTGATCCAGTCTGGGAATGCCTGCGTTCCTGTCAAAGATTTTGGAGAACCAACAGAGCACAGAGTACAGGGTTAGGTCCGCAGGAGGATCTGTGTTCTCCAAAACGTATTCTCCAGCAGGTAGAAGTTTGAGCCCATGGGGTTAGAGGGCGGGCACTTGCAAAGAGGGTGAGAAGGGAATCCCGCTCAGAGCGCGTGTCCAGCAGGACCCGGATTTCCTTTCCCCAGCTGCAAGCCTGGGTGCAGTGGAAAAGGGGAAAGGTTGGGAGAGAGCTGAGAACATCTCATCTTTCCGTTAGCCCGGCCACTGTCTCAGCGCAGCGGGCAACCTTCGTTTTTAGCACTTTGGTCTGTACTCTCACCTGTAGATGCACTTTGATGTTGTTGCTTTTAAACTTTGCCGAATGTAAACAATGTGTCTTCAAGAATGAAAATGTGTGTAAAAGAGCTATTTTATCATTCAGTGTGGAATAAAGATTCTTCAAATTGAGCTGTCTTTTTCTTCTCTGGCCAGCAATCTCCCTGCTAGACTGTTAACAGACTTTTCGTTGATGATCCAGCGAGGCAGCTTACTGCGTGGCTAATTGACAGGGCACCTTTCGGCCTTCAAAGCGCTTTACCAATGATACACACTGCAAAGAGATCGCTTTCCTTGCCATGGGAATGCAGCCATTTCTAGGGTGGAGTACAAAAGGCACTGTATGATGGCCACCATCTTGACTAACACAGCAGAGGATTGAACTGGGGACCTCCAGAGTTAAAACCCTGAGTGGCTACAGCTTGAACAAACCTGGCAAGAGTCGGAAGCTGGGGGCTATAACAGGTACCGAGCAGACCCTGTAACACCCTCAGCACTGGGTCACAGCTGTTTCGAGCAGGCAGTGAAAAAGGAAAGTGGATTTTAGGCAGGCAAAATGTAATTAGCCAAATAGGACTTTGATGAGGACACCTGGAGTGAGAACCTCTAACATGGATGCCAGCAGCAGGCCCTTACTTAGGTCACTTAGCCATTGTCTGTCATGATTTGGGGTGCAATTAAGACCAGTGAGAGGTGATGTCACCTCTTGGCCTGTAACCCCAAGTACATTAAAATGCTCAGCTGTTGTAGCTCCCTATCTGGATGCTCCCAGCCAGTCAACTAACATGTACTGAGTGTCTCTGTGTTAAGCAGCCCTGGGTCAATAGCTCCGAGGCCAGCAGCCTGCTTGTTACACCACAGCCTCTCTCTGGTCTCCACCAGTCTTGGTTACTACTAGCCAAATGACCCCAACATACCCCCAGTCTCGAATTTCCCCCAAACCATCTGTACTGAAATGCCCAGCCCTCTCCTGGACCAGTCACAGGAGTAATAAGGTCCCTTGCTCCTTTGAAGAGACAAGAACCCAGCTGTTCGGTGCTTTAAACTGGACTTAATCACTTCAGTGCAAACCGTGGGTTGGTTTAGCTTCAAAGTAAAATGAGCTAATTAAGAAAAAGCGGCAAGATTTGATGTCAGTTCAGGTGTCAGGGCTAAAGGCAGAAATGGTTACGAACAAATACACATGACAAATGCATTGTAGCAACTACAGCCTTGGTTCACGGCATGACTTTTACAACACAGCCGTTCAGCAAGACGGCTACTCCCTCCCTCCTGCGGTCAGGATCTCCCACAAAGGCCAAAGTGCTCGGTTGCTTTGTCGTCATAGGGGAAGGGTAACTTGGGCTTCGTTGCCCTTCTCTTTTATAGTCCAGGGAACTTTTGAAATGTGTCCTTCTTAGGGTGACCATATGGCCCGTTTTGGCCAGGACAGTCCCTTTTTTAGGTCCAGTCCAGGCCATCCTGACTTGTTTGACAAAACTGGGCGTTTGCTCTTGTCAACTGAAGGACATAAATCCACACCGTGTAGAGGTCAAGCATAGGAGTTTATTCCATACAGCGCTGATGGAGTGTCACCTTGCTTATTAGGCTCAGAGACAGTCAATCAATTGATTACACTGGAATATATGGATTTTCCATGGGCGAGGGAAAGTGATGGGGTAGGCAGTCCCACAGCCCTGGGTAGGTTTAGCTGGAAGACATGATAGCACAGTAGCCAATGGTCAAAGGTTACATAATATCTCCGCCCATGGTCTCAATGTTAACAAATTAACATTTAGTATTTAATTAGTACTTTAGTATAGAATATATGTTGGATTCAATTTGGGGTCCATAGGAATGAAGTAGCTCCTTTGGTTGTCCAACAGATACATATTTAGGGGTAAAAGCAAAGAAACAATGAAAGTATATGGCAATAAAGATTGTCTTTCAAGTTGCTTATTTGTGTTTTAAGTCAGGCATTGGTCCCTGGGAAAAGGCGGTGGGAGGAAGCCATATCTTATACTGACATGTTCCAACCTTTCATAAACTCAAGGTTGGATGTGTGGGAAGAATATCTCCCTACAGGAGAAACTAACACAACAGAAACAGGGCTTCTTTGTTCTGTTTGCAACTTTGAATAAGACAATTATTGCCCCCAACATCTGGCATTTTGCTGACCAGACATATCTTAACAAAAACAAGGTTATCTTTTGGTTATTCTGCTTTCTCGTAGCTAATCACTATTTGCTAGGCCTCTGACCTCTTGACCAAACGCTGGACTTTGGGCCTGTACACAAATCCATATACCAGGTTATTACATCAGCAATGGATTTTAACCCTTCACCAGCTGATCATCAGTTGGCAAGAGCAAATGGGGCAAATGCCCGGTTTTGTCAAAAAAGTGGGGTAGGACTCTGGGCCTGGGGGTGGGGTGGGGTGGGGGGCGAGTGGCAACGCCAGCCCTGTGCTGGAGGAAGGGCTAGGGAGAGTGGCTCAGGCTGTCCGGCCCTCCCCGCACACAGGGGCAGGAGGGGGACCTCGGGCGGCCCCACACAGGGGCATTCGGCAGGGTGGCTCAGACCACCAGCCCTGCACATGGGCAGGCAGGGCTCGGATCACCAGCCCTGTGGGCGGGGGCGAAGCATGCCACGGGGGGCAGTCACAGGTGGGCGGCTCAGATGACCAGCCCAGCTCGTAGGTGGGCAGCGGGGAGGGGGGAGGTCTCAGAGGACCAGCCCCATGCACGGGGGAGAAGGCAGGGCTCAGAGCAGCCCCATTCATAGGGGGCAAGGAGACCACAGGGGGGCCGGGGGCGGGTGGCAGTGGGGCTCAGACCAGCCCCGCACACAGGTGGGAGAGGGGTTGTGGGGGGAGGAGAGGCACGGGCTGGCCCCGGGTGCCTGTTGCGAGGGGGACCTCAGGCTGGCCCCATGTGGGCAGGAGGGTTCAGGTGGCCCCACGCATGGGCGGGCGGCGAAAGGGCTTGGGTGGCCCCACCCATGTGGGGGGCTGATGCCAGCCCTGGGGGGAGGGGGACCTGAGCCTGGTCCCTTGCCGGTGGGAGGCAGGGAGGGCTTGGGCAGGCCTGGGGCCGGGGGGGGGGGGGGTGTCCCGTTTTCTCTTTGGGAAAATATGGTTACCGTAGTCCTTCTGCAAATCCAGTGCCCCCGCTGTGGGGGAGGATGCCATGGACAGATGGAAAAGATTCCCTGCTGGGTTCTTCCCCACCAGTGCTTGCTACAGTGCCCCATGGGCTGTCCCTGCAGCCTCTGATACGGCAGTGAATGGCCATGTGATGGTGAGTACCAGCTGCTCCAACTACCTTTCCGTTGTCTGGGAAAAAACCGACTGTTGACCCACACCCCAGATTTGTCTGGTGCCAACACATTTTAGGCCCATAACTTCTTCCCATTTGTACAGTCCTTTGGGCATTTACGGTACACACATCCTGCAAGACTATTCATGCTCAGTGCATTACTGGTTTCCTACAGCCACCTTACAGGACACCTGCTAGATACAGATTATGCCATACGTGCCTTGGGGCATGCTGAACTGGTCAGGCCAGCTGATACTCACTCCTCGCTACCAGTGAGCCCCTGGACCCCTCTGGCATGGGGATGCTCTTATGGTCATTGCCCCCCCCCCCCGAAGTACAGCCCCTTCCACACCCATACACAAGACTGCAGGGGAATTCCAAGCAGTCCCAGATCACACCATTAATACGGGGGGCGTGGCAAGGCTTTAGGGACCTGCTGCACGTCAGTTGTCTGACTGGCGATCAAGGGTGGCCTCAAAAGCATGGGCCGGTGTGAAGTAAGTGACCATGGCTCCTGCTGCTCTTGGGCCTAGGAAATCAGCCTACCTAGCTTTAAGTAGCATTAAGAGCCTTAAAATGGTGGCAAGTGGCAGGGAGGAGAAGGCCTGGTTGGCACTGGGGAGGAAGGCTGGCCTTGCAGTTAAGATGCAGGACTGGGATGCTATGTGATGTGTGCTGGTCTCAATACCGCTACAGCCAGGTCTCGCTGGGTGATCTTGGCCAGTCACTACAGCCTGGACCCTCAAAGGTATTTATCTAGGCACCTACTGCCCATTGAAATCAAGAGGAGTTCAGCACCTAAATACCTTTGAGGATCTGGGCCTTGACCCCTCTGTGTGTCACTTCTGCACCTGCAGATTGGGGGGTGTTGGGACCCACTCTCAGGATCACTCAGTAGAGCTTGCAGCCCCGCAGATGGAAGATGCTTGTAGAACAGAATTGTTATGCCACAGACGGAAAACGAGCCATGAAATGAGGCCACAGGATTTGAGGCGGGGGTCTGGCGAGCAGAACTAGCTGAGTAGACAATGGAGTATTGGCTAGCGGCAAGAGACGCGAGCTGAGCTCAAGTTGCCCTCACTGCTGTGTGTCATTGAGAATTACGATAAAGACTTGAGCGCTGGATGTAGGTCAGCAGTTGCATAAGCATCAAGCATGGTTTCCAAGAGCAACCAGGACCAAGAATCAAGAAAATTCCAAAGCCTTGAAGCCACGCTGCCTTGAATCATCCAACTCCAAGAAGGACAAAGTAGAATAAAAAACCTGGTTAAATGACGAAACATGACAAATGGGGAAGGTGGGCTAGATTATACGGATCGTTTGAAATGACCAGTAGCAAGCAAGTGCCAAGAGGCTAGAGGTGGAAAAAAACACCACCACCATGCTGGGGAGAGCTGGTGTAGGGAGAGGCCCAGTCTCTGTGGTGATAGGGCCATAGAGAGAGAGAGAGAGAGAGAGACCTGAGATCGTAACATACTTGCCAGCTATATTTTAGTGACTCAGAGGACCACCCGGGGAGGAGCCCTGATTTGTGGAGCGATACTTTTCGTTATTGGTGAGTATTTGGGTAACCTCAGGAAAATGCTCATGAATCTCGTTACGCTTCACGAATTTGAACCCGCGGCATTATTCATCCACAAAGCCACACCCTGAGAGCACGCTATATGCTCATCTCCGGGCCAGTCAGGGAGCAGAAGCCAGGCCACGGGCTTTACGTGACCAGTCGTATGCCATGAAGGATGAAGAGTCAAAACAAAGCGTTGGCAAACACCCCATAGTCCCAAAGTGGTTCATCAGAACAATGCAGCAGCTCCGTACAAATACCAAATGTCTGAAGAAAGTGGGGGCTGAGTCATGAGCGAGCTCCTTGCTAGCAAAGGGGTTAAATTCACAACAACGTGTACGAGCAGCTGGCCTGATTGAAGCTGGTGCAGGTTCTCAACGACACCGCTGAGGCTCCATGCATATAACAGAGGGCTGCGCTTGGTCTCCTGATTGCCAGGGGCTGCTCTTCAACCCTGAGGCGGAGGCATGTGGGATGGAGAAGCTTATTTTGCTGCGGCCCATGAGGAACCTGATCTGTGGCTCTGTAGAGGACTTCAGCCATCCTGAACGTGCCATCTGTCACCAGGCATGAGAACTAGACTCACTTAAAACAACACCCAGGGAAGGGGCCTGAAGGGGGGAAACACTAAGGAAAGGAAAGGGGGCTGAGGCAGCCCCCACCAGCAGAGGGCTCAGGTTTCCTCTAAGAAAGGACCGTGAGTGCTTTAAACAAAGAGAACTCTGAGCATCAGTGTCTGCTCAGTCAGTCCACAGCCAGGCAGGGCTTTGTGGCAGGGAGGAGAGATGGATTTCAACCTGGTGGGTCAAAAAGTGGCAGCATCACGGGACAATGGCAGCCCGGGGTATGTTTCTAGGAAATTAGCATATGCTCTCATCTTTACCAGCTGAAGCCCAGGATAATACTCTTGGGAGACAGACTCTCGGCTGGGCACCTAGAGGGCAAAGAGCCAGCTGGCCAGAGAAACAGCCGTTGAGTGGCGATGATTACACTGCAGCATCGATCCGGCGGCCTGTTACTGCTTGAAATGACCAAGAGAAAGGTGATCCAAAAAGGGATGTTTGTCTGGAGGAGAATTTCAGTGGGAGTTTCAAGAGGAACCAGCCAGGCTGTTTTGGAGATATGAAACTAGGATTAACAAAGGAGTGTTATTATGTATAGATCTGTATTGTGGCAGGATCTAGGCGCCCCGGTCATGGACCAGGGCCCCATTGTGCCATGCGCTGTACAAACACGGAGCAAAAATATGGGCCCTGCCCCGAAGGGCTGACAAGCACCTTTTGCTCATATCATATCTCAAAATTGACTTGGCCGAGACTCCCAGCCTTTGTTTGATCCAAGAGCCCTTGATGCGCCCCAGAGCACACAGCCTGGGGACGCAGGCCCAGATCCTCAAAGGCATTTAGGCTCCTAACTTCCATGGACTTCAGTGAGACTTGGATCAGCCCCAGAGGAATCATGGGAGATCAGCATTGACATGTCCCAAATGTTGGGACCATGTTCTGTGAGAATCGACAGACTAGAAGTGTCTCCCTCCCCTCCTCTGTGCAGCCTACATACGTGTTTAGCCCCTCAGTAGGTAAGTATCACATACCCACACCCTGTGTTTGGCTGGTTTACGGGACTACGTACAGGGATTTAGAAACAGGAAAAGGGAAACTGAGCCAGGCTCGAAAAACAAACAGCAGCAGCAAAAATAAACCTATGCCCAGGGTGAGCAGCAGAGGCAGAGTGCAGGAGTAACAGTGCGCCAGCCAGGAACCTTTCCTAACCCTGGGCTGGCGCTTGCCAACCCAGCCCCAGAGCCTTTCACTCGCTGGGAGGGACGACTGAGCCCGGCCAGGCTTGGCACTCAGCTTCTCACTTTGCTCCCCGGGACCTTGGGACGTGGCTTCTGCTCTCAGCACTGCATGCTCCCAGCCTGACAGCCTTTCCATTCTTCTCCAGGGAGCTTCAGCCCTCCCTGCCTTGGGAACAGCATGTGAGCAGCATAACGCATCATGGCGCCCAACCATGCAGCTTAACAGCGCTGCACCCTGCCCCTTCGTGTTCATTAATGATCCCAGGGCTCATCCTGCCAGACCAGACCAGACCAGAGCAGACCTGCACTAACCCTTGAGTTGCAGCTAAATGCCTCCTGGAGTAGCAACGTGTTGTTTGCCTCAAATCTCCCTGCCGCATCACTGTTCTTTGCTCCTTGAGCTTATTTAGTGTCCCTGTGTGCTGGTAAATTGCTGTCGTGTTCCACCCCAGAAGGGGCTACATTTTGGGGGAACAAAGGGATAGCGATATAGATGTCACATCTCAGTGTGTCCAGCACCTAGGGGATCCTGCATGAGGACAGGTGCAAGCAATTAAATGGGAATGATCACCATAGAAGGCCCGATTAGAAAGTCTCTCCAAGAGTTTGCTTGAAACACATCATCTAAACCCCCAAGTGTAAACACTGCAACTACTCCTGAGAGCAGGCAGATGTAGCAACAAGAGCAGGGGCTCCATGCAAGGCCCACTCTGCTAGCAAAGCCAGCCAGGGGAGGATTGAAAGTCAAATGCTCCACCTCCACTCAGTCTGTCAATCTCCTCAGGATCAGAAGCTAGCTGTGAACCATCCTTAACGCTGATTGATTCCTTTTGGGTTCCATGCTTTGCTCCTTCCTGCTACAAGAGCCAGACCAGCTGATTGGAGCTAATGATGGATAACTGGCAATCAGCTCCAATTAGCAGAGGCGTGGTTAAAGGCCCCAGTCTCACTGCACAGATCCCTTTGGGTCGGAGAAGGAGAGGTGGTGATAAACAGCCAGCCTGCCTCTCTAACGTCTGTGTGTGCCTGCAGATCCATGACGGGTCTATAAAGACCTGCCAATCACAAGCCACATGCTGTTTGACCTGGCTTCGCCAAAGGAGCTCAGATACCAGCTGCAGCTAGGTAGGCCGGTCTTCCCTGAGAAACTGAGTAAAGGGCTAGCAGGGCCAGCTTGCTCCGAGCGAGGAGCCACCACCGCAGTGAAAGAAGAGGTGCTGCATCGGACCTGAAGCTGCTGGGCAAATAATGGGCTAGTTAGTGACTTTAGGTACAGCCTGAGCAAGGAATGATGCCCCCCCCGAGGCATTGGCACCGAGAAGTCTCACTCAGTTCATCCGATTTTTTCTTTGGTCCTGGGTGCAGAAATGTATTATTGGCCTCTGTCAGGTCTGTTACTAATCCTGTCCCCACCCCACCCCTGCTGACTCAGCTGCACTGGCTAGCATGTGGGGGGACACCCAGTACAGGATAGAAACACCCCTTGTGGGGATGGGGTGCTGGCCCCTCGTAGGTACAGCCCAGAGCACGGTATCTACCACACACACACCACCAAAGCCACTCCCCTGCTCAGAGGAGAGGCCGAGGACGGAAGGAGCCCGGGAGTGTGAATTTCCCTTCCTTTCCTAGAGCTCAGCATGGAGGTCCATTGGTGGGGCAATGGTGTAGTGAGGTCAGCTTAACTGCATGGATTTTTCACAGCCCTGAGCGACATAATGCAGCCCAGCCCAGCTGGGACTCCAGCCAGGCACCCAGCATAGGGTGACCAGACAGCAAGTGTGAAAAATCGGGACAGGGAGTGGTGAGTAATAGAAGCCTATATAAGAAAATGACCCAAAAATCAGGACTGTCCCTATAAAATCGGGACATCTGGTCACCCGAACCCCAAGTGAGCATTCAGTGACATGCCCGGCTGTATCTCACTAGCTGAGGGGCAGTTTCCTTGGTTACGCTAACCCCCGGTGAGACCCTCATTCAGCTTCCTGAGTGAACGCAGACTGATCACATGGTGCGGCTTCTTGTACGGGGCTCGGGCCTGCTCTTTCTTCAAGGGCCGTAGGGATAGAGATGACTTGATCGTGTTTTGCTGGAAACAGTCATTTCAAAACCAGGGAAATTTTAGTGCTGCTCAAGTGCCAGCCTGGCAGCAAGGGGGGCTAGAAGCCCATACACGGGGCAGATTGGCCCCATGCCCCCCCAAACTGCGTGCCTCAGCTAGAGTTCCCAACCTGCCCAGATTGGTCGGGAGTCATCCAGAATCAGCATCGAGCTCCCGGTGACCATTGAAAGCAATCCGGGAGATTTTAATAGGCTGCTAAAAGTCCAGTCGACGGCACAGGGGGGCTAAGGTAGACTCCCTCCCTGCCCTGGCTCCGCGTGGCTCCTGGAAGTGGCCAGCATGTCCGGCTCCTAGGTGTAGGGGCGGCCACATGCTGCCCCCCAAGCACCTACTCCACAGCTCCCATTGGCCAGGAACTGCCTGGCCGTCCCTGCACCTAGGAGCTGGACATGCTGGTCGCTTCCAGGAGCCACCTGAGATAAGCCCACACCCCTCACCCATCCTGCACCCCAACCCTGCACCCAAACTCCCACCCAGAGCCCACACCCCAACCCCCTGCCCCAGCCCTGAGCCCCCTTCTGCACTCCAAATCCTTCAGCTCCCCTGTACTCTAAACCTGTCTACCCCTGCCCAGAGCCCTGTCCCACACGCCAAACCCCTTGGCCCCACCCCAGAATCCTGCCTCCCTCCCGCACCCCAACCCCCTGCCCCAACTCCATGAAAGTGAGTAAGGGTGGGGCAGAGTGAGCGATGGAGGGAAGGGGGATGGAGTGAGCGGAGGTGGGGTCTTGGAGAAGGGGCGGGGCATGGGTGGGGCCTCAGGGAAGGGACAGGGCAAGGATGTTCAGGTTTGTGCAATTAGGAAGTTGGCAACCCTAGCTTCAGCCCTGAGCTGTAGAGATTGTGTGTAAAAGGGCACATTCAGCGTCCAGGTCCGAGTGAACTCACTCCCCGTGAGCCTGCCAGAGGCCAGGCAGACGTCACCAGCTGAAGGGACAGGTGTGTGAATTCGGCCCAATCACCAAACAGCCCTCAGGTGGCATCTCCCCCACCCAAGTGATTTCCAGAGCAGCAAATTAACAACCTGCCCTTGCATAGCACCTGCTGCTTCACCAACCTTGAGGGATCCACAACAGTCCTGCAAGGTGGGCAAGAATTACCACTCCTACCATTTCAGGAGTAACTGCACCTTCACACACACAGACCCCAGTCTTCCTCAAGGGCACCCACTTAAGGTTTCTGGCTTCCTTCCTTTCTGGTCTCCCACATCTCTCTTGCTCCAGACCGGGGTTTAAGCTTGCAGTCCTTCTGCTCCTTGCTGCCATGTCCCCAGAAGCTCTGCCTGGCATCCAGCACCTGTTGTTCTCCTTTCCCAGATGCTACACCGCTGGAGAGCAGTTACCAGCCAGCCTTCACAAGGCAAAATACATTTTTATTAGGGCAAAAGCATTACGGAGAAAACCTGAAAACCCAAGAACCTGCATGCACTTGCTAATTACACCAGGACTCACGCATCCATCTTGTGGGGCTCATGCAAGCCAAATTATTTCCAACTTTTCAGCAAGGGTTGGGGTTCCCCTAGGACCCAAGATCCTGTTTGTTGAGTCAAAAAGAAGACCCCTCCAACCTTCCCCAAACTCAGCCTTGATATACCACAAGCCCTTTCTTTGTTTCCTGGCCTCCTCAAAACCCAGCCTGACCCAGTGTATGCAAACCATCCTAAAGGTGGTACTTCATAGAATATTAGAGTTAGAAGGGACCTCCAGAGGTCATCTAGTCCAACCCCCTGCTCAAAGCAGGACCAATCCCCAATTTTTGCCCCAGATCCCTAAATGGCCCCCTCAAGGATTGAACTCACAACCCTGGGTTTAGCAGGCCAAAGCTCAAACCACTGAGCTATCCCTCCCCCCACAACTCCGGAGGTGTTTATAATCTCAGGGATTCTAGTAATCACACACAACACCCCCTTGTTTTTGGCTCTTGGGGGATTGTGGGTAACATCCCCTCCCCCATGGAGTTGCATACAATCCCTGGCCCACAATGACACACAAAAAACCACTCAAAACTTCATACAATATAGTCCCCAAAGATACAGCAGGTGGTTGCAACATTGGCCGCAACCAGCATTTTGTAGCTGGAGAACATGAGGGAGAAAGGTTAAAGGACCTGCCTATGGGTATATAGCCAGTCTTAACCAGTCAAGGGCAGAACGCTCCATCTCATGTACCTGACCGGGCCGCACACCCATTTGACTTGATGTTTTGACTTTGGAATCAGGATGTCCCACTTGGCTATTTAGCCCTGTTAAGTCTCTTCCCTGTTTCAGGATTCCTCTTCTAGTTTTTTTAAACTCACATGTGACCAGTGGCCTGTCTGTCTGAGCCAGTGCAAAGAACATAGGACTTGCCATTGTGGCTCAGACCCGATGCCCACCGCGCCTAGCTACAGATCTCTGCCAGGGACTAACAGCAGATGCTTCAGAGAAAGGTGTAAGAACCCCGCAGTAGGGGGATAATCTGACCCTGACACTAGATCTCATCCTGATTTCTGAAAGCTAGAGATTGGCTTGAACCCTGAAACATGAGGTTTAATACCCCTTCCAAAATGCTTGTTAACAGTAGTTATTACAAAATGGATAGTTTTATTATCCATAGACATGACCAGTCTCTTTTTGACTCTTGTTAAGTTCTTGGCCTCAGTGACATCCAGTGGCAAAGAGTTCCACAGTCTAATTATGCATTGTACGTAACAGTATTTCCCTTTATCTGTTCAGGATTTGCCACCTTTACATTTTGTCAAATGTCCCCTTGTTCTTGTGTTGAGTTGCGGGCCATGCTCGGCCCCACTTCTTCCTTCCTTAGGGCAGACCAGTCTCAGCCACACCCACAGTGGTGTTCCAGTGCTCTGGGTTGTAGCAGTAATGCCAAAGCCCGAGATCTGTTTGGGTACATTTACATCAGTTGGTGGGTGCGGATTAACCTTCCATTGTGGATGGCTTTACACCTGTAGCTGCAGCTTGATGTCCAAAGGAAGGATGCCTGACTCCGTAAGCCGCTTTGCAGAAGCATGCTAAGAGAGGGAATGCCTCCTCTAAACTCTCCTTTGCTGTGACAGCTACTGCAAAACACCACTTCCATCACTGAGGAGTAACATCTCCGTATTTCCTTGTGCGCCCCTGTCAAGTGAAAGTTCTTAGGGGCGGGAACCACTTCCGTGTTCTGTTTGTACAGTGCCTTGCACGCTGGGGCCCCAGCGGATGACTAGGGCTCTTGGGTCACATCATAATGGTGAGGAGAAAAGCGGGAGTAGGTAGGTCTGGGCTTGTGAGGTTGGCTCGGAGACTTCTTGTTCCTTCTGCTTCCTGCTGATGAAGCCAAAGCACATAGGGAAGGGCCAGTGCTTGTGACACCCAGTGACAAAGGTGTGACCACGGTTTCACAGACATGGTCTTTGTCACTCCTTTTCAATGGCTAAAGAGGCGCAGCAGGATTTATCTCAACAAGACATGGTAGGCCCTGGTCAATACGTGTGCACGGATACTGGGGCAGACAGTCAGAGCAGCCAGGAGATGGACACATCTTCCCTGGAAGTTATAAATAACTATTTCGATGTAAATGATAAAGACGCCAGTGTAAGGCCTGAGGCACCTTCACACCCCATCAGTGTGACAACATAATCCCAGCAGCGTTCAAATCATCACGCAGAATGGAGCTCTGCCAGAATGACACCTACAAAAACTCATTCCTTCATGGCTCCAGGAAGCAGACCCCAGGCCTGTCCTAAGTCCCTGTGGAACAGGTGTCTTCCGCTGTGCACCCAGGTCACCAAGTTCAGGCTGTTTTGGAGCTGGGGGGGGGGGGGAGGGGGAAGTTCAAGAGTCAGACCCCTCATAGAGAACACCTTGCCAGCTGCTGCCTGATAACGAGGGAGAGCGAACTCCAGCAGCTCTGCTGGCCTCAGCTGTAGTACAGCCAGGGGAGAGGCGATTCCCTCAGGTAGGCCGCTCCCAGGCCACAGAGGGCTTTATAGGGAATAGCCAGCACCTTAAACAACTTGGCAACCAAAGGGAAAACCAGTCCAGGCTCCAGAGCAGTGTGTATGATACTCCCAGCAAGATGCCCTGCTCAATAAGCAGCTGTGTTCTGCACCAGCTTTCCTCTACAAATGGCTTTAAGATGTAGCCACACGTAGAGGTCATTGCAATAGCCTAATCTGGAGCTAACAAAGGATAACAGCAGTAAAAGTCAGCAGGCCCAAGGAACGGATATTAATGGAAGATGTGAAGTGCTTTGAAAATCCAGACCAGGATGAATTTTGCTATCTTTAGATGTGTAAAGCCCCCTATCCCTGTAGTATGAGCACCTCACAATCTTTAACAGATTTATCCTCACAACACCCCTTGTGAGGTGGGACAGTGCTGCTATGCCCATTGTACAGATGGGCAACTGAGGCCCAGAGACTGTGACTTGCCCACAGTGTGCCAGAGTCTGTGGCAGAGCAGGGAATCAAACCCAGGTCTCTTAGGTCAGGGCCCTAAACCACCAGTCCATCCTTCCTCTCTGCATGTCTTCTAAGCTTGTAACTCACTTAACACTTTTCTAGCAGGAAATCAATGTAAGTTAATTAGCATTGCCAGGCCTTTCCTCCCTCTTCAAACTCGTTTTGCAAAGTCAAAACTATGATTTTCCCCATTCTTGGACACTGCTGGCTGGTGACTGGTTAACACGTTCCTGGTAAGATGAAGATTACACCCAGGAAGCATTTGCTTTTCTGTTTGTAATAATTAGCACTTCCTTAGGTCCTTCCAAGCAAGGATTTCACAGTGCTGAAGCTGGGATGGGCATGCTACGTGTTTGCAGATAGCCTGCAATAAGTAATAATGTGATTTGTGGTGCAACCAAGTCTAAACTTGCCTGTTGAAAGGAGAGCTCAATGGATTGATACCAGATCAATACAATTCTTTCAGCTCTCTTCCCACAGCTGTTCATCCCAACCCCCACCATCATATGACCTCAGCAGTAGCCGCTAAACAGCAAACCCCCCCACCACCACATCATCAGTTTGGCAAGTCATCCAGGTTTGCCAGGCACACGAAGGAAAGCCTTTAGCCGGCATAGAAGGGCCACGCTTAGAATATACCATGATCTAGTACATAACTGCCATAGTCCCCAGCCTCTCCAACCCCATTACTCATTGATGGAGACCCAAGTACCCACAATTCTGATGCAGCAAAGAGATGGGAGGGAAGGCGCCATCTGCGCTTTACAGCTTTCCAATGGCAATCAGACAGGCTTCCAGGGCAGCATCAGCTGTGCTGCAATAACATTTACCCTAAATGGGGTTTCATTAAACAGAGGATTTCATGGGTTACTAAACTCAGGCAAATAAAGATCATTAAGCAGTCTGGGAGTGCTCTGAGAGACAAACAAACAGGGAGATTTGCCTTCTGAGGCAAAGAAAAAGCATCTGAGCAGATCTGCCCCAGATCCTGCCAACTAAAGCAAATAGCTGACAGCGTTTCACAGAAACAGAGGCTGTTTTAAGAATCCGACAACCACCCTGGGTGTTTCCACATCAAAGCAGATTCTAATCAGAGAAAAACAAGAGAATCCACAACTAGCCCCAAGTTGCTTGTAACTATTTATTTGTGTTTGTGTCTCAGGTCAAAACTCCAATAGAAAAACCAATAAATACAATCACGAACTGCCACATGCATGGTCTGCCCTATGTCAACACTGCAAGGAGTTCCATACAGCACGGCTTCCAACTGGAAGGACAACAAGAGAGCCCAGAGTGGGACCTGTGCTGTCTAGAAGACATGGGGACCAGGGTTCCACAAGAGGCTGCTGCTATTGACTCAGATTTGGTTTCTCTCAGTGGGCTGTAAACCCATCAAGTAGCCAGGTGGTAAATGGTTTGCAAATTGGGAGAAGCTAGGCATCAATTCCTTTTTTAAAGTGGGATATTTTAGGAGATAGTAGCCACCAGTGTCGTCCCTGTGCCCCACGTCATACAACATTGACAAAGACACGTTCTCAGTGGTTGTGTGGCCTGCCCCTTCCCCTCCCCCGCCCACCAGGAGGGGCATCTACTGTAGAACGGGGATTCTTGATGGTTTCATCTACAGACACAATAAGGCAAGCAGCCTCAGACGCGGCCGTCAGCGCGTTGATGCGCACAATGGCCGGCTCCCACACGTAGGCTTCAAAATTATCGGCGATATCTTCGTTGTTCACGTCCACGCCATACCAGGTACCTCCCTGAGGAAGACAACAGGAGGAAACATCAGTTACGCAGCAAAACAGGAGGGTGCAGACAAGAGGACAGGGAGAAGGAAGATGGCTCCTATGTGCTAACATAGAATATCAGGGTTGGAAGGGACCTCAGGAGGTCATCTAGTCCAACTCCCTGCTCAAAAGCAGGGCCAATCCCCAATTAAATCATCCCAGCCAGGGCTTTGTCAAGCCTGACCTTAAAAACTTCTAAGGAAGGAGATTCCACCACCTCCCTAGGCAACGCATTCCAGTGTTTCACCACCCTCCTAGTGAAAAAGTTTTTCCTAATATCCAACCTAAACCTCCCCCACTGCAACTTGAGACCATTACTCCTTGTCCTGTCCTCTTCTACCACTGAGGATAGTCTAGAACCATCCTCTCTGGAACCACCTCTCAGGTAGTTGAAAGCAGCTATCAAATCCCCCCTCATTCTCCTCTTCTGCAGACTAAACAATCCCAGTTCCCTCAGCCTCTCCTCATAAGTCATGTGTTCCAGACCCCTAACCATTTTTGTTGCCCTTCGCTGGACATACAGCAGGGGACAGCAATTCTCCTCCTCATTAACCTCACTTGCAATCAGAAAGAGTCTTGCTTGAGGAAAGTATTAGCTCTTAGCACTTTCCATCTGCCAACTGCATTACAAACCATTAACTATGCCTCACACTGTTCTCTGGCATTCACACCACTTAATGTACAGAGAAGCTAACAGAGAGAGATCAAAGTGCCCCTCACACCCAAACCAGATCTCAGGAATTGCCAGCTCCTAGCCCTGGGCTCAGACTGCATCTTTCCTAACCAAAAGATGCAATCACTTATCTTGCATACAGCATTTTACAAACTCTCCCTTGCTATCAACCTCATGGCTAACACTACTTAGATGCAGTCAGCTCTGGGGTGGGACACGGCAAAGATCACAAATACTGCCCAACCATTTGCTAAGAAGGGAAGACCAATACTGGAGTCAAGTGAAATTTCCAGGGGCACTTAAGGAGGCAACATATAATTGTCTGAACTGGAATCTGGCCAGGTTTGCATTTCATTGGAAAAGCACGATCAACCTTTATAATCCATCACTTTAAGGTTTAAAAGAGAAGACTCCTCCTGACAAGTGATGCCTTTTCAAAAAGCAAATCAAACCCCAGTAGCAGCTCTAAAAAAGTCACCCCACAGCTGCAATCAAAAGGAAAATAGGTTTCAGAGTAACAGCCGTGTTAATCTGTATTCGCAAAAAGAAAAGGAGTACTTGTGGCACCTTAGAGACTAACCAATTTATTTGAGCATAAGCTTTCGTGAGCTACAGCTCACTTCATCGGATGCATCATATGAAGTGAGCTGTAGCTCACAAAAGCTTATGCTCAAATAAATTGGTTAGTCTCTAAGGTGCCACAAGTACTCCTTTTCTAAAAGGAGAATAGTTTCTCTTTATGAGCAGCAGCAGATTCCTCATCACACGTGAAAACCATTCACAGTACTTAATCAAAGAGGCAGCAACTGAAACAGTTACAGTTGTATCATTGCTCTGTTCTGCATGCTTCAGAAATTCAGTGTTATCGGTTCTCCCGGGAACATGTTCGTTCAACGGGGCGAGCCCACCTGTGCATGTTTGGCTCTCAGTTTGTTCAGAATGTTGGTGGCATCAAACCCGGCATTGTCACAGAGCTGGCGTGGAATGATCTCAAGGGCTTTAGCATAAGCTCCTATGAGCAACTGTTGTTTGCCTGGAATGGTCCTGGAGTAGTCCCGGAGGTATTTCGAAAGTTCCATCTCTATAGCACCACCGCCAGCAACAACGGAGTCGTTCTGAAACAGAGCAAGAGTAAAACGTTCCATGACCTTTCTCCAAACACAACGATTACACTGAAACTAGTTAGAGGAGAAAGCCCAGGACACGAAATTAACCTGTTACAGATCTGGTTGATGGCATCTCTGGATCTGGAGTATCCACATCATGCAAGCCGCCACCACCACCGTCAGGACAGCCTGCCTGCTTTGCAGGTAGTTTCTGCAGAGGGCCAGTGGCTCCTCCAGGCTTGGGAGGAGATGCTCTGGAAGGGGAGCTTACCCTGCCACAGACATATGTGGGTGCCTTTTCTCCAGCTCCACATTCTCTCAGGCCAGACACAGACCTGACTAGTAGTGAATTAAGTTACTTTCACTTCCATCAAGTGGTCAAAAAGATGGCACAAGCCTGATGTGCCATTTTCGCGAAGCAATTGCTTTGCTGCCAAGTGCCGCTACCAGCTATTTCTCCTGCATTTCCTTTGGTAAATCACAGCTTGAGGAGCCTTTGCTAGAAGAAAATGGTCCAAAATCCTAAACTGCTTCCTCTTATGTCCCCCAAAGCACCCGTGCTCTGAGAATCCCTTACCTCAATGTATGCTAACACAGCTGTACACGTGACGTACTATCCAGAGATGCCTACAAGCTATCAAAGATGACAAGCACATGGGGGGGCAGGGGGATAACACATGTAGACATAGATAAATATCACTGTCCCGGTGCCCCTAGCCCTGACTCATATCAGTTAGCTAGCTGCTTGGAGAGTCACCAGAATGCGTTTCAAGGAGAGGGCCGATAGCTTACGTGGAGTGCGAGGCAGAGTGAGAGTGAAAAAAGCCTCGAAAGAAGATGAGAGAGAAGCAGGCATGTGTGTCAGGGTACTCTGCTAAGGCACCATCCAAACCAAATGGAAGAGCCATTCTGCACCCCCGGAGATTCCTGATCACCCATCGGACTGGGGTTAGCACATACACGCCCCATTTGGTCAGGGGGCAGTTCTAGCCTCCAGGGCTGTGCTAGAGGAGAATGCCAGACAGCGTTCAAGGGTGGCTGGCTTCAAGGGGCCTGTGTTACTTTGGACACTGTCCCTTCAACACTGGCCAGCTTTCTGTTCACTGCACTATGGAAGTGGAGACCCACCGTATTGCTTCTCCTGAGAGGCAGGATCCTCCTGCCCCCAAACAAACACGTTCCCGCTTTCCTTGCCCCACACACTTTCCCAAAACATCCCTCCATCCAAGGTGCTGCATGGGATTTACCTCCTTCCTAAGGAAGGTAAGTTTCGAGTCCTAGACAGACCGTGATAGCCTTTTAAACAAGAACCCTGGCCTATGGCAAATGTAAACAGCTGGGCAACATCTCCAGCTCCTCCATACCTTGATTGCTCTCCTGACTATCATGATGGCATCATGTAGGGACCTCTCAGTCTCTTCCATAAACTGCTCTGCACCTCCTCGCAATAGAAGCGTGCACGTCTTTGCCTTTGGACAGCCTGTGAAGAAGTTGTACCTGCCGAGAGCAGAGCATGTCAAGGGTTAGCACTGCCAGGATAACCAGCACCTGGGGCTCATCTACACAAACACGTGGTTTGCACCAAGCTGCGGTGTAAGTCTACCCAGAGCTAGCCTGCCATGCACAGACTGGCTGCAGAACCCGCTGTCACTTTCTGACAGTTCTGTAATGCGTTCTTACACAGCGTGTGTGGAAATGGGAGCGATCAAAACACACCAGGGAACTGTTAACGCCCAGCCAAACGACGTGCAGCAGGCTAGCACATGGCAGACTTACCCCCCAACTTGCTGCGAACTAAGTGTTCATCGAGACAAGTCCTCAGACAGCTTCAAAAGGTGCTTTGTGGGTGACCTGGCAAGAGAGATATTCCTTTCCAAAGCCAAACACATCTGCAGCCCTTCTAACTTATACTGTGACCCTGTTGAGCCTCTAGAGACACAGGGGAGGGCCAGATTAGTCTATGAATGGGATGCAAGTTCTTCTGCAAATACCCAGGTATTTGCCCCTGCCTGAGTCTGTGCTGAAGCAGTTAACTGGGAAGAAACAAACAGCAAGAGGGGTTAGGATGTTGGGATTGGTCCCCAAGAGGATCTCTCCCTTGAGATGGGCCACAGGATGGAAAAGCTGAAAATCCACTGAGGTATGGTATTAAGCTTAATTTGTGCTAGCTGATGTACAATGTGGCTGTGGGGTATTAACACAGATGCCCCACTCAACCTGAGAAGGGGCTGCATTGCAGGTGACGGATGAAGGGATGCTTCCACGATTTAGTTGGGGATTCGTCCCGCTTTGAGCAGGGGGCTGGGCTAGATGACCTCCTGAGGTCCCTTCCAACCCTGATATTCTATGATTCTAGGATATACTGTTTGTATATTGCTGCAGGATCCTTTGTACATACAAAGTCACTATGTACATACAAGACACTATATTAAGTCCACCGGACCTCAAGAGGTGTGACGAGGTGCGATACGCTTGGCCAGACATCAAGCCAAAACATGGAAAGATACTCAGACACGCTGAGATTTCACCAGGTTAGCATTTTACCGGTCAGAAATGTTACTTTTTCAGCAGTAATATTCCAACACAAATTAAAATGCTACAGTTCAAGCTACAGTATATTTACCTCTCCCCTCCAATCTGGGCCTCCTCGAAGAGTGCACACTGTCCCAGAACATCATCTGTGAGGGCATTAACACTAGTCTGAATAGACCCACCACAGGCCTGCAACGTACAGAAGAGACAAGGTGGCTTTAGTGTAACAGCAGAGGGACAAGCCCGGATAGCAGGTTACTGTTGTGCAATGGCATCATAGTCACAGAGCCTTGTAACTGGTTGGAATGACTGTGACCTCTAACTCCCAGACACGGAGCAGCCTTGGCTGTAGCCACCCCCAGGAGAAGGCTTAAGAAGCGACCAGCAAGAGAAACCAGAAATGCCAGGGGCAGCACATGAAGGGTTCGGAAAACCTGACTGTTACACCAGTGTAACCGTATCAGTTAACCCCCCTCCTCACAAACGACAGACTTCTACTGATACAGACACTGGGTGCAGAGCAGGCCGAAGCAGTAGACAGAACACATTATGCTTACAGAGATCCTTCTGGCAGAGGAGCTCATGTTTTGCAGACACCAGTCAAGTGACATAGGTTAAATATCCCACCTATTTCCAGATGGATAAACTGAGGTACAAGTAAAAAAAAAAGTGTAAGAAGGGCACTGAACTCCCAATCTCCCACTGGGACGTGGACACCGAACTCTCTCCGGCTCCTCTGAAAATCCCAGCCTGAGTGACTTGCTCAAAGCCATCAAATTACTGTAGTAAAGTCAGCAAAAAGAACGCAGGAGTCCTACTCCAACCACTACAGCACAATCCCCCGTACAGCAGAGCTTTCAATATGCTCCTCCATGCGTTAGCAAAGCATCAAATGGTTTAAAAGATCTTTTAAAATCTTCACTCGTAACGTCCCTTTCCTCATGCCATCTGCGTTGTTACATTTGCCCTACTTGCCACCCCCCTAACGCCAGCCCCGCACCTGCAACCTCCCAAAACGTGTCCCGTGACCCCTCTGGGGGCTGCAACCCCAGGCTGAGAAACACTGATCTAAATGAGTTGAGTACCCTCTGGGGGTACTCGCATACGCCGGGCTGAGAACCACCGGCTTACAGTTCAGTACAGGGCAGGGAGGGAGTGAAAAAAGCCTTGAAGGATTAATAGCAAATCTAAACCCCGTATTACAAAGAGATGGAAGTTACCATCATAGTCCTTTTGAGATCTTCTTCTGGAACTCGACCAGCACAAAACAGATCTCTGTCTGCGAAGTACTGAGTAGCTACATCACCAATCGGAAGCTTGGACAAGACGACTTTGGCTCCCGACTTGTGGATTTTGTCTAACTTGTCATACAAGATGCTCCACTCTGCATCCACAATGGCCTGGTAATCCTAGCGGAAAAGAATCAGAGATGAGCTTGCAATGCAGTTTCATTACAAAGAATTGCAAATGTCATCATAGGTTACCTGCACAGGGAGATCCCTTGTGAGACAAAAGGCAGCGATAATGCTGCTTTATGCAGCCTTGGAAAGATGTTCACTTTACACACTCACAGGCTATTTTAGGTCACTCATTTTATAAGGAGACACAGAGAAAGTTACAAAGCTCAAAGCAGCATGACTAACAGATAAAGGGATTGGAGGAACTAACAGGAAGACAGTGACAGCTCAGTGTATCCTGATAACAGGTGATTAATGGGGAGGAGAAAGGAAGGGTTGTACAAATATCTGAGTGTTATTTATAGGAAGGAGAGGAGACTGTCTAATGTAGTTAGCGCAAGGAACTAATATAGCATACACTGCAACAGAGAAGAATGCAGATAGCGACGGATATTGATCTTGTGTTTTTCCATAGTGCTCAGATTTTACAAACCAGACACAAAAGAGTCATTCCAGCCATCAATAAAATGCAGCCACTGCTGGGTGGCAAGGATTTAAACCAGGAACAGCAACACTATAGAACCATTCAGGACAGACCGTAAAGGAAGCCATGTTTGCTGGGACGGCCTGGAGAATTTATGAGGAACAAAGTAACTACCCAGACTGTAACATGGCCAAGAAACCAAGATTACCCCTCTATTCCCACATAAACAGCAAGGGGATCTCGGGTGACCACAACTGCTGTGGGAACCAAAAATTAGCAACTCAACCCTCAGTTAAATTCTCAGCCCTAACACTGTCTCCCCGTAGTTTTGCCTTGAGCTTCCTCCCACGTGATGTTCCTCCAACAGCTTCTGTGTTTATCAGAAGCTGCACATGCCCAGTGGCTAAAAGCTTCACCTTGTTTTAATGCACTATGTGACACTCGAGTGATTTCCACACGTGTATGAAAATCAGCACTTCGGACACTGCTCAGTTCCAGTTTATCCAAAGGGCCGGTCACTGGAATAAACGCAGCATGAGCCAGAGGCCAGATGCAGAGTTTGCCAAACTGTGGGTCACGACCCTGCCCCATGTACAGGGGGCGTCACAAGATGTGCATGCTGCACAACCTGGGGCAGCTGCGTGCCCTGGCTCCCACTGCCTCGCTGTACTGCGTGCGCTGGGCAGGGACAGCGCTGGATCAGCAGCACAGTCGCTCTGCAGCACACACAGGACAGTACAGCGAGGTGGCATCGACTAGCAGAACGGGGCTCACAGCTGCTGCTGCGCCAATCCCATGCACAGTGGGAGGGAGTCGAGCCAAGCCCAAGGGAGTTAGGTTGTTTTCTGACCTGACCTTGCACAGGCTGTTGTCAGGTCCCATTGGGTTTGGGTCACAGGGCTCTATCTCAGACCTCTGGGTGGTCACATTAACAGAGATGAGTCCAAGGGCGCGTCGGGGGTGGCATAAACAAGTTTGGGAATTACTAGGCTACAGAAAAACATAGTGGTACTGTCCTTTCCATATTGGCCAGGGATAACTCAGCCACGGGATGGTAGACTTCCCTTCGGACCTGGAATACTGGGTTTCAGTTGGAACTGCCTGCCCAGGTCCTTAAATAAGGCCAATGATGCATATCAATCTGAGCTGGTAAGACAAGGGTACATAATGCAGCGATAGTTACGTGTGGAAGGGCAACAACCCAACCCCATCCAGGAGGGAACAGCAACTCTCCTGCACCAGAAGGTTTAGAAGAGGCTCGGAAATAGTCAGAGAAGCCTCATTCTGCATTGGAAGTGCACATTAGTTTTGGTCCTGATCTTTCCTTTCAGCTCTTACCTTCACGTTGTTGACTCTCACTTCAGCATTGTCTTTCTCTGCTTTGAGCTCTAGCTCAACGTTCAGCAGAGCGATCTTGGGGGACTCGTACTTTTTCGGCTGCATCTCAAACCCGGCATAAGAGAACGTTTTCTTAAAGGCAACTCCAGCCACCAGCTGGGACTCCTGAAAGAAGGGGGTTGGATGTTGGGGTTAGCCAGGCAGGGTTAACGAGATCCTGCAGGAAGACTCCCTGCTTCAGAATCAATGTATAAGGCAAAGTGCCATTTACCCTACGACAGCTGTTTCTTTTGATTAACCCACCCTCACAGAACACAAGTGGCAAACATTTATCTCCTCTGCCCAGGAAACCAACCTCTCCCATCAGATCCTTCCCGCCCACAAGCTACCATCGCAAAAGGCACTATACAAAAACTCAGGCTCAACTCTCCAGTCTCTCACTGATGCCTTTCCCATTTGTACCCTTTGAAGATGCCTACCCCCACTCAACCACCTCCCTAAACTTGATCTTTTCCTGCCTTATTCTAGATTACAGCAATCTCGGGATGGGAGCTGCTAAGCACATGAGACTGGCTTGCCCAAAGCTGCCCCCGATAACACTCCATGTTGGAAAAAAGTCAGTGTCACATTCTCTCACCATCCTACATCTTTCTAACAACCCACTAGTTTCCATGTGGATTTCTCCCCAGCAGGCTTTCCTGCACGGTCAACTACCCCAGGAAAGTATAGTCTCAAGGTCATTAGAATGGGGCTTCTGCACCAGGCCTTCAGAAAATGCCAGTTTCTTTTCACAGCACTCCCTGGTCTCCTGCCCTCTGGGAGGAGACAGGGCACAGCTCCAGCCCTTAAGTTACAACAACCTCCTGCCTCACCCCAAACTCAGCAACCATGCTGGCAGCTCCAATCCTGAGCATCAAGAACCCAGATGCAGCACATCCATTGTGACTAGGAGGAGCTGCCAAAGCCACAAAACCCTTCCCTAGGGTACATGAGCATGGCCCTCAAGGTGACCCAAAACCTTCACGCAGCCTGGAGCAGAGTTACCTCAAGAGTTCAACCAACACCCTGGAAAGCAGGATGCTGCAATATCCTCAGGCTCACAGACCTGCCCTGCCAAACTCCTCAAAGTGGCAACTGGGGGGAAAAAACTATCCTCAAACCTGTACAAAATCAAATTCAAGGGCAAACAGCATCTGACAAAACTAGCTTCCATTCTCTGTAGCTCCTGCCAGGAACAGCTGAAATGATTTTCCTTAGAAAGTAAGGAAATAGGATGGTCTCTCCCATCTCAAGTCAGCTGGAGGGAGTTTTCTGTGACTCTCTGAAATGCTTGCAGACCCTCAGTTATGACTGGGTGCATGCAGAACCAATTCTGATTGACTACATTACCTGTCTGGGTGAGATAATGCAGTAGTGATCACCTCTTTTCTCCATGGAAATGCTTGTATGAAGTATTTACAGGCAGAAACCACCACAGAATTACAATTCACTCACTAGAGACTAGGACAGGCTCCAGTTTTCAGTGGAGATATGCCAACTAACCCACCATCTACATGGGATTAAGATATAAGAGACTGAGACAGCACCAACCACCTTTTACCCCAGGAACGGTTTTCTATCGTGGTATGTACGTTTAACGCTATGTACCACAGGTGGTCAGACACTATGGTGATGGGCACCACATAAGAACCTAGGCAAACAAATGGAAATGGACAACCCTTCGCAGCTCATACAGTCTATTCCCCCTGGCCAATTCAGGATAAGTCTCCTTGTGGTATGTAAACAAGGATGTTAGTTATTTCTAGAACCAAAGAAATGTAAGAACTACCACCTGAATAAGGGCTGAAGACCTGACTTCTCTACTGCCTTGTGGAGTCCTTCATCCCCGCATGAAGCAGGTGTAGTGAAAGCTAGAAACACAGAAGTCACCACTACAATCAGTAATAGCATTGCAGACCCGCTTTGTACAAAGGGCAGTGCTGTGGAGGATCTGGCTGGTCCGTTGTGCACAGAAACACAACCCTACCCACTCCTGCCTGTTTGCAAACTAAAGTGGGGAATTACAGACAGAAGGCAAAACAAGGAACCACTGACCAGCGTGGGGGATGTTTTGGGCATGAAAACCCTGGCACCGAGTAGGAGCAAATGATTAGGGCTCTATGGGTATGTGCACAGGCCAACCGTGGGGTTTTCTTTGCTGTGTAGACATACCCTAAGAACTCCTCTGAGCTAACAGGAGACTCAGAAAGAACTCACTTCCAGGGCACCTCCCTGCACCTTCTTTATTCCAATCATTTTGAGCTGCAACAACTCATCAAGCATCATGACGGCATCTACCACCATCCGGGAGAAGAAGTCCTTCTGCTGTGAGATCAGCTTGGAGTTGAGGGCTGTGGCTGCACACTTCTCCAGCAGCCTTCTTTGCTCGCTGCAAGAGAAAAGAAAAGTCACATTTTGCACATGTCTTAGTGCCCTTTGCCAGATCGCAAAGCATTTTATATGCATTTCTTAAGCCTCACTCCCACCTCCAGCCCAAATGAGGAAGTATTAGCCCCCTTTTGCAGAGAGGGAAACCGAGGCACACAGTGTTTGAGGTCCAAGTTTTCAGAAAGGGCCTCTCTAATTTACAGAGCTCCGCCTCAGACACCATGGGTCCAGATGTCAGAAGTGCTCAGAACCCACAACTCCAACCAAAGTCCACGGAAGCCACAAGCGTTCAGCTGTTCTGAAACACAGACCCCAAGGATCTCAAATGGGGCACCCAAACTTGAGGCCATTTTGAAACCTTTGGCTTACACTACTTGTTAGAAGTTGTAAGAGGGCAGGAACCAGAACTCAGGAGGGACCTGAGCTCACTCCTATGTTTACTAACGGTTACCAGAACTACTGTATTTTGCATCCACTGATGGATGTGCAAGGGCTTCCCCCACAGTCAGTAGGAATAATAAAAACCATTCAGTGTGCAACATTCCCTCCTCATTAGAGCAGCTCAGTTCATTAGGGCCAAAAGCTGCCCACAGGGGTACATAAGGCGAGGCACATAGTAAGTGGCCTGATTTTCAGAGACATGCTGAGCATCTAAGATGCTTGCTGATTTCAGTGGGAGCTGCAGGTGGTTCAGTTCCCAGTGTGAAAAATCAGGCCATTTATTTAGGCGCCTAGCATTATGCACCCAAGCTGGCAAACAATGGCCTAGATACTCTTCTGGAGTAACAGCCTTGGAGAGATAGCACTGCATCTTCTTAGTCAGACCTACAGATTCCAAATTCAGAGAAAAATCTAGCTGTGGCTGCAGCTGCTCATCCCAGATCTGAATCTGGCCTGGAATCTTCAACCTAGGACCACATAAAGTGCAGCAAAAAACAACTTTAAAATGCCTCTGAACCAACAAGGCACTTCCTGGGGCAGATCTACCATCTAGTCACAATATAGGCTTCTCAAACTCAAATAGGAACTTACTCTTTATCGTCCTTCTTCACTGTCACCGAAATCTCTTTGATCTTAGTTACAGCCTGTCAAAACAAAAGCCAGTAGCTGGAATTAGTGGCTCACATTTAAGAATGTGATCAGCCCTCCAGCATATTCTTGTATTTGTATTTCAACCTTCATTGCTACTTTTGATGTAGTTGAAATTTTAAGTACACAAGAACGGCCACAGTGGGAAAGATCAACGGTCATCTAGCCCAGTATCCCATCCCTGTCAGTGGCCAGAGCCAGAAGCTTCAGAGGGAATGAACACAACAGGGTAATTCTGAGTGATCCATGCTGTCATCCAGTCCCAGCCTGTGGCAGTTGGAGATTTAAAAGACACCCAGAGCATGGGGTTGTGTCCCTGACCATCTTGGCTAATAGCCATTGATGGACCTATCCAAGTATTTCACCTATTCTACTGCTTCCAGTCCAGTAATCAAGAACCATCTCCTTAAACATCGCTGCTCGGCAAGAAACCCAGGATCTATAATAAACTAGGAGGAGTGGTAGATACGCTGGAGGGTAGGGATAGAATACAGAGGGACCTAGATAAATTAGAGGATTGGGCCAAAATAAATCTGATGAGGTTCAACAAGGACAAGTGCAGTGTCCTGCTCTTAGGACAGAAGAATCCCATGCACCGCTACAGACTAGGGAGCAGTTCTGCAGAAAAGGACCTAGGGGTGACAGTGGACGAGAAGCTGGATATAAGTCAGCAGTGTGCCCTTGTTGCCAAGAAGGCCAATGGCATTTTGGGATGTATAAGTAGGGGCACTGCCAGCACATCAAGGGATGTGATTGTTCCCCTCTATTCGACATTGGTGAGGCCTCATCTGGAGCACTGTGTCCAGTTTTGGGCCCCACACTATAAGAAGGAGGCGGAAAAATTGGAAAATGTCCAGCGGAGGGCAACAAAAATGTTTAGGGGACTGGAACACATGACTTATGAGGAGAGGTTGAGGGAACTGGGATTGTTTAGTCTGCGGAAGAGAAGAATGAGGGGGGGATTTGACAGCTGCTTTCAACTACCTGAAAGGGGGTTCCACAGAGGATGGATCTAGACTGTTCTCAGTGGTAGCAGGTGACAGAACAAGGAGTAATGGTCTCACGTTGCAGTGGGGGAGGTTTAGGTTGGATATTAGGAAAAACTTTTTCACTAGGAGGGTGTGAAGCACTGGAATGGGTTACCTAGGGAGGTAGTGGAATCTCCTTCCTTTGAAGTTTTTACAGTCAGGCTTCACAAAGCCCTGGCTGGGATGATTTAGTTGGGGATTGGTCCTGCTTTGAGCAGGGGGCTGGGCTAGATGACCTCCTGAGGTCCCTTCCAACCCTGATATTCTATGATTCTACAAATATCACTGGAACTGCTCTACTGCTGTCAGCACAAGCAATGATAGGAAACCAGATCTAGAAGCAGATGAGATATGCTGAAGCCATGTGTGTAACTCAAGCACACTTTTAAGTGCAAGCAAAATTCCTATGGACGCAGAGGATGGGGTAGTAAACTATTTTCACTTCCTTTTTAAAATGACTACGTTCCCTGATGCTCCCTCCAAAACACTGTTCTAACAATGTTGGGACAGGACCCTGAAGTGAGCCTTTGGGCATTTTAAGCCAGACCTCCCACATTCGGTCAGGCTAAGAAAGAAGCCATTATAAAGTTCCTAGTAGTAACAACTGAGATGAGATTTAAAGTCATAAAGGATTAATGGCTGCTGTTGTGTTTTAAAGAAGCCAGCTGATATTTTGCAGTGGGTTGGAAGGGATTGTTACTGCTCATGATACTCTCCCCTGCCCCCAATCCATTTTAGAGATGGTTTTTGCCCTCTTCTGGTAGAGAATCACTGTCCAAGATGTTCTAGACAACTATGCAATTTTGTGGTAACAGACGGACTCCCCACAAGCCTATGCATTTCCCTACCAGCTCCGTTGCAGTGCGGAAGGCTCGGATGATGATCTGAGGATGCACACCTTCCTCCACGTAGGGCTTCACTTGTTTCAGGAATTCTGCAGCCAGCATAGTCACAGAGGTCGTGCCATCGCCAACCTGCAGCACCACAAGGAAGTTTGTTCATATCACCATCACATCCTAAAGGTTCTACATTAGCACAAGTTCATCAAACCCATAAAGTACAGTTTCAGAAAGACATCCCACCCTTAAGCATGAGGTGTACATACTTTGAATGCAAACATGGACATTTGACTTAGACACTTATGCTGCCAGTGCCTTCCAGAGACCTGAGCAACACACACGGCCCCACTTGGTATCCCAGCATTTCATAGTACAGTAACTCCCCACTTAACGTCCTCTCGCTTAACGTTGTTTTGAACTTATGTCCCTGCTCAATTACAGAACATGCTCCATTTAAAGTTGTGCAATGCTTCGCCATAACGTCGTTTGGCTGCCTGCTTTGCCCACAGTTGGCAGCCCCCCTATGTTCCCCCCACAGTGCCTCCCGCCCGCCAACAGACCCTGCGGATCAGCGCCTTCCTGCCCGCGGCAATCAGCTGGCTTGTAGCATTCAGGAGGGCGGGGGGAGGAGCAAGGACTCGGCGTGCAGGCTCCCCCTCCCTCCTCAACGCCGCAAACCAGCTGATTGCCGCGGGCAGGAGGCAGGGGAGGCTGCGCACCATGTCCTCGCTCCTCCCCCCTCCCTTCTTAACGCCACAAGGCAGCTGATTGCCACGGGCAGGAGGCAGGCGCGAGGACACAGGGTGTGGAGTAAAGGGGGAGGACGGGGGGGAAGAAGAGGCGGGTTAAGGATTGGGGCTTGGGTGGAGGGGTGGAGTGAGCGAGCCGAGGGTTGAGCCCCCCGCCCCTGGTGCCTGCAGAATAGGGGAAGCTGCCTCCGTGCAATGTACTTCTCCTAGCCTACAGCACCTTCAGACTCCTTGCCTGCTTCATTGTCTCCAGTGCCAGTGGGCTGTGCCTGTGTGGGGTAAGGGGGGGCACCTCCCAACTATAGTGCTGCACTGTACTGTATGGCAAAAAAAAAATTTCCCTGGAACCTAACCCCCCCATTTACATTCATTCTTATGGGGAAAATTGGATTTGCTTAACATCATTTCACTTAAAATCGGATTTTTCAGGAACATAACTACAACGTTAAGTGAGGAGTTACTGTATGCTTCCTCTGTCCTCATGTGTTTATGCTTCAGAAGCACAGTTGTTCACATTCATACCTCTGCATCCTGAGATTTGGCAATGTCCACTAACGTCTTAGCAGCAGGGTGGACGACATCAAGAAGTTTCAGGATTGTGGCGCCATCATTTGAGATAGTTGCTTTGCCTATGGTTTTAGAAAAAGAGTTAAGTCCAAAGTTCCTGACTGAAGACACTTGCCTACCTGCTCCAAAGATAGATGTAAACGCCAGCATTTGATGGAGTTATTTAGAACTCAAGACCAGTTAGATTAATATTTTGATTAGTTTAACACACCAGGAAACCTCACTACACCTCTCTCTATTTGCCTTTTCAGGAAAAATTGGGCTCCTGGCTTTTGCTAAGGTAGAAAGGTTTCCATAAATTCTCTAAATGCGTGATTCCTGCACCGTGAGCTTTGCCATTGATTTCAATGAGCAGAGAATCAAGCCCTAAATCCTCATTAAAGACAACTTTTCTTCAGACAAATGACTGTCCCTCAAAAGCATACGGAACATGATCACTGCTGTATTTCCACACATTCCCACAAGTTGAAAGTGACTGACTACTGACTACAAATCAGCTGAAAAGGACAGGAAATAGTCCAAGCTGAGAAAAAAGTAAAACAGTAAACAGTATAAATGGTGAAAAGCAAAATGGGTTTGAAAGATGGCCAGTCTTAATGTAGCTAAGCATTTTTTAAAAAACATGAATTTTGATGTAAGAATGCCTCTAACAACCCTGCTTGATAACATCACCTCACTTTCCTTCCCATTCTGGTTTTACAAATGGAGCATGCTAGGTGCCACAGAGGGTTAACAATAACTTTTCATATAAGGAAACTGTTAAATGTTGAAGGCTGGAATGTCATTGCCTCAGTAACGCTCTTCAGGCTGCCCAGTGCCTCTGTTCTTGGAGCTCCAATGTTATCACTGCTAACAGCAGATACTGCAGTCTGCTCATTCAACAGACCTTGATGTTACTCAAAGAAAGACCACAGACTTGGTTCTATGGAGAAGGTGCTCGGCCAAGTTTATTATCAACGAAGCACAGTAGCTCCCTGGATCTATGTCTCAGGTACACAAACACATGAATGCTCGTTACAATGGACTCAGCCAGTCAGCAGTGGGACTTTCTGCCGCCCTCTCGGTTGGGCAAAGTGTTAAGGCGAGGTACCCCAACATTTATAGACCAAGACAAACAACTGGGATAAACAAGTTGTGTACCACTGTACATATTTTATAACATCTATTTTTTACCTGGTATTTTGGACAAAACATTATTATTTTATCAAGCCATCTTATCTTGTACTAGATTGGGATATAGCTGTACTAGCTGGAATATATTTCCGTAAATATCCAGTGCCTAGTACAGTAGCAGCAACTTTGCCAAGTTAATGTACTAGACAGTGAACTTATAAGCACCTGATTTGATACATGGCCTGACTCTGGTTCACTGCCTCTGGTTCAGGGCTCAGATTTGGCATCAGGCTCTCTCTCTACCACAGACACCTGGGCTTAGTTGTTAAACAAGAGAAAATAAGTTCAGCAATGTCAGTTCACTCCCTGCTCAGGCACAGCACTTCCACAAAGAGCCAAACAACTCAGCGCTGCAGGCCATCTCTGGCTTAAGACAGGTTCATAACTAGAGAGGCAAGTATCTCCAACAGCCAGTGATGGGGCACTAGATGGGGAGGGCTCTGAGTTACTAAAGAGAATTCTTTCCCAGGTGTCTGGCTGGTGGGTCTTGCCCACATACTAAGGGTCTAACTGCTCGCCATATTTGGGGCTGGGAAGGCATTTCCCCCTGGGGTTAGACTGGCAGACAGCCTGGAGGTTTTATGCCTTCCTCTGCAGCATGGGGCAAGGGTCATTTGCAGGTTTAAACTAGTGTAAATGGTGGATTCTCTGTGGTTTGAAGTCTTTAAATCATGATTTAAGGACTTGAGTAACTCAGCCAGAGGTTATGGGTCTATTACAGGAGTGGCTGGGTGAGATTCAGTGGCCTGCGATGTGCAGGATGATCATGACGGTCCCTTCTGACTTTAAAGTCTATGAGGCAAAGAAGTTTGTAGACCAGGTTTGAGGTACACTGGCAGAACTGGAGAGACAAAAACTTTCACAACACTTGGGCCACACTATGACAGGATCTAACCAGTACTATGGCACCTCCCTGTCATGACCACCTAGGTTTGGGGTATTTTTTAGAAAGAAAGAAAAAAAAGCTACCTTAACTCAGTCTCCTGGATAAACAATACATCCCTTTAAAGCTATTGGTATTTCTGTCACTAAAATATCTTGAACTAGCTGAGGCTGGAGTAAAGGTTTTAAGTTTGAATGTGATCACAAGAAATCAGACGTGTGCACTAGAAGGAGGGTCTCCGTTAGAACTGAAAGCTATTGTGTAATTGAGAGTCGGAATGAGAATGGGGGTGAGGTAAGCGTGCTGAGGTCTATGAATGCTGGGTTAACCGGTGGTTGATGACTTGGGGGCAGGGGGGGGGGGACACAACAGGGGAACAGGACTATCAACCTTAGCTCTAAATTAGCTAATCTTTAGTTTGGGCTTCCCCCCCCAACTTGAACACAGAAGTACCATATAATATGTATCGTGCAGGGATGTTATTTGTTAGTCAGTCAAAAGCCACTGCCTTACATGTGGTAACCTGAAGTGTTAAGAGTCATGATACTTTAGACTTACCTCTGTCATCAACAATAAGTTTGTCCATGCCCCGGGGGCCAAGGGTGGTGCGAACAGCTTCTGCGATTACCTGGCAAGCACTGATGTTACTTAGAAGCTGAGGAATCCCTTGGGAGGTATCTGTGCCTTCCTTCAACAAGATAACTGGTGTGGGCTGAAAAGACAACATACGTTAGCCAATGCCTTGCTCAGATTTTAATAGGCCAACTAGTCCCCCTAAAAATAACTGTGCATATCAAAATTTTCTAGTTCAGCTAATTAATATTATTGAATAAGTTCCCTCATGGGAACAATTTAGGAAATCAGTTCACTGTATTACAGTGTCACTGCTTGCAATTCCATATCTAAGGCTGAAACCAAAGTCTACCCCCCGCCTTAGGCTCTATAAATCTGAAGATTGGATGTCTTAGAACTAAGGATTTCCATATTTTTCAGCTGTTTGGGGGTTTTCTTCTGAATTTAATCTTGACCTTGAATTACTTGAGTTTCTAATGAATGTAGTTCACTACTCTTGTAAGCGGTTTTTGGTTTTTTAACCTTTACATTACTAAGCTGGATTCAACCTTAATTTAGATTTGTCTGAAAAATACAACTAACATGAAGGATAACCAAGACCGGAGGTCAAGATCCATTTTCTTCTAGAATACAATCACAATTCAACAAACGCAAGCAAATGAGCAGATCCTGTTAACATTAAATCTGGTTACCTGTTGGCTGCTACTCTGAAACCTGTCATGGATATGTTCTGTAACCCCCCTCAGAGGCTGAATTCCTGGCCCTTCCCCCTTCAACAGCATGAAGCACAATGAAATGAATACCCTCCAGCTTCAACTCTGCACTAGATACGCAGTACCCATACTACTGCAACAGCTGGCAACAGTACCGAAATGCTAGGCAGGCAGCGTGGATGGGGCAAAGGCATTTCTACCACTTTGTCAAGTAAACTTGTTGAGAGATTTTTCATGATGCCACGGTATGAACACCCGAGCCCCGTCCACTCTTGCATTGGTGCTGCCACCAGCACAGCTGTATCCGTTGCTGGTGGTAACCGATATGCAGATAATGAGGCCTGATCGACACAAGAAAATTAGGGCACAACATCATCACTCAGGGATGTGAAAAATCTACACCAGAGGGGCTTAATTAAGCTAACTAAGTCCCTGTGTGGAGAGCTCTAGGTCAACAGAATTCTTCCATGGACCTAGCTACCAGCTCTGGATTACCTATGCCAACGGGAGAATCCCTAACGTTGGCATAGGTAACATCAACACTGAAGCGCTGCAGCTGTGTCGCAGACAAGCCCTGAATTCTGTAGTGTAGACAAGGCCTGAGAGGGAACATTTTGGGTCCCTCACACTTGGCTGACAGGGAAAACGGCTGGACAGTGTCAAAACTACAGATAAGATAACTGAAAGCAACAACAAAATTAGACAAGTTCATGGAGGATAGGTCCATAAATAGCTATTAGTCAAGATGGTCAGGGATGCAACCCCATGCTCTAGGTTCCTAACCCTGCAACCCCCAGAAAACTGGGAATGGACAGAAGCTGGATGACTCAAAATTGCCCTGTTCTGTTGATTCTCTCTAAAGCATCTGGCACTGGCAACTGCCAGGGAAAAGACACTGAGCTAGATGGACCATTGATCTGAACCAGTGTGGCCATTCTTATGCTCTTAAGAGAATGACTGGGGGACTCTAAAAGGCCATAGTAACATCCAGCCAATGGATCTTCACTGTGCTCTAGGATGGTCCCATACCACACACCCTGCTAGCCAGCAACCAGTTTTCATCTCTCACTACCTTTGAAAAATCAGAACAAGATGGTATCGCTTAAAGAGGACGCTAGTCCAACACCTAACCAAACATGATTATCTTTACACCATGATGGTAATGTGAGAGATTGAGCCATTAGCAATAAATCATTTTACGGTAAGACCACTATGATTCAAAACAATTACAAAGTTGCGTTTCGAGATCTGTGGGACAAGGGGGACAGAGGTGGGGCATGAAAATTAAATATATGCCCTCAATTCAAGTTTGAAGAATATGTTGTGAAATAGAAACAAGGATCTTCTACCTCTGTCAGAATAACCCTAAACGGAAGTTTACAAAGGAAATCCAATTATTCTGCCTTTGAAAAAAATCAAGTTATATGCAGTGTAATAATACCGCGTGCAGATGTGGTCGCCCCATCTCAAAAAATCTATACTGGAATTGGAAAAGGTTCAGAAAAGGGCAACAGAAATTATTAGGGGTATGGAACAGCTTCCCTCTTAGGAGAGATTAATAAGACTGGGACTTTTCAGCTTGGAAAAGAGACGAATAAGGGGGGGGATATGATAGAGGTCTATAAAATCATGACTGGTGTGGAGAAAGTAAATAAGGAAGTGTTATTTACTCCTTCTCAGAACACAAGAACTAGGAATTACCAAATTAAATTAATAGGCAGCAGGTTTAAAACAAACAAAAGGAAGTATTTCTTCACACAATGCACAGTCAACCTGTGGAACTCCTTGCCAGAAGATGTTGTGAAGGCCAAGACTATAACAGCATTCAAAAAAGAACTAGATAAATTCATCGAGGATAGGTCCATCAATGGCTATTAGCCAGGATGGGCACGGATAGTGTCCCCAGCCTCTGTTTGCCAGAAGCTGGGAATGGGCAACAGGGGAAGGACCACTTGATGATTACCTGTTCTCTTCATTCCCTCCGGGGTACCTGGCATTGGCCGCTGTCGGAAGATAGGAGACTGGGCTAGATGGACCTTTGGTCTGACCCAGTACGGCCCTTCTTATGTTCTATATTTTGTAACAGTCTCTGTCTGGACATTCCTAAGGCTGCCTTTAGCATAGGCGGGGGAAGTGCCCTCCACAGAAATGACAGGTCTGAGCTTTGCAGAACAGCCCCTTGGTCTGCACAACTTGGGGACAGCAGGTGCCAGAATCAAAATGAGCCACGCCCATCTCCAACAGAACTGTGGGGACCATAATGACTACAGCTCCCAACATGCAACGCTCACCTTGCCCACAGCAGCCAATGTGGGCAATCATGGGCCCCGCGGCTGTAACAGGGAGAGGAAGCCCGAGGACTACAGATGCCAGCATGCAATGGTTTGAGAAGCCACAGGACAGGGTAACAATTGTAATACCCGGAGGCTTCCTGCACTTTCCCTGCCGTTTCGACCTACACACTACAATCCCCAGCATGCAATGCACCAGTTGCTCCCCCAGCTCGGGGGCAAGGTCGTGCGCGTTGCCTGATGGGACTGGTAGTCTCGGCGAGACCACTATTCGCCCACCGTAACCAGGCTGTCCCGAAACCCCAAGGCCCCCCGCTCAATGGGCTGCTCCAGGACTAGGCCGCAGCGCCCCTCGCCCTCACCGCCGCCGGGCTGTGCTGAGAGACGGGGCAGCGGCTCCGGATCCCCGCCGCTCCGGCAAAAGCCCGCCATCCCCCACAAATAACGGCGGCTCCCGGCCGGCCAGAGCCCGCCAGCGGCGGGGGGAGCCGCTGTCGGGCCGGGAGGGCCCATCCCCGGGACGGATGGCGGCGGATGGAGCGGGCCGCGCCGATCCCACTCACCATCATTTTGACGGAACGTCTCGTTCGGCCCCTCCGACAGCGGTGGTTGCTGATCCCACAATGCACTGCGTTCGCACAGAAACTTCCCGAGGCTTGGGGAGGAGTTCTAACCGGAAACGGGCGGCTCCTCCCTGCTACAACTCTGTGGTTGGCAGCCAGCAGCTCGCCCCGGCCGGTGTCCCTTCCTTCCCTCAGCTGACCATAGAGATGCAAGGCTGGGCGGGTGGATGTGGGGGGTTGTCATTGAATAGCTCGTTATCTGGTAGGAGGAGGACCGGGGGGGCTCAGTATCCGGCGGGCGGGACCGGCGGGGCTCGCTGACCGGCGGGTTGGGGGCGGGACCGGCGGGACTCGCTGTGGGGCGGGACTGGTGGGGCTCGCTGTCTGGCGGGCGGGGGGCGGGACCGGCGGGACTCGCTGTGGGGCGGGACTGGTGGGGCTCGTTGTCTGGCGGGCGGGGGGCGGGACTGGTGGGGCTCGCTGTCTGGCGGGCGGGGGGCGGACTGGTGGGGCTCGCTGACTGGCGGGCGGGGGGCGGGACTCGCTGTGGGGCGGGACTGGTGGGGCTCGCTGACTGGCGGGCGGAGGGCGGGACTGGTGGGGCTCGCTGTCTGGCGGGCGGGGGGCGGACTGGTGGGGCTCGCTGTGGGGCGGGACTGGTGGGGCTCGCTGACTGGCGGGCGGGGGGCGGGACTGGTGGGGCTCGCTGTCTGGCGGGCGGGGGACGGGACTGGTGGGGCTCGCTGTCTGGCGGGCGGGGGGCGGACTGGTGGGGCTCGCTGACTGGCGGGACTCGCTGTGGGGCGGGACTGGTGGGGCTCGCTGACTGGCGGGTGGGGGGCGGGACCCGCTGTCGGGCGGACTGGCGGGGCTCGCTGACTGGCAGGTGGCAGGGAGAGCACTGGTAGGGCTCACTTGTCCAATATCTGCTGTCCAAGTCCATATACAGCACCCATTGCTGTGGGGTGGAGCAGTGATACCTGGGCCAAGGTGGGGGAATGGTGCTGGTGAACAAGGAGCGGGTAGATGGGTTCCCCAGGGACCTAGAGTGCAGCGAAAGGGAGGGAAATGGGCCAGACTAGAGGGTCTGATGGTGGAGGGTCATGGGCAGAGGGGCACCCATTCCCTGTCTGCATTAGAGAAATTTCCACTGGATTAAGCTGTGTTGATGTGAGCCTGCTTTACATCAGCGTAGCACTTCCTCATTCGGGGCTTACACCAGTGCAGTTACCATGACAGCGACTCAAATTCAGCCTAGATGGGATTTGAAGGGTTTAAAAATGTCAAATGTGCATACAGCAAAATTAATGGGGGAGTGGGGTTTGAGGCAGTGAGACGGGCTGGGGCAGCTGCTGTAGTTGTGAAGCTAGTGAAATACTGTGCAGAGATGGCAGGTAGTAGTCAGGGGCCGAGTGGGAGCAGAGCAGGCTGGAGAATCGGAAAGAGAAGCAATAGCGATCGCCTCATTAAAATCACAATTGTAAAAAACAAAACCAGCGTCCAGGGTCTTATTACTGCAACCCTTGCCCTCCCTTCCCTCCTCATTGAGTGAAAGCAACAAACATTGCGTCTACCCCCAGTCCTGCAGGTACCTGTGCAGCTTTATGACTGTTGGGAGCAGCTCTATTGTAGGGAATGGGGCTACACATTTTAAGTAAAGGCACCCTGGTGTAAGCAAACCTTATTGAATTAAACTCGCAGTCCCCTCTTTGAATGGTTAGGCTCGGAGGGGGAAACTGAGGCACACAGTGCAATGCCTTGGTCAAGGTCACACAGCCTGTCTATAGCAGAGGCTGAAGTAAAACCCCACCTGACTCCCAGGCCTGTGAAGCAGCCACAGCCCTCTCCTGGGAATATGCAATGAGACACTCACTCTTCTTTTCAAGAAGCGGAGTGGGTGGAAAAGGAGGAATTTGCTTCCAGTTATTTTGCTGCTGATCTTGCTGAAAAATCTCCTGCTAATTTCAGTGGGGGCTGAATTTGAGAGCCTGGGATTAAATTATTTTTTTGCTTCCTCTCTACTAGGAACCAGTCGGTAATTTCAACCCTCTTGTAGCCAGCAGTGGATTGACTGAAACCTTCACCAATGAGATCAGCAGCTGCTTGAGCTCACCAGTGAGTGGAAACTAGAGGCCGAGCTCTGCTCTCTTGCCAGTTTGAGACTTCTACAGTTAGAGGTGCATTTGGGAGCTGCGGGGAAGTTGGTGCACTGGCAGATGGCTGCACTACTTGGCACTGGCAGCTGGTTGCGTTTGGTGCTCTCTCTCTGCGCCTGGCCTTTTGTTGATGGTGAGTACTGGCCACTCGGGGGCTGGAGGGTGCCCCAGTGCTTGCATTGGGTCGGCACCTTTTCCAGTAAGCTTGCAAAGCCGGACTGTGCTGACCTGACAAGAAAGCATTTAATATGCACATTGAGCTGCCTGTTCAAAGTCTTGTGCTCTGATGCGGCAGCTAGCCTTGTGCTCAGATACTCTGTTGGCCTTAAATAAAGGCATGGGGAGGGGGTTAAAAAAATCTTCTTGAGTGCTTCCCTTTGGGGTGAATTTGTGATTATTATTCTTTGTATTCTCCTCGCTCTGCTTTATTTGCTGTCGTGGAGACCTGCCAAACCTGTCAGGTTTTTAGTCTATTTATAAATTCCCATTTTCACTTCTATATTCTGCAAAGCAGTGGCAATCCGGCTCAGGAGGATCTCTCGGCACATGATCCAGGGTTTCTGAATGCCTTGTGCTTTTAATTTTTTTCCCCTGTGTCTTGGATTTGAAAGCAGTGAGCGAGCCAAAGAAAAATATAATGCAACATCCTCTTGCCCTGAGATGTGATCCCTGCAGGTCACAGCTGAAGTGGGAGAATCTCGCACTGCCACTGCCTTTGGGGGCTAGAGGGAAGAGTTTTGTCCATTAGAGCACCGTTAATCAGCCCCAAAACTCATGCAAAGAGATTTGGAAAGGAAGATGGAGGGAATGCAGGATTGAGGGGCAGCCAGCAGGTAAATAAGGGGAGACTACAGCAGTTAAAAAATTGAGAAAGCAAAGGAGAAGATCCCAGAGGGGCGGTTGCTCCGCTGGATTCTAGAAACGACCTTTGTTCAGTTTGGAGGCGCTTTCCAAAGGGCTAGCAGCCTGTTTTTATGTCACACTTTGGAGGAGTCTTGTGATGGGTCCAAAGCTGCTCGCACAAATTCATTTTCTGGCCGCGGCTGGGGGATTTGGTTAGTGTTGCTTAGTTCATGGTAGGTTAGCAGAAGTGCTGTTGCAGGATGTCAGAATGCTCTCAACAGTACAGAGGGTTAGGGCTCCAGCTGGACAGGTGCTGAACACTGACCGCTCCTGTTGATGTAGGCAAGAGCTGTGGGTGCTCAGCACCTCTCAGGATAAGGCCCTTATTTATCATTCACCCTTGTACCCTCCCATCCCGTCCTCTGAATACTGTAGTAATTAACAACTCCCACTGACAAGGCACTTTATATCCAAGGATCTCGGAGCGCTTTAAGCCTCATGGTGCCCTTGAGAGGCAGGTTAATAAGGATCATTTCCCAGATTGTACAGATGGGGAAACTGAGGCACAGAACAATGAAGCGACGTGCCCGAGGACTCGCAGCCAGTTAGTGGCAAAGCCAGGAATAGAACCCACATCCCCAGGCTCCCCTGCTCCAGCCGCTAGACACCTCCCTGCTAACTGACACTGTAACCATCAAGAGGTGTCTGTGGTTGCAAGGGAAGGGGTTTTTCCATAGTACTAGCATCAGTGCATCCATGTGGATCAGTCTTCTGGGCTGCTAGAGCAGTTTGACCCTTTGGGGCTTTTGTCAATGTCTTTTTTCATTCACTTCAGCCTCTCACAAAGAGATCACAACCAAGCCCAGGTGTGGTGGGCTAAAGCTGTCCTCTCCTTTTAATTTAGATGGTGAATTGGATTGCTAGAGCATATTCTATGCTTCACCTGCATTAACCGCGCCTCCCAACTCCCTTGTGCCATGGTCAAGTGTTATTCCCATTTACTACTGGAGGGGAAACTGAGGCAAAGAAAGGGTAAGGGCAGTGTGTTTGAAAAGGGACTGGTGATTTTTGGGCATCCAACTTGACACACCTCCAGGGTCCTGATGTCCACTGGTGCTAAGCACCAGCAGCTCCATTGACTTCATCTGGAGCTGTGGGTGCTCAAGGAACTTGGGAAATCAGGCCCAGGGTGCCTCAAACTGCAAAAATTGGGGGTACCCAGAAGTCAATGGATGTCGGTGAAAATGCTGGTCTAAGTGAGCCTCCCAGGATCACACAGGGTGTCAGTGCAACAGAACCCACGTGTCCCGCTGCCCATGCTCCTGCTGTAACTGCTAGCCAGCGCTCCCTTCCCAAGATGTAAAAGAGCCATCCTGAGTCTTCAAAGCCTCTTTCAGGAAGTGCTGATTCAAACTACAGGTGAAGGGGCCATCTCAGTGGGAGACCATCATCCCTGCCCTGGCTCAGTTGGAGCAGAGAAAAAGAGGACACACCTTTAAGAGGCTCTCAGGAGATCCAGCATAACTCTGACAGCTTCTGTGCCATAGCAAATTCAGCATTAAGCTTTCCACCCACTGCTTGTCAATGGGTCCCTAATTGCTTCCGTGGGAAATAAGTGGCTCCAGAATTAGTCGCGGAGGCAGGACATTTGGAGCTCTTAATTAAAGCACTTCTATGGCAGCGCCTTGGGATTCAGCTAATGATCATTGCGCATCTGCTGTGCCCGGAACGCAGCCGTGTTAAGCCTGCTGGAGTTTTGCGGACCATTTTGTCAGGTGGCATGTGTTAGGCACTGAAAAAGGGACCTCATTGCGCCAGGATTGGGAGCACTTTGTCCTGACTGGCCAGGTAGCCATTCCCCAACCCTTTCATTAGGGGTACTGTTACAAAGCCTGTTTGTTTGGAGGCGACGTAATACACATGGGACATTTGCAGGAGCAGAATTGGCACCGAGCATTGTTCCAGAGAGTGGCATCAATAGATCTTTTCATGATCCCGAATGCAATCATAGCTTCTGTGGGGCAGCCTTCGCTGGGGTATGGCATTGAGGTGGCTTAAGAAAATTATGGAGAGGGGTTGGAAAAAGGGCCCATGATGTATTTTCACAAGCACCGGGGTGTACGTGCAGGTGTCCTGGCCAAATTACACCAGGAGTCATTTCAATTCTGCCTCCCTGAAACATCCCTTGTGATTTCAGTGGAATGCCATATGCTTGGCTTCCTGCTCTAAACAGTTACGCAGCATTGCTGTGCGCTGTTGAACAGCTCCCTCCGCACACACGCACACCAGAACTGGCTGCATCAGAGTGGCAGGTGAATTGTGCCTTGTATATCCAGCCGCTATTAGATGAAAGGTGCTGTATAGATGAAATGTTATATAACCTGTTGCTTCTCTCACCCCCATTGAGAAGAGCTATTTTCACAGCAGCGTGATTGTAAATTTAGTTTTAAATATCACCAAGGAATTTCCCAAGAGCTTTTCCATTTTCCCCCCTTGTCTATTTTTTGTCTTTTTAAATACGCAGGGTTACGCATCCATGAATATTTATATTTCCAAGTGCTGAGTCCCAGAGATATCCGCTACATCTTTACTGCTACTCCGGCCAAAGATTTTGGAGGCGTGTTTGTAAGTATGAGGATCAGATATGTATTAGACCTTTCATTTCTAGATTTTTCTCAACAGCAACTAGTGGATTTGAAATCTGATCTTCATGTGGTCGTTTCTTACATTTGTTGCCCCTTAGAAACAGCGGGCCAGATTCTGAGTTCAGTTACATCAGTGTCAATTATTGAAACTGGTGGGGTTGCTCTGATTTACACTCCTGTAAGAGAGCTCCGAGTCTGGCCCGAAGTGTGCAGATTGAACTTTGGAATTTGCCAAGGAATTCTGACGAAGCTACTCCAAAATCTCTGTGATCCACTTACCTTCCCTTGGGAACACTGCAGTTCCTGCTCAATCTGGGACATGCAAAACAAATGAGTTCCTATGTTAACATGGTCCGAAAAGCAGATCCATGTGTAAGAAAAATGCTGGAACTGCTTAAGAAGTTATTTCTGCGAGATAGATTGGGGTGTGGGTGGCCAGGAATCTATCCAGCCTTGTGCAGTTCAGTCTCTGTGTGATTTTGCCTGGGAGAGATTTGGGAGGGTATCAGTGCTATGCTGTGTGAGCTGCTCTCCCTGTCTGCCTAATCTTGTGTGAGACGCCTGGCCCGTAACTGATTGGCTAAGTGCCAGAACTATAAATTGTTGTTATACTAACTGCAGAGACATCTGTGCAAGCAATTTGCATTTCTGAAATCCCTCATAGATGCAGATGACCTATTACAAATCTCCAACAAGCAATTACCAGTGCTACCTATGTACTAGTTAGTAGTAACACATTTTAGCCTCAAAGTGTCTTGCAAATGTTAACTGTATAACCATCACAACACCACTGCAAGGTAGGTAGATATTTTTAATCCCCATTTTACAGACTGGGGAAACTGAGGCAGACGACTTAAGTGATTTGCCGAAGACCACACAGCAGGACAGTGTTACAGGCAGGCTTTAATTTCAAGAGTTCGTGGCTCCTAGGCCGATGCTCAGTCCATGAGATCACAAGTTTCTAGCTCCAAGTCCTGTGTTTAGACCCTACCTCTGAGCTTCTAGGCCCAGATCCTGAAAGCTATTTAGGCTCCTAACTTCCATTTAAATCAATGAGCATTAGGAGCATAATTACTTTTGAAGATCTGGACCCTAGATTCTCTTTATACTACAACAAAGGGACACTGCCGTATGTTGCCATTTCTCCACCATCAGCAGGGCGTCCAGCATGGCATGGTAGAGAATGCCTCTTGTAGGATTCGGCTGACATAAGGCCGAGGGCCTCATTCACCATTGCCCTGCACCTGGTGTGGTGCCAAGCGTGTGAGATGCTGCCGTGCTCATCTTGTCGCCGCTTTGCACAGGGCCATGGAGAATCAGGTCCAAAAGAAAGTAAGCCAGCATAGAGCAAGGATGGGCAGCTGGCAGAGTGACCCAAGCAGCCTCTGAGGGGCCGCACTGTACACAACTCCAATGGACTGACAAGCCAGCAGTGCCTGTCCACTCTGCAAACTGTGATTCAGTGACCTGCACAAACGGGACCTTGGCCCTGTAATAAAAAAAGGAGGCGAGGGGGGATGAGTTCAGTAAGAAACACGTGAACAGACCTGCCTGAAGCTGCAGGCTGGGCAAATCCAGCAAGAGGCATTTCTCTACCATGCACAGCATCTGGGACAGCCCTCACAGGCCAGGGAGATCAAAGACAGGGAGCTACATTATCTGGTTATGGACACGTACACCGTGAACATGAGTTCACGGTGAGACACTCACATCCAATCCTGGATCCCTAGGACAACTGCAGGAAGGAGCTGCCTTAGACAGGACTTCCCTGTAATTCCCTGCCTGGTCTCCCACAGGACTAATGAAACTGTGAGCCTCCCACACTGGAGCTGAACCACACGCAGCAAGGAGAGGGAGTGCCATCCAGGGCTTAGAGCCCAGAACTGCAAGTCAAGAGACCTAAGTACTATTCCCTGCTCTGCCACGGACTCACTGTGTGTCTCTGGGCGTGTGATGGAACTGCTCTGTGCCTCAGTTTCCCCATCTGTAAAATGAGGGTAATAAGCATTGCCTACCTGCCATGGTTGTGGGGGTTGAGGAATAGTTGGCAGAAAGGTGCTATGGCAAGGAAGAGGAAGTACTAGCTAATACATTGTACTCAAACTCCTCTGATAGCTCCATCAGGTTTTGCAGGGTTTAATATTAGACCCTTAGGTGCTATAGACCTGCAAAGTATATAGGAGTCTAGCAATAACAAGGCTAGATCTGACTGTCTTTGTAGTTTTCTTCGGTTTAGTTAGGGGCAGGAGGGTGAGAACTGTTGTGTGAAGCTGGCCTTAACCAGAACAAAGAGAGCCTGTTGCTGCAGACCCCAGAATAGATCTAAGTTAGCAAACCTAGCCGCTCCCCCTGCCCCAAGTGTTGCCCCCTGCCCTTACTCCCAGTCTGCTTCTTTCCTTTCCTCTCCGAGAACACAAGATATGAGCAGATACACCTGGTCCCAGCAGACCCTCCGGAGGCATGCGGGGAGCTAAACAATGGAGTCTTCATCCAAGATCAGATCGCCCTGGTGGAGCGTGGGTAGGTTTGATGACAGATCTGTTTTACCGATGGAGGGGGGGAGCTATTTATAGTGTGATTCTAGAACAGTGGCGTGCAGGGTGTGGGCGGGTTGGTTTTTTTCCACCAACGAGATCGGGCGAATGAAATCTGGCATGTCGCAGAGCACCTGCCTGGGGAACGGTCCCGTGGAGATTTTGGCTCCTGTTCATTTTTATCATAGTCCTCTGACAGCAGAGGCTCCTCTGCCTGGAGAATATTACTGAGGTATTACTGTACTGCTGGCATTATTGCTATGTAGCTATGCCAGTAAAGCTCCTCGTGGGGACAGTCTTCTCCTGGGATGGTGAGTCCACCTGGGGAGCTGTGTACGCTGGTCGTTTTTTCCTTGTAGACAAAACCTGAAACGTGATTAGTCTCCCGTCCCCTGTTACTTTCTAGTCTGACAAAACTGACTCCATCGTCAGCTTTCCCCTCTGCCGTATGTCTGTACAGAGAGGTCCCGGAAGGAAGGCAGCTACTGCTGTTTAATATAAAGGAAACAGGCCAGTCATGTACCCCTTCCCCAGGGAATCCTCTGACAGCTCTGAGGTTCATCTTGGGCAGTATTTGGGGCATCACCCCTTCTCATGAGACATTTAGGGGGCTGTAGAAGGGGCCCAGGTGAGCCTCCCAGCCCCACAGACGAGGGGGTGGGTCTGCTGAAAAGGAAACCTCCCAGCTCAATCGGAGCTGGAGACGTCTGGCATGGGACTGCTGTCGCTTACTCAATAGCAGACGCTGAGGGGACTAATGTAGCTTCAGGAATTGTTAATGCCCTCCTGGATTTCCTCGAGGAAACTGAGCAGGGAACAATGCTGTCCCCCAACTCCACTCCTCCCGGGCCCTGCTGCCAAGGTCCTGCCTCCTCGCGGTGGGCCCAGTGCTGCAAGGCATCACACTGGGGGAATTCAGCCCCACAGCGGCCTCTCTGCTCATGCAGAATCTTAGCTCCGGCATTCTGAGAGCAGCTATGTGGTCTAGCAGCCAGGAGCCTGGAGAGGCCCTACTCACTGAGACCATTTTTCTAAAGCATCCAGCTTTCCCCTGGCGATTGGGGCTTGGTTAGAGGAGGCTGAAGCCTCCTGGCTAATAACCACAGAACAGGTACAGTGTGGGCACTGCCAGGGCCAGCCAGCTCTACCCTGCCCACCACCGCCCCAGTTCCGAGTTGCAGGGATGCATTCCCAAGCAGAGAAGGGAAGGACCCATTCGGTCTTGGCCTCGCTGCTGAGACTTTGGGGGTCTGTCCACACTGCAGCCAGGCAGCTAGCAGCAGCTGCTGCGGCATGTCTGCTGTTTCTAGCTGGTTAGCTCACTCGAAGCCAGCTCGGCATGCCCACGCGTACTGCAGTCACACCTCCGACTGTGTGTAGGTGGACTGTGCAAGGGCACTGATTATGCTGGATCAGCGGTTTTTGCGACAAGAGCACCTGCTCCGTGGGAGTGAGACCACCTGCTCCCTGCCCGCCGGTCAGCAAGCAGCTATCTCCCAGGCACTGTTAGCAAAGGAGTCTGCGCTCCCAAGCAGAAGCCAGCAGGGCTGTGCCAGTGGAGGATTGCCGGTCAAGCGTCAGTGTTACGACAACGTCCCAGACAGGCCGGCAATCACAGCTGGTGCTGAGTGAAGGGGGCCAATACAAGCCAGCAGAGTCGCTCACTTGCTCTTGCGGTGGAGTGTTACCCTACAAGCACTGGAGAGTGTAGCTGAGGTGCACTGAAGACCGAGAAAGTAAAAGAAGAGAATTAGGGGAGATGCTTTCATAGATCCCAAGTGCAGAAGGGACTGTAGTCTGTCCCTCTGCATAACACAGGCCAGAGACCTGCCCCACACGAATTCCTAGGGCAGAGCTTTTAGAAGAATTCGATTTAAAACCAGCCAGTGACGGTGAATCCACCCTGACCCTTGGTAAGTTGTTCCAATGGTTAATTACTACATTTGCTCAGACAGTAATATTAATGAGGCCCGGTCCGAGCACAGGCCTGGGAGCCAGGTGCTGCAGAATCCTAAACCCAGCTCTGACACAGATTCCTTCTGCATCCTGGGGCAAATCACTGCACCGCTCTGCCTCAGTTTTCTCACCTGCTCCGTCACTGATGTTTCCAGGGTGTTGGGATAATGTTGGTGAAGCAAAGATAGAGAAGTGCCTATTATTATTATGAACAATAAAAATCTTATGGTTAAAATGGGCCATTCGCTTCCTATTCCCCCACTCAGACATAAGTGTGGCCCTTTTCACCCTTCACTTTTGCGGGCGGCGATTGTATGAAGCACACGAAGCGCGTCAGCTGGGAAGGGGTGATGTCTTTGAAGAGGGAGACATAGGCATTGCGCTGTGCAGACAGCTGGCCGAGCGGGTCTCTGAGACAGTGTTATGTTCTGCCGCAGGGGTTGTTCCTTCTTGTCGAAGACGCGCGTCGTCCAGGAGCATGGCGGGAGGGCAGTGATTATCGCCGATAACGCGTACGACAACGACAGCTTCTATGTCGAAATGATCCAGGACAGCACAAGGCTGACAGCGGACATTCCTGCTCTCTTCCTCCTGGGCAGGGATGGGTAGGTGCCTTTCCCCAACATGCGCGCACACCTGTATCTTCACAGATTGTGCTGCCCCGTTGTACCCATGCAGCCCCATTGAAGTCAGTCTGGTTGTGTGGATGAAATGAGGGATCGCACTGGCACCTTTGTTTCCGGCACCTCAGATGTTCTCCAGATCTTTAATGTCCATGGGCTCTGGCCAGCCATGGAGAGGGAAGTGCTCCCTTTATTGGCAGCATGTTATCGTAGAATAAATGATAAAGCTAGCACTTACAGCAGAGATCATAAACTGCAGGCCATAGCCTGTGTCTCTGCAGGGCTGGCCCAGTGCTGATGAGCCACTGTGGCCCTCCACTCAGCCATCCCTGTTCATCCAGCAAGCAAGAGGCATCTGCAATCACACTTGGCTGCCTGGCTTGATTCTTAAGCATGGAAATTGTTTAGGCAGCTTATGTGCAGCGCTCACTCTCCTGGCAAGTTGCCTGGGCAGCCGTCCGTCAGAAAGTTCCGGCTTCCCCTGTTGAAGGCCAGACTCTACAAGGTGCTGAGTATCCCATGGGAAGGGCTAAGTGACTTCACTTCCCTCCGAGGTCAGTGGGAGCTAAGGGTGCTCAGCACCTCCCAGAATCAGGCCCTGTCAGTGAGACCCTTAGTGGAGTCAGTTGTATTTGTTCTGTGGGGTTGAGTTGGTCTTGACCTTGCACTCTTGGTTGGCTCCAGAGCGCGTCTAAGGACTAAGCTCCTCTTTCCTGATTCACTCCGTCAAGATGCGTGTGTGTGTGTCTAGGTACATGATCCGACGCTCCTTGGAACAGCACGGACTCCCCTGGGCCATCATCTCCATCCCTGTCAACGTTACCAGCATCCCAGCCTATGAAACGATGCAGCCTCCATGGACCTTCTGGTAGTGGGGAGAGAAAGGGAAGGTCGTGGAGCCTTCTGGATGGATTTGTTGAAGGGATTGGCCTTGAAGAACAGCCCCTGCCTGCCCCAAAACTCCACAATCCAAACTCACTGGGTGATTCCCACTGGAATTATTGTGTTGCAGCTGGTAGCCAGCTAAACTCCGATATCATCATATCATTCACCGTCACCGCCGGATGACTTCCTTAGTAACTATTTCCGGGCAGGGAGGCAGACGCCCCAGAGTCCGAGAGGCCAGAGCGTGCTAGAGAAGCATTTTGAGGAGCTGTCAGATAGCATTGTATTGCAAACAATGTCAGGTGTGCACGGCCAATCTCAAGCGAAATGGTAACGTGTGGATAAAGCGTAAAGAGGGGAAAGAGCAATGCACAGGGGATCATCCTGGGCTAACAGGACCCACCAGGTTGGCCAGAGGTTTATATTTTGTAGCTGAGTGGAGCCAGAAGTGTAAACTCAGGGAAGACGAGGGTGCCTGGAGGAGAGAGGAAGTGGCTCTGTGTGGGTTTGTCTTTCAGAGATGGGGCTCAGAAGAGAGAGGTCCCTCCCATTGAAATCAATGGGAGTTAGGCACCTAAATCTCTGGGAGGATCTGGGCTCGGACTCCGTCACGTCAAAGGGAACGAGGCTGCTGGAGCCTGAGGCTGGGCTGGAGACAGCCCATAACCACAAGCGGATACAGGAACATAAAGGTCCAAATCAACTGCATGGGCCAGATTCATTTCTAGCCTAAGCCAGCACAACCCCATTGGCCTCACCAGTGCACGAGCTGACACGTTCCCTGGTAACTGCAAGGTGATGGGAGCCTCTAATACCTTATACTGTTCAAGGGCTTGATCCTGTTCCCTTCACTTCAGTCAGGTCCCAAGTCCATTGACTCAGAGCGGCTTTGGATCTGGCCCTCGGACCATGATTCCCAGTGGAGGCAGGAGCGCAGCGGTTTAATGCGAGGTGGGCGAAGCTAGCCCTGGATTTGGAATGCTTTGTGGGGGGCCAGAGCAGGGTGGGGCTGGCCAGGGCAGGAGGGTCGTAAAGTTCCCAGCTGGGTTCAGATCTTGACCCCTTTTACGCCCCTAATGCTGAGGTTGTTCCGAGCCAGGGTCTCAGCTCAGGCCCAGCTCTGCTTCTGACCCTTGGGAAGCTTTAACACGTGGCTGTTCTGAGTTAAGGCTTGGCCAGGTTCTAGGGGCTTGGGGCCATACGCTAGAGGGCGCGGGGTCAGGGAGCCCCAAGGCTGCCTGGCTTATGGGGGGGGGCAGTGCTGGATGTAGGACCAATCTAGACCAGTTTGGCTTTGCCCCTGGCTGGACCCCCTACGCCTTCCCCCAACTAGCTCTGCCTCAGACATGAGGCCAGCAAGAGGGGAAGGGAGCAGAGAGGAATGAGCAGAGCTCAGTGCATGGAGGCTGTTTTGGAGTGGGTTGGGGAGGATGTGGGCTGCTGGGGATGAGGAGAAGGAAGGAGTTATAATTAGCCACGGGGAGGATGGTGGAGGCCCTTGGGAATGGAGGAGGGAGATGGAGCAGCCTTAACTCTGCCCCCCGGCCCTGGAACCCAGTGTACATGTGACACTCCCATGGATCGGAGCCTTGTCATCGTCTCTTGAATGCTGCAGTCAGGATTCATTCGTGGCCACATGATTTGAAGCCCAGCCTTCTGCAAGATCCTGTAGCCCAGAGGCTGTTGCAGCAGAGGGAGCCCAGATCACTGGCATGTTCCAGGGTTGATGCACTGGGAAAGTCCCCATCAGACAGCAGGTTCCACTGACCCAGGACACACTCAGGCCCAGTGCTGCTTGCCCTGCACTCCTGTTAGCTGAAGGTGGCTGAATGGCACTAGGGCTGCGTGGGTCTTGGCCCGGTTCAGCCTGGCTGCAGCTTTCAGTTCCTCCATCGCTGTCACCCAGGCAGGGAGCGTGTGAACTGCAACCCCACTCCCTGCTAACTTGTTCCTTCCATGCTGCTGCCGGCGCTGGGCAGGCAGATCCTACTAGATCATGCCCCCTCCAGCTCCCAGGACCTGTCTGACACCACAGCTGCCAGCTGGCGTTTGCCTTCATGCTGTCGGGGCTATATTCATTTGTAACATGAACCTCTTCTTTAATCTCTCTAATAAAGCCTGAAGCTTTCAGCCGTCTGATTTCTTGACCTCCCATGAGTGGGTGTATAGAGATTTATAACTGGGCAAAATAACATCAATTGAGGCACGTTTGGAGCTGTGACAACGCAAGGCTCCGTGCTTAGGTCGTTCCAGATTTGCTCGACAGGGCTGGGGAAGGAATGGCTGCTGCTGAGATGTATTTCTTATGGGGAGTGCTGCATTTGTAGGGTCAGTGCCTGTTCCAGGGGCGGCTTTGCTCCGAGCCCAGAGGACCACAGGGTCAGGAGAACAACCGTCCTCCCTGCCCTGCTCGCCCCAGCGCTGAGGCTTTAGGTGCCGACAGAGAAGGTGAACGAGCCACGGGTATGTCTAAGTGTACTGTCTCTTTGCTGTTAGCACATTGATTTGCTTTCGCACACCCTTCACCACGAGAGTCACAGAGTTGTGTGCAACTTTCCACCAACAGGGTGTGATGTCAGGGCTGGACTGGCAGGAACGAAGGCCAGGCAGGGCTGGGTCACAGCGGCAGTAGTGTGTCCTTCACCCAGCACTCAGCCCCACCCCTCTCCTGGAAGGGCCGACTCTGGGATAAGGGGAGGACGTGTCTGTTCCACAGCTGCGGGTGAGAACCCTGATGTGGTCAGCTGGCCACTTGGAACTGGAATAAGATAATCAATTGCTTTCACAAAGCCCACCAACCATCAGATGGCAACTTCCAGTCACTACTAGCCTGGGCTTGCTTTAAACTAGACCATCCCTGACAGGTGTCTCTCTAACCTGTTCTTACCTAAATCACCCCTGCTGCAGATAAAGCTGATTACTTCCTGCCCTAGCATCACTAGGGCCCTAACAAATTCATGCCGTGAAAAACGCATCACAGGCTGTGAAATCTGGTCTCCCCCGTGAAATCTGGCTTTGGTAGGGGGGTCGCTGTATTGCCACCCTTACTCCTAGGTTGCCTTTAGAGCTGGGCGGCTGCTGGCCGGGTGGCCAGCTCTGAAGGCAGCGCTGCCATTCGCACCAGCGCAGAATTAAGGACGGAAATACCACAGCTCCCCTATAATAGCCTTGCGACCCTTCCCTTTTGGATCAGGACCCCCACGGTTCCGACACGGTGACATTTCAGATTTTAAAATCTGAAACTATGAAATTTAAGAGTTTTTAAAGCCTCTGACCGTATTTACCAAACCACTCGCAAACGTGGAGAACAAGTGATCACCATCCATGTTTAATTCAAAGAAACAGGCCCGGCCCCAGGTCTTACCACTATCATTTTATTGAGGTCACCGAAGGGCACGATGCCACAGGGATGGCAGTGGGACGGGTGACAAGGACCAGATGCAGCGCTTTATGGGCTGATATCGTTGGAGAGGGAGGATGTGCCCATCTCGGCTTCGCAAGTTCCCCTAGATCTTACCACCGAAAGGACAGACTGAAACGGACAGAAGAAACAGTTCCACAAAGTTCAAATGCTGTGGGAAGCTTGCAGAGTCCAAATCAGCGGTGGTTATCGTGGTTTGATTTATTTTCATTCAGGTGGATATCAGCTCTCTCTTATCATGCATTATGTACAGACAGACACCATACCAACTGATTGAAAAGCTCTACTGACTTCAGTCTCACCACACCTGCATCAGTGTGAACACAGTGATTATAGAAGGTGGGGTGTGCAGTAGCCCCTCTCTATAGGGTAGGGTTGCCAACTCTCCCAGTTTCGCTGGGGGTCTCCTGGAATTGGGCTCTATCTCCTGGAGGCTACTAAAACCAAACTGGGAGATTTCAGGCCACTAAAAGTCCAGCAGCACAGCAGGGCCAAGGCAGGCTCCTTGCCTGCCCTGGCCCCACACCAGTCCTGGAAGCGGCCAGCACGTCCCTGTGGTCCTGGGGGGCGGGAGGGGCAGGGAGTCTCCATGCACCGCCCCCACCCCCAAAGCTCCCATTTGACTGGGAATGGCAGCCAATGGAAACTGGGGGGGGGGGGGGCAATGCAGCACCTCCTGCCCGCCACAGGGACGTACCAGCCGCAGCGCAGGGCCAGGGCAGGCAAGGAGCCTGCCTTAGCTCTACTGTGCTGCTAACTGGAAGCAGCCGGAGCCCTCACTCCCTCCTGCACCCCAAACCCCTGCCCCAGCCCTGAGCCCCCTCCTGCATCCAAACTCCCTCCCAGAGCCTGCACCCCTGCCCCAGCCCTGAGCCCCCTCCTGTACCCAAACTCCCTCCCAGAGCCTGCACCCCTGCCCCAGCCCTGAGCCCCCTCCTGCATCCAAACTCCCTCCCAGAGCCTGCACCCCTGCCCCAGCCCTGAGCCCCCTCCTGTACCCAAACTCCCTCCCAGAGCCCACACCCCCTCCTGCACTCCAACCCCCTGCCTCAGCCCTGAGCCCCCTCCTTTATCCAAACTCCCCCCCAGAGCTTGCATCCTGTACCCCAGCCCCTTCCCCAGTCCTGAGCCCCCTCCTGTACCCAAACTCCCTGCCTCAGCCCTGAGCCTCCTCCTGCATCCAAACTCCCTCCCAGAGCCCGCACCCCTCCTGCACCTCAACCCCCTGCCCGGAGCCCCCTTCTGCATCCAAATTCCCTCCCAAAGCCTGCACCCCTCACCCATTCCCACAGCCCAACCTCCTGCCCCAGCACAGAGCCCCCTCCCACACCTTGAACCCCTCATTTCTGGCCCCACCCCAGAGTCCACACACACACCCCTGCCGGAGCCCTCACCCCCTCCTTCATCCCAACCCCCTGCCTCAGCCCGGTGAATGAGAGTGGGGGAGAGTGAGCAACGGAGGGAGGGGGGATGGAGTGAGCGGGGCCGGGCCTCAGGGCAGGGGCAGGGCAAGGCTGTGGGTTTGTGTGATTAGACGGTTGGCAACCCTACTCTGGAGACATGTCTGGCTACAGTCCACGGGGGAGGACGTCCCAAGCCCTGAACCAGGAACCTGCGAGGAGGGGGGCTGATGAGGCTCATTTACCCAAGGCCGTTTGTGACCGCAGGGAAGCTGTGCAGAGCGTGGATGTGACGGAGTGGGGTGAGGTGTAGGAGACCAGAATGGCACTAGAATTCTGCTTTGCCGTGAATCGAACAATGCAGAAAATAAAAGCCAGGTGGCCGAGCTGCGGAGCTGGGCGCAGATTGCAGAGGACCTCAGCAAGGGCAGCCCAGCCTGGCCCACCCACTTTTCTGTTTCAAAAAGATTAGTGGCAGCTTCCATCAAAAGGCAACTACTGTTAAACAGAGCCGCTTTGCACCCCACGCTATGGCGGTTTGCTGGGGCTCATCCAGTGAAGCACCAAAACCTCCCGCGCCAAATACTCCCCGTTTTGCCAGTGGACCCAACCCAACCCCAGGCTCGGCATTCAGGCTGTTTGGGAATCTGGATCCACGGTTTGTAGCACGCACTGATCTCTGCTTACGTGAGAATATACCGATCAAATGGCTTTGCCTACCTCTCCTGAAACAAGACTGCCACTCGCCCCGTCCCAAAAGGAACGTCGGGCTGTTGGTTACAAGCACAACAGTAAGAGGAGGTGGGCCTGCTTCCCAACTCTCTCTGAACTGAAACGCGTTAACTCAAAGCCTTAGGCGGAAAGCTCGTCGGAGGGAGATGGATGTTGGCAACTTTAAAACTCAAGGTTGGCCAACAAAATATCCAAGGCAGGGCTAGCCGCAGTGCTCTGGTTCTTCAGGACACCGGCAGGCAGGGTGTATACATTCGAAAGAGGAGGGATTATTTAGAGCTGAAGCATTGCACAGGAAACCCACACGCAAGGGAATTGTGCCCGGGCATGAGAACCAAGAAGTGAAACTGACCAATATAGTGACACCGCTCAAGCTGGCCTGCAAAAAGGAAGCCGCGTAAATGGAGACAAGGCTTGGGGGGTGGTGGTTGTTAAATCTCCCGTTTTACGTTTTGTTTTTTTTAAACACCTCATTCGTCACAGATAGGGCTTTCCTGCAATATCATTTTCATCTGGATAGTGTTGTCACTGTAATTCACATCTAGCCTGATCACTTTGGTTAGTAGGTCTTTGTTCAACCACAATTCCTTGCTCTCAAATGTAACATTTTTCTTCTACAGGTGGGACCTTGTTTGAGATCCTTGCACCATGTGGGTTTTTGGAAGACTGCTTTGCTCAAGCAATATTCCGGAGCCATTGTAGGCCACGGTTTAACAGTCGGTCTACTCCATACCAGCGTACTCCCTTCATTCACTGCAGTTCTATCATCATGGGCATTAGCACCACGTCAAATAAACATATTGCTGTATTGTTTCAAGCAAGACCAAAAATCAAAGTATAACTTCTTGTGCAGCAAGGGCTTAAGAAGGTGAAAACAAATTCTGATCTCAGCGACACCAGTGTGAATTTGGAGTAACTCCGAGGAAATCAGTGAAGCTATTCCAGATTTACACCAGTGTAGGATTTGGCCTGTGATCTGCAGGCACCAAGTTTCTAGGTCAGTCTCCCAGCTCCAGGCCCGCAGAATGTAAAAGCCCTCAAAATGTGCTGTCACAAGGCTAAGATAGGTTCAACAGTCGTATTTCAAAGCTGCCTGCCTCGTAGAAGGCGGAGATATTTCTAAGCGGCTCAGTCTCTATTGCAGGGCAGGTCCTGCCCTCACAGGGGAACGGACTCCCGCATCGACTGGCATCTTCCCATCTCCGGCTCTGGTACTAGGCGGCCTGAACTCTCATCTGGATCCTTCGCCATCCCCCCCGAGAGCTCCACGCTGCTCTGATAGGGTTTGATCTGAGAGGGGCTGAGCACTCGCAACACCCACTGGCCTGGAGAGGAGCTGTGGGCGCTGGGCACCGCTCAGACCCAGGCGGTCCCTTGGGGAGCTTACACTAGTGGGTCTAGAAGGAGCTGCCAGCTCCTTGCAGACTCAGCCTCCAGAGCCTGGCTGAAGGTCACGTGATACCCCAGGACCCAGCCCTGCAGCCTTTGCACCCCTTGGAGGTCAGTGGGATAATACACACAAGGGAAGGCTGAGGATGGATCCCTCCAACCACCCCCCAGACACAACAGAGTCGACTGTTTCTCCCTTCGCGCTCCAGGGCTGGGCTTGGCAAATCCACCTGGGGTGGGACCAGCCCCCCCTTCCTGGTCCTTTGCAGAAGAACCGGGGCCCAGGTTTTTAGAGGTATTTAGCCATTGCTGGGCTCAGCATTCCAATGCCTAGCTGATTCAGGAGCCTATGTCTCCTTGTTAAGAGGGATTTAGGCACCTAAGAGCCAAAACCGCACTGACAGTCAATAGGCTCCTAAGCGCCTAACTCCCTTCTGACAACGCGTTTTGGCGCTACAGTGCTGAGCAGAGGAATGCCTACGGACCGTTATAACTGGCCCCAGGTGTCGAGCCCCCTGCGGCAAGCTGGCTCAGGATTTCCCTTTGGTGCCCGTTCAGGAGCCCCGCACAGGCCAGCACCACTGAGCCTGATGCCCCGGTGGGGCAGACAGACCTCCCCATGGTGAAACCCCCACAACAAAAGTACTAGGCCAACCCGCGACGGCAGCAGGAGCAGGAGACCAAGGTAATGAGTGTGAGGCTCCACCAGCTGACTGTATCCACCCCCAGAGCTACTTAACCCTTCACCTGCTGGCACTAAGAGTATATATATCTACAACTCAAAATACTCAGCCCTGTCCAGACATGAAGCAGCTAATCCTCCCAACTCCCGCCCCCTCCCCACCCCCCGCAAGCTAGGAAAGTCTGATCATCCCCCCCCATTTTAATCTGAGAGCCAGCGAGAGTAAGTGACTTGCTCACACCGCAAGTCAGCAACAGAGCAGGGACTAGAACCCAGGAGTCCTGGCTCCCAGTCTTGTGCTGAGTCCATGAGACTACAACCTCTCTGCACAGCCACTGTCTCCACAGGGTTAAACCTCTGTTCTCCCCCCTCCACAGCCCCGAGAAAGTCATGTGCCCAAATCCCCCCGGACTCCGCTCTCCAAGTTCTCAGATCACTTAGATATTGACACCGGAGGAAGTCCCGGAGTAGCTGGTTGTTCGCCCAGCGTCAGGAACAAGACTTGTGCTGAGGCTTGTGCGCTGTGCTCAGAAGGGGAGGGGACTTTCCCTGCCTGCGCCATCTCCCCCGCCCTGGCGTATTGCTCTGTGTGCAGGGTCAGACACAAACAAGGAGACCAAGGCGATGTCTGGGTGGGCTGATATCTCCCTCAGCCGTGGAGGAGTGGTTGGGACAAGCGGAGCCATTACCTAGAGAGAGGGGACTTCAGACACACTCCCTCAGAAGGATGGTCAGGAGCAGGGAAGATCCCCGCTTCCTCCACTGCCCAACCTAGCCAAACCTTAACATGCTCTCTCCCTGCCGCAGCACCAGCCCTGGCCGACACAGGCACAGTCCCTCCCCACGGTCCCGTCTCCGGTACAAAGCCGAACCCCATCCCTGGGCCCAGGATCAAACATCCGTCATCTCATCCTCCAGCTCCGCGTCATCCGTCTCTCCTTCGCCCTCCAGCTCCTCCTCCTCCTCTGAAGTCAGGCTGGCGTCATCGGCTTGAGCCAGGCACTTGGGGCATGAGCAGGTGAACAGGTAGTGTTCCCTGAGGGGAGCAGGAGAGAGAGAACCACGTCAAGGGACTTTGCAGGCTGGAGCGCAGAACCCTTCCATAGAGCCAGCCTTTCGGGGGTTAACTCCCCACTTATCCCTCCCTCTGGGCAGGGAGAGCTCCCCAGGGAGGGCAGGGTTGTAGCCTGAGCTGTGAGTTATGCTGGACAAGAAGCCACTGGTCTCTATCCTTCTAACCTGAGCACACACTATAGCTACATAAGAACGGCCAGACTGGGTCAGAGCAAGGGTCCATCTAGCCCAGTCTCCTGTCTTCCGACAGTGGCCAGTGCCAGGTGCCCCAGAGGGAATGAACAGAACAGGGAATCAGCAAGTGATCCATCCCCTGTCGCCCATTCCCAGCTTCTGGCAGTCAGAGGCTAGGGACACTCAGAGCATGGGGTTGAATCCCTGGCCATCTTGGCTAGGAGCCATTGCTGGACCCACCCTCCAGGAACTTCTCTAATTCTTTTTTAGAAGCCTTCACAGCATCCCCTGGCAACACGTTCCCCAGGCTGACTGTGTGTTGTGAGAAGAAATACTTCCTCTGGCTAGTATTAAACCTGTTAATGTCACTGGGTGACCCTGGTTCTTGTGTTGTGAGGAGTAAATAACACTTCCCTGGTCACTTTCGCCGCACCACTCAGGATTTTATAGACCACTGTCATATCCCCCCTTGGTCGTCTCTTTCCCAAGCTGAAAAGTCCCAGTCTTTTGAATCTCTCCTCACATGGAAGCTGTTCCATCCCCCTCATCATTTTTGTTGCCCTTCTCTGAACCTTTTCAAATTCTAATACATCTTTTTGGAGATGGGGCGACCAGATCTGCCCGCAGCTCTGAAGGCGTGGCCGTAGAAGGGAGTTATATAGTGGCATTATGGCATTTCCTGGTTTATTATCCATCCCTTTCCTATCCTAGCATTCTGATAGCTCAGGAATAAGACAAGCTTGGGCGAGATGCATCCTTGGGTCGGTCCCCACTGCAGGTGGAGGTGTGTCTGCAGTGCAGGCAGGTATACCCGGCTCGCTTTGATCCAGCTTGCACAGGTGACAGGAGCAGCGGAGATGCAGTGACGCGGGCCTCAGCGCAGGGTAGCTGCCCCGGCATGAGCCCACCAGGGTCCCTGCGTACAAACTCGGGTTACTCGCCCACGCTGAAATCTGTGCCCCCACGTCAACGCTGCTATCGTTGCCTAGGTTCAAGCTCGCCTGGGCATGCCCGCCCAGGCCACACACACGCTCACTGCTGTGTAGATGGACCCTGCAGGTGTTGCTGTGTCCGCTCCCAGGGTTCATGCTGCTTGACAGGTTAGGAGCTACACGCTCCCTGCAAAACACAGACGGCAATAAAGCCCCGGGGCTCAGGACTTTGCCAGGAGCTGGGGAGAAGGCGTCACCAGCTCACAGTGCAGACGAATCCCAGGCGCCGCATGCAGCGGGCATGCACGTGATGCACACATCACTCACGTGCATGCCTGCTGTGCGATCCTCCTGCCTGCGTATCGTGCATGCTGGTGTGCCGACCGCATCTGTCCATCCCGAAGGGCGAGCGTGCCGAGAGTGCACACAGGCTGTACGTTCGGCCCAACACCCTTCGGACCGCGGAGGACACAGTGGCCCGTCCAAGCAGGCTGCATGTACACGAATGCTGCAAAGCCAGCCGAACAGAGACCAGGAGGCACCGTACAAAGGCGCAGATGCAGGCCACAGGGCGATGAGGGCAGAAGCAGCAGGCTCAGCTCTTGGGGCAGAGGCTGAATGGAGCAACTCGGGTTGATCTCACGTATCCCTCTGTGGCTGGCAGTATTAGAGCACGCACCAGGACCCGCCCTGCTCAGCCTGAGGGAGGGCCAGGGAAGGGAGGCCAGGGGGGTGTGTGTGTGTGTGAGAGTGTGAGTGGGCGAGTGTGCACTGGGACCTGCCCTGCTCAGCCAGAGGGACGGGTGCAGCAGACTGAGGCCAGACAATGCCATTACATCCAAGAACAGAGTAAAGATGCGGGGCGGGGGGGTGTCCCCTGATCCCTGAAAATAAATTGACAATATTCTGCAGAACCACTTTGCTCCACCCATGCCCTGGCAACCCTTCCTCCCACCGCTGCTTCTACCCCGATCTGTCCCCAGGGCCCCCTGGCCAGCAGAGTCCGACCGGCGCGGGTGACTACTCCTACCTGAGTATCTTGTGGCGGCTGTGTCTACTCCGCTCCCGCTGGCAGCAGTCTAAATAGCTAATGCAGATTTCCTGCCGAGACAAGAGAAACAGGCCTGACTGAGAGTCAGTTCCCATTGCACTGAACCACTGCCGGGCTCCCCCGCCCCGGGGGGAGGGATGCTTTCCAGGAACAGAGGGGAAAGTGCAGCAAGTCACTGGGGACAAGGCACTGCCAGAGAGCAGAGGGAACTGGCAGGGCTAAAGCAGAATACAGCATCCAGCAGGGCTAACTTCCAGGGCAGGTAGAAATCAAAATCCAGCCCTATGGAGAGACTGACCCAGCAGAGCAATCAGCGGACCTTTCCATGGCTGGGAGGCCCGGCCAGGACTCAAGGGGCCGCTGCATGGTGACACCAGGCAGCACAGGGGACGTGGAGAGCCAGAGAGAAACAGAGGGTCCATGTGTGTCCTGCAGCCTCAGTGAGGAATCTCCTTTGTTGTCCTGACAGCCCGGTCCCATGCCTTCCTCCACTTGAGCGACGCTGCAGGCCGGGGGGGGTGAAGGTCAGTCTGAACTTCCCCGACATTCAGGGGCTCGGCGGTCGGGCCCATCTCTAATCCGGACAGCAGAGATCGCCTGGGGCTCCCCGATTGCTCACAAAATAATCAGGGTCCAGAACGGCTCGAAAACCCAGCTGGGCTGAACCGCAGCTCATGATGACCCTTGTCCTTTCCTCAGCAAAGGGCCACAGAGGGTTAATGGTCTTTTAGCAAAGACCCTGAACTGGGACTCAGGAGACCAGGGTTCAACCCACAGCTCTGCCACAGACTCCCTGTCTGACCCTGGGCCAGTCATGGCATCTCTCCGTGCCTCAGTTTCCCCATCCATACAATAGGGATGTTACCTCCTATGGGGGTTGGGAGGTGCTTGGATACTATGGTAATGGGGGGATCATGTAATCACATAGACAGAACCCTACTGGTCTTACACAGGCTGGACAGCCACTGCCTTCGGGAGGAGTTTGGCCTGAGAGAGGGCTACAGGCTTTGGCCTTCCCCAAACAAACCAGCCATTCCCTTCCCTGCAGGCTCACCTCTCCCGGCTTGATCTCCTCCAGGGCGATGAGGTGCAGGAGGAAGTTGTTATCCGGGAAGGACGTCTCAGCGTTGGGGATGCAGCTGTGGTTACCTGCAGCAGGGAAGAGATGGGCACCAGAGCCAGTGAGTGACACACAGAGGCAGGAGACCCACCCATTCACTGCACTGCACCGCAGAACAGCCAGCAGACGGGGAGGGCTTCGATCAGTTCTGCCCCGGGCTCAACGCGGTGAGCTGGAGGTGAAAGGCTTGGGATGCTGTTCGCCTTTCTCTGAACCAACTAGTCTCCCCACTGGTCGTTTAATGGGGTGAGAAGCAACGGAGGAAAATATTCCTGTTGTAGATCCTGCTCCCTTCTCCGTAAGCCTGCCTGTTGTACAGACTTCCCCACCACCCTGGCTGAGATACTCCCTGCAGCACCAAGACGGCTGCGTTATCTCTAGGCTCCCTCCCTTCTCGTTAATAAACCAGTCTCTGATTGCCCTTTCTTTAATAACAGGAGGCAGCTAAGACTGGAGACGGTTTCCTCACCAAGGTATTTTTACCCCATTGCATGCAAAAAGCGCTCTGGGGTTTGAGTCACATGGTATTTGTCTCTAACATGCCTGGCGCACTTTGGGCTCGGTAGGAATATGAATGCACTGGAGGTTAACTTGGCGATAGATTGCAGACCCTGGTTTGTTATTGTAGGGTTGCTCACGTGTGCTGAGCTGCTGGCATTTATTTGCTTGTTTGAAAAGCTCTGGCGTGTTCGTTTTTGAGAAGCATCATATAAATAACGCGTGGCTTTTGCAAATGGACGCAAGGAAACGAGAAGGCAGGCCAGGCTGTGACCCACCCGACCACACCGGCATCTCTTGAAACCTTTGGACCATTAGAATGGTTCAGCCAAAGAGGGAGGGGGCGGGCCGGCCAATCAGCATCGGCCCATTACTTACAGCAGCTCTGGAGCACATAGAGGCCGGATCCCTCGCAGTTCAAGAACTCCCCGGTCTCTGAAGCAGAAAGGGAGGGTTACAGCACTGGACAGCTTCCCCAGCCAAACCCTCACTCCAGGAGAGTGAGCGCGTGGGGAAACAGCAGGGTGGGCAAATTCGACCAGGGCAGAGCCGTTTTGTACCGGTTCACCTGGGCCAGTCACACCAATCCACTTCAGCCTCCCAGGGAGCTTGGGGACTGGACAGCTGTGGGGGTGGGGGTCGGTATTTAAAGGGGCCAGACCCCCTAGTTGACCCCCAGATAGCTGTGGGAGGAACTGAAGGCACGGAAACATCCAATTAATTACTTAACTGCACCCACAAATCAAGCAGACACCTACTGGTCCGCATCTGCGCCCATCACAACTAGCAAGACGGGGAGCTGGGTTTTAAAAACTGGTTGCCATCGCCTGGGGACACATCCATCTCCCTCCACCAGCCCCAGGAGCCGCTCCCTGCGGCTCGCCTCCCCTCAGCCACACTTCCCAGTATCTGGGAGCCAGATCCCCTGGCTGTTGAGACTGTTGAGGGTTTGGTGAATCCAGAAAAATGGCAGCAAACCAGTCCTGGCCCTGATGTTGAATGGGAAGGAGGGGCCTTGTCCCTGAGCAGAGTTCTCTCAGGGTACAGCTACACTGCAGCCGGGAGCGCTAACGGCAGCTCATGGACCCTGCCAGGGCCTTCAGACAGCACCGGCCAATGCAGCCCACAAAATCGGCCAACTGCGATCTCTGCTGAGTCCCACGCCCAGCCCTGCCCGTTCCCTGGTCCCTGACTGGCCTGGAGAAGACAATGACCCAGAGAACCGCACCGACAGCCACCCGGGGACCTCTCCAACGCTTCCTGCTGCAGTTACCTTTCTCGATATCCTTATAGAGCTGGTCTATGAAGGCGTCTAGCTGCTCTCGCTCGTGCGGGGGAAGCTCTAACGCATCGCAGGCATGGACCCACTGGCTCAGGGAACTAGCGGAAACCAGACAGAACATGGTTATGTTTCCAAAGGTCTCTGGATCTGGCCGGGTGGGCGAGAGAGCCACCCGTACCCCAGTGCTAGGGAGAGCTGTGATCACACCTCGGGAGCCGGCACGGGTGCTCACGGCACTGGCTTTCGTTCTTCAGCACAGAACACTCAGGAGGGAGGAGAGACTCTTTGGGGCTCCCAGGGTTCAACTGTCCAATGGCCCCAAGAGGCAAAGTTCTGATGCAAAACCAGACCTGAACTTTGGGAGGCTTTGGATTGAGGGCACTGGGGAGGTCCTGTTCTACTTGACAGAAAAGCGGTAAAGAGCCGCTTTTACAGAACCTCAGCAATACATACAAGGTTTTTTCTCTGCTCTCGCTCTAGGTACTTAAGTAGCTCCCATCAGCTGGGTTGAGGGATGTGCACGGATGACTCCTTCAGACGGCAGAGGGGATCCATGCAATCGCCCTAGAGAGGCCTAGAGAGCTTTGGGACTCTCATGACTTCCATGCCAATTTCTCAACAGTTCCCCATGCACAGCCAGAGCGCAATGGCGAATCCACTGGTTACCTTGTTCCTATGCCTTGGCCATTGGTCCCCACCAGGGCAAACAGCGATCGGAACCCTTCTGGAGTAAACCACTGCAGAGAGGCCAAGAAGCAAGAGGATCAGTTTACCTGTCAGGACTGTAGGGCTAGCTACCATCTCAGTGGCTCCCATTTGCTCAAGCTCAGTGTTTCTCAACCTGTTTGATACCAGGGACCAGGCTGCTGCCTTCCTGCACTGCATCAGGTAGATTTCAGGGATCAGCCCCGGTCCCCGGACCAGTTGGTGAGAAACACTGCTCTAGCTTGCAGCCTCACTTGTCGGACCCACTGCAGAATCACATGATGGGACGCGGGGTTGGGGCTGGAGCTGCCGTAGAACGGGCCCTCATGCTATTACGACCAGCAGCGAACCAAGCCTCAGCTCTGCTGTGACCCAGGTCTAGCGTCCTGTAATAACAAAGCCGGGACACAAGGCGGCGGTCCCTAGAAATGCCCCGTGAGAGAGATCTGGACGGAGAATGTGAGGCACAGAGCTTAGTGGCTTGATTTTCATCAGCACTTCGCATCCACTGTCTTCAGTGGGAGAGCAGCACCTTTGACAAATCTGACCCGTCAAGCAAAGGGGCTCCATCCTCCAGCAGAATCCAGGGTCAGCAGGGCTCCCCTCAGACTCAGCCTACGTTCTCCCTCCCTCGGCTTCACCCCATTACTCCTTGTGGTGTCCTGTCCAAACAATTCCTCCCCCTAGTAGGCATTTACAACCTTCTCAGATGGTTCTGGCCCCACCCAGTTCTTAGGGATCCCTCCCAGCTCCCCGTTGGCCTCGTCTCTCCTTTCTGCTACTCAACGGTGGATTCCAAGTACAGTCACTCCAGAGCCATAGAGCGCCGGAGAGGGCACAAGCCTATTACATTGTATTTCTTTCCCCTGGGTACGTCCCCTGTAAGGCAGCAGCAAGGGGAAATGCTGAACAGCTGTACGTGTTCCAGAGTCGTATGTAAGATACAGGAGGTAATATCCCACTCCGCTCAGCACCGGTGAGACCTCAGCTGGGTCCCATCCTGTGCGCCACACTTCAGAAAGATGTGGACAAACTGGAGGGAGTCCAGAGGAGAGCAACAAAAATGAGAAAAAGGTTTAGAAAACCTGACCCACGGGGAACGTTAAAAACCGTGGACATGGTTAGTCTTGAGAAAAGAAGTCTGAGGGGGTGACTGACAACAATCTGCAAATATGGTAACGGCTGTTACAAAGAGGACGGGAATCGATTACTCTCCGAGTCCACTGAAGGGAGGACAAGACGTATTGGGCTTAATCTGCGGCAAGGGAGACTGAGGTTGGCTATGAGGAAAAACTTTCAAACTCTAAGGGGAGTTGAGCACTTGGAACAGGCTTCCAAGGGAGGTTGTGGAATCCCCATCACTGGAGGTTTTGAAGAACAGATTGGACAAACACCTGTCAGGGATGGTCTAGAGAGGGTCACGTGGTCCTGCCTCAGTGAGGGGGCTGGACTAGGTGACCTCTCAAGGTCCCTTCCAGCCCTACCTTTCTATGATTCTTGTTATCCCCTGAGTCCTTCTAAGCTCAGAGCACTGAGGGGGTTAAATGCTCAGGTGCTAGAGAAAGAGGTTGTCCCTCATATCCCACCTCAGCCCCGCGGGGGTAAGGGTGAGGCACCAATGGGCTTCAGGTCAAACCTTAGCCCCTCAGTACTGTCAGGAGGAACGGCAACCAGGACACCCCACTTTCGGGGTGTCAGAGGGACTAGGGAAAAACGGGGGCTCCTCAGCACTCTCTCTGGGGTGCACAGGACTCTGCCGGGGGTGGGGAAGGGGGTGTCAAGGACTCACCACTCACCCTGCTGAGATGTTCTTCGTAAAGGGCATCCGTGAAGAGCTGCCGGAGGAGTTCTAGCTGGCCCTGGAGACACATGGCCACAAAGTGAGCGAGGAGAGGAGCCCCAGGACAGGTGTGGCAGCTTTAAATCCCGCCGACGAGCAGAGTCTGGAGCAGCCTGAAGGCTCTTTGCGCCACCACTTCTGGTCAAGAAGCTGCTCGTCTGAATTGCCCCCAAGCTGGCAGCCATCAAAAGCCACCACCACCTGTGGCTGCGTGCCCACGAGCAAAGCACTGGTATCTGGCCACTCCCTATGGGAGAAGCAACCTCAGCATGGAAACCACTGGCACTAACTGCTCCTTTCTCAGTGGACAGGCCACAGCTTGGTCTGTCTACCACGGAGCCAGGGCAATACACTGGCTAAATGGCCATGGCTGCCTCTAGTGGCTGGTCCAACAGCCTGCCATGTACTGAGCACGAGAGGAGAACTCCTTTAGCTCAAGTGGAGAAGGCCCGTGGTTTGGACACTGACCGTTCCGGTTCTGGTCACTGCTGGGGACCGTGGTCTCTCTCTGTGACCAAGGGTTTGTACACAAGTGGGGCCTTCAGAGGGAAAGGAGAGGAACTCAGGGATCCCCCCAAAAGGCCAAAGCACTCCAGTGGTGTGACGCACTGACCTTAAATTTGTCCCCCAGCAGCTTGTGGACGATCTCCTCTTCTTCGTTGGCCGTTTTACTGCAGAACTGAGAGAAAAGCTTTATCCACCAGTCCTTGTCCTTTGCCTGAAACGTATCAAACAGCCGCTCAAACTGGCACTCCAGCAGGAGGGAAGTGGGAGGGGGCTATGCGAGATGGCAGGACACCCAGATCTGGACGCTATTTAGGCCAGAACATTAGCACTGCTACAGCGATGTTTAACCCTTGGAATACAAGTGAGCCAGAGAAAGGAAAGGGGAGGAAGGCTGGTTTTGTGTTTAACGCACAGGGTGGGAACTCAGGAGAGCGGGGTTCAATTCCCTCTTCTGCCACAGACAGCCTCTGTGACTTTGGGCAAGTCACTCGGTGCCTCAGTTTCCCCATCTGTGACATAAGGATAATACTTCTCTACTTGAGATGGGTGCGGTGGGGATATACAGGTGAGACACACAGCAGTGGGGCCCATGTGCGGAGCTAGACAGAGAGGGCAGGAGAAGCCAAGGAGAGTACGCCATGGGGGGGTATTAATGCGATGGGCTCAGCCCAGTTCCACAGTGATAGTTTTTGTTCTAGGCAAACTCAGGTCTCCCTTTGCTAAGGTGGGGGGGAAGCCACAGATGTGCAACAACAGCTTTGACTCCCGGTAACACGATGGGATGAGGGACGTCAAAACCCCAAACTCCACCATTAGGAAAAGCAGGAAACGCATAGTCAAGGGGCTGCTTCGTACACAGCCACAACCCTCATTTTAAAGAGCTCTCCCAGGCCAGTGGGAAGACCCAGGGAATAGGAGCAGGAGATCACTCATCATGCAGACGACAGATGCCTTCTCAGGACACACTAACCCAGATGTTAGCCCATAAAGATCACCTCCCACGGCACAGCTACGCCACACGGGTGGGTGTGCGTATTTATTCCGCCCTTATCACCATGTATCCAAGGCCCTTACAGAATCTGTGCTGCCAGCAGCCTCTGATTTCCCGCAGCAAGAGGCATCTTCAGCGCCTAGCTCAAACAAGCGCCCAGCACAAGCCCTCAGACAGGAGCTGGAGCAGTGTCACGCGGTCAGGACAGTGACACAGAGACCCAGGCTGTGGTGGGACATCCTGGCTGGTGTGTCTGTGTCCCACTGCCGGGTGGAATCCGACCTGCCTGACACATCTGTGTCCAAAGGGCTTAGATGCTCTCGAGCGAATGACAGCGGAAGGAGGGTCTGCTTCTGGGGCGGAAGGTCATGAGGTCCTTCTCTGCTGCATGCTGTCTCAGCAACGAACGCTCGCGAGTGCTGGTAAGTGCGTGCACTGCAGTGAGACATCCCCAGCCCCGCATGCTGACGTGCCGGGAGGTTACCTTACAGAAGTCTACACTGCAAAGCGAAGGTGTGCTTGTAGCCTACCCAGGCTAGCTTTAACCTTAGCAGTGAAGATGTAGGGAAGACATGTCAGCACAGGATCCAGCAGGGGCCCCCAAATGAAATGAATAGGCAGTGGGTTTAAAACAAACAAAGGGAAGTGTTTCTTCACACAACACACAGTTAACCTGTGGAACTCCTTACTAGAGGATGTTGTGAAGGCCAAGAGTGTAACAGGGTTCAAAAAAGAACTAGATAAGTTCATGGCGGATAGGTCCATCAATGGCTGTTTGCCAGAATGGGCAGGGATGGTGTCCCTAGCCTCTGTTTGCCAGAAGCTGGGAATGGGCGACGGGATGGATCACTTGATGATTCCCTGTTCTGTTCATTCCCTCTGGGCACTGGCCACTGTCGGAAGACAGGAGACTGGGCTAGCTGGGCCTTTGGTCTGACCCACTCTGGCTGGTCTTATGGGCTAACAACCAAGTAAAAGCCTGCACAGGACTCTGGATATGTCCTCGGGTTGATAACCTGTGCCACCATGTTGTCGCTACGGCTGTGAACCCTGCTAGCTAGTGGCGGGCATGCCTACTGGTGCTACAATCATCCCTTCACTTTGCAACGCAGACGTAGCCCTAGAGAGGAGAGGGCAGACACCGGGAGCAACATACAGGAAGTGCCGAGATGCACCTAGCGCCGCCAGCAGCAAACAGAGGCACGCACCTGTTTGACGGTGGCTACCATCCTCACCAGCAGCATGATGCTGGAAGTCTCCGGAGGGTAATGGATGTTTCTGTACAAGGGGGAGGAATCACAGAGCGAGAGTGAGAGGAGCAGAGATGTCCTGGCACTGAAAGGGCAAGCAGGGTGTTTGCAGCTCGAAGGGAGACAAGGACTGGAATCCCACACACAGCCTCGTTCAGACGCAGACATCGGACTGACACCAACAGCCCAGGAGCTCCGCGGGGGAAGTGGAAATTAACCAAGTTCTAAAAGGCTCAGCCGGGGCACTGATGGAGGTCTGGCCAAAGGGGCAACTTCCTGCCCTGCCTTTGGACTCTAGCAGGGGACCTTCCAAGTCGGGTCTACCGCGCATTTCTCTGCTTGTTGACAGTGAAACGGCTAAAGGCAGCAAGGCCCAGGGGCTCCAGCACTCGAGAGACTCCAGCTCTAGTCCCAGCTCTGTCATGTGACCTTCAGTAAGTCAGTTCCCCGCCTTCCCTTCCCACCCGTTGTCTATTTAGATTGTAAATTCTTTGGGGCAGAGACTACAGTTACTCTATGTATGTACAGCCCCCAGCACAATGCAATTACAGCTCTGATAGGGGTCTCTGGGTGCTACTATAATAAAAATAACTGAAGAGCCAACTAAAAATGTACGTGTTACACCTAGTGAGTTGTCGTCTCATGTTTCAGCAGAGGGCTGGAGTCAGGAGAACTGGGCTCTGTTACCACCTTGATCACATCCCTTCTCTGTGCCTCAGTTTCCTCATCTGCAAGCGGGGATAATAATCCTTCTCTCTCTCTCTCACACAGAGGTGTTGGGAGGCTTAATTCAATAATGTCTGTGAAGTGCTTTGGGATCCACAGATGGTGCCACAGAACTGCAAAGTATTATAATCAACTGCCTGGTGTATACACACTCTATTGCCCTCTACTGGATGGAATCAGAATTGCTCAGCTGGGTGTCACAGCCTCTATATGGCTAAAGGAGATTCTCTCTTAGCTCAAGCGACAGAGGCTTGTGCTTCAGGAGCAGGAGGCTCCTCGCTCTGTTCTCACTGATGCCGTGAAGTTCTGAGTGGCGGTGGGATGCAGCACAGTGACAACTGCATATCGTAGGAGGCCCTGACTGGTTATAGGCTGGAACAATGGAGCCGTGGGTGCCTCTGCAGAGACAGAGCAGTAACTGACCCTGCTCCAAACTACCTTCAGCTGGACACAGGGTGAGTCCCCGTCTCTGCTCCCGAACGAGCCAGAGCCAGTCTATTCAGTAGGTAGTTCTGGTCCTACAAACATCCAGTGCTCCTACCTCCAGGCCTCCTGCAGTTTGTTGAGGGGATGTTTGGGGTCCTCTCGGGAGGGGCCCAGGCACAGCACCTGGTGGTATTGCTCGAAGGCAGATTGCCTGCATTCAGCACTGCAATACGCAACCTGGAGAGCAACAGAGACAGCGACACACATCAGTCAGCGGAAGAGTAACCTAGGAACTTAGCCCTCAGGAAAGTGAGCAACCCTTAAAGGCCAGCCATTTTCCTAGTGACCTAGGGAGAGCACTGTGGTACGGAGGAGGGGGTTCCTGGGAGCAGTCCTACACCAGCCCACCTCCCCTTAGTACAGAGTCCTGGCCCTATCTATTGCAAGAAAGAGCAGGGGGTAGCAAAGGCATGTGCCTTCCCCCTGGGTGAACCCCTCCTCGGACACAGATGCCCCTGTGAGCACCAGGATATGAAAATTCTCCCCTGCACCCCCATTGTGTACGACGAGGCTGTAGAGTGGGAAGAACTGGCCTAGACGACCCAAGTGGTCCTGCCCCGTCAGATGCTCTCTCCATCAGTAGCTAGGAAAGCAATTCAACCTTCCCGATGAGAGCGCCCCAACACCAGGGCAGCTGCAGCAACAATGGCAGATCTGAAAGGGACGTGGCCTCCTTGCAGATCAAGCCCCATCCCAATCGATCAACACAAGGCCACAGCAATGGCAGCTCCCAGCTCTCCCCAGCAACCTGGTACCTGGCAATGGGGGCAGTGCTGATGCAAATCCTTCCGGATGCTGCACTGCTCTGGGTGAGGCAGGACCCGACGGCTTTTCCCCAGAAGCCTCTGTGCGTTCTCCTCTGCCGTCTCCAGGGCCCGCAGGCAGTGGTCACAGGCTGGGGAAGAAGGAACGAGCCAGATGACAGAGATAGAGAGAACCTCCTTCTAAAAGAACAGATGCGTTTGCATGCAGTGGGCCAGATCCTCAGCTGCTGTTTCAGGGTGGGTCCATTAACTTCAGTGGTGCAACACTGGTTTACAGGTGCTGAGAATCTGGTTCACTATCCCACTATAAACCGCCACTCTGAAAACAGCACAGGCCCAACACCGTCTGTAGAAACACGGCCCTCATTATCTGCATCACTTCCCGCATTCTTCAACTCCCTTTGCCACCAAACTTCACCTGCATCATGAGTCCCCAAACTGATCTGCAATGAGAAACCCTTCTGCTACACAGCTCCTGCCATCCGAAACGACCATCACGTATCTCCCTACCTCACTGATTCTTCGTGCCACTTCAAATCTCAACTGGAAACCTTTTATCCCTGTCCTAAAGCTCTTTCTTAGTTTCTATCCCCCGATCTGTCATCATTATTTAACCCTGTTCCATGTTTAGGGATTGATGGTATAAAAGACACAGTGCCCAGTGAAGCCAAGGTATACTGCAACAGGGTTCAAGGAATGATCCCTAGATATTATTGCTTCTGTGCGGCTCCCACCTTTTGCACTGATCACATCCAACTTGCAAATCACATTATATTCCCTGGGATCGGCATTTTTCTCCCTTCAGACCATGGGTCTGGGATGAGAACTTGGAAACATTCTTTGTCCAGCACAGTGTTTCTAACCCCTGGAAGGCCATGAGGTATCCAACCTTAAACCATGTTCTTCTGATTATCATCTTGCTATCCCGCCCCCTTTACTTCAATAACAATATGATTTTTGCAGAAGATATTTCATGGAGCACCATATTTAGAGATCAGCGGTTTATACCACTGACGTGCTGGGTTTGTACAGCTTTTCCAGGCTATCAAGCATTTATTCCTCGCATTGGTGGTTTGAAAGACATCAGTCTTTAAACTGTCACTAGTCTTTTGACCACCAGCATTTTGTTCCGCATAGGCCACAGACTGAATACAGCAAGTCTCAGACCTTGGGCCAGTGTAATTTTCTGGGGCACGACATCAGGGTCACTGCTTCTTTCTCAGCGCTTTGTTATGCAGGACATCGGAGTCGGTGAACTAAGGGTCCCCTCCTGGTCTTAAAACCAATGACTCTCCTCTCACCTTTATATCTGTACAGCACGTTCCAGAGGAACTGGGATGACACCACAGGCTTCTCCAAGAAGATCGTTTCCCCTTTATGGATATTCCTGGTGGCAAATAAGCCTTTTCCCTTTGAATGGAGAAACAAGAGTGACTCCCAGTCTGTAGCAATTTGCAGCACTGCAAGTTCAGTTAGGGCTATTCCATCTCCCCAGCTAGCTGTGAGTTCCACTCTCAGGGTAGACCAAGAGTTAGGAATAGAGTCCATGTCTTCCGACGGACCGACGCCAAGTCCAGTGTCCTAAGCCAAAACCCTGGCTCTGAGAATGTAGGGTGGAACCCAGATCCAGAGCTGCAGAATCCAGATCTAAATGTTTATGGCTTGTGCCCCCTCCCACAGACTGCTCCAGGGGGCAAACTAGGGCAAAACTCCTACTGACTCCAGTAGGGCCAGGATTTCACCCCTCAACTTTATCTTTCTCCTGAAAGGATCTCAAAGTTAAATACTAGGGCTGTCGATGAATCGCAGTTAACTCATGTGATTAAGTCAAAAAAATTAATCGCAATTAATCGCACTGTTAAACAATAGAATACCAATTGAAATGTATTAAATATTTTGGATGTTTTTCTATATTTTCAAATACATTGATTTCTAATACAACAGAGAATACGAAGTGTACAGTGCTTACTTTATATTATTATTTTTATTACAAATATTTGCACTGTAAAAAATGATAAAAGAAATAGTATTTTTCAATTCACCTCATACAATGAGGTGTACTGTAGTACAATCTCTTTATCATGAAAGTGTAACTTACAAATGTAGGGTTTTTTGGTTACATAGCTGCTCTCAAAAATAAAACAATGTAAAACTTTAGAGACTACAAGTCCACTTGGTCCTACTTCTTGTTCAGCCAATCGTTAAGACAAACAAGTTTGTTTACATTTACGGGAGATACTGCTCCCCGCTTCTTATTTATAATGTAAACAGGAAGCGAAAATAAGCATTTGAATGGCTCTTTTGTAGCTGGCGTTGCAAGGTATTTACGTGCCAGATATGCTAAACGTTCGTATGCCCCTTCATGCTTCAGCCACCATTCCAGAGGACATGCTTCCATGCAGATGATGCTTGTTAAAAAAAATAACGAATTAATTAAATTTGTGACTGAACCCCTTGGGGGAGAATTGTGTGTCTCCTGCTCTGTTTTACCCGCATTCTGCCATATATTTCATGTTATAGCAGGCTCAGGTGATGACCCAGCACATGTTCATTTTAAGAACACTTTCACTGCAGATTTGACAAAAGGCAAAGAAGGTACCAATGTGAGATTTCTAAAAATAGCTACAGCACTTGACCCAAGGTTTAAGAGTCTGAAGCGCCTTCCAAAATCTGAGAGGGACGAGGTGTGGCGTATGCTTTCAGAAGTCTTAAAAGAGCAACACTCCGAAACGGAAACTTACAGACCCCGAACCAGCAAAAAAGAAAATCAACCTTCTGCTGGTGGCATCTGACTCAGATGATGAAAATAAACATGCATTGGTCTGCACTGCTTTGGATCGTTATCGAGCAGAACCCATCATCAGCATGGACACATGTCCTCTGGAATGGTGACTGAAGCATGAAGGGACATATGAATTTTTAGTGCCTCTGGCACGTAAATATCTTGCGACACCAGCTACAACAGTGCCATGAGAACGCCTGTTCTCACTTTCAGGTGACATGGTAAACAAGTGGGCAGCATCATCTCCTGCAAATTGTAACCAAACTTGTTTTGTCTGAGTGATTGGCTGAAGTAGGACTGAGTGGACTTGTAGACTCTAAAGTCTTGCATTGTTTTATTTTTGAGTGCAGTTATTTTTTGTACATAATTCTACATTTGTAAGTTCAACTTGCATGATAAAGAGACTGCACTACAGTACTTGTATTAAGGGAATTGAAAAATACAATTTCTTTTGTTTTTTACAGTGCAAATATTTGAAATAAAAATAATATAAAGTGAACGCTGTACCCTTTGTATTCTGTGTTGTAACTGAAATCAATATATTTGAAAACATGGAAAACATCCAAAAATATTTAAATAAATGGTATTCTATTATTACCAGTGTGATTAATCACACAATTAATTGCGATTAATTTTTTTAATCGCTTGACAGCCCTATTAAATACACAAGATCATTTCATGCAGCAGTGAAATGCAACAACCTCTGGGGCGTATCATGTCAACTGGCAAACATAGCAGCCCCAACAACATTTTCATTTAGAGCATAAAATTGGGAGATCCTTGGTAAACACTGCGATTCAAACCCCTCCTAGCCTCCTAAGAGGTGAAAGCTGTGTCATCACCGGTAAGGTAATTTTCTCTAGGGCTGCAGTAAGGTCTAGGATTTGACCGTGTAGCCCTACTGGCCTAGCTTGGTACTATTTCTTTATTATGTGATCTGTTGCTCGTCATTTTAGCATCAATGAGTAGAAATAATTCAACATAAAAGACTTCCCATCCCATCATAACACACAAATACTCAGGAACAAATACAGACACCGATCCTGCAAATGGTTCCACACTTACTTAATGTTACACATATGAATAGCTCCATTGAAATCAAGGGGACAACTCATGCACAAAGATAAGCCAGTACAGAAGCATCTGCAAGAGCAGGACATAGTGAGGACAATAAAATGAACCTGGCATTATAGATATTTTGGGCCCCAAAGCTAAAGCTAACGGCAGCTATAAGCTTTATAGCATTCCCCTGTTTTCACTCCCGCGTCTCTGGGGAAAGTTCACATTTGGGCTGAGATCAGCCTGGAAAGAGAATGAATTTGACTCAAAAGCTCCAGAAGAATTAATTCTGCCACTTTGGAGTCACACAAGCAAGAACAAAAATTATCTAACACTCTTTAGAACAGCTCCCCCAGCATCGCCCCCCAAGCCCTGCCAATGTATCTGAAGTATGATTTTTATAATCCAGTCCATAGATCGCCCCACCCCACTCTGCTGATGCACCTCAGTCCTGACCTGCAATCCTCTTTCCCTTGCAATTCCAGCCTTGGACTTCACCCGCACTGGCCCCCCAGCACACCTCCGATGCGCCCAGCTATTCCAGCCCATTCAGCTGTCCAAATTCCCGGAAAGGGGAAGCTGGGGGAAGGGAGGCTCAACCATGTTGTTTTTTTTAAAAAATCGCTGTTTTTAATTGGGGTGGGGCAGGAACCAGACAAACAGGTGGGGGGCGGCTGATCCAGCAGGAAAGGCTCCCCATTCAGGCGCAGGAAGAATGGGGACCTCCTTGCTTTGCAAGGAGCACCAAGGCGGGAAATGGGGGCTGATGGAAAGGGACAGATCACGCTCCCCCCTGGCAGAAGCCACAGATGGAGGTTTAATAATCCCTAGAGTGGGGAAGGGGGGCGTGTGTGAGAGAGAAGCGGGTCTCCCAGCCAAGGAAGGGCAGTGCAGGCTGGACAGGACCCCATCGGGGCTGGGAGGGGAGGGATCCCGGAGGGACCCCCCCCCCCCGGGTGGAGCAATGCCCAGGGCTGTGCCAAGCTGCACAAAGCGGAGTCTCTCCCAGCAGCAGCAGGGCCACCCTCATGCCAGCCTGGAAGGAGGGACCTGAGTTTGGGTGGGTGGGGCGGGGGTGGAATCTGATCCCCTGGCCGGTGTGTGTGTGTGTTGGGGGGGGGGGGGAATCTGATCCCCTGGCCAGTGTGTGTGGGGGGGGGGGGGAGGGGAGAATCTGATCCCCTGGCCGGTGTGTGTGTGTGTGGGGGGGGAGAATCTGATCCCCTGGCCAGTGTGTGTGTGTGGGGGGGGGGGAATCTGATCCCCTGGCCGGTGTGTGTGTGTGTGTGGGTGGGGGGGAATCTGATCCCCTGGCCGGTGTGTGTGTGTGTGTGGGTGGGGGGGAATCTGATCCCCTGGCCGGTGTGTGTGTGTGTGTGGGTGGGGGGGAATCTGATCCCCTGGCCGGTGTGTGTGTGTGTGTGGGTGGGGGGGAATCTGATCCCCTGGCCGGTGTGTGTGTGTGTGTGGGTGGGGGGGAATCTGATCCCCTGGCCGGTGTGTGTGTGTGGGGGGGGGGGAATCTGATCCCCTGGCCGGTGTGTGTGTGTGGGGGGGGGGGGAATCTGATCCCCTGGCCGGTGTGTGTGTGTGTGGGGGGAATCTGATCCCCTGGCCGGTGTGTGTGTGTGGGGGGGGGAATCTGATCCCCTGGCCGGTGTGTGTGTGTGGGGGGGGGGGGAATCTGATCCCCTGGCCGGTGTGTGTGTGTGTGGGGGGAATCTGATCCCCTGGCCGGTGTGTGTGTGGGGGGGGGGGAATCTGATCCCCTGGCCAGTGTGTGTGTGTGGGGGGGGAAATCTGATCCTCTGGCCAGTGTGTGTGTGTGGGAGGGGGGGAATCTGATTCCCTGGCCAGTGGGGGGAGGGGGGAATCTGATCCCCTGGGCGGTGTGTGTGTGGGGGGGGGGGAATCTGATCCCCTGGCCAGGGTGTGTGTGTGTGGGGGGGAATCTGATCCCCTGGCCGGTGTGTGTGTGTGGGGGGGGGGGATCTGATCCCCTAGCTGGTGTGTGTGTGTGTGTGGGGGGGGGAATCTGATCCCCTAGCCGGTGTGTGTGTGTGTGGGGGGGGGAATCTGATCCCCTGGCCAGGGTGTGTGTGTGGGGGGGGAATCTGATCCCCTGGCCGGTGTGTGTGTGTGGGGGGGGGGGGGGGATCTGATCCCCTAGCCGGTGTGTGTGTGTGTGTGTGGGGGGGATCTGATCCCCTAGCCGGTGTGTGTGTGTGTGGGGGGGGGAAATCTGATCCCCTGGCCGGTGTGTGTGTGGGGGGGGGGGGGGAGAGGATCTGATCCCCTGGCCAGGGTGTGGGGGGGGACCCTCACCTTGAGGCTGCTGATGAATCTCACTTCCACCATGGCCCGGGCCGGGCCCGCAGGATCCGCACAAAAGCAGAACAGGTCACCCATGGAGGCAGCCATCTTGGGCGCCCTCCCAACTCTGACCTGGTGGGGGAGCGGGAAAGTCTTCCTCTTCCTCCTCCTCCTCCTCCTCCTCTTCTTCTTCTTCCTGGGCCCTGCCGCCGGGCCTGTGCCGAGCAGCCGCTGCCCTGGCTGGGAATCCGCGGCGGCTGCCTGCTGTTTGCGGGCGGGGGGAGTCGAGCAGCTGGAGGCTGAGGAGAGGCGGATGAGGGGCAAAAATCAGGGACGGGGCTGGGAGGGTAGGAGCCGGGCTTCAGGCCGGGGTAGGAGCCGGGGTTCAGCCCCGGGGGGGCGAGGGGTAGGAGCCGGGGGGTGGGTGGGTAGGAGCCGGGGTTCAGCCTGGGTTTAGGCCGGGGTAGGAGCCGGGGTTCAGCCCCGGGGGGGGGGCGAGGGGTAGGAGCCGGGGTTCAGCCCCGGGGGGGGGCGAGGGGTAGGAGCCGGGGTTCAGGCCGGAGTAGGACCCGGGGTTCAGCCTGGGTTTAGGCCGGGGTAGGAGCCGGGGTTCAGCCCCGGGGGGGGCGAGGGGTAGGAGCCGGGGTTCAGGCCGGGGAGAGGGCGGGGGGTAGGAGCCGGGGTTCAGGCCGGGGGGTGGGTGGGTAGGAGCCGGGGTTCAGCCTGGGTTTAGGCCGGGGTAGGAGCCGGGGTTCAGCCCCGGGAGGGGGGCGAGGGGTAGGAGCCGGGGTTCAGGCCGGGGAGAGGGCGGGGGGTAGGAGCCGGGGTTCAGGCCGGGGGGTGGGTGGGTAGGAGCCGGGGTTCAGCCTGGGTTTAGGCCGGGGTAGGAGCCGGGGTTCAGCCCCGGGGGGGGGGCGAGGGGTAGGAGCCGGGGTTCAGCCCCGGGGGGGGGCGAGGGGTAGGAGCCGGGGTTCAGGCCGGGGTAGGAGCCGGGGTTCAGCCCCGGGAGGGGGACGAGGGGTAGGAGCCCCGGGGGGAGGGCGGGGGGTAGGAGCCGGGCTTCAGCCCCGGGGGGAGGGCGGGGGTAGGAGCCGGGCTTCAGGCCGTGGTTCAGCCCCGGGAGGGGGGCGAGGGGTAGGAGCCGGGGTTCAGGCTGGGGTTCAGCCTGGGTTCAGGCCAGGGTAGGAGCCGGGGTTCAGCCTTGGGGGGGGGGGGGTGCTGCTAGATGGGGGCAAAGGACAAAGCCCCGGCACTGGGAAGTGGGGGGGCTTACAGTTTGCCCCGATGGGATGAGCCACCTGCCGTGTTTGCAAATAGAGGATGGGGGCGGGGGGCTTTTTTTATGTCCCCTCTCACCAGTCAGCACCCCGCTTCCCAGGGCTGGGCTCCTAAAGGCCCAGGGCCTCCCCATGCCTAGACACGGCAGCTCTTCCCTCGCTGATCTATTACAGGGGTGGCCAAACTGTGGCTCACAAGCCACTTGCAGCTCTTTGACCTTGCAGTGGGGGGGCGTGGGGGGGGGTCTAGGCTTCAGCCCTGCAGGGCGCTCCTTCTGGGGCTCAGGGCTTCAGCAGGAGTGGGGCTGAAGCCCTGAGCCCCCGCAGGTGCGCCCCAGCTCTCAAACTTCTGCAGATTGTTGTATGTGACTCAGAGGTCCAGTACGTTTAGCCACCCCTGTGATATAAGATGCAGAGGGGCTACAGGAGCCTTGATTCAGTGAAATATTTTACATACACCCCCAAAAACTCTGTGTCGCAGTTTGAGTATTTAAAAGAATCCCTTATCAGTTTACGGGTCTGCCTAAAGTCTCACAGCAGTTCGCAGACTTGTCTTATCCGCAGCTGGGATTCCCTGAAGCGCACTCCCATCTTTGTAATCCATTTTAAATAGAGTTTTACTCCTTTTAATTGTTTACTTTTTAAAATGTGATTTTTATTACTTTGAGCACTTCATCGTTCATCTTTGGTATCATTGTGCAGATCCATGTCATTGTGCTTGTCATAAACATAAAGGGAAGGGTAAACACCTTTAAAATCCCTCCTGGCCAGAGGAAAAACCCTTTCACCTGTAAAGGTTTAAGAAGCTAGGATAACCTTGCTGGTACCTGTCCAAAATGACCAATGAGGAGACAAGATACTTTCAAAGCTGGAGGGGGGAGAAACAAAAGCTCTCTCTGGCTGTGTGATGTTTTTTGCCAGGAACAGAACAGAAATGGAGTCTTAGAACTTAGTAAGTAATCTAGCTAGATATGTGTTAGATTCTGTTTTGTTTAAATGGTTGATAAAATAAGCTGTGCTGAATGGAATGGATATTCCTGTTTTTGTAACTTAAGGTTTTGCCTAGAGGGATTCTCTGTGTTTTGAATCTGATTACCCTGTAAGGTATTTACCATCCTGATTTTACAGAGATGATTCTTTTACTTTTTCTTCTATTAAAAGTCTTGTTTTAAGAACCTGATTGCTTTTTCCTTGTTCTTAAAATCCAAGGGTTTGGGTCTGTGCTCACCTATGCAAATTGGTGAGGATTTTTGTCAAGCCTTCCCCAGAAAAGGGGCTGTAGGGTTTGGGAGGATTTTGGGGGGAAAGACGTTTCCAAGCGGGCTCTTTCCCTGTTATATATTTGTTAGACGCTTGATAGTGGCAGCAATAAAGTCCAAGGGCAAAAGGTAAAATAGTTTGTACTTTGGGGAAGTTTTAACCTAAGGTGGTAAAAATAAGCTTAGGGGGTTTTTCATGCAGTTCCCCACATCTGTACCCTAGAGTTCAGAGTGCGGAAGGAACCTTGACAGTGCTGTTTATTTTATAGTTTAATAGCAAATACTCACTGAAAATATTTATAAGTAAGTAGTTTTAGCAATAAGAAAAGGAGTACTTGTGGCACCTTAGAGACTAACCAATTTATTTGAGCATATATATAAAGTCTGCTGCAGTTTCCACGGTATGCATCTGATGAAGTGAGCTGTAGCTCACGAAAGCTCATGCTCAAATAAATTGGTTAGTCTCTAAGGTGCCACAAGTACTCCTTTTCTTTTTGCGAATACAGACTAACACGGCTGTTACTCTGAAACTAATTTTAGCAATGACATCTGTGTTTCTAGTATAGCACTTGCTGCTATGTTTTTTACTGTGATTTTTCATTTGGATTTTTTAATTCTAACTTTTTCTTATTTTTATAGCACAAGTTTATTCTGTTGAATCATGATACTTCCAGTCTGACTGATTTCCTGGCCTAGTGTAAAAACTTAATTTTCATTTGATCCACCAATGGGGATTACCTTTTGCAACTATTATTTTGTCTCTCAAGCCAGTCCTTAGTGCTGTTTTGCGTGTCATTGCTTGTGTGTAGAACTTAATTCTCAAATATTCGATTAGGGCAGGATACTATCTCATATTAAACCCTTCTCAAAGGCAAAACTCAACTGTAATCTTTGCTAGACATAAGAACGGCCGTACTGGGTCAGACCACTGGTCCATCTAGCCCAGTATCCTGTCTTCTGACAGTGACCAATGCCAAGTGCCCAAGAGGGAATGACCAGAACAGGTAATCATCAAGTGATCCATCCCCTGTCGCCCATTCCCAGCTTCTGGCAAAACTTCTCTCTTAAGACCAAGCAAATAAGTCACAACCAATCATGTATTTGTTTAATCTTGCTGCTTCTCCCCATTAATTGTCTCTGAGCAGTTCATGATTCTCTCACTAATCCTGTCGTTCTTCTAAAATACTTAACTGAATAATTAGGCTTGAATAAAGCCATATACAAACCTATACATCTAGGACAAGGGAGGCAGGCACCTACAGAATGGGGGACTGTCCCCTGGAAACAGTGACTCTTGAAAGGATTTAGGGGCCCTAGTGGACAAGTCGCTCAATATGAGCGTTTGTGATCTGTGGTAAAAAGGGCAGAAGCTATCCATGGATAGATAAACATAGTATGGACAGGGAGATGATTCAGCATGGGTGAGTCTGATACTGGAATACTGCATCCAGTTCTGGTGTGCACATTTCAAAAAATTACATTAAAAAATTGGAGATGGTGCAGAAAAGAGCCATATTTGAGAGATGGAGAAGACACTTTATAATGAGGCCTTGACCAAGCTCAATCTGCTTAGTTTATTAAAAAGCAGCTTGAGAGGTGAGCTGATTGCAGTGTGTAAGTGCCTTCATGGAGAGAAAACACCAGGTATGAAAGGATTCTTTAACCTCGCAGAGAAAGGCATAGCAGGAGGCAATGGCTGGAAGCAGAAATCAGAAAAATTTGAATTAGAATAAGGCATAGATTTGTAAGAGTGAGGGTGATTCATCATTGGAACAAATTACCAGGAGAAGTGATGGACTCTCCATCTCTTGATGTCTTCAGAGGAAGACTAGATGCCTTTCCGGAAGGTGCTTTAGTCATAAAGCAGATATTGTGAAAAAGCGGAGGGCTGTGATGTGCAGGGACTCAGATTAGATCAGAGCTTCTCAACCAGGGGTCTGGGGCCCACTGGGGGGACCTCAAGCTGGATTCAAGGGGTCCGCCAAGCAGAGCCGGCATTAGACTTGCTGGGGCCCAGGGCAGAAAGATGAAGCCCTGTGGTGTGGGGGCCCCGACAATTGCCTTGATTGCTACTGCCTACTTCTGGCCCTGGCTTTTATGTGCAGGAAAACAGGTGTTGTGGCACAGGTGGGCTGTGGAGTTTTTATAGCTTGTTGGGGAAGCCTCAGAAAGAAACAAGTTGAGAACCCCTGGATTAGATGATCTAATGGTCCCTTCTGGCCTTAAAGTCTACCAATTTATGAAAACCTGAGCGTGGCATGGGGAGCAGCTTCTGATGTTTTACTGTGTAGCCGGCTTGATCCCCAGACTCAACAGTCACTGAATGAGGTGATCCAGGGAAAGCAACTCAAACATCCAAAGAGACTGGCCAGAGGCAGGACATCAGCCTTCCAGGGGAGGGGTGGGCATGGCAGTGACATCACAAAAGCCTTTTTTAGGACCTCAGCCTATTGGGCAAAGGTGATGGGGAGGCGGTGATCTCACAGAGAGACCCTGACAACAGCCAGGCAGGACAGAGGAGCAGGGCTGGGGCAACCAAAGTGAGCCCCGTGGCTTTGCTGCAGCAAGTCTCCTCCTCGAGGTCTCTCCTTGAGGAGTGAGAGAGAATTAGGATTCCCGTACGTGAGCGTGAGGAGGACCCTCTTTGGAGTTTTCTCCTTCCCTCCTACTGATTTTGCTAGAAAACCCAGGTCCTTGTTTAGAAGGTAAGAGGCTCAGAGAGGTTTGGAACCTGTTCAGTCTGATCCACCTGCTGCTGGCTGAATTCTAGGCACTGAAAATGGTAGGTTAAGGTGGCAGAATTTGATCTCCTACCTCGGACTTTGTCCTGTAGAATCACGGGGGACATTGGGGTTTGTCCTTTTTGGTTTCCCTTTTCCTCTGTCCCTCCCTCCTTTCTCTTCTCTTGTTCCCTTTTCCCTGCTTCCCTCCCTCCACCAAGCAGGTGCAGGGGGTTGATCTCAATGTGGGAGGCCCTCACAATGAGATGGGACTGGAACAACGCTCTGAGAGTGATCCCCTTCGGTGGTCACCTGGGCCATCCTTTGGGATATCTGGTGAGACCCCTCAGCCTCCCGCCTTTCAGAGTCTCAATGCTGTTTGGCTGAGCAGGGGGCTATTGACAGGGAGGAGATTCATGTCCTTTTGTTCTTTTTAAGACCAAGCAAATAAGTCACAACTAATCATGTATTTGATTAATTTTGCCTCGTCTCCCCATTAGTTTTCTCTGAGAAGTTCATGATTCTCTCTAATGTGTTAGTTCTTCTAAAATACTTGCTCAGGGCAGTAAGTGCAATGCAATGTTGGGCCCTTCCTCCTGCAGGGACAGGGGAAGAAGGTGGGACTTCAAGCCAGGGCTCTGCCTGGTTCTATTGAGCAGTAATCACAGGGACCCAGCTGGCTTGGGGAGTGAGCCTCAAACCCTCCACTCCATGAGATCCACAAGATGGTCCTTGGAGAAGAGTCACTAACTAGAGAAACAGGAGGATCCCCAGGCAGTCAGCCCCTCTCTCCTACGAGTACTGAGATTCCTGGAGAAATTGTCCCACCAAGGGCTTTAGAGTCAGGCATGGGGGCGGTGTCTCTCTCTCCTTCCTGATGAGCTGTTCCTGAATCAGGGATTCAGAGAGGATGGGACCAACCCCAACACTGAACATTGTCCCAATCTAGAGAGACAGAGACAAGTGCCCTGCCGGATACAAGCATCGTCCTGGTTGCAGCAATCCCCTTCCAAAGCTCTACGGTTACTGAATCAGATATTCCACCCTGAGCACAATATCTCAGCCCCCTGGGAATGGGGAGGGGCTTATTTGCACAGCATCTACACCTACCCATTGATCCCGAACTACCTCCTTCCCCCACAACATGTCAACTTCTGGAACAGGTCCAGAGTGTCCCAGGAGAGAGCCAGGGCCATAAGGAGCAGCGCAGCTCTGCTCTGATTCACCATCATTCTCCCCGAATTTGACAAAAGTGACCTCTGACCCCCAGCTTCCTGACTGCAGGCATAGGTGGGCTGGCTCTGACAGGCTGTAGGATCTGCTGCAGTGGGGTCTGTGGGTTGGGAGTGTTCTTCTTGCCGGGGGAGTGGGGGTAGAGTCAGAGCAGGGAATGAAATAAGCTTAAGTTGAGTTCTTCTTTTCCTGGAGCAACTGGAGATGCACATCCCCTTGCTCCAGGCTTCCTTGGGGGCAGAGAAAACTAAGGTGTCTAGCCCTAGCTCCTCTGCCCCAGCATCTCCTTCACAGGGACCCAGGGCAGAGAGACTCCTGGCCCTTGGGAGACTGGGAGCTGATGATCCCCATCTCCTCTCCCTTCCATTAGAACTCAGCACAGTTCCCCAAAACGGGGAACCTCATGGCTCAACTTGGTCTGTACATCAGTAACCCAACCAAGGACACGGCCTAGGAGGGTGCTGAAGCACTGGAATGGGTTACCTAGGCAGATGGTGGAATCTCCATCCTTAGAGGTTTTTAAGGCCTGGCTTGACAAAGCCTTGGCTGGGATGATTTAGTTAGTGGTGGTCCTGCTTTGAGCAGGATATTGGACTAGATGACCTCGTGAGGTCCCTTCCAACCCCAATCTTCGATGATTCTATGACACCAGCTGGCGTGTCAGGGCGGGGATTTACCGGCTCTATCGGCTGCTGCTACACCAGAGAGGTAAGGAAAGTTTTGGAATAGCCTTCCAAAGGAAGCAGTGGCGGCAAAAGACCTATCTGGTTTTAAGATTAAACTTGATAAGTTTATGGAGGAGATGGTATGATGGGATAACATGATTTTGGCAATTAATTGGTCTTTAAATATTCATGGTAAATAGGCCCAATGGCCTGTGATGGGATGTTAGATGGGGTGGGATCTGAGTTACTACAGAGAATTCTTTCCTGCGTGTCTGGCTGGTAAGTCTTGCCCACATGCCCTGGGTTTAGCTGATCGCCATATTTGGGGTCGAGAAGGAATTTTCCTCCAGGGCAGATTGGAAGAGGCCCTGGAGGTTTTTCACTTTCCTCTGTAGCATGGGGCACGGATCACTTGCTGGAGGATTCTCTGCTCCTTGAGGTTTTTAAACCACGATTTGAGGACTTCAATAGCTCCGACATAGGTGAGAGGTTTTTCGCAGGAGTGGGTGGGTGAGATTCTGTGGCCTGCATTGTGCAGGAGGTCAGATTAAATAATCATAATGGTCCCTTCTGACCTTAATATCTATGAAACCCAGCTGGGAAATGGGACCCCAAAGAAGAGTGACACTGATGGAAGCTGGGCAACAGGACCCCTGAAGAAATGAGCCCCCCTCCCATCTGAGACTGACCCCACCTGGAACCTCTGCCAAAACCCACCAACAGCTCTGAGATTGACCCCAGCTGGATGATCCCCCACCCCAATTTAGGATCAACCCCCCGCCCCATGCACCCAGGATACTCCACCCACTGGAGAGAGCCTTGCTATTCTGTTGGGCCAGGGATGCAGTGAGGGTTCCCCACTGTGTAGCCACCAATGGGAATGGAAGAATACAGGCACCGGAAACCAACAAGAGAAATCTTGTAAAGAGAAGCTGCCAAGGAACAGCTGTCACAGGAAGACTGAGGAAACGGAGGCAGGAGCTCCCCCTGCAATGGGGCGGGGGTGTTTGGCACAGGAGGTCACTGGAGAGGAAGACAAGAGTCAGTTTCAGGGTTCCAGCCGACATTAATCTCCCCTGATTCCTGGGAGCACCACGTCTCTGACAGGTTCTTGTTCTCTTGAGGCAGGAGGACGTCACGGCCAAGGTGATGCGCCTCCGATCCTTTCACCACGTGCCCATGGCTCCGCAGGGACTGCACCTCTTAGGACACCTGCGATGGGGTGTATAACCCCACACTGGGCCAGGAGGGGTTAGGGAGCAGTGCTGGGCCGCTGTGATCCTTCCCCCTCCCACCCCCGCCACTGCACCTGCAGAACTTGCTCAAGCTGGAGCAGGAGTTTAAAAGGGGGCCTGTCATGAGGTGTATGTACTCTGCACTAGCCCAGCAGCCAAAGGGTTAATACAGGCCCTGCCAGCCACTGTGGATTGGCAAGCTAACAGCAGCTGGGAGGGTAAAAGGGCCGGGAAGCAGCTGGAGGGGCACTAAAGAAGAGTGAGCAGGCGGGGAAAGGACTCCTGCTAGAGAGCTGTCCAAGGATAACATCTCTGAAAGGGACGAACAGGCCAACAGACTGAAGAGCCTGCTGAGGCCGGAGGGAAGGTAGGAAGGAGCTTAGGGCACTGTCAGGGTCTCCTTGTCTAACTTGAGGGTCCTGAGCTGGAACCCAGTGGAGGGGGTAGGTGGGTTCCCCACCTCCCTAGGGTGACCAGATAGAAAGTGTGAAAAATCAGGACAGAGGGTGGGGGATAATAGACACCTACATAAGAAAAAGCCTCAAATATCAGGACTATCCCTATAAAATCAGGACATCCGGTCACCCTAAGCAATTTAGTCCAGTGCTTAACCACCCTGATAGTTAGGAAGTTTTTCCAAATGTCCAACATAAACTCCCCTTGCTGCAATTTAAGCCCATTGCTTCTTGTCCTGTCCTCAGAGGTTAAGAAGAACAATTTTTCTCCCTCCTCCTTGTAACAACCTTTTATGTACTTGAAAACTGTTATAATGTCCCCTTTTAGTCTTCTCTTTTCCAGACTAAACAAACCCAGTTTTTTCAATCTTCCCTCATAGATCATGTTTTCTAGACCTTTAATCTTTTTTGTTCCTCTTCTCTGGACTTTCTCCAATTTGGTCACAACTTTTTTGAAATGTGGTGCCCAGAACTGGACACAATACTCCAGTTGAGGCCTCCTCAGTGTGGAGTAGAGTGGAAGATTTCAGAGTAACAGCTGTGTTAGTCTGTATTCGCAAAAAGAAAAGGAGTACTTGTGGCACCTTAGAGACTAACCAATTTATTTGAGCATGAGCTTTCGTGAGCTACAGCTCACTTCATCAGATGCATACCGTGGAAACTGCAGCAGACTTTATATATACACAGAGAATATGAAACAATACCTCCTCCCACCCCACTGTCCTGCTGGTAATAGCTTATCTAAAGTAATCGTCAGGTTAGGCCATTTCCAGCACAAATCCAGGTTTTCTCACCGTCCACCCCCCCACACAAATTCACTCTCCTGCTGGTGATAGCCCATCCAAAGTGACAACTCTTTACACAATGACAGGTTTCAGAGTAACAGCCGTGTTAGTCTGTATTCGCAAAAAGAAAAGGAGTACTTGTGGCACCTTAGAGACTAACCAATTTATTTGAGCATGAGCTTTACACAATGTGCATGATAATGAAGTTAGGCCATTTCCTGCACAAATCCAGGTTCTCTCACTCCCTCACCCCCCTCCAAAAACCCACCCCCATACACACACACAGACTCACTCTCCTGCTGGTAATAGCTCGTCCAAACTGACCACTCTCCAAGTTTAAATCCAAGTTAAACCAGAACATCTGGGGGGGGGGTAGGAAAAAACAAGAGGAAATAGGCTACCTTGCATAATGACTTAGCCACTCCCAGTCTCTATTTAAGCCTAAATTAATAGTATCCAATTTGCAAATGAATTCCAATTCAGCAGTTTCTCGCTGGAGTCTGGATTTGAAGTTTTTTTGTTTTAAGATAGCGACCTTCATGTCTGTGATTGCGTGACCAGAGAGATTGAAGTGTTCTCCGACTGGTTTATGAATGTTATAATTCTTGACATCTGATTTGTGTCCATTTATTCTTTTACGTAGAGACTGTCCAGTTTGACCAATGTACATGGCAGAGGGGCATTGCTGGCACATGATGGCATAAATCACATTGGTGGATGTGCAGGTGAACGAGCCTCTGATAGTGTGGCTGATGTTATTAGGCCCTGTGATGGTGTCCCCTGAATAGATATGTGGGCACAATTGGCAACGGGCTTTGTTGCAAGGATAAGTTCCTGGGTTAGTGGTTCTGTTGTGTGGTATGTGGTTGGTGAGTATTTGCTTCAGGTTGCGGGGCTGTCTGTAGGCAAGGACTGGCCTGTCTCCCAAGATTTGTGAGAGTGTTGGGTCATCCTTTAGGATAGGTTGTAGATCCTTAATAATGCGTTGGAGGGGTTTTAGTTGGGGGCTGAAGGTGACGGCTAGTGGCGTTCTGTTATTTTCTTTGTTAGGCCTGTCCTGTAGTAGGTAACTTCTGGGAACTCTTCTGGCTCTATCAATCTGTTTCTTTACTTCCGCAGGTGGGTATTGTAGTTGTAAGAAAGCTTGACAGAGATCTTGTAGGTGTTTGTCTCTGTCTGAGGGGTTGGAGCAAATGCGGTTGTATCGCAGAGCTTGGCTGTAGACGATGGATCGTGTGGTGTGGTCAGGGTGAAAGCTGGAGGCATGCAGGTAGGAATAGCGGTCAGTAGGTTTCCGGTATAGGGTGGTGTTTATGTGACCATTGTTTATTAGCACTGTAGTGTCCAGGAAGTGGATCTCTTGTGTGGACTGGACCAGGCTGAGGTTGATGGTGGGATGGAAATTGTTGAAATCATGGTGGAATTCCTCAAGGGCTTCTTTTCCATGGGTCCAGATGATGAAGATGTCATCAATATAGCGCAAGTAGAGTAGGGGCTTTAGGGGACGAGAGCTGAGGAAGCGTTGTTCTAAATCAGCCATAAAAATGTTGGCATACTGTGGGGCCATGCGGGTACCCATAGCAGTGCCGCTGATCTGAAGGTATACATTGTCCCCAAATGTGAAATAGTTATGGGTAAGGACAAAGTCACAAAGTTCAGCCACCAGGTTAGCCGTGACATTATCGGGGATAGTGTTCCTGACGGCTTGTAGTCCATCTTTGTGTGGAATGTTGGTGTAGAGGGCTTCTACATCCATAGTGGCCAGGATGGTGTTATCAGGAAGATCACCGATGGATTGAAGTTTCCTCAGGAAGTCAGTGGTGTCTCGAAGGTAGCTGGGAGTGCTGGTAGCGTAGGGCCTGAGGAGGGAGTCTACATAGCCAGACAATCCTGCTGTCAGGGTGCCAATGCCTGAAATGATGGGGCGCCCAGGAGTTCCAGGTTTATGGATCTTGGGTAGTAGATAGAGTGGAAGAATTACTTGTGTCTTGCTTACAACACTGCTGCTAATACATCCCAGAATTATGTTTGCTTTTTTTTGCAACAGCGTTACACTGTTGACTCATATTTAGCTTGTTGTCCACTATCACCCCCAGATCCTTTTCCACAGTACTCCTTCCTAGGCTGTCATTTCCCATTTTGTATGTGGGACATAAACACCTTTTCCCTCCCTTGGAGAGGACAGAGACATTATAAGGCTTGAGCCAAGGGTGTGCCACTCACAGGCTACCAGAGGTGGGGTGAAGACCTTTTCTTTTGTGGGGACGTTGGACTGTGAACATTTGGTTGGACTCTGACAACCCAGAACTCAACTGGTGAACCGGCTGGAGGGCCAAGGCCTCAGATACCGATCACTGAGCCCTGTTGATCCCACCCGTCCTATTATCCCCATTTGAGCTACTATATGGGAAGCAAACCCACAGGATCCTGGATCTCCTCCAAAAGACATGGGAGGAGCCAGACCCAGGAACAACCAACATGGAACACTACATGTTCTTTTTGAGGGAAAACTTAGAGACGCTGTGGGCTTTCTTGAGAGAGAACCTGCTGAAATCTCACTAGAACCAGGAATGGGCCTACAGTAAAGGGGCCAGGATGTGAAAATTTAACCCCAATGATAGGATTTGTTGTTGCTGCCAACCATGAAGTCAAAACTGCTGGCTAAGTGGCAAGGATCCTTCAAGGTTGTAAAAAGGGCAAGGGTAGTTGATTTTGAAATCCACCATCCAGGAAAGAGAAAATAGATCCAGGTATAACATGAACCTGCTGAAGGCTTGGAAGGATCAAGAGGGCCTCCTCATAATGCCTTTTCCACTGGAACCTGAGGTTGGCCTGTTATACCAATAAAATAAAAACCAGCAGGATGTTATTAAAGGGGAAAAGGCAAAATGTCACATTTATTGTGAATACAGACAGAATCATAGTAAGCAGTTAGTTATAGTTATAACATTCCATTCAATCTCATATTTATTCACATATTCATTCATACACACACACAGGTTCTGCAAGGTTGTTATCATAAAAAGAAAAGGAGTACTTGTGGCACCTTAGAGACTAACCAATTTATTAAGGGAATTGCTTCATCCTGCTGTTGCTGAATCAGTCAGCAGATGGCACATTCTTGACGGCTCCGTGATGCCAGATGTTATCTTGTTCTTTGGTTCTCCCATTCTTGAGGGTGTTGGGTGGATTCCAGTCTGCCCTCCGGGGGGGTCCTCTGGTTATTTCCACTTGACGCCTCCTTCAGCCGATGGACACTGGATTCTTAGGCTGGCACCTCCCTGATCATTCAGTTATTATCCACACCAAGCATCCATCCACATACATCCTCTATTTTACTCACAATTGTTAACAAAGCGAGATGAATGCAACAAAAGGGCGGGGAGTCTCTGGGTGCTGTTTCTATTGTTACAGAGTATTGCTTTGAGCCTCTCTGTGCATGAGTAGTTGTTGTTACAAGAATTGCTTTGGGAACAGACTCTGTCTTAGAATGTACTAACACAATTAGCAGCTTGCAAGTTTCACACATAGAGGGAGAGAAACAGTACCAAAAACCAAGAGACCTCTTAATTGGTAATACCCTGGAATTTAAACTATGGGGAATCAAACTCATTTGTGATTTTAATACAGAACTTCTTTAGTATGATCCAACAGGCCCACAAGTGCCCTTAATCCATGATTCTGGCCTGAATAGAAACAGCAAATATGAATTGAAGACCTTCCCTGGGAGGTCTTAGCATTGCAAGAACAAACCCACCTAGCCTACCATCACGTGGATACCAAGCTGGGGGAAAAGGTCCCTGAGAATCTATGACCCCTTGGGCAGAAGTTATAGGAAGAAGTCTGCCAGAGACTACTTGCCGTGTTGGACCTTAGGGAAAAAACCTGAGATTCTCACCTAATCATATGACTCCAGGAGCTGGCACTTTAAAAAAACCACCCCAAATATCTCAACGCTCCCAATAAAGTCACAAGAGTTGGCAACACAGTCAGTTCAGGTTTTTGCTGTACACTAAAGAAGCCAAAGGGTGGCACTGGCCACTGAACTCCATATTTCACCACAGGGACAAGCAAGGATGCAGCTTCCTGGGCAGTGGCGGATTAATGCACAGGCCAATTTGGGGACCCCCACAGGAGCGCCAGAACCTGGATAGAAGCCGGGCGGGGGGCCACCGGTGTCAGATCTGTGGCCCTGCCCCCTGCTCCTCCTCTTCCCCCTGAGGCCCCGTCCCCTGGCCAGGCTGGAAGCCAGAGCCAGGCAGTGGTAAGAGCCGCCCAGGGAGCCCGGGCCGCTGTGGGAAGCCTTGGACCCCCCCCCGTGCCCTGGGTGCAGGCCAGGGGGCCCAAGAGCAGCCCCCAGCCTGTGTCCCCCCGCTGCCCCCTGGGATTCGTGCCTGCGGTAGTGACCACGTGCGGCTCCGCTCTTCCTGTCGCCTCTGACTCAAGGCTCACAATTGGGGGGGGGGCCAATGTCCCCCCGAAACTATGCCCATGCCGCTGCTTCCCGCCTGCCCGAGGGTACTACGCTCATGTTAAAAAGTGGGCAGGGGCATGGCACACCCCCCCCCCGGTGCTGGTGTTCCTGGGCGCCCGGGTGTGGGGAGCCCAAATATTCTTTGTGCCCAGGGTCCCAATAAATCTTAGTCCGCCTCTGTTTCTGGGGCAGCAATTGCAGCTCAGCATCTTAAAAAATCACCGTGATGGCAGCCATTTTCATGGAGTTAAGTGGGCCTCATCCGCTCTTGACGCGAACTGGCCTTTTGTTTTCTCTCCCTTCCCGCCCCCCCCCCCCCCCCCCAGCTGACACCAAAGGATCATTTGCTACACTGCACTTGTGCTGAGCTCCGGCTGCTATCAGAGTTGCCTTTGCATGTTCCTTTAAGAAACTTGAAATCCCCTCTACACAGGCTGTAAGCATAGCTGCCTTTCCCCCCCCACCCCCCCTTCGACTCAGTCAAACCCAGGGCTCTGTAGCATGGCCGCTCTTTGGGCATTAGATGTCGCTGCAGGCTTTCTGGCTGGCCGCTGACTTTCAGAAAAAGTTCACTCAAATAAGGGCTCAAATCTACCAGGGCCTTAGCACATTCGTGTAAAGTGCTGAGTTGCCCTTAATTCCCAATGGCATTGGTGAGTGCACTCAGGACGTTTTGCAGGACCTCACAAATACTCCTTTTCTTTTTGTGAATACAGACTAACACGGCTGTTACTCTGAAATCTGTCTTCGAAGGAAGCAAGGTAAGTAACGTACTGACATGTAGCATCCTGCTTTAGGCTGCAGCTTGTGAATGCTAGTCTAAAGGTGCCCGGTTACCTCTCTTGGAATCAGAAAAATTGGAGAGAGAACAGAGCTATTTGATCACCTAGGGGGAATTTCCCCACTATACAGAGAGCCATCACAAGGCCGACACCCCACTTACATCCTACATAAAGCCTCAAAATAGGGTTTAGTCTTGAGCTAACCTTCTGTGTGTGTGTGTGGGGGGGGAACATGTACCAATCAGCCAGTGCAGGGCTTCCACCACTTGCCTATGCAATGAGAACTATGTTGGTACGATCCACTAAGTGGCACAGACAAGTGTGGCAGATACAGGTAATTGTTGTATTTATTTTTGGTAGTTTCTTCTGCCTTGGACTTTGTTTGTAGGTGGTTAATGGGGAGACAGTGTTGCCTAGTGAACAGAGCACTAGACTGGGACTCAGGAGCCCTGTGTTTCTGGCTCTGCCATTTATTGGTTGGGTGAACTTGGGCAGCTCACTTGACCTCTGTGCCTCAGTTTCCCCTTGTGTAAAATGGGGAGAATGCTTCTGACCTCCTTTATAAAGTGCTTTGAGAGCTATGGATGAACGAGTGCTATATAAACTACGGATTGTTATAATAGGGGCTGTGCCTTTAAGAACAGAGTGTGGCAGACAGAGTGTGTTTGAGATTTTGAGCAGTGGAGATTTTTCCAACCTGCACAGAAAGCAGGAGACCGTGCCTGAGTTCCAAAAAGGTCAGAACTTGATTTAATAAACTCACCTTTCCAGAAAGTAACTTTATTCTCAATGGTGTCACATCAGCACTTATGGGGAATTGGCTGCTTCAGGGCACAGCTAATGAGCTACAGAGCCTTTCACCTGCAGCCACCAGGATGAACCCTGCCCAGTTGAACGAGGGAGTGAAAGGAATTTGCCACTCTGCTTTGCTCTTGACTGTAAACTCTTCAAGGCAGAGACTGGTTTCAGAGTAACAGCCGTGTTAGTCTGTATTCGCAAAAAGAAAAGGAGTACTCGTGGCACCTTAGAGACTAACCAATTTATTTGAGCATGAGCTTTAGTGAGCTACATCCGATGAAATGAGCTGTAGCTCATGAAAGCTCATGCTCAAATAAATTGGTTAGTCTCTAAGGTGCCACAAGTCCTCCTTTTCTTAAGGCAGAGACTGTCTCTCCATTTGAGTTTATACATCACCTTGCACAACGGGGCTCCAATCTTGACTGGTTCCTTTAGTGGGAGCTCCTGGTCAAAAAAAATTTTCCAATAAAAACCTTTTTCATGAGAAAATAGTTTCATTAAATGAAATTTATTAACGTTAAAAAAAAAATGTTGCGGAAAAACCCTGACATTTTTCAAAATGAGAAATTTAATTACCCCCCCTCCCCCCAGCACCGAAGTATTTTGGTTTTGAAATTGTGGGCTTTTCCAGTACTTCCCAGCCCTGTGCTACTGTTTTTCAGATGGCCAAAGTTGGGAAAACAATTAGTAGGGGGGGGGAGTACAACCTATTTTTCACACCTTCACAGGTATGTCCCATAGTGAAAGGTTTAAATGTGTAGACAGCTGTTTATTGTTTTAAAAGTGATGTTTTGTCGGTTGGGAAGCAATAAAAAGGAGAGAATGTGGATTTTCCCCCATTTTCCTAACACTTCTTTACTTTCCATTGCGGGGATGGGGAAGACGGATAGGGGATTTAAAAGGAACAGAAAATGGAAGGAAACTTTGAGAATTAAAAATTATACCTTTATTCTTTCCCCCCATGAATCATTCCAGGGGGAAAATAATCCCATTTTCCAACCAGATCTAATTTGTAGTGACACCTTTAGAATGCCGCGTGACAGAATATTTTCCAGGTGATACGTACATACAGTATGTTTTAAAGAAATGTCACTCATGTGAAATAAGAAAAGGAGGACTTGTGACACCTTAGAGACTAATAAATTTGTTAGTCTCTAAGGTCCCACAAGTCCTCCTTTTCTTTTTGAGAATACAGACTAACATGGCTGCTACTCTGACACATGTGAAAGAGTCTGCCCTCTGCTGGATGGACTGAGAACTGCTTGACAGTGCATCAGAGGCCTTACACTGCTAGCAGTTAATGGAGATTTTTCTTTCCCCTGAAGGGTAGGACTTTGTGCGACAGCAGCAGGAGGTCTACAGGCGCACAGTGCAACATGAGGTGAGCAGGACGTGTGGCTGTGCTTTTTGCACCAAATTGCAGATGTAGGAAGTCTCCCAGGCCAGTGGTGGATGTAAATGAGCATTTGGGCTTGAACTGGTGTCCTGAGACACCAAAGAGCGCCTTGCTGAGCGGGTCAGGCTCCTCCCTGGAGGAACCAAGCCTCAGGGTGTTCGATGAGGCGCAGGTCCAAGTGGATTGATACTTCTGGCTCATCCCAGGAATTCATGGTTGCTGTGGTGACTATGGCCCTGTCCTGGGTGGTTTCTGACTCAGCTCACCGAGCTGAATCTAGTATCTGTGATGGGGTTGGAAGAAAGGGAGACGTGGCCTGGGCAGAGCATCACCTCCTGTGAATTGTGGTGGGACCTTTCCTACAGGGTTGAAGGACCTGTTTGAACGGTCTGGTCCTAGAGGCTGAGGGAGCATCAGGGAATCCAGAGAGGTCTGAGGAACCAACTCTCTTTTTATGAGTTACTTGGATCAGAGATCAGGGCCCTGTTGTGCAAGGCACTGTGGAAAATCAGCAGGCAGATCACCCTTTTCAGTGGTTTGGCTGGCCCACATTACAGTCTTTTGTTCATTACCAGAGATACCGTGGCCCCTAGCCACCGCTTCGGCTGGCTTCCCTCTTATGGGTAATCCTGGTTTGTAGATGAAATAAGAGGGAAAATGGCTAGCACACCAGTGATGGGAAATTGCAGCCTGAAACTGACTGAACATATGAACCATCTGCCGAGGTGGTGCAGTCTGAGCCCCATCACCCACAGGGTCCAATCCCCCTGCGAGCCACCCAGACACACATTTGCTTGGAAGAAAATATTGCCTCCCAGTTCCCATCCCTTTGTAGCTCTTTTGAAATAGACTAGATTTTATTAGGGTCGAACGTGAAGCAAATAAATAAATTACAGTGTCCGAAAAGTGGGGCTATGTCTATAAATAATACAAGAGTCGTGTTATTTACAATGTTCTGGTTCAAAAAGAAGCACAATAAATTATCCTGAGCTTTTGGGTGCGAAGAGCACCCTTAGCAGCTGGCAATGTGAACTCAAAGCACACCTGATACAATGAGGTACAAGAGGGATTGAGCCTCACCTGTCCTCAACGGTCACAAACTCAGTTTGCTCTCTTGTTAAAAATACAATCGTTGGCTCTATTCTGAGATACTGGGCAAAACCACCAGATGCTGTTTCCTCTGACACGCGGTACACAATGCAGAGATAGAAAACACAACATAGCAACTACAGCTGGAGTCCTAACGAGTGTATGTGCATTGCTGGGGTGGGGGGTAATACCATGCTTGGTATAAAGAAGGTGTTCGAAATCCAAAGCAAAATTTGTATAATGGGCCAAGGCAAAATCCCAGATCCAAACGCTGCCCGATGGAGAGAGGTAACTGAAAGCTAGGCCCAGATTTTGCCACTTGAGTGCCTCTCTGCATGGTAAAGGTAATGCAATATGTGCGTAGGGGTGGACTGAGGTCTTTGATCTGGGCTTTGCAGGCCAGGAGAGAGGCAAAAATGTACAAATCCTTATTGTAGCGCTGCAGGAGGGCTGCCTGGAGGCACTTTCATTCTAAGCCCTAGGCACTTACAGCTTTCAGAAAACTACCCCTTGGGCTGCAAATGTTTATCTTTACAGCCTGATCCTGCTGTCTTACATGGAACTGCAAGGACTTGAGTCTCCTCTCATGCCTCTATGAATCAGGACTAACTCCATGGCAGATAATGGAGTTACATCGGTGGAGAATCGGTGTAAATAAGTTCAGAATCGGGGTCAGTATATAGGGACAGCAGCATCATGCTCTTCATGGAGCTCCCATTGAAATCCATGACAATTGTGCTTATGGCAGTATCAAGCCCTCAATTATGGCCTGCTGGGCTTTTTTCTCCTTAGTTTGGTCAGATCCCGTTTACTTTACTGCAAATTTTAGTGGAGCACTTTTTGTGCAGATCTGAACTGCAAACCTGACATGGAAATAAAATTAACTAGGGAGGCTACTTGGGGAAAAAATCATTAGTCTGATTCTCTTATCACTCTCCCTGCCAGGGCTACCCTACCTGGTAGCTCAGCACCACCAAGGGGCTGATAAACCACAACAGCACTGCGTTTACATGCACTGATGTCTGGATTGGAAATCGAGGACTGCCCCCCCATCTCTAAATTTAACCCCAGTCTTTCTGCTGGAAAGGGACCATGCTTTCTGGCATTTCAAGAGAGAAAAGAAAGACCTGTGGGTTATCTGGAAGCTGTCCATGCGCAACTGACCTGATGAGCAGCAGGCCTTGGGTGTCTAGTATGAGGTTGCCAGACAGTGGGTGTTGCATATCATGGACTCATCCTAGACAGCGCCAGGTCAGTCCGGTATCCTCAGCATTCAGATAAAGAGCTTGATCTTTTTATCTGGCTGGAGAAGCGCATGTATGGAGCAGCTGCTTAACTCCCTGGTAGCTTCATCGGTCAGTCTTCTCCTTGGGCATAGCTGTAAACCCCTGCTAGTTCCATCGCAAGAGCAACGTCTGCAGCAGGGAATTCTCAAGCCATTTAGACCTCCACGTCCACCGTGTCTTCCTCGTTGTTCTCGAGGTCCATCGAGTCCGTAGGAACAGGCTGCATTTCTCCGAACTGCGACAGCTTCGCTTTCTTCTGCTCCAGGCTCTGCTTTCTCCATTTGATCCTCCGGTTCTGGAACCAGACTTTCACCTAGGAGAGGTTCAGCACAATGGGCAATGAAAACCACTCGCTCTGGGCCAAGGCTCAGGCGCATTAAAGCCCTGACCCTGCAAGTCTTTGAACTGTGCTAAAATACTGTCAGCAGGGCCTGATCCTGTAATCCCTCCACAGGCAAGTCTCCTTGACTCCTGGAGTTGGTGCTAAGAGGCTCTGGGCAACATGGGCCATGAGGATTATTAATAATAGTTATAAATAAAGCAGTGGCTCTTTTCTTTTGAGGCTCTCAAAGCACTTTACAGACATTTACCTAAGCCTGCCAACTGCCCAGCGAGGTTGGTAAGTGGTATTATCCCTGGTTTACAGACGGGGAAACTGAGTCATATGGCGGTCATGCCATTTGCACACAGACAATAGTGAAACGGATCACAGGAGTCCTGACTCCCTGTCCCTGGCTTTACCTACTAGACCCAAACTCCTTCCCCAAAACCTTCACCCTGATTGTGCTGTCTTTAAACTATAAACTTCTCAAAACGAGGAGTGAAATCCTGTCCCCACTGAGTCAGCGGCAAGACTCCCATTCAGCGCAGTGGGGCCAGGATTCCCACCGCCCTGCCCTGCCCCTGTGTATCCGAAATGTGTTTAAAATTAAATAAGCAGCTGTGTCGTTCCCAGCAGGCAGAGGCTCTGAGTGCTAAATCTCGGCACTGAGTGATTTCTGCCATTTCCTGAGCTGCCCTCCTGGGTCTGTCATGGAACGTGAGACAAGATCCATAACCTCATGAGCCCTCCCGTCATAGATCCTGGCTACATTGCAATAACTGTCACACTGGGGGAACCCAGTTGCAGAACAGCCATTCTGGTTAAAACCTGGGTCATGCAGCACAGACCAGATTGACGGGGTTTCTTTAGCTGCATCCCCATGAAGGCCAATAGGAGTTTGACCATTGGCTTTGATGGGAGCAGCGGGAGCTGCTGAGACTTTAGAAGGGCTGCAGCACAATTCAGGAGCACAGTGTGGTCCCATCTACGGTGCTTTGACTGATGCCATGGACCCACCAGCTGGCAGATTTCATATGTGGTGGCCCCAGCTAGGCAGCTGTTTCACTCTGGACGGGAATGTGCAATCTGGGCGTGCCTGAGCATGAAAAGGGTATAAAAATTAATGTGACTCAGTCTGAACGCAGCTCTCCCTAAGCAGCGCCATGTGCCAGCCACCTTGGCATGAAGGGGCTGATTAGACCAGTTAAGAAAAGGCCTGATCCTGCTCCCGATGGGGTCAATGGCAAAACTCCCTCTGGGTCATCCAACCAGGACCAGCAATGATCAGCGAAAGCAGGAGAAGAGCTGGGGGAACAGTGCCGCAGGCTTGGCAGGGTGGGGGCCGACCCTTCTTTAAAGTGACGCAAATCAGCGATCATGGAAAGAGTCCCCAGTTTCCAGGGGTCTTTGTGCCCCTCAGCCCCCATGATGGTCGCATTCGGGTGCATGCACAGTGACAAAATCAAGAATCATAGAAACTAGAGATGGAAAATGAGCTTGTCTAGTCCACCTCCTCTAGAAAATGCAGAACTGGTCCTTGCAGTACAATAGGAAGAGCCAGGCTGCATCAAACCAGTGGCCCACCTACTCCAGTCTCCTGTCTCCAGCTGTGGCCAGTATCCGCTGCTGCAGAGGTACGATGGCCCCATTTGGACAATTGCACAGTAACCTTCCCACAGAGGAAGATTCTTTCTAACCTACAACACTTTGGCTGGCTTGGGCCCTGAACCAGGAGCATCTACACCCCAAATGCATTTTTAGCCTACTTAATGGATGCATCAGTGGAGGTTGTTAGTAGTCAGACAAATTTCTAAGCCTATTTTGCCTCCCGTCTCAGTGCTATCTCGTAGGGTAGGGCCACAGGTTACCTATGCATCGTGTATTTGCCCGTGCGTTGTCTCATCTAGTTTTAAATATCCCTAGTCATGGGATCTCCCTTGGGACCCCCAGGGACCCTCCCCATTTCTGGGGAGAATCAGCTCCTTCTGACTGAAGCTGCTCACACTGTAACAGAGACAGAAGCCCTGAAACTTACTAGGTGGCTCATCTCCTGCTGTCATTTCCGGCTGCAGTCCCAGGAAGGGACCATGCCGGGATCTCTGCCTGACCCCAGGGACCATGTATAGATCCCAGATTGATCATGGCCTCAGGGGAAGGGAGTAGATTTCCTACCTGGGTCTCTGTGAGGTGCAGGGTGGCTGCCAGATCCACCCTCTCCGTGCCCACCATGTATTGCTGTTTGAGGAACTCCTGCTCCAGCCGCTCCAGCTGCTCTGGTTTGAAGACTGTGCGGACCCTCTTCATCTTACAGGGCTCCCTGGATCGCCAAGGAACAGGAGGGCCCAGCGAGACAGGTCCTACGCAACCAGACAATTCCAGACCTGCGAGCAAGGGGCAAGAGTCAGCAAGGCGAAAGACAGAAACAGCCCGATTTGCCTTGCAGGAAATGCCTGACACGTGTACGTAAAGACAGCACCCGTCACAGCCCTTGTTAACCCTCGTCACAGCCCTTGTTAACCCTCGTTACTGTGGGTGAATGTGTTTTACCTGCTCCAAGCCCTGCTAGCTACAGCTGTGGCTTGTTTCGGAGCAGGACTGCTCCAGTCCACAGGGGGCTAAAGAGGGATGGAAGAGAAGGAACAGTAATGCCCTGAGGAAAGAAACAGACAGCCTCTGCTAGCCAATATAACTAGGGATCCCTTTATTGACAAAGGGCCAACTGTGGTCCCAAGGAAGTCAGTGAGTGATTGAGGTGAGCTGGATTTGACCCGCTCCATGCATTGCTTATACTGGAAGTTCTTGTTCAGGGCCAGATCCAGCAAACACTGCGATTCAGTGGGATTGCTCCAGAGTAAAGATAATAATGTGCCTATGTACTGGGGAGCTGGATTATGAGTTCTCCATGGCAAGGTGGATCTGGTTTTTGTGTTCTGCATAGTCCCATGTATATTGCTGGCATAACAATAATTACTATATTATTCAGAAGTGTCTGATTGATGTTTTTTTATTAAGAATTCCATATTATTATACCAAACTGCACAAACTCAAGAACAGGCAACATTGCTTTTCAGGCCCTGAGCCGCCAACTCTTTCCCATGCATTTCAAATTGTTACAGAAAATAAATGCAGAGCTTGGGCCTGCCAGCCTTACTCACATGAGTAAGCCTTACTTATGTGAGTCATCCGCTGACTTCAGGGATCCCCATAACCCAGGAGGGTTGCAGGATGGGGGCCTTTTCATAATGAATAAGTGGGAGTTTTCTGAATTTTGAACCCATCCCTCCTAAGTCTAGGAGTGTTAGGATCCGAGGTGTTGGTTCTGCCCGTGCTTTGGATCTGGGTTCTGATTTTGACCATCCCAGAATGTGGAGGGCTGGAGGCACAGGGTTTGCAGTTAGGCCCCTTGCTAATACATAGTTACACTGGAAAGCCCTGATCCTGCAGTTGGATCCACATGTGTGAGTCCCTGTTCCCCTACTGAGCCCCACTGACTTTAGAGGGGCTCTGCAAAAGCATAGGGATCCACCTGCATGGATCAGCCTGTGGGATCATGGTCCGATACAATCATGGTAGGAGTTAAAAAGGTTTCCAAGTATCAAAATATAGTTATGTAAACCGCTGGGAATTTGAAATGTTGATAGCAAAATGTTTCTGGCAATAAATATAGGCAGAATGCAATTATAAATTGTTAGAATTATAGGCCTTGATCCTACAAATTTCTTCTACACATGCTTAACAAGCGTAATCTCACTGGATAAATGGGATTACTCCAGTGTGTAAAGCTAACCAGGTGCGTTATGTGTTTGCAAGATCAGGGCCGTAGTTTTATTCATTAAGATATAATATTTGTAACTGTTATATCTATAAAAACATGTTTGGAGAATAAAACTAATGTGTGATAGCTATTTTAAAATATCTGAGTGTATAAACACTTATAATGTAGGACCTGATTCTCTGCTGGTATAAATCAACATTAGTTTGAATTCAATAGAACTCAGCCTATTTACACCAGAAGGGCTGTCATATAATAACTAAATTACGATATATTTATTATAGCAGTAAATAGGATTTGGAGTTAAATAATTTATAAAATCATTTTTACAAATTGCCCAAGCATACTGTCACCACCTAGCAATGTAATTATAATGTAATATATACATGTACATAGATTAAACGGTCTAAAAAAAGAGATAATATGAATTACATAACTACATTAAATAGTTTTTAAAGGTTTCTGAATATAAACAAAACTTTTAGTATCTAAATCTTAAAAAACTCTAGGGCTCAAATCTTGGTTTCTTATGTGGGCAAAAATCTTCATTGATTTAGGTGGGTAGTTTTGCCTCTGTTAACAACCCTGGGATTGACCCCCGCACGCTCTATGATAATAAATTTCAATGGGCCATAGTGCACCATCTAGTTTTAATCAAGGTTACTCACTGAGACAAAGGGTTAATTTTGCTTAAAAATCAATGGTACCATATGGTTTGATGAGACAAGAATATACACACACTGAACTAAAATCTGCCCTCTGCTACAGCAATCCAACTCCATGGGTCTCTGGTTCTTCCCATGAAACCCAAATTAATCTGTAACTTTAAAAACAAAAATCTCTTTTTGCTCTAGTTGCATTTACATTAAAAAGCCTAACAAACTTTGGGGTCAGATTCTGCAAACACATGTGAGAGTAATTTTACTCAGATCAGTAGTTCCAACTGCAGCAAAGCACAAATCTGCAGAATCAGCCCCTAAGAAAATAAATCCTGATCCCTGGGCTCCCTTCGCCCATCAGCTTCTCAGGATTAATAAGCATCAGCCCCTTTAACCCAGAAACAGAAATAAATATTGGAAAATTACTGGGCTCTCTCCTCCCCTGCTTCCCTGCACACAGAAACTGAGCAGAGTCTGGAAACGGCAGGAAATTAAACTGAATTTCTGTCTGTGAATGTATCATAGCCAACAACAGACTAGCTGGGCCTGGGGTGCGAGATGCACCCCAGAAACCTCAGGGGTCCTAACAGAATTTGAAAATAAACTTTTGGGGTTTTCTGCTAGTTTAGTTTAGTCCAGAAAAAGTCAAAGCTCCGAGGGTCACAGTTTGCTCCTGCCCAATCCTGATGAGTCTGTATCCCTTGCCAAGCTACCTAAAGAATAAGGCAGAACGCTTGCCATCCTCCAGACAACCTCTTACAGCTCCACAGACACAGCTGCCCCTTCTCGAGGTCCCTTCCAGTCCTTTGATTCTATGACACGCTGACATATAATATATGACATATATTACATATATATTATAATTCTATGACATATAATAATACCTAGTTCCTATGCAGGACATCTGCCACACATCCTCTACCCACATAGACATACAAACCCACCTCCACCCAGACTACACCAGGACAGAAACACCCCCCACACAGATAGACACACACAAATACACTGGCAGAAATGGGTCAGAATCATACACCCCTCACCCACCACAGTACGTGTGCACACATACTGGATGGAAACACCCTACAGTTTAGACAGACACACACACACACACATGCACCCTATACACAATCCAGGTATGCCTCACACATGCAGACATGCCACATACCCGTACACCCCTCATACCTCCAAACGTACACACATATCAGACGGCAACCCCGTTCGCAGATCTGGATATAGTACCAGTGGTTCTCAAACTTTTGTATTGGGGACCTTCCTTCACACAGCAAGCCTCTGAGTGTGACACCCCCCCCCCCGTAAATTAAAAACACATTTTTTCATATGGAACACTATTATAAATGCCGGAGGCAAAGCGGGGCTTGCGGGTGGAGGCTGACAGCTCAGGACCCCCATGTAATAACCTCGTGACCCCAAGTTTGAGAACCCCTGAGACAGACCGCCACACCCATTCACACACTGACAGAAACACCTCAGACACATACACAGACCAGGCACAAACACCCCATGCGTGCGTACACCCCCATACACACTAGACAGAAACACCCTAGGAACAGACACACCCCACCCTCCACTCACACCCCACAGCCCGCCCCCCCCAGAACACACGCACCCACCCACCCCATAGCCCTGCCAGCTTAAACACTACTTACTGTCTTGCTTACAGCTGGGATAAGAGAACAGGCAGCCCCTCTGCAATCTGTACTGCAGCTGCTGATGCACGACCCCATAGCCCGGCTTAGCCAGGTACATGGCTGGGTGAGTCATGAGGCCAATGGAGTAGGTGGCTGGGTAAATCCAGCTGTGCCACTCCAGAGGCAGCTTGGAGGACCATCTGGCAGAGGCCGCGCCTTCCTTCTGGGGCTCTGGCTTGGAGAGGATGGCGTCAATGTTAAAGGGGGTCTTCTGAGGGGGCTGGGGAACATCTGGAGAAGCTGGGGGGCCAGATGAGTCTGTTGCTGCTGCCAGGATGTTGCTGAGCGGACCTGGGGAGACCAGGCTCTGGAGCATGTTCAGTCAGCAGATCTGTGGCTGATGGGGAGGCTGGACTGAGCAGGTTCCTTAGCCTGGGCTTGTTGCTTTCCAGATGCCTTGCAAGCTGCAGGCTCCTAGCCCCGGCCTCAGCCCGCTGCCTGGCTGGCTCTTTATACAGAGGAAGGGCCCAAGGTGGCTTTATATCGAGGGCTTCCCCTGTGAAGTGTAAATAAGACATTAATATGCAAAGCAGGCTGCAGCTGGGTGGAGAAAGGAGAGGCTGTTCCAAGGCCTGATGCTCTGCTGGGTGCCTGCAGGACAAGGGGTGTCTCTGGGCTGGGACAGGCAGAGGACAGCCTAGCATGGCCTAAGACAAGGGCCAGGTCTGCTTGGAAAGATCAAATTGGAATGGGAAGGGAGGTCGCACATCCCATACAAATACACACACACATAACATGCATCTAAAAGCCACCCACCCCCCACAAATATACACAATATCAATACAAGCGTAGATGTATACACAACACACAACACCTAGATACAAAAGTACAGAGAATGACACACAAACACACGTCTCTGTGCAAGAGGGTGCTGAGACATGGAGCAGAAATTCACTGTTAATTTGCAACCTGTTATTTCAGTGTGTGTGTGTGTGTTTGTGTGTACACTAGTGTGTGTAATTGTGTGCATGTCTCTGTACTGTTCCATCCACATCCTGGGGCTGATTCCTGCCTCCCTGTCCGCCTTTCTACTGTCACACAGGTCAGGCGGCATTGCGGTGTGATCCCAGCATTCCCTCGGAAGCTGGGGGGTTTCAGGGTCCTTTCCAGCACTTTATCCTTTTTGGTCTCTCTCTTCATTCTGTCACCCTCAAGAAACTGCACCTCCCATTGCTGATGTCTGAGTCCTGGCAAAGTCTGTGCCTTCAAGCCCTAGATTTGTTTGGCACAGACATCAGAGGCTACGAACCTTTTGGCTTTAACTTGAAAATAAAACGTAGATATATGTATAAGTGCGTGTGTATTAACAAACCTGCCTTAAAGTGGGCACAAATGTAAACGCATGCGTTAAAGTTCCGTGAAGCTGCCAGAGCCGTGTAAATGCGCCTTACTGTAACAGAGAATCAGACTCAGTGTTTTTACACTCTGAGGCAAATGTAAATCAAGAAACCATATTGGAATACTATTAGCCTATCTCCTCAGTAAGGAAATATCCTGGAAATGGGTGCCCATGCAAGAACCTAGAGAGAGAGATGATAATCAGGTGCTGGTACAAAAGAAACCATCAGCCTTTTCTGTAAAGTGTTTACTTCTCCCGTTTAGCAAGCTGCCTTCCGTGACAATTTGGAAATACTTAAATAAAAAAATACAGCTGAGGTTTTATTGCTCCTTGTTACAATGTAAGGTCCCAGTCCTGCAAACCCTTCCTAACTGAAGTCACGTGCTTGAAGTTAGGGCATATGCTTAAGCAGCTTGCAAAATTGGAGACTCAGGCAATAAAAAAATAGCCTTCCAAACTCCCCAGAGACGGATGTTTTCCAGCTCCAGTTCCTCTTTGATGTTTTGCAATAGGTTTGCAGGGGTCAATAGTCTGTTACTCTTGTCCAAGTTTTAAATTCCAAATAATGTAACTTGTTCTGGTTAGCATCTTTAATATTCTCTATCTAATGATTAATAACTCTTATAATTATTGCACATTATATAAGTATTCGGAAAGCATATAGTTACTGAAAATAATAACTATTATGTGGAATAAAATCCTCTGAAATATTTGCAAATAAATACAAAACTTAAATGGAGAAAATACAATTTTGCCTTGTGCAAACTTCAGAGAGAATCTGATAATTTATTTATATATATATATAAAAATTTAATGTAGCTATAATTAATTACTATTATAAAAATGACAATGCATTAATAATAATGGCCCTCAGCCCATCTGCTTTTAAGCAGATCTTCCCAGTGATTTGATATTGATGGAATAATACATAGCCCAATATTAGAATACAGATAGAGAGGTGTGAATGGGGATTGATTGATGGGTGGATGGATGAATGGGAAAAAAATGTACACTAACTTCTTTCACATGAGGCATCCCATACAAATTAATAAAGGGGGGGGGGAGCATAAACCAAAAATAAAGTAACAATGCTTTTGATCTTCCCATTGGAGTCAATGCTAAAATTCCAACTGTCAAACTGGACTGGGATAGAATCCAACCAAGTGCGGAATTTTGCTTTTAAATTAGGGACGAGGAAGATATTCACAGATATCCAAAGGGAAGCTCACACTAACTAAGGCGGTAAGAGAGGGTGATTCCTTTCTCAAATCTATGAACCCCAACTGGGGTGAAATGAAAGGCAGCAAGAACCTGGCCAGTTAAAAGGAAGCAAAAAAAACCCCACAACTCCTTATGGGGCTGCCTGGTGCATTGTGTTCCATCAAGCAGCTCTTGTAGCCAGAGGGGGGGGGGAATCCAGAGTCAGGGGGATCTGAGAGATGGTGGGCAGAGCCGTGGGGACACAGCAAAGATGTGGGAGAGAGAAATTAGGGAGGTAGAAAGAAAGGGGGAGTTGGATGGACAGGCAGCGGTGACAGTAAGGTGAGTTTTGTATTCTGCCCCAGTGGTAGAATTAGCTGGCTAATGAGGCATTTTGTCTCCCATTAGCACTGTGTGCTCTGCTAATGTATTTCTGTTAAAAAGCTGGGGATTTTCACCCAGCGGTAACGAGTTGGGAAATGTCTTGGGAAATGTCGCACCAGCCAGCCAGCAAAACAGGGGGGGCCCTGCTCCGGGGAGCCAGGCACTTGCCATGCTAACAACACCCCCTCCTTTCCAAGTGGCCCTGACTCTGCCACAGGGCTGCCAGGTTGGGGTTTGCATGGGGTCTGTTTCCAACCCAAGTGCCCAGTGGAGGGGAAGCTTTTGCAGGGGAGCAGGCAGGGGAGATAAAAGGATGTCCCTGATCCTCCTTTTTTTTTTTTTTTTTTTTGGTTTTGTTTTGTTTTTAAAGGGGGTAGAAAATGAAAGGGGAGGGGGAGTTTCTTAGAACACTTTAAATAAAAGCCCTTTGTAAACATCCCCCCTTGAGCCAAAGGAACCCCGGGTGACAAGCATTTCCTGACAACTCCATTAAAGAATGGAGCTGTATTAACATTCCAAGCACCTTGACAAGAGATGAAAGTGGGGAACTTGAGTCCAGCCTCTTCTTGCTCCAGATGTTGTTACGGGCTCCCTGAAAGGGTTTTCTTTCTTTCTTTCTTTCTTTCTTTTTTTTTTTTTTTTTGCAAAGAGACAAAGATGCTGCCCACTTCAAAGGATTCTAATTGATGCTAATGATTATTAGATAGAGTGGGGGGCCTTGTTCCCCAGGCCTGGGGGAGTGCATTTTACAATCCCGTCATAGAAAGCTCCTTTCCCCCCACCTCAGAAATGGAGCTGCGGCTTTCAGAATTTCTCTCTCTTTCTGGCTTCTGATTTTTTTCCTCTCTCTCGCCCACCTTCCTCTAGACACCCTGCAGCTCTCACTTCTTTGCCCATGAGAAATTTCACACCTAGCCTCTTTCAATGGGGAGGACCTGGCTGCATTTCCATCTGACTTGAACAGCCAGCCTCCCCAGCAGACAAAGATGCGGTGGAAATTTCCTAAAAGCAAAACAAACAAACCAAAAAATGTGATCGGGGAATCTTTAAACCAGGGGCTTAAATCGCTTTTAACGCACAAAAGCGTCACAATGGAAGAAATCTTTGCGTTCAGCTCCTCTGGTGCAGGGTAAAGGATTAACCCCGATGATTATTATTTATTATTTGTATCGCAGTAGCGCTGAGGAACCCGCATTGTGCTAGGTGCTGTACAAACACAAGATGGTCCCTGTCCCCACAAAGTTTACAATCTATTTAGGCGACAAAGAAACAGCAGGTGGATACAGACAGACCAATAAGGGAAACAGTGAAACAGGCCAGCATGCCCGGCAGTGGTCTGAGCGCAGGGGCAGGCTAGATCGTAAGGGCTCTCGCATTGATTTGTTAGATGTTAGTTCTAATTTAGCATGTTGACAATTTCAGCATCGCCAACCTCCAAGGCTCAAAACCGACAAGTCAGCCCCTTCCCGCACCAAAACTAAGGAGATTGGCTTAAAAATCTTGAGATTAAACTAATAAGAAGAAGAAGAACTTTGGAGTTCTTTGTGTTTGGCTTCTGCCATTCGAACCTTTAGCCTAGGTTACGCTAGGGTCAGATTTTCAAGCTTTACTTCCGCACCCACAAGGGCTAGAAGCTTCCTGGCTTTTTTAAATGAGAGCTGGTACATAATCAGGTAACTCCAGGAGCTGAGGGTTCCATCTCACAGTCTTTGCTCAAGCAGAAATCCCACTGTATTCAGCTTGGAGAGTGAAAATAATGCTTTGTCCTCACTGCCAAAAAAAAGGTATGTTTCTAACTGTGGGATAACTAACGTGCATTCTCTGTTGGGCTGTAAAATCCTTGTAGAGACAAGCTCTGTAGTTTTACCATGAGGTAAACTACTATTGTTGTTGTTAATTTGTATTTGTGTAGCATCTCAAAGCCCCGTCATGGACCAGGACCCCCTTGTGCTGGGCGCTGTACGAACATAGAACAAAATCTAGGTGTAGGACATAAAGGCTGCCCTACTGGGTTGGGCCATTGTCCATCTATTCCAGTATTCTATCTCCCACAGTGGCCCATACCACGGCTTCATTAGAGTAATTATGAAAGGTTTCAGAGTAACAGCCATGTTAGTCTGTATTCGCAAAAAGAAAAGGAGTACTTGTGGCACCTTAGAGACTAACCAATTTATTTGAGCATAAGCTTTCGTGAGCTACAGCTCACTTCATCGGATTATGAAGTGATCCACCCCGTCCTCCACTCCCAACGGCTGGTAGTCAGAGGTTTAGGGACACCCGGAGCATGGGGTTGCATCCCTGACCATCTCAGCTAATAGCCAGTGAAGGACCTATCCGCTGTGAACTTATCCAGTTCTGTTTTGAACCCCATTATAGCCTTCACAACATCCCCTGGCAATGAGTTCCACAGGTTAGTTATGCACTGTGTGACGAAGTACTTCCTCTTCTTTGTATTCAACTTGCTGCCTGTTAATTTCATCGGGTGACGCCTGGTTTTTGTACGGTGTGAAAGAGTAAAACTTCTCTATTCAATCTCTCCACACCACTCATGATCTTATAGAGACCTCTGTCGTATCCCCCCTTAGCTGTCTCTTTTCTAAGATGAACAGCCCTAACCTTTTCAGCCTCTCCTCCTCTGGAAGCCGTTCCATACTCTTGATCATCTTTGTTGCCTTCCTCTGAACCTTTTCAGATAACTTAAGACGAACAATAACAGATGGATACAGACAGACCGACCAGGGAGCTCAAGGAAACAATGGGACAATACTGGGTTAGCATGACAGGCTGGCTTCTCAGCCCAGCAGCAGCCTAGGCAAGGTCAACCATGGACAGGGACATAACACTGACCTCGCCCTAGCTACCTTGCAGAAAAAAATACAGGTACAATTTCACAGCAGGACGGGGGTTTGGAAGAATGTGTATAGTGGGGGTGCTGAGAGCCATAGAACCAAACTGTAAGCCCTGTATATAATGGAAACCACTTTGAACCAAGGGGTGCTGCAGCACCCCTCATTCCAGCACTTCTGCAGCGGGCTAGCTAAAGCATGTGAGTTATCCCACTGTAACCCTCCCACACCTTTGTTTTGTTTTGTTCTGCAGTGAAGAGCGAGGCAAAGTCAGTTTCACCTTCTGATTCCCATGTACTTGTCCAGTGCTGCCTTGTCTGGGTGCCAAGGTAAGCTGGAAATCTGATTTCATGTAATTTGCCGGTAACGCAGTGAAAACATTTATATGCAGGTTTGATCCTCTATCGAGCATTATTCCAGTTCAGTATTTCTAATATTGATCCAAGCTTATTTCTAACTTTTGCTTGTACTCCAATCCCATCTTTTTTAGTTTACAAAAATCTGCATTTTTGCCTAAATTGCACATACCCCTCCGCCCCTGGCAAGGTCTTTCTAAAGGGGTATTGCTCACCCCATGCATCATCCTGTCACACCCTAGGTATGTGCCAGGGCCTGAGTTGTGGATGCTGTGGGAATTGTCGTGTGCCAGCTAGCGGGGTGCTACATCCATGGAAGTCTGGTTTAATGTCAGTAGGGTGGTAAAGAGCGGTGTCAATTGGCCACAAAGGGTTTGATCCGGGCCCCACTGAAGACAATAGCAAAATTCTCACTGAGACTGAAGTCCCCAGGGGGAAACCCTGGCCCCGCTGAAATCAACGGGAATTTTGCCATTGCTTCAGGGGAACCAAGATTTTCACCCACCGGGCTTGATTTTTACTGCTACAAAGTCGGGCGGATGAATACTTTTCTTTCCAAAAAAAAAAAATGTCGAGTTACATTTCGCCATTTTCCTGGGATGAGATTTTTGTGGGAACCCTGATTTCCTTCGGATCTGCTACTCCCCGAGGGCCCGATCCTGCGGGCGTCAGCATGCTGACCTTCGCAGGCGGCCACAATCCCGCTGCCTTCAATGGAATTTGGATCAGGTTCTGGTGTGTAAAGTTCAGCAGGTGTGTAGTGCTGGGCTGGGATTTCCCACTGTGTGTGGGCCGAAGCGCTCTGCGGGGTCGGGCTGGTACTGTAACCTGACCGAACTGCTCTCTACTAGGCCGCGAGGGCTGGGGGCTCCTTGCTATTGATTATTATTTAAAGCCAATACAAACGTCCTCACTCCCGTTCTGGCCCCTTTCTCTTGCACAGGGCATAAAGGGGCCATAAAAGCTTTGGTTGCAGCCGGGAGGGAGAACAGGTATTGCGGAAGACAGCCTACGGCTACCTCTCAAGGACCCCGTTTAGGGGGCTTGCAAGGGGCTGAGGAGGGGGCGTGTTGGGGGCCGGGCCATAGCATACAGCGCGACAGAGATTCCGGGCAGCTCTTCGTCTTCCACCCATAGGGCAGTCCCACGAGGCTGCTATAATTCAGACAGGCCCTTAGGGCTATCTGCATTATGCCAGGGGTCTCTCCAGGCCCTGAAGCAACCTAGGCTTGGGAGACTATTGAGGTGGTTTAAAGCCTCCTTCGTTTCTCCCCATCCCCTGGGCCATGAGTTCCGTGCTGCACCCGTTTGAATCGCTGCAGTATGCTCCATTGTACGTGTCGAGTTGCCATCTCTAAAACGGATTAAGCGTTTGAAAGGACAAAAGAAAGTGCCTGTGATAAATAATAATGGGCCATTCCTTCCTGTCGGCACTCCCCACTGGAATCAGTGGGCCTGATTCTCCATGGCCGTGCCCACTAGTGCTAAGTGAGGGAGCCATGCTTTCGTTCTGGTCTGGTAGCATTTTACAGCCGCTTGGGACTGCCATCAGGGAAAAGAGAGAGTCAGACCCTCCCTGTGTCTGAGCACCTCACAACAGCAGCGAAGGCTTGGAAGGCACTTTTGTCCTCGATTTAGAAAAGGGGAATGGAGGCACAAAGAAGTTAAGCTTGACTTTCCCAAGGTCACACACCAAACAAGAGCCAAAGCTGTCAGGTCAGCACAGATTTATTTACTGCCTCCTTGTCCCTTAGCTTAACCAACTAGAGCACCCTTCCTCTCAACGTGTTGCCAAAAGTCACAATTTTTCTGCAAGTTTCACGGCGTTTAGGGTGACCAGATGTCCCGATTTTATAGGGACAGTCCCGATTCTTGGGTCTTTTTCTTATATAGGCTTCTATTACCCCCCACCCCCGTCCTGATTTTTCATATTTGCTGTCTGGTCATCCTAACAGCGTTTGATAGTTGTGCTTAAAGCCCCAGCTCCTGGAGTCATGTGATGAAGTGAGAATCCCAGGTTTCATTAAAAACAGAGTAAGTTTCTAGCCCTTGTGGTTGCAGGGAAAAACTTGAAAACATGACCTGAGTACCTCCTAAAGGCTCAGAAAGCGGAAGGCAAATAAACCACCCCCACAATCTATTATTATTTTTTTTGTAAATCTCGTGATTTTTTTAAGCCAATCTCAGGACTTTTTGAGGCCAGACACATGATATTTGAATGCTTGGGGTTAGCAGTATTGGAAAACCGATGGCCCGATAATATTCAAGCCATTTTATATCTTCATAATAGGAGATTTTTCAATGGGAGCTGAGTGCCCAGCTCCCTTCCAGTACATCTACACTGCAAAGAAAAACCCCCAGCACTGAGTCTCAGAGCCTGGGTCAATTCATTGGGGCTCAGGCTACGGGGCTAAAAATAGCAGAGTAGCCATAAGAGCTCAGGTTGGATCCCGCACTATGAGACCCTTCCACCTGGTTGGGTTTCAGACCCCGGGCTCCAGCTGCATCTTCTAGAGTGAGAGATCTTTGGACCCATGGTTTTTAGGCATTTAAGCAGAGTTTCTCTTTGTCGTTCACATCTCCTAGCCCAATGGCAGAGTCTGTGTACCATCTCTCTTAGCTTGCATTGGTCGCCCACAACAAACCATTTGCTGTTGGAGCTGTGAGAGGAAGGATGGTTGTGGGCTAAAGACACTGGGCTGGGTCTCAGGAGATTCATAAATTTTAAGACCGAAGGAAACCATCATGATCATCAAATATGATCTCCCGAAGAACACAGGCTAGAGAATTTCACCAAGGTCTGGTTTGCACTACCAGGCCCTGCTGCCATAGCCAGGTCAGCTAGGAGTTGAGAAATTCACACCCCCTATGTGATAGAGATACTGCCAGAACCTAAGGGATGGTCTACATCAGCACAGCTATGCTGCAGGGGTGTGAAAAATCCACACCCTGAAAGACATAGCTATGCTGACCTCACCCCTGGTGTAGATCGTGCTAAGATGACAGAGGACTTCTTTCATTGACCTAGCTACTGCCCTCTGGAGAGGTGGATCACAGGGACAGGAGAAGCCCTCCTGTTGCTGTAGTGAGTGTCTACACTGAAGTGCCACGGCAACACAGCTATTCCGCTGTAGCGTTTGACGTATAGGCCTAGCCTCAGTGTAGATGCAGCTAGGCCGAAAGAGGAGTGCTTCTGTCAGCATAGGTAGTGTGGTTCAGGGAGTTGGTGACACTGTGTCAGCAGAAGCTCTGTGAGCATAGGCAGTGTCCACACTAGGGTGCTATTACTCCTGGGGAAATTCTGCGCCAAAAAATTAAAAATTCTGCACACAAGATTTTAAAATTCTGCAAAATTTTGCATATTTTATTTGTCAAAATAACGCAATATAATAATGCTGGGGGATGGAGAGGGTAGGAGGCGGAGGCAAAGCGGAGGTGATCTGGGGTGGGGTAGGGATGTGGGGTGGGGAGGGGGCGGGGAGCTACTGGTGGCTGCAGAGCACCCACCAATTTTTCCCCATGGGTGCGCCAGCCCCAGAGCACCCACAGAGTCAGCGCCTATGGGGCGAGGGAATATCTTTGATTAGACCAACTTCTGTTGGTGAGAAAGGCAACCATTTGGGCCACACAGAGCTCCTCTTCAGGCCTGGGAAAGATACACCCACCATCACAGCAATTACGACTACACTGCATACAACCATGGCTTCAGTCCTTCCTGAATCAAGGCCGTAACTTCTGGCTGGACTAGAGCAGATCTTTTCCCCTTAGGCCCAGATATTGTCTCCCTTCCTCTAATTCTCTCAATCCCCACCTTCTACTGGGCCAGGATTGTATGCAACGCAACTCTTGAGTTCAGGCTCCAACTCTGCTATACGCTCCCTCTTTGTTACCTGGGGCATATCACTCCCTCTCACTGTGCCTCAGTTCCCCCCTCTATTTCTCTAGTTAGTCTCTGCCCTCAAGAGCTTACCATCTCTCTCTTACTTTGCACTTGTACAGCACCCAGCGCGACTGGGTCTTGAGCCTGATTGGGACTTTTAGATGCTACTGTAATACAAATAATACTATGTGAGAGGGGGTGTGGTTCTGCAGGGAATTTCTTGCATACAGGGGGTGGTTTCCCTAAGATCTGGGGGATCAAATTGCTTTGTAGCTCAGCAGATTTTCTACTTTGCTTGCATTGGACCTGATGCACACACAGAAGTCCCACCCGTTGCTTCCCTGTGGCCAGAGGGAGCGGTGGTAGCTGCAGATAGCCAAAGCCTGGTTTCACCGACTTAGGGCCTGACTCAGGATCACTGGACAGACTCCCATAGGCTTTGGATGCGGCCCTAAGCATGATAGTGCTCGGAGAGCTGGGATATGTTAGTAGTGCAGAAGACTTGGCGGGATGCTCTGCGAGTGGTGCCGTGGAAGCCAGTGGGTCAGTTCCTAGAGGGCGACATGAAGTCGGCATGCAGCGTAAGCCATTTCAGGATCGGGGCCCTGCTCCAGTAGAGATGTGTTGGCCGAGTCCTTAGCTATTTGGCAATGCTCCCCCGGGTGGAACTGAAGACGGAAACGGCCCCACTCTCTGCCTAATTCAATTGCCGTTCTTGACACGATCATCGAGCCTCCTGGAGCACCTTCATCTTGCCCTGAACTAAGTCCCAGGGGCCCTCTGCATGCAGGAGATTTTCTAAAAACATCCAGGTTGTGGCTAAGGCTGTTTCAGATCCACCAGTGTCAGGCGCCCCAGTGCAGGGAGGCTACTGGCATTGTTAACACTGCCCTCCAGCCCTGCTCCAAGCAGACCTTCCTGATTTTGCGATTACAAGGTGTTAGCATTGGTGGGGCTGAATTAGTGTTCGCAAAGGTGGGCCCTTTATAGAAATCCCCTTAGTATAGACAGGGCCTGGGAGCTGACCGTGCTTAGCACCTTGCAGGGTCGGAGCCATTATTCCTTGTTCACTGGGCTCCTTTGGGAAGGAGTTGGGCATTATGGCCCCGATCCCACACCTTTGTAGGGATCCAGTTGCAGGATTGGGCCCTTCAATATTTTAGCCCTTGGCTTTGATGGAGGTGAACAAAGAGAAAACGTGAAAGAAGCAGGCAGCTTGGCTAGCACAAAAGGCCTGTTTATCTGCCCTTCTCTGCCTTCCAGACCCAGACAGTGAATACACAAACCAGGCCAAGTTTCAGACACTCCCTGCTCAGGTTGCATTGTCAGGTTAATTTTCGGTAATGGCACTGGAAAGCTTCTTAGCCACATGCCGTTCTCATTAGCACTTGATAATGTCAAGCATCCTGTAGCATTTCAGGTCCTCTCCCACCTCAGTGACCCCAGGCATGTACTCTCTACAGCTATCCAGTTGGAAAATGGACCATTTTGTGACTCTAATGGAGAGGGCGATCTTTACATACTCAGCTTGGGCTCCAGTGACTTCTTCCTCTCGCTTTTCCAGGCCCCATTGTTATTCTGTTGCTACGTGTTCAATTGCATGGTGGAAGCCACACACAAGTGGAGAGATCCAGAATTTACAAAAAGAAAAGGAATACTTGTGGTACCTTAGAGACTAACAAATGTATTTGAGCATAAGCTTTCGTGAGCTACAGCTCACTTCATTGGATGTAGCTCACGAAAGCTTATGCTCAAATAAATTGGTTAGTCTCTAAGGTGCCACTAGTCCTCCTTTTCTTTTTGCGAATACAGACTAACATGGCTGCTCCTCTGAAACCAGCCAGTATTTACAGTTGCTTAAGGCCAGATCTCCGCTAGGGCCCAGTCTACGCTAGAAAAGCCTTGCCCTGGTACAGAAATACTGGCAAACTCTCCGAGTGCAGCTTATGCTTATACTAATTCCCCACGTGAAATAAGCAATAGCAACAAAAGCACTTTTCTGCCACTATAACTGCGTCTACACTAGGGCTTCTGCTGGGATAGAAATGTCACAGAAAATCACCCCCCTAAACTATATACTGGTGAAAGTTTCTAGTATAGCGCTGAACTACAACTACACTTTAAAAATAACCAAGGACCAGATTCTACCCTCTGTTATGCTTCTGTAAATCCAAAATAACTGAACTGAAGTCAGTTGAAGTTGTTTAGGTTTACACCTGTGGAACTGAGGTTTTGTCTATATTCAGAGTTGCACTGATTCTAATCTGTTCCGGACCTTATGCTGCCATCATCGCTATGGTATCTAAGCACCTTCCATTAGCACATGAAATGACACAAGGAACATCTGTTGCATATGTGCAGTGGAGTGTTTTGTTTCAGTGGGGGTGGGGTGGGGTGCTGATTTTCTTTTTAAATGTTCCGGCTGCTCTGTGTTTATGTTAGAAGGCAGGTCAGAAAAGTGTGTCTGGTGCCTGCAATGTGGTAAGGCTTGAGAAGATTTGAACTAAAGGTGCGATTTTTAGACCAGTGTGGTTCCACTGAGGGAGACAGCTGTGTGGACACTCTTATTTCAGATTAAACCAGGCTCATTTGGGTTTCGGTTAAACTGATTGGGAATCTGCTTAAAATACCTCCAGATAAGCCACTTTTAAACTGAAATAAGAGTGGCAAAGAGTCCTGTGGTACCTTATAGACTAACAGATGTATGGGAGCATAAGCTTTCCGACGAAGTGGGTAGTCACCCACGAAAGCTTATCCTCCAATACGTCTGTTAGTCTATCAGAGTCCACAGGACTCCTTGCCGCTTTTACAGATCCAGACTAACACGGCTACCCCTCTGATACTTGAAATAAGGGTGTGCACGCAGGGATTTGCACCAGTTTAACTTCATCTATTTAAAAACCAATTTACATTAAACCAGTGCAACTTTTTCATGTAGACAAGACCTTACACTGGTGCAACGTTTGTGTATAGACAAGGCCTTAAAATGGATTAAAGCCAGGGTATGTGGGAGAGAATCAGGCCCATTGACTTCAGTGGGAAAGCTTCTCTGAATGTGTTGCAGGGAAAGCTGACCTCAGGCAGGCCTGTTTGACCGGTCGAAAGCATGCACCAGTCAGGTCTACACCATACCCATTTACCACTGAATTTCTCCTGCTGGGTCGATACCAGCAAAACTCTCTGTCTCACCGGCGCCTTGTACAAACCCAGCTTGCCCATCCTGCAGAGCTTTCAATCATTCCTCACCACAGAAGCCACACGGTGAGATCTGGCCGGGTGTTCTTTTGCTGCAAAGCAAGTAACCACCGTTCCCTGCAGCACAGAACCAAGAATCCAGCTCATGGCATGGGTCAAAGCAAAGCGCACCCCGTACAGAGTGTGTTGATGCAAGGCGGCCCTTTAATGTCTTCCCAGCGGCTCCTAATCACATGCAGTCCCTGAATAGAGGTGCACTGTATATGTACCTTTCAAGAGATTTTAATAGAGCGTATTAGAGCCGAGAGATAAAGTTCTGAAACCTTAAATTTTAAATTAATTGGGAATTATAAACAAAATGACCTTTGATTTAGCATGAGCAAGCCATAATCCCAGTGCTGCCTTCAATTATCTTTTGCTTATGCATTGTTCTCTCCTAATTGGGATGCTAATGACCAAAGGATAGTTCCTAAGTGGTTCCCAGACTCTCCTTGCCTAAGGCAAACAACCGTCCACAATAGGATCACAAATTGTAGGGAGAAGCGCAGGCTGATCGCATCAGAAACGGTGCAGGGATTTATCTTTCTTCCCTAACAATAACAGTATGTTCTTAATCGCCCCTCCAAAGGGAGGAATAGCAGGGGATCTGTCGGGCTGCATCATTAAAAGCTGGCAGCATCTTTGTTGGCGACTCCCCTTTGTTCATCTTTCATTATTTTAATGCTCCCTCTCCTTTTATTCCTTTCCATCTTATTAAATCAATAGACACTGGTGGGGGAAGTTTGGGCCATGGGCCCGATCCTGCCCTGACTTGCTCACATGAGCGCCGCTGCTGGAAGAGGCTGGTCTGGACTGCGGTCTCTGCATGGATGTAGCTGCGCTGAGTTACTCCTGATTGCACAGGTGTAAGTGAGATCAGAAGCCAGCCCAGCGGGCACACTCAGGCAAGCCAGAAGCACAGGATTGTGCCCCATGTCACAGCCCGGTTTAAAACAGAGAAGCATGATGATCGAGAAGCGTGGCCCTTTGGGACTGCAATCCAAAGCTGACACTGGACTCATGCATAAAAATATAAGTCATGCCATTGACGGGATACTTAATATTTCCAGTAATAACCAGGGTTTGCACTATCTAGGCCAGCTTCTCAACTGATGCAAATTGGCATAGATCCATTGACATTAATGGAGCGACACGGAGTTACATCAACTGGGGATCTGGCCCATTGATTTCAATGGCGCTATACCAATTTACACCAGGTGGGGATCTGGCCCATTATCTGAACAGCTCAACATGCTTTGAAAATACTAATCATTAATTTAGCCCCCTGGTAGGTAGAGTAGTCGTATTATCCTCATTTTATTGATGGGGAAACTGAGGCACAGACAGGCTATGTTACTTTCCCAAGAACACCAGGGAAGCTTTTAGCAGAGTCAAGAACAGGGCCCAGATCTCCTGCTTATGTGCCTTGCAACAAGAGCATCTTTTCTACCCAGCCGTATTATTATTAATTTGCCTGACTGATCTTACTAATGATTTAGAAAATATGCCACTCACATGGTGCCTGCCCTGCAAATGGACCTCCGGGTACTTTACAAACATTACTGATTATACGGCCTATGGGCCATATGCAAGTTGTCCCTCTGGAGTGGAATTGTATTGTGGATGTCGATGGGGCCATAGTTTGACCTGCAACCTCCATATTCCTAGTGATGGTGGGTGAGTAGAAAAGAAGCCAGCCTGGCTGCCAGAGCCCGGGGGGGCGTTTGCAGAGCTGGTAGCTGGAGTGAGGCGTGGATCTATGAAAACTGAACAAATTTGGTCTTGAGTAAGTGGGACACAATTACCACAGAACCTCCCAATGTATGAGATGACTTAGATGATAAGATCTTTGGAGCCGGAGCCATCGCTTTGTTCTGTGTTTGTACAGCACCTAGCACAGTGGGCTTCCATGGCTGGGGCTTTTCGATGCTGTTGCCAGATAAAGAATAATAATAGTACAGCTGGGGGCTCATCCGGTGGGGAAGGACAGTTCGGTGGCTCTTAGCCGGGAAGAATCACCTGTGTGTGTGATTGCTGTGTTTAACCAGCCTTCGCTCACGCCAGGGAAAAAACAAACAGGCCCTTGTCTGAACTCTAGAGCAACATACGGAGCATCTTTTGTCACCAGTGTGCCATTCCTTTGAGAGAAGATCTCATTCAAGAACAAGGCAGCCCTCTCCTGAGCTCTGATCTTTCCGATAGTAGGGAGGCTCAAGCCAAGCATGGGGAAAAACACGGGGGCTGTTCTTGTTAGGCGGAGAGGCCAAGATTTCAAAGAGAGGTCAATGATTGTGGGGAGGGGGGCACCTGGAGACCCCTAAAAGGTTTTCAGGAGGTGCCTGGATTCCAAATCTCTAAATCAGGCTCCTCTAAGGTGTCTCAAACTGCACCCCCAAAATGACTAGTCCTTTTTGAAAATCTTGGCCATGGTGCTAGTCATTGTAATGTCTGGGGGCTACTAAAGCTAGCCTTGTTACTGTGCCTCCGAGTTACCCAGAGTTCCATTGTCTGTCTTTCTCTATTTACACATTCTGATTACTGGATTGTTTTATTGTAGGGGTTTCATTGTGCGAGATGCTGTACAAACACATAGTAAGGACGTCTTTAAGCTGTATCAATTTAGCTCAAGGCAGAGGTGGGCAAACTACGGCCTGCGGGCCACTTCCAGCCCGCGGGCCTCTCCTGCCCGGCCCCTGGCCCGGGAGACTCGCCCCCGGCCCCTCCCTGGCTGTTCTCCCTCGCCCGCAGCCTCAGCGCAATGCTCCATGCGGTGCAGCGGGGCTGCGAGCTCTTGGGGCAGTGTAGCTGCAGAGCCCAGCCTGACCTGGTGCTCTGTGCTGTGCGGTAAGGGGGCAGGGAGCAGGGCGGGTTGGATAGAGGGCAGGAGAATTCAGAGGGGTGGTCGGGGGGGTGGATAGGGGTTGGGGCGATCAGAGGGCGGGGAACAGGGGGTTTGAATGGGAGCAGGGGTCCCGGGGGGGCAGTCAGGAAGGGGGGGGGTTTAGATGGGGCAGTGGCGGGCAGTCAGGGGCAAAGGTTCTGGGGGCAGTCAGGGGACAGGGAGAAGGGGTGGTTGGGTGGGGCAGGGGTCCTGCAGGGGCAGTAAGGAAGGAAAGTGGGGGTTGGATAGAGGGCAGGGGAGTTCAGGGGGGTGGTCAGGGGGTGGGGGGGTGGATAGGGTCAGGGCAGTCAGAGGGCGGGGAACAGGGGAGGTTGAATGGGAGCAGGAGTCCGAGGGGGCAGTAAGGAAGGAAAGGGGGGGTTGGATGGGGTGGCGGGGGGGCAGTCAGGGGCAGGGGTTCCGGGGACAGTCAGAGGACAGAGAGAAGGGGTGGTTGGATGGGGCAGGAGTCCTGGGGAGGCCATCAGGGAGCAGGGGGGGTTGGATGGGGCAGGAGTCCTGGGGGGGGGCTGTCAAGGGGCAAGAAGCAGTGGGAGGGTGGATAAGGGGTGGGGCTGGGCCACGCCCGCACCCCGCTTCCCTAACCGTCCCTCCATACAATTTTCGAAACCCAATGCGGCCCTCATGGCTGCTCCTGGCATAAGGTGAGCTTTTGAAAACTGATTTAGCTGAAACTAAACAAACTGGTATAATTAAACCAATGCACGTTTGTGTGGCCAAAGAGAGAGTCCCTGCCCCAAAGTGCTTATAGTGAGGCAGTGTGGTCTAGTAACTAAAGCCCTGACCTGCTATTTGGGAGACATGGGTTCTATTCCTGGCTCTACCGGTGTGACTTTGGGAAACCCCGTGCCTCAGTTTCCCTATCTGTAAAATAGGGGGAATGATCCTGACCTCCTTTGTAAAGCACTTTGAGGTTTATGAATGAAAAGTGCTCTATGAGAGGTAGGGGCCAGATTTTTTAAAGGTCTTTAGGCACCTAACTCCCATTGATTTCAGTGTGAGGTAGGCACATAAATATCTTTCAAAAAGTGTCCTTAGGTAGTGGTATTATTATAATAGACAAAGGGTGGGAAGAAGTTAAGTGTTATTAGCATCTTCATGGTACAGAGGGGAAACGGAGGCAAAGAGTAGCGAAGATCCTAATTCAGCACAGCACTTAAGCATGTACTTAACAGTAAGCATATGCTTACGTCTCATGAAGTCATTGATCTGCTGGACTAAGTTGCACAGATGCAGGTTGTCCTCATCTAGGCCATCACTAAGTTATGGTCTCAGAGATCCTCAGTGTATAGTGTGTGTAGTATTTGTTTGATTGCTATTTGTTAATTACAGCTTTACGATTCGGATCTGTGTTTCAGGTGGGGTGACCAGATGTCCTGATTTTATAGGGACAGTCCCGATACTTGGGTCTTTTTCTTATATAGGCTCCTATTACCCCCCACCCCCGTCCCGATTTGTCACACTTGCTGTCTGGTCACCCTAGTTTCAGGCTACATGTATACACTGATTTTATACCATTATAACTAGTTTGCTTAGTGGTGTGATGGTTATACTGCCATAACTCCTAATGGGCATGCAGTTTGTCTAGTATAAAGGTGCCTTATTTACTGATGTAGCTTATTTCCCTTCCCGGCCGTATGGGAATATGCTATACTGGTATAAGCACTTCTATACTGACATGGCTGCCTTCATAGGACAGGGGTTGTATCACTTGAACTAAATCTATATTGTTAAAGTGCTCTGGCTTTTGTGTGTAGACAAGGCCTCCAGCCATTAGCCAAAGGAAGATGTTTTCTTTGGAGCACTTCTGGAATAGCAATCCCTGCCCTCATTGTTAAACAAATAGCGTTTTTGCTGGGTAAGGGGATCCATTAAGCAATTTTAACATGAACTAGGCTATTGAATTTTTTAAAAATAAAAGTAAAGATATGAAGAATAACATTAAAGTCAATATAAAATAAATGTTGGCTCCTAGCCCTGCTTAATTTTTACTCCAATGGGAGTTTTGGGTGCTCAGTCATTGGCAGATTCATAAGGGAAATGAGGGATTGTATGTATGGAATGCAGCAGTTCTGTCATTCTTCAAAACATCATGGGGCCACGCTGAAGTTATTGGGATTTTGCCCAATTAAGGATGCAGAATTTGAGCCAGGCATGTTTTGTAATGTTTGAGGAATGATATGCAATTGCTTTCAGTTCCGAGGTCCCTTTTCAGCTCAAGCCAGTCGGTTGGAGCTGTCCAGATGTCCCTGAGCTGCTTTATTTGATGTTCCAATCAGGAATTAAGGAAAAGAGCTTCCTAACCATTTAACAAGATTACATGACGAGACAGAGACTGGAGACAAGTATGGCTGACCCCTTAACCTTTGATACATGGATCTAGACAGATCTTTTTCCTTGAACCCTTCCCGCAGTGGTCTGTCACCACACTGAGCTGAATTGATAGGCCAAGACTCTGGAATGAATGAATGAGAGAGAGAGAGAGACAGACAGACAGACTGACAGACACCATGACCACGACAACACAACAACCTAGCAAAGGAAAGTAGCACAGGGATCATAACAACTGAGTGACTGCACTGAACTTAGGTTAGGAAGCATCCCAAAAGCCACAAATGGTTACTAGAAATGTGCATCAGGAAAGGGAGGAAAAATGAAGACACAAAATTCATAGACCAGCTCAAATATGATCATTGTAAAAGAACTGCCCACGTGTAATGGTACAACACCAGTGATGTGGAATTATTCCCAAATCACCAGAATTCCTGTTAGGATTTCCCCAGGATTTACACCCCTGGGCAGTCACTTCAATCAGAATCTGATCCATCATCTTCAGGTGCAAAGGCAGAATTTGGCCCACTTGGTTTTATGTAAAAAGTGGTTTAGTTGGGAGTAAGAGCCCAATCCTAAATGGGGCTGAGTGTGCTCAATTCTCATTCACATCTAGGGCAAAAGCTTGCCCTAGACTCATTGACTTAAAGGGTACAGGGTTGGACCCGAGACACTCAGTACCTTGCAAGATTAGGCCCTAAAAGAGGCAGAAACACCCCTCGTTGGCCCAATCCTGTGCCAACTAATGTCCGTGGGAAGACGCCCATCAAGGTACGTGTGAGCAGGATCTGGCTCTGGCCTCGCTCATCATCTGCTTCCATTGGGTTCAGTCTTTGTGGCAAGGGGTGAGTTGGATCCCCTGGCTGAAAGGATTAGCAGGTGGAATGCAGAAAGGTCTGGGAATGCAAAGCCAGCGCCTCTCAGCCTTGCCCTAGCCCCAGCCCCAAAACGCAGAGCACCCAGAGGGGATTTGGAAACAATCAGATTATGGAGAGGGACTTCTGTTTGCACAGGTCCAAGCGCATTAGCAAGGGTGGGAGGCTCCCACCGCCCCAATCCACGCTAAAAATGGCCAGAACGCTACCACTGCACACGGCTCTGCTTATTCAGCAGGAGTCACAGCTTAGTCCAGCCAGGGTCCAATGAAGGCTCTTTCCTTTGGTCAACCACATGGACCAGTTACCCCAGGGAGACAAGCAGGGCGAGGCAGCGACCCCCCTTACTCATAGATTCAGAGACTTTAAGGCCAGAAGGGACCATCATGATCATCTAGTCTGACCTCTCCTGCACATGGCAGGCCACAGAACCTCACCCTCCCACTCCTGCAACAGACTGGCTGAATTATTGATGTCCTCGAATCATGGTTTAAAGACGTCAAATTACAGAGCATCCACCATTTACACTGGTTCAAATCTGCAAGTGACCCAGGCCCCACGCTGCAGAGGAAGGCGAAACCCTAACAGGATCTCTGCCAATCTGACCCAGAAGAAAATTCCTTCCTGACCCCAAATATGATGATCAGTTAGACCCTGAGCATATGGGCGAGATCCACCAGCCAGACACCTGGGAAAGAATCCGCTGTAGTAACTCAGAGCCCTCCCCATCCGGTGTCCCGTCACTTACACCGAGGAGCACTTTATGCTGCAGAGCCTCCCAATGACACGGCTAGGACCACGTGTGGAGTGGCTGTTCTGGGGGAAGGATTCACAATCTGGCCCTTAACATCAGTCTAGGCTGCGCTGCTCGCTGCGGGGTTGACATCCAGTTTGCATTGAAATGCGTCTAGCTGACCCGCAAAGGAGGCAAATAAAACACAGGCTTCAAGTGAATTCTTTGGCCACTTGTAATTTAGACATGTCTCCCCTGTAGGGCCTGACCCAAAGATCGATGGCAGGTGGCAGGTGGCAGATGGCAGATCTACTACCCTGTTTGTACAGCGCCTAACACAATGGGGTCCCATTGTTGGCTGGTCTGGGGGCACTGCCCCAATAAAGATTCCCATTGAGTTTGATGGGCTTTGGATCAGGCCCGTATTACTTAAGCTTTCAGTCAACTGGGTTTTTTATTTAAGGGTGCAATCCTGCAAGCCTTTACTCACCCGAGTAATAATTACTCATGCAAATAATCCCATTGACTTTGATGTTTTCAGTAGGACTAGTCGCGTGAGTAAGTCCTACTCATGTAAGGTTGGGTGGGCATGGTCGGACCCTCATGTTGCAACTTCATCTGATCCATTCCTATCTACCCGCCAGCATTGATATATGGTTTATCAGCACAGCAGCCCAGCGCTCCATCGTTAAGGTCAATCTCATGCAAGCTAATCCTCTTAATAAGGATTATTAGCACTTATTAATATGTCTCTAGCCCTGGAAGTAAGATAGCTACTTTGCAGACAAGTCCCTGCCCTGAAGATTGAAACTTGACAACATATTTTGGGGTGGAAATTTGGGGAAAGGAGGGAAGAATTCTTTGAAATGAAACAGACCAGGGAAAGACTCTCTGCTCTGGCTATATAGCCCAAAGCTTCCAAGAGACCAGCAGCTCCCCTGGGAATATCCTTGGGTTGAAGACCACTCTTCCAGACTTGACTCAGATAATGAAAGATGTTCAGTGCAATGCCGTGAGGCCATGAACGCTGTGCTGCGTCCCCTTGCCCCTGGCTAGCATGGAGATGCTAAGGGACGTGATTTAGTATCATAGTGGCTGGCTTTGAAAGCCACCCATGTCCCCTGCTCTGTCCCTGAAAAGTGAGAATTTGACTGGTGTGTACATATACCAACCTGGAACTGATGTTAATGAGCCAGATCAGCCCTTCCCCTGGATGGGGCCGGAGGCCAGGAGAAGCTGGGAAGGTTCCCCAGTTTATTGTGTTGTAGGGGGTGTGGATTGCAGAGGGGCTGGGCTCCAGAACCTGTGGATCTTTTGAGATTCCTGTAGATCTTAAGGGATCCGCTGGAGGCCCTGTGCTTCTGGATTGGCTCCCCACACCCCAGCTCCCTTCCAGTGTCCATGGGGCCTGGCTGCTATGCCTCTCCAGGGGCTGTTGTACAGGATGGAATGGGGGCTCCAGAAAAACGAAGGCAGCCTTTGGCTGTGTTGGCTTTCCCTGTGGGCATGGCGGTGGAGGGAGGGGAGGCAGTGTGTGCATCACACTCAGCACGGGGCCCAGCCTGCCTCCACCCAGGTGGGGATCCCTCAGGCTGCGCTGGTTCCCCAGGTGTGCCAGGGCCTGGAGGTGGGAATGCCATGGAGGCAGCTGGCCCACCCTGTTGCATTGGCCTGGCGAGGGGGCTATCGCCTTGCACATCACCATGTGGCCCAATAATGCAGAATAACAATAACCTAACTGTATCTAGAATAATAACAAATAGTAATGACAGCATTCTATAACCTAGCACTTAATTAATGTTTGTGCAGGGCTTTAAGAATGTCAAGCGAGAGATTAGATAGAGGGGTGTCTATGGGGACAGATAGGTAAAGGGGTGTGGATGTGGAGGGATGATAGAGGGGTGTGGATGGGGATAGATAGATGGGTGTGGATGGGAAAGGACGAATAGATTAGATAAAGGAATGTTTGGAGATGGATGGATAGAGGGATGTGTATGAGGATAGATAGAGGGATGTGGCTGGAGATAGATAGAGAGGTGTGGGTGGGGATGGAGGGATAGATAGAGGGGTGTGGGTGTGAATATATAGAGGGATGTGATGGGGATGGATGGAATGATAGAGGGGAGTGGATGGAGATGGACGGATAGATTGAGGGGTGTGATGGGGATGGATGGATAGAGGGGTGAGGATGGGGATGGATGGATGGATAGAGGGGTGTGGATGGGGATGGATTGAGGGATGTGGATGGGATCGGGATAGATTGAGGGGTGTGGATAGGGTGAGATAGAAGCATGTGGATGGGGATGAATGGATAGAGGGGTGTGGATGGGGATGGATGGATAGACAGGGGTGTGCGTGGGGATGGATGGATAGATTGAGGGGTGTGGATGGGAATGTACGGCTAGATTGAGGGGGTGGGTGGGGATAGAGGTATGGGGATGGATGGATAGATTGAGGGGGGTGGTTGGGGATAGACAGAGGGATGGGGATGGATGGATAGATTGAGGGGTGTGGGCAGGGATAGATAGACGGATGGGGATGGCTGGCTAGAGTGAGGGGTGTGGGTGTGGATGGATGGATAGACTGAGGGGTGTGGGTGGGGATGGACGGATAGATAGAGGGGTACGGATGAGGATGGATGGATAGATTGAGGGGTGTGGGTGGGGATAACAGAAAGAAAGTAATGGAGAGAGATAGTGAGCTAGAATTCCTTTAATCGTCAAGGCTCTTTACAAACTGTACGTGATTTAACATAACTAAATGATCTAATTAAGCTAACAGTTAAACTAAAAGCTCCCTAAATTTAATGGGGAAAAGAGTCCAGTGTTTTCAGCTCTTCTGATATGTTTCCCCTCTCCTTGTTATCCCTTCCCCCTATGATCACTACCTCTTGCAGCTGGCAATAAGTCCATTTCCCAGTCCATGCCTGAGAGCCAAGTTCTGATTTTCCCCTCCACCCCGTTCCCAGCCAGCGAGATGACCCCGCGCTGATTTCCTGGTCTCTATCTCGGCACCCGGATAAAGTGTTGCTACCTTATCCTGCCCCACGCCTGTCTCTGTAGGAGGGGGCAGACCCCTGCAGCAGCTCGCGGGCTGTTGTAATTCACTTTCTTCGGTTTCATTCCTCCCGGGGTCCTATGTGCAAAGAGGGGAAATCGCTGGGCTGTAAAAATACACGTGCAGATGCCTCAATTCCCGGCATTTTTATAGCCTCCAAGGGGAACCTTAAAACCTTATTCCCAGGGCAGGAGGAAGTTCATTTTGTGGCAGGCACCAATATGAATAACTATAATGAGCTACAGAGGGAGCATGGGCCCATATTGTATGGAGAGGGGGTGGCTGAGGGGCATTATAGATCCCTGGCTGGTGTGAATGGGTGTAGCTCCATTGAAGTCAATAGGTCAGATCTGCATCTGGTGTACGCCGGTGTCGTTCTGACGGAGCAATGCCCGTTTGCGCCACTGAGGATCTGGCCCTATGAACCTGCCATGCCAACCTCTGCACATCTTACTCCCATGAGTAACACCGTTGATTTCGATGGGCCTCCTCGTGTGAGTAAGGGTTTTGTGGGGTCATGCCCGAGTCCATCAATTTCTCCTTCAAGAACCCAAACCTGTAGCACTTATTCCAGTAAAACCCCGCCAGGGTCTATTTGGCATTTTGCTTGAGTGCGGACTGCAGGATGGGAACCCCCGAGAGGGAACCAGAACTGCAGAGCGCCCCGTGTTAGTCCCAAAGAGGGATCTCCCAAGGCGTGAATTGCCAGCACAGAGAATGCTTCCGGTAGGTCTGAATGAATGTGCAGGTTGCTCCTTACGGCCCAGTGGCCTCTGTGCTAATGCTCATGCTCAAATAAATTGGTTAGTCTCTAAGGTGCCACAAGTACTCCTTTTCTTTTTGTGAATACAGACTAACACGGCTGTTACTCTGAAACCTGTGCTAGAGGTTTCTCCTTCCATAACCAGCACTCCACCCGCACCCAGAGTATTTATTACGTGACAAGGTGTTCGGCACCTCCCATTGACTCCGGACCGCCCGCACTTCCAGGATCGGGCCCTATTTGCACACCTGCTATGGCAAGCCTCAGCTGCTCCGGGATTCACTTGGAAGCCATGTGCCTTCTTGTGATGAAGGTGTGCAATGTGTCTGGCAGACATTTGACACCTGACGTGGGACCTGAGCCTACGAGCCCCTACGCGAGGGTACCAAGGTCTGAGAGTGATTAGCCTGCGGGAAATCTACCAGTGCAACCCTGGGATGGCGCTATTGAAGTCAGTGCAGCTGTTCTGGAGACACTGAAATTTGTCCCACTAGTGATGGTTTTCAGGCTCAGGCCCTTTGTCCTTGTTTGTTTATTTGTATTATTATCTATAGCATGGTAGTGCCTAGAGGCCCCAGCTGGGATCAGGGCCCCATGGTTTTGCACAGATGCACACTGATAGTCCCTCCCTCCCTGAAGAGCTTACAGTCTAAACAGATAAAGCATGGGAGGGGAAACTGAGGCACATGGACTTGCCCAAAGTCACTGGCAGAGCTGGGCATAGAACTCAGGTCTCCTGAGTTCCAGTCCAGTGCCTCATCAATTAGTTCATGATGCCAACCCAGGAAAGAGAGTCCCCCTGCCACAGAGAGGAAACTGTTAATGCCAAACTCTGCGATGCTTTTTTAGGCAGGATTTAAAAATTTTGTCCATAGCAAACATAGATCAAACTAGAGACTGTAATTCACATAGGTTCCCACTAGAATGCCCAGGCAGGCAGCCTATACCCGGTCAAAACTTCCCTGAAGTCAGGACTGCAGGGCTGGGCTAGGCTAGTAAAGTGTCCTAGATCCCCTTTTCCACCTAAACTCTTCCTGAGTTTGGAGCGTGCAGGACACCGCAGGATCAGGCCCCTCATAGCAGGCTGGTCATATGGAAGGGCCCAAACACCGGTAAAGTTTTGTGTCTATGAGCCCAAATCTGCAAGATGCAGAACCCCCTGGATTCCCCTGGTCCTGAGAACCTGGTGCTGCTCCGGCTCAGAAGCTGCCTCCCCAGCAATGTTATATTTCAAATGCCCGGGGTCGCTCCTGTGGTCTGTAGGCAGAGCCCAGTAAAGCTAGTGGCATCCGAGATGACAGAGTTCAAGCCGGCAAACACGCCATCGGGTCACACCAGACAGCTAAAGACATTAGCACAGTTTGGGCTCTTTGAGACTCCAGCTAATCCCAGCTCTGGAAACAGTCGGAACAAAGGGCAGCTTCAATCACATCATCCTCTTCTCTTACCTCTGCTGATGCTTTGTGTTTCCCTTCTGCCGGAATAAAGTCTCTGATCCTATTGGGTTTCGTCCCCTCCCATCACTGGGGATGTGGATTATTGAGCCTAGGGGATCATTGGAGGGGGTGATGGGGGGGGGGTTATGCCTTTCCCCATGGTTTTGAAGACACGATCAGTACTTTTCTACCAGTTTCAGGATGCAATCCTGCCAGTCCCACACTTTATACTGTGCCCAGCCCTGTGATACCGTTGGCTTCATGGGTGTGGGAACTGGCTCCAAAGGTCCCCATTCATTTCAATAGAAAGTTCTGAATAAAAATCAGCGATGTTATTTTTTCCCTGTCTTAGCTTGTCTGCACATAGATTTGTTTCTGATTAATTCAATGTATGAACACTCTTATTCCAGAGTAAGCGTGTCCACACATGGAATTATTCAGGGGCAGCTATAGTACTTTCAATTCACCCGCTCCCTGAATCAGAAACCACTTCCAAGTGTAGACAAACTCTTCCATGTTTCTGAGCCACTCCTTCCCCCTGGATTCTGAGCCTCATGATGCCCACACAGGCTCAGAAGTATTGAGTACAGACCTGCTTTTCTGAGCACCGGCAGCTATCAGAGATTTCGGCGGGACGTGTGATAAATCTGGCTCTGTGTTTTACTGTGGGCTTAATTCTGCTCTCACTCAAGCCAGTGTTAAATCAGGAGTGACTCCATGGTGTTGGACCTCTGTCTTTGTGACTGTCCGAAGTAAAACACTGGGAGAAGATCAAAATATTCCTCATGCATGTTTTTCTTCTGGAATTACTGACATCTGGGCCCAATCCTGCCCCTATTTAAACCAGCAAGGCCCAGCTCCTCAAAGGTATTTAGGTACCTAACTTAGTGTTGATTTCAGTGAAGTTAGGACCCTAAATACCTGTGTGGATCTGGGCCACGTGTTTTGTAACTTGAGGACTGGGCCCTTTCTCCTGAAGTCTGTGCAAACCTGGATTGGATCCCTGGCAGTCAGGCTGGTAAATTCACCTTCTGACAGCTTCAGTACATCCATGCAATCATGCCCCATTTTCTTGATGTTTCTAATTTGTTAAACTCTAAGCTACTTATCTTCCCCCCAGTGCCAGAATATCTTATTGCCTCATAATTTTTAATATATTTATCCCAAGAGGTAGGGTAGCACTATTATTCCCATTGTACAGGTGGGAAACTGAGTCACAGAGGAACGAAAGCTAACCTGTTCAAGTGACTGGTGATTTGGGGGACCCAATTTGAGACACTTTGAAGGGGCTTGATTTTCAGAGGGCAGGTGCTTGATGCTTACTGAAAAGCAAGGTGTGTAAAGGCAGTAGAATCAACCCCATGTATTTTAAACATTTTTCACTACATGCCCTTTAAAATCAAATAATAAAAATATCACCATTTAATACAGTACTAAACCCCCTAGCTCTTCTAGTGGAGGGCATTAACCTGTCATGTGGCTACACACCACATTTATCTTACTTTCAGCCCTGCTTCTGAAAACACTCAGTGGGGAAACTGTGCTTACTCCCACGCATAAGGCACCTGGAAGCTAGGACTACTCCCAGCTGTTTGTGCACGAGCGGGGTCCTAGCCTGCAGCCCTTGCCCATTTTAAAGGGCAATGTGCATTTGCCAAGCGATGTAATAAGACACAATATTATCTCTTCTCTTTCAGCATTAACAAAAATTCCTTGTGGAATAACGAACGCAGAGGTAGCAGCGCTGTTTGCTTTTTATCCTTCTTAGTGTGCTCGAGTGGGAGTCAGGATGCCTGGGTTCTATTCCCAGCCACTGCCATTGCCCTGTGTGTGACCGTGGGCAAGTCCCGTTGCCTCTCTGCTCCCCTTTGTCTGGACTACTGTAAATTCCCTCATTCCCTGGACAGGCTCTCATTTGGCTGGATAGCCTCGGCACTCACATAGCCTGAGGCCAACATGGCTACAACACTGGAAACAAAGAGAGGTTAGAACAAACCAAGGCCAGGTCTACACTGTAAACTTACACTAGTGAACTGTGTCACTCAGGGGTGTGAAAAATCCACACCTCTGAACGCTACCAGTCTAACCCCAGGGTAGACATAGCTACCGCCTCTCGCGGAGATGGATTAGCTACGCCAATGGGAGAAACTCTCCCACTGACATGGTAGCATCTTCCCTGAAGCAGTACAGTGGCGCAGCTGGACTAGTGCAGTGTAAATCTCTCAGACCCACCAGTTTTGATTCTTATCCTCTGATTTAGAGGGTGTGTGAAAGGAGCGAACCCAACATCTCCATATTTGTCCATTATCTTATTCTTTTGCCAGAATGAAGCTGTTATTCCTACTATGCCCCGCTCATCGAGAATCCATTCTGTTCGGGGGTAGGGGGAAGTGCCTTTATTTTATCTCCCCGCTTCACCAAAAAGTTTTGTTGTTTATACAAAGAGCAGCTAGGCAACGAGAAGTCATGCCAGTAAGACGAAAAAAAATCCTGCAAGTGCGTTACCATGAACAAAGAGAGGCAGCGTTCCAGGCTAAATCAGAGATTTATTATGAAGGGGGTGGGGGAGGAGGGGTTGTTAAATAAATAAGAAGGGGGCGATGACTTTGGGATACATTTTTATCCTCACACCGATTCAGAGAAGCCTACTGAGTGCTACTGTTTTACATTACAGAGCCAATGACTATGTAATTCACATGTAGGTGCCCAGAGCCCAGTGACAGGCCTGGTGTAAGAACCTGAGCCGGCTAGAGTAGCAGATTAATTGTGTTTTATTTTTTAAACAATTGCATAAATTAATCTATTTTTGCACTGCAAAAAATAATCCCTACACTGTATATATTATATATGCACGTTGCCAGCTATAATACAGTATGTACAGGGGTGAGGACCCGAAGCACAGAACAGGAGAGTCTGTCCAGAGAGATGTGCAGTAGATTACTCCAAGTGAGGGGAGGACAAACCTTCCTGATCATTGGTAGATTCCTTGGTAAAGTCCCTGTCCCCTTCCTCTCCCTCGTAGGTCTGCGAATCCTGGCTCCTTTGAGGAGTGGCCAGACCCATCTTCACCAGTTTGGCTTGTTGCTGTTCCAGGCTCTGCTTCCTCCACTTAATCCGTCTGTTCTGGAACCACACTTTTACCTTTGGAACAGAAAACGCTTCACTTTTAAAACCCAGACTCTACCAGGGACCTTCGCTAAGCAGATCTAGGATACATCTACACTGCCGCGGCTGCGCCATGATGTGGGCAGTGTAGACATACTTTATTGCCAGGGCGATAACCCCCCTCCCCCCCCGAATGAGGGGTGGTCGCTTTATTATTTCTTTATTATTTATAAAGCGCTGTCTACACTGGCCCTTCTCAGCACTAAAACTTGTCACTCGGGGGTGTTTTTTCACAACCCTGAACGACTCAAGTTTTAGCACTGAAAGGGGCAGTGTAGACACAGCCCTAGTAACGTTGGAAGGGCTCAGATGCTGTGGTGACGGACACCCATGCAAAACCTGAGGTAGATGGAGCTTCAGAGACACCTCCCTGGTTGAAAAGTTTGTGTGGGGGTGTGGGAGATGACAGCCAGCCCCTTCTGCCTCTCCTCATGGATCCCTGTCTAACAGGCCCATCCGAGGGCCCCATCCTGTGCCGATTAGCTGTCAAACTCCCATTGGTTTTGGTCAGATCAGGATCAGTCGAAATACATGTTTGACTAGTTGCTGGAGAGAGCCAGTTATCCCTGAATGGGGGTAAAGGGGTGTTGACTGACTCAGGAGAGCTGGGTTTGATTCCTCCTTCCTGTGAGATGCTGAGAACCTAGGCCCAGATCCTCAGAGTTCTTTAGGTGTCTAATTCCAATTGAGTTCAATGGGCATTAGGTACCTAAATACCTTTCAGGATCTGGGCCCTAGCCATCAGCTGGATCTCATCAGGGCAGCTTGCCACGGTAGCAGCATCCAGGGGTGTTGAGTGGGGAATGGTCCAATGGTTAGTCTGGGGTGAATTCCCTACAGGCTTGTCTGTTCCTCAGTTCCCCACCTGGAGAAGAAGGGGAATAGTACTTTGTCTTGTCTATTTAGATTGTAAGTTTTTGGGGGAAGATATTGCTTCTGACCAGGGGTCCTATAGCACCTAGGATAATGGGACCCAGTTCCTAAGTGGAGCCGTTGCTGCGATATAAGCAATAATACTGGGCCCTGTTTTGGAAAGCTCAGACTTCAGAGACTTGTTACTATCCCAGACCGCAGCAAGAGAAATAGGTACAAAAAATCCAGCTTTTAAGAGCCTCTGGAACCAGAGTCTTCCCCACTTACTCCCAGTGAGTAGCACCTTGAGCCACAGCCATTGAGCTACTCAGAGAGCCTGATCCAAAGCCCTGGAGCCAGCAGGAGAAGTCCCATCTACTTCTGTGGGCTCTGGGTCAGGCCTAGAGTAAGGAGGACAGAATCAAGCTCACAGAGGTTTCCACATTGTTCCTAGATGGGAGCTGCTGCTGGAATTCTCCCCTCCACACACACCCCCATTTGTTCTCAAGGACTTTATTCAGTCTGCCTTGGGGTCCAGAAGGTTTCTACTCCCCTTCCCTTGGGAGGTTCTTATGTATACAGTCCCTTTCCCCCCCCCCCCCATAGAAAAGCTAGAGAAAGCCCATGGGAGAGTGAGTCCTGCACTGGGGGGTGGGGGGTGGAGAATTGGGAAATGCTCCATCTTGCAGCCCTTATTTGGAGCATTTGGAGCATCCTTATTTGGAGGAAAACTTGTATTGAAGTCAACGGGAATGTGTGCCCAACTCCAGGGAGGATGCAGAGAAACCTGTGAAGCCTATGTAGGGCTCAAGCCCTGGGTGGCTTCATCTGACTCTTTCTGTCCCCCTTGGAGCTGGACACACTGGGGATCCAGGCCATGGGGCAGGCCACTTTGCAGATGGAGGAGGCGCTATCTTCCTGGGTTCCCCTGGCACTGCCATCCCTACCATCTAGGTACAGGGCTGGGGGAGAGACAGGCTTGTCTTACCTGCTCCTCGGTGAGGTGGAGAGCGGAGGCCAACAGACACCGCTCGGTGCCCACCATGTACTGCTGCCGGGCGAACTCCTTCTCCAGCCGGGCCAGCTGGTCGCTGCTGAAGATGGTCCTGACCCGCTTGGATTTGCCCGACTTGGCTCTGAAGCCTGGGAAGCAGCATTTGGAGAGCAGATACCCTGTGCGTAAAGACGAAACAGCTCAGAGGAGAGGCGCGGGCTGCGTGGCCACGAGTGGGGGGCCCTGGCCGGGGCGGGGGGAGCGGTGGGGAGAGTCGGGGGACATCAGGCTCTTACCTGGGGCTCTCAGAGGGGCCCGCCAGCCCGGGTAGCAGACGGGATAGAGCGGCCGAGGCTGCAGGAGGGGATGCGCCTGGGCGCACAGCTGGAGCGCACCGCCCGGCCAGGCGCTGTCTGGCCAGACGGGGTCCCAGCGCCCGGGGCCAGGAGGCGGCGGCGGCGGCGAGGGGTCTGCCCGGCCCAGGAGAGCGTTGATGGTGAAGGATTTCCCCGCCGGAGCCTTGGGGGAGTGTCCGGGGAGCTGGGGGCCGGGGTGAGTCAGCAGGGCCGGAGCGGGCAGCCCAAAGGGCAGCAGGGTCGTAGTCAGCATGGCCAGGCTGTGCCAGAGATCGGCGAGGGGGTCCCTGCACCGGGAGGAGGCGGAGGCGGCAGGTGAGGGGCTGAGCGCGCTCCTGGCCTGATCATACAGACAGGCCAGCCCCGCTCCCTCCCTTATATCCGGAGCAGGGACCCTGAAGTGCTAATGGCTCCTGCTGAGCTTTTGTTCGCCCCTAAGTAGCAGATGAAAAAGGTGTCCGGACCAACAAGGGATCCAATTAATGGATGGGCCGGGGAGCTGGAAAGGGGGGTGGGGTGAGATCCACTTGACAGGAGCTTCAGAAATCTCCCAAGATCCCAGGGTCGCTGGTGCCGTGCCCCTTGGGTTTACACACACACAAACCTCCAGAGTCACTTCCATCCCATTGTTTCCAATTTGTCAACTCCGGTGGAGCTGCCAGCCCATGGATATGGCAACAAACGGGAGCTGGGGGGAGAGGTTCTATGTACATAAATCCAGGAGGCAAAGCGCCCCAAGGTCTCCTCTCTCCCAACCCCCTTTTCCTTGCCAATTTCTGCCCTGGTTCCTTGGTTGGAAATATGCCACCCCCAGAGCCAGAGTTAGGGCAGTGGAAGGGGCCCACAGGCCTGAAGAGTAAGGAAGCAAAGCTTGGCTCACATGGGAACACTCTAGCTTCCGGGGACTTCCTCCTGGTTAGGGGAATGCAGGCTGCACGGTTATTGGTGGCACCGATTTATATCTTCATTTGAGGTAGTGATTCCTTTGCTTTTCCTTGTGCCTCACTCCCCTCTCTCGCTTGATGCCCTCTGCATTTGGGGGCTCTTTGTTCTTATGAATTAACCCTTTAGGGTCAGATCCTGTCCCCCGCTCCCCCCACTCATGCCGAGAAGCACCTTGCTTGATTTCAGTGGGACAACTCGCAGAGTGCGGCGATACTCAATGTGCATAGGGGTGGCAGAATCCGGCATTTCATGCGCCCAGACCCGTGCTGCTGCTGTCTATGGAGCTACTGATCCCAGGTTCTGATATGGCCCCTGTTACCATAGCATTTGAGCATTACCGTGAGGTAGGGAAATGCTTTTATCCCCATTTTACAGATGGGGAACTGAGGCACAGAACGAATACAGCCCAGATCTGCAGAAGTATTTAGGCATCTAACTCAAGTTGAAACCAATGGGAATTAAGCATCTAGGTACCCTTGGGGATCTGCGTCTAAGTGACTTACCAAGGTCACACAAGGAGTTTGTGGCAGAGAATTGAACCCAGGTGTCCCAGGCCAGCACCCAAACCCCTGCATCTTTTCCCAGCACTGGCTGCTGCTGCTACCTGGTCATCGTGGCGGGCTCCACTGATGGGATTCAGATGGTCATTAGGTTTTGAAATTCTGAAAATTGTACACCTTTCCCTAATGAGCTGGGAAAAGTCACACCTCCGTCCGGGGCCCTGCGGGGGCGGGGGCTGGCCCCAGTCAACAGACTCCAGCATGGCTTTCTTTTTATTGGGGAGGAAATGGGAGTTGAGGGAGAGAGCAAGCCAGGGCCCAAAACATCTGCAAAGCGTTTCCCCCTGCAAGGCCAGGCAAGAGACAGTGTAATGTCCCACCCCCCACCCCCCTCCGTCTCCCCTTAGCTTTGGTTTCACTAGGTTCCAGGGACCGAGCCTGCTGAGGGGAGAGCCCCGCCATAAAAGCAAGGGAAATGAAGGGCCCACTCCCAGAGCTGAGAAAGTCATTATGGGGCTCATTTGAAGCAGCGCCTTCTCTTGATTGCTTTGCTCCTGACACATAGGTGGAAGTGTCCTCTTCTGCAGCTGCAGTGCAACACACAAACACACACACACACACCCCCCGAGGTGGCAGGAATCACAGGTTGGGACACCTGCAGACACACGCACACACAAGGCAGGAATCACAGGTTTGGGGAGGAGAGGGCTGGGAGGTTTGCTGTTGTCTTCCCAGTTTTAATCTGCTCATTAATGGGCTTTGGTGTTCCCAGGGGGTCGCCCTCTGCTCCTGCTCACGCTGCCCCCTCTTGGGCTCCCATGATGGCCAGGGGTGTACGCTCACCCCAGGCCCTTTGACCCCACTGCAAATGCTCCAGGTTTCCCCACCCCCGAGGAGCACATTTTAGGGCCGGATGCTGCATTCCTTGCCCACTGATGCTAAGGGAAAATAGACAATGCTGGATGGGGCCCAAAGTGACCAGGCTTTCAATCAGAGATAGGGATGCCAGTGTTGGTTGGACGTATACCTGGAGGTTTCATCCCATGACATCGTCTCTCATTAAAGATTAATCTTTGATTCCTGGAGACTTCAGGACAAACCTCCCCACCCTGTTCTCTTTCTGCACCAGATGTGCGGGAAGTAAGGCCCAGATCCTCAAAAAAGCCTAACGGCACCAATGGGAGTTAGGCACCAAAACACCTTTGAGGATCTGGGCCTGACTGCGTACAACTCAGCTTCAGCAACCTGACTGTTCCTCAGCGTCTTGGTGGGGTGGAGGCGGATTTGAAAATACAGAGCCAGTGGGACACGTCCACCCCGGGTATAAACTCCATCGCCATCAGTGACGTCCCCCCAAGGAGGGATTTGCTCCAGCTGCAATTTGAAGAAGCCATAAAAGTTCAAGGTGGCCGCCCCACAAGGGAAGAGCCAGCTTGGGCTCGGTTGTCTTGCTTTTTATCTTTGCGGGGAGCGTCCAGCATCTGCTGCGGGCCGATGCAAATAAAGGCCTGTGTGAGAGGCGAGATGAAAGGGCAGCCTTGCAAAGCAGATATGTCATTATTAGTTCTTAATTACCAGCCTTGAAAGGCCCGAGATAAAAAGGAGTACGGCTCCTTTAAAAGGGGGAGATGGGCATGCTCACCCCATTTCATTCGTGTGTACTTTCCCTTTTCAAAACAAGGCAGCTCAGCAAACTTTGCCCCCTCCTCGTCCCAAATCCAGGGGGGTTACACACCTTCAAACGCTTGTTCGGAGCATCAGCCCCCTGTGACTGCCGAGCTTCCAAATTACTTTTCCTCCCTGACATCCCCTTGCAGAAGAGATGGGCAAACACAGCCGTGTTTGGCGGGTCAACAGATCTTCCGAGCCCCTCCCCTTGTCAGCCCCACACCTTGCTGGGCAAGTGAATGGAGGGGAAGCTACCCTGGCCTCAGCTTTGTTTACAAGAGATGTGTCTCTCTCTGCTCTCCTCCTCCTCCGGGAACAGCTGGGCTCCCACCTGCCCCTTCCCTTTGGCACTAAAACTGCCCCTCTCCCCATCCAGGCTGCAGACAGAAAGCTGGCACATGGACCAGCGTTTTCTGCTCGTAGCATTTCAGCTCAGCTGTTCAGGCTTCAAGCTAGTGGGTCAGGACTTTCCTGGCATCGGGAATGGGGCTTGGCTCTGCGGTTTTGGTTTGCGTCCTCATACATAGGCAGCTTTAATGGGAGCAGGAACAGGCCCCAAAATGATTTCCCTGCACTATGCTCCATCTCTCAGCCCTATGTCATGTATCCATCTGGTTCGCTACAGCGCATACTGCAGACCCAGCTTGCAGGCTCAGCAGTGCTGCCCAGCAAAACATTCAGGTGGATTTTCCTTCTCCGCAGGTCCGTTTTGCACACAGAGTGGAAACCCCTTTGCACCTCTCGCACTTCTGGAATTGGTCCAGTTTGCCATGTGAACCTGTAACACTTGGGGAGCTGGTGCTGTTTGGAATGCAGAGGCGCTGTTCTCAGACCTCCCTCTCCTCCCATGCTGGTCCTGTTTCATTTATAGCACCCAGGCAGGTGGCGTGGCCTTTCCTTTTTGCAATAAAACACACAGACATCTGTCCACTCCCCTGCCCTGGAGAACGGGACAGCTTCAGCTCATGCTAACCCATTCACTGGGTTTATTGCCGGTTACAGTAAACCAAACAAAAACATAACATCCAGGGGAAGAAGCACTATGCTAAACCACATCGTCAGAGTGGATTCCGGGCGGTATCGGCAGCCCTGGATGGGGCAATTTTAATAGCAGTTCTGCCATTTTTCTTAAGTGGAAGAAGGGTGGGACCCAGAAGTCGACTCATCTGTCCTAGACAATTTGTAACCAACCCTCTCACTCACCGCCCGGGGGTTTGAACCTGCCCTGCCCTTGTCTTTGCAAAGCCGCAGCCCCCTTGGTTTTCCTGTACGGAGACCAGACTAACCCAGAACCTTCTATCTGCCCCCTGACCATTTTATATGCAGAGATGGGACCTGACAGTGTTTTAAGTGGGGGGAGGGTGTGTGTGTGGGGGTCATGCTGTAGTGCACAGGAGTCTCACAGTCTGTCTGGCTTTCGAGGGACGCAGCTAACAGCCCTAAACTGTCTGTTGAAAACTCCCTAAAACATTCAGGTCAAACGACTTTCTTTCCCTTTGCTTCCCTAATTCAGCGGCTCTCGGTTCCTTGCTGAGATCCTGAGGTGGCAGCATTAACCCCTGCATGTGCGCTTCCTCAAGGGTTTGTAATCCCCTTTTAATTACATCACCGAATAGGTCTCCTCCATCCAGGCCAGATAGCTGCAAACAATGGCATGTGTTTTCCCAAGGGCATAGGAGGTTGTATGGCTGTGTGGGAATCTTTCTCTTTTGCTTGATCTTTGTTGGTTTCAGCTCTGGGACAGAGATGTTAGGAGGCCCTGTTTTACTTACCCAGTACTATTTATATTACAGGGCTAGGTGCTGTACGTACGCACGGTGAGAAACTGTCTCTGCTCCTCCCTCCCCCCAGAGTACAACCTCAATAGACAAGCCAATCCAAGAAGAAACAGAAGAACAGAGATCACCCAAAAGGTCAGTGGTAGCGTCAGGCCTAGCTCCCAGGTCTCCTGAGTCCCACTCCAAGGCCCCGTCCACGGAACTGTGCAGGTCCCAACGGATTTGCTCAATACCGACTTTCACAATCTGTAAGTGATGCTGAGTTCCTTGTGCCACCCATTGACCCAGCTGACAGTCAGCCCACCTTCTGCACGCCAGCTGCAGCCTTCTCGGGTCTGCCTCCTGCATCCCTTTTAGAATAGCCCAGTGCCGATGGCTCTTGTGGGCCACTGTAACCCAGCCCCCTCCAGAGCTTGTCATCACTGCAGAAAGCTGCGCAGGGGAGCTTAGTGCACGAGGCTGGGCATCATGGAACCTTGGTTCTCTTCCGGACATTGCTGCTGACTCCCTGTGTGATTCTGGGCAAATCGCAAAGGCATTTAGGTTCCTAATGCCCATTCATTTCAATAGGAGTTAGGTGCCTAAATGCCCAGGAGTATCTGGGCCGAACTCTGTTGAGGATCGGGTCTTCAGGAGCCTATGTTTCAGTGCAAGTCAATGGGGCTTCTTCGGTGAGTCTGAAAAGTGGAGCTCTGTGCCTCAGTTTCCCCATCTATCAGTTGAGGATAATGACAGTTCCTTTTCTTTGTGAAGCACTTCAGATTGTTACAGGGTGGCAAGAGCTGTGTCAGTGCACAGAGCATGGCCCTCATTTCCCTACAGGTACCTGTTTTCAGGGACGCACCTAATTTATTAAACATGAACTGTAACCTCACCCTGAACCCAAGCACTGCTAAAGTCCAGAAAGCCTCCCCACCACTACCAATCCATTGGACCTGCAATGCTCGCCCACTGAGTGATCCCTTTGCTTTGGTTACCAACTCCTGTTGCCCCCCTCAGCATAACACTGCTTCTGCATAACACTGCACTCACCATGCTTGACTTCCTTAGCCACAGTTCAGCATGGCCTAATCTCCCATCCCTGGCACTGCAAGGGTTAAATAACAGCAGGGAGGTAGCCCTGCCCCAAGGTACCAGAGGAAAATGGACCTGATTTCTTTGTTCCCTTTAACAGGCCTGCAATAGCTGGGTTATCTGCCCAGCAAAGATGATCATGATGGCTTATCAAAGGCGTGGGCCTGGGCCACCTGCATAAGGGAGCTGATACAGGCCTCAATAGCCCATTCATGTCAGTCAGCTGGGGTGGGCTTTCTTTGATAACTGCACCTTGAATAGAAGCTGTCTGGGAGCTTAGCCCCTCCCCAGCTGTTTGTGTATTAACTGTCTGGTTTGAGTGCCCAGGCCTGGAAGACTTGTGACATCTTGTGTGGAAGCCAGAACCTGCAGACCTGTATTTCTGGCTCCCCTGTGTCTCCTGAGTGAGAATAAGGTCCAGATAGTGGGTTGCCAACTCTCCTGATTTGGTCCTGAGTCTCCTGGTAGTTAATTATTGTTTTCCTTAAAGCCCCGGCTCCTGGAATCAAGTGGGTATGTGATGATTTCCGCCTTCATACTTAAAGCAAAGGTAACTTGCTAGCCCTCGTGGCTGAGGAGAAAGCTTCAAAATGAGACCCCAGTGCACCCAAAAGGCTCAAAAAGCAGAATGCAAATAACAAGAACCCCAAAGCTATTATTGTTACATAATCTCATGATTTTAAAGCCACGCTCAGGATTTTTGGTGAGCCTGACTCAGGATTTTTGAATGTTTGGGGTTGGCCAGACTGCAAGGCCTTGTTCGGTCTAAAGAACTGAGCCCCCACAATGCAGCCAGCCTGGTTTCCATCACATCGTACCGTACTGCTAATGGCTCACTGGCAGTGCTGCAGCAAGAATACGGATTCTTCTAGGGCAGGCACATCCAATGCATGTGGTGTGGCCCCTGGCATCTGATCGTTTGAAAGGTGCCAGGCAGAATATCCTGGCACATGAAGCTCTTAGAGGGAGGTAGTGCATCCTATACAGCACTGGATGGAGATTCTGGAGGCCTGAGTTCAATTCCTAGCCTGCTGTGTGGTTTAAATTAATTTAAACAATTACATGTAAGAGATGCGTTGTAATCTAATTGTTATTAAATAGATTTAAATTAGACACAACAATCGGAGGGATCTTCTTGCAGGATCAGGGCTTAAATGAGCAAAAATGGACAATGGTAACAAATGACAAATAGGTACTATATGCATAATTGGCAAATGGCTTGTTATTTCCATTGAGAATTGCCCTATTTTTTGCCAGGTATCTCCCAGGCTACTCTGTCTATCTGCTTTCACCTTCTCCCCTCCCACCACGCTTCATCTGTTTGCTGTAGATTCTCTGGGGTGGGGGCCAATCTCTCCCGCGTCCCTTCTGGGGAGTGTGTGTGTTAATACATTCATCATAAATCAGTCTGTTTCTGAATGGATAGTGGCATGGACTTGTGAAGAAGACCCAGCATTGTGACTCAGGAAATCCTGGTTTCTGCTTCTAGCTCTGCCCCAGATGGCCTGTGTGCCTTGGTGGAAGTCCCTCCCACCTCTCTGTACCTCAGTTTCCTTATCTTTCCATGTATGATAATTCTTCCCTGCCTGGGGGGAGGCACTGGGAGACTTAATTAATTAGCGTTTGCAAAGAGCTTTGCCATCATGAGCTTGGAAGGTGCAAGGTATCATTATTTAACAACAAGCATTGCCTTTCTGCATTTCATTAAGTCATAAAGAGCAGTTTGGAGGCCCATTGAGTTCTGCAGATTACACTTCTGAGTACTAGCCTTCCTAATTGTGAACCAGAGCACCTCAATAATAAACAGGACAGCCCTTTTCTCTGCCAGGCACTCACTTCAGACAGCAAACACTTAGCTTAGCCAGTCCCCAAACAGTAGTCTTCATTAGTTAACAATTAGAGTGCAAACTGACTGACTATCCCTAATGGGTCTAATGCTTGCTCCCAAGGTGTAACCTCTTTAATCCACAGGGCCTTGGAGCAGAGAAGCTTGGAGCTAATTAATAACAATGATGGTCATTAGCAAGCCAATTGCATTTGGAGCTTGCCTAAGAAAGGGATGGGCTGAAGGTGAAGTGCTCCATGGCATTTTGTGGATTGACTGTCTGGTTTGGCTATGCAGGCAAGAAAGTGAAGTCTAGAGGTTAGATGGAGGCCTGGTCTCCTTGCTTTGGGATTTTTATGAGACTTTTTGGTTCAGTCTGCCCTGGAACCAGAAACCACAAACCCTCATGCCCATTTGCTGACCTACTACATCTTCCAATGTCTACCTACTGCATAAACAACGAGGAGTCCTTGTGGCTCCTTAGAGACTAACAAATGTATTTGGGCTCCTCGTTGATTTTGCTGATACAAGCTATCGGCTACCCCTCTGAAACATGTTATCTACTGTGTGGTATCTAGCTGTCTATTGTACCTACTGCATAGATCTACTCATTGTATCTATCTACTGCACCTGTCTATTCACTGTATCAATCTGTCTAGCCACTGTCATCCATTCCATCCACCCATTAACTGTCCATCTATCTAAATTCTATGGCTTTCCTACTAAATAATATCCTCTAGCTCCATTGAGGATTACAGTTATCTTTTGGTACCTGATTATTAGAGACCCAGACCAAATTTACTGACTATATCAACAAGATGAGGGTCTAAATAAATCTATCACAACAAAGGCCAGTTCCTGGTCCCACTGAATTCAGGGGCAAAATTGCCATTGACTCTCATGATATAAAACCAGATCACCAAAAAAGGAGTCAAAATGTTTCTTTTTCTTTCCTTAGTTCGTGTAAAAAATGGGTTAGGCAGAAATCAACCCCCACCACCAAAAAGAGAGAGAAGTTCCCCAAAAGCAAATACCCTAATAATAATATTAATTAATTAATTAATACCTAGCTCTTGTCTAGCACTATTTAGCCACAGATCTCAAAAGGCTTTACAAAGGAGGTCAATATCATTCTCTAATATGTGGCGTGTTTGCCTGTTATGATCATGCACAGGGTTCAACGTTATTCCCTCAAAGGCTCCCCTTTCCAGCATTTCTCCAATTAACGTGACTTTGTTTTGAAGGGGGGGGGGGAAGGAATCAGTTTTAAAGTAAAACTTCAGTCTTCTTAGCACTTAACAGAGCATTATTTAGGGCACATATAAGTAACATATATTCCTGGTGTAACTCTAAAGATGTCAGTGGAGTTATGCCAGAGAACAATTTGATATTGACAGTTATTATGGGCCAGTCTGGGATCCCCTTTCCTCTAAGCACAGTTTGTGGTCTCTTTAAAGTCAATAATAAATCAACACGTTTTCTGAATTCGCCGCCAGCATGGTGGAAGGCTGGTTCTTGTGGTTAGAACTTCAGCAGGACAGCTCCTGTGAGTCAGGGATTCATGGTCTGGCCTATGAGACTTTTCTCTGGCAAGGTGCAATACAGAACTATATCAGCTGTGAGATGAGCAAGAACAGAGTGAAGCCAACAGGAGGAAGCAGACAGTATGCTAACAGGGTGCCATCAATGCTTAATTTGTGCCAGGGCTGAGCCCCGGCATGTCTAGGCTTGGCACTTCATAGCCCTGGCACCTCTGGGCTTGCCGCATCAGTTATGAAAGTAAAAATATTCCTTGAGCCCTGGCACCTCTTTCATTACAACTTAAGCACTGGGACCACATAGCCCAGGTTGTCCATGCAGCCATCAGCATCACTTACTTTGTGCCCTTGTTGCTTAATATGCAAACTGTGCAGGGAAGGAACTTAGGACAGGGGTTCAATTCCTTGCTCTGCCACTACCTGCCTATGCAACCTTGGGCAAATCACTTAGCCTCTCAGGCCCTAGTCTAGGCCCCAAGTGTCACTGAAATCAATAGAAATACCAAAGTATCTTTGAGGATCCCTGCCTTCGTTCCCCACCTGTACAATGGAGCTGATAGCACTGGCTTATCCAGTGGGGGGGTTGTGTGGATAAATACATTAAAGATCATGTGAAATGGTTTGAGACCAAGTGTTGTATAAGTAGGGTGACAAAATAGTAAGTGTGAAAAATTGGGACACTTTTTTTCCCACAAAGGTGGGGGGTAATAGTTGCATATATAATACAAAGCCCCTAATATGCGGACCGTCCCAATATTATCTGGTCACTCTAAATATCAGGGCTGTTTTTAATGGTCTTCAACTAACGGATAACCAAACAGCATGAACAGCTGCAGAATGATGAGTGGATGCCTCAGTTCATTTCCCAACACACACTGTTCTGTTCTCTCTCTATCCCGTTATCTGTGCTTGCCCCGACCTTTCCCCTTCCATAGAGCTACCAGAATCAGAAAAGTTCAACACCACCGAGATGACATGAAAGGTCACAAATGGACCAACCCAATGATGTTAACAGGTGCTATGTAACCCAGCACTGGTCTGTTCTCTCAGACTGCTGGCCGGAAATGAAGTCTTTGTAATAATCTGGGATGGGCCCAAGAGACTGCAATGAGCTAGCAAAGATGGTTTGGGTTTTGCAACAACTCTCTGGCCAGGTTCGAGGATTAACCCTGTTATGTGTATTATAGTAGTGCCTAGAAGCCCAAACTGGGGTCAAGGCACAGAGTAAGAGACACAGAGTAAGAGAGAGTCCCTACCCCAGAGAGCTCACCATCCAAACTGACAAAACCGACAAAGGATAAGAACATAAGAACGAGCATACTGGGTCAGACCAAACGTCCATCTAACGTCCTGTTTTCCGACAGTGGCCAATGCCAGGTGCCCCAGACGGAATGAACAGAACAGGGAATCACCAAGTGATCCATCCCCCGTCGCCCATTCCCAGCTTCTGGCAAACAGATGGTAGGGACACCATCCCTGCCCATCCTGGCTAATAGCCATTGATGGACCTATCCTCCATGAATTTATCTAGTTCTTTTTTGAATGCTGTTATAGTTTTGGCCTTCACAAAATCATCTGGCAAGGAGTTCCACAGGTTGAGTGTGCGTTGTGTGAAAAAATACTTCCTTTTCTTTGTTTTAAACCTGCTACCTATTAATTTCATTTGGTGTCCCCTAGTTTCTTGTATTATGAGAAGGAGTAAATAACACTTCCTTATTTACTTTCTCCACACCAGTCATGATTTTATAGAACTCTGTCATATCCCCCCTTAGTCATCTCTTTTCCAAGCTGAAAAGTCCCAGACTTATTAATCTCTCCTCATATGGCAGCTGTTCCATATCCCTAATAATTTTTGTTGCCCTTTTCTGAACCTTTTCCAATTCCAATATAGATTTTTTGATATGGGGTGACCATATCTGCACGCAGTATTCAAGATGTGGGGGTACCATGGATTTATATAGAGGCAATATGATATTTTCTGTCTTATTATCTATCCCTTTCTTAATGATTCCCAATATCCTGTTTGCTTTTTTGACTGCTGGTGTGCATTGAGTGGATGTTTCCAGAGAACTATCCACAATGACTCCAAGGTCTCTTTCTTGAGTGGTAACAGCTAATTTAGACCCCATCATTTTATATGTATAATTGGGATTATGTTTTCCAATGTGTATTACTTTGCATTTATCAACATTGAATTTCATCTGCCATTTTTTTGCCAGTCACCAGTTCTGAGAGATCCTTTTGTAGCTCTTCACAGTCTGCCTGGGACTTAACTAACTTGAGTAGTTTTGTATCATCTGCAAATTTTGCCACCTCACTGTTTACCCCGTCCCTGGAAGGGAAACTGAGTCACAGCGAGGAGAAGTGACTTGCACAAGGGTGTACAGTGCCTTTCCTCTGAGAATCTCCTTTTTAAAGTGTGCGCCTCCCCCCACCCTTTACGAGCACACTAAGGGTATGTCTACACTGCAATTAGACACTAGTGGCTGGCCCATGCCAGCTGATTCAGGTTAAGAGGCTCGGGCAAAGGGGCTGCAGCCCAAGCTCTGGGACCCACCAACCTCACAAGGTCCTACAGCCCGGGCTCCAGTCCAAGCCCAAACATCTACACCACAATTAAAGAGTCCCTTAGCCTGAGTCAGCTGACAAGGGCCAGCCACGGGTTTTAATTGCAGTGTAGACACAGTTAGAGAGGGGAAGTGACATGACCAAACCTGCGCAGTGAGTCACTGGTACAGATGGCAACTGAAAGCTGAAGGGGCCTGTGAGGTGGAAGTTCTATAACCGTTGGCCCAAAGTTATGGTTCAAGCTGAGGGCCATTCAGGATGCATCGCTGAGCTATCAGTCCCAAGTGTCACTTGGATAATCCATTTACCAGTGAGAGATTGGTCTCTCAGCTGGCAGAAATCGCTGGATAAGTAATTCTCAGGTCATTCTTAGGGAAATCCACCAGTTATAAGGCCTTAAACATACTCAGTGGCCTGCATTAAATTAGATGGTAGGTCTCTGCATCACAGAAACAGGGATCCCTGTTGACAGCAGAGATAGGGAGGCGGATGTGGTTTGGAGGTGTCTGGGCTGGGGGTTCCAACCATCGTCCCTAGCTGAGAAGCCAAATATGGACTGGCCCATAGGAAATGCTAGGCGCGCTCCTTCCCGCTCAGGGTTGGGGTGTTGACACTCGGGGGTGGAAGTGGAGTAGCATGGCAGGTCCAATTGTAAACCACTGGTCAGGGTGTGATAGGGGATCCTTGCTATAGGTGATCCACAGAGGATATGAGTCTGTTCCAGCTCCCAGCTGGAGCTCTGATCTCTTTAGCTCAAGCCGGTGAGACTTACACTTATATACTCTGGAAGGCCTCTGGTATTGGCTAAGATGGCAGCAGTCACCTTAGTTTTGGTGCTGTCCATACTATGGCTACATGGAGTCAGTCTATAGTGCTGGCCCCAGCACTAGGTCCCCTTTGAAAAGCGGAGTGATTTTAAACACCGAAATCGCTTTCCTGTGGGACTGTGAGCTCTTTAGGGCAGGGGCTGTCATTTGCTATTTGTACAGCGCCTAGCGCAACGGGACCCTGCCCTCGTCAAGGCCGCTAGGTGCTACTCTGGTACAAATAAAGGAATTGCACCAATAATAGTAATCAGCGCTATCATCCAAGAGTTATATCCCATCTTTCGTCCCCAAGGTGCTTTATATACAAAGATCACTTCTCCCACCATTGAAATGCAGTCCTCTGAGGTGTAAGGCCAGATTCACAAAGATATTTAGGCACCTACAGAAGCAGATCAGCACCTACTGGAATTTACAAAAGTGCCTAAGCAAGTTAGGCACCTAATTCACTTAGGTGCTCGTGGAAATCCCACGAGGCACCTACCTGCCTCTTTCCGTGTCTAAATGCGTTTGTAACTTTGGCTCCAGCTGTCTGCCAGCTGACAGCAACACCGCAGAGCGGTTTAGGATGGGAAGTGAAGAAGGATCCCCAATCCAGTCGCAGGGGGAATTCAGGAAGGCAGACGGTTATGGGGATTTGCCCTGGGTATCCAGGGATAACCCTGATGAAAAACGCTACTGGTTCTTTAATGATCACTGTTGTGTTATTCCTTATGTCATGAGTTTTACATCCAAACCAAGAGATGACACCTCCGTCAGCGCAGCACCAGGATTCAGCTCAGTACTGAGGGCCCTCCCCCACCCCCAATTATCACAACACCTAAAGGTTCTATTGTGTTAGGCGCTGTACACCTGCCTAGGAGGAGGTAGTCGTCCATGCCCCAAAGAGCTTTGCCATAGAAACAGGCAATAGTGAAAGAATGATCCCCATTGTACTGGTGGAGGATTGAAACACAAAAATGGAGTGACTTGCTCAAGATCACAGAGAACGGTTATGGAATAGCGAGAACTTGAACCCAGCTCCCTGAAGGCTTAGATAAGGGCCTTAGCCCCCAGACCATCCTGAGGGAGGGCGACCCAGCTGGGAAGAGTGCCACCTACAGAAATCCCAACACCATCTTCTACCACCTCCAATTCTCCATAGTCACCCATTCATGTCTGGAACAGACCTGACCACACCTGGTTTCCAAGAGCTGGCAAGTTCTCCGGTCTGCAGCACACTAATTGCCAAGGTTCCTTCCTGGTTGATGGGTTACCCCTTACGTTGCTACAAAACACAAATGAGCTGTGGTGGGCCAGGGAGGCCTGGGTGGCCCTCTGTCACTATGGGTGATCAACTCTGCAAGCATGAGAGTGGTAAAGAATTGCCCACTAATTGTGCCTGCCCAGCGCATTTGCCAGTCAAACGCCGGGAAAACCAAAGCCCAGCTCGCTTGTTGTTGCCTCTGAACTTGCTGTCAGTAAAGAGCAAGCAGCATTATCCAGTCACCGAGATGCCGGGACATTCACATGGCTCCAAGTGCAAGATCTTGTCAAACGCCGCACCCTGAGCACGGTTCTGCGTCTCACCGTTTCATTCCACGTGGGATGTGTGTAAGGGACACAGCCTGTGGGGATCCGTCTACACCGCAGCTGGGGGCGGGGGGTGATTCCCAGCATGGGTAGACAGACACGCACTAAAATGAGCAGCAGGGCTGTTGCAGCATTGGTGACCGCTTGGGCTAGCCCCCCGAGTCCAAGCCCGTCCAAGCTCGGGCAGCTAGCCTGGGCCGCAACATCCACACATGTGTGTTAGGGGGGTGTAAATGCCAGTGCCATGCGTGTGTGTGTGTGTAAGCACCGACGTTTCAGGGCACCCACCCTGCCTGGCTTTTCCAAATACAGTCTTGTCCAAATGGTACATAGCCCCCACTGCAAACCACTCTGTGTGTGTGTGTGTGTGATTGTTAGCTCTTTGGGCCAGGGGCTGTCTTTTTATTCTGGGTTTGTACAGCGCCTAGCGCCATGGGGTCTTGGCCCATGACCGGGGTACCTATACAAATAATACATAGAGTGTGAGTGCTCATGTGCATAGGGATGTGTGTGTTCATGTGTATGAGTTCTGTGTGTGTGTGTGTGTGTGCAAACTGTAATGTAGTATGTGATAGTATTGTATCTGAGACAAGGCCCATGCGCTCAGCTGCAGCAAGACCGTGAAGCCTTTCAAAACCCAGCAGGGCAGTTCTGAACTGGATTCTGAAACGGAGCAAGCAGCCGGGGGGTCTGCTTGAGGGGCTGGTGATGATGTGGATGAACTTCTTTGTCCCGCTGCGATGGACAGCAGCCGTGCTCTGACAACCCCGATGCAGTAGGAAAACCTGTATCCCCTTGCTAAACCACTATGGGTTGTTTCAGGGTGCCAGCCGCCATCAGAGTGGATGGGATTCAGACTCAGGGATTTGCTGTGTTTATTTACCAGCGAGCTCCTCGCTCCTGTGTGTTCCTAGCTAGGGCTGTTTGTAATTCACACTTGAGGGCAGCTTCAGAACTGGGCTTCAGACAGAATCCTCTCTTTATTCTGCAGTTGACATTTTTATTTAAACGCCCTGTTTGTTTTTTATGGTAAGTCTATAGCCTTGGTTTATCTGCATGATAAATGTCGTCTTCCTGTTATTATTATTTAAAGGTCTAACAGCCTGGATCTGGGGGTGGAATGAATCCCTCTCTTAAGCATTTTAAGATATGCGCCTGGATTTCTTCCATCAATAAATCTGCCCTAGCAAAGGAGCGCACAAGGATGGCTTTCCTAGACAAGACTTGTAAGTAACTAGTTAATAGTCAGTGCCTTGAGTTGGTTAGTGGCCGCAAAGCAGAACATTTAAAACAGATACATGGAAATACTGTTTTTTTACACAGCAGATAATTGACCTGTGGAACTCACTGCCACAATATCTTATGGAGGCCAAGACTTTAGCAGGGCTCAAAAATAGAGGAGACATTTCTATGAATAATAAGAACATCCGCAGCTGCATAATAGAGGGTAAAAATACATAAAAGATATAAATCCTGCTGCAGGGCATAAGCCAACTGCTAACTCTTCAGCTCTAAGGAAGAAACTTATTTTACAGGAAGATTATTCCATAATTATTCATTATGTGGTTTCTTGCACCTTCCTGTGAAGTGCTTGGTGCTGGCCACTAGAGGAGATAGGATACTGGGCTAGATGGACTTGGGTCTGATCTGATCTGGCTATTCCTGTGTTCCTAGATTCTGGAGCAGTAGGAAGTAGGAGCATCAGGATTCAGGATTTCAAAGAATCTGCTTTTCTCCTTGTGATAAACTCAGAGGGACTTACCACACTGGTAAGTTTTACCATATCTTACTATAATAATGTTTATACCTTCAATGCAAGGCTCTCGAAGCACTTTACATGCATTAGTGAATCAAGCCTCACAACACCCTTGCAAGGTAAGGAAATGTTTTATCCCCATTTACAGATGGGCAAACTGAGGCACACAAAGGTTACATGGCTTCTCCAGTTCTCACACAAAGTCTGTAGTAAGCCTCATATCTCCTGATTCCCAGACCTATGCTCTAACCACTAAGTAAGCCAGATATCCAGGCATCCTGTTCAACTATATCTAATCAGATACATGTGAAATTAAGAACACTCACAATTATTTTGGAGGGGAAATCTTCCCTTCTATATAATCTATGTGTTCCCCACGCCACTTCCCTTCCCCTTTCACACCACGCTCTGGGGCAATATCCTGTGTTCTTGATTTAATCATGACTTATTTATTGCACTTTCGCAGTCCCTGGGGGCGCCACTCATGGCCCAGGACCCCATTGTGCTAGGCACTGTACAATCCCAGAATGAAAAGCCTGTTCCTGCCTCAAAGAGCTTACGCACATGGTATGCTCCTAGGGGCAGGGAACTGACGCCTACATCTGTGGCGCTGGATAAATAATAATGGAGTCAGATGACTGCACCCTAATAGTTCAAGTACGCGACAAGTATGTCTACACTTTGAGCTGGGGGTGCAGGGCCGTCCCTAGACATTTTGGTGCCCTACGCAGCCCCCCTGCGGGGGGGGGGCTGACCCCAGGCCTCCGGGGGGGGGCAGGCTGGGCCCAAGATCTGTAGGGGGCAGGAGCAGGCTTTGGGGGCAGGGGGAAACCGCCCCCCAGCACGAGCCAGCAGAGCGGAGCAGGTTGGGGCCGGGTTGCTCCACTTCCTGCTGCCCGGTGATTGCAGAGCAGGCCCAACCCCACACTCACTGGGTGGTGGGAAGTGGGGTGACCTGGTCCCCAGCCCGCTCCCTTGGCTCCCAGCCTTGGGACTCGGGGGGCTTGGGGGAAGCGCCCCCCAGCACTCACCGGCGGCACGGCTGGGAGCCGGCGGCACGGAGCGGGCTGGGGCCGGGTCACTCCACTTCCTGGCGCCTGGTGAGTGCGGGGTCGGGCCCGACCCCTGCTGCAGTTCCCCGGGACATAGCTCAGGGGAAGGGGTGGAGTGGGGGTGGGGTGGGGCAGAGCAGGGGCAGGGACTTTGGGAAAGGGGTGGCATGGGAGCAGGGCTGGGGCAGAGTAGGGGTGGGAAGAAGGCAGAGCAGGGGCGGAGCGGGGCGGGGGCAGCTTTCTTGGCTGGCTCAGCCGGCCGGGGGATCAGGCTGGCCGCTGGAGCAGCATGCAGCTGCACCAAATTGCCCCAGATTTCCTGGTGCCGTATGCAGCTGTGTAGTTTGCATATGGGTAAGGACGGCCCTGCGGGGGTGTGATGCCCAGCGTGAGGCAACCCGGGCTAGCGCTGATCCGGCTAGTGTGCTAAACATAGAAATATAGCCGCAGCAGTGCAAACACTAGGAGGCGCTAGCCGTCCCCAGTACGTGCCTCGCCTCTTGGATGGGTATGTACGTGGGGCAGCCAGCTGCTCGCGCTACCAGGGCTATGGCCTATTCTTAGCGCACCAGCTTGCTCAGAGCTAGCATGCCTTCCCGTCGGAAGTGTAGACGCACCCTTAGCTTACCTGAACTATCAGGTGCTGTCCTCTGACTCCCGTGTCATTTATATAGCACCGTGGACGGACATGATGGTTTCGATCACCCCCCCAGCACCAGAGTAGGTGTGCCTTAGGTCAGTGCTCGATTACTGACCTGTTACGCACCTGTTATCCTGGGGTGGAGAACACAAAGGACATCTACTTTCCAGCTAGGCTGGGGAGGTTTTATTCGTGATTTTATAGACTCCACCCTAACACTGCAGCTGACCTGGAGGCCATAGCAAACCCCGTTAGGCACAGATGAGCCCGGCCCAATTCGCCTCTCACTCATACCACTTTGCTTCATGGGCATTTACACCAGTCCAAGTGAGAGGCCCATGGTACCTGTCAGCTAGGTCAACCCGTTGTTTTCCTCACTGCTTTGATAAGCCGCAAGTAAAGACCCCGCTACCACAAAGTTGCACTGGTAATTGCACTGTAATTGTAACTGGTAATTGGCAAAATTGCACCAGGTGTAATTTAATCTGGATTAGAGTCCATCAGGGAGAAAGGCTGTGAGGACACTCTTATTTCAGTTTAAGCCAGGCTTACTTCCATATAGCTAAAGGGCTTGTCTACACACCAAAGCTATTCTACCTTACCTATCCCAGTGCAGTTACAGCCATGTAACGCTCACTCATGTGGATGCAGTTATTCCAGTATAAATATGTTGATATGGGTCCAGCTATTCCCATATGGAAGGGGAATACGCTATAAGACATCTTTATCCAGGCGTAACTGCTGGTCAGATATAACTACGTTGGTAAAAATCAATCAAGGTTCACACCCTTAGCCAAATACGTTATAAAACTGTGTGTGGACCAGCCTTTATCAATGAAGACCAGGTTTAAGCTAAACCCAAATCAGTGTCTACAGAGGAGTTTGCAGTGGTTTTACTCAGACCTGGTCTACGCACAGATTTTGTACGGCTATCGCTATTTGGGTCAGGGGTGTGATTTTTACCAATGCAGGTCGAGCAATACAACCTCTCGGCCCGGTCTACATGACAACGTTTTGCTGGGGTAGCTCTGTCAGCAAGGAGCATGGACAAACCAACCCTGCTAGCCAACATAGCTGTGTGGGCAAAACCCCCAGCGAAGATGCAGCTATACAGACAGAAGGATGCTGCTGTTGGCATGGCAAAGGTCGTTCAGGGAGCTGGTGCTGCAATGCCGGCCTATTCTCCATCTCCACTAGGGGGCTCTGCCGGCGTGGCTGTGTCGGCCAAGGCTCTGCATGGTCAGCCCCTTAGCGTTGATATATCTATACCGGTACAAAGGCACCTGTTCTAGTTTGTTCCCCTTCCGTGCTAGGGGGTGCCTAGGCTTGTGCAGTTAAAGCGGTACAAGCCCGAAATTAAACTGGTGCAATTTCTGAGTGTAGACAAGGCCCAGGAAGGGGAGCAAGAACTATTTACCAGTGTCCCAACAGCCAGGAAGATAAGGAGTGACGGAGGGGAGTACCTGGAGTAACAGGATGAAATTAATAATAATACTTAGCCTTTTACAAAGTGTGGGGAGCGGGTTAGTATCATTAACCCTGTTTTATACACAGGGAAACTGAGGCACAGAGAAGGGCAGCAACTTGGCCAAAGTCAGCCAGTCGCAGAGCTGGGACTAGAACCGCGGTCTCCTGAGTCCCCAGCCAATGCGCAAAGGGAAGATTTAGGTTGAATATTAGAAGAAGCTTCCCAGCATTGGAACAGTCACCTCCAGGGAACACTGGGCAGGACAGCTAAGACCACACAGGCCATAGCCCTGCAGAATGTGCCACAGGGGACATTCCGGGACTAGAGAGGTGGAATTATGTCATTTCTTGGGTCTTGCGACCCATCACCGCCTCCTGTAGGGGTCAGTTGAAAGGTGCAAATGCCCCCCCCAACCCGGGGCATCTTGCTGATGTTTATAGGTGGGGAAGGGGGGTTGGTTTCCTGATCTTTCGTGCTTCAGGGTGCCGACTGATTGTGGGAGATTGGCTTATGGCTGTTTTACCTCCATAACTACTATAGCAACCAACCTCACAATTTTCCAGGGTCTCTTTCAGGGTCTGGCACTGATCTGGGCTGCAGAGCCCCCACCCCCATGGGGCTGTGCAGCCCATAAGCACCTCTTCAGGCATAGCTCTAAGAATTCCTCCAGCACTCCACACAAGTGCCCCTAATTACCTGGCAAATAGCGATCTTATCTGGGGCACGGCGCTGAGTGCCCTGGGATGGGTGTGGGGCAGGGGGGAGGGAGGGCAGTTTGCAAATGCCATTTAAAATAAAGACACCTCACTGTCATGAGCAAATGCCCCTCTGCCACCCCCTGCCCGAGACCCAGAGCGCAACAGGGGCAGGACCCCCAAGCCCTCACACCCTGCCCAGGGCCATGGAGGGACCTATGCAGGGACCCGGCTGGGCAGCGTGTACTCGCTGTCTGGGGCGGATACTCCAGATCAGCTTCGCGGTGGGTTGGTTCGTTCTGAGGACGGAAGAGGCCTTGCTTTGACTCCAGCGGTACAATTCCCCCAGCACATCCTCCCTGGCCTGGGGGCACCTGTGCCCCTAGCGTAATGCCCACATGGAAGGGGAATAAACAACACCACTATAGAGCACCTGGGAGCGACCCCCCACACCCCCTCCCGCAAGTGAGCCAGCGAGGACAGTCCAACGACCGTGTGTAGACTGGGACTATAGTGTAAAGATTTTAGCCACGCCGTGAGAACTGGAATGATTGTGAGTTCTGCAGCTTGTGGGAACCAGGGTGGGCTAGCATGAAGCGCACTGGGCTGGGACTCAGGAGATCTGGGTTCCAGGCCTGGCCTGCTGGAGGACTTTGGCCAAGTTGTTTTGCCCCTCAGATCCTCAAAGGTATTTAGGCACTTTCACTGATTTCAATGGGAGTTAAGTGCCCAAATACCTTTGAGGATCTGGGCTGTCTCCTCCCTGTGCCTCAGTTTCCCCATCAGTAAAATAGGGCCTGCTTGGTAAAGTGCTTTGAGATCTACAGATGGAAAGCATGAAATAACAGCTAGGGATTATCAGAGCACTCAGAGCATGAGAAGGGTTGCAGAAGTGCACGGCAGATTAGTCCTTATTAACTATGTATAGTAGGGCCTGTCTCTTTGTTCTGTGTCTGTCCCGCGCCTAGCACCATGGGGCGCTGGTCCAGGACTGGGATTCCCAGACACTACCACAATGCAAATAATACACAATAATATTTTGAAATGATAGGAGAGATTTTAAATGACTCATCACAGTTGCTGGCAGTGACAAAGGCAAAGCCATGAGTTGCACTTACCCCAGCTTGAACCTGGGCTCAGGTCCCCCCATAGTCACGACTTACAACGCTCCTTCTCTGTGTGAGGGGCTAGCACTGG